>NC_138984.1:42819015-44076484 GCF_964341445.2 Mesoplodon mirus
TTGTTGTTGAGAGGAGGAAAACAAGAGCTAGTTAGTCATTTATAGATCAAACAAATGGATACTTCCTGAAAGACAGCACACTTTGGGGTCTGCTGTGAGGGTGATATGGCAGGAATCCCTAGGGAAGGGGCTTTTGCAACATGAACAATCCCTACTTTAGAAATACTGCTTTGAAAAATTTCTTATTTTTGGCCAACTACTTTTATCTTTCATTATCTTTAAGCTTATATGTTAAAATACAACTTACAAAAAAAGGTTCTGATTTTAAATCAACATGCACTATTTAGTTATTCCGTTCAAAATTCCAAAGTAGTGATTTCTAAAGCTAAGAACAGGTTGTATGAGTTTCTATAACAGCTTAACTCATTGTTTAATTTATAATTTACTAAGATTTTACATTTATTACAATTTCCAATTCAAAGCACAATTATACTGATGAGAATGTAATGTGTTTATTCCTATCCCAAACCAAGGTGCCATGTTGATGATGTTTGCTTTCTAACACGTTTTATACAATTTGTTAATTCAGTGACATATATGTAAAATAAGTTATGCTTATTTTTTTAAATGTGAAATATGTCAATTTTTTGTGTTAGTGTCAATATCTAGGTTATGCAAAACTATTCGATATTAAGAGAGGGCATTCTAATTAATACACTGTAGTTCACTTAATTCCCTCTTTCTGGATGTCTTCCTTTTCTTGCTTTCCTTCTGCTTGTCTTGTTATGCTTTGTCACTATTGTATTCCCATTGCCAAAAGAGTGCCAGGCACATAGTAGGAACTCAAGAAACATTTGTTTTTTTTGAGTGGATGAATGAATGTTAATCATTGAAATCCTTATTAACAAGATAAACTAAGATAACTCAAAGAGCTATATAAGTTCAAGGTACTGTGTTACCAACAGTGCAACAATAGTCATGCTCAAAGTATTATCAGTTTGAAACACTTTCAGAAATAATAAACCTGTTGCTTACATTGATTGGCTCATAACTATGCATATTTATGCATCAGATAATATATCTAAAAAATCTTTAGTTATATATACTTAGTAGTTAAACTCATTATTTTTGAGCAAAGAGGAAAAGAAAATAAAAGAATTTCCAGGGAAAATTATTTGTAGCATTTTGCCTCAGTTGATTCTACCAACACATTTTAATTAACATGAGCAAAGATAGAGACATATTTATGAAGCCCTCCTACCATTAAAGTGATGTTTCTCCTGCTTTCTTGTGTACTTTCTTCACACCTACCACAATAAGGACAGCAATAATTAAACAATAACTGTGAATTTTTTTCCCAGAGATTTCGATAATATTGAAGGGCTTATTGACTAAAGGCCTTGTGTGTAAAAAAGCAAAGTCAAGGGAAGAATAGAGGATAATATAATCCCTCATACTAGGAATTAAGTAGTTTTTGGAATTAATTATTTATATAGTCTATCTATGTTGATACAAATATTAGGTTATATGTGAAACTTTTTATTTTTTGCAAGTAATTACAACCCTAAAGTTAAATCCCTGTTTATTTAAACATGTATTATTAGCATATTTCATTTTGAATATAGTTACCTCTCCATGCTGTGAACTGAGATGTACAAAATTACTCCCTTGTCTGAAGTTATTGCTTTAAGAAACTTGCAGGATGTCTGGAATATTCACCAAAGCTCTTCACTTACGGTCAGATAAGTAAAAGGAAACAATAAACAAGGCAAAAAGACAACCCTCAGAATGGAAGAAAGCACATGAAAATGAAGCAACTGACAAAAGATTAATTTCCAAAATATACAAACAGCTCATGCAGCTCAATATCAAAAATGTGTGAAAATATTATTTGATATGTCTACCTAGCCCAGTGGTTGGACAAGGAAGCCTACATTGTAAATTCTTATAAAGAATGCATTCCAAAAATTGTGATATCCCTAATGGAAACAAGTCAATATAGTTAGCCTGAAGCATTGTGATTTTTGTTTTGGTTTGGTTTTTAAACAGATCTTTTCCCCAAGAGATTCTGCACATCTGGTCTGTGATATAGTTCAGCTGGTTGAAGCTAAGGTCATCAGACATCCTTTGCTTTAATAAGATCTCAAACTTCAAAAGAATACTCTCATGAGATGAACATTCTCAAATAAAGTCTCAGATAATTTAAGATAAGCAGAGTATGTTCAGGTGGAGAGAATGTCCCAAAAGGGGAAAAGCGGGGTTAATTGTCACTATGTCGCAAAGCATTTTTCTTTGGTTGGGAGAGAGGATTGGGGGAGCCTACAGAGATTTCTCTCTCTGTTAGATTCTTGGTCACTTTGGGCTGCCAACACTGACTAAAGCTTCAAAGATTAACAATGCACACTCTATTTGACCCCCACCCAATAGTAAAAAAGGATAAACTGTGATACCAGAACAGAATTTAACTGTTGTAGGAAGGAAGCTTATTGCTCTTAGTGAAAAGACACAGACATTTTATTTGCTAGAAGGAAATTGCAGTAACCTGAAAGACATAAATACAATTTGTTTAAACAACAGAAAGAGTTAAATTAATTAGTTTGGAAACAGGAAATTTTCATGATTCTAATAAAATGTACTCTTTCCTGTTCTACAGTGCATAATTCAGCCTGCAATACTTTCCCTTATTACACATATCAGCTGCAATCCCCTTATGCAGCTGACACTCATTAATTAATAATTGTATGTCATGGGTAAGATGAGTCTCTAAGTCAGCCTCTTTGTCAGGCAGATTTAAGATCCATTAAGGTATATTTAACCCTGAGTAGAGAAGAGAAATAATTAGGATCCATGAGCTGGAAATCAAGCACCTTCGAATAGTCAAGTTGCAGTTGTCTGGAAAAGTAAGCTGGGCTGCATTTGAGATGCGTAGATATTCTTCCTTGTTATAACGGAAAAAAACTTAACCTCTGTATATACCAGGGGCATCAATTTTTAATTCCGATTTATATTCAGTATTTTCACTGTGTCTTTTCATGTAACTACATAAATCTTTTTGGGAAGAAGCAGCCTGGTAGATAAAACTACATATTCAATTATGTATAACTCGGTTTCTTTTGTATTTGCTGTTGTAAGCCCACTTGTTACTAAATGATATATTTTTAATTAGCTTTGTCTGCTTGGCACTCAGAAGGTTGACTTCAGCTCGCTCCAGAGTCCTGTTAGCCAAATGACCTGTTTCAGGCTATGGGTCTTTTCCTCCCCTAGGCAGGACAAATGACATGCATTTTTATTCACACACTGGTCTTCAAGGGTATACATCAGTTTTATTTATCGCCCCTACTCCCAGCTCCTCCCAGCCAGGTCCTTTGCCATTGATCTACTTGCTTTTCTACTTCTTCAGGCTAATTTGCTATCTCATTTCCATACTCACTATGCCCTTTCTTTTGCTAGGTTTGCTACCAAGTGCCTCAGAACTCCTAAAGATCTTTTTCAACCCTGTCTTCAAAATCTTCTCATATTTAAGAGCCTGCAAGGAGCAGAAATACTGTGACTAGGCATTTGTGTTTCTACTTATACGTGTATATAACCAGTATATAACCAGTTTACATGCAGTATATATTTTATAAAATGGACTAGAAATTTTCTTACTTAATGATACAATAGAACTTTAAATCAGCATTAGACTCCATAAATGTTAACTGACTCACTATTTCTCTAGGGTCATATCACCAAAATAAGGTCATGTGCAAAATGTTCAAGATTCCCTGTGTACACCAGTGTTTTCAAGAAATCAGATCATACCAAAGATGTTGATTTTGGGGGGGACTTAGATTATAGCCAACATTTTTTGAGAACCTGGAAGAACTTGATATCCTTACTAAAATCAAATATAATTGAGCTAATATTACTTCTTTAGATTCACCCATTTGAAAATATATAATAGAGACTTAAGATAATTAAGTCTCTTGTGTAGAGACTGAATAAATAAATAAATAAATCACAGTTCAGTGGCAACTGAACTGTGATTAATGGAAAGCCAAATGTAAGTGAGAAAGATCAAGAAATGTTCTAAACATTTCTAATGTTTATAGGTTTGTATAATTTTGTCCCTAAAGTAAAGGGCAATTTTACTCAGGTTTAGGGACTTCATCCTTCTGTTCATAGCACACAGAAAGACTAGGAAGATTAGTGATAGTAAATTATTAGATAACTGAATAAATGAACAGCCTATAGCAGATCATTTAAAAGGAAAACCATAAGGTCCTGTGAGCCTCTGCATACCCTAATTACTAGTTCCACCAGGATAAAAGAAACAAATAGTTCTCCCTTCCAGCTGTCTTTATATTCCCACCATAAGAGACATTCATCTACTTATAAGTCAAAGCAGTACACAGCCTGCTGAATGTCACTTTTTAAAATGTGAACCCAAGTGGAAGGACTTTGGAACAAAATGCTTTGCCTTAAGAATCTTTTATTAGCAAGTTAGTATGAATTTGTTCATCAAATTAACTGATTTTTACCTTAAAAGGCCTTAAGTTTCCATTGGGAAGAAGAAGAAGGACAATCCTTTGATACCAATATGGGATCGGAACACTGGCCTGCTGACCTGTGAGTCAAGCCTCAGAAAAGTACCAATTTGAAAATGTGACATTGAGGGTGAAGGTGGCATCTGGAGAATATACCAGGAGTTGTAATAAAAGTCCATTGGTTAAGATATGCAGAACAGCTTTCTTATTACCCTACCAACCATCAAGTCATGTTTCCCTGTTCTCCAGCTTTCCTTATCTTCTTTTTCTCTCTTAGGTTATATTTTAATTATGTTATAATACCAAGTTTTTTTTTATAAATCTTATTAATATATGCACAACAGAAAATTTTAAAAGTTGCATCATAATCCTACTCCATAACAATAGTATTAATAAGATAATAGGGCTTCCCTGGTGGCGCAGTGGTTGAGAGTCCGCCTGCCGATGCAGGGGACACTGGTTCGTGCCCCCGTCCAGGAAGATCCCACATGCCGCGGAGCGGCTAGGCCCGTGAGCCATGGCCGCTGAGTCTGCACGTCCAGAGCCTGTGCTCCGCAACAGGAGGGGCCACAACAGTAAGAGGTCCGCGTACCACAAAAAATAATAATAATAATAATAATTTAGTTTCTTCCATTTTTACCAAATTTTTATACAGTAGACAAATCATTTCAGGAAGAAACAGATTATTCAAGTAAACCCTTATATGAGGGAACAGTAGGTAACTTAGCTATGAGAAATTTCATTTATTAGTGTCTTTTATAAATAGTGTATTTTTAAAATACTACCTTTGTAGGTGTTCATTTATTCATACAACTGAAAATATTTATCAGAAACCTATACAGTGATAGAACTCACCTAGGGGTTGTGAGTAAAGAGAACAAAACAAACAAGTGTCCTAATCTCAAAGAACTTAAATTCCACTGGGCTAGACAGAAACACCAAGTAAAAAATTAAATAGGTTATTTCAAGTAAAGATAAATATTATCAAGAAAGTGAAAAGAAGAAGGTGACAGAGTCTGGATGGGAGTGAACTTTTAGATGAGGAGGACATTTAAGGGGTTGATATGTGGGATCCAGCCTTGGGAAGATCTAGGGGTACCGGGTTCACTGTACTCTAGACAGGAGTGATAGCAAGTGGCCTTGAGGCAGGAACAGAGTACAGTGTGTTCAAGGAGACAAAAGAGGCTTTTGTCCTGGTCATGGAGTTAGTGGAAAGGTGACAGGAAATGTCCAATTACATCTGGGTGGGGCGTCTTACAGTTCATAGAGAGGAGTTTGGATTAAATTCTGAATTCTAAATTTAATAAGAAACAACTGAGGATTTTTACACAGTTTATATGCAGCTTTTACATCAGGAAGTGGCACGATTCCTACCGCATCTTTATTTGCAATAAAAAAGAGAACGATGAACTTAAAACAAAATACAATGTTTTGATAGCAATTTGTCAAAAGTTTGAACTACCTAGCTTTGTTCTTTCTTCTTGAGTTTCTAGTTCTGTGCATTTTGTTTTGTTTTCTGAGTAGGGTGCAATGGTGAGAAGTTTCAGGAAGAGATTTTTTGGAGAAGCAGAAAAGCTGGAAACAAATTACTGGCATTGGGATAAAGGTTCTGATTTGGATTTCTTCCCTGACTTTTTATTTTCAGTGGGGAAAAAGGAAGAGTGTGAGCTCATCTATAAAAAAGACAAGTTTGATTTGTTTTCCCTGTAAATCCCACATAATCACAATCAGGACTTATGTCATTCTTGCAAATTTTTCTCTGTGTGTGTCTGCATAGAGAGAGAGAATGAATTTGGGGATAGAAAGCACATTTTAGAGGGAAAAAGAAAAATAGGTAGAAGGAGTGTAAAGAAGAGGAGAGAATTTAAGAATGAAAAGTATTAAAAGGCAAAAAAAATTCAATTTTATTTAGGATTTTGTATGCCAGTAATAATCAGCTCATTAATATTTAACATAATAAAAGAACCTGCAGATTGGGAGTGGCTGGAAAATGTGTTTGCAATTTTGGTGTAATACTAATCTTTCTCCTTTTTCTAAAAAAAAAATAGATTCCGAAAAAGAGAGAGTGTTAAAAAAAAGGAGTAAAGAATATGGCTTTGTCAAAGGTGAAAAGCTTAATGCACTTAAAGCAGATAAATTACCAAAGGTTTATAATATTCATTATGGTGGTTTTAAAAACTATTTGTTTATTTTTTATTTTGGGGAATATATTGCTAGAGAGTGATTCTGAATATAGAACTCTGGCAAGAGCTCTGTAAGAGTAGTCTGATATGGACTTAGAAATAAGTCTCCTCAGCACTCAAAAAGCATGCCCATGCAATAGTTTGAACTAATCTAGGCTTGAGTTTTCAGAAACCATATGTATTTTAATGTAAAATTTGAAGTTTGATTCTGATAGTTTATCATATAAATTTAAGGTTATCATTAATAATTTTGTGACCATTATTACTTTACAAAGAGTGCCTTAGTCTCTGAAGACACTGCAAATTATTTCAGAGATAGAAAAGGCAACTAAATGTGTTGAGTGGCAGAAAAATAAGTACTGTGTTAGGTTAATCCTTCCAAGCACATTTTGAAATAATATGATCAACCGCTATTTAGAGATAATAAAAGGAGCTCAGGAAAGCTCAACAATTTTCCTAGTTTCACAGTCAGCAATAATATTCAAACATTAGTCTGCATAACTTGCTTTACTAACTAGAACCTTAAAATTAGGTGGGACTTGGAAGGTTATGCAGTCCAACTTTCCATCCAGTGCTGGATTGCCTTTTATGATATCCATCATGCAGCTTCATCACTAAATAAAATCTTCCCCCAACTTCAATTTTGAAATATCCCTGTTCTGAAGATCCATATAAACAAAAAAACTTCATAGGTTGGGAGACACATCTTATGTAATTCATTTCCATCATTATAATTATAGGGGAATTCTAATAAAAATTTGAACAGTTTTTTTTCACAGATGTTGACTAACTGTCCAATTTCATAGTGCAAGAGAAAGAGCTCAAGTAGTCACAAAAATATATATAGGAAGATCACTAATAGAACTAAGAATTAACTGAGAAGGTAACTACCAAATATAAGGAGTCTATTAACAGAATGCCAAAGACATTTACAATAGTGTGGTTTTGGCAACCAATAAAATAAAATTAGGAACCCTAAAACAGTTTTAGATATAATGTAAGAAGCAATAGAAAATGTGACAATACAAATCATGAAAGAAATGTAGATAACCAATGAAGATTCTGGGAAAATTAGTTATCCAAATGAGAAAAGATCAACTTAGATCCCTGTATCACACTATACACAAAAATAATTTTCATAGGTTTTAATAACTAAAGGTAAAAAGTAAAATAATAAAAGTACAAATTTTACAAGAGAATATAGACAAATATCTCTATATCAGTAGAATAAGAAAAAAATTATTTCTAAAAAACATAAAAGCAAAAACCATAAAGGAAAATAATAAATTTGTCTAAAATGAAAACATTATGTGAGGCTTGAAGAAAAACAAAATGTGAAAAAATAATATAATAAGCATTTTCAGAACTCTAATGGAAAACTGATGAATTCATAAAAGTGCTAACAAAAGATCAAGATAAAAAAATTAATTACATGGGACTGAGTGAACTGATGAGGATGATTATAATTTTTGTGACTTTGTTTGAATAAAAAAAAATCTCACAAGGACTCAGAGGCAAATAATATACAAATCAATTTTCACTGCAAAGTAAAGGAGCTGTTACAATGGAAGATTACTGGACTGAATGTCAATATTATGACATAGTATGAGTGCATTTCGTGTTTGGTAATTGCAATCATTGTTGCTTTTGTTGTGGTCATCCATTTACAATGCTTGGTGTCAGTTTATTTATCTCTTGTAAAAATAAAATACAATGTGTGTGTGTGTGTGTGTGTGTGTGTGAAAAAAAAGATTAAAAAAATAAAATAAAACCAACAGGGATTTTCAGCCCTAAAAACAAACAAAAAAACCCATAAAAGCAAAAACCATAAAGGAAAATAATAAATTTGTCTAAAATGAAAATATTATGTGAGGCTTGAAGAAAAACAAAATGTGAAAAAATGATATAATATATGAGAAATTTGCATTCATATAAATGATAAAATTGTATACAAAGCATGAATGTGTATGAACTTATAGAAATAGATAGATAGCTACATGGATGACAGATGTTGGATAGGTAGATAGATAGTTTCATTTATACATTGCCATTCAGTAAACCACTCCAAAACAAAATGGTTTAAAACAACAAAAATCATTCATTTTTGCACACTAATTTGCACTATGGGCAATACTTGACAGGGATGACTTGTTTCTACTCTACGTTCCATAGGCATTTTTCTTGATGTAATTTTAAGACATATTCATGCAGTCTCTTTGCATGGTTTCCCACATGGCA
Source organism: Mesoplodon mirus (assembly GCF_964341445.2). NCBI lineage: Eukaryota > Metazoa > Chordata > Mammalia > Artiodactyla > Ziphiidae > Mesoplodon > Mesoplodon mirus. The sequence goes on from NC_138984.1 coordinate 42,827,903, forward strand.
GTCTCAGGGTAGTACAAATTTTTTCATGGAAGCTCAGGGCTTCAAGAAGAAGCATGTTTCAAGAGACCAAGGTGAAAGCTAAAAAAAACTTCTTGTGACCTACCCACAGAATAGGACCAGCCCTGATTATATATATATATATATATATATATATATATATATATATATTCAATTTTAAAAGGCCAAAACCTGATTTTAAAAAAGAGCAAATATGAACAGATAAGCTAGAAAAGAAAACTGAATAGCCAATGAATACTGGAGTACATTGCTATCTCTACTAATTAAAACAATAAGATATCTGAAATTGGAAGAGTGTTTACAGTGCAGTTACATTTTAAAAATGTGAGTCTAAATTACTAAGATCACTTTAAAAAGCAATTCAGCAGTATGAAGGAATTTGAAGACTCCCATCCATATCCTTGGCGAAGCAGCTCTACTCTTATATATCTACCTTGGAGAAACTCTCTGACACTGGGTATAAGGAAATATGTACAAAAAAGTTCATGGCAGCATTGCTTTTGATAGTGAAAAAAAATCATTTAACTCTTCTAATGGGGAAATTGACAAAAAATAATGATGTCTTATTAAAAATCATGTAATATGGCAGTTAAAATGAGCAAACTACGTATAAATATCTCAACACTGAGGAATGTATAAAAAAACACAATGTTGACTAAAATAAGTTAGTTGATAAAGGTTTAGTAAAATGTTAGTACATTATTTAAACTTTCAAACACAAAATAATGCTATATAGTTGAAGAATCAAATATATATAGCAAAAAGTTCAAAAATTATGAAAATATTGCAAGCTAATTTAGACTGCTTCCATGAGGATTAAAAAAAAAAAGGCAAAGAAAAATCTCAAACCAAAGGGAAGGAAGGGAGGGAGGGACGGTGGGAGAAAAAGAAAGAGCAAAAATGCATTCTAAAGAATGTTTGCATATATCCAAAAAGCATTCCTGGCTATTCTAATCTAGCCAGTGAAATTTGAAGAAACATATCACCTCTGCCCCAGCTGCAAACAGTTCCTAAAGCTGATGCTATACTACCATTTCTACTAGCAGAGAAGACCTAGAGTTACAAAGTAAAAATCAAAACAAGTAAACAAAAAACCCTGATCATTTCTAAGAGGTGGTCCTGTCTCTTGCTACCAGTCAGAGCATAGCTCAGTGATACTACCTGGTGGACGCTTGAAAAACAAACTTCTGTGACTCTGTGCCTCTCATTTTGGTGCTACCATCACTCCTGAGACTTATGCTTTAATGGAGATGTAGAAGGTCTTCATGAGCAAGGAATGATACTTCTCTCCGTGGCTTATTTATAAAATTGATGTCAGTAATACAACACAATCACCCCCAAAGGCATACTCCTGCAAGGTCAGGAAGCTTGGGTCATGAAGAGCTTGAATCTCAAGGGTACTGCAGATTCAGAACTCCAGTTCCATCCTGACTCCATCTTTGTGGAGAAGGCGTCCCTCCTGTTCTCTTGTTGAATTCTGTTTCAGCAGTTTCCTGATCTTTTCTTGGCGCTTGGCTCTGATAGAGGTTATTCCGCCAACTGACATGCTTTAATAAATAACTTTGAAACTCTAACTCAACTGGACAATGTTTCCATTAATTTCCCCTACGAGAACATTTGCTTATATGTGTAACATGTACATTAGCCCAATTCCTTCCTAATAATATGTCAGTCTCCATAATATTTCAGTATATATATATATGTATATTAGGCAAATGGAGAGGTGGTTCCTTATAGGCCCTGACTCAAAGTCTCCTGTTTCATAAACAAAAAGTACAATAAGAGCAAGTATATTCATAAAGTCAAGTATAAACCAAGTAAGAAGACAACACTTAAGTGTCCTTAGCACTGTAAGTTCTTAAAATTACTGTTTTTTTGTTTTTGTTTTTGTGGGGACTTAGTTAAAATACCATGTTTTACATAGAAAATTATTGTTTGATTACACCTGGTTATTGGATGGGAAAATATAAATTTCAAAAAATCCAATGACAAAAGCAAACCAGCAATGGACACAGAAATATCAGAAATTTGGGACTATATATTTAAAAAGAATTCAAGATTAGTTGAAGATGACTGATCACAATAGATTTCAGAAAAACAAGAAAACATGACAAAGCTTGTCAAACAGAGTCTTTATAGACTCATAGTAATAAAAGAAAAAAATATTTTTTAAGAAAATATAGTGGAAAAGGAAGTCAATACATGTGGGGAAAAAGTCATTAGGAGGGAAATTAGTATTTGCCATTGATTTTTTAAATTAGTAGTTTCTGAAATAGATAAAAATAACAATAAATGATGATTTTATACATCTTTTTTACATTATAGTGATCATTTTAAAAATACGGCAGTATATGATTAGAGGTAATGAGAAAACTGAAATAGGTTACAAAATATGCTAAAAAAGACTTTTATATTTGTTAATAATACTTTTGCTGGGTTATTATGTGAATAGGCTCTGGGATTTGGATTTTATTAAATATATTTCAAACAGATGATTTCAATTGAACACACTTTGCTGAAATTAGGTTATTTTCAAGCTCACCCAGCAAATTTGTGTGTAATCAGTTTGCACACTTCAGGCTTTTTAGCTAAGCCTACCCTATTAGGTCCATTCATGGGTCGAGGTGTGCAGGCTGCCATACTTTCCTATGAGTGACTTTGTTTTTTACAGAACTGATAAGCTCTTTGCCATTCTGCCAGTTCTGGCTGAAATTAGCCTCTGGGATCAAAAGTTATTAGTGGAAAAGGATATGGCAGACTGACATAGTGATTTTATAATTCTATTGTTCTAGGAAAGTAGGGTAATGAGGGTTGACTGGTGCAAATAAAAATGATCATGAAATGCTCCAGGCACCACACCTCTATAAATAGTGAAGAGAAACAGCCTATAAAATTTCTCCTGCTGCCACTGATGCTGGGTTGATAAGGTGAACCCAGCCCAGTTGGAAAGGAGAATGAGATAATCCTCTCCCCTGTTACCTGCCCTCTTAATCCTTTTGACACTGAGATGATCTTCACCACTTTTTTTCTAAACAAAGGATAGTGACATATGCCTAAATCATGTTCTTTCTCAGTTGTTCTTTTGAATAATTCAATAAATTCACTTCCCTTGTATATGAACATAAGTGACTGAAAAAACAACTCAGAAATGAAGTTGCCTGAGAGACTCTCGTCTAGTGGAGGCGATGTTGAAAAGGTGCTTAGAGCGAACACAGTATCCTCTGACAACACGTAATTTTAAGTTGATGTCAATGACACCATGTTTAGGAGCTGCTAAGACCCAGTCAGACAAATTGAGAATTTGTAGTATGTAACTACTCAAAGGTGCTTTTGTTCACCTGCCCTGGATTTTTACTAGCAAATTGAATATATTTGCAGGGACATACTGGGAGCACACTGTATTTGTCCTGAGAGGACAAAGATATAGAATTTCAGTGGAAGAAACCAAAACATATATTTGTTATACATGTATAACTATAAAGTTATAAAATAAAAATGTCATACAAAATTTTGTTATTTAAAACTTTTATATATAACACACAAAAATGTAGGAGAATGTCTTCAAATTAGTCAAAAACACTAAGCAAAAACTTGATTAATTATACCCCAAATTAAGGGCTTATGATCACTACCTCTTCTTGAGAGGAGGGGGATGTCTGGGCTCCTCCAGCTACCTGACATGTTTTAGTAACATTGGGTCTAACACAACTGGTCAGCCTCTCTGTCAAATTTCCCCCAGGAGGGCACATTGTTCATATATAAACTATTCCAATTTCTTTCTAAAAATGTAGCTATTGTGTATAAATCAATATATTAAGGGAATATTAAATACACAATGGTCAAATTTAAAAGAAAATAATGTATTGGGAAAGATATTTCAAACATCTAAAACCAACAAGAAACTAATGACTAGAAAAGGCACAGTATATTTACAAAATCAACAAGTTAAATTTTTAAAAACAAAATTCAAAAGGCAAACAAGCATATAAAGAAATGTTCAAATTTGTTCAGAGTAATGCAGATGAAGATAAGGATAAGGATAGATCAATTTAAACCTTCTGGACTGGCTATAATCAGAAATGTGGATAATGTCAAGTGTGGTTGGAAACATGGGCTGAAGAATCTTCATACCCTGTTGATGGGATTGGTGTAGCCTAAGTAAAGAGATAAATACTCCATCAGGCAGCAATTCTGCTCTGGCTTTCTACCCCAAAGAAATTACCCCACGGTCTATAAGGGACACATATAATTATGTGAATTGCAGTGCTGTTCATGGTGGGCCAGAGATGGAGGCAATCCGGGTGCCCATTCCTGGAAAGGTGGTGGGACAATATGTGGCAGAGACACACCCTGCCACAATCAGAGGATGATAGACCTGATAAACATATAACAATATATAGATCCAGAAATATTGTTTTGTATAAAATAATAATCATGGTTATATTAATAAATAGAATGATATACAACATGATACCACTTAAGTACATTTACTGTATATTCAAACAAAATAATCACATTTTTACAAGATCACAAACCAACATTAGATATCATTATTTATATTGGTATGGTCACTAATGAGGTGGGAAGGAAATGGTAATAAAGGGAACAAAACCCAATATCAATATATTGAATATCAGAGCTAAGATCTTTGCCTGAAACTATAAAAATAATGGACCACAATATGAAGAATATGCTTAACTAAGCCAGATGCTTCCAGTCCCTCAACAAAAACAAAGAGGTATTTTCTCCATTCTTATGACCTTTTACATGAATCTTGACTTTCACAGTTCTTCACAGAATTAGTGAAGAAGCAGGTTCCCATTTGGACAAATGTAAGGAATAATTCTGTGGTGTTGTTATCCATTTCACCTGTGAAATGATCAGGTTCAATTTTTTTTTATTACTGTTTATTCCTTTATGAAGCTCATTTTTTCCCCTTAGTATTCACCTGGAGACAGTGTCTCTCTCTCTCTTTCTCTCTCCATGTCTTCCTACTCCCATCCCTCTCCCTCCCATCTTCCTTCTAATCTTGACCTCAACCACTATAAACAGAATAGAAGTGATAAGCAAGTTATGTTCTGTGGGCACAAAATTCTTTGTAATTAGTGCAGGCAAATACTGAATCTGTTAAGAAGAGTGTGAGTGCCAGACCACTCTGGTAAGAGCAGCCACAATGCACTCCACAAGCACTATGGCCAACTGCTTACAGTATAGTAAGCACTACTAAATATTCTTTATAGTGGAAAGATTTGGCATTAACAAATCATTAAGCAGACACATGTGTTAATTCTTGAAGAGAATGAGAAATCACCTCTGGAAATCTGCCCCAGATTTCACTTTAACCTTGGTTGAATTAGGAATCAGAAAACTCAAATCCTATTCACCATTCAAAACTTACTAGCTGTGCAAGTCTGAAGGACATTCAAACATTTCTGTGCTTTGTTTTGTTTCATTTAAACATGTATTTCATGATACTCTGCCTAAAGAATGAGATTTGAGCATGTGATCCCTTGACTCTTGAATTGAACTGATGGACTGAAATGATTATATGGTCTACATTCAATTCCCTTCTTATGGAGATGGATTATTATTACACAATTACAGACTAATAAAGAAACACATCAGAACTGCTATTTAAAAAATATACAGGTATTTAAAAAATCATCAGGTCCAACTTTCCAGTAGATTAGAAATGAGAAGAGTGAACATCAGAGAAGTTGAGTGTCTTTCCAAGATCTGACAGGTGCGTAGTGCTGGAGCTACGACTACAAGCCAAGTCTTTTGACTTCCAGATGACTGTTTCACTTCTAAAATTGACTCTAATTATGTAGCTGGTCAATTATGCTGTCTGATCTTAGAAACTCAAAAAATTTCTTCCTCACACAGAAAAAATCCCAACATAATTATTTAGTAGAAGAAAAATATTGTTTCTATAAGGACCTATTAAAATACATGCTATTATCATAGACATATTTTGCTGATGAGCACTAGCAAGGATTATTTTATCAGTTTAGCAAAGGGATAGCTTGGGTCTTACAGAGATGAATGGTCAGGCAGACACCTATCTGTGCCAAGTAGCATGGCTTTAACAGGCCTAGATGAGAAGATTTGGAGGGTTGAGAACAATATGACATTGCTACATAGGCCTGAGATGATGTATCAACTGGCTATGAGGGTTGCCTTAGGGTTAGAGGAAGGAAGAAAGGACAGATACTGAAACAGAAGAATGTCAAGGTAAAAACAAGCTTCACCCAAATTGGCAGTTTTGCCAACAACCAGTCATGCATTGGAGCTTCCCTTGCTCCAGGTCCTGTATAAAGTCAGCCCAATAATTAGCTTAAATAATACACTTCTACAACATGAAATAATGTCTAACATATGACTTCTATGTAGCAAGGCACTCTTGGACTCAAGAAAGCATATGCAGAAAGAAAAATGAAAGCTGGTCCTGCTGAATTGGCTTGCTTTAACTGACTGCAGCCTCCAAGAGAGAAAAACATTAAAATATGTCCTGAAAACCACCTCTAATTCTGAACATGCACACAAACCATGTTCTTAATCAGTCAAGGAACAGGCACATGTGTGCACACACACACACAACAAACATTTGTGTAATTTCATATTATTTTTCAATATTTTTTATTCCTTTACATTGTTGGAAAGCACAAAGTTCATATTTTCATTCCGTTTTCAAGGCTTGAAATTTGTTATATTTTCAAGCAAAGGAAATAATTATTAGAGCTTGTGATATCTTATGTATTTCTGATATTGCTACCATAGCATAGATTTCAATTTTCAACATAAGCTTAATATTCCTACAGTATTGATACAGTAGGCAAATAGACTGTTACCTCATCTTTGATACATTAGTCAAAATGTCAGTAATTTCACAGGCAACATAAACTAAAAGAGTCCAGCTATGTGCACAGCTCTCCACATGATTTTTGACCAAAATTAAAACGTGATTACTTAATGATTTATTAGTAAGTACAAATAATGAAATGATCCTGAAAGCAGGATTTAAAGAAACACAAATCCTATAGATAGTTAAAAATCTGTGCCATGTTAAAATTTAAATAGCCTAATTGAATTTAAACATTACTGAAAGCAATCTGGCACTAAAGGAACATAAGCTCATCTTGAGTCTTTCCTCAGAGTCATCTTCTGAGGGACCGTCCATTAAACTGGATCTATTTTCCAGTATGTCAGAACTGCTCCTTAGAGCATAGCTCTAAGCTTTAAACAGACACTGGTAGACTTTGCACAAATTAAAGAAAAAAATATCCCTTGCTTAGAGGGACACATTCTTTCACCAGGATTCATGACTTAGCAAACACACCATGGATTGGATTTTAGTTGCCACTCCACCCCTTGCCTGGAGTCCCTTGTGGAGGGAAGGTCTAGTAGAACCAGAAGTGAAAGTTCTGTGTTAAAATACTTACTGACAATAGAACAGCCAAAAGCTGTTAATTTGCTACCCTACCATTCGCAATCAGCCAAAAAAGTTATAGCTGTAATTTTGTAATTCCTCTCCACTTGATGCTTTTGCTAGGAAATTTTTCATTTTCATATTCCTAATATGTGCAGCTTTCTTATTCAAAATCAGAAACAACAGATGAAGAATGATTGGGAAAAATCATTCACACCTAATTATGGACTACCTCTTCCATGAGTGTGCAAATTCCAGTGCATGTCTATTTAAAGGAAAATGTTTTCAAGGCACTCCCTTGATTCATTCAACTACCTATACGCTACTGGATTGGTAGCTCCCTTCAGATAACACTTATTGATATTATTGAGTAAGAGTATTCATAAATTTAGCCAGCTTAGAAATCTCAGTTTTCTCTAAACCTGAGTAAGGGATGATTTGGTTTTTGTCTGTTTCTTCCAAAACACAAAACAAAACTCACCAATACATTTTTAAAGCCTATTTTAAAAGAATAACAGGGACTTCATGACTAGGTTTGTGAGCCAAAATGGACTCTCATATGTATTGACATGAGGTATCAGTGCATTACAATCTCAGTGTCGCCTCTTCCATTCTTTCCTGTTTCCTCTCCTTTTTTCTGAGACTAAAAATATAAGATTGAAAGTTCTGATGAATTTGCTGTTGAAAAGTCTGAGACTTTAGCAGCAGAGAGCTATTGGAAATTATTTTTCAATAAAATGCAGAGTAACTAAAATGTGGATTTGCATTAGGAGCAAATTAATGCAATCTTTTAAAAATTAGTTTCCCGTTTCAAAAAGATCCACAATAAAGTTGTCTGTGTGTTTGAAGCAATACTGTAATTAAAGGTCCCTATTTGTTCTTCTCAGAAGGTAATGGACTCAGTTACTCCTCAGAACACAGCCAAACATAGATAGCAATCCTGTTTTCTAAGTATAGGTTGGGCTGGTTTCTGTCAAAGTAATCAAATAAAGGATATTTGTGTCAGTATTCAGTGATACTAAGTACACTCAGCCACCTGGCTTTTGTTCTTATATCCATGAGCTCCATAAACTGATGGATTAGTAAGTTGTTCTCTTCCAGCCAGTGCCAAATGATTTACTCATTCTCTTTTCACTGCCTCACAAGCACTTCTGCACAAACACATGACATTCTAATAGAGAGTGGAGACAAGAGCCCTGCAACACGTATAAACTTATAACATAGTAATCTATACCACACCATGCCATGCCCATCTTCTTTAAACTTAACAATAACTTCTTGTTAACTGACCAACCTCCTTTCAGAGTTGTCCAAATCAACTTTCTATCCATACTGCAGCTAGAGTAATGGTGGAAAAGAAACAAAGTAGAGAAATGAAGACATGTTTGGAAAGTAGAATATATGGGACATGGAAATTGAATGTGAGGCTGTCTTTGTGAAACATTGCTCATTGAAAAGTTTTTAAATTGTGCAGAGAAAGTATAAATGACAAAATTCGGTATGGAATGTCATGACAAATGTATGCACACTACCAAAAACCTGGATACACTGTCCATTAGGATCTGAGGTTTTTGAATAGGAGCGCCTGTAAACCAAAGACTTGGAAATAGATTTGATACAAAGTAGGGAGAATAGAGGAGAATGGAAAGAAAATGTTGAAGATGACCCTGAAGTTCCTGACTTCATATATTAATGAAACAATGGATAGTGATGCTTCTGATATAGGGAGAAGTGGAAGAAGACCAGGAACAGACTTGATGCAAATATGAGGTGTTAAAAGGTATTTTTTATAAAAAAAAAATAAAGGTAAAATCATGACTCTCATACAAATATGAAATAAGCATGTGTCAGTCTATTTAAATCATTAATTAATGAGGGAACCAGTAAGATGTTATAACCAGTTCAAAGGGACATCCAAAAGAGTAGACACATATAGAAGCAATTAGGACTGCTGAAATGAACTTGCTTAGTAGAAGCAAAGCATGCATCTTTTATAGAGGAGAAGAGAAATCAGTTGCACTTGATGAGACAAAATTCATTTGCACATCTAGGGACAAGAATAATTTGCAGTTCTATCATTTATCCACATTTTACAAAGTGGTAAAGCTCAGAGACAATGAAAGGTACATTAGAAAGATGTATCACACACTACCTAATTTTCTATTGAAGATACCTAATAATCTCTTAAATTCATTTGCAAGTATTCCATATTTTTCCCATACAAAGGTGATTTAAAGACAACCATGTGGAGATATCAAATAAGCCCCTAGATAAAGGTTCACTTCCTTCCTATCAGGTTCTAACTTAAGCAACTGGCAAACCGCTTGTACCCTACACTTTCAGAAAAAGGGGACCACTTTTATGATCTTTCCCTTTTTCAAAACAAAGAATAAATTATTCTTGATAAAAACAAATGAACAAGAAAATATTACATCATCTTACACATTCTTGTTTGCCTTTCCAGGTCCAACTGAAGCTTTTATCTGTTCCAAATAGTTTTCAAAAGATGGAACACGCAACTTTCTGAATAGTTGACTCTGAATTGAAACAAAGTAAAAAAGTTCTGTTGTAAGAAATATTCATCAATTGGCAAGGAATTGAGTTTCTGAAAAGGACAACACTGGATGGAAAAATTTGAGGGGAGGGATGGTTTGTAGTATTTGATTGGTGTTAGAGGCAGTTATTTAGATGGCCTCAAATCCTGAACAGAGTATACATTTGTATTTAATTTATTTTAAAAGCTATCACCTGTTTTTTTCCCCTCTCTTTATTGTTGGCATAAGGGAATTTATCAAGGAGATTAACTTTGGGGGTAGGGGTGCTTACTTCCCAACACAAGGTTTTCTTGGAAGAAAAGTAATGTTGGAAACTACTCAGTGGGGTCAATATTCTGTCCAGACCCTCAGACCTCCTAACTACCAATCACACTATTCTAAGGGGAAAGAATTCTACATAGTACTGGCCCCAGAAATAAGGAAGGATTTTGTTCAAGTGTTTGGTACTGGAGAGGGTTTCTGAAGTACTTCAATGGTCTGCCTTTACTTTCCCATTTTCAAAGGGCTTACTAATAATTGCAACATGCCTGCCATGTAATGACAGTGATTAATAACTTTGTGTATAGACCATAGGTTTAGTCATAGGTATGTTAAACTAGATTTTATTCAATTCAGTGGTATTCAGTTTTAAAGTATAATAAACAAATATAATACTAAAATTTATTTCTAAGAAATCATCTATGAGAACATATGTTTAAAACCAGGAGATAACTTGCCTCAGAAATATATATTTCCCTAGCTTTGAATACTCACACAATATTTGTGATTTTTAAACTTGAATCTAGCAGCTGACATTTGGAACTTCATTTTCATATTAGTACTGAAAAAAAGTAGTCACTCTAAGACTTAAGACATTTTTTGTACCAGCTTTCTCTATTCTCTCCCTTCTTATAGCCCTAATACTCAGAGAAAACATACCTATCTCAGCTTAACACATATGTTACCATTTCAAGTGTGTCATCACTCATACTGCATTGGGATGGACTATGACGGAATAAATTAAAAACAGGTTAGGTACACAAGCTTGCATTGATCAGTTATTTTAGAGCAACTGAATGTTGATTTACGGCAGCTCTCTTGTTTCATTTCCTTTACTTTTTTTCACTTTTGTTCCACTTTCATGTGTACATGTGTATACGTATACATATATATCAGACAATCTTTGGAGTCTATACTTGAGCTTTGGAATGATTTTTGATCTCTGGAGAAATAACAGGGCTTTCTTTTATTCTTCCAAGGGTAAAAATTTCCATGTCTCAGTCTGTCAATAGTCAGTCCTTTTTTTTTTTTTTAAGATGTTGGAGGTAGGAGTTTATTAATTAATTTATTTATTTTGGCTATGTTGGGTCTTCGTTTTTGTGCGAGGGCTTTCTCTAGTTGTGGCAAGCAGGGGCCACTCTTCATCGCGGTGCACGGGCCTGTCACTATCGCGGCCTCTCTTGTTGCAGAGCACAGGCTCCAGACGCACAGGCTCAGTCGTTGTGGCTCATGGGCCCAGTTGCTCCGCTGCATGTGGGATCCCCCCAGACCAGGGCTCGAACCCGTGTCCCCTGCATTAGCAGGCAGATTCTCAACCACTGCACCACCAGGGAAGCCCAGTTCTTTCTTGACCATAACCTGACACATGCCTCACGAACTTCCTAATGATTCTGACTGCCACATTCTCCTGCTCAAATCGTAAGCTATTCTTCTGATGTACATGTCACATCTCTAAATTGATCCTCTATTTTCAATTAGCCCATCCTAAGTTCCCAAAAGACTTATTTTATTTTTCTTTCTTTTAATTCTTTTTGAAATGCGGATGCCTTGTGTAAATTAGCGGTTTTGTGTAAATCTGGATGTAAAGGGCACATGTATGTACAATGTATTCTCCTGCTCATTTGAGGAATGCTCCTCTCTTGCTAATCACACGTGTACATTCATACATGGATATCTCCTCCAGTTCTAGTCACGTTGGACGTACCTATAAATTCACAGTAGTTGTGAGGGCTAGGTTTTATTTTTTCTTTGTGGGTTATCTTTATCTGGTAGACATAAAACCAATTAATGGTGTATTTTCTTAATATCCTAATTTAAGCTTTTGTTTTATGGGGGCTATAAAATATAATAAGGGTTGACTTACTTATTTTTTAAGATCAGAACATTGATACATTATTAATTAGGTTAGGGTGTCATTTTTGTCATCCATTTGCAGTTTTTCACTTTCTTCTGTATAAATATCTTTCCATCTCTAGCCAACATCTTTCCCTTTTCTCCATTACACCAAAGTACAGTGTATGGCATTCAGGCCATGCTTCTATACCCAGCAGTGAAGTGGTTCTGAGAAATATTCCAAAGAGATGAGAAATATTTTTGTTTGACTAAGAGAGGGTTCAATATTAGAATAGTCCTAGAATGGTTTTATGCTGTTGTAACCCTAGAGAGGTGGATGGAGACCCTGCCACACCAAATTGGTCTGGATGTTGAGTCTGGTGATGCCCAAACACACCAATAGGGTATGAAGAGATTTATTACTCATCTGAGGAAGCTTTCTGGGGAGACAAGGGGAGGTTCCCAAGCAGGTCAGAAAATGACTAATAAGAGTCAGGAAGAAATGGGCTTTAGCTTTTTTGTGGTTAGGACGTGGTTTGGCGGGTGAGGCTTCCCACGTTTGGACTGGGGCTTGTATACTTTGAACTACTGTCAAAGGCGGGAGCACCTGGGCTTTCTGACTGGCTTGCCCAGAAGTGACCCAAGAGTATGGGAAGCAGAGGTGGGGATAGAAAACTATCAAGTCAAACATTCAAAAATGGATTTACACTCTTTATTGTATATGCCAGCTTCTCAAGATACAGGCCAAATATATGATAACTGATTTCTAAAACCAGCGATCTTCTCTATTAAAACAAAACAAATAAAATAAAATAGACAATTTAATTAAAATGGGCATTTTGAGTTATTCTCAAAAAACTAGTAAAAGAAATTTAAGAATATATTTTACATATACCAGTCCTTATTCTTAGGCTAAAAATATGTTATGCTTCTAGAATTAAACAAGATATGAATTCTAACTTACGGACAAGGTAAGAAGATATTAGAGGATGCTATAAATGCAACTTAAAAAAAAACAATTCTGATCTGAATATGTCAGTTGAGCTATAGTACTCCTCAGGTAAAAATATCGAGATGCAGTAGCAATAATTCTGCATTTCTAATTAGAAGACTCAATTTTAAAACCTTGTTCCATGCTTAACAGGTAAGTGAAATTGAGGAAGTACCTTTTAATTTCCCTATTTATGAAATAGGATGCTGTCAGTTTTGTTATAATGGGACATGTATGTTCCTAAAAATCACTGCACTGTACAAGATGAGCCAATAAAAATCACAGGGTTTATGGGGAAAATGGAGTTAGCAACACATACTCAAAATTTTCATCAGTAAGACCTAAAAATGGTAGGGACATATCATAACATTTATAGAGCAATTGTATGCTTATTAAATGGTTAAGAAATACATATTGCCATAAAAAATACAGCTCTTTACGTTGAAAAAGACTTGACGTTTGTTTGCGGCAGTTGTCATGGTAAGTGTTCCAGCTTGTTAACCATGGTGAAGGAAGGAGGATTATCTGAAATTGGAAGGAAGGTCATAACATCAGAGGTAGTGATAGAGGTTTGAGGTGTGTATGTGGTTTATGTATCCCAATGTGGCTTTGTTCACCTGTGTGCAGTATTCTACATTTATCTAGTGTTTCTCAGATGAAATCGTGCATAAACAAACCGAAATTTGCATTATGATCAAATTGTTCCCTAATATATCAATTGCACTGAAACAAATTCACATTTGAAAAAAAGAATATAGAAAAACTAGCTGCACTACCATCTGCTCTGTTTTTATTGTGGTGGTTGAGACCACAGGTCTTAGAGCCAGACAGATTGGATCGAGACTCCTGCTATCACACCTTTGCTGTGTGATCTTGGACACATTAATGTAAGATCTAAATGTTAGGCTTCTTATCTGTAAAATGGAGCCAGTAATTGTTTCCAGCAAATAGACTTTTTTTTAATGGGTTAAATGTTTAATGCATGGAGAGGATCTTGTACTGGCTAAGGGTTCTGAAACCTTGGTGAAAATATTTTGTAATCTAGGAGTATATACTTGGAAGAATTTATTTCAGTATTAAGTTGAACCATGTATTTGAATTGCCAATATTTGATCATTTTTCTTCATCAAACACAGTAATTTCATATGGTTTTTCCTAATTTTCCTTGTGTTTTTTTGTAATACAATACTTATACATGAGTTAATAATTTTAGAATTATATGACTAGCATAAAATTAAAGAGGTGGAAAATGTGTTTAATACTGTATATAGTATAAGACAGCAACTTTAACTTGTGGTCAGTAAACTAAATCTGTATTACAAAACCCACTTTCATAGTTAACATTCTGATCCTTAATTTGTACTTCTTCCAGTCCTAAAACATTGAGAATATGGATTAACGTGGAAATTTTCTCCATAAAGAAAAGTTTGAAGTGCTCTATTTAAAAATGCACAAGAATGTAAATTAAAGATTAATGATAAATTTCCCCTTTGGAGAAATTTAATTGGTTGTAGACAAAGACTCATTGAGGCCTCTGGCACAATGTGATCTTGGAAACTTGAGAGACATATTGTTATTTAAAAGTTTTGAAGTTTGAATACAGATGTTTGTTTCATATTTTATTGTATTTTTACATCCTCTTCTGCGAATCAGTTTTTTTTTTAGGCTTAGTCAATTAAATTATTCAGCATTTTATGGATAGAGGCTCAATTTATCTGGTTACAGTGACCTGTATTTGGTGTAGTATTATGGAAATCTGAATGTGGTAGAAGGAATTTTAGCCTCAACTAGTAGATTTTTCAAGTAGCATCAATTCTGAATTTTGTATTTTGATTAATAGTAGAGGAGATGTGTCAGATTTTAATGTTATTTGCAGTCATCATCTTGTCTCCTTGTAATAAAATAACTGAGTGATAGACAACAAGGGCTTAAATCAATGTACTTTTACTTTCTGTGGGTAAAGACACCAAGGCACATAAACAAATTTCAGTGGGTTCACAAGTCTTACACTGCTACTTTCAAAAAGGGAGATATTCAAGCATTATTCATATAAATCAGATAGAGTCTGCTATTCCGCCATTATCTTTAAATGGCAGTATTATTTGTGAATCAGATGTTTAATCATTATGCTATTTTCTGTGGATATTTACTTCAAGAGAAAGTTTACTTATAAGAACTATAAAGCTGATAAAATACTATGTTAACCATGTTTTGATATTAATTTTAACAGCCATACACAAATGGTTATACTTCTATGTCTGGTGAAAGTATTTCATAAGATATATCCATTATATAAAGCCTATAAAGCCATCAATCTGAAATTTTAAAAAGGCAAATTATTGTAAAACTAATATTTAAAAAGTGATTTGTCAAAGGATGCTTTAAATTGCTAGGCTGCATTCATTTTAAAGTGTTTGATGATGATCCATGGCTTTGGGATAAGGTTTATTTTATGCAAGCTTGTTCTGCATAAAAAAATGATCAGAATTAAATCTTTATGTTTAGCTGATAAATTTTAACTACATGAGAGATCATGTTCTTTGCCTCTGTCTATTCCCTGGAGCAAGAAAATTCATATTTCAAAAAGACACCAGTCCAAACCAAACCTAGTTATTTTATTTTTCAGGCAAAAAACCTACATTAAAAAAAAAAAGGCCTTAACATTTACACTTATGAAAAAATATAGTCATTTAAATTTTATTTTATTGTACAAGTTACCATCAACATTTTCTTTTAATAAAATTATACTTGAAATTCTAAGCATCTACTTAGTTCTTCTGATTAGATTACAATGGGGGTGGGAGGAAGGGAGAAAGAGAGAATGAATGGGAGATAAAAGAGACAACTATTCTAAGCTTTCTGAAGGGAGTGGGGAATGGTCGCTGTGACGACTGACAGAAAATCAATTTCCACACCTCCTATCTCCTAGGGAAATGGAGAAGTGGAACTTTTATGCTCCCATTTCCCACAGGTAACCCAAGGGGAACTTTCAGGCTCACGAGTATTTCTGGTTGCTGAGAGTTCCCCGAAAAGGCAATCTGAATTACCTTCCATTGTGTTCAGCAAGGTAGAGGACCTTTAGGGTGCTGTTCAGGGTAAGAGACAATTCTCTGGCATTGTGACATAGATACTATAAGAGAAAGTTAAAACAAGAATCCATTTCTACTTCTATTCTGAGAACTCATATTATCTTGTGAACAGTGGAGAATTATACTTCTATATGTCTGGTGTTTATTCAGTACGTAGTGAAACTGAGATTAAACTCTTGTGAATATATAATATAACATAATATAATATAAATGTATATTAACATTCAACAGAAAGAGAAAGTAAAAAGCCTTACTTACTTTAAAAAAAAGCATTCTCATTTAAGTTTTGCAAGCCATAAATATTATTCCTACTATACAGATGAGAAAACTGAAGTTCAGTATTATTTGTTTTATTACTTTTTATTTTCTTAACACTTTTCCTTATGCTAAGTAATTTGTTCAAACAAGCAAATTTCCTCTGAGAGAATTATGATACAAATATATCTCAGCAAAATGTGTATTATTCTTCACCTATGAACTTGAAGTAACTAGGAAATATTTCAAACCCCAAATCATAAAAAATGAAGGGTATAACAATATGTTAATATTGTAGTAATTTGATACTTCCCAGTTTCCCATAAATTTCATTCTTTATCATTGCTCTAATACCCTGATTCTTACTAAAAAAAAAACAAGAAAGAAAGAAAGAAAAAAATAAGTAAAGGTTTATAGTACAAGTAACTATGTTCTTGGAAGCAAAAGGATTATACCTGATACTTAAATAATAATTTTATGTAGAATCCTATGCTGATCAACATACACAGACACTAAAATTTAAAATGGGCACAAATTCAGACAGCAATAGATACTTTTTACTTTTCAGATGCCATAATCATTATTTGATCTCCGTCTGGTGGTAACTCAGTTATAGCAACTGTTTCAATTAATACAGAAGTAAATCTAACTAATTCATTTGAATACATGTTCAACAAGATGAGAATCATCTGCTTTTGGTCCTTAAGCAATACAAAAATTACTAATGTGGAGGTAATTTATATTCTATCTTGAAATATACTTATTAATATAGAAGTGATTTATACATATCCTAAAAGGATAGCTCTAAAAGCTCTGAGGAAACCAAGAACAGTTTCTTTACTAAGATTCTGTTTGATATATTATTCACTTGAGTAATATCAGTACAAGCCCCAGAGAGGATTGCAGAGTTCACATCCAGCATCTGGATTTAAATCCATATACACACACACACAATCGTTTACAAACACGAAGCAGACCATGTCAAATACTTGGCCAAATGAAACAAAGTTAGGGAGGAAAGGCAAAAAAAGAGAAAAGATATTCATTTTAAAAGATGTTGACAATGTAAAGTTGACTAGTCTGGATTACAAGGATGGTGAAAAGTTCATGTACATTGTCGACTCTCTTCATCATTACTGAACAACTCCTTATTCAAAATAAGAGTACTAGAGTAGTTTGTGTGGTAGAATATGTCTTCTGCAAACATTTTTGTTCCTTCCAAGATTTACTGCAAATATATTGGTTCCAGTAGTTCCAGTGTTCTACTTTACCTTATACAGGAGCATGGCAGTGACATGTTTTCACTACACATGCCTATTTTCTCTTCCAACAACTGCCTAAGTAGAGAAGGGTAGTATCTGGATACCAACCTTCACACTTGTCTCCTGAGAATTGAAAAATTGATGCAGTAGTTGTAAGCATGCACACCTTTGACCTTTTGCAATAATGTATAAAGAAATATAAGCCATAGAAATCAAAACTCCTCTACCCTATGAATCAATAATCAATAATCAATAATCCAATGTGTTCAGCTCTCCAAGCTGAATATCAGTCAAACAAAGATCTGCTTTAGCTGTGAAATTCGGTGTCATTTCCTTCCAGATCCTTGCCTTATTCTCTCTACATGCACCCATATACCTACCCACATATCTCTACATGCACAAGTCTAAGATGCCATGCAGAAGCCTAAATTCTTCCTATGCCAACTCAATTTTTTTTACTTAATTATCCATCCAGGTAAAAAGGATCTCAAACAGCTCACTTCATATAATTTTTAACCTATTTTCTCCTTCAGTTTTTTCTTTTCCCTCTAGATCATCTGATATAAACATTTTTTTCTTTAAAAAAGATAGTCTGACCTCAAAATCTCCCCAGTTACAAACTGCCTGAAAAGGGAGACAAATAGAAGTATCTAAAGTTTATTTAGCTATATATCTTCTCCAACTTGTTTCTGTTCTTCATCACAGAGCTGGTAAAGTTGGGGAGAATATGAGAGAGAATCAGCATGAATAGAACCCAAGCATAATTCTATTTCATTTCTATTCAACAAACCTTCCTTGAATACCTACTCTATGCAAGCACAGTGCTAAATCCCATGGTTCTTTTCTTCAGGATTTCAGAGGCTAATGTGAGAGAGTGAAATACATAAAAATGAGTCTCAAAACAAAATGTCACATACTTTATTTAAAGTGTGCACAAAATCTCTATGGATTTTTACAGTAAGGTTTATTGATCTTTGAGGCCCTTCCTTTAGAGAAGTATGTTAGAAGCCAGAGGCATTGCACAGGTTCATATACACCTACATTTTTAGTTTTTGGAGAAATTTGAAAGGTTTGAAAATGTAGTTTGGTATCAGTATGATTGATCTTCAAATAAAACTGATTTAAGGCTGAATTCAGCTGTAATCGACTAAAATTGGTTCATATTCTGTGCTTTAAAACTGAGTCATCAATCAACCCCTTTTTTTTCTCTCATGAAGAACCATCATTTTCCATTCAGTAACTATGAAGATAGACTGGTTGCATGGACAGGTGTGATTTGTTTGTTTTTATATTATTCTAGAAGCCTACCCAATATGATTACTCTAACTACATTAACTTCTTTTGTGCCCTCCATTTCACAGGCTTGAGAATGAAAGTGGAGATAAGCTATTCCCATAAACATGGACTACCAATTATGTCAATTCACATGGGTGGTTATGCAGGGTATCATGATGTATTCAGGAACCTAAAATCCACATTTGGCTTTCTGTTTCCAGTGGAAAAGAAAGAGAGGTACAAAGAGAAAACATGGGTAAAATAAATTAATTATGAAATCTATTATATATTATACATGTATTAAATATATGTATTTATAATCATGTATAAAATATATCAAATGTAATAAACTGTGTTATATATTTTACTGTAAATTTTTCAATATCTACCATCATTATTTTACAATTTTGAAATAATCGTGGAGTCAAATTTTTGACAGTGTAACTTATATGTGATGCTAAACAACCTTCTACTGAATATTTCTCTTTTTTGGGGTGTTTCCAACTTTATAATTTAAAAAATGAAACTATAAATCTGATATAAGGGAAAATGTTAATTTATATAGCACTAAGGTCTTACCTAAAATGAAGTAAAATAAACATTGATGGGTCAGTATTTAGAAAGTAACATTTTCATTTTAGCTTTTGTTCAATTATGCATACATAAATTTGTTACCATCTTCCTGTTAATATTTGACCACAATGGCTACGTAGCAATGTCTAAAGGTTACTTTTTACATAAAAGGATTTTAATTGATTTTTGTTAACCACAATAGGTTTTTATGTATCATAGCTGCGTAAATTAATTACTCCTTGGAAGTAAGCAGCAGAAAGAAACGGACAAGTGTTTCATTGCATAAGATAGTTGTGCTTCACTGAACATGCTCAGCCATGAATTAGTAGAATAAGAAAAAAACTAAATAAAATTGGTAAGAATTTCAGCAAGAAAATTGTGGAAAATATAGGGAAGAAGATACTGTAAGGTAATTGGCAATATGGTCAAGAGAAAGAATTTGATTACTCCTGGGTGGGGAAAAGAAGTAAATCCCTCAAAGAAAAGAATATTCAAAACAGATTTTTTTTCATTGTGCAAGACCCCAAAAATAAAAAAGTAAGTCAAGAAGTTTAGAAGAAATGAATGGGATACTTAGTTAGTAAATATCAAATGCAATGTAACATGGAGACAAAAAATAATAACCCAGATGTATGCCCCAAATTGAAAGTGTTGAAGGTATTTATTATGCCTCACTGGGCTATAGACTATTTCTTCCAGCACTCACAAGACTAATGCTTCTTGTTTTTGTGCCCTGAACTTCCTCACCAACTTTGTTCAGGTATTCTCCAAATGTTTTTCTGTCCTCTTTGGTCCAATGATACCTGAGAGATGTTCTTTTTGTAGTGGATCTTGGAAGCAAGAGAGGACAATCCTAATCATGCAAACCATGTTTAGAGTCTCCACATCCTGTGTCTTGTTATATTTCATAACCTCAGCAAGTCACATAGCAAACCCAACATCAGTGGTCCAGGAAGTGTACTTTATCCCAAGGTAGAGAGAGAGAGGATGATAATTTGTTGAACAATAATAGAATTTATCACATTAGGAATTATCGACCAGTTTTACAGATAGCCAAGATTTGAAGATTTTTAAGCAGTAGTTAATGTTTCACAATTAGCAAATAGCAAAGCTAGAATTTCAACATATTGTTATCTGTTTCCTGCACTTGGAGTCTTAATTATTGTGTCATTTTGCCACTTTGGTCCACTTTGACTATATGGACACAACACCACAAGAAACACACACACACAACACATATAAACCAATACTCTCCAGATTTTTACTATATAGTGCTTTCTCATTGTTCCAGTCAATGATATTAAATGTTCCTTGCATAATCTCTGAACTACTGCTTGTCCTGTAAGAAATTTAAACTATAACCAATACAAATTTACTACTATGTGTTTTACTAGAGAATTCAAAATATTGTTAGTCTGAAAATTGTTAGACTGAAATTACCAGTAGAGTCCTCAATGTACTCATTTTTCCAGGAATCTCTGTCTTTTTGGACTCTGTATCCTGAGACTACATATATGCAAAATTTAAACATTTATTGAAAAGGCTATTATTATATATGATAAAAATTGAGAAAATTATTAAAAATAGTTCATTCATTGTATAAAAAGAGGAGTTAAAATGTATTATATACTGATATAATTTAGTTAATGTAAAACCTGAAATATAAAAAAAAGATTTTAAATATAGACATAAACTCACATATTTTATGCTGACTTCAATAGTGTAGGGATAGTTCAATAGTTACTGAAATAGGACTGAACAAGATATCGAGGATTTAGTCTCTATTCTGTTACTAACAAGCTCAAGTAACACAGCTCAAGTAACTGCTTTCTTTGAGCTGTAGAGTTCTAATCAATATATTGAGGAGGCTAGTTTCGATTATTTATGCATCCTCTTTTTTTTTTTTTTTTTTTTTTTTTTTGCGGTACGCGGGCCTCTCACTGTTGTGGCCTCTCCCGTTGTGGAGCACAGGCTCCGGACGCGCAGGCTCAGCTGCCATGGCTCACGGGCCTAGCCGCTCCGCGGCATGTGGGATCTTTCCAGACCGGGGAACGAAACCGTGTCCCCAGCATCGGCAGGCGGACTCTCAACCACTGAGCCACCAGGGAAGCCCTGCATCCTCTTTTACAGTGCTAAATATTTTTGCACACAAAAAAATCTATTATCAAAAAGCTGGAGGTGGAGGGGTAAATTATTAAACTAACAGTAGCAACTAGAATTGAGTGAGATGCACTTATACAAAGCAGTCAGATATGCATATCTATCTAGACCAATTCCTACAGTTGTGACATTTGAGTATACATACCAATGTAAGTAAAAGGGAAAATATAGAATTAGCCTCATAATTGTTATCTTTTAAGGGTATGCTTTTATATTTAATAATAACTCTTTAGGGATATGAGACGATGCTAAATATCTAGAATATCCCATTATAAAAAATGAAAAGAATCAAAAGCATGTTTGCATTACATGAATGCTATACTGTCACAAGCTTAATTAAATGATTTTCAAAGAATCTTTGTACCATTTAGTTTTCCTAATTTCAAAAATCACTTTAGAATTTTTCTCTGACTCTGGATTTTTTTTCTTTTTAAATAGAGTCTCTTGTAAGCATAAGTATTTCTTGAATTTCAAACGAAATCTTGACCCATATAAAGAAATTTAAATCATTTCTTAACTAACTATACCTTATTCTACTTGGATATTTAAGACAGATCAACAAATGAGATTTTAGCTGTTAGCCAATACTTACATAATACTCATGTTATTATGCAAAGAAGGAATGGTGACAAGAAGTAATCCTGATGATGGAAAAATAATTTGTGATTTAGATTTTAATGAGCTCCATTTTTGCTGGAAAAAAATCCTTATCACTTTGCTAAAACTTAATGTATACCCAAAGTTTTAAGGTAGTTTCTTAATCTGTCTCCCTTTACACTCTGATGCGTGTAAAATAAGATGTGACTTTGTCCATGATAGCTCTTTTTCCCACCTATTATGGAGGAAACTCCTTTTGTTCACACTACATTTTTAGTGCAATTTAATAAATAGTCATGGAATTTAAATAACTACTGAGTAATACTGCTTGTACAGTTTGCTTAAATGAAAATGACATAGTTATTTTTTTAACATCTTTATTGGAGTATAATTGCTTTACAATGGTGTGTTAGTTTCTGCTTTATAACAAAGTGAATTAGTTATACATATACATATGTTCCCATATCTCTTCCCTCTTGCATCTCCCTCCCTCCCACCCTCCCTATCCCACCCCTCTAGGTCGTCACAAAGCACCGAGCTGATCTCCCTACACCATGTGGCTGCTTCCCACTAGCTATGTATTTTACGTTTGGTAGTGTATATATGTCCATGCCACTCTCTCACTTTGAAAATGACATAGTATTAAAGGATATTCCTTTTCTGTTTACCTCTGTTCATCAGAAGCCAGTAGCCTAAATGGGAATCACCCTAAAGCCATAAGAAACCCATAAAAAAGTACACTGCTGCCATATATATATATATATATATATATATATATATATATATATGTATGTATTCATCCTTTTTTGCTGCTTTGGCCAGTAACTTACTCAAGTTCTTAAATTTTTCATTTTAAAGTCTATCCCATCCACAAGTGCACATTTCTATCCTTTCCCATGTGCATAACTTTTAAGCCAAATTCAGTTGTCAGTGCTTATAGATCAATACTATAACTTTTATTTGAAGGTAAAGAGTTCTAAGAGTCTGGTTTTCTATTACCCGCTGTAATACGTTGTTCTAAGAGGAACTTTCAGAGAGTTTTCCCCCATTTCACTAAATAACATCCAATGATAATGGCCTTACCATGATGGGAAATTAATTGAGAAAGCATTTCTGTCCTGCCATAAACTTATCATCCATCCTGTTGCTGCTATTAGCAGGAATCCATAACCCCATGGGTGTTTCAAGTGAATCTCTTTTAACAGAGCTAACAGTCTGGAGGTCATACTGTTAGCTACTGCCATCAGCCGAGTGTCAAATCGTTGTCAAAAAGAAATTACTGGTGTATTCATTTTTTTTAGCTTCTAGCCTTGTGCTGTGGTACCTGAGATGATTTGTAGAGAGTCACTGGGGGGAAAAAAAGAGCACTGGTGGTCACTGAAGGCTTCTTTCACATCAGCACTTAGTCGAATCATTACAAATTAACTTGGATGTGTGAGGTACTGCCTGGTACTTACTTTTAAGACATGGTTAGGAACTCCTGGATTCTAATTCTTATTGAGCATAATTTTTTCTTAACTTAATGACACCACAGAAAGGATCAGTGCCACTTGTGATATTAAACATGTATGTTAAGAATCGATAGAGTTCCCCCATCATATTGAAAACATATAACTGCATTGTTATACAAACAACAATAAATGAAGGTTATCATATAAATGCCTGCTGTTCCGTTTTTATCTGACTCTGCACCTAATGTAATTGTTTCCATACGTGCATTTTAGATATCCTAAATATAGTTTACACACACACACACACACACACACACACACACACACACAAAAGACACGAATAAAATTCAAAGGGGAAAGATAATACTATGAAATCTATTGTTCTCTTCTGATCTTTTTTCCCCCTGTGATGTAGAACAAGCAAACAATCTCTAATATCGTTTTTCTATACCTACTTTCGCAACGAAGCACTGCAAACTATAGCGATTTTTTGATATGCTTGTATTAAATACAACGTGGTGAAATATTCCCGTGTTTAGAGTTCGTGTGAATTGCCTGTAGACTATAG
The DNA here is from genome assembly GCF_964341445.2 of Mesoplodon mirus. NCBI lineage: Eukaryota > Metazoa > Chordata > Mammalia > Artiodactyla > Ziphiidae > Mesoplodon > Mesoplodon mirus. The sequence goes on from NC_138984.1 coordinate 42,852,217, forward strand.
TTGCTGTTTTCCTAATAATAATAATTTCCTAATATATATATATATATATATATTTTTTTTTTTTTTTTTTTTTTTTTTTTGCAGTATGAGGGCCTCCCACCGCTGCGGCCTCTCCCGTTGTGGAGTACAGGCTCCGGATGCGCAGGCCCAGCGGCCATGGCTCACGGGTCCAGCCGCTCCGCGGCATGTGGGATCCTCCCGGACCGGGACACGAACCCGCGTCCACCGCATCATCGGCAGGCAGACTCCCAACCACTGCGCCACCAGGGAAGCCCCTAATAATATTTTTTTAAAGAGACTGTTTGGGAAGGGCTCCTGTCTATCTTGTCTCCACTGGTATTTAAGTAAATGGAAACAATTACTGAAATATGATATATGATAATGGCATATAAGAGGATTTTATGTACATCCTTGGAAAAATGAAGCACTACTCTGACAAACAGAGGCATACTGGTGTATAATTACACTTTCTAAAATCTTTCACATGTATTTTAATGGCTTTAACAAGTTTATCATAAAATGGCTGTACCAAGACTGGAGCTTCTTTCTTTCAGGTAGACCTTCTGAATCAATGGCAATGCTGAACTCTTCAAAATGTGACATATAGGTTAACATTTTTCTTATGAAGGCAAGGATGGGAAATAAAAATGACCAAGAGGTATTTATTCCAGCTAAGAACTGAAGACAATAATATCCATAATTGAAAAAAGATTCTCTAGAATTTGAAAATAAATGTAAACAGCTACATTTATACACACTAGAAATGTTTTCTGGAAAAGAGTCATTGTTCTCTACAACATAGATAATTATCTCAATAACTCATGAATCTTTCATTCATAAATTTGTCAAAAGTCTTTTGTATACATTCATATTTCTGTCAGCATGTATTTCATGTCTGTTAATATCTACGTTTTCTGACAAACATAGATAAAGTATATGATCATAAAAGGGAATTTGAAAGATTGAATACAGATAAATACTCAAAATGTGTTGCATGTTGAACATAAAAGCAAAGTTAAATATGCGTCTAGACTTTTTAATAGTAGTGTGTATGCTTTAAGTTTCAATTAAAATATTTCCTATGTGATAAAATGGTTTCTTATTTATAATACCAGCTTATCATTATAAAAATATTTACCAACCAAGGATAAATGAAAGAAAAAGTCTAAAGAAAATACCTTTATAAAAATGTTTAAGTGAATAAAATGTACAAAATTATTTTCTGATTTATTCATTTTGAAATTACTGAGAACAAAAATTGTGTCTAAATTATTAAGCACTTACAATTATTGATAAGAAGAAAATTTTTATCTGCATTGAATCATAATGATTCTAGAACTCAGTGTGTAAAAACTGGAAAAGTTGTCCAGGAAACAATACAATGATGAAAAACATTATTAAGTGAAAGAGCATCATGCTATTTTATTTCTGGACAATTATATTCAGCTTAAATGCAAGAAGTGTGAATAATTCCCAATAGATTCTAAATAATTTATAAGGAGGGATGCTCCAGAGTTATAAAAATTAGAAACATATTTGAACTGAAGCTATATTCATTTCTGTTTTACTTTTATAAAAACAGGAAATATTGAATTTAGGCTAAAGAAGCATCTACAGTAAGTTTTGGTGATTTGAAGTGTTTATACTCACCAAACATAATCATGAAAATTTGGGTTTAGGAAACTAATAAATTCCAACTCATTTATTCATTTTAACTGGAAATGTGTAGTTTGGTCTCATCTTCATTTTTTTAATAATTATACTCTGAAATGTTACCTCTTATGCATTACTCAAAAACCTTGGAAAAGATTGACTCCAAAATCATATGACTGTAGTTTGTTTTGTGCTTTGATAACCCCATACTCATGCAGGTTTTTACCTACCCATAAGCAATAATATTTTTTGTAAGTCTTCTCTAAAAGGACTATGAATTCTTACCCTTGAATTAAGAATTTGTATTTTGCTCTGACATTTAGTGGAAGTTAAACAAAAATTTTAAAAGCATTATCTCATAATTTATCTCTTTGAGGTTAATGAATTAATGTCCTTGAACTAGATTAAAATTATATATGTGATTAAGGACAGAATATTACTTCAGTATTTATCATTCATGCTTTGCATTACTCTAATTAATAGTAAAATACCTAACTACACATATTTGCATTTATTTCCTCTTCAACAACATCAAAAGTCAGTAAATAGGAAAAATACAAATTCCACTCCAAGCAAGAGATCTCTTAAGAGCCAAATTTGCTCAGGATTTAGTGTTAACATCATGTTTCCTGCCATGATTTCTTTATATAGAAGCTGAACTTTTGCTTTGAATTACACCTTATAAAATGCTCTGTTTAAAGAAAAATTTGTATCATATTTATTAGATTTTTCATTTGTTCCTTTCTAACTGTGTTTTGCTCTGTCAACTGTTTGTTAGATTTCCCTTGAGAGAAAATTGAGCTTCATACCCATGCTCATAGATCACAGTGTAAATACAACTTGCCACACTTCACTTGGCAGGTAGGAATATCCGTGAATAACACTGAAATATAATTGGTTTCAGCTCCTGGTGTTGTCCCCTGAAATTGCTTCATTCTTATATCGCCTGACCTAAGCAGCAAGGACATTATTTTAAATTCAGACAGACTCAAATTGTTGTATTACAGTTTTTTTTAAATAAACCTCAAGTGTTACTAGGATGACAAAAATTGCTTGTTTTTCAAAATATTCTATATGTTTTGGTGAAGTGTATATGTGAAGGTGGTTACTAGAATTATGAAACACTGACAGTAGTAAGTATATTTGGCCAATGAATAATATCCACTGGGTGTTATGCTCATATCTTGTTTATATCCAAATCGCATGAAACTACTGCATTCATTATTAAAAGGCAAACTTGAAGCATCACTTATTGCTTATATTGTTAATATACTAAACATGTGTTTGAGTATGGTCCTTGGCCAAATTTCATAGCCAGTGGTTTAAGAACACAGAAGACACACTCTCATCCTGATTAGATAGTTCCCCAGGAGAGTAGGGGTGGAGGGGTAGAAGCAGCCTTGGTAATTTTGCAGCTCATTAGGTGCATATTCATCTTAATGGGGCATCAAAGTTTAAAACTATAATGCATTCCCCTCATTTAATCCACCAGAGAATATGAATAGTAACCACATGAAAGCAGAAAGGATTTCAACACTTTGAAACTGCAACAAGCAGGTGTCATCTTTCCCTCTAGGCAGAATGGAAACGGAAACTTGATTAGTCTCAGTAACCCCCTTTGCTGCTCCCTCGCCATCCGGAGTGGATGTATAGCAGTGCATCACCTCAAATAAAACACAAATTCAATTGCCTTCGACTACATTTTCAGAAATAGGGGTGGGAGGGAAAGAAACATGACCTAAGTCATGTTCTCTTCAATAAAAGTATTTTTATTCATTTTCTGCACATATTCATTAGCACCCCTTTTTACATAAAACCCTCTGCTGAATGCTGCAGAGTAAAGGGTGTCAAAATTCTGAAAAGTGCTAAAGAGGACATAATAATTCTTTTGCAATCTATCCAAACATATTCTTAAAGACTTTAAACAAATATTAGACTTTCCAACTTCTTCTTCAGAATGTAACTCAACTGGACATCTGGGATATTTGTCATTTAAAAATTATCTCTTAAATATTTGCTTTTATGCTTAGATTAAAATAATCTCTTATATTACTTTTGTTACAAGGGGTGTATATCTTATTATTCATTCTCTCCAGATAAACATATGAATAGTAACTTGCAATTAACATCTGATTCAATTGAATGATTGTAGTTCTTACCTTGGGAAGTAACAAGGGAACAGCCCTACTTTAATTTCCGGAAAAGAGAAAAATGGAGGAAAGGAGCAGAACTTATTTTCATATGATATCTTCCCTTTGTAAAAATTTTTAACATTTCCCTAACTGTATTTCATTTAGTTACTTATTTTAAATTAATCCAAAGTCAGAAATAGAATAATTCAGTGACAAAAATATGTTTTTAAATTATATAAAGTATATATATTTGAAGTAGTAATAAATTATCTGACATAAAGAATATTTCAGGAAAGTCAGTTTAAGTAGAAACTGCATATTTTCCCATGAAGTTGAAAATTTATAAATGGGAGAGTTATCCCTGAGGGCTTCAGAGGTAGAACTCTTTTGTGAAAACTTCAAAACTCAAAGGCATATGATAACGTAAAATGGTTCATTAATAAGAACTGGCCAAATCTATTTTAAAAAATGGAAGTAAAACATTTTGTTTCCATGTCATCTGTGTTTGTTACTAGACTGTCACTAAGTGTCTCCATGTCATCTGTGTTTGTTACTAGACTGTCACTAAGTGACTTGAGGATGAGGTCAGTGTAACTTTTCCTATTGTATCCTCATTCCTGGCACATAGTAGGTGTCAGTTAATAAGTATTAAAAAACAAAACCAGGAAAAATTCAAATGGTATTAATGCTCTACTAAATATCTGCATGCATATACTCTCAAATTAAACATGGATTGGTCATGTTAACTGCTCAGATTTTTATAATAAGCTTCTAATGGCTTAAATAGTTTAGGTGGTCAAATTTAAGCTCAGTAGCTGTACGTTTCCCTGAAATGAACTGATGCTAAGGAAACACAGCCTGAATAGTGCATCTTGAAACCACTTTGTCTGGAGGGGACATTAGTCTTTTTTTTTTTTTAAGGCATTTTTAAAAAATTTTATTTTATTTATTTATTTTTGACTGTGTTGGGTCTTTGTTGCTGTGCACGGGCTTTCTCTAGTTGCAGCGAGTGTGGGCTACTCTTCGTTGTGGTGCGTGGGCTTCTCACTGGGGTGGCTTTTCTTGTTGTGGAGCACGGGCTCTAGGCACACAGGCTTCAGTAGTTACAGCATGCAGGCTCAGTAGTTGTGGCTCGTGGGCTTAGTTGCTCCAAGGCATGTGGGATCTTCCCGGACCAGGGCTCGAACCTGTGTCTCCTGCATTGGCAGGCAGATTCTCAACCACTGTGCCACCAGGGAAGCCCCTGGAGGGGACATTAGTCTTAAGATCAAACACTCCTCATAGGTCATGTGTACATTATAATGCTTATTGTATACATTTCATTTGATAAAGCTAATTATATCACATTATTTGTGTATATCCAAATTTAAAAAAAAATTGTCTTAAAATTAAAATGGCAGTGTGATACAGCCAGCATATAATATTGGTCCACACAGATAGAGTCTGATGCCTTATTCCTTGTTTTCCTTCTTTCTTTTATCTTCCTACTGAATCAAAGCCTCAGGTTACTTAGATTTCCATCTGATAGTCTGATTAAATTAATTGAAACTCAGATTTGAATTAATGATAGATCAATAATCTTACTAATTATCCCAAAACTATAAAAGATCTCCAGTTGATAGAGTAAGAAATGATGACTTTCCCTGGCATAACTCCAGGCATTCTTCTTAATCCATAAAATGGCAGGCACTTCCTTCTCCTTCCTTCCATATATATCAAGTAAACCTGAGCACAAAATACACGGAAGCAGACTTTATCACACACCCAAACTCTTCCTCACTTTTTCAAGTGATTATATACCTAAAGGAATTTAGTAAAAATAGAGTCATCTTTGAAGAAAAGAGAATTATATGCAGAGTGATAGATTAACTGCTACATTGTGAGAAGATGAATGAGGGCTGTTTCAGCATATGTATAATATGGTGGTATCTTACGTGTTTCTAACAAGTTAGATAGAAAACAGAATAATAGTGAGATAAACTGGTAAAGGTTAATCACACAATAACCCTATTCCTGTTTGAAAACACACTTTTTTATAACCATTATATTAAGAGCAAAGTAAGTCACTGCCAAAGTCTGTTTTTTTCTTTTTGGTATTTTTAAAATTTTTACTCTTTATATTTCTGGTATAAATTAAAGGTTTATTAATTCAGTAAGTCTCTTGAATTCTTGCCAAGAATAGTCTTGAAGAGTGCTTTTTAAATTGATATAATATTGTTAGGTTACTGCTTTTATGATTCACAGGTGTGAAATCTAAAGTTCTAAGATTATTCACTGCCTTGAACATTCTTTCACCTAACTCTGGTCCTGGATACCTAGGAGACTCATCACCATCTCAGACCCAATATATTTAAGACCTTTATTTTCCCAAGGCCAAATTCTTTCCCACAAAACTCCAACTTGATATTTATCTACATAAATTTTAATCCTACCTCTGCCATTCACTAGCTAGGAGGCTTGGGCAACTTACTCTGTTTTCTCATCTTTAAAAGAGAGATAATGATAACCAACATATAAAGCTGTTTGATAATTAAATGAGTCAATATATAGAACAATGATAGGCACCTTGAAAGACTCTATACAAGGGTTATTATTATCCAAACTGGGAAACTCATATTCATCTTTGTTATTTACTTTTTCTTTATCCGAAGAATTTAGCTAATAACTCAGTGTAAGTGAATAAAAATCTTATAATTCTTTATCACATCTTGGGTTCATCTCCTGCCCCCCCCCCCAATACAAGCTCTATTCACTTCAGGCCTTAAATATTAGGCCAAAGTATCACCACACTATACCAATTTATGTTGCATAACACTGCCAGGCCAGTGGCGTTAATGACATCTTGCATCATGCCATTATCACTTTGATAACTGAGAATGTCTCTTTATTTTCTACAGAACCAGTTGTCCACTTTGCTGGCTTTCAGATACACTCTAATTGATCCTATGATACCTACCAATCCTGACTTCTAACTACTCCTACTTTTTGAGTGCAAATAACAGGAACCCCTACTCAAGCTAGCTTAAAATACTACATGTATAAGTTCACAGAGGTTTATAAGTAGGGCTGGGCTCAGAGGTAGTGGTTCGGGAGCTCACAACATGACAAATGACTTAAGTTCTTTCTCTTATTCACACTACTCTCCTCAATCTAAGGCTAGTTGATCCCAAGAGAGTAGAATATCCTCATGCTCTGTGTTCCTCTCTTTACTCAAACTGACCAAGAGACGTTCCTTTCCTTTCACTAGCCAGGCAAGAGAATTGAGATTAAGTGACTTGTTTATATTATCAGCAGGAACTGAATGAATATTGGGGACTCAACTACAGACTATATTAGAAGTGCTAAAACTAGCTGAAACTTACTAAATTTGTGTTGATTGATGAATGATTAAAAATCTGTTTATATTGCAAATTTATAAAGTGAAAAAAAAATCAGTAAGAGTCATTGAGTTCCTGGGATTGGTAAAACATGATTTGGGTGCTTTCATAACTTATATGAGATATTAGAATATGATTATTCTGGGAGATAGAGAGATGTAGGATTGAGGTCTGGCTTTACCATTCACTACTAGTTATCTTCACTTTTCCTCAGATTCCTGTTATAAAATTGGAGCGAATACACAAATATTTAATAAGATGTTTTGTTTTGTTTTTTTAAATATTTATTTATTTATTTATTTTTGGCTGTGCTGGGTCTTCGTTTCTGTGTGAGGACTTTCTCTAGTTGTGGCAAGCGGGGGCCACTCTTCATCGCGGTGCGCGGGCCTCCCACCGTCGCGGCCTTTGTTGTTGCGGAGCACAGGCTCCAGACGCGCAGGCTCAGTAATTGTGGCTCACGGGCCCAGTTGCTCCGCAGCATGTGGGACTTCCCAGACCAGGGCTTGAACCCGTGTCCCCTGCATTGGCAGGCAGATTCTCAACTGCTGCGCCACCAGGGAAGCCCAATAAGATGGTTTTTATATGAATTAAGAAATGAAGTCCTGGACCCCGGAGGAAGATGGCGGAAGAGTAAGACGCGGAGATCACCTTCCTCCCCACAGATACATCAGAAATTCATCTACACGTGGAACAACTCCTACAGAACACCTACTGAACGCTGGCAGAAGACCTCAGACCCCCCAAAAGGCAAGAAACTCCCCACATACCTGGGTAGGGCAAAAGAAAAAAGAATAAACAGAGACAAAAGGATAGGGACGGGACCTGCACCAGTGGGAGGGAGCCGTGAAGGAGGGAAGGTTTCTACACACTACAAGCCCCTTCGCGGGCGGAGACTGCAGGTGGCGGAGGGGGAAAGCGTCGGAGTAGCGGAGGAGAGCACAGCAACAGGGGTGCGGAAGGCAAAGCGGAGAGATTCCGGCACAGAGGATCGGTGCCCTCAGGCACACACCAGCCCGAGAGGCTTGTCTGCTCGGCCGCCGGGGCGGGCGGGGCTGGGAGTTGAGGCTCGGGTATCGGCTTTCAGTCGGAGCGCAGGGAGAGGACTGGGGCTGGCGGCAGGAAGAGAGCCTGAAGGGGTTAGTGCACCACGGCTAGCCCGGAGGGAGTCCGGGGAAAGGGTCTGGAGCTGCCGAAGAGGCAAGAGACTTTTTTCCCTTTTGTTTCCTGTTGCGCGAGGAGAGGGCATTAAGAGGGCTGCTTGGGGAAGCGCCGGAGACAGGCGCGAGCCGCGGGTAAGGCGCGGACCTCGGAGACGGGCGTGGGACGCTGGGGCTGCCGCCGCCGCCGCCGCCGCCGCCGCCGCGGGGCCTGTGTGCGAGCGCGGGTCACTGTCCGCCCCGCCTTCCGGGGGGCCTGTGCACCCCGCCACTGCCGGGGTCCCGGGACCCGGGGACGGCTTTCCCGGGAAAGCGCACGGAGCGCCACGGGCTGCTGCAACGTCACGTCGGCCTCTGCCGCCGCAGGCCCGCCCCACACTGCGCGCCCTTCCCTCCCCTCTGCCTGAGTGAGCCAGAGCCCCCGAATCAGCGGCTCCTTTAAACCCGTCCTGTCTGAGCGAAGAACGGACGCCCTCCGGCGACCTACGCGCAGAGGCAGGGCCAGGTCCAAGGCTGAGACCCGGGAGGTGTGAGAGCAGAGACAGGGAAATCTCTCTGTGCAGCCTCGGAGGCAGCGGATTAAAGCTCCACGGTCCATTTGATGTGCCCTGTGTCTGTGGAGTGCATGAATGGACAGCGAATCATCCCAAATTGAGGAAGTGGACTTTGAGGACAAGATTTAAGACTTTTCCCCCTTTTCCTCTTTTTACAACGAATTATCCCAAATTAAGGAGGTGGACTTAGAGAGCAAGATTTCAGACTTCTCGCCCTTTTCCTCTTTTTACAACGAATTATCCCAAATTGAGGAGGTGGACTTGGAGAGCAAGATTTTTGATTTTTCCCCCTGCTCTCTTTTTGTGAATGTGTATGTGTAATCTTCTGTGTAAGATTCTCTCTGTATAGCTTTGCTTCCACCATATGTCCCAGGGTTCTATTGGTCCGTTTTTTTTTCAATAATTACTTTTTAATTTTAATAACGCTACTATATTTCATACATTATTCTATTTTACTTTACCTGCTTTCTTTTTTTCCTACCTTCCCTTCCTCCCTCCCTCCCTCCGCTCCTCCTTTCCTTCTTTCTTTTTCTTTCCTCCCTCCTTCCCTCCCACCCTTCTTCTTTCCACTTTCTTTTTCTTTCCTTCCTCCCTCCCTCTCTCCTGTCTTTCTTTCTTTCTTTCCTTCCTCCCTCCCTCCCTTCCTTCTTCCATTCACTCTTCCTTTTGCTTTCATTCCTCCCTCCCTCCCTCCTTTCTTTCCTTCTTTCTTTCCATCCTTCCTCCCTCCCTCTCTCCTTTCTTTCTTCTTTCCTTCCTTCCTTTCTTCCCTTCTTCCTTTCTTTCCCTCTCTCTTTCTTTCTTCTACTAATTCTTTCTTTCTACTTTTTCTCCCTGTTATTCTGAGCCGGGTGGATGAAAGGCTCTTGGTGCTGCAGCCAGGAGTCAGTGCTGTGCCTCTGAAGTGGGAGAGCCAACTTCAGGACACGGGTCCACAAGAGACCTCCCAGCTCCACATAATATCAAGCAGCGAAAATCTCCCAGAGATCTCCATCTCAACACCAGCACCCAGCTTCAGTCAACGACCAGCAAGCTACAGTGCTGGTCACCCTATGCCAAGCAACTAGCAAGGCAGGAACACAACCCCACCCGTTAGCAGAGAGGCTACCAAAAAACATACTAAGACTATAGGCACCCCAAAACACACCACCAGACGTGGACCTGTCCACCAGAAAGACAAAAACAAGACCCATATATATGCTGTCTACAAGAGACCCACTTCAGGCCTAGAGACACATACAGATTGAAAGTAAGGGGATGGAAAAAGATATTCCATGCAAATGGAAATCAAAAGAAGGCTGGAGTAGCAATTCTTATATCAGACAAAATAGACTTTAAAATAAAGACTATTAGAAGAGACAAAGAAGGACACTACATAATGATAAAGGGATCGATCCAAGAAGAAGATATAACAATTGTAAATATTTATGCACCCAACATAGGAGCACCTCAATACATAAGGCAAATACTAACAGCCATAAAAGGGGAAATCGACAGTAACACAATCATAGTAGGGGACTTTAACACCCCACTTTCACCAATGGACAGATCATCCAAAATGAAAATAAATAAGGAAACACAAGCTTTAAATGATACATTAAACAAGAAGGACTTAGTTGATATTTATAGGACATTCCATCCAAAAACAACAGAATACACATTTTTCTCAAATGCTCATGGAACATTCTCCAGGATAGATCATATCTTGGGTCACAAATCAAGCCTTGGTAAATTTAAGAAAATTGAAATTGTATCAAGTATCTTTTCTGACCACAATGCTATGAGACTAGACATCAATTACAGGAAAAGATCTGTAAAAAATACAAACACATGGAGGCTAAACAATACACTACTCAATAACGAAGTGATCACTGAAGAAATCAAAGAGGAAATTTAAAAATACCTAGAAACAAATGACAATGGAGACACGACGACCCAAAACCTAAGGGACGCAGCAAAAGCAGTTCTAAGGGGGAAGTTTATAGCAATACAAACCCACCTTAAGAAACAGGAAACATTTCGAGTAAACAACCTGACCCTGCACCTAAAGCAATTAGAGAAAGAAGAACAAAAAACCCCCAAAGTTAGCAGAAGGAAAGAAATCATAGAGATCAGATCAGAAATAAATGAAAAAGAAATGAAGGAAACGATAGCAAAGATCAACCAAACTAAAAGCTGGTTCTTTGAGAAGATAAACAAAATTGACAAACCATTAGCCAGACTCATCAAGAAAGAAGGGAGAAGACTCAAATCAATAGAATTAGAAATGAAAAAGGAGAAGTAACAACTGACACTGCAGAAATACAAAAGATCATGAGAGATTACTATAAGCAACTCTATGCCAATAAAATGGACAACCTGGAAGAAATGGACAAATTCTTAGAAATGCACAACCTGCCAAGACTGAATCAGGAAGAAATAGAAAATATGAATAGACCAATCACAAGCACTGAAATTGAAACTGTGATTAAAAATCTTCCATCAAACAAAAGCCCAGGACCAGATGGCTTCACAGGCGAATTCTATCAAACATTTAGAGAAGAGCTAACACCCATCCTTCTCAAACTCTTCCAAACAACATCAGAGGAAGGAATACTCCCAAACTCATTCTACGAGGCCACCATCACCTTGATACCAAAACCAGGCAAGGATGTCACAAAGAAAGAAAACTACAGGCCAATCTCACTGATGAACATAGATGCAAAAATCCTCAACAAAATACTAGCAAACAGAATCCAACAGCACATTAAAAGGATCATACACCATGATCAAGTGGGGTTTATTCCAGGAATGCAAGGATTCTTCAATATACGCAAATCAATCAATGTGATACACCATATTAACAAGTTGAAGGAGAAAAACCATATGATCATCTCAATAGATGCAGAGAAAGCTTTCGACAAAATTCAACACCCATTTATGATAAAAACCCTGCAGAAAGTAGGCCTAGAGGGAACTTTCCTCAACATATTAAAGGCCATATATGACAAACCCACAGCTAACATCGTCCGCAATGGTGAAAAACTGAAACCATTTCCACTAAGATCAGGAACAAGACAAGGCTGCCCACTCTCACCACTCTTATTCAACATAGTTTTGGAAGTTTTAGCCACAGCAATCAGAGAAGAAAAGGAAATAAAAGGAATCCAAATTGGAAAAGAAGAAGTAAAGCTGTCACTGTTTGCAGATGACATGATACTATACATAGAGAATCCTAAAGATGCTACCGAAAAACTACTAGAGCTAATCAATGAATTTGGTAAAGTAGCAGGATACAAAATTAATGTACAGAAATCTCTGGCATTCCTGTACACTAATGATGAAAAATCTGAAAATGAAATCAAGAAAACACTCCCATTTACCATTGAAACAAAAAGAATAAAATATCTAGGAATAAACCTACCTAAGGAGGCAAAAGACCTGTATGCAGAAAATTATAAGACACTGATGAAAGAAATTAAAGATGATACAAATAGATGGAGAGATATACCATGCTCCTGGATTGGAAGAATCAATATTGTGAAAATGACCCTACTACCCAAAGCAATCTACAGATTCAATGCAATCCCTATCAAACTACCACTGGCATTTTTCACAGAACTAGAACAAAAAATTTCAAAATTTGTTTGGAAAAACAAAAGACCCCGAATAGCCAAAGCAATCTTGAGAACGAAAAATGGAGCTGGAGGAATCAGGCTCCCTGACTTCAGACTATACTACAAAGCTACAGTAATTAAGACAGTGTGGTACTGGCATAAAAACAGAAAGATAGATCAGTGGATCAGGATAGAAAGCCCAGAGATAAACCCACGCACATATGGCCAACTTATCTTTGATAAAGGAGGCAGGAATGTACAGTGGAGAAAGGAGAGCCTCTTCAATAAGTGGTGCTGGGAAAACTGGACAGGGACATGTAAAAGTTTGAGATTAGATCATTCCCTAACACCATACACAAAAATAAGCTCAAAATGGATTAAAGACTTAAATGTAAGGCCAGAAACTATCAAACTCTTAGAGGAAAACATAGGTAGAACACTCTATGACATAAATCACAGCAAGATCCTTTTGGACCCACCTCCTAGAGAAATGGAAATAAAAACAAAGATAAACAAATGGGACCTAATGAAACTTAAAAGCTTTTGCACAGCAAAGGAAACCATAAACAAGACCAAAAGACAACCCTCAGAATGGGAGAAAATATTTGCAAATGAAGCAACTGACAAAGGATTAATCTCCAAAATTTATAAATGGCTCATGCAGCTCAATAGCAAAAAAACAAACAACCCAATCCAAAAATGGGCAGAAGACTTAAATAGGCATTTCTCCAAAGAAGATATACAGACTGCCAACAAACACATGAAAGAATGCTCAACATCATTAATCATTAGAGAAATGCAAATCAAAACTACAATGAGATATCATCTCACACCAGTCAGAATGGCCATCAAGAAATCTAGAAACAATAAATGCTGGAGAGGGTGTGGAGAAAAGGGAACACTCTTGCACTGCTGGTGGGAATGTGAATTGGTACAGCCACTATGGAGAACAGTATGGAGGTTCCTTAAAAAACTAAAAATAGAACTACCATATAACCCAGCAATCCCACTACTAGGCATATACCCTGAGAAAACCATAATTCAAAAAGAGACATGTACCAAAATGTTCATTGCAGCTCTATTCACAATAGCCCGGAGCTGGAAACAACCTAAGTGTCCATCATCGGATGAATGGATAAAGAAGATGTGGCACATATATACAATGGAATATTACTCAGCCATAAAAAGAAACGAAACTGAGCTATTTGTAATGAGGTGGATAGACCTAGAGTCTGTCATACAGAGCGAATTAAGTCAGAAAGAGAAAGACAAATACCGTATGCTAACACATATATACGGAATTAAAAAAAAAAAAAGTCATGAAGAACCTAGGGGTAAAACGGGAATAAAGACACAGACCTACTTGAGAATGGACTTGAGGATATGGGGAGGGGGAAGGGTAAGCTGTGACAAAGCGAAAGAGAGGCATGGACATATATACACTACCAAACGTAAGGTAGATAGATAGTGGGAAGCAGCCTCAGAGCACAGGGAGATCAGCTCGGTGCTTTGTGACCGCCTGGAGGGGTGGGATGGGGAGGGTGGGAGGGAGGGAGATGCATGAGGGAAGGGATGTGGGAACAGATGTATATGTATGACTGATTCACTTTGTTATAAAGCAGAAACTAATAAAAAAAAAGAAAAGAAAAGAAATGAAGTCCTTAGTCCAGTGTGTGATACATGTAAGCTCATGATTATTCTCAAAAATAAATAAATTATAGCCAATTAAGACAAATACAGAAATGTATTCTCAATTAAATGGAAACCTAAATGATAAAAATATTATTTAATTGATTCAAGATTATAAAATAAATCAATGAACAAGGGGTTTCATGGTCTAAAAGAAAAATGAGAAACCTACTACAAGTGTAAAAGAGTTATTTGTAGTGAATTATTTGTAATTACAAATAATGGAATTATTTGTAACTTTGCAACTGTTTGTTTAAAATTGTTGATTCTAAAAATAATGGAAATTTGTGTAGGCTCAAGAATGTGTTTACTTGCAAATGATTAAGCAAGGAGGTATTCCCACAGGTAGTTCTGAAGAAGACATCAGATGAGCACAGTTTAAATTATTCATATATTCTATCTTATGGGTCTAAATCCATGTGGTTCTAGTATATCCACTTAGCCTGCTCTTAGTCACGGGTCTACAATTTAGACTTAGTCAACCTGAAGCATTGAACAAAAAGAATGATCCCATTCTTCATGGTTTCCCAGCAATCCACATCTAGGATACATTACTTGAAGCTGAATTTTGTTCATCCTTAAAACATTTCTTCTGCCCTCCCTGCTTGAACTTATCTTCTTCAATTCCAATTCAAAAGCTCCTTGGGAATCCTGCTGCCATCCAGTCTTTACAAATCTCCAGCTCAGCAGTGTTTCATTAATCATCATCTCAGTGCTGGCAAAGACATTGTGAATGCGAACCTTGTCCTCTATTTATATGCATTTGTTAGAGCTTATAGGGGATGCTGCTCAAACAGATTGATTCAAAGGCTGGGAATACTTTACCGTAAAAGGTGTTGAAGAGGTCTGACATTACCACCACTTAATAGACTTTTATTTTTGTGTCCAGCCTGATGCCTCTTTAAAGTCACTCCTCCCAAAAGGAAAAATGTCCCTCCATTTCCAAGTCTGTGTGTGGATACAGAAGTTTCGATGGTGTGTGTGACTTCTATAGAGCAAGCTAGTCCATAACATTTATATCTGGGTTTGCTGTCCATATAGAATTTTGTTGTAACTTGGGAAAGTAAATCTTAGGAATTTTATCTTCTTAGGCAAATATAGTAAGAGGACAGAAATTAATATTTACCTCATCTTTTAATCCTGTCTTTGGGAGGTTAGTTGATCTTTTTATGCCATGGAGTTTCCTCAATTTGGCAAATAAAAAAAATATGCAGTTTTGAATAAAAACTTAAATTTGGAAGTGTTATTATTGCTCATCTTAAGTTCTTCCTTTTGCAGATGGAAAAACAGAAACCCAGAGCTGCTTGCTCATCATTACTCTTTAATATTATTATTACAGCCGTGACTATTATGGAGTATATACTGTTCCAGCAATCACAGTAAGGAAAAGTCTTTGTATCAAAGTGTTCTGAAATAACATGATTGTGAAGACAGAGAAGAATATAGCTAATCTATCTTCCACAGTGGGTGACAATAACAAAGTGTATGTAAGAACATTTTTTTTTCCTTTTGGGAGTTGATAAAAGACAAGAATGATAAAATTGCCAATAACACTTAGGAACATGAAAAATGTAAAATTAAAATTAAAATAGTATATAAAGTATTAGGAAAGGCAGTCTTATGTGCATAGTCTTTCCACCCCCAGTCAGCCACATGAGAATGGGCCTTGGGTCTGGAACACATCCTTACCGAGAGAAAAGAGCCCATACAACCTGTGTCAGTCTTGTCACCTTGGGTGGGACTATCTTTCCTTACTAGGGCTCAATCAGAACTTTTTTTGTCTCTGTTTAAAGTGCATCATAGGGTACCTGGCCAAACCTACTTTTATATCTGTAGTCTACAAGGAAGGGATAGCGTCCTTCAACCCAGGCACAGGAGGGGGTGGGCGGTGCATGGATTAATTGCCCTGGGGACCCACGGACACCCACTACTAAAGTTGATCTTGCTCTGTCTCTTCTCTGTATAAGTAAAACATTGTTTCATTCAGTGTTTCATTGCACCATGGTTTCCTTGGTGACTCTCAAAACCAGGAGGCAATGGGCAAAAACATTTAGAGTCCTCCCCTGGGATTGGTAACGGATGCACGGTATTCCACCTGATATAAAGTATGATTTTGATTAGGTAAACACACTTGACATAGAAAGAAAAAAGTATTTAAAACCCAAATTAATATAGCTCATTTTGCTTTTGGGGGGTAGGGAGACGGTGGCCTACCATAGTTTATATCAGTGAGGAAACAAATCTTGTTATATCTTCCTCTTCTTACAGAGGGGAAAGAGAAAGGATGAAACTAGGAAGAGATGGTGTATCATTTACCAGATACATTGAGATATTTGGAAATACAAATGGACGTAGAAAGCTACATTCTTCTGTATAATAATGTATAGGAACTTTATGGGAACAGTCAGGGAGAACAATAAGGAGAGTGGGAAGGGCTGAGGAATAGCATGGGAGGCCAAAGCCTGAACCTAATTTTAAGTTGTTTGTGTTTTTGCTACATGATCATCTGCTGAGTCCCTGAACATCAGTAAAGAGTGGTCATATTCCTTCCAATGTATTGTATATTCCAATACATCTGTGGTTATTGGTGAAATCAAGGGAGAGTGAGTAACTGCAACATCTGAGTGGCACAGCAGAAAGAAGTGAATAGTCTCCAAAGGTGAGATGCCAGGGAATTTGCAGATTAGCCCAAGCATAGCCCTGCAAAAGAAAATGGAATGAAAACAAAAACAACCTAACTTTTTGAGGCTGTTGCCTAGTTTTAACACATTTTTTTTCAGTTTCTATCTTCCTTTTTGTTTTTTTTTTTCCTGTTTCAGTTCATGCGTTGAAATGTACTTGGGTAGATTCTGTGACTTGGTCCTGTGCTTCCTGTCCTTTTACTACATTTTTTCCTAAACCCCATTTTCTATTTATTACTATTGTTGTTGCTGAAATATTTAAAGCAAATATCTAACTGTATCATTTCACCCATAAATATGTCCATATACATCTTTCAAAAGTAAGAACATTTTCTTTACAAAAACGTTTGGATGCCATTACCACATGGCTGTCATTACCACACTCACAAAATCAACATTATTTTATTAATACCATTTAAAATTAGGTCTAATTAAAATTTCTCTCTCTCAAAAAATGACATTTGGAATCAGGATGCAAACAAAGATTACTAGTATTTGATTGTGGTGTCTCCTAAACCTCTTTTAATCTAGAATAAGCTTACCCATCCTTTTTCTGTCATTTTTCTTCATGTCTTTGAATTGTTGATGAAACCTGGTTACTTGTCCCATAGAATGGCCTATTCTCTGAATATATATGATTGCTTCTTCTTGGTGTCATTTAACTTGTTTCTTTAGCCCTGTATTGACTATAATTGGAAGTTAGCCTAAGTTTTCATTCATTAGATTCAAGTTCAACTTCTTGGTAAGACTACTTTATAAAAAGTAATATATAATTCTGTGTGGATACTTTATATCTTATCACATCAGGAGGCACCTAATGTCTGGTGGTGTTAGTATTCAATGCATTCAAGAGACAGCATCAAGAAAAGCTTTATAAAAGGCACAAGCCTATCTCTTTGGCCTTTTGCCCTTCACCAGTTTTTTTTTCCCTGTTGAGAATACCGACATGATGTCTGCAGATTCAGCATCCATCTTGTGATCATGAGGACAAAAGTCACAGACAAAGCAAGAAGATAAAAAGTGCATGGACACGTTATAGTGAAGACATATGCAATCCAGGGCCAGTCTAACCCTTGATTTATTGTTGTATGAAAGAAATAGAATCCCTTATTTAATAAGCTGTTATTATTTGAAATTTCTGTCATTTGCAGCTAAATGCAATACTGATTCACCCTTTCATCACTTTCCCCCTCAGCAACTCTAGTTCTGTAAGCACCAGGAAAGCCGTCCTGGTTGTATGAAGCCAGCATCTATTCTGATCAATATGTGACCTTACCATACTGGTCTCTTCAGTAAGATTTCAAACCTATGTCCCATGCCTTAAATCTCTTAACTTTAAAAATGTGAATATTAACAATACCTACTTCATAGTTTTATTGTGAGAACTGCATTAAATAATTCAAGTAAAATAATGCAGTTAAACCATAGCATCTGGTAGGCATAAGTAATCAAAGACTAATAGCTATTGCTCTCTTCCCATTAACCCTCAAGATCATTGAAACTAGCATCAGGGTGAGGTAGTAACTGATATTTATTTTCGCCCAGGAAACTCACAGTCATTTTCCTTGTCACTTATTACTTAATAATAAGTGAAGCTACTACTACCTGAAATTTTACGTAGGAATCATTTGTTCATGAAAAGAAAAACCATTGTAATGCAGAACTGGAGACTGAAATAATAGTAAATTATTTGCTAGTATCAAGATAGAAGTAAAAAAAGGGGGGGAACAAGGGAACCTATTATAGGTAGCTCAGTAAATATGTGTCAGCAAAGCTAAGTCCATGTTTGTTCACTATAAATTTGTATATTAAAAGCAAGGCCATGCTAAATATGTGGGATAGCGGTGGCAGAGGCAGAGCTGCTAGCTGAGAATTATGAATTTATTAACATGGTGGAAGAAATTTAAGATAAAATAATTTTCTGAGCGACATCTCAAGTCTACTAAAAGCTGATAAATCAATAAACCAAATTTGATTTACCCAGAAGAAAACTCTAGTTTGGCCAGGAAAGAGCAAGTATAGGTCAAATCTACATTGGAAACACAAACCATTTAGGGGACAGTAAGACATCCTGCTGATTCAGGGGACCACAATTAAGGGCTCTGAAAGGGAAGTGTTCAGACCTCAGAGGCTTTTGAAACACTTATGAATGAACTCAAAGGGTGTAATCACTTGACAAATTAGATTGTCCTATAAATTGTAGAGCATAAAAAAGTATAATAGAGATCTGACTTTCCCCTATGATGGAGTAAAGAGGTTGACAACTCCACTGGCTAAAAATAACTATCAAGTGGGACAAAATGTCCAAAGCCAGCAATTTTATCAGCACTCTGGAATTTGACCAAAGGTATACAACAAACTAAGAAGTGTTTATTCATGAAAAACACATTTATTAATGAACTTTGAGAAAGAACAGTGTAGGTATGTGGCATTCTTTCCTAGGCTACTTCTCTTTCTCCCTACCTGCAGCTGAGTTCTGTCATCATCACCCTTCACCAAAAGCATGGGCATGGCAAGCTGTAAAACTGGCAGCTTTGTTGCTGCTGGAAGAGACTCACTTGATTTGTGTTGTCAAGGTGCTGATTCAGTAGTAAGCAAACAGGGAGTGCCAGCAGACTAACAGGGGATTTAAGAGAGAGTTCCAGGAAATGAGGCAGCCATAGAGAGCGTAATAAATCTGCCATATATCCAGGATCTACCAGAGGCTATGCACATGTGCAGAGGTGATCAGAGTGGACACAGGCCACCCATACATATCCAGTCCACAGGACTGGGCGGGGGCAGCAAATGAACACAGAATAGTCAAGGGAGAGCCTAGCAGAATATAAGAGGTGATGCAGATTTGAAAATGACGTGAAATTTGAATGCACCCTCAGCCCATACACAGATTCATCAGCCGAGAGTTGAAGCTTTACTGGCTTGAAATTTTTGAGCACTAACTCTAGCCAGTCTTTGGGTGATCTCTAACCTATGCCAACCCAGGAACGCTGGCTTAAAAATAAAACCAACCAAACATTTGAGCAGAGATCAATGGTCATAACATTACTAGGGAGACAAACTTCACAGACGTCTAGGCAAGTTTATAAACAAACAAACAAATAGCAACAACTCAGGTTAGAGGGAGGTAGAGCCAAATCTAGAGTTGTTAATACATTATCAAAAAATATCTAGTATTCAACTGGAAATCAAGAGACATTCAAAGAAGCAAGAAAGTGTGGCGCAAACACAGAAAAAAAAAAAAAGGTATTCATAGAAAATTTTTCTGAGTGTCCCAAGATATTAGATTAACCAAAGACTTTAAAGCAACTATAATAAATAAGTTGAAATAATAATAGAAACTATGCTAAAAATATAGTAACAATGATATAATGAATAAATAATCTCAAAAAAGAGATGAAAATTATTTTTAAAAAGGGTAAATGAAAATTCTGGAGTTGGAGAGTACAATAAATGAAATGTATAATTCACTTGAGGAGCTCAACAAAAGATTTTAGAAGACAGAAGAAAATCAGTGAACTTGAAATAGAGCAATAGAAATTATCCAATCTGAAGAACAGAGAGAAAAAAATAAATTGAAGAAAAATGGAAACCTCATAAACCTGGGAAACAATATCAATTGTACCAATGGATGAATAATAATGAGTTCCAACAGGAAAAGAGAGAGGAAAAGATGTAATAAAAAGTATTTGAAGAAATAAAAGCTGAAAAGTACCTAACAATAAATGTCAAAAATTCAACAAATTCCAAGTTGAGTAAAGACAAACAGATTCACACCTAGACATATAGTCAAACTGTTGAGAAAAAAAAAATCAAAAGAAAAATTTGAAAACAGCAAGAGAAAAATAACATGTTTAGGAGAACAACAATTAGAATAAAGGCTGGCTTCCCTCAGAAACTATAGCAGGCAAAGGCAGTGGGATGGTAATTGAAAGTGTTTAAAAACAAAAACAAAACCTGTCAAGAATTATATATCCATTTTAAATGGAAGTCAAATAAAAATCTTTCCTTTACAATGACTAAGAGAATGTATTGTTACCAGACCTGCCTTACAAGAAATTCTAAAATAAATCCTTCAGACTGAGAGGAAAAAGTTATTGGATATTAAATCAAATCTACAGGAAGAAATGAAGAGCTCCATAAATATTAAATATATGGGTAAAAATAACAAAAGACTCTATAGATTTGTTCCCATTTCTTCTCAACTTTTTTTTTACAAGATATGATTGTATAAAGCAATGATTATAACAAGGCATTTTTGTATTTATATTGTATATAGATGTAATACATATGATAATAGTAGTAAAAATGAAGAGCACAAAATGGAGAAAGGAAAAATATGTAGAAAGAAAAGAAAAGGAAAGAAGGGAAAAGAGAATTAAAGAAAGAAACAAAGTATAAAGAAATAAGAAAAATAGACAAAATTTAAATACAGATTCAAAAATTCCAGGCAAGATAACAGCATGTAAAATTTATCAGATATTTATTATTGTTTTAGTTGTCCATGTTAATAATTCAGCTCACCAAACTAATCGATATAAAACACCATATTAATAAATTAAAGAAGAAAAAATATGATAATAATTCCAATAGATCCTGAAAAGGTATTTGACAGAATTTCACACTTATTCCTGATATAGACTCCTAGAAAATTTGAAATAGTTAAGTGATTACCCTAAGCTTTTAGGCATATGCACAAAAAACAAAATGATAGCAACATAAACTAGATTAAACATTCTTATCTTTACTGGTAGAACTTTAGCAGCATCGACATTTCAGCTGGGAAGAAAAATGACATATTCATTATGCTCTCCACTTTTCTACCGTGCTCTGGAGGTCCTAGCCAGCAAAGCAAAATAAGGTTTAGGGGTGGGGAGGGAAGTATAAAGACTGGAAGAAATACAACTGTTGATGCACCCATGAGTTGAGTTTTGTGTTTTTACCTAAAAAATACAAAAAAAAAAATACAGTAAAATAACTACAGTTAATAAAAGGTTTAATGAAATTTATGGCAACATAAGAATGCAAAATTAATATTCTTCTGCATGTGCAATAAATGAGTGAAATATTATATTAAAAAACATTCACAATAACAATAAAAATGTAAGGTATTTTTCAAACAAATCTAAGAAAATGTACAAAGTCTTTATGGAGAAAATGATAAATCTTTACTGAAGGTCATAGAAGAAACTTGAATATATAAAGAGATAAATGTCTGATTGGACTTGCATTGCATTTATAAATTAATGTGGTAAACTTTGCCATCTGCATAACATTGAGCCTTTCAATCCACACACAAAATATCAGTGACTGTTTTATGGGACTTGACAATTTGATGTAAAGTTCATAGAAAGATAAGAGACAAGAATATACAAGACAATTTTAAAGAAGAAAAAAACTGTCCAGGGAATGTGCACAAGCACACTTTAAGGCTTATGGTAAAGCTATAGTAATTCAGTGTACAGTAACTTCACAGAGATGTACAAATACTCTAATGGAACAGGATCTAGAAGCAGACTCACACATGATTTGGAAATTTGTACATAGAAGAAGTCATACTGCAAATCAGTAGAGAACTAGTGGATGATTCTGTAAATTAGATGATGGATTACCCATCTGTGGAAAAAATATAGATGTTCATCTCATATTTTTATATAAGATAAAATCCAGATAAAGAAAACTGTAAATGATTAGAAAAAGAATAGCAGAAAATATATTTGGGGGATTTTTTTCCCTTAGAAAATATTGGAAATGTGATTACCTTTAAAAAAATCATATATAAAAGACAACATTAATAATGTAAAAAAAGAAAAACAGATACTGAACTGAAGGAGGATATTTTCAATGAATGTAACTGCCAAGCAATATACAAAATGTACAAAAAGCAGTTAGATATCATTAGGAAAAAGTCAATCAAATAGAAATTATATAAACAATTCACATAGGAGAAAACTGAAATGGTCAGTTTACTTGAAATGGTCATGAATACTTGTTTGGCCTCTTTATTACCCAGGGAAATAAAAATTTAAAGAAAAATGAAATAGTATTAATCCTATGCCAGATTCACTAAAATACTTATACCTTAGGCTAGTAAGTAAGGGGAGGATGTGGGACAATGGAAACACTCATATTCTGCTAATGTGAAAATAAATCAGCTTGATTATTTTTAGAGTCATCTTTATTAACTTTTCCTTTAAAACTTTTTATGGAAATTATCAAATACACGAAAGTAGAGAGAATTATATGATCAACCTCCATGTACACATTACTTGACTTCCATGATTAGCAACATTTTGTCCAATTATGTCATTTACCCTCTGCTACTCCTCCAGTCTCCTCAACTTTTTGCTTGCTTGTTTGTTCACTGGATTATTTTAAAGACAATCCCACAAATGTTATTTAACAGATAAAGAAATCTGTTAAATGCTTTTCTATGCATCTCTTACTAACATGGGCATTTTTAATACCCACTTAAAAAATGAGCAGTTAATCCCAGACCATAATTGAAACTCTTTTAACAATATCATTGTTGTTGTAGGTTTGGATTAAATTCAACTGAAGTCTACATATTGCATTCAGTGCTCATGTCTCCTCAGTCTCTTAAAACTGATAAGATTCTCTTTCCTTCCTTTTTATCCCCATGTATTTGGTATGTTGGAAAAAACTGGGTCATTTGTCCTATAGACAGTCCCACATCCTGGATTTGGCTGAATGGTTTCTTAGGGTGCCTTAACTTGTTCTCCATGCCATTCATTCTTGTAAATTGATAATTCGATCTTGCATCTTTTTTAGGTTGACATTTTACATCTTAGGCATGACTATTTCATGTGTGGTGGTAAGTGCTTTCTATTTCCTTTCATCTTGAGGAAGATAATGTCTGTTTATCCCAGTTTTAGTGAGATTGGATCACAGGTTTCAGGTGTAGATAGCAATTTTGTGTTATTTGGTGTAGTAGGAGAAAATTCTACTATCTAAGTTCATTTCTTGATATTTACACTAAAGAAGCTCTAAATAATATGCATAAGGAAAAGTGTAAGAAAGTTCACTGAAACACTGTGCTGGAACTGGATAGTTTCTGTTTTCCCCTTTAATGACACTCTCTAGCCAGCCATGTACCCGTAGGGCTGGACTCTATGAACAAGTATCAGTGGACTCCTTGGCACCCTTGGCATCCTTGGCTGCTGCTTGTGTTCATCTAAATAGGACACAAAGCGAGAGATCTGTGGAAGACAGGAGAGGGAGTTCAGAGTGTTTCCACTCCACACACCAGCCTCCTTCCTGTTAAATTGTCTCTAGTTAAGGTCACAGCTAAGGCAGTCCTTTCCGTGAGATCTTTCTGCCTAGTTTTCATTACCACTCTCTCCTCCTTTTCCCTCAGGCTTAAGTTTGGTGATTAGCCCTGAAATTGTGAAGTAATCCTTGAGGTTTTCCTACACCTTGCCCTGTTTCTTTTTAAATAGTTCCTTTATCGAACTCTTTCTCAAAGAATTCAGCTTGAGCATACCGTCTATTTCCTGCCATAATTAGACTGAAATATTGCTCAATGGTAAACTTGAGCAATATATCAGTTGGATAAAATGTAAATGTTTATTCATGCATTTGTTCACTCACTGAACAAAGGATTTTTGAATGACTCTTCTAGGAACTGTCAATATAGTAATGAATGAAACGAAGTCCCTTCTCTCACTGAGCATATGGTGTAAACATAAGCAAATAGGTATATATATCCCCTGGATATAAGTTCATCAACAGGAAAAGTGAGCTTAGTATATTCAGACAGTAGAATTCTATGCAGCAGTTAAATTGCATGAACAAAACATACATATATTAACAGATGTAATAATAAATTAAATAGTAGATTTTAGAACAATGAGAATAATGCTTATTATTTAAAGTTAAAAAAACAAAACCCAGTTAAAAACTCACACACAAAAACATACAATAATGGAAACAAGCATGAGATTAGTACACATGAATCTTAGGGCTGTAGAAAACTCTGGAAGACAGGGAAGACTATGAAAGCAGGTGAGGCATGCAGAAGTTTTCAACTCTACCTGTAGTAATTTTTCTCTTTACTTAAAAAAATAAAACATCTAAAGAAAATATGCATTATTTTTTTCTAAAGTTGTTTATTGGTATACAGGTGTTTGTTAACTTATTCTCTATACTTTTCTATGTGATTGAAATAGTTCATGTTTAAAAAACATGATCTCTTTTATTTATGGATTCTGAAAAACAAAAAAATTTCAAAAACAAACAAAACCCATGCTCATAGATGCAGAGAACAGGTTGGTGGTTGCCAGAGGCAGGGGTTGGGGGAGAAATAGGTGAAGGGGTATAAAATTACAGAAAAAAAAATACTCACTGCTTATATATTTAAAAATGAAATAAAATGGAAAATACAGAGCTCTGGTTCTGAACTGCCTTTTAAAGACCACTCACGGAAATATTACTAGCTATAGTCTAAGCATCTGGTCTGCCTCTCTTATTCTGTCACAGTTTGGATTTTCCCTACTTACTTGTCCCACCGTTCATAAGGCCTTGATCAGAATCCTGCCTGAACAAGCCCCACCCCTCTGCCTCTCTTTGGATTATTCAGATCTTCCTGTTACTAAATTCATGCTCATTCATTTTTGTTCACAACTAGATCTGTCCATGGTAATATGGTACTGGCTTAACTAGAGGCCAGGTTTAGTATCATTTCACAGTCATTCTAAGCAGAAAGTACTTCAGATAGACAGAAAAGATGATTATTTCAAAAACTAAGGACTTATTTAAGTTTAGAAGTAATATTACTAGACAACTCTGACCCTGGATTTTAGTGTATATGATAAAACTTCCAAACATTTAAGCCATTTGATGAAATTTAGTCTATTCACTGGCCAGTTAGCCATGTTGGTTGAGGCCTGAAATGATTACTGATACATACTTTCATTGGTATGACTATTTATTCAATAGCTAAATTTATTCATTAAAAAAAACCTTAAATCAATTGGATATGTGATCTATCAGATTTAAGAAAACTGAGCTTTTGGGGGTTTTTTTGGAAAATAAAACTTTGCTTTATTTCAAAACAGTAACTTCCTTATATTGGAGCACTAGTCAATATTCAATACTGATACAAGTGTACATTTCTTAGGAGGTCAAAGCATGTATGTCAGGCAAATTTTCTGAATTTCTTTTAAAGGTATACTTTTTAAACCATACAAAATAATTAGAAACAATGTACATTGACAACATGTGTAATATAAGCTACAGCTCAAATTTAAGCTGAATAACCAAACCATGTAGATTACCTCAACTAATATTTGCTAATATTCAGAACATTGTATATTTTCAGTAAAAGTGAATGTCCATCTACTCTTCCTATCTCCTAAACCCTCCAAGAAGTAAAATTTATTTTTCTACTAGATTTAAATAATAAATCCAAATATTTACTCATGGTGGGAGATTCTGGCATTAATTATAGCTGAGTTTAACAGAAATACAGAAAACCTTGAAGATTTATCAAGCATTTAAGCATGATCAATTATAGCAATTCCTTAGAAGCTCTAATGAGAAAGGCAGTTCCCCACTTTCTAATAACACGTAAGGTTTATGTTGCACAATGCAATTCAACAGAACTGCATTCTGACAGACGATAACATGGGGATAATCTCTTAAAATTTTACCTTAATTGGAAGTGAGCATGAGAACAGCACAAATAAATATATTAAGAAATAGAAGATAGTCACCATTGACATTTATTCTAATGAGTTATTTTTGGAGGTACAAACAATCCAGACTGGCATATGCTTTATAAAGACTAGAGAATTACTTACAGAAATGTTAAAAATGCTGAGCTCTAAATAAGCTAAACAAAACAATTGAGCACATGTCTTAACCAGATGCCTACCTTGATTATTTTTATGAACAGCTATTCTGCAGCCCAGTTTTTATGTGCAATTTTATTTTACATATGTGCACAAGAGAGAAAGTGAAATGAGAAAAAGTTCAACATTAACCATATTTAGCATTCCCTTAGGCATCACATACTCACCAGTGCAGTCACAAATTGTTCCAGAGAAAACTGGATAAAATCATTGTAGCTGTTAAGCAAGTCATTTTGTATTGAGAGCTAATATGAAAGATGATAAAGTCCATAAGGATATTATCTCTAATGCCTGAAAAAAAATCCTGTAAAAAATAAAAGGAAACAAAACAAAAAGTCATCACCACTATCAACAACAGAAAAAAACAGATCAAAGGGAGAAATATAGCTCACTAAAAGGTAAACATCCAGAATACCTAGCATGTAAGTCCAAGCTGAATTTGAACACATTTATAGAAGATGAATTCTTGTAGGCTAGTGTGACCAGACAATACTGCTTGCTATAGTCTGTCTTCAAACTATAGAATCAACAAGTCATATCAATCATGAAATTACTGAATCAGCCACCTGTATTGATTACTAATATGGCCAGGACAACTTTACTCACTTTTTCTGCTGTATCACAATCCATTTGGTCAGAAGCAGAAAACCTTTGCTAAAAGTGAGTTTCTAATAGTGGCAGTCTTTGCTGACAAACAGGTGCCAAAACCATGCTGACTTGAAAATGACAAATGACTTTGCCAAAAAGTCACCTCGGACTTTATTGAGTTCTTGGCCCCAAGAAACATCTCCTAATGGATGATTCACAAGTTCTGTGAGAGCCTCGGCAAAATTCTTTCTTCTCAGAGATGTAGCAACTAACAATACTTTTCCTATTTTAGTAAAATTGTGTTTGATAAACAGATGAGCATAGGCAAGTGAAGACGCCTCTGTGTTGTGAAACATGGACATAGGTTTTTTTTGTTTCGTTTTGTTTTGTTTTGTTTGTGGTACGCGAGCCTCTCACTGTTGTGGCCTCTCCCATTGCGGAGCACAGGCTCCGGACGCGCAGGCTCAGTGGCCATGGCTCACGGGCCAGCCGCTCCGCGGCATGTGGGATCCTCCCAGACCAGGACACGAACCCGTGTCCCCTGCATCGGCAGGCGGACTCTCAACCACTGCGCCACCAGGGAAGCCCTGGACATAGGTTTTTTAATCTTGTTATTGAAGGATAACATACCAAACACATGTATAGACATTGTAAATGCAGTTAGTTGAAGTTTCACAAACAGAACACACCCTTGCAATCAGTATTCAGAATAAGAAATAGAAAACTACCAGCACTCCAGGGAGCTTCCTTTTGCTCCTTTCCAGTCACTATCTATATAATACCACAACCAAATGCATAGGTTAGCTTTACCTGTATTTGTTCATTATATAAATGAAATCACATGGTACAGCTTCTTGTGTGTGGCTTCTTTCCCTCCATATTATTACATCTGTGCTTTCTATACCTCTTGTCGCGTACATCTTAATAGATGTGGGGTTCTTCCTATGAATTTCATCAGATATTTCAAAACCCAGGTCATGCTAATGTGTAACTTCCAAACTAAAATACAGTCAGGGGATATAGGGATCAAAAATATTAATTTTTGAGGAAACTTTGGCATGCTAATTGGAATTATTCCAGTTTCTTAGGTCAAATAAGAAGTCACCAGAATAAAAATTCAACTGAGTAGGAATGTTATTGATAAAGGTGCTAAAAACTGACCACAAAATCCAATATGTGCACTTAAAAAGTGACTGAACAATGTAAATAAATAATAATAATGGACAATTTAAAAGAGTTTATATACCTTTAAAAGTCAAATTACTGGGCTCTGAAGTGAAACCTTTTTGTACTTGGGAAGCACTTTGAAACACTAAATGTACATTTCATACACTTTCATAGATGAATAGATCAATATTTAAATATGAAAGTAGTTTTTCAACCTCATATAATCACTGAGTGAGGAATAAAACTCAAGTCTTTGATTTGTCCATCTCCAAAAAATATACTGTGAGAATAAGGGTATTATTATTCAGCTGAGCAAAGCAGTGAGGAAAAGAGAAAGGAGAAAGGATGGACTCAGTAGTTTCCTCCAAATATGCATTAAAGACATTTATGCAACTTTCTACTTAGCACCAGATATTGTTGTGTTCTTTCTTTCAACAATCTTGCCTCCATTTTTCAAATTTTAAATCCTTACAATTGCTGGAAAATTGCCAGTTTAGTAGCAGAAATAAATTGTTTAAACTAGAAGTTATCACAATATTTTGGACAATATTAACACAGGTGTACCTGAAAGATATTGTTGATTTAGTTCCAAACCACCACAGTAAAGCTAATATCACAATAAGTCAAGTCTCACAAATTTTTTGTTTTCCCAGTGCACATAAAAGTTATGTTTACACTATATGGTAGTCTATTAAGTACACAATAGCAATACCTTATTGCTAAAAAACGTTAACCATCATCTGAGCCTTCAGCAAGTCATAATCTTTTTGCTGGTGGAAGGTCTTGTTCCAGTGTTGATGGCTACTGACTGATCAGAGTGGTGATTGTTGAAAGTTGGGGGGAGTTGTGGTGATTTCTTAAAATAAGAGGACAATGCAGCTTGCTATATTGATTGACTCTTCCTTTCACAATTTCTGTGTAGTATGCGACAATGTTTGATAGCATTTTACCCACAGTAGAACTTCTATCAAAATTGCAGCCAGTGCTCTCAAACCCTAATGTTGCTTTATCAACTAAGTATATATAATATTCTAAATCCCTTGCTGTCTTTTCAACAGTTTTCATAGTATCTTCCACAAAGTGGAGATTCACGTGGGGAAGGAGGTGAGCTGGTGTGTGCTGTGGAGGGAGGGGAGGGGTTGGAGCCTGAGCAGAGCTAACAATGGCACCTGTGCAAGAGGACATAGAGGCACTGCTGATAGTGGAAGACGGGTTACATGCAGGGAGGATTCTCATCATAAGTGAGTATATTAAAAAGAGGTTTTCACTGATCAAGAAGGGGGCCACAATTATAGGGAGAAAGAGAACTAGAATAAATACTGTGGTGGAAAAGTGTAATTGGAAATACTGGTATAAACACATGATTTTCAATATATATGTGAAGAGATTTTTTACATGTGTATATATATATATATATATATATATATATATATATATATATATACTTAAATACATATATATATCTGTTGAGAAGGCCTGGAGCAGTGACCCACCTCCTTCCCAAATCAGTGAGTACACTGAGATCCCATACCTTGGTTTCCAAATATTTTCTTCATGAAAAGGAAAAAAAGCTTCACTGAAAAATTGTTGATTACAAGGCTAGGGCAGGAAATGGCTCAGGGAATGGCAAAAAAACTTGGAATATATTCTTGTGCAAAAAATAATGAAGGACTCAAAACGAAATGTGGTATATCAAAAGAGCACAGAAGTCAGCTTGAAGGAGTTTCTTTCATGCAAAGCTGGGGTAACTTCAGTACCAAAAGAAATAATAATGATACTACAGATTATAGCTCATTGAATAAAACAGCAATCTATGAGTACATGGAGATATAAATAAACAAATAAATAAATGGAAAGAAGTGAATGCTCCCCCTTATAGTAGAATGCCAACTAATAAAAGTAAAATGAAATTTAAATTTACAAAATCACCACTTGGAAACTCCCATAGTCACAATTATCATAACATCAACAGATGCTAAAACTAGCCTGTAAAATATTGATGAGAAAAGGGAGACACATGTTGTCTCAAAGTATCTCCCAAAACGTACTTATTAACTACAAAGTTTAAAAGTATACCTTTATAGTGGAGAAACTTAGAAAGTACCACTTAATTTTGTGATGAAAGTTAACATCACTGGTAACAGGACAAATCAAAGTCATGTACCATTGGACAGGATTCATAAAGAAGAGCACAGCACCACTTCTATGTTTTTCTTGCAGGGTATAACCTGATTGAAAATTGAGGAAAAATAGACAAATCCAAATCTGAGGTCAATTCTGTGAAATAACTAGCCTATAGCACTTGTAAGAGTCAAGGTCATGAAAATCAAAGAAATACTGAAGAACTCTTTCAAACAGAAGGAAATGAAAGACATAACTGAATGTAACATGTAATCCTCAGCTGGATCTTATTACTATAAAAGAAATTTTTAGGAGAATTGGTGAAACTTGAACTGGGTCTGTGCGTTTCATAGTAGTAATGTTTTAGTGTTAATTTCCTGGTTTGGATGGTTGTGCTATGGTTATGTGGGAAAATGTCCTTGTTTGTAGAAAATACACTGCAGATTAACCTCAAATAATTCAAGGAAAAAAAGTTTTCATACTGTACTTGCAACACTCCTGTGAGTTCAAAATTATTTCAAAATAAAATAATGGAAAAAAGTAGAGGAAGTTAGTGTTTAATGGGTTTAGACTTTCAGTTTGCAAGATGAAAAAATTCCAGACTTCTACAACAGTGGGAATACTATACCTAACATTTCTGAACTGTACACTTAGCAATGATTAAGATGGCATTTTTGCCACACTAAAAAAATGGAAACAAATGAATCAACAAGCAAAAAAAGAAAAAAAGAAAAAAAAAGAGTATTATTTAAGACATGAGTTCTCAATGCTGAGCAGGGTAGTTTTCAGAAAATAGAGATGTCGAAATCCCAGTACTGTAGATTATGATTCAGTATGTCTGGATTATGGTTTCACACACAGCCAGGGATCGGAAAACACTAATCATGCTCCCCCACTTGCAAGTAAATAACAAGAGTTACATTGGAGTAGAAAAAGCACTTGACCCAGTTCACAGCATTCCACTTACTAGTTTTTTTTTTTTTTTAAACATCTTTATTGGAGTTTGTTGCTTTACAATGTTGTGTTAGTTTCTGCTGTATAACAAAGTGAATCAGCTATATGCGTACATATGTCCCCATATCCCCTCCTTCTGGTGCCTCCCTCCCACCCTCCCTATCCCACCCCTCTAGGTGGTCACAAAGCATTGAGCTGATCTCCCTGTGCTATGCGGCTGCTTCCCACTAGCTATCTATTTGACATTTGGTAGTGTATATATGTCCATGCCACTCTCTCACTTTGTCCCAGCTTACCCTTCCCCCTCCCAGTATCCTCAACTCCATTCTCTAGTAGGTCTGTGTCTTTATTCCCGTCTTGCCCCTAGGTTCTTCATGACCCTTTTTTTTTTTTTAGATTCCATATATATGTGTTACCATACGGTATTTGTTTTTCCCTTTCTGACTTTCTTCACTCTGTATGGCAGACTCTAGGTCCATCCACTTCACTACAAATAACTCAATTTCATTTCTTTTTAAGGCTGAGTAATATTCCATTGTATATATGTGCCACATCTTCTTTATCCATTCATCTGTTGATGGACACTTAGGTGGCTTCCATGTCCTGGCTATTGTAAATAGAGCTGCAATGAACATTGTGGTACATGACTCTTTTTGAATTATGGTTTTCTCATGGTATATGCCCAGTAGTGGATTGCTGGGTCATATGGTAGTTCTATATTTAGTTTTTTAAGGAACCTCCATACTGTTCTTCATGGTGTCTGTATCAATTTACATTCCAACCAACAGTGCAAGAGGGTTCCGTTTTCTCCATACCTTCTCTAGCATTTATTGTTTGTAGATTTTTTAATGATGGCCATTCTAAAAGGTGTGAGGTGATACTTCATTGTAGTTTTGATTTGCATTTCTCTGATGATTAGTGATATTGAGCATCCTTTCATGTGTTTGTTGGCAGTCTGTATATCTTCTTTGGAGAAATATCTATTTAGGTCTTTTGCCCATTTTTGAATTGGGTTGTTTGTTTTTTTGATAGTGAGCTGCATGAGCTACTTGTATATTTTGGAGATTAATCCTTTGTCAGTTGATTCATTTACAAATATTTTCTCCCATTCTGAAGGTTGTCTTTTCATCTTGTTTATGGTTTCCTTTGCTGTGCAAAAGATTTTAAATTTCATTAGGTCCCATTTGTTTATTTTTGTTTTTATTTCCATTTCTCTAGGAGGTGGGTCAAAAAGGATCTTGTGTGATATATGTTATAGAGTGTTCTGCCTGTGTTTCCTTCTAAGAATTTTATAGTGTCTGGCCTTACATTTAGGTCTTTAATCCATTTTGAGTTTATTTTTGTGTGTGGTATTAGGAAGTATTCTAATTTCATTCTTTTACATGTAGCTGTGCAGTTTTCCCAGCACCACTTATTGAAGAGGCTGTCTTTTCTCCATTGTATACTCTTGCCTCCTTTATCAAAGATAAGGTGACCATATGTGTGTGGGTTTAGCTCTGGGCTTTCTATCCAGTTCCATTGATCTATATTTTTGTTTTGGTGCTGGTACCATACTGTCTTGATTACTGTAGCTTTGTAGTATAGTCTGAAGTCTGGGAGTCTGATTCCTCCAGCTCCGTTTCTCTTTCTCAAGATTGCATTGGCTATTCGGGGTCTTTGGGTTTGCACACAAATTATGAAATTTTTTGTTCTAGTTCTGTGAAAAATGCCATTGGTAGTTTGATAAGGATTGCATTGAATCTGTAGATTGCTTTGGGTAGTAGAGTCATTTTCACAATGTTGTTTCTTCCAATCCAGGAGCATGCTATATCTCTCCATCTGTTTGTATCATACTTAATTTCTTTCATCAGTGTCTTATAGTTGTCTGCATACAGGTCTTTTGTCTCCTTAGCTAGGTTTATTCCTAGGTATTTTATTCTTTTTGTTGCAATGGTAAATGGGACTGTTTCCTTAATTTCTCTTTCAGATTTTTCATCATTAGTGTATAGTAACGCAAGAGATTTCTGTACACTAATTTCATATCCTACCACTCTACCAAATTCATTGATTAGCTCTAGTAGTTTTCTGGTAGCATATTTAGTATTCTCTATATATAGTATCATGTCATCTGCAAACAGTGACAGTTTTACTTCTTCTTGTCTGATTTGGATTTGTTTTGTTTTTCTTCTCTGATTGTTGTGGCTAAAACTTCCAAAACTATACTGAATAATAGTGGTGAGAGTGGGCAACTTTGTCTTGTTCCTTATCTTAGAGGAAATGGTTTCAGTTTTTCACCGTTGAGAATAATATTGGTTGTGGGTTTGTCATATATGGCCTTTATTAATTTGAGGTAGGTTCCCTCTATGCCTACTTTCTGGAGAGTTTTTATCATAAATGGGTGTTGAATTTTGTCAAAAGCTTTTTCTGCAACTATTGAGATGATCATATGGTTTTTGTCCTTCAATTTGTTAATATGGTGTATCACATTGATTGATTTCCATGTATTGAAAAATCCTTGCATTCCTGGGATAAACCCCACTTGATCATGGTGTATGATCCTTTTAATGTGCTGTTGGATTCTGTTTGCTAGTATTTTGTTGAGGATTTTTGCATCTATGTTCATCAGTGATATTGGCCTGTAGTTTTCTTTCTTTGTGACATATTTGTCTGGTTTTGGTATCAGGGTGATGGTGGCCACATAGAATGAGTTTGGGAGTGTTCTTCCCCCTGTTATATTTTGGAAGAGTTTGAGGAGGATAGGTGTTAGCTCTTCTCTAAATGTTTGATAGAATTTGCCTGTGAAGCTGTCTGGTCCTGGGCTTTTGTTTGTTGGAAGATTTTTAATCACAGTTTCCATTTCAGTACTTGTGATTGGTTTGTGTATATTTTCTCTTTCTTCCTGGTTTAGTCTTGGAAGGTTGTACTTTTCTAAGAATTTGTCCATTTCTTCCAGGTTGTCCATTTTATTGGCATAGAGTTGCTTGTAGTAATCTCTCATGGTCCTTTGTATTTCTGCAGTGTCAGTTGTTATTTCTCCTTTTTCATTTCTAATTCTGTTGATTTGAGTCTTCTCCCTTTTTTTCTTGGTGAGTCCAGCTAATGGTTTATCAATTTTGTTTATCTTCTCAAAGAGCCAGCTTTTAATTTTATTGATCTTTGCTCTTGTTTCCATCATTTCTTTTTCATTTATTTCTGATCTGATCTTATGATTTATTTCCTTCTGCTAACTTTGGGGTTTTTTTGTTCTTCTTTCTCTAATTGCTTTAGGTGTAAGGTTAGGTTGTTTAATTGAGATGTTTCTTGTTTCTTGAGGTAGGATTGTATTACTATAAACTTCCTTCTTAGAACTGCTTTTGCTGCAGCCCATGGATTTGGGGTCATTGTGTTTTCATTGTTATTGGTTTCTAGGTATTTTAATTTCTTCCTTGATTTCTTCAGTGGTGTCTTCATTATTTAACAATGTATCATTTAACCTCCAGGTGTCTGTATTATCTACAGTTTTTTTCCTGTAATTGATATCTAGTCTCATAACATTGTGGTTGGAAAAGATATTTGATACAAGTTCAATTTTCTTAAATTTACCAAGGCTTGATTTGTGACCCTAGATATGATCTATCCTGGAGAATGTTCCATGAGCACTTAAGAAGAAAGTGTATTCTGTTGTTTTTGGATGGAATGTCCTATAAATATCAACTAAGTCCATCTTGTTTAACATGTCATTTAAAGCTTGTGTTTCCCTATTTATTTTCATTTTGGATGATCTCTCCATTGGTGTAGGTGAGGTGTTAAGACCCCTTATGATTATTGTGTTACTGTTGATTTCCCGTGTTATGTCTGTTAGCATTTGCCTTTTGTATTGTGATGCTCTTATGTTGGGTGCATCAATATTTACAATTGTTATATCTTCTTCTTGGATTGATCCCTTGATCATTATGTAGTGTCCTTCTTTGTCTCTTGTAATAGTTTTTATTTTAAAGTCTAATTTGTCTGATAGGAAAATTGCTCCTCCAGCTGTCTTTTGATTTCCATTTGCATGGAATATCTTTTTCCATCCCCTCACTTTCAGTCTCTATGTGTCCCTAGGTCTGAAGTGGGTCTCTTGTAGACAGCATATGTACAGGTCTTGTTTTGTATCCATTCAGCCAGTCTATGTCTTTTGGTTGGAGCACTTAATCCATTTAAATTTAAGGTAATTATCAATATGTATGTTCTTATTACCATTTTCTCAATTGTTCTGGCTTTATTTTTGTAGGTCTTTTCCTTCTCTTGTGTTTCCTGCCTAGAGAAGTTCTTTTAGCATTTGTTGTAAAGTTGGTTCAGTGGTGCTGAATTCTCTTAGCTTTTACTTATCTCTAAAGGTTTTAATTTCTCCATAGAATCTGAATGAGATCCTTGCTGGGTAGAGTAATCTTGGTTGTAGGTTTTTTCCCTTTCATCCCTTTAAATATGTCCTGCCTCTCTCTTCTAGCTTGCAAAGTTTCTGCTGAAAAATCAGCTGTTAACCTTACAGGGATTCCCTTGTATGTCATTTGTTTCTTTTCCCTTTCTGCTTTTAGTATTTTTTCTTTGTATTTAATTTTTGATAGTTTGATTAACATGTGTCTTGGCATGTTTCTCTTTGGGTTTATCCTATATGGTACTCTCTGTGCTTCCTGGACTTGATTGACTATTTCCTTTCCCATGTTAGCGAAGTTTTCGACTATAATCTCTTCAAATATTTTCTCACATCCTTTATTTTTCTGTTCTTCTTCTGGGACCCTTATAATTTGAATGTAGGTGCATTTAATGTCCCAGAGGTCTCTGAGACTGTCCTCAATTCTTTTCATTCCTTTTTTCTTTTCTGCTCCCTGGCAGTTATTTCCACCATTTAACTCCCAGCTCACTTATCCGTTCTTCTGCCTCATGTTATTCTGCTATTGATTCCTTCTAAAGTATTTTTAATTTCAGTTATTGCATTGTTCATCACTGTTTGTTTGCTCTTTAGTTCTTCTAAATCCTTTTTAAATGTTTCCTGTTTTTTCTCCATTCTGTTTCTGAGATTTTGGATCATCTTTACTATCATTACTCTGAATTCTTTTTCAGGTAGTTTACCTATTTCATCTTCTTTCATTTGGTCTTGTAGGTTTTTACCTTGCTCCTTCGTCTGTAACATATTTTTTTATCATTGTTTTTTTTTTTTTGGATGGGTGGGGCTGTATTCTTCTCTTACTGGTTGTTTGGCCTGAGGCATCCAGCAGTGGAGTTTGCAGGTATTTGGATAGAGCCAGGTCTTGGTGCTGAGATTAGGAACTCCAGGAGACCTCACTCCGATTAATATTCCCTGGAGTCTGAGGTTCTCTGTTAGTCCAGCCGTTTGGACTTGAAGCTTTCACCACAGGAGCTCAAGCTTGACCTCAGTCCTGGGAAGCAAGATCCTGCAAGCTGTGTGGCATGACAAAAAAAAAAAAAAAAGAAAAAAAACAGGAGCAGTACAATGTCAAAGAATAAAAAACAAAATAAAATTAGAAAGATAAAAAATATATTTAAAAAATAAAAATATAATTGAAACAACTGCAATAAGGTAAAATAAAACCACAACAGGAAAAAGAAAAAAAAGGGGTGGGGGTGGGGGGAACTAGCCAAATGGAGAGAATATTAACAAAGTGTAAAGAATAAAATAAAATTAGAAAAATAAAAGATTTATTAGGAGAAAGAAAAATATAAAAGCATCAACATCAATGACTCAACAAGGTAAAACAGAACCTCAATCTAAAGGAGGCAAAAAGAAAAAAAAAAGCCTTGGCTATGTGGGGTGGAGTTTAGGTGGGGGTGGACTTAGGCAGGGGCAGGGTTTAGGGTGGGGTGGGGCCTAGGTGGGTGGGGGGTGACATTTGAGCATGGGGCAGGGCTCAGGTTCAGCATCCATGCAGCCGGAAAAAGGCCTTTGGGGCGGGATCTAGGCGGGGCGACTTTCAGGCTCTGGACAGTGCCTCTGCTTAGGACCTGCATGGAAGGGGAAAGGCAGCACGTCCAAAGGGGGGCCTCCAGAATGTGGAGTTCTGGAATTTGGAGATAAGGCCCTGGTTGAGGGTGTGTGGGGTTTAGGCCCAGCACAGGTGGAGCAGGTCTCAAAGGGGGTCTCTGTGTGTAGAGGTAGGGCCCTGGGTGGGGATGTAGAGGTGGGGCTTGGGCTCTGTGCGGTAGGAGGGAGGTTCCGAGGGCAGAGGATTAGGCCCAGGAGCCCAATAGGCTCCCTGGTGCCTAAGTGGATAAGGAAAGTGCCAGCTGCATTCCCTTCTGTTCCTCTGCGCCCCCACCCCACCATCTTCCCTAGGGTCTCCCCCATCACCGCTGGACCCCTAACCTTGGGTGGATCCTCCTGGATGTAGGAACTCCTCCCCTCCCACAGACACCCCTCAGGGGAGCCAGTCCCATCTATCCTCCATTTCTCCTCCCCCTTCACTCTCACCACAATCTGTGTCCTACCCAGTCACTGGCTGCTCCTCCTGTCTCCTTAGGTGTCCGTGGTCCCCCACCGGTGCCTGGTAGGTGCCCTAGTTGTGTGGAGGCACAAAATCTGCATCCTCCTAGTCTGCCATCTTGAATCCGCCCCCCACTTACTAGTTTTATAACCTTGGACAAATCACATCAACAACTCTCATCTTTAAAGCCCTCATCTCTAAAATGGGGATAATAATTCCTGCCTCATAATATTGCTGAGCTGTGCACAGGAGATAATGTATAGAAAAGTACTGCATAAATATAAGGCATTATTATAATATGAGAAATTAATGAGTAAATTTCTCTATTATAAAATGAGTCAAATAAGGTATGATAACTATATCATGTCACTGAAGTGCAGCCATACTCTCCTGTGAGCCATTCCACAATCTTAGATGATACACCTGCATGATTCTTGGCTTTGGAACGTAAAAATTTAGATGCTAGCAAGCAAATTACTCACAGAGTAAGACCTAAATGAAATCCCAGTAGCAAAACTGGTGACTTTTTCATTTCAGTGGGCCCTCTATTAGAACACTTTCTGGGATCTCACATTGGAGGAAACAACAACAAAGTAAGATAGTATATTGAATGATCCCAAAGGGATGGCCTCTCACAATCTTTGGTGAAAATAGCTTCCTCCCAGCTTCCCAAGCAATCAGAGAAACTACAGGTGAGCAGCCTGAGAGTTGTTGTCCTTGTGCAATTGCTGACATGTCAGTGCCTTTGGAGGCTAAACTCATAGACTCTAGATCAGGGAGAGTTGAGGTCAAATTCCATCCACAACTGAGCAACCTTGGATGTGTTTATTGTCTCTGAGGCTCAGGTTCATGATCGGTAAAATGATGATAATGACAGTATGAGCTTCATACGGTTAAATTAATAAAGTATAGAATAAATGCTTTATAAAAATGTTAGCAATTACAATTTCTTATAAATGATGATATTCAGTACAGCTTCCCTCTGTCTTTTCCATAACGAGTGTTAATACTTAAGATAGCAGCTGGGATTAGAGTCTTAGGAAGTTACTAATATGGCATCATGAAGTTACTTGATAGATGAATATTACAAAAATAAATTAATAAGGCCACTGGAGCTTAAAGCACAGTTTAGATCTGCAGACAATACATAAACAAACAGTGTTGCAAGAAGTGTTAAATATGTGTAAAGCTCTTTGTTGAGTATGGGGGAGTGTGAAGAGGCTCTTAAAATAGAAAAATCCAAGAAATCAAATTATGTACTTTCCTTAAGATTCACCCAATGCAGCACCATTTCTCACTGAATATATTCTTTCAGGAGAATCGTGTTATAGCACTACCAATTTAGACTCTGATGAAGAAAAGGAACAAAAACAAAACACTGTTTTGGGGACCTTCGTCAGCATAGGAACACTTAAGGAAAAAATACCAGTTGAGATATTC
Source organism: Mesoplodon mirus (assembly GCF_964341445.2). Taxonomy (NCBI): domain Eukaryota; kingdom Metazoa; phylum Chordata; class Mammalia; order Artiodactyla; family Ziphiidae; genus Mesoplodon; species Mesoplodon mirus. The sequence goes on from NC_138984.1 coordinate 42,891,635, forward strand.
TCTGGTCTCCTGTCTCATATCAGAAGGCTAAAATTCATAAAGTTCACTCTATGGATCAATTCAGACTACCTACAGAAGCCACAGGCCTTTAAATACTCGCTAGTTGGCCTTATAATCCACTCACTTTCAAGGTGAAAAATAAAAATCCTTTCATAAACTTCTTTTTTTTTTCAAAATTCTTTGTAAAATGTTTATGCTATTTTACCTTTTTAAAGTTCAGGAAATATGTTATAATTCAAATATAAAAATCATCCCTCCTTTTATATAAAGTTGATTGGCTTTAAAATACTCAGTTGTTTTTTGTGGAATAATTACTTCTTATTCATTATTCCTATTAAAAATAATGATCTCCAATATTATTCATCAGTTCTAATGATTAATCCATTAAAAATTTCAAGGAATTTTCAGAATTCAAAATTGCTACATGTATAAAATGGATAACTAATAAGAACCTGCTATATAAAAAAATAAGTAAAATAAAATTCAAAAAAACACAAAAAACAAAATTGCTGGTGTTACACAAACAGAAGTGTTACTTTTTGTCTTTGTCACATTGTGTCATTTGCTAGGTGTCTACAAGGGTTTTGGATCTTCAGTGAAATTGTTATTGTTTTAAATACGTTGGTGAACAGTTAAAATATTTTATAACTACTCATATGAAAATGCAAAACATTTCTACTTTTCATTTCCTCACTGTTTAAAAAGACCATACATTTTCTAATCTTCCTCACTTTATTTCTATGACAAAATGACAGGTACAGAAATGTCTGCAGGGAAAAAAACATGCTGATTAGCAAGGGTTCCATGCTATCATTTTAGATTTTTTTTAAAAAGTGATTATCTCTCTTTTGTTCCTTTACAATAGCCTGTTGATTTTCTTAAATATTGCAAAGGAATTTAAAGAAAAGAAAAAATCCTAACGACTAATTCACAAGGTGTACAATCAATGCGCTGCTCAGCAAGGATTGTATTTTTATTGTGGTAGAAGACAGGTGTTGAAGAATGTTGGAGAACTGGAAAAAAAATGAACCATTTGTTTTGATTGATTTTGGCTGTACGATAATTTACAGCATATACCTCCAAGGTCTGCATATACTATTTTGGCATTTTAGAGTAATTATCATTGTGAAACTTTCACATCTACACCTTATTTCCACAGGTAATTAAGGTGACCTAGTTATGTCTGCGTAAGGCTTAGTCTATGAATAATGCAGACCCAGGGGAGACTAACAGGTCACTAACAGCAATCAATCTAACTGATGGAAAAGAGGAAGAATCTTGTTGATGATATTTGCCCTATACCATTATAAGGCTATTTTTAAGATGCTTTATTTCATCACTGATTCCCTACAAACATAGAAATCATTTCCTTTGAATTTTCTTGGTCTTATTTCAGGCTTCTTTTAAAATTTGAATTGTTGAGCATGATAACTCTTTATCATTAGTCATAAAGAGAAATGCGATTAATTTTTCAAAATGAACTTTAATCTTGTTGATTTTCAAAAGCATGTTTAAAGAATTGTTTCTCTTTTCATATGGTTAACAAATCCTTAGCTGATGTTCTCGTGTCTGTGGATTATTGTTTATTACCATGGCCCTACAAATGCTGTACCACAGAAAAGTGTTGCTTGACCCCAAATTGTTCTTTTCCCTAAGGACATCCCTGAACCCAAAGTCCTACCTCTCACATCAAAACAGTCAATATTCTGGCAGCTCACTGCTCTTACTGAAAGAGGAAGAGATTCTGGTTTCTTGTAAAACCCACAAAATGCAGCTTCTGTCCTTTTTTTTATTCACAACTTTGAAATTTACTAGAAAAAAATCAATGCATCAGATACACCACCAAGAACACAATCTTGCTCAATATAAAAAGGTCACAAGTGTGTTTATTTAAAGCCTCCCTCAGGTTAATTAGCAGACACAGTTTTTCAGAAAAAGTAAACCAAAAGTCAGCTGAAATATAAAATAGTTCATATAATATGAAGTAGATTTAAGGCCAGAATTTTTTTCCACCTCATAGCACTGTGGCTGAGAAGACATGGATAATATAGTTCACATTTTACTTACAAATGAGTTTTTCATTTCCACTTCTGGGAAGTACTAACAAATCAAACTCAGTGTCTTAAATAATGTTGTCTGTGCTGCTAGACATTAAAATTCTAATAACTCAAAGTGAAGCATATACAAAAGAAAAAAATATGTTATTAAATATGCAAAGCACTTGCATTCACTCTTGAATCATTATTCAATTAATGAATGACTTATTATCATACCATAAATGGGGATGATACTTGTATAGGAGCTCTAGCTGCTTGAGGGTGAATGCCATGTGCGTTTTTCCTGGAGTCCTTAATAAGTGACACACTTGTGTCATTACATTTGAGGTGAAGCAGAAGCCTCTGTCAGATTCGATTCACATGGGCAATCCCCAGTGGCAAAACATCTGATTAACTAGCAAAGCCACTGTCGTTAACAGCTGTATCATTGGAAGCTTGGAAGTATTCAGCCTATTTAGTAACCAAATGTATTATCATAATCACTGTCTCTCTGGCACATATCCAGGAGATATTAACTACTACCCAAATAATTTACTATTAAAATGGTTAGGCATAAATGAAACAGTGTATGTATAATTTACATTGAACCATATAGCCCATATGTTCTATTTGACTCCAGTAAAACCTATTTTAGTAATATATACATGGCAGTAACTTCAAGACAAGCTTTGGATGATTTCTTCATCTGTAAGTTTGCTGAGTTGGTTTAGTAAAAATTTCTTAAATTTCTGTAATAAGACCTTGCAGAAGGGTCTATTAATTGTTCTTTTATTCTAAATAAAGTATATTCTCCAACTTGTGAGCACAGATATGTTCATTTGAGTGATCTATTAAGGTGCCAGCAGGATGTGCCTTTTCATTATATGCAACTATTTTAATCAGATAATTTTCTAAGTCTCTCATATATTTCTAAACTGTGATTATAAAAAAGGAAAGTACATAAATGAGTTTACTTGATAAAGCCATATCCATTTTGTAACTGATGACCATTTAAAGTAGCTACAAAAGAAAACTGCCAAACATAAATATGGTTCCTACAGATAAATAAAACCTCATAAAAAAGCAAAGTTGTATCTAAATCTAAGATAAGGAAAATAATTTAGCCAAATTTTAGTTTTACTTTTAACAAAATTTATTTCAGTCCTTAGGCAGGGAAATCAATTTTTTTAATCTATTAACATGGTAAGTTTAAAAATCACTTATTATATCGTGTTCACTAACTTATTTTACTCTACCCATTAACTTGTCATAACCATCCATTATCCTCTGGTACAAAATTTTAATTTAGAATTTAATAAAGAGATTGATGATCCTTTAGTTTACTCGGTTATAAGTAGCATGGGTTTGGAAGGAGCACTCATATTTAAAAATCAAATAAATTATAAAGACAATCTGTCTCAATGACATAAAATAACAAAATTTTTCAAATATTCATCTACTTCCTAAGTCTCATGGCAGCATTGAATGGAAACAGCAAGGTAACATTAAGTAAAAGTGCTTGGAGAACATAATGATTTAAGCAAAACAAAATGAAGATGTTTAAAGGTATAATACTATTCTGAACTGATAACTCTATTTCATATATGCTGTCTAAATACAAAGCATGCTATCTAAAACCAGACTGCAACTGCCTAGACCGGTATGAAAAATAGTACGTGCTCACTTGCATATGCTCCAAGAAGGTAAATGCTATTAAAATGAATGACCAGTTTGTTTAATGGTTTCAAAAAGAAATATTTCATATATATTTGCCTCTTAAAAGAACAGTTTCTAATGACTTATTCTTTGCTTTTACATCCATAAGTATCTTGTATTTTCTCTAAATTCAGATTTTCGAGAAGGAATTAGAGCCAAAACAAATGTTATCCTTAGAATATTAAAGAACATACTTTAAAAGCAACAAATAGAGATAGCATCAGCAATTAGTGAAAGCTATCACAATTCAATTAATATTGTATTTTATTGTCCGCCTTTGTAGGGAAAGTGTTCTCTTGATTAAACGTACAGAATGTTCTTCAGAACTGTTCAGAGTCTCTCCAAAGGACAGACTAATTACAAACTGTTAATATTAAGAATACTCTTGGGATGGAAAAATAGGACTTCAATTTACAGTAATAATTTTGGGATGGAGTTATTCCAGCAGTAAATTGTCACAGCTGCTCAAAGTGTGATGACACCCATGAAAAACCCATGATAATAAAATAAATACAATTATAATTTTCCAGTAGATCTTGAGATACTTTGCCAAGAAATGTTTAGTACATTTTCATAGTTTACAAACTGAGACTTATACCTTATGTTTGCATAGGGGTTTGGAGTTATACAGTGTTTTTAAATGTGACATGAGTATAGTTTTTGACAACTGAACAATACTGGCATTTAGCATTTAATCTATCTGCTGAATATTATTCATAAAATATTTCTTATTTTGAATTACTGATGGCCAAACCAAATAACCCCCAAATTGGTCAAGCATAAACATATTCTTATCTCAGATAGTTTATATGTTTCTGACGGGTTGAATGATCTTATCAATACCACCACCACCATCATCCCATCCCCAGGATTTATGCTCCAGTTAGCTGAAGGATTCCCAGTTGTCCAAACATCTGTTTCTTCAAAGGCAGACTTATAGAAAGTAAGAGCGTTCAGTTACTTGGCACAAAGTTAGTATGTTTCCTGCCTCTGAGTCTCCTGCCAAACCCAACGGTCCACATATTATTTATAGAATGAAAAGCTTTCAGATATGATCTCACTCTTCATTTGTTAGGGCAGAGGAATTTTTCTCTCTCCATGCCTGCGTAAATTCAATCTGGTCATCCCAATGTAGGAAGACTTCTCTATCTATAAAGGAAAAGGCCAATCTCATTTCACCACTTGATTCAATGTGTTTGCGTACAATAGAAGTACTTCCACTGATTTAGCAGTTTAGTTTACCAAGCACTTGCACTTGTACCATCACTTTGCACCCTCACCAGACCCTGTAACATAGTTACCTACATCTTTTCTCTAGACTGAGAATAAGATTTAAATGTGAATCTTCTTTTTCAAAAGTGCTCATATTTTTATTTATCATATTTGGTTATTTTAAATTACAATGATATTAGGTTTTATTAGAAGTTTCTTTTTCCTTTTTCTTTCTATGTAACTCAGAACTATTTGCTTTTACTGCTGTCTCTATTGTTGTTCAGCAGCTACGTGCTGCTTATACACTGTCATAGATCAATAATGTTATAACCAAATAGAGCCTGAAGAAACTGAAATAAATTTATGCTTGAAAACTGCTTATTAAATCATTGTGTAGTATACGGAAAAAAAAATTAAAACTTCTAAGAAGGATTTGTAATTTACTTTAGTCTCAATGTAGCAGTAATTTATACTGACAATCTATTTTGCATGGATTTTGACCACTACTAGGGGAAACTACTAAGATACCACCAAAATACATAGAAAAAAGGTTTTTATATATGGTGGGCACTGGTGAAATAAAAGCAAAATTACTAAATTTTCTATTTATAACTCTCTTTAGAATCCTTTTTCTTAACTCCTTCTAATCACATGTCCATATTCTTTGCATTCTGTACTCCCTTTTTTTGCCTTAACATCCCTGTTATAAAGATGGGTCCACCTATGTACCCATGGCTCTTTTCCCTTTAATTTGACAAAATGCTCATTTTAACTATTATCTCCCACAGGTACAAAGAAGCTAAGATACAAGTCCAATTAGGAGATATGTTCCAATGCAAATAGGAACAGATTTGATTCCTTTAATCCACTAGATTTCTGTAGACTTCCTGTTAAATTGCTTATTCATTCATATATTTATTTCATTTTATTTGCTCTGTGTCTGTTTCTGAGTACTTTTTCACCTCTGCACTCCTTTATAGCGTCTAGGGAAACATTATGTGCTTCCCAGAGGAAAGCACATGTTTCTATTTTTCCTATTCCCATTTACGCTTTATGCAAAGTGTAGTGTCAGTGCCTCTCTTGGCCATTACTCACCAGACTGGGAAGAGAAAGACTGGGCAAAGAATCAGATGGTCATCAAGGCTGGAGAATGTGCTATAACTTGAAATATCTTTCAAAAAAAAAACAATTTAACTACAAAAGCTCACAAAGACACAAGTTGCTAATTATTTAAATGTTGTACAAGACTGTATATTGTATAATCTAAGATAATAATATACTCCTACAATGACTAAAGGAATTGCTCCTACTCTATTCACCAGTTTTGCCAGAAAAAAAAAAAAAAAAAAAAAAGCTTCAGCAAAATTTCTACCTGCACATTCAAAGTCAGGAAATAAGTCTCCTTTTGATGTATCCCTATTAAATATAATGATAATAATTAAATCTTAAAGGAGGGAAAAGTACTTCTAATTCCAGCCCATATTTTTCATTTTTGCTTTATAATTGGCATTTTATAGAAAGAGAATCGATCTGAATTGATGTCACTGCCAGTAGCTTTATTCTCAATCACTTTTTTCCTAATAGTGTCCCTTGCTCAATGCACCTCTAAACCAGACCGACAACAAAGTATCTTGACAAGTTAAATAGGCTTTCATCCTTTTCTCCAAAATGGAAGTCAGTAGGAAACATAGAAATGAAAACACATGCCTAACACAAAGTTATCAGATGCTATTTAAAGTCCCTGCTACTAAAGCTCCAGTGTGGTTCAGGGAAACTGTGTTCCAGTGACACCAGAAGTCTGAGGTTGGAACTTCAGCTGTGCCAGACATGAGCTGTGTGAGAGTTTCCACCTCTGCCGCTTACTTCACAGGTTCGTTAGAAGGACTAGTTGAGATCCCAATTTGGGAAGGTGCCCAGCACAATTACAAACCCTCATTAAATATTAGTTTCATAGTATATTTTTTCAAATAATTTTCACATACATTACCTCCTTTGATACTTGCAATCACTCAAACTAAAAAGGGCTGACTGTGTTCCATTGATTAAAAATGTTAAGGTTTTTAAGGAATATAATTGTGCTATTTTGCTCTGAAAAAATTTTCAACAGGTTATAGATGATCTTGATGTGGAGAAATCCAACTGTTTAGGCAACAAGTATGGCATAACGAGGTAGTCAGTCTAGAAACAGGGAAGTCAGTTGGAGAGTTAGAGAGAATACGATCATAGGAAACCAAAACAATATCAAAAGATCCAAGCTGGTCTGCTTCAGGAAAGTCCGTTGGAAAGATAGTAGGGCCATCAGGGCTAGTTCTTATTTATCACATGTATATCCACAGTCACTTGACATAGTATCTTGTGCATAGTAGGAATTAAATGCATAGTGAATGAATGAATTAATCAGTGAATAAATAGATATTCTATATCCCCTATTAGCTATTCAATATAAGATCAAAGGAGTCATTCAATCTGTTTTTACTTATGAATGAAAGAATGAATGAATAAATAAATGAATGAATGACATTTTGGGAATCTCTATGTGGCTACTAAATAAGTAAAGTCAAAAAGCTTTATGGTGAAATAAATTATTTGCTGGAAAGCCTTTTATTTGCACATTTATTTTAATGAACATGAACTTTTGCTTAACATTAATTTTGATTGTTGACTATAATTAAACAGCTATTTAGCAGTGTGCTCAGTGTGCTCTGATCTTCAAATAGAACAACCTTAATGATGTACTGGTTCAACCAATAAATAAAGACAAATAAATATCAGATTGTCATCCTCTAATGGGCTTATAGAAAAAATTCAATTTAGATATATAAAAATAAGAACATCACAAGAAATCAAAAAGGAGATTGTGAAAGAAAATGAGAGCTTATTATCTAGATCCTTCAGGAAACTAAATGCTTAAATGCATTTAATTCATAATCAGGTTCCAAAGGAAAAAGCAAAAAGGAAACAAAAAAGCACATTTCCAAAGGACATACATGATAAAACTGATTTATTTCCACATAGTTAAAATAAATGTTTAAATTCATTTCCATCTTATAGTAACATAGAAATCAATTAAATCAAGATGCAGTGATAATAGGAACAAAATGTTTCATGGAAAATATAATATTTTCATCAAAGTGTTCAACACAAGGTTGAAATACCAAATGATTGTCTTGATAATAATCAGGTTTAGAGCTTTCATGGAAAGGTTTTAGGGTCAGACAAAGCTTGCTGTTATGGGGAAGCCTACTATATAACCTGGCACATTGGAGACACTTAACAATATAATCACTTCCTTTCTCTTTGAATTGACCATATTCATCCTTTTAAAACACAGTCATCTCCCCACACTGCCATCTAACATCAGTTCAACAAGAACTCCTTCCTGCCTTTATTGCAGTAAACTCTGCAGTTTCACCTTCCGTATCTTGATTAATTAGAAAAGAAGTAGCACATTTTCAAGGTGATAAATTACTATGTTTAAAAATTATGTGACTATTCCCACAAAGAATGTTGCATAGAATAATATCCCCCCAAAGTTCTCTAAAATAGTGTTCTATGCATAAGTACATTTGAAAAATTCTCTATCCTCTTTCTTACAGATTCACAGTACACATTATAATACTAAGGAAAAGGAGGCAGGAACAAGAGTAAGTGGAGAGAGCCATCAAATCATGAGGCATGCCTACGACTATGAGAGGAGAGAAGGAAGGATGATTGAGTAGGAAAAGTCTCAGATCACAGTACAGTTCTGGGAACAGTCATAGGCCCCAAAGCAAAGATTGCTCATTAAAGGAATCCTGCCTTGTACAGTAATGGCCTGATTCTAATTACCCCATCATTCGTAGTCATTGGCTGAGAGTAGCTTTGGATAAGTGTAGACTTGTATGAAACCCACAGTGTATCCAAACATGCAGCAGTTGGAAGCTGTCCGTCATTTATGCTCCCCCACAGTGGGTTCTCTTGAAGATCACTCCAATGGCCATGCGACTGGATTTGTTACAAAGCTGTTGGTTGAGCTGAAATCATGAAGCAAACCAGAGGTGAGGACAGCTGGAAGCTACCAACACCCTCAGGAGTCAAGAGAAGCAGTGGTTTTAGTAGAGACCAGCTGGGGCCACCAGACACAATCTAGGACCAGGTTCTGGTTTGGTGAGAGCTGATATGGTGGAGGGAAGGACTGCCTGATGAAAGCTGGGTTCACAGCAGAGAATTCAGTCACTCTCAGAGACATCTACCAAAGCAGAGGGAGAGGGGAGCCTTCTCCCTTCCTTCTTCTTGTCTCCTTCCAGTACCTCTCATGGCACAAACTTAAATGTAAACTATTGGCAAGGGACACTGAGGATATTGCAGGGTCAGAGCCATGCGGTACAGAGCAGATCAGGGAAGGGTCAGCAATGGATTTGGGAGGGAACCAGCCCAGGATTGGCACAGCAAATCATGGGATTAAGAAATCTTGGACTTATACTGAATTAACAAACAAATGAGTACAATGATCATCAAAATAATCAAGTGCCTACAAGTTACTTAGGACACTTTACTGGGAAAGATAAAATGTGTTTTTATGAAAGACACCCTCAATTTAAAATCATATTTTCAATCAGTAATGAAGAAGCAATAGGTGTAATACTTTTAATATTAGATATTCTTTTTTTTTACTGCATAAGAAATAAGCACGTTAATAAGAATTTTATTCACAAAAACATGTTGACAGTAGTTTGTAGTTTGGAAAGCACAGATCAAATGTGGTTGATTTAGACATGAACTTAAAATGTATATTAATGAAAATGTTGAAAATAGAACATGACTGAGAGCTGCAGGTTTGGAATGGATTGAATAGAAGATGTGTCAAAAGGTAGGAACCATTTAAAAAATTCAATAACATAAAGCCCTTTAATTCAGAATTCATGCCTTATAATTGTATATTTGGTATATTTTAAAATGATGTATTGCCACAGGTAGCATGGTTCCCTCTGCTCCCAGAAAGAAAAGCCTCAAACATACTGCAAGTAATGGGGTTTTATCAAGGACTTGCTTACCACATCATTACCCCTCCCAAATGAAATGAGTACCACACTCAAAAGGCTTGAAATCTGGCCCAAAGATGAGCAAATTTCTCCTTCTCCTCTGTTCTGATTCTTCTCCCGGCCAAGCTCAGAATATTTGCATAAAAGGTAGAGAAACGGTGCATCTGTCCAGAGCTAGCTTACTATTCAGCTGTTACACCAGTGCCTGCCTGCCTCAGAACAAGAGGGTGAGAGATAGTGAACTAGGAGGGACAGATGCCCAGCATGCCAGCTTTGTGAGGCGCTAAAAATACTACACTGGAAATGATGAGGCAGAGGATAAAAGACTATCCAGGTGTTGGTGCCTTGGGGGTGCTCAGAGCAGCCCTGGTGTTAATGTCCACTACCCCCATCACAGGGCTATAATTGAGTGCTTTAGACAAGATTACAGGGTTGTCTCTTCTGGGAAAAGCACAGTGTCCTCCCCCTGTGTGTGTACCTCTTTCAATTTTGCCATTGGACAACTAAAACCTGAGATGATAGGGTGATGTTTTAATATGTCCCTTTGTAAAGGTCCATTGTTAAACACTGGCTTGGAAATAAAAACGGAGGGAAAAAGATAATTTGCTGTGCTTGTTCAGTTTAAAACAGGCAAAGTTATTTTTTGTAGTGAGAACACTGTATCCTGATCTCTGGTGATATGCTATTTAACTACCAGTAAGTCACCCACCTCTACTTTGATGGCTGAGCCTGAGTGAGGAGAACTTTGATGGAGACAGATGCAATTTTAAGAGCAGTATTATATACTGCTGCCCACCTGCTTATAGCCAATAAGCATCAAAATGGAGACTGAGAAAAGCTTCTTTCTTCCTTTTTTTTTTTTCTTTTTATAAGAACCATAAACGTAACAAGAGATAAGGTTAAGGACAATAAAAGTGTTACTGCAAATGTTTCAGCATTTATTTATAGAAATGGGGATTGGGAAGACCACAGGAGCACACAGAGCAAACACAGTGATGGAAGACCTGGGTTCCAGGACCTACTCTGAATCTCCTTGGGACGTTTACTAAAATGAAGTATGATAAACTTTAAAAATGAACCACTCAAAGCCCCAGACAGGAATAAAAGAAATGTTTGGTAAAGAAGTTTCACTGGTTGTGACCTTCTGTTGAGATCACTCAAAACATACATACCACAGTGGAAAATAAATGATAGACAGCAAATTGGCAGGCGAATCCCAGAGGACTAAACAACATAATGTCATGTAGTTTGTAAAGGCATGGATATTTGTCACCACAGCCTGCATGAAGGACACACACTGCGCAAACTTTTATTAATGTGTTCCATTACTTTGGTGTTTGTCACTTCTTCTCCCACATCCATTATGTAAAGCAGCCTGGCATTTGGCACGTTGCTTAATAAGGGTTACAGTCAGCTATGCAAATGCTTAATTATTATGACACGCACCTACACATTATAGCTTCCTTTCAGAAATTTCTCCCACATTAAAATTATTTAAACTTACCCTTTGCTCCACACCTCTATGAAGAAATCTGGTCTGGTAATATCTAGGAGATAATTGTTTTTACACGTAGGAATACAGGGGCTAGCCTGCTCAGGTGAAGGCCATCATGGGTTTTCTGAAGTTAGCAGTGAGAAGAGTGGCTATCAATTATTTATTGAGTACATTTATCACAGTCTACACAATAAAGCTATTCTTAATCATAAGTGATTTTTTAAAAAAATCTGATCATAATTTTTGAGAGTGATATTTTTGTTACTTCTTTAAAAGCAGATAAATAATTGATGACAAATATTCTTTAATATCATGAAATTGTAAGTAATATAGACAGTGAAGGCACACATTTTAAATAAGCATATTCATCGTAGAAAGAGCATATTGATAACAATATGGAACCATGGCTAATATATTGTTTTTTTTAAAAAAACGATCTTTAGATTAATGTGAAGCAACAAAACATACAAAATATTTAACTATTAATTAGTTTAATCAAAAATATTTTTACTATTCATTAGTTTATTTAATTTACTTTTACCTGATCATGTCATAATATATGATTTGTAGTGGCTTTACAAGAAGTTTGATTTTGCATTTAAAATAAATGAAATGGGACAAAAAGGAAAATAAGTCTAGAAAAAGTACAGTATATCTAGAGGTGATATTAGGGAACATAATTTCTTACTAAAAAGTGGGTTATAACTTTCTGAGCTTTCTGGAGGCTAACTCAAATGGGAAACTCAATCACTCATGATTCTTAGTGTCCATAAAATAAAAGTAAACTGTCTGGTCAAGAATATTTATTCTTATACTTGAGAGGAAGATTCCTCGTGTTTCTTTTTTTTTTTTTTTTTTTTTTTTTTTCTTTTTGCGGTATGCGGGCCTCTCACTGCTGTGGCCTCCCCCGTTGCGGAGCACAGGCTCCGGACGCGCAGGCCCAGCGGCCATGGCTCACGGGCCCAGCCGCTCCGCGGCACATGGGATCCTCCCAGACCGGGGCACGAACCCGCATCCCCTGCATCGGCAGGCGGACTCTCAACCACTGCGCCACCAGGGAGGCCCCCTCGTGTTTCTTTATAACAACATCACTTTGTTTGGTGAACAACCCATTCAGCATCATACTTAACATGAACAATAAAAGCCACCAATAAGTTGCTTAGTGATGGTTCTGGTAATGCCTCTCAATGAGGCCCTATTACATAATCTCTAAATGAAGTTCAGTCCATTTTTCTATGATGCTCTAAAATTATGCAGTTTCTGTACTCTGGGCTCTGATTTTTCTGACTCAGTCCAGGAAAGGTATTTTAGACCCTTTTTTAAGTATTATATTGAATTCACATTTAAAAAAATTTACCTGGTATTGACATCCATAGTTGATATATGAAAATTGAAGTCAGGAAATGAAGAGTTCCTGTATTGACTATTCTACACTTCTGGGGAGATGGGATTCTGAACACTCCAGCTAAAAACTGTGTGTCTACTTTAGGAAATGGGTAATGCAAGGCCCACTAACATTTGGTAGCCAAGTCCCCAAGAATACATTGCATTTAGAAGTCCTCGTTCTGTCAGTATACATAGTTTTCATTCCTAATAGATTTCAGATATCACCAATCTCATGTGACTAGACAGAATTTAGTGCACAATTCTTTCTACCAAAACCACCCAGAGGAAGTATATTAGTATTCCTAAGTCATTTTATCAATAATCTCATAAGTAATTTTTAATCTATATAATTCTATAGTACCTATTCCCAATTTTCATATAATATAAAATATCTTGGTGAGCTTTTTTTTTTTTTTTTTTTGCTGTACGCGGGCCTCTCACTGTTGTGGCCTCTCCCGTTGTGGAGGACAGGCTCCGGACGTGTAGGCTCAGCAGCCATGGCTCACGGGCCCAGCCGCTCTGCGGCATGTGGGATCCTCCCGGACCGGGGCACGAACCCATGTCCCCTGCATAGGCAGGCGGACTCTCAACCACTGCACCACCAGGGAAGCCCTCTTTTATCAATAAATATGTGTAACCCACTCATGTCCATTTCCAGGACTTTCTGAATTGATATTTCCAGAAGCCAAACCTTTAACAAACCTGGTGATGCTGATGTACACCAAAGTCTGAGAATTACTTGTCTAAGGTGGGATTTTCCATTGAAAATTTTCCATGAAGTTCTAAAATTTAGCCTTATATATGAATTTATTTAGAGGGTTTTTTTTCCCCACAATACAGCGATGTTTGTTATTTAGGGGGAGTTGTTAAAAATTATGAAACTCTTCCCCAGATACTTAAGCCAAATATGTAAGTTGGAGCCAAGGTATCTACATGTTTTCTTTTTGGATAAGTCTTATGCATACTGATATTAAAGTACCATTACCATAATAGATAGCACTAACCAAGAGATTTAAAAGAAATAAAATTCAAGTATTATGTAGATAAAATCACAGTTACAGTTTTCTCTTAAGATTTACCGTAGACTAATTATATTTGCTCACACATTGTGAACTCTGATTGTCTGTTAATAAATATACATTTTAAAAAGTAAAAAAAACCTAAAACTATTTTCCAAACTGCACAGTAATAGTATTGATGAGTAGGTAAAATCATGTATGTATCCATTAATCAGAGGTAACTCTTATCAACCATCTATATATCCTCTTCAATTTGGAAAAAAACTGTTCTAACAAAGGAGGCAATATCAAAAAGTTAGTTATGGAAAGTTCTCAGATTGTGGAGCCAGACATATGTCCTTTCAATCCTGGTTCTACCACTAGCTAGCCTTATGATCTTGAACAATTTATTTAACTTCTTTGAAAATCAACACCCCCATGAATGAAACAGCCATAATAAAGTTGTGAATGTGAACATTAAATGATACTTTGTACACCTTTGATAAATGTTACTTCCTTTCACCTTTGCTTTTTGTCTAATTATGCTGTTTAAAAATTGTATTCTCATAGAATTCATTATACCATCTGAGTTTCTGTCTCTGCTTTCTTCAGTGGTTAGTCAGGATAGAAGATAATCTACCTGTGCTCTTTTGTAGAGAGTAGGAAGACTGTAGTGTCATGGAAAGGATGGGATCTTTGGAGTTTAATCTGAGTGCGAAGTTTGACTCTCCTATTTGCTCTGCTTGACTTGGGACAAATTTCAGCTTCAGTATCTAATTCGTAAATTTATTACCTCTTGGAATTTTATAGTGAATAAATTAAATAACAAGGTAAATGCCTGGCACTGAGAAAGAGCACAATAAATGTCAGCATTCTGACTGTTTGGTGGAGAGACCCTGTATACTCCCATCACCCACTTTAGACAGAAAGTCAACACATGCCATTAGAGAATTCAGTTGGAACTGTCATCAAATTTTAAAAGTTTATTTGACATAATATTAAAGGAAAAATTCTCTTATAAGGCATTGCTGTCTGTTGGATAAAACACCTTTATGAACTTGTGAGCATTATTAGATCTTTTAAGGATGAAAGGAACACCCAAAGTAATTAGCAATTATTATTTCACAACAAATCATAGTTGTCTACTCACTGAAGTATTGCACTAGGATTCAGTAGACCTGAATTCTATTCCCACTTCTGCTATTCTCTAGTTTTATGACATTGGAAAGTCACTTCACCTTTCTGTGTCAGAGAAAACTTATAATTAACTTTCATTGACGTATAAGTTTTTTCTGCAGCAACTGGATAACTAGAACTATATTTCTTATCAGAATGGAAAATCCTAAATATTTCCTAAAGATTATTTACTATGGAGTAAATTTTTATTTATTTTTTACTTTAATTTTGTTGATGAAATGATGAACCTCTATATATTTTTGAGTAATTTTGCATTTGAGTTTATATTTTATATCCAAACATGGCAACTAAAATAAGCTCTCTCTATATGAAAGTGATATTTATTGAAACTTTCTCCTATAAATCAGCAAGAAGATAATTAACATACCCCTATACTAAAATAGGAAGAGCAGTTGAGTGGCCCATACAAAAAAGGACAATAGCACGATAACATAAAAAAATATTCAACCTCATTAAAAGCAAAAATTTTCACATTAAAGCAACAATGACTTTTAAATTTTTGCTGACTAGATTTTTAAATATTTGTTAACACCTACAATTTTATAGGATAAATTAGGAAATAAATATTGAAACTATCATAAATATTCATACTCTTATGCTATGTCTCTATTTTAAAAAATTTAAATTAAGTATAAACTCAGAGATACACAAAATATTCCTATGTAAGGATATTCATAGCACTATTATATATAAAGCTGAAAACGTTAAAAAATAGATGTCCAATAAAAGGGTTATTTATGGTTAAATAAAGCATGTTTTATCTTAGCAATAAAAATATTATGCAGTCATTAGAACTGAGATTTTCAAAGAACAGTTTCAGAATTGATAAAAAGAATGACGGTTAAGGGTTGAATTTTGTCCTCTCCCCAAAAAGATACGTTGGATACATCCTAACCCTTAGAATCTCAGAGCATGACCTTATTTAGAGATCAGGTCTTTGCAGAGATAGTCAAGTTAAAATGAGTTCATAAGGGCAGGCACTAATCCAATATTATTGGTGTTCTTATACAAAGGGGAGATTTGGACACAGAGACAGGCACACAGTGAGAATGTCACGTGAGCACAAAGGCAAAGATCAGGATTATGCATCTACAAGAAGAGCAATGCTAAAGATTGCCAGAAAAACCACCAAAAGCAAGGGAGAGGCATGGAACAGATCCTCCCTCACAGTCTTCACAGCCCTCAGAAGGAACCAACCCTGCCAACACCTTGATTTCAAACTTCTAGCCTCCAGAGCTGAGACAAGAAGTTTCTGCTGTTTAAGCCACAGTTTGTGATACGTTTCTACGTCAGATTTAGCAAACCAATACAACTACAATATAATATGTGGTAGAAAATCTACACAGGCAAAAGTCCAGACAGACATATATAAATTTTGAACAGTATACAAGCAGAGAAATTGACAGCAAAGGAACACTTAAAATTATGTGATTATCTCTAGATTGTAGGATTATATCTCTTCTTAAATTTGGGAACACATACTTTCCTAAAGACAAAATATTTTTCAATTTAAGAATAAGCGTTATTCCAAAATGTGATTGTATTCACCAGTCCTGCAATTCACCATTCTGTTTAGGATTGGATTTTGCTAATATTTTGGTGGTGGTGGTGATAGTAAAGTTATGGAATGTCCCAGAGAAAAGTTCTTTCTTCTGACTCCAGGAAGTTGGTTGGCCCAGTCTCACTGAGGAGAGAAGTAGCCTCAGCCAGCTTTTTTTCTGACCACACCTAAATAGAGAGAGCAAATTGTGAGAAAAATAAGATGCATCAGTTGTCCTTAGGTTGTTCAAACTATTGAGTGACCTGCCTGCCATCAGCATGTGTGTTTCCCTCTCTCTACACTTTGTATATTTTATGACCTTTCTGTCTGTGTCCTTCCACCTAATTTGAAATTCTGGATGCTGGCCTCCTCTTGCAACTGTGCTCAGCCTCTGCCTGTGCTCTCCTTCATGATGTAGGTCCCCAGAGTTCTTAGCCTAACTCCTCAAGTTCCTTATCTTCTCAGTCTCTTCATTCATTTGAGAATTTAATTGCTGACCATGATTTTGTCCTGAGGATTCACAGCACTTACAAAATCTTCTATCAGTATTCCTCAAACTCTTTGTAGTGAAGGATGATTTTCCCCCAATCCCCTGAAGACTAATAGTTCTGAAGTATGTTTTAAAATAAAATAAAGAAATCCTAAAATTAAAGAATAAAAGAGATTACAAACTGAACTAATAATGTGCTATTGAAAACTAAAACTTCTATAATATACATTAAAATAAATTACTAAATAAATGAAATTTAAAAATAAAGACAAAATTTCAAATTTATTATTTTATTATTAGCTTTAGCAAACACAGAATTATCCTGCAAATTGCTATAAACATTTCTAAGTGTCTACTCTCAACTTCCATACTTACATTGTTTACAATGTGACTGATAGTTGTGGGCCAGCACCTGACCACAGGTCACCTGAGCACCTACTTCACAGCTGTCCTGTTCCATATAGTCAGTTCTACTTCTTACTTTAAAATGTTATCCAAGGTTATAAAGTCAAGATTTAAAACAAAACAATAACCAGTATTGATTAACCACTTTGCAAATCCATCCTTCTCTTCCTTTTTCTTATTTCATATATTAAGAGCACAGCTATAAGTGCAAATGGTTAACTTAGTGCTAATATCTAGCTGTTCAAAACTGATGATAATTTAGAATTTGGAATTCTTACTCTTTAAAATTAGGTTTACAACTTTTCAAGTAGATTCAGTTAACAGGACAAAATAACTATTGATAATAATCATAAAAGTAGTGGTTGTATGCATTACAAGGGATTTGCTATGAAAGGCTGGCCTCACATCTAAGTTTCCAGTATTTGTTAGCTGCTTGAATATGAGCAAGCTACTCAGCATCACTGAGTCTTGGTTTCCTAGTTATAAAAATAGGAAAATAACTCCTACATCAGAGAGTTAGTAATTAGATGTGTGTGTGATATAAGGGTTACACATCTGCCTTACTGGTGTAACCTATCAACCACATCATGTCAAGTCTGTATGTCCATGAAAAGCCCTCCCAGGCTGTTGTCTGGGGCCCTGCATTCATTTCTGGGGCTAAGTGAGGTTACAGACCCTTCAAGAGTTAGTGGTATTGCTGACAATCAAAAGAGCTAAAAAAACTACTGTCCTTCATATCAAATCTTGTAGGTAATATGTACTATACAAATGGATCTTTAAAAAGGTGTCCATAATTAATTGAGTGAAAAGTAGGTTTAAAAAGTGTTTGTGTTGTATGATCCCATTCCTGTGGAAATAAATATACGTTGAAGTATTTACCTATAAAGAGATTTCGTTAAATTGCTAGAGACTTAAAGAATGTCTTATATTTATTGGATGAACATACTTCATTAATAAACCTTACTGAGATAGGCTTGTTTATCAGTAAAATAGCACAGGCTAGGAGTAGAGAGTAAAATGGATATAATACAAATTGCGCCTCACATGGAGATACTCATGTGTCATTAATAACCATAAAGTACATTGAAGATACAGAGTTCTGGTAAGTGATAAGAATTTTTATCAGATATTGGTCACAGACAGAAGCAGAATAATGTGTTTGATAAATGAAAGACTTAATATAACCTGGCCAAGCCTTAATCCTTACTAACATCTCACCTACATGTGAGATGATAGGGAATTAAAAACAGGGCCAGAGCACTTCATTAGAGGGTCTCTTCCAGTCTCCAGTTTTGCCTCCTGCCACGTTGCATTCTCCATAGTCATCACCTTGAGAACACTGGCAAAATGGTACATTACTTTGGTTCCTAGTTCTATTGAAACAATGTTCTGAACCATTTCTCCAAAGATGAAGTCATAGCAACATTCAAATAAGCATGAAGTTTTTAGCAGAGTGATACTGGAAGGCACTGGGACCGAAAGAGCAAAGTAAAACCTTAATTCTTTCTCCCCAGTTGCTGGCGTAGATCACGCATAAGGATTTCTGCTTTTAAAATAAGTATTCTTCCATTATTGATACTGACATGAAAGTATTCT
Source organism: Mesoplodon mirus (assembly GCF_964341445.2). Taxonomy (NCBI): domain Eukaryota; kingdom Metazoa; phylum Chordata; class Mammalia; order Artiodactyla; family Ziphiidae; genus Mesoplodon; species Mesoplodon mirus. Next base: position 42,910,727 of record NC_138984.1, read on the forward strand.
TTGTCTTCAGTTGGAAAATAGTTATGTTTAATATTGGAAAGCATAGCATATTTCCTCTCATTTATACTTAATTTGTATCATTCTTGGATGCGGGGGTGTGGAAAGCTTGGATTCATATTACAACAGAACATAGATGTACTCAAGTTTCCCTATTACACTCCCAGAAGCAAAACTGCTCAGCACAGAGGTGACCAATGGGCCATACGCACTCTCAATTTACAATCAGTTCAACCATTATTACCAGAAGAAATCATTTTAAAATGAGCATGATACTGAACTGTGCACCCCAAGTCATTCTTCTAAAAATAGAGAGCACCTCCTTAAACTTTATAAGCCTTCTCTGTAGATTTCCCAGAACTAGAGAAATAGGCAGAAATACCAGAAGTCACTTGATCACCTATGTAGGGTCAGCATTTTTCTTTTCCTCTGGCGACCAAAGTTGGTGAAAGGATTATTATTTCAAATAAGCCTCTGTGATAAGTATTTTATTCCCATTTGAAGAAATGAGCTTTCTACTGTACCATGCTGAATTCCAACTGAGTAACTAAGTAACACTAAGAAGGGAAATGTAAAAAAGGAGACAAGGTAGATTTCTTGATAAATAAATATCTACTAAAGATAACAGAATGAATTCAGCAATCTCATATATCAAAATTATATGTGAATACTTATCATTTTTTTTATTGACTAAGTACATCTTAGGGTAAAGGGGTTGTGAATCCAATTCTGACATATGTGTGGAACTGGATTCAGACTACCAAGCAGTACTCTGACACCAGTTGAGGGTCCTACAGTTTAACTCAATTTTGACACTGTCTACCCAGAGATAGCTTCAGATCCCACAGATTAAGCCCTCAGTCCTAAAAGACTGCTCCCAGACACACACACACACACACTTCAGATGCCAGTCACAAGTCCAGGTTGTCACCTATGCTTCTGACACACCAGGTAAAGACTGGAGGTGCCAGTGACACCTTCCTTGGGTTTGATTAATTTGCTAGAGTAGCTCACAAAACTCAGAGAAACATTTTACTTACTAGGTCACTGGTTTATTATAAAAATATGTAACTCAGGAAAAGCCAGATGGAAGAGATGTCTAGAGCAAGGCATGGGGAAAGGGCACAGAGCTTCCAAGCAGTCTCCCAGCACATCACTCTCCCTGAATCTCCAGGTGTTCACCAACTCAGAAGCTCTCCAAACCCTGTCTTTTTGGGATTGTTATGGAGGCTTCATTATATAGGCATGATTGAGTAAATCAATTATCATTGGTAATTGAATCCAACCCCTCCCTCCTTCTTGGATGTCAGGGGGTGAGACTTAGAGTTCCAACCTTCAAATCAAATGGTTGGTTCCCCTGGCAACCAGCCTCCATCCTTAAATGGGTCCCAAAAATCACCTCATTCACATAACAAAAGACACCTGTATCTGAAATTTCAAAAGATTTTAGGAACCATGTGCCACAAATAGGACAAAGACCAAATATATATTTCTTATTATAAATCACACTATCACATTGCTCATCTGCTATTAAACTGAGATCCATGAATTCTAAAAGGATTTAACAAGGTTCATGAAGTCCTTGAAATCCAAGGCAGGATTTTGTGTATATGTGAATTTTTTATAAAGAAATTTCTCCCTCTTCAGGGTTCTTCCATTTGGCAAACATATTCCCATAACTCCCTCTTAACACAAAACAAAGCTCTCCTTTATCACACATCCCCTTTTACTCTCCCACTAATTATCTAGATTTTCTTCCTAATCAAACTCCTGGAACAGATTTTATAAACACACAGTCTCTGTTTCTTCAACTTCAGCTTTCTCATTCTCTCAGGAACGTTTGTCTTTCTTCTCCATGACACTGCAAAACTGTGATCTGGGGAAAGGCAACACTAGCCTCTGTTCTGTCACATCTATTGTCAATTTTGAGTTTTTTCCTGGGAATTTTCAGCTATTCAAAACTGTCAGATAGTGTCTTCTGAGAATCTTTCCTCCTTGTCTTCCATAATCTTAGAAATCCACAGCATCTTTCAACTAGTCTGACTGTTTCTTTGCATTCTCCATTTCACACTTCACTTCCTAATTATTAATGTGGTAGTTCTTCAGTCTTGGTCAGGACCCTTTCTCTCTGTGCTCTCTTTAGGGGGGATATTATCCATCACCAGGCTTTTACAAACCAGATTTATGCTAACAATTCCCACATTTATATAGAACTCAGATGTCTCTTCTGGATTCCAGACCTGCAAATCTAACTGTGTAGTTGAGTTCACTTGGCAGACAGTACAGTGAAACCAGCCTTCTTTTTTGTCCCTCTAACATTCTAAGTTCTTTTTTCTCATGCATAGAGCACTCTTACTCTCACTCTTTGCCTGGTTTTATTTTCCTCATTATCCAAATATGAACTTACATGTTATATCTTCAGAGATCTCTTCTTTGATTCCAATCCAAATTAGATCACACCATTTTACTACTTACCATAACAACCTGCTCTTTTCCTTGATTGTTCTTTACCTTCATATGTGTCTTAACATGTGTAATATCTGTCTTCCCACCTGCCTCGATGGTGGGGATCTTATCTGCTTTATTTCTTGTCCCTACCTGGCACAAAGTAAGTATTCAGCATGGATTAATTATATGAATGAATAAATACAGTTTTTACTCATTCAAGAAATCCTTGATGCAAGCCTACTATGTGTCAGGCACTGCTTTAGGTACTGAGAACCTGCAATGAAAAAAAATGATGAAGTCCTTGTTCTCAAGGGACTTGGATTCTATCAAGAACAATGATAATAAATCAACAAATATATAATATTTTGAGGAGAGATAAGAACTGTGAAGAAAAATAAAGTGGGGTAAGAGGAATGAAAACTAACTAGCATTAGCTAAGAGGGTTTTTTTTTATAGGGTGGCATGAACTCTTCACTGGTTAGATGATATTTAGGAGAGACATAAAAGAAATGAAAAATACATGCAAGTATTTGGAGAAGAGCATTCCAGAAAGAATAACAAGAAATGCAAAGACCTTGAGAGGTAATGTCATTCTTTATAAACTACAAGGAGGCCAGTATGGCTGAAACACTGTGAGTAAGGGAAACTCAGGGGACTCAAAGTGCAATCACAGAAGCAGTGTGCGGTGGTCAAGTCCTGCTTTGTAGATGATAGGAAAGACTTTGGATTTTACTCAGGAAGTAAATCCTTCCTTAGATAGGAAGCCACTGAAAGCTATAAATGAATGAAAAAAATAAAATATTCTCCAAATATTTATCTAAAAGCCAAATTTTGGATATTGTTCCCCAAGGAAGAGAAAAAGAAAATCACTCCTCATTCTGGTTGTGTGATTCTTCTATTCACTATTAATCTAAATCTGGGCAAGTCACACCATCTAACTTGGGTGATTTCTTTCCATATCTAGGACTAAATGATCAGTTTGGGCCATTGCAGATATTAAGAATTTTGTATTTCTGATAAGAGAAAACTGTGATAGCTAAGAACTGCAGCACTGGAAAAAAAAAATCTGTAGATTTTGAGACTTGAATCCTCCGTCTGACTGAAACAAGAATCCAGAGATGTTTAAAGCCATCTTAAAATGTTTTCAGAAAGACACTTGTTTATAGATTCAAGCACAATGATTCACTGCACAACTCCCATGGGCTTAAAAGTAGAGGGTTTCCATCCTGACATATTGTATAAGAAAATGAAAAATGTATGTGTATGTGAATTTGTGTGTTTATAGGAAGTAGATATGTATAAACCAGGACACTTCTCTAGTTTCGGATTCTAATAAACAAGGGTTTGCTGGCTTTTAACGTCACAACCAGTGAGAAGCCTAGAAGCCTACAGGAAATGAGAAGGCTGCCAGAGAAGCTGACCAATGAATTCATTGTTTTTCCCTGGACTGTCAGCACTCTTCTTTTCAGAGTTGGCTTTTCACTGGGTCAATGTATCAAGTCATTAGTTTTTGGTGAATCACCCAGAGGAAAAAGAAAGAATATGCAAAAGGGAAACCTTTAGGACTAGTATTGGAAGACATTTTCTAAGAGTTGGCCTTGCTTGCTTTCTTTTTTTTTTTTCTTTTTTGGATTGTCTTCAGCTTGAAGTTGTTCTGAAATCAGACTTTGGCATCTTAATTTTGAAGTTTTATTTTTCATTTCTTGAAATAAAAATAATATTATATTATTCGATTTTTTAAATAAAAAAGAATAGTCTATAATATAATGTGTGGTTAAACATATTTTCCAAAAAAGAAGTACCCATTTTTGTACCTACATAATTAAAGACATGCATGACAGGTCATAAGATTTAGTTATGTTATTTCTTCAGAATTTGCAGATGGTTACTGTAAGGGTATTCTTAAAGATATTTAGCCATATATTGCATATTATTTTCTCTATGAGAAGATGCAAATATGAGTAACTGTATAGTTTCTTTTCTGAAAAATTTGTTTTTAGAAATAAATTCTGATAACTGATATGTTATCAGTTTCTGATTCTGATAACTGATATGTTTCTCTCTTGCTTATTGTTTGTGTGTCCAATCTCTAGCCAAGAGTTTAGGACATAATAATGTTCATCTTATTTTGTGCTCCTTTTTTTTCATTTTCTTTAATTTGAAAATATTTTAATTTTACTTTACTGAATACACAAATCATTAAACCAATTTTGGAATAAATTTGGTTAGAAATGAATGTAAATGTGTACTTTAAATTTATTTAAGATGTGTTAAATAATGAAATTAAATAAAATGCATAATAGTGGGGAATAAACAGACAAAAATGCTTCCTATAATCAGTGGGTTTTGAAATGGATTTTAACATGTTTGAGAGACCCACAATGGTAAAAATATGGAAAGACCCTTCAGAACAAACAAACAAAAAACAAGGCAATTGCAGAAGAAAAAATGGGCATGATCAAATTGTGGTCAAAAGACAGCAAGCAGTTTGAAGGGTTTCAAAGAAGTGTTGGGGCCCAGGGCAGGCTACCTTAAAATATGCTTCAATTGCATTTTGATTATTTGAACTAAAGTTATTTAGTTCAAGATGCGGCCAGCAGATACAAGAGGGAGGCTTTGACCCTCCTCCCTGTTTCCCTGAAAGAAGAAAATAAATCTCCCAAGAGAAAGGTGCCCTCCCTGTAATGGGAAATAGAAAGACATCCTTATCACCAGAGATAGGGAATTTGGGGCCGAGAAGCCTCTATAAACAAACCTTGTTACTTCTTTACTACCCAAGCCCAAACTTTGCTTAAATTCCTTACTAATTAAGCACCAGACCTAAGTTTCTTTGTCCTATCAATTCCTCTCAAAGATATTGTTTCTTTGTCTTAAAAAGTATAAAAGCTGCCTGCTTTGGCCACTTCTTAGGTCCCATTTCTATGAGACCTCCATGCACATGAATTAAACTTGTTTCTTTTTTTTCCCCTCTTAATCTGTCTTGTGTCAGTTTGATTACTGGTCCAGCCACAAGAACTCAAGAGGGGTAGAGGGGGAAATTTCCCCCTCCCCAACAGAAGATAGGGTTCAAAATCAGCAGAGAATATCCAAAACAGAGTTGGGCACCATGGCAGGCAAGCCAAGAAAGACAAGTAGGAATTAATCAAATACAGAAAGAGTGAATATGAAAATAGCATATTTTCATATTCACTCTTTCTGTATTTGATTAATTCCTACAAGTTCAGAGATATTGAGCTCAGGGTAAACTCAACTGAATAAGTAGAGTTTTACATTCATTCAGGCCAATGTAAGTCCTTAAGGAGTCAGCTGGGAAAGAAGGTTGCAAATCCAAGGGTTGGAGTTGATGTCCGGAGAAGAGACAGGACATGAATACAGAGGTAGTGGCATATCAGGGTGAACATTTAATAACTGAACCTGGGCATTAAATTTTGAGTGATAAAGGGAATTCAGAACAACACAACAGCAAAAATGAACTAAACCTCATCATCTGAAAGTAACTCAAGACAGCACAAATGAGGTGGCTTTCTATTCTAAGGACTTGACACATGTGCTCTGTCCTGTACCTGGGGACAGATTATTCCAGGTGTTTTCGGCCCTTATACAGGGTGTAGGAATTCACTTAGATGGAAACTCATGCCCCATGGGAGCTCTAGTAATCAGAAGCCATGAAGATCCCAAAGGTGGTTTCAGATCAGGACAGATTCAAATTTAGCATTCAGCAATGAGACCACAAAATAGGAATGTCTTTCCCTTTTATTAGCAAACAAGGATAATTACGACAATATTTTCTCCTCCCTCTAATGTGTTGCAGTCTACCTAACTGGCTTTATTACTCCGTATAAAGTAGGCAGTCTCTTCCCTTTCCATCTCTCCTGAATATTTGTCAAATTAATCTTCCTAAAGTGTCATTTCTTTCATTAGTTTGCCCATGTCCAAGAATATACAGTAGTATTCTACTTTCTATGGTGGAAAAAGTCCTTGAACGTTTTTACCTTTATTCAGACTACCCACTCGTTATCAAAGGCTATTCTGCACTTTGCTCCCCAGCAGAGAGATGGCGCTGATGCTCACCCTTCCAAACCCTCTCTTGACTCTCAAAGTCTTAATTCATTATCTCTGTCACTACTCTTAGGTTGTAATTATATGAATTTAATCATTATTTAACTTCTTTAGCCTGTGAATGTTTCACTTCCCTGACATGATTTTAACTATTTAAGGACAAGTTCTCAGTTCAGTGTAGAAGTGTAGTAAATAACTGGTGAACTGGACTTTGTCAGTTAACAAGAAGAACTTGATTAATTAGCATATGTTTTATTTTCTACTCTTTGTATATAATTTTCCATCAATCAAAAATACAATTATTGACTTTTTCTCCTAGCAATTTCTCTAAAATTCTAAAACCTTTCGGCTGTGTTTCTCTCTCAATTTATTCTTTTGCCATCCTGTGCAACTTCTAATTGGACAAGATTATTTCACGTTATTTTGTAAAATTAGAGATTGGGAGAGGTTTTAATCTGAAGTCAAGTTGGAACAAGGGAGATAGTTACACCATGGATGAGTCTTTCTTAGGAGGTAACGAAGAGCAAACTTTTGTCCCAGAACACACCTAGAAGTCTCTTTTCCACTTGTCTTAACATCACGTGACTATAATGCAAAACTTGTGGCTGTGAAGTGTGCCTGCATTAAATGACTCCCAGCCTTGCACTGCACAAATCTGTCAGCATCCAGGTGTTCCCAGGAAAAGTAAAACCAAGGGACTAAGAAGGAGAGTGTCAAGATCAAGATCGTTTGACTTTATTGGTGTTAATGTTATAGCCTCTGCTGATTTTAGCATCAGACTGACCCATCTCTCTCCTCTAAGACTCATCACTGGCAAACTGTAAATGTCAAACTCTCCAGGTGATGAATGGAGAAGAAAAATATAAGACCAGTAGTAACTAGATCCTGCAGCATAGGAAATGTTCATGTTCTTCTCCTTTATTTCTACACCCAGAGAGAAATCTCAGTAATACATTGTTGGGTTTTTTAAAACATCTGTTTATAACACAAATGATAATACTATGAAAACTATATCAAGGCTTGGTCTCCAACGAACTTACTACATTGAAAAAAAATTGCAGTTTCTTTTAATATCATTGCACACAAGCAAAGGGTCTAGTACAGTGATAGGAGACTCCATAGATTATTCTAGTAGTGACTTCCAAAATACATAGCTAATTTTATCACCTTAGTTCCTTCCTAAAAAGTCTATATAGCATATAGCCTTTCCAGTAAAGCCAATGCCGTAGAAAACAAAATCAGCAACCATTAAGCAGATAGAAATTTGTTTTCGAAATTTACACTCACATACACATACAAATGCATGCACACACACGATGTATACTATGTTTTTATTATATATATATATATATATATCTGTATTACTGAAATCATGGTGAACTTGGATTTTAGCTACCTTAATTATCGGTTTATACCTCCGATGTTTGTCAGGTGTTTCCCTAGCCTCACAGCCTGTCTCTCTCTAGCTCATTCAAATCACTATACAAACATCAGCCCCTTCACTGCTTTACTTTTCAGTCCTGTCACACTCATCATTTCAGGATTTTTGTTTTTAGGTTTATTAAAGATCAGTTAAGGAAGACGAGGAGAGGTTTATATCATGCACATTTACCATTTCCTCTTTAGACACTCTGTTCTCCTTGCTCTGCTTCTTCAATGTAGCCAAACTTATCTCCTCCTCTGTTTTAGCTCTTCCCCTCAGCTGTGGTTGTCTCCACCAGCCCTCCTTCTTCTCCACTGAAAAGAGCACAGCCCTTTTCCTTGAAAACCCTGAGCATCAGACCAATACCCAGGACAGAGAAACTCATTTCTGTCCCAGAGTGGCCCTATAAGCAGACATGATCTCAGGCCACAAACTCAAGTGTTCAAATAAAACATTGCTTCTCTTTGTACCTTATAAACCACTGTAATTTTCCTTTTGTGCCTTATTCTCCCAAGCTGGAGGAAATATAAATCTCCATCATTGCACAAGTTTTCCTTTTGTCCACATTATACCACATGTCAAGGTCTTACACCACATTAGTGAGGCAGTTTTATAGTCACCGAGATGTCCTTCACTCCTTCCTCAATGACTGTTCAAGTCTGAGGATGCTACGCTATGAGTAAAAGAAATCTGTGATGGGCACTATAACCCTGATGCCTAGATGCACCAGGCAGCCCTCCTTGTCTCATAGTCTCCCACGTCCTTGGTGCTCCTGCCAGAAAGCTAACCTCAAGACGTCAAGACATGTTATCAATATTCAGAGAAAGGCAGATCTCTCTATACATGTCCTCCAGTACAGGAGAATCTGTTTCAGTTTGGGAAAAAAGACTAACTCACCAACCAATCCTCTTGTCCCTTAATAGACTCAGTCTCTACCCAAGGAGCCTCTTCTTCCATTTGGGCAAACCTAAGTTCCCTGAGAATTTAATTTTAGAAAATTAAATCCAGTAAAAGTTGCAGATTATCTCGGTTTTTATTCCTGACACATAACTGAGGGAGTTAAGTAAAAAATGTCATCTACTTATGTGGGAAATAAAGCAAGGAGGAAGAATTAAAATACAAATTAATATCTCAAAATAGGATCTATCCAGAAAAACATGTTTTTAATAAAAATTGGTCTTTCTTTCTCTTTGCACACAAATTCTGGTTCTCTGCACAGTACTAAAAAAATGATTTTCTCTATATATTTGTAAGTTCACTAAATTATTCACTACCACCTTCCAGTAATACTAATTAGTCATAACTAAAAAAAGGCATTTTTTATTTCAGCCATATATATATATATATATATATAGACCTTAAACAATGAACCCTTTCATACCAAAGATCATATTGTTTAACCTTTAAATTATAAACATTAGCCTTAGGTCTGCCATATAACAGGCATTTAGTAGTAATTTGTTGAATGGATGGATAATGGATGAGTTAAATTTAGAAGCTTTATACACAATATACAAACACACACACAATTATTGGAAGTCTGTAAAGTATCTGTCATATAGGAGATTCATTTTTTCTTCCTTATTCACTAACTTGAACTAAGCATGTAATGTGCATAACTATTACCAGGTGAATGGTGGCAACTGTTCAAAGTTTAATAGGTGCAATAGTTAGGCTTGTTCTAAGCACTGTTAGGAATGCACTAGTATTTGGCTGCAATATCTGTATAAAATCTGCTATTTAGAGTAGTTTCATTCTTGGCGTATGAAAGGTTAAATAACCAAAGTCATATTAAACAACAAACTTGTGCAAGACTATGATCATGTAATCACACTGATTACCATCTTACGTGATCCATTTAATGAATAATATGGACAAAACATGCTTCAGAATTATCATTATATGATTGTACACTTTCAATTATAAGTATAACTTAGAGTAAAAATCTTATGTACTTTACATGTTGGGATTACCAGCCAATTGAAGTAAAAATTAAATTAAAACTTATGAGATGAAAACATAGTCACCCAAAAAACTGTATACAAATGTTCATAGATGCTTCACTTGAAACAGCCAAAATCTAGAGACGGCCAAGATGTCCCTCTGCAGATGGATGGCTAAACAAACTGTGGTACATCCATACCAGGAATCACTATTCAGCAATAAAAAGGAACAAACTATCGATACATGCAACAAATTGGATGTGTCTTCAGAGAACTGTATTGAGTAAATAAAGCCAATCCTGAATGGTAACATATTGGATGATTCCATTTATATAACATTTTGAAATGACAAAAGTTTAGAAATGGAGAACAGATTAGTGATTTCCAGGAGTTAGAAAGAGTAGGGGTTGAGGCTAGCAGAGAGGTTATAAAATGAAAATATTGGAATCTTCGTCATGGTGGAACTCTTCAGTACCTTGACTGTTGTGGTAGATACATGCAGCTACATGTGATAAAACTGTATAGAACTAAATGTACACACACACATATGTGTATATGTAAAATTGAGGAACTCTAAGATTGGTGGATTGTATCCATGTTAATATCCTGGTTGTGATATTGTCAGATAATTCACAAAATATTATCATTGAGAGAAATGGGTTTTAGGGTACATGGGATCTCTCTGTATTATTTCTTACAACTGTATGTGAATCAATAATTATCTCAATAAAAGTTCAATAAAAATACAGTTCTTAAAAATTAGTGATTGCTATTGCAAAAATAAAATGCAGTAAGAAATGATGACGTAAAAACTATTAATTTTGTATACAAAACCATGAGTACTACTGAGCCTGCGCATCTGGAGCCTGTGCTCCACAACAAGAGAGGCTGCGATAGTGAAGCCCACGCATCACGATGAAGAGTGGCCCCTGCTTGCCACAACTAGAGAAAGCCCTTGCACAGAAACGAAGACCCAACACAGCCCAAAATAAATAAATAAATTTAAAAAAAACATGAGTAATCACTTTAAAATAGTTAAATAGAGAAATAGATTGGCAATACAAGTATTAAGAGAATGTGTATGTGAAATGATTTAAGGATAATGCTTTTGTGATTTAACTTGTAAAAAAAATTAATAATGAAAGACAAAAAAACAGATATTAAATAATGTAAATCTTTTCAGAATTGTCTATTCTACTATTACAACATAATAATTTAAACGATCTATAAGAATTGATTAGATTAAGTTATTTAACTAAATTTAGGTCATGAGTTAAGTGAGGGAAGAAGAAAAAAATAATTCCAAAAATTGTAAATGACAACAACCATGATCAACATTTTTCAATCTAGACATAATAGAGAACATAAACCATACATAAAAAAAAGAAGGAAATGTTTGGGGAAAATAGGATATCCCCAAAATATCATGCTTCACAATTGATATCACTTGAAAGTAAGCCAGTATTTAATCAAAAATATTCATTAAAGTGACCACAAAATAAATGTACCAATTGAAAGTGCTGAGAAATTCATGTTTCCACTATGCAACATCAAAATTAAAATTTGACTACTGAAAGTTTAAAAATAAACCTGTATTAAAATTTTTATGTTTTTTATTAAAATTATAGATTTATTTTTGCAACCCAAAGTCTTTTTTAGGTTTGGGAATTTGGAAGGCAACATTTTAGTTACCCTATGAAGATCATTAGATCTTGATTACTAATCTTGATTAGTTCAGAGATGACTGAAAACCTACAACAATGATTTTACCAGTGCCTATCATGTGTAAGCCACGATATATAACAATATTATTCAATTTATATGCTGTGCAGGCAAATCACATGAAGTGTTTGGTAAAATGCAGATTTTGATTCAGTATGTCTGGAGTGGGCCAGGGATTCTGTATTTCTAACAAGCTTTCTGAAGAAGACAAATATGCACATCTGGGTATACATTTTAAGTAGCAATGTTGTAGGAGAACAAGTTGTAAGCAGATATTTTTTCCTTATGAATTTTGTAGACGTATTGGGGAGACAAGATATAAAAACTTGAAATAATGTTCTCTTAGGGCAGAATATCTCAGTAATTTAATCTGTATAGAAAAATATTGGGAGGGAGGAGTAAAGTGAACTGGGTTTCTAGGTCCTATTGTCCCAGATTTCCTTTATGGATATTGCTCTTATGTGTTGCTTTATGCCAATTAAAGCCAAAGGAAACAAGCTTAATTAACATAATTACAAATTAATGAATTTTGTGATTTTAAGAAAAAGACAGTGAACCAGAAACACTAAGAAAGTGCATTTTAATTATGCCAACCATTGAGAAGTTTAGGAAAATACGCAGACAGTTTCCAAAAAAAGAGAGTCTGAGAGACAAACTAATTCAGGGAAGTAAGATATTCTTTAGGATTTGGGTGCAAGAAAACGTTCCACTAATAAATAAGAGAAACTATAAATAAAAGAAGAAATCAACTTGGCTAAATTGAAAGTTGTAGCTATTAAAGCCTGAAACATCAATAGGTAATTAGGTCAGGTTACTAGGAATAAATAGAAGAAAAGCCTATTATTTTGATAAAAAGAACAAGAAAGGACAAAAGTAAATTTTTTAATGCAACTTGCAAAAATTTTTAAATGCAACTTGCAAAAATAAAGAGCAAGGAAACAACTCAAAGGAGAGAAGGTTAATAACAGAACTCAAGAAAAGAAAATGCCAACTATAGAAAAATAAAGCAGCTATCTTTTTACGTACAAAATCTAAGATCAAAAATTTTAAAAGATGAGAGTCTACGATCTCTGAATACTTTATGAACAGGGACGTCATTTGTTGAATACATTATAAATGTATTAATTTTTTAATAAATTATCTGTTTTAAAGTGTCAAATTGTTTTAAAATTATGCAAAGTAATTATTTAGGTAAGAGGGATTCAAGATCATAATATTAAAACAAAAAATGGTTACACAGAATAATTTTGGGTTTCAAGAAATGTCCGTTTGAAGCTTCATCAAAATTTACAACTGGAAAGGAATTCCCAGATCTAAAATGTAGGAAAATAGAAATATATGTGTTTTCAAGAAATGTATGTATCATGGGCTTAGGAAATACATAAATTAAATAAACCAGTCCCAAATAATCCTGGTAAAATAACCCCTACCCTTGGGAAGCAGGTAGCGTGACTGAATGATGATTGCTAGATTAACAGGTACATATTCACATACATACAGAAAGCAGAAAATTGAAAAACTGGTGTAAAGACTTAAGAAATGAGTCCCCTAACATGATGATAGAGAAACAATGAATCAGACTTATTGGAATAGGTCATGAAATAACAAATCCAGAGAGAAAATTTTAGAAAAAATAATGTGTAATGAACCCAAATATATGACTATAAAATGGGCATATATTTGACAAATATGTGGTAAATAGATAACTAGCAGATAGATAGCCAGCAGATAGCTAGTTAGGTAGATAGATAGATAGATAAAAAGATAATAGACAAAGTGATAGATGAATGGACATCATCTGGCAAAATTACACCGCATTAATTTATAAGACCATTTCATAGCATGACTGTGTAAAAGTGACACTGTTGGAGTCACATCCACACCTTCTTAACATTCACTGGTCTAGCACTTGTCAGTGACATTCAACTGCAAGCATCTGTGACTCTCCGCACCAGGGCTTTCCCTAGGCTCATATACATGGGGCAGGATGGTAGTGCAAGACAGATACTCCTCTTTGGGGCAGTTCTCTGCCAATGAGAGATGGAGATTGGGAGGATAGATATCCCAGCTTCCTGGTCCCTTAGACAGGAAAACTGAGATGGGTTGTACACAGTCTTTCAGAGCTCTCAGCAGAGATAAGCTTCAGTTTCGCATAGTGGTAACCTGACTGTCTTCCCTGCCTCACTGAATAGGGTTGTCTCCTCCCAAAGTGATCCCTTTGTACTTAAATTCTTGCCGCCGTGGCTTCTAGAGGAGCACACCTTTGACATCGTGTCAGTCTATGTCAAAACCGTCCACAATAATGGATGTTACTTTTTTTTACCTATTGGTAATTTGACAAGGATAATAGTACATACATGAGTATTTTATCGGCATTTAAAAAACTACTAGAGAAGTTCATATGTTTTCTTGTTTTTTATTCCTTTCAAATGTGTCTTTTTTGGTTTGCACTAGTCCATTTTTTTCTCCTTTTTAGTGAAAGATTCACCTATTCTTATTGATTTGAAAGATCACAGTCTATTAAGGAAATAAAACCTTTGATTGTAATATGTTTTAAGTGTTTCTAGGATGTGCTTGAGATATATACATCTATGTGTCATGGATTTGTCATTCCAGGTTATGTAGTCAAATCAGTCAAACATTTAATTTATGATTTCTGTGTTTTGTCACCTACTAAGAAAGATCTTTGTGATTCAAGGCTTGTATAGGAAAAAGAAACTAACAATGGTTTAGTAGATCACTCAACTGTAAATGGCACTTATATAATCATAATAATATTAATCAAAATACTGGCTATCAATCTAACCAAAATTACCATAAACCTCTGTTAGGAGGATGATGGAATGGAAAGCAAACAATCATGTGCAACAAGAATAGGAAAGAGAGCTAAGTCTTTTCTCCCTACTAAGAATTCAAAAATTATACTTAAAACTAAAAAAAGCATGACACTCCATAGAGGTGTGGAGATAAATATTCAATAATCAACTACTATAAGTCAAATTAGTTGTTTCTACTGTTTTCTTTAATTCTTTTTTGTTGTTAAAAGACCTTGTATATCCATTGCACTTTGTAAATCATATAAGCATCTAATTTTAATGAAAATAAACTACAAAAACAAAAAGAACCTTTGGGGTTATAGATAGTTAATTCATGATAAGCTACTTTACTGAGTTCCTTTGACATTTATAGTTTTTTTAAGTTGATTTTCTTTACAAATGATTTAAATTTTACTATTTCAGTTCGGCTAGTTATATTTCAATTCATTTTGCTTAATGGCCTATGTCTAGAAATGATAAAGACTGACATTCTTATATTGTCTTGCTTTTAGAAGAAGTGTTCCTATTATTTCCTATTAAACATAATACTTTCCTTTAGGAAAAAAATCTTTCTAGTCCTATTTTGCTAATGAGTTTTGACAAGATGATTTTCAATGTATTTCTGGAATAAAAATTTAATAATACAGCTTTTCTCATTTAACCTATTAATATGGTGAATTACAATAATTTATTCACCAATATTAAGGCACCATATAATTCTCAGGGATATCAGGGTAGGGATAGGACCAGGTGAAGTTGATTTTGATAAACTGCTGGAATTTATCATATAATATTTTTTGTATAAAGATTTTTATGCTATCTTTTATACTGTTCACATTTAAAAGTTACATAGCCTTTCTAAAACAAGTGGAAAGTGTTCTTTCATTTCCTATTCTCTAATATTATTTAAGCAGCAGAAAATTTATTTGTTTAAATATTTAGAACTATCTGAACTTGAAAATTGGATTTTTTTCACTTGTTTAGGAGCTTATACATAAGGAGTATTAAAATAAATACAGTTCTATTTAATGTCTTTGGGGTGTTAGGTCAATTTTCAAAATCTTTACTTTTCTAGAAAATGGATATATTTATCCAGGTTTTCATTTCAGACAGCATATTGTTGGTAAAAATCACTTTAATATAATAGTTTCTATTTCTCCTCTGTGATTGTGTACTTTTTCATTCCTAATTACAAATATATGTATTTTCTCTCCTTTTCTTGATTAATCCAAGGGGTAATCTCTTTCATTGTTTTTAAATAATTAGTTCTTAAACTGATGGGTTTTGTGTTTTCTTACTTTTTAAAAAAATCTCCAATTGTTATGTTAAAGTCTTCATTTTCTGTCCTAAATAAAAATTTTTCCTGATATGTGTTTGTTCTAATTATTTAACATTTTTGTTATAAAAGCATGAAGGCTGTGATTTTTTATATAATAATATTTAATATCCTCACTGCATTTATTTTCTAGACAACTATTAGGTCTTAGGCTTTTCATTTGTGGATACTATATCTTGATTTTTCTTTGGTTAACTGAATAATATCTTACTGCTTTTGTTTTGTTTTATTTTGAAGCACAGGCAGGCCCACAGATTGGTGAGGTACAGCTTCACAAGGGCCCTCTATACACATAACAAATGTGAGTGGCACCCCTGGAACTGTTGGTGAAAAATCTTGAGCTCTCGCACATGTATGAACATCTTGCTGTTAGTTTTGTATGTTAATTGACCATTCACACAATTCTCAGAGTGCCCTCTTCCTTCAGAACTGTCTATATTTTAAACTCCCTTCTAGATGCAGTAAGCGTGCGTTTGTGTTTTTAAATATATCCTTTGTATTGATCTGCTGCACAGGACTGAACACTCATGGAAACTGATATTTTTGTCTTCAGGTTCAAAATTTTTACCAGAAAATGCCTTGGAATTGATCTTTTTAATATACAAAGTGATTTCCTTTAGACTAACTACATTTCTTTCATTACATAAAAGTGTTATTTTATTTTTGAACTTGTGTCCATTTCATTTGCTTGGATTTCTTTTGCAAACATACAGGTGTCTTATCATCTTCCCTCCACCATCTGCCATGTCTTTTCGCTTTTCTCTGTGGATTTTCATCTTTTTTGTAGTTTATACTTTTCCCCATGATTGTTCTTGAAGTTATGGTCTAGTTCACTGACTTGTTTGTTGTTGTTTGCTTATTTGTTTTGTTTTTTTTGCATATCTATTCTGCATCTTGCTACATGTAAATGTTTTTAAGTTGTTAGTATCATGACTTCCCTATTTCTTTTCATAACCCTGTGAAATCATTTTTCATCTCTTTCTGTTGCTTTTTCAATTCCTGTTTCATTTAGTCTATATTTTCTTTCATTTCCTTGCAAATACAATTTATTTAGGAATATTATTTTCAACTGCTTTCTAGAAACAGTCTTCTGAATACTCTCTTTTGTGTGGTATTCTACTTCTTATACTTTACTCTGTTTTGTATTGGTGCCATGTATGTGGTTTTTTTTCTCCTCACGGTTTATCATTAAACATGCAAAATCCTGTCCCACATCGACCATTTCTCCAAAAGCAGTGTGAGTACAATATCCTTGAATACACTTTGGGTCTTCCCTTGGCACTTTATTAGAAGAAACACTATTCTTGCTTTCTCATTTTTTCTTGAGCAAACTTCTCAGCAGAGGCAATACAAAATGTAAACTCCTGGGTTCTTTGTCCACCTGCTTCAATCAACCCAACGTTCATTAATACTAGAGACACTGACATTTCTGGTCACTCCATCAAGTGAGATTAATGTGTTAGAAATTATTTCTTGTGTAGCTCCATCTCTGAGACATAATTCACTGTTAATGGCAAGTCTCCTCTATAATGTATGCTCCCTGGCACTGCTCTGCCTCTGTAGCTCCCCAGCTGCTTTTCCTGCAATTGGGTGAATAAAAGCAATTCAACTGGGTAAGTAACAATAGGGCCATTTAGTTCTTGGGCCCAAAGTTGGTCTTCAATCCAGGGGGAAAAATAATGTTAACTAAATTTCCTCCTGTATTCTTGATTTATTATTTGATTCAGAATCAATTAATTTAAAAATAGATTTTAAAATAAAATTTTAAAAATCAGAATGTTGTTAATTAGGTTTCCTGTAAACCTTGAAATTCTTGATAATATAGATTATTCTCCTTATTTGATTAAAAGAGATGAAAAGGGAGCTAGGGACAAAAGGGGCTAAATTATGGATGCTTATGATAATTCTCAATGAATTTTTTTAAACTCCTAAATTCTGGGACATTTATTTTCAGTTGAGAATACATCATCTTCCATGAATAATGGTGTATGGGTGTGAGGTGCCTCTCAGAATTCATTTGTTCTTCCACTTTTGGACCAGCCCTTACTCTAATAATTCAACTAAGAGACCATATAGCAATGAAGAAATGATAAGATATTCTCAGGTAGATGTAAGTACAGTGTTTGTTGGTAACACATGTAGACGTGAGATTAGTCTCAACACACTGTATACGAACCTGTGACACAGTAATAATTTTCTTCTTCCTGCTAAGAAAAAGTTATAAATTATAATTATATAAACTACATAGTAAGAAGGATAACAATTGCAGGCTAGCACATTATATAGGTGTTAAAAAAATGGCATAAGATGACTGGATCTGGTAAAATTAATCTGGAAAATCTTTTTGGCAGATACAAGTTTTGTACCAGAATTTTAGGAGAGATGATTTAACTGCTGGAAGGATAGGGTAAAAATTCTGATTAAAAGAAAAGGTCTGAGAAAAGAATAACACATTCAATTCTTGTTGGGAGAGTAATAAAGGTTAAAATACAAGAAGCTTATATTAAGCTTATACAAATGTTCATTGAATTGAGGAGCAGACTTAATCTTCTCTATCTCCAGAGACTAAAGAATAAGTTGTTTAAAATGACTAAGATAAATTTAGAATCAAAACAATTAAAATAGTATACGTTAAATCCCTGAACATATGTAGTGCTTTATAAGGTGCTAAATAGAGACCTAAAATCCAGCATTCAAAAGGAGATGCTTACCCTCTAAGAAATGTATTTTCAAATGAGAATTCATAAACGTCTAAGCAAATGTATCAGAAGCACATGTCTTGGAGACAGGTTAGGTTGAGAGTTTTGAGTAAGGGCGAAGAGTATTATTTTATATTACAATTTCTCTGCTCAGAATGTGGATAAATAAAATTTCTCAAGGAACTATGAAACATTGATGTCATCAACACGAATAAAGGAAGTGCTGGAAAACCCACTGCGCATCTCGGCATTTCTTCCTCACACTCTAAGGGTTCCCACAACTCAGACTTCCAGAGTCCTTGGTCAGAGCTGCGCTCATTCCAGAAAATGGTTCAAGAGTCTTTGGTATGATTACATTTCACTGACTGGAAGAAACTAGTAATATCTTATACGAAGAAGTATACCAAGCAGTTCTCAGTGGACCTTTAAGTCAAGTACCACTCTGTGAATTATATCAAAACTTTTCACTGAGGATTATAGATTTTTGGACAGGCCTAATTCAGAGAGAGATGAACATTTTTTGTCTCAATATTAATACTGCTAGAATCAGAACCTGAACTTTCGAAATAGCTCTAGAGACTCTAAATCTCTTAGAAAATAACTATGTCTCCCTCATTTTCCTCGAATAAGTTGCTAAAACAGACATGTCAAGGAATCATTGTGATCTTTTTTTCACTTTTAAACATTTAATTTTCTTCTTTGGTTAAATCTAAATAAACACTTCTTGATTAGGAGGGACAGCTGGATATTTGAACAGGTGGTTGGAGAAGATTATGGGATAGCTTCTCAGGAAAACATTCCTAACTAGATACACAGCCATCTGTCCGATATTGTTAAAAATTCTTATGTGTAGGAAAAATTATGAAATGAGCTTTTAATAGTACACATATTGACATTTTCAATAATAAAACCATGGGTCAGGTAAAAAGAGAGATGTGTTAAATAGCCCAAGCTACTTTTTAACAAAGAAATTCTTCTAAGTCAGAATTGTTCAAAGTGAACTCCATGAATTCTAAAATTAAGATGCTAATACATATTATTAATTCAAAGGAACTATGGCAAATATAGTTGAGAAATTCTTAATTAAATGAAGTCTGTTAATGAAGTTTGTTTATTTTATATTAGAAATCCTCAGAGCCTTTAGGATATTAATGTATAATGTAACTTGTTAAATAAGAAGTAAATTCTGGAGAAAATTGACCATTTTGAACTGGACAGGACAAAATGTAACCAGAATTCTGAATAAGAAACATCAGCTTTATACCATTTCCAAAATCTTTTCATGATTTGGGGAAAATGGCATACAGACCAGCTAAAGTTAGGCTCTCCACCTCTGTGAGGTAGATAGTTACTCTGAGGTTCTGATCCTGTGTACTCCCTCCTATCATTACACTATTTTAGACAGAAAAGATCTGAATAGAAATCACCAGAAGAGAAACAATGAGTGTGTATATTCTGGACAATGTAATCCTCATATATACAGCACTGTAGACGAGAGACAGAGAAAGGGAATCACATAGCTGAACATGCATGAAATCGTGGATTGACAAGAGCTCTATCAGTTCAGAAACAGATGGGGGTGGAGCGGGTTGCTGTCTCAGTAGGACCCAGAGTACATTGGGTTGTAGCCCAGTAAAACAGATGAGTAGGATTGGGAGTCATGCAGATTAACCTAAGAATAAAATATTGAGAATTAAATGAACATGGGAGACAGTTAAAAGCAAAACTAATGTTGAAAAACATTTGATCAGAGACATAGAGACAGACTTGTTTTGTGTATTTTGGCGCTTTATTATTGTATAAAGATTATTTGCAGGTAGATTTTCTTGTTGGAGTAAATATATGCTAACATATATATGAGTTAAATAAACCTTTTCGTTCTAAAAATAAATGACTCTTCTTACTTTGAATTATCTTTAATCTTATAGTAGTATTGCCATTCATGCATTTTGCATTGTTTATTTTTTTTTTTACTTTTTTGTGATTTTTAAAAATTCCTTTACTTTTGCCTTTGTGTCGCAATTTGTTTTGAACATATCTTTTGTAAACATAATAGAGCCACAGATAATTCATATTTTGGGGAAATGGTGAAAATAACAAAACTTGGTAGTCTCTGCATTTTAATAGTAATATTTAACACATGTGTCTTCTAAAATAATTGATAATTTTTATTTTTGGTTTGCTCATGGGAAGGGGTGAACTCAGGATCGTCCTACTCTACCATCTTTCAACAGTTTTCCTTTTCTTTTCTTTTTCTTTCTTTCTTTCTTTTTTATTTTTATTTTTTGATGTTGCTGGATAGGTAGATCAGCAGGCTGCTTTAAACATGATTTTTGGATTTAGCAATTAGAATGTATTTTTTAAAGTATCCTATTATATCACTGAGATTTAGAAGGTTAAAAGTGAGATAGACGATAATATGATTCAGTGCCTCTCTAATTTATTAAATGTTTCTAACCAAGATTGATGACTAATGAAGGGATGTAAACCCAGAGTAAGATATGCCATGCTAGGTTTCTTACATCATTTTGATAACTCACTCAGATGCTCCCAAGAATGGATATCTTATCAAATGATCAAATAGCATAATGTTTTAAAGAAGGTATATAGGTGGAAGGTTCACATTAAAAAAATTTCAAACCAGACTGAGATGTTGGACTGAATTCAGTAAGATAAAATTTAATTATTATTTTTTAATGTACATTGCAATGTCTCATTAAATACACTCATATCTATGTTTGTGCTTCCAAGGAAATTTAAAGTACTTTTTTAAGTATTCTTCTTTTATTTATTAAATATTCTATCTTGGCTGCTGAAAATATAGTTCCACAGCACATATAAGATAGATTGAAGAGTAATTTTTGAGGTTAAGTGAGATTTGAATTAACAGTGGATGTCACAGCTGATATATCCAATGATACCTTAGGCTGCTGTCAAAATAGAAAGTTAAGAATGAGAAGGATCTCAATCTCTTTTTACTTTATGCTGGTTACACCATGGTGGGAGTTCTGTGTTCAGTCCACTTCAAGAAGGCCCTTTACGAGTTAAATCATTTATCAGTGATTGTAGGTTTAGGTATGGACTAGACAATCCTTTGACAGTGCTATTATAGTAAATTTTTCACTCAGCAAGCTTTGACTGGGGACCTAAACTGGATTAGCTTCTAGGACATTATAAAACCAATGGACTGGGTCCTTTGCATCATAGACACTTACACAAACAATAGTAATGTAATGTACATTACAGTAAGTTTCATTACATAAACTCATACCTATGTTTTTGCTACCAAGGAAATTGAAATAAATATTTTTTCTTTGTTCTTGAATTTATAATAAATTGGAAAAATACTATGAAGCCTTTTTCAAACTTATTGGACTTTTAACCAGTGTTTCTCAACCTATTTTTATTGTCATGTCCCCAAGGAGAAAATCTATTTCATTTAATTAATTTTAATTTAATTTACTATCTACCTAATGAAAGAAATTAAATATTAAGAAAGAAGATCTTGCCAAATATAGTTGAGCTTTGGAGGACCACAAACCATTGTAATAAGATTTTTTTCCTACCTTCTCCTCACTCCACCCAACTCAGTTTTTTCCTCTTGGGGATAATATCTTTCCCACTGAGAATTCATGCTTTACCTAATCCATATTCACTCAACACCTTATTAATTCCCATCTCCCGAGTTTTATTCATATTGTTCCTTCAGCTAACATTGTTTTTTTCCCTGGTTTAATTCATATATAACATTCCCACATCAAAGAAACAGTTCCAATCCCTCTTTCCTTCTGAGCATTTATTTATGACAATACAGATTTCAATAACTTTTAATTTTTTAAAAAAAATTTATTTAAATATATTTTATGTGTTTATGTCATTAAATGTATTTATTTTAAAATAATTGTTTCACTGTGAAGATCAAATGAGACTGTGTGTGTAAAGCACATACCAAATGACACATAAGAGCAAGGCAAAAAATGATACCAGTTTCTTTCATATTATTGCCTTATAATTTATATTACTATACTACACATATAAGCTATAAAACCACTTTCTAATTAATACTTCAAATGGGCTGTTTTTTATATTAGAAGTATGTATGTAATTTCATATTCAATAATATAGCTACATTCTAGTTATTTCCACTAATTATAGAAACAGGATTTGTGGAGAGGAAAAACAAAAGGAGTTATGTTGTGTTAGTTTCTACCCCCTCCAGTATCATCACTGATTTCTCCAGACCACTTAATAATAGAATTACTCATCTAATATCAGTCAGCCTGTTTGAATTCACCACAGTTTTCTTTTGCAGGCTTTCCCCACTGCATTTGGATTTCTTTGATGCTGTTCACCTCCCTTTTCCATCTCTAACACATTGCATGATAGTCAATAGATAACTGATAATATATTGATACTAATCTAATCTTCAGACCTGAACTTTCATGTTGAGAGGTTTCAAAATGGCTTCCAGCTTTCACAAGAATTTTGAAAGTTTTAGTGAGCTTACCCTTCAGAATTTCAGCTTACTTACATAAACTACTCAGTGATTTAGAAAGTCATTCGTTGAATTGTCCAGAGAACAAAAATGGTCTATATTTTTCAAGCATTGCGTTATTCAAAGGGAACGTGAAAAAAGACAATTAAAGGTGTTGCAGGCATTAAATTTTACTACTCTTTTATCGCACCTCTATCTGCTGTTCCCAAAAACAAAGAGACTCAAAACTGAAAACATCTGGACATGTATATACCCTTTCTCATCTGAGCATCTCACAGGTGTGATGTGGAAAAACATGGAAGAAGGAAAGAAAGGAAACATAACGAGAGATTTCATTTTGTCATTAACAGTTCTTTGAAGTTGCTCATTAATCTTTTAGATGATTTTGGCATGTTAATGTCCAACTCTAGAATATTAATATTGTTAAGCTAAGAAAAAAGTAAAGTTATTGCCTTTAAAGTTCTTTTTCTAACTGAGCTCTGTGATAATTCTTCCAATTTGAGTCATATTTTAATTGACTATGACTTTGAGCTTAACTATTCCAGCAGTTATGCAGCCACTTTATTTTATACTACCTGGATTTTTCAAGGGGGAAGACGGGAGAACAATATAATCTTGAAAAGTGCTTAAGTCCTAAACTATCAGGACAATTTTTCACAAAGAATGCCAGATGGATTTGGATGGATAAATACCTTTCCATGAGACCACATGCCATTCTTGGGAGAGGTGTGTGTAAAGTAACAACAGCATGTGCACATGCAATGTAGGGCCAGTTCTCTGTTCATCTAAAAACAAAGACTGTCCTTTAGTGACTAATCCTGTATAATAAATATTTTTCTGGGAAATAGCTCTAACCCCATTTTTGTTTAAATGATTGTCATATTAAATAAATCTTAGGATAAGGAATAAAGAATATCTAACCAGAGTGTCCCTTGATGTATTGGTTTCCTACCATTGCTATCACAAATTGCCAAAATGTAGTGGTTTTAAATAAGACATATGCATTATCTTATAGGGGAGGAAGTCAGAAGTCCTAGGATTAAGGTGTTGGCTGGGCGATTCACTTTGGTTGTTCTTTTGCCTGTTCCAGCTTCTACAGGCTACCAGCATGCCTTGATTTTTGGCTGAAGCACTTCAACCTCTGCATCTTTTTTCACATGTCATATCATCTTCTCTGACTCTGCCTTTTCTACCTCTCTCTTAAGAGGACAACTGTGATTTCATTGGGCAAACCCAGATGATCCAGGATAATATCCCCATCTCAAGGTCCTTAATTTAATCACATTTGCAAAGTCCCTTTTTGCCATGTCAGGTAACATATTAATAGGTTCTGGAAATTAAATGGGCAATTCTGTCTGCACACTTGCCATCACACGGATATTAACCTTCTCTTCACTTTTGGTCTCTCCTCTTAAATATCCCATACAAAAGCGCATGACTTAAAGATATAAAAGCATCCATTCTTATAGCAGATCAGTTGGTTTTAGGGTGGTAAAAGGAGGCAGAGGAATTAATTCTAAAAGATCCTTCCTTCTTCTGAGGGCTTTGAATATTTTCCTTCCATTGATTAATGAGTGATTTCTGATAAATTCTAAGAAACCTTTACAATTAGTATAAAAACCCTAAATCAAATTATCATCATCACTACTATAACACAGAAGAGGATTATTAACTGATGTAGAAATGGGGGAACAAAAGCAAAAGAAAACAAAACAAAAAAACTTGAACAGAGAAGAGTTAGGTGCAGCTAAAGTCTTGACCATTCCCCACTAAGTTGCAAATATTATTAATACATGGATACATTTTTTTAACTTTCTACATTTCAATCCAAATGTAGGTTCAGTCATTTCCAATAAGCTATATAAGAATTATTTCATGGAATCTTATGCAAAAGATCCCCCTACATGGTCAAATGGGTCCAGCACCATCACCATCAAATCCTGAGAGGGCAGAATGGGCAAACTGAGTCAGGATTAGCCCTTACAGAAGGAGCCTTAGCAAAGTACGTTCCTTTCTGACATTTTCACACATTATAATAATTTATTTCAATTCAGTGTATGCTTTTTATCTTTAAGTAGACCCAGGATGAGCATCACCAATAATTCCCACTTTATATAATAGTTGATTAACCAAAAGCCCCTTCTAATTTTGTTTCAAATCCTGAATTTTCTAAAAAAGTATAGTACTGAAGTACTTACTAGAGAATCAAAATAAGCCACTGTTTATAGTTAATCTTTTTAAATATGCACCAAAATCATTCAAAAATATACATTGCTATATTTTTAAAAGTGAAGCTAATAAACTTTTATTCTGAAAATATCCATACTAATATTTTATAATTGAATACATTTTTATAATTTATCTCAAATGTTTCTAACATCTTGCCTAGGAAATCCTGACACTAAACACTTCCCATAAAATATAGAGGTGTGATGAATTTCTCAAGCTCTGAGCCTTATTCATGTCTGTATCCTAGTATCTTCAACAGTGTTTGTCACTTTGTAGATGCCCCTAAAATATTTGTTGACAAACTTTATTGTTTATAAGAAAGAGTACTCACAAATGCACATCAACAAAAGGGGATCTTGTGGGTGGTTGAAAACTAAAGAAGGAAACATTTAAATTTAAACATATGCCTCCATTTTGTAGTGGCTCAATGAAGTAGTATTTCTCTTATTTATTTGATACAATGTTCGACTACCGATTCTCTTTTTCTAATGCTCAGATCTTTTCATGCTTATTAAAACTTTTCAAAAGTAAGAATGTTAACCCTAGAGCCTAGGCCAACCACTAATTATTAATATGTATTCTGTCAATGATCTTAAGATTCCTGCCCCCAACTCCCACTACATGGAGAATTCTTTAGCACTTGTGCAGCGTTGCTGTACTCAGTTAATCACTTGTCATGTTTCACCCAAGAAATGTCTGCATTCCAGAAGCAAGCAATGTAATTTCTATAATATGTATATTGTAAATTAGTTGTCAAAGGTTTTCAAAATGCCTTGAGACCCTTCTGTTTGCAAGGTGATTTTAAATATAGCATTATTATAATAAGATATTTCAGAAGTTGCCACCAGCAGCAGTATATGTTGTACTTGATTGGAGCTATTGACCCACTGCTCAATGAAAGAAGTCAGATGCTAATTGAAGAACACCATTCACTGTAAAATGTAAGAGTCTTTCTACTGTCGCTTCCCAGCTATGAAGACATCAGGTCATACAATAAGGTGCTTTGTCTTTTCAGTAGTGTTAGATGAAGTGTCAGTGTTCCCTGAAATAAAATGTGTGTTCCTAATTAAAACTGTGTCACTTTCTCAAAGGTATCTAAGGAACTGGCGGTGGCCCTTAAAAGGCTTTGTTTCTAAATCTCTTACTAATTTTTTTTTCATTTTATGTATGGTGTTTCTAACTGTTTAGTTCCTGTTGTGTAAGTAGAGTAATAACTACTGTTAAAATTCTTCCATCCATAGTAAATACATAACATATGCAAAGCCAGTTATGAAAACTTTGAGTCTTAGGTACTTAACAATGAGATGTCAAATCTGATGACTAAGTTAAAAGAATGAATTTAAGTGCTTTTAAAAAGACTGGGGAAAAATGGGAAAAGCCTGAGTTCATTGTTATGATGTTGTTGGTTTGTGCTGTTAAAAACTTTTAAAAAATTAAAACTTTATTTTAAATAAAGGTACTCTTTAAAAGTAAAACTTTAATACATGAAAAGGGGGGAGTAGTCAAGCAAAAAAAATATTAACTACAGATATTATTTTAAGTTCACTTTTACAGCATTCCAGAATTAAGAAAAGTATTTCAAAATATGTAAAAACTAACTGCCACTACTGTTTTGTTCTTTTAAATAATTGTACACCTCATTTTATATTAATAAATATATTCTATTTTAAATCAATGTATCCTTTTGCCATTAGAAATATCAATAAGTTATAGTGATTAAAAACAGTTAAATTTATTATTTGGCAGAGTTGCAAGCCAATTTTTCTGAGTATTTCACATTTCTCCAAATCTTGTGAGTGAGGCACTGACTAGATTTGTTCTGGACTATCATTTCAAAGATGTATATATAGCAAACTGCCTTGAAAGCTAGAGATAGTTCTGCCCTCAGGAACAAAGGGTAGGCATGTTTACTGATTACTAGAAAAGACTCAGATTCACTAAACTCCCAGATCCTCTCCTGTGATGCAAACCGCTACATGTGCAGCTGTCACTTTGCCCTCTTAGTGTTACCTTGAGGGAACCATGGCTCAGAGAACAAGCCCCCAAATGCTAATATGCCAGCTACTGCTATTACTGTAGATAACAAATTATAGCCTCTCACCCAAGAGTCTTATGTTCTCTCTCAGCATCCATGAAATAGTGAAGAACTAACATGTTAGCTTGCATAGTAGGGTAAAATCTCAGACCCGTAACGTTATTTGTTTTGTTTTTTGTTTTTTTTTCAGGCTAGCTGTTGGTAAGATGGCTATAGATACCACTGTGTATCTTAATGTTCTTCCCCATAGTCATCTTTCTACCTACTCTCACCCTCAGGCCCATGCATTTCTTTTGCTCTTCACAGCCTTGAATTAAGTTCTAGGCACACTGTCTAAAACGTTTCTGTAATATTACCAACTTTTAGATTGTGCTCCTTAAATTTCAAACATCTACAAGGAGGTTCTTCTACACAATGACCTCTCGGTTCCCTTTTGTTACGTTTAGAGTGGCCAATGTTCCCTCGTACCTTAGGAAATTACTCTGGGAATCTTCCATGTTCTTCTGATCTTCCAATGGTATCTGAGTTGATCGTCCTTCTTCTAGGCTATCCCACCAGGCATTTCTTTTCTCTTAACCACTAAGTTATAATATATTAAACTCTCGTGTTTTTCATCTATTGGCTTATCTGGATCAACTACTTTATTATAAGCTCCTAGAGAGGGAGGGATTCATGTTTTGTAGTCTTTATCCCCAGAACCTAATAGAAGTAAAAAAATGGAAGAGTATGGATTTTGGAGACAAAGTAGACTGGGCTTAAATCACAAACAGTGGAGTATTAGCAAAATTCATTGACTACTCATTCTTCACTTCCCATATTCTTAAATTGGGAATCTTAAAATCTGTCTCATGTGGTTGTTACAATGATAAAATGAGGCAACACACTTAAGGCAAATAACACAATGCCTGGTAAGTGGTAATCACAATATACACTTACAGTGAATGTGATAGGGAGAAAATTTGTTGAATCCTCCCAAGTGTTTAAACCACAGTATGTTAGATAATATATTTGTGCATTGGTTATCTGTGTTACAATATTATACATTAATATTTGCATAGTATGCTTATCTCATTCAGATTCAAAACTTCAAAGGGAAAAAAGGATGTAGTACTTTATGTACTATCATTTCACAAAAGAGATTTATCATAGATTATATTTAAAAGTTTATGTTAAAATTACAAGTAATATTAAATGCTAGAAATATGGATATTTTTAGTAAAAAGTATTTTTTGCATCCTGCTGAAAACAAAAAATATTCTTGCATATTTGCTTATCTGTTGAAAATGTTCAATCCTGTGTAATATTTTCAAACTCAAAAACTGCAATATTCTATGAGCAGTCAAACCCTGACTTCTCCTTTTTTTTTTTTTTTTACATTTCAGAGGAAAATAAGACATTAATGGTCTCAAAAATCAAGTTAACACTAATTTTTCAATGTCATTTATTTTCAATAATTTATACTGGGTTTCTCAGATGTTTTTTAAATGTGTACTCTGACAGAATAATGGTTATTTATAAAGTAAGTCTGTTTTGCATGAAAATTAACCAAAAGACATCTCTCCATAGGGCATTTATTCAGAAATTTATTAAGTCATTCCTTGATAACTTAATTTAAGGCTTAGACTTTGGGAAAAGAGGACAAAAATCTGTGTGTGCAAATGATCTGAAGCTTCTTAAAATTGACATCTGGCAGTGAAGAACGTTCAGAAGGGTTACTATGTTAAAAAATTCCACCCTGCATGAATATTAAAACTCTTAATCATTAACTTGGAGTTGAACCAATAATGTAAGTCAAAATGTCCCTTATTGCATGGTTAGTCAAATTAATTTTTCTCTCTTTATAATTACGGGAATTAAGTAAAATTGTGTTAGTTTGTTAAGTACTTGTCAGTGTATCCAATGATTTATAGCCGTGATGATGTCCCCACATTCATCATGCCTCAGTATTTAAAATTCATTTTGTGTACCTCTATGAAAAATACTCCATGATTAATCATTATTCTCAGAAAAAAATTATATCTACCCAAGAAAGAATACACTTTAACTAGAAATGAAAAGCTTAAAGCATACATACATACATTTATTTAATTTTGTTTTGTTTTTCAGTATATACTGAGTACAGTGAATACCTTCTATTCATAAAGGGGGAATTTTCTACAAAACAAAAATAAAAGCACACTTTTGGAGTAAAATTCGATTATAATTTGCAAGAGGAAAATTAAAATAACTCAGGGACTGGTTGTAAAAAACAAAAATATAGTCCAAGAGAAACATGCTAGGAAGGTACAATATATAATATTTCTGAATGTGCTCTCCCTTAAATACTTACTTCATTATTGTTCACTAATGTACATTTGAATTTATATGTGTGTGTATATATATATATATATATAATTCAGTTAGTCACATTCCAAATGCTTCTGAAAATTTTTTTGAAGGCTTTATTTCCACCAATAGTCTCATAGAAAATTTGGCACTATCAATGGTACTATCAGAGTAATTAAGGAATAGAAATAACTAAGGTTATCATACAAATCTGTTTTGGCTTTATTTTTAAGTTTGAAATGCAAATGGCTGATATAGTTCATTGTAGATAACTTCAAGGTGTTTGTATGTAAATTTAGTATGAGGCAGGGACTCACATAATGTATACAATATAATGTTAGAAACCTTTTGCTCAACCAACACTTACCTTAAATAATGCAGTAAGTATGACTTAATCTTATACGCTTGTCCAAAAAAAAAAAAAAGGAAGAAAGAAAAAGAAAAAAATGAATTGGGGATCTACTTTCCATGAGCTACCCTGATTTTTTTGGATGTGGTATCTTATATTAATATTTCACTAACATGAAAAAGTGATCAGAAAGAGGTAATTAACATGATTTTTTGCTTAAAAAAACCTATAATAATATTCTGATTTTTACAGTAACTATTTATTTTCATTGGCTCAAGAAATTAATGATTGAATAGAGAAGTAACCAAGATCCTAATGGTGCTTTCCTTTTGTTTTTATGACATCTATTAGATTCTTACATTTCACAGCCCTGATATTTTGAGACATCTTTAGAAACTTAGAATCTTTTTTGGTTTTATTTTATTTTTTTTGCTATGTAATTGATATACAATAAACCTCACATATTTAACTTGAACAATCTGAAAAATTTTACACATGAGTACTATTATCACAATCAAAATATTGAACATATCTGATACCATAAAACTCCCTACTGCTCTTTTGTAATCTCTCCCACCCGCCTCTCCTCCCACCCCATCCCCAGGCTACCACTGAATTCCTGTGTGTCATTAGAAATTTACTTATATTTTCTAATATTTAACCAAAATGGAATGATACAATATGTACTTTTTCTCTAGCTTCTTTAATGAAGCATAAATATTTTGATGTTTTTCCATGTATTTTGAGTGTAGCAATAGTTCATTGAATTTTATTGCTGATTAGTATTTCATTCTTTGGATATATCACAAATTGGTTATCCATTTACCTGCTGATGGACATTTAGGTCATATCCAGTTTGAGGTTATTACAAATAAAGTCTTATAAACATTCCTGTACAAATCTTTTTATGGCCATAAATTTGCATTTCTTTTAGAGAAATATTGCTTGAGTAAATTTGCTTGTAAGAATCAAGATCAATATACAAAATAAATTTAATTCTATATAAAGCAATAAGAAATCATAAAATAAAAATTTTTAATTACATTTTTAATAAAATATTTAGGGTTAAATCTGACAAAAGATGTGCAAGACCTGTATTTACACTTAAAAATACAAACATTGCTGACAGAAATTAAAGAAATAAACAAGTGGAAAGATACCCTGTGTTATGGCTCCTAAGATTTAATATTGTTATGGCATCCCTAAACTGACCAACAGATTCAACCAAATTCCAATGAAAATGTCAGTAGGCTTTTTGGGGGTAGAAACTGGCAAACAAAAACAACTTTGAAAAAGAAACTTAAATTTGAAGAACTTAAATTATCCAAATTTCAAGATTTATTATAAAGCTACAGTAATCAAGACAATGCAGAATTGGTGTCAGTATAGACAGCTTGATAACAGAAGAGAATAAAGAGCCCAGAAATAGTGCCATATTTATGGTCACTGATTTTTTATAAAGTTGAAAAGAGAATTCAGTGGAAAAATGATATCTATTTCAACAAATGGTGTTGGAACAATTGAATATCCATATACAAAACAAACATCAACCCATACCTTAAACCATAAACAAAAAATAACTCAAAATGGAATATAGGTATAAAGATAAAACCTAAAACTCTAAGATTTCTAGCAGAAAATATTGGAAAAAAATATTTGTAACCTGAGCCAGGCAAAGATTTTTAGATAGGATACCAAAAGCATGATCCATAGAGACCAGTGAAAATAGTTGAAAATATTAAGCTTAGAAAATTAGTCAATTTAATTTAAAAACATCTAGAAGATAATGAGTGGAAGGAAGAGAGGGAAAATGAAAGAAGGAAGCAAAGAAGAAACATTTAGATTTTTATAATATTTATATACTTTTATAAAATAAACTGTACATCAGAGCCAAATGTAAATGGAACAAATAGAAATAAAATAATTAAATTATTTCAATGAAAAAATTACATCAGATTAAGAATAAAATTATAAAAGGGATTGTGTTATTTTTTTTTTTTTTTTTTTTTTTTTCTGTACGCGGGCCTCTCACTGCCGTGGCCTCTCCCGTTGCGGAGCACAGGCTCCGGACACACAGGCTCCGCGGCCATGGCTCGCGGGCCCAGCCGCTGCGCGGCATGTGGGATCTTCCGGGATAGGGGCACGAACCCGTGTCCCCTGCATCGGCAGGCGGACTCTCAACCACTGCGCCACCAGGGAAGCCCGGATTGTGTTATTTTAATTGCTGTAAAAATTTATTAACTTCATGTGTCTTCAAATGAAGTGCATATGTGTATTTTTCTAAACTTTATTAAGGTAGAATTGAAGTATCATAAACTGTACACATTTAAATTGTATAATCAGTTTTGGCATATAGCTACACTTGTCAAATCAAAGTAAAAAATATTTCCATTATTCCCAAAACTTTTCTCCTACCCCTTGGTAATCCCGCCTCCCCTTAAACCTGTTTGTTTTCTGACATTGTGGTTTAGTTTAGATTTTTAAAAAAATATATTAGTGAAAACACACAGAATGTACACATTTTTTGGCCTGAATTCCTCTACTCAGCATAATAATATTGAGGTTTATCCCATGTCATTTTTTTTACCAGCATTTACTTCCTTTTTTTGCCAAGTAATTCTCAAGGATCAGGTACATCATAATCTGTTTATCCATTTATCTGTTGATGGACATTTGAGTGGTTTTCAGATTTTGGCTATTACAAATAAAGGTGTAAACATTTTTTAACACGTCTTTGTGGGGCATATATTCCTTACTCTTGGGTAAATACCTATGAACAGAATGCCTAGACAGTAAGGAAGATGTAACTTTTAACTTTTTAAAATGCTGCCAAATAGTTTTGAAAAGTGGCTCTACCATGTTACAACCTCATCAGCATTGTAGGTGAACTCCACTTGCTCCATACCCTCACTAACACTTGGCATGTTCAGCCCTCTTAATGTTATCCAATCTAATAGGTGCGTCTCATTGTATTTCACTGTAGTTTTAAAGAGTTTTAATTTGCATTTCTCTGAGTGATGATGATAGGCATCTTTTTAATGTGTTTAGCTGCTATGAATATATTTTCTCTTGTCAAGTGTCTGTTCAAATTATTTGTCCATTTGTCAATCAGGTTGTTAGTCTTATTATTTAGTTGTAAGAGTTTTTATAAATTCACAATACATGTCTATTAATTTTTTTGTTGTAAATATTGTCTTTCGGGGTGTCAGTCATTTTTTTCTTTTCTAAACAGTGACTTTGGAAAACAAAAGTTTTAAAATTTTGATGAAGTCCATCTTATCAACTTTCCCTTCTTTGTTTCAAACCTACCAGTCTCAAAATTTATTCTGTTCTTCTAGAATTTTTACAATTCTAGCTTTTACATTTAGGTCTATTATCCATTTTTACTTAATTTCATATGTTGTAAGTAAGGTAACAATTGATATTCATTTATTCTTGCATAGATATCTAATTGATTCTATATTACTTGTTATAAAGATTTTCCTTTCTCTATTAAATTGCCTGTCATATTTGTCAAAATAAATATACATATGTGGGCTATATATCTATCAGAAGAAGACCCACAACTTTGATCTTCTTTTTTAAAATTGCTTAAGTGATTATAGAATTTTTGCATTCCCGTATAATTTTTAGAGTCAGCTTGATGACTTCTACAAAACAAGTATTGCTGCAATTTTAATTGAGATTATATTGTACCCATAGATCAATTTGGCCACATTTGCCATTTTGACAATATTGAGTGTTACAATCCATGTATATGATATATCTCTCCACTATTTAGATCATGTTTAATTTTTCTCAGCAATGGTTTGTAGTTATCAGTGTGGAAGTTTTGGACATATTTTGTTAGATTTACTTCTAGGTGTTTTAACCATTTGGGAACTACCATAAATGGATTTAGAGATTTTTTTCCAGTGGTTTGCTGGGAATTGTTTTGTAGCTTGTCTAACATTTTCCATGTAAACAATAACATTGCCCGATGATAAGAAAAGTTTTAGGCTTTCTTTTTTGGCTTCTAGCCTTTATTTCTTTATCTAGTCTTATTACGATCGCTAAGGAATCCAAAACCAGCATCCTTTCTTGGTTCTCAATGGCAGGGGAAACAAGTTTTTCACCATCAAATACATTGTTAGCCCTGGTTTTTCTTACACGCCATTTTTCAATTTGAGGAAGTTTCCAACTATTTCAAGCTTGCTAACAGCTTTTATTACTAGTGGATGTTGAGTATTTCAAATACATTTGCTGCATTTATTAAAATTATCATATGTTTTTTCTCCTTTATTGTATCAGTATGGTGAATGATATTGATTTTCGGATGTAACACCAAACATGCATTCCCAGGATAAAACATGCTTGGTTGTGATTTATTATCCTATTGAATTTAGCTTGCTAATTTTTTATTAAGAACTTTGCATCTCAATTCATGATGAATACAGATCCATAATTTCCTCCTTTATACTTTATTTGTTTTGTTTGGTTATATGCTGGCCTTGTAAATCCACCTAAAGCAAGTCGGACAGTGAAACTCCTGCCCTATTTTCTGAAAAGCTTGTGTAAGATTAATGCTGTTTCATTATTTAATATTTGATAGCATTCACCAAAGAAACCACCTAGGCCAGGAATTTCACTGGGGAAAGGGTTTTATTAACAAATTCAGTAACTTTATTAAATATAGGGCTATTCAGATGTTCTGTTTCCTCCTGTATCATATTTGGTGAGATAATTTTTCTAGAAATTTGTGCATAACATCTAAGCTGTCAAACTTGTTGGCATAAACTTGTCCATGCTTTTCTCTCATTATTCTTTTAATGTCTATAGAACCTGTGGCTGTTACCTTTTTCTCATCTACGATATTAGTGATTTATGTTTTCTCTGTTTTTGTCTTTTTCAGTATTGCCACGAGTTTGTCAATTATGTTGACCTTTTCAAAAAAAAGAAAAACTTCAAACCTTGTTATTTTTTCTCTGTATTGGTTTTGTTTTCTATTTCATTGATTTCCACTCTTTACCATTTATTTCCTTTTATGTGCTTTGGGTTTCTTTATTCATCTTCTATCGTTTTAACAAAGAAAACTCTGTTCATTTATGTTTTTATATCTTTCTTTTAAATATAAGCATTTAAATGTATACCATTCTCTCTAATAAGTGTTGTGGCTGCATCCCACAAATTTTTATTTTTCATTTTCATTGCCATTCAGTTCAAAATTAATCATTCTTGTTATTTTTGTATTTGATTTAGGAATTATTTAGAAGTGTGTTGTTTGATGCCCATATGTTCAGGCTTTCATAAATATCTAATTATTACTGATTTCCTAATACCATTAAGGTCAGAGAATATACTTTGTAAAACTTTAGTCACTTTGTGTTTATTGATAATTGTTTTCTGGTCCAGTGAATGCTCTATTTTAGTGAGTTTAACATGTACTCTTAAAAGGACATGAATTCTTCAGTTGTTGGAAGTAATGTTCTATAAATGTCAACTAAATAAAAGTGTTTAATATTGTTGTTCAGCTCTTCTGTGACTTAACTAATTTTTTTTACTACTTTCTCTGTCAGTTTTGTAGAGAAGGATGTTAAATGTACTATAACTATGGGTTTATATATTTCTACCTTTAAATCTGTCAGTTTTTCTTTATGTATTTTGAGGTTTTATTATTAGATATATGCACATTTATATTTGTTATGTCTTGCTGATGCATTGTTCCTATTATTATTATGAAATTATGTAATTATTGATATGAGTGGATTTAGCCAGTATATATATCTCAAGCATTTCCTGTGCAAAAGCAACCTCAGGACAAGTTCCTTGGTGTTCCTTCAAACCAAGTTTTACTACTTCCTAAACTTCCTAAGAGAAAATAATTTTTCTTTCTCCTTTAAGTTAATGCTTCTTCCTTCTTTAAGCCTTTCTTTTTGAGGATTTTTTGTCTGTTCATCATCCTACTAACAGTCATATAAGTATATTATAACTTGTATATATAACCTTTAAAGTGAAATACTCAAAACTGAATTACAAAGGTTCCAATTTCTCCACATATTCACCAACACTTGTCTTTTGTTTTTTTGTTAATAAGCATCCTGACAGATGTGAGGTGGTATTTCATTGTAGTTTTGATTTGCATTTCCATGATGATTAAAGATGTTGAATACTTTTTTATATACTTGTTTGACAATTTGTATGTCTTCTTTGGAGAAATGTCTATTCAAATCTTTAGCCCATTTTGAAAATCAGGTTATTAGTTTTTTTTTTGTTGATGAGTTATAGGAATTTCCTATATATTTTGGAAAACAATACCTTATTAGGTGTATGGTTTACAAATATTTTCTCGCATTCTGTAGGTTGCCTCTTCACTCTGTTGATTGTTTCTTTCGCTATGCAGAAGCTTTTCTAGTTTGATGTATGCTTCTTGTCTATTTTCACTTTTGTTGCCTATGTTTTGATGTCATATCCATGAAATCATTGCCCAGACCAATCTCATGAAGATTTTCTCCTACATTTTCTTCTAGGAGTTTTACAGTTTCAGGTTTTGTGACTAAGTCTTTAACTCACTTTGAGCTTATTTTTGTGTATGCTGTAAGACAAGGGCCTAATTTCATTTTTATGCAAGTGGATATCCAGTTTTCCCAACACCTTTTGTTGAAGAGACTATCTTTTCTCCCAATTTGTATTCTTAACATTCTTTTCCATTGGTCAATATGTCTGTCTTTATGCCAGTATTATATTTCTTTAATTATAGTAGTTTTGTAATATGTTTTGAAATCAGGAAGTGTGATGCCTCTAACTTTGTAGAAATTCGAACTCTTGTACACTATTCATGGGAACACAAAATGGTGTAGCCAACATGGAAAACATATGGTGCAGCCAGTATAGAGGGTCCTCAAAAAATTAAAAATAAAATTGCCATATAATCCAGCAAGCCCACTTCTGGTATTTATCTAAAATAACTGAAATCATGGTCTCAAAGAGGTATGAGCATGCCTATGTTCATTCCAGCATTGTTCACAATAGCCAAGGCATTGAAGCAACATAAATGTCCATCAAAGATGAATGGATAGGGCCTCCCTGGTGGCGCAGTGGTTGAGAGTCCACCTGCCGATGCAGGGGATACGAGTTCGTGCCCCGGTCTGGGAGGATCCCATATGCCGCGGAGCGGCTGGGCCTGTGAGCCATGGCCGCTGAGCCTGCGCATCCAGAGCCTGTGCTCCGCAACGGGAGAGGCCACAACAGTGAGAGGCCTGCGTACCATAAAAAAAAAAAAAAAAAAAAGATGAATGGATAAAGAAAATCTGGTGTAAACATACAATGGAATATTATTCAGCCTTAAAAAAGAAGGAAATTCTGCAATGTGGGACAACATGGATCAACCTTGAGGGCAATATGCTAAGTGAAATAAGTCAGTCACAGAAAGTCAAATACTTCATGATTTGTCTTATATAAGGTATCTAAAATAGTCAAATTCATAGAATCAAAGAGTGAAATGTTTGCCAGTGGCTGGGAGGAAGGGTAATGGAGAGATGTTAATCAATGGGCATAAAGTTTCAGTTAAACCCTATGAATAAATTCTAGACATTTGCTGTATTATACCTATATATACTTATATACCTTATACCTATAGTTAACAGTAAGTATTGCACACTTAAAAATGTATTAAGAGGGTAGATTTCATGTTAAGTGTTTTTACCATAAAAAAATTAAAAATAAATAAGAACAATGTATTTAACATATTTTATTAATGCAACCCAGAGCATTATAACATTTTCTTGTTCTCAATATTATAATTATCTTACTACAGACCTAATTACCATTAGCTTTTGTGGGAGATCACTTCATGCTACTTCCTCACACTTAGCATCTTGAACATTAAAACCTATGGTGACTAACAATTACCAAGATATCTGATGTGCATTTGAAGTAGATGCAACACCACTAAAATTCTGGTCATAGAGGCTTTTATGATTTTTTTCTGTCATCATTAGTTTCAAGGGTTCTTTCTTATAGTTTTATAGTCAGAGTTGGCCCCTATATCTCAGATTATGGTGTCTAAGACAGCAGATGTGTCAAAATCACCTTGCCAGCACATTCAACAGTACCTTCAGACTTCATCGCATTGAATGTACCTGGAAACACTTCAAACAGTAATATTTTTTATTACATGCATTGATTTCCCACCAGGTGTTCATGCTACTTAGATGCTGGGTCATAAGAGGGAAGTGGGGAGCAACTTTTCCAATTTGTAACTGCCCACAATATTCGGACACACCTAGGCAATTTGAAGAATGCTCTCCAATCTGTTTAGGTGCTTGCAAAGCCTCCCTTTATGAATCTATTCTATAATCCGTGTAGTGTTCTCTGAGTCCTTATTTCACAAACAAGGATGTTTTTCCTATGCCAATCTTTCATAACTTTTCCTGTCTTCCAGTTTCCTCAAAGATCATCATGACTATTTTTAAAGTAATTAGGTATAAAGTGATTCATTTTACAGTGATAAATATCTGAGTTATGATATGTCTCTTTGCTTTGAATTTAGTTATATTTCAGCAGTTTAAATCCCAAGAGCATATTTCAACTTTTATTCTCTAACTTGTTTTCTTCTGGAAGCAAAAAGGAATGACACTCACATTTATTGTTTGGCTACAAAGAATGCTAGGCACTTTCAAAAAAATGTATTCAATCAGCAACATTGATTTGTACCCAAATTTAAAATTAGAGTAATATAATTGAAGAAAAAGAAAAAAAAGTTATCAGACTAGAAACCAGTGTTTTATTTATGATTTTTTTTAGGTATATCATTTTATAGTTCATCTGCCTCTCGTCATGCATAAAGTGGATTATGGCAGCATTTGTGACTAAAAGGTTTTTTTCTTTAGTATATTTGAGAAAATAATATCCAACTTAGCCACAGTGTTCATATACTCATAGAGATAAATGGGAGATATAAAGAGATGATAAAAACTCTAATGGGGAAATGACTCTGTCATGATTTTTCTATACTTATAGCAATATGGTAATTATATTAATGAGATGATAGGATGAATCACAAGTTATAGCATGATGGCCTGCCTGAGGAGGTTACAAAACTATGAACATGTATGTATCAGTACAGACTTCAGAATTATGTTATTTCAGCTAAAATTGAAAACAGCTAGTAAACATTGTTTTTGAGCAGAAAGCTCAAAGACTGAAATCAAGTAAGTACATTTCTGTTAAAAACAGTTATGAGTGTATTATTGTCTAATGATTTTTATTATGATGGTAAATAGCTAGATGGTGACAGTAAATATTTTCTATTACGTTATGATATTTGACATAAAATTCATTTTTCTTCTTTATTGGTAGGCAGAATGATTCAGTTTCTGAGACCCACAAGGAAAAGAAAATCTCTCCTTAACAAATACAGAGAACAAACAGATAAAAGTAACCCCTCTGATAATGTTACTCAGACGCCTATTTTCAGGATTTTATCTGAACAAACACAATGGCATTTATTCAAATACTTTAAACTCTTGATAAGCAAGTACTATGTAAATGCAAATACTGCTATGTTTGTTATTTCTCTCAGAACTCTAGGCATAGTCTCCTTAGAAACGTAATTAAAATTGCATACTCTTATTAAAGGAAACTATTTGAGGGCAATCATTTGGTTGCTCTCAGAATAGAACTTTGTTTTCAGAATGGTTTTTGAATGTTATTTAATTCATCCCCAAGGCTTCAAAAGGAAAATGTTACCGGACTTCCAGAAAGAGTTCTGCCTAAAATTCCCAAGTGTCATCTTGGTTTTAGAAAACATGTTTTAAAATGGAGGAATGTTTCATAATTGGAAATCAATGACCTAAGGCCAATACAAGAGGACTCAAGAGGATTTGAGTTGTATAAACTGTATGAGTGTGTGTGTGTGTGTGTGTGTGTGTATAAAATATATATTGGCCAAGGACCCTACTTATAAGCTGAAGACAACTGAAAGCAAGATCCGTGACCTTAAATTGTCACCTTTCCCACACACTCATATTGAGCAGTATGATACCTGTCAAAATTGATTCTTGACTTGGGAACCAAATAAAGAAACAAAGGGGTGAATGAGCGCAATGATAGCTAAATACACTTTCAAGGTATTTTCCAATAATAAATCTTTAATCTGGAAAAAAATGCTCAATATAGTAAAATGGAGGGTTGTCACAGGTAACATAACCAGCAGAAAAGGTGTACTGATATAAAATAAATATAAACGTGGTGTCCTTTTAAATTTAAAAAGAATTGAAAGGAAATATTTTACCTTTATTTTTTTTCTGTCCTATCTTTTTAATTTTATTTATTTATTTTTAAATTTTTAAATTTTATTTTATTTTATGTTTTATACAGCAAGTTCTTATTAGTTATCTATTTTATACGTATTAGTGTATATATGTCAATCCCAATCTCCCAATTCATCACACCACCACCACCCACCATTTTCCCCCCTTAGTGTTCATACGTTTGTTCTCTGCATCTGTGCCTCTGTTTCTGCCATGCAAACTGGTTCATCTGTACCATTTTTCTAGGTTCCACATCTATGCGTTAATATACAATATTTGTTTTTCTCTTTCTGACTTACTTCTCTCTGTATGACAGTCTCTAGATCCATCCACGTCTCTACAAATGACCCAATTTCGTTCCTTTTTATGGCTGAGTAATATTCCATTGTGTATATGTACCACATCTTTATCCATTTGTCTGTCGATGGGCATTAGGTTGCTTCCATGACTTGGCTATTGTAAATAGTGCTGCAATGATCATTGTGGTACATGACTTTTTTTGAATTATGGTTTTCTCTGGGTATATGCCCAGTAGTGGGATTGCTGGGTCATATGGTAATTCTATTTTAGTTTTTTAAGGAACCTCCATACTGTTCTCCATAGTGGCTGTATCAATTTACATTCCCACCAACAGTACAAGAGGGTTCCCTTTTCTCCACACCCCCTCCAGCGTTTGTTGTTTGTAGATTTTCTGATGATGGCCATTCTGGCTGGTGGGAGGTGATACTTTGTTGTAGTTTTGATTTACGTTTCTCTAATAATTAATGATGTTGAGCAGCTTTTCGTGTGCCTCTTGGCCATCCGTATGTCTTCTTTGGAGAAATGTCTATTTAGGTTTTCTGCCCAATTTTGATTGGGTTGTTTGTTTTTTTTTAATATTGAGCTGCATGAGCTGTTTATATATTTTGGAGATTAATCTTTTGTCCATTGATTCGTTTGCAAATATTTTCTCCCATTCTGAGAGTTGTCTTTTCATCTTGTTTGTGCTTTCCTTTGTGGTGCAAAAGCTTTTAAGTTTCATTAGGTCCCATTTGTTTATTTTTGTTTTTATTTCCATTACTCTAGGTGGTGGGTCAAAAAGATTTTGCTGTGATTTTTGTCAGAGTGTTCTTCCTATGTTTTCCTCTAAAAGTTTTATAGTGTGCAGTCTTACATTCAGGTCTTTATTGATTACATTCCTTAATGTCACTGATACTTTCTATTAACATATTCTTACTTTTTAGGGCACAAAGTATTAGTGAGTAAACTCCTACTGCTTATTAGCTGTTTGACTTCCAGCAAGTCAATTTGTTTCTCTGTGCTTAGTTTACTTGTATATAAAATGTAGACAGTAATAGTACCTCCTCCACAGGTGGTTGTGTGGATTAGACATGTAAATACTTGCAAAGCACCTGAACCATACCTGGAACATAGTATCTACTCAATAAATATTACCTCTTACTACTACTACTACTACTACTACTACTACTTCTACTACAACTGTTACCAAGTCCAAGCTTGCTCTCCTAGCCGAACGACATGCCAATAAATTTGAGACAAGATGTTGAGGCAAGGAATATGACTTTATTTGGAAAGCTGCCATTGAAAACTGATCCACAAGAGAATCAGACAAGTTGATGAAAATGACTAAGCAATTATGGTAATTCCACATATAAATAAGAATAGAGTTTTTCCAGTCTCATAATGTATCTATCATATTGTTCAATTTGTATTTTTGTATGCTGTACTTTGAAAAAGACCAAAGAATGACTATTCAGTACAGAGCCTGAGCTATATAATGACTCTTCCCACTTAGTGAATATTTAAAAATAGTGACATAGGGAAGGAATTTGCATAATCCTGTCTGATTTTCCAATCAAATATAAAAGAGGGAAAAATAATCCATTCATGAGCAATGCTAGAAGAACAATCAAAATTTCTTTAGCTTATGTAGGGTAGTGCCATTCAATATAAATACAATGTGAAGAACACATATAAGTTAAAATTTTCTAATAGCCACAGTGAAAAAGTAGATACATGAAATTAAACTATTTTACTAAACCAAATATATTCAAAGTATTATCTTTTTTAGAATTGATTTTGCTGTGAAGCAAAAGTATATTAGTTTCAAACCTATATCACTAAGTCTTGTGTCAACTCAATATTATTAATATTGAGTTCAGAGTATTGAATAAGTTGAAAAGCAATTCTAAATATATTGATATTAAAAATTGTTCTTCAAATTTTTCTTGTCGTTTTGGCAGTCAATTTATATAACACTGGATTACAGTTTAAATCTCCACATAGATTCATGGTAGAAAATGTAAAATCTTTATTATTGAGTTGTATTATGAAAAATTTTAAATTCAACATAAATTCTGTCAACATTATATGTCTAGGTGACGAATAAGCTTTCCTTTCCTTTGAGCTTTGAAAGTATCTTGTTCCTATATAGTGTGATAAACAGTGAGAGAATATAAGTCATGCTGCCATTTTTGAATATTTTTCAATTACTCCTTTTGTTGTTAAGAAAATCTCGAAATAAAAATAACAACATAGTAATTCATTGTAAAACTTTTCCATAGTTCAATCAATAACATTGACAAATAACAAGATCATTAAAGTCCTTGTTTTCTATTTCTTTCAGCAGTTCCATAAACTGGTGAAGATTCATAGCCTTCACATATGCTGAACAATTTTTGACAACTGTAACCATGTTACTTTTCTTAGAATCTGCCTCAGAAAACTGAGCTCCAGTATTTGAAAATATATCATGTAATAGAATAAAGCAATAAAAGATATTTCAGTCTCTTGTTATAAAATACCAATACATTTGATTTTTTTTTAACTTAACATAGCTGGAACTCTGTCCATCAAAATGGAACTAATTTTTTTTTCATTTCTAGGTAAACTTCTTCATTGTTATGCTGAAGATTCAAAACATTTACTCCACAAATTTGATGTTTTAAGCTATAAATTTATATGCCACCATACATTTGTCAGACCTCTGAGACTAAACACAACCAAAATATTAATTGAGCTGTAGCTCATATTGCATGACTCATCAGGTACTTGATTTTTTTTTTAATTGTTATATCAGTTGATTTTCTTTCTGGTTAGAAAGGATTTATATTCCACAAGCAAATATTTGGTGGCTTAACTTAAGATCATTCACTTTTTACAAAACAGATTTTAATCTTTTTCTTATAATTTTGTAAGAAAACTTTAATAACTAAAATAATAATTTGCCATCTTTTGATCTAAAAATGTGTGTGTGTATGTTTTTGTGTGTGTACACATGTAAGATCTAAGCAATTTTACATCTGGTCGAAGCTGAAAGATCACATCCTGTTATAATTACTTTAAATTTTTTTTAGAATTTAGTTTTGATTTCAGATGAACTATTTCATTGATTCTTTTTAGACTATTGAGAGAAAACATCTTATCAAATTCACTATTTTCTGATATTAACTCTTATTGTCCACTTTATTATCATTAAATTTTTACACAACAAACAGTTTTTCATTTTGCTCTTGCCACCGCAAATCACACTGTCATTCATCATTAGATTTGTGACATACTCTTACTAAGGCTGTTGCCCCAGAATCATACCCCTGCCCCTACCTTGAATAGAAACCAATTACTGTACCCTTATCGAAGTTTCAGGAGGAAGCTGCAAAGAGGAAAAAACAAGAACTGGTTGGAACCAGCTAGGCCCAAGATAACAGAAGATTTGACTTCCAGTAGATCTTGAGCCTCATTATACATTCATTGTAATACATTAGCATGCTAAATGACACACCCATCAGTGCCATGACAGTTGACGATTGCTGTGACATCAACCAGAAAATCCCATACAAAAAGGACTGAAAAGAAGAGTTGCATCAATTCCAGGTCAAAACCACATCCCTGTCTTTGGATAACTCATGAATATTCCTCCCTTTCTTTCCAATTCCCTCCCTTTTAGCTGGACCCTCTTATGTATTTGGTG
Organism: Mesoplodon mirus; assembly: GCF_964341445.2. NCBI lineage: Eukaryota > Metazoa > Chordata > Mammalia > Artiodactyla > Ziphiidae > Mesoplodon > Mesoplodon mirus. The sequence continues at coordinate 42,954,862 of NC_138984.1, forward strand.
TCTCTGCCTGAATTGGGTTGAGAAGTTGATTTGTGAGCTAGGTTTCCACTTCTCCATTCTTTGGCCATCGAATAAAGCTTGTGCTGTTCCAGTCTCAGCACTGGTTTTGTTATTGGCTACACGAATCTGATTGGAAAAAGAACCTCCGTGGCAGAGACAAGGGGTCTTGCACTCCGCCCAGGCTAGGACCCCAGCATGGGCCCTGTCGACCAATTCAATAACAATACCTTCTACTAGTCTCTTTTCCATTGATGTTTTCTAGCTATAACTATCAGTTTCTACATCTCCACTTGAGTCTGCATCAGTAGTGCATACTTATTCTAAATTAATTTTTTAATTATTTAAAAATTCAATATATTATAATTAAGATAATAAGTATTTCCATTTTTTAAATAATTATGATTTACTTAGGTATCACTATAACTCTGCATAAAATGTTCAATTAAATATATTACAGTGTTCCATCAGTGTGTAGAAATAATCATTCAATCAATCTGTTAACACCAACTAGATCAGCTATGTGTTTATGTGTAATACTAAAAATGAAGTACATACCCAATGTACACACAATATAATGTTTTATGTGATGCAAAGGTTAAAGCGTCATGTAGTCTTATCGAAACAATAAAGCTGTTTTTAATGGATGAATATATTTTACTGCTTAATTTTTTACATTTCAATTTATTAAAACTATGTAAAATTCAAAATTATGTTCCTGGTCACATTAAACTGGTTTAACCACTCACATTACAAATGTCCAACAGCCATACATGGCTAGAGGCTACTATATTAGAAGGGACAGATATAGATGTTTAATGGAGTCTATAAAATACAAATATAATTTCCAGAGCTACAAATAACATAAAAAATGCACACTGAGTAGTTTAAAATGTTAAACGAGTGAGTTGAACTAAACATCACGTTTTGTTTTAGTCAATATTTACTCTTTTGTGGGGGGACATATTTGAGAAGCTGTTTGAATTTTCCATATCTAATTTAAAGAAGTTTTATGGTATTAATGTAATAGGCAGTAATTAACATTTTATTGAAATGATTAACCTACTCTTAATTGTATTTCCATCACCATAATAATATTTTCTGTTCTCAAAGAGTGATGTTGATCTATATATATATTCCTGTTAATTTATCATGCACTTCCGTGGGAAGGCTAGAAGTTCACTACTTTAATAACACATCTTTATCACCATATGATACTTACTCTACCTGGAATACCCTTCCTTTCCTCCTTACCTCTGTTTCTATTTTATTGTCCCCTATTTATTTGTTAATAATTAGCTCAAATTTTACTTCCTCTGAGGCAGATTAACATAATAGTTAACGTCAGGCAATCCTGATACAAAGCAGGTGGGGAAGGAGATCTACTTGTCTTACAGCTGCCCAAGACAAGCCTCATAGGTATGTTCCCTGGCTTATTAAACCTTCCACCTGCCAATCTGGAGTGGTTTGTCTGCCTCTTTCTTTAGTCTATTCCCTGCCTTCTATGTTGGGGGCCAGCTTCAGATTTCACCTGGGGAAGTTCCCAAGGTTGCAACCCAACACAATGATAATTACATCTACCTATTAGAAAATTAAATGAGAAAGCATATGTCTTTTAGTAGATTGTCTTACACATGATAATTCAAAATAAAGTAACTATTATTATTTTTCTAATTTCCAATGCTAAAATTTTCTAAGTTCACATAAACATCACACAAATTAAAATAGTGGTTTATTTAACTTTATTCTGACAATGGCACGTTTCAAACAAACTGATACACGTGATTTTTGTCTTGAGTAAAAAAAGAGCATTTTATTAATGAGTTATTTAAGATAATGGACTAATATATCTTATTTACATAAATCATGTATGTCTAAAATATTAGCATCAAAATAAAGTTATTCACAATATATTACATGAAAGCTATTTTATAGTTTTTGTAGGTATAAAATTACATATTAAATATTCTTTGCCCTCCAGAGTTCTGCCCTTTGGATACAGGACCCATGATACGACCAAAATTAAATCTATAGTATAGAGTATAACCTTAAAAAGTTGTTCCCACGTTCAGAAAAAAAAGAGAATGAGATCTAAAATAAAACATGTCAAAGCTCTAGATCACAATATTCTTCACCAAATGTCATCTGGAAAGGTTAAGACAATTTGAATTCCATCTAGCAGCATAAGAATGATAAAGTCATGGAACCTCTAACAACAATGATATTTAAAAATTTTTTCAAACTAATAAAATGAAATGTCTCTATTATGAAGTGTTTCCCTTTGATGAGAAATATTAAGCAATTTATATTATTTTACCATTGATATGTTTCATCTTTTTCCACCTTCTTGATTGATTATTATATTGCCCTGTTCTTTACTGTGTTTTATATGTATTGTTCTATGTTTTATTTTTTTCTTGTCTTTCTTGTATTAAATTGAAAGATAGATTGATATTTTTTTCTTCTAGTAACAAAAAGTTCTTTGAGAATTTACCTATCTTTTTCTGTCAATATACCATACTGTTTAATTAAAGCTATATAAGATAAAATAAAGTCATGTAATTTAATGTTTAATTGTCTTAAATTATCATATAATTTGGTAAAAAATTATAATGATATATGTATCTATATATTTATCTGTAAACACTTAAAGGAAAGAAAATAAACTGTGTCTAGTAATCATCTGTAGATACTGGGTATACTAGCCAGGACACTTTCAGTTGTAAGTGACAAAAACAATCTCAAACTTGCTTAAGCAAAACACAAACAATTGAAAAGTTAAGTGGGTGAGGGAGGGTGGGCTTTATTAGCTGATATAACTGAAAATTTCCATTATGTCTTCAATGCACAGTTCCCTTTCTTCTTCTCTTGACTTCATTCTCAAACTCTACATATTGGCCCCGTACCACAAGATGGCATCCTAATTGTTAATAGATACCATCAAAAAAAAAAAAAAAAAAGCACTTCTATTTCCCAATATTTCCAACAAAAGTCCTGAGCTTGATTCCTCCTTATTTCTCCTCACTTGCTTAATATTGAACCAGTCGGTGTGGCTGTGGGAAAAGAATAAATTTGATTAGTTTAGGCTAGGTCAAATGCTTGTTCCTCCACCATATGAAATGATAAATGGGAAATTATGATTTCCTATAAAAAAATCATTGAGCTGTTACTCTAAAAAAAAAAGACTGGCTACTGGGCAGCAAACTAACCAAGCAAAAAACAATGTATACCCTACAATGAGATTATAGACAAATTTTAAATAATTATTTTCCTTTTCATATTATTCAAAACATTTTAAATGTACACAGATTCATTTAAAATCAGAAAAATATATAAATAAAAATATTAGTAAGTATATTGCATGTTCTTTTACATATGTTGATAAAAGAAGAAAAGGCCCTATTAAAAAATTAGATATGTATATGTGTGTAGGGATCATGATTTCCTAGATTTTCTCACTATAAGATATAAATCTACTTTACTGGATTCTATATAAATTATTGAATTATGTATATGAATTGTGAGTATATTATTAGAGGTAATATTAAAAATTAGGCAAAGCAGAAAGCTACTTCAGGTACTCAGAGTATCTTAGCTTTTATATGAATGTAGAAAATCTCAATGGAATACATATACTCTCCAATTTTCTTGGCCATACCTTTCTGTCATGATAATATCTGGAGGCGAATGTGATTCATTTCTAAATCGCATCAACTTTTTCCAGCTTTATAGTGTATAGATACACCTAAGAAAAATAACCTTGATGATGACCTCAAAGAAAGTTACATAAGTTCAAAAAGTTTAGCTAAAATCTCTGAATTAAAGTATTTCTCAAAAATTGATAATCTTTGATAAATATGACAAATAGAATAATAAAATCAAATTTAAAATAAACTAATCTTTAGATTGTAAGCACACTCATATATTTCATGAAAACATTTTAAAAAATTGATCTATCATTAGAATTTGCCAACATCTAAGCTTAAGTTTATTCTTTCTATTTATAAAATTTTAATATATTATTCCAGAAACATTTTTAACTACTCATGTACATTACTCCAAAAATTTTTCCTAGAAATTCCATTGTCTCCATTACAATGACACTAAATTCAGATAATAATGTAATGGTTAAAAAATATATACTGTAAGTGTATATATAAAAATTCATAAGCCATCTTGGAAATATTTTTCACTTCTTGCTATATGTGATCTGATTTCACCCTTTATTTTTCAGCCTTATTTTTCCATGCAGAGTTCTTGATTTCTCGGTAGAAAATGCTGAATATAGGTATAAGACATTAAAATCATTCCTAAAGGATGTAAGTAGTAGGCTAGAGTTTCCTTTGCTTTGGGGACCATTTAGGTATTTTCACAGTAAGAAAAACTGCTTACCTCACTATCTAAAGCAAAGGTCTGTTTTGGTAAACAAATGTTATTGGAAGACAGCCTTGCCCATTTGTTTATACATTGCCTATTCAGAGTTGCGTAGTTGTGACAGAGATCATGTGGTCAACAAAACCCATACTATTTTGTCTCTGGCCCTTTACAGTATTAAAAGTTTGCTGATCTAGAGAGTTCCCTTACTTCCATACTACCAATGGAATGGATATCATTGATGTTCTATTTTAAGAAAATTAAATAGTACGCTACAGGTATTCTATATAGGTTTAATTAAACAAAAACAAAATCAGGTAAGTAGTAAGGAAAAGGTGAGTGACTGGAATCTGGTAGCTTTAGTGAATGTAAGTTTGCTTTAGTATTATTTAGCCAGTGATCAGAAGACGTATTTCTCGTAATTATTCTTGGCTTTCTTCTACATTAGGCATAGGAAATTTATTGGGTATGCGATCTCTGAAACATTCATTTATCTACAAAATGGAGATAGTATTATCACTATTTCTTTTTTTAACAAGTATTGACAGAATCAAATTAAATAAATTTCAATTTCTAAAGCTTCATTCAAATATGTATCAATTGCTGTCTATTTCTAAATAGAGGTGAATGCATTGTAAACATTTTATATCTTGTGTGCAGAAACTTTCCCATTACAAAATTGATTAAATTTATTAAAGAAGGTTTGGTGGCCTGTTCCAAATTCAGAGGGTAATGTAAGGCCACTTGGGACCATTAGGTTTATTAACTCTTATTGAGTTAATAAACAAGATTTGCCATATTTCCATATGTTGGAACTCTGTGGCCACCTCGTCTTGGATATCCTGAATCTTAGAGTACACTTCACATGGAGAACGCCTCAGAGTACTGGCACACAGCTGCCAAATGAGTTACTAATAACCAGAATTAGGTAGCTCCTAAAATAATAGAAATAATCCAACTCTGATTATACTTTTTTTTTTTTTTTTTTTTGCGGTACGTGGGCCTCTCACTGTTGTGGCCTCTCCCGTTGCAGAGCACAGGCTCTGGATGCACAGGCTCAGCGGCCATGGCTCACAGGCCCAGCTACTCTGCGGCATGTGGGATCTCCCCAGACCGGGGCACGAACCCGTGTCACCTGCATCGGCAGGCAGACTCTCAGCCACTGCGCCACCAGGGAAGCCCTGATTATACTTTTAATAAAATGTTTTACCTATATTGAATGTAAAATCTTATTCTTATCTTAACTTTACCATCCTCTATTCTTTCATGCCCAGTACAAAAGTTTTGTTTATGCCCACACTCTTCTTCTGTCCTCTCATTGACTGAGGGAAGTAAAGCTGTCTTGCTGGTTTCAAACACCTCATGTCTGATTAGATATCCCCTACCTTGGATTGGCTCTATTTATGCATAATATTTACCAACCTCTTATTCTATATTTATTGTTGTCCATGGTAATGTCTTTAGGTATAAACATAGACATTGATATGCATATATCAATGTCTATAAAGTATATCTCATCTGTATCTATCCCTATAGGTATAGATAAAGATGAGCTATACTTTATAGCTCTGTTCCATCTGCTGATCCCAGCTTTTTGTTCTGGCCCATTGTCCTCTTCCTTCTCTTGTTGCATCTGTCACTAAAAGTGGTCTTCCACATGACACTGAATCAAAACTTTCATGGCCTGATGACTTCAAAGCGCCCTGAAATAATTTATTTGATTCATTTGGGGCCCACTCCAAATGAGACCTTTCAAATGTACTTTTCTATAAGTCCATTTATAAAGGTTTGAATTTGGTCCTATTTCCCCATCCGTAAATAGGTCTGTTTTTGTAATGATGGGTAGCTTAAGGCCTAAGATTTATCAAAGATAGGAAAGCGGATAGATTCTGGATAATTTTATATTCCTATTCTCCTGCAGTAACCTTGTCCTCAGGGCCCCCTACTATATTAAGGTGCTATGACTTAAGGCAATAGGTAACTTTAGAAATCAGAAAGAATAAACAGAGTTAACGCTCTGAAAAGAGCAATGATACAATACTAAGAACCTCTAAATAAAGCTGCCTGCTGAAGAAAGCATTAGATTAAAATTGAAAAACCATGTCCTGAAAAATTTCCTTTGTATACATTAAAGCCAAAAGAACCGTGTAGATGTTTCTAAAGAGAAAGCAAACATCTATGACTAAGGTAATTAAGATCCCAATTGCAATTCCAGTGAGAAAGATAAGTGTGCATAGACCGGGTAAAGTAAGAATCTACTTGGGTGGTGAAAACTGTCATTGAAGTTCAAGCACACTGGGGAAGATCAAAAACAGTGCTAAAGGATTAGTGTGTTTAGGCTTGTCTCCTTCCAAGAGATATGTGTGCACTGGTTGTGAAACACCTCTTAAAAGGATTCCCCTTTTTTGACCAGTAAAATGAAGAATATTTTTTACTTTAGAGAAAAACTCAAATATAATATCTCTCCTGAACTTAGTAAAAAAAAAAAAGCATATATATATGACCTTAATTAATTAATTCAGTAATAAGTAGTAGTGATCTATAAACAGAGAATTATTGTACTTTCTTTCTTAGCATAATTAAATAGTGGAATATCAATACATCCTTCCAAATAATATAACAAAATATTTCTCAAAAGATTATATTCATATATTTATTTCCACTAAAGTTGTTACGGTCATGCTTTTAATAAACATATTTCTATTTTCCATTAATGAAGTATAATAGAAGTCATATATACACTAAGAATATGCCTTGGAAATAAATTATGTAGCACTGAAACTGTGAAAACTCTCATAAATTTCTGATTCATATAATTGGTGACAAATGTATATAGCTCATTATTTTTGAGACTTGTAAAAGAAATTCTCAAAGATGTATATTACCTCCTAAAGAATAGGTTCCAGTCTCATTTATCTCACCCATAAATAATTAAAATTCTTATTCTCCAAATTGAATTACTTTGATATGAAGGCATGCTGCTTGCATTACTGATCACATTACCTAAATATTATGCTCAATCAAAAAGCATTAGATGTTTTAAATGATTTTTATAAACAATACTATGGCCTGTCTTGGAATTTCTAAATGGAAACCAATATTTCTCTTCTTTGGGGAAGCTTTTCTTACTATGGAATCATAGCTAATAAAAATTTAAGAAAGAAATATTGATAAAAAATACTTTCCAGAACAATATATTAGTGAGCATTCCATACCTCCCAACCCATGACTGTCTAAATTATGCCTTTACTTTATCGTATGTAATGCTGGGACAAAGTCCTTGCATAGAAGTATATAAAGATACAAAGGGAACACAAAGGAAGAGATGACTAGAATGTATGCATGAGGAATAAAAAATTGAGTTGTGTAATTTCAGTGATTCTGCATGTGATTTAAATGCTCTTATGTTTGCATTTAAAACAGACATTGTACAATATAAAATGAACAGCAAAATTCACTGTAATAATTAAAATGTTTAATTTTTTTTACTTAGAATAACATCAAGTAGCAAATTAAACAGACAAGTAGAGAGAGACCATGGAAAAAAGGTAAAAGCTTTATATTTGAGTACATTTAATGGAACTTTTTTCCTGCTGTTTGAACAAGGGGATGTATTTTCATTTTGCACTGGATGCCACAAATTATGTAGCTGGTCCTGCTATGGGGATTAACACCTGTGGGACCAAGGGGAAAGCAGGACTGGACTGGGCTGAGGGAGAAGTCTGTGATACAACTACAACAAAAGTCTCAGTGAACTCCACAGGAAGCCCTCAAGCTGGCATAGCTTCACAGGTGTTCTCAGCTGGGGTGAGAGGATCAGCCTTTATACTCTGTGTCTGCCAGTCATCAAAGGCAGGGTGACCTGGGAAGGTGGTCCTCCTAGACCAGGGCAACTTCCAGGGAGGAACTCAGATGCAAGGCTTGAGCAGATATCCTTCCTGCGGCTGGGGAATGAATGCCTCGGTCCTGAGGGGAGATCTGGGCAGATCAACACAGCATCTAAATCAGTAAAGAAGGAAGTTTGGACCTTATGTCAGATGTTGTATTGCTGTACCTCTCTAACAGATTTCAAGGGGTTACTGTTTTAACTTTGTATTGTTTTTATAAGAGTCCCCTGACAAAAAAGACTCTTTACAATACAGCTTCCACATTGCAAGGGAATAGCCTATCAAAGAGAAATTGGCAGGATCTGCCATCTGGCAGCCTGATATCCTGAAGAGTAAGCCTACTAAATCAAAGCTCATAGGTAGTGGAATCTGAAAATCTTTCAGATATGGCATCCTTGAAATAGATCCAGGAGAAGGAGGCTGAAAAATGAACGCTTGCCTAGGAAAGAAACTTTTTTTGTGTTTCTCTGTTTGGTTTTGCCACAAGAGCTTTTGTCTCAAGTTAAGGTAGAGACACATAAAGTTTAAGCACTATCACATGTGCTCTGCATCATTAGCTCTGACATTGCTGGGCTATCAGTCCAAGACTTATGGCTCTGCCTGTATTTAAAAAAAAGGAAAAGAAATTAACCATGAAGCAGCAGTTTACTGGACACTCATGCTCGAATGATTATTTCTACTAGGGGTTGGATACCTCCCGGAGTCAATCTGCCCAGTTTGAAATGGATATTTTAAAATGTTTTGTTAGTCTTTTTTTTTTTTCTTCTCTTTTGTGGTACGCGGGCGTCTCACTGTGTGACCACTCCTGCTGCAGAGCACAGGCTATGGACGCGCAGGCCCGGCGGCCATGGCCCACGGGCCCAGCCGCTCCGCGGCATGTGGGCTCTTTCCGGACCGGGGCACGAACCCGTGTCCCCTGCATCGGCAGGCGGACTCCCAACCACTGCGCCACCAGGGAAGCCCCTGTTAGTCTTTTTAATGAAGCAGAGAGTACTTTAAGAATATTTGTAACCTACAAACAGCTATTCAAATACTTTCCATTTCTCCTAATTTGACATGTTAAAGCTGATTTACTTTTTCGTCGTTTTACATCAGAACAGGGTTATGGTGGTGTGATTCCTGCAAATGATGTCAGCATGTTAGTCAGTGGCTGAGAAGCTCAGCAGTCCTGGTGGCAGAAGTGGGGAAGAGGAACCCGCAGATTTGGATGAGCATTTGGCAACACGCTGCCTCCTTCCCTCCCTGTGACCTTTGTCCCAGCCCCAGCAGTAGAATCCTACACAGATGTGTCTGCCTGGGCTTCTTTCTGTCCCATCGTCAGGGCTGGCTTCATGGGTGTGCTACCTGTGTAGCTGTATGGGGCTGTATACTTAGAAAAGCCCCAGACTTCAAGAGCCTGCAGTCACTGTCTTAACATCCTAATAATTTTTCAGCAAAGGGCCCTGAATTTTCATGTTACATTGGACCCACAAATTGTGCTTCTTCTCCTGCCCATCTTCCAAAATATCTGATAGACTCAGAGAGTTGAGAGACCAATCTCAGAGAAGTTTTGACATCTAGAAGCAAAATAGCAGCCTCCTACAAAAAAACAAAATACTCTCTCTACATAAAAAAAAAGATAAAAGTGGAGCTACTCTGGTAGAAGAGGGATGGACTCCTACCCATTTGGTCTCTGCTGCTATGAACCCCTAAGTTAAGTCTGCAGAATCTTCAAACTCTATGAAACACAGGTTGGAAACCATTGCCTGAGGGTTTACCCTAATGACAAACCAGAAAAATAAATATCCAGAAGGTATTCCACTAATCTAACAACTAAAATTTGCACATATTTCTTTAAATAAACAATTTGTTGTTTGGAGTTTTTTGGGTTTTTTGTTTTATTTTATAAAGTGTGGGGGTTTTTGGTCCCCTCCCCAAATGATGGCAAACAAAAGATACTAAAATTGTTTACGTAACTTATGATAGCAACCAGTGAGTGGACGCTTCCTCTCTGCCATCCATTGTGCAAAACAATTTTTCTAAGTATGTCATTGAATCCTCACAATGCTATAGCTCAGAGAAGTGTCCAGTGTTATACAACTAGTAGATTACACAGCATAAATGTTTTACTACTTTTTAAAGGGATTTTAAACCAGAATGGTTTGACTTCAACATCCTTGAACTAAACATCAATAAAATACTGAAATTTATCATCTGTTTGAACATGCTTAAAACCTCTATCTGTTAATGAGTATCTGTAGTAAAACTAATTATGATTAGAAAGAGATCATTGCACTGAGTGAGTAGGGATGGGAGTAATTTAAAATGTGTAGTAAGATGAGAGAAGTCATTAGAAAAGAAAAGTGAGTGTCATGGATGTAATGCTAAGATCTAATTCATATACTTGGGTTTTTGAAAGCAATGCTTATTCATTTGTAAGAGGGGGAAAAAGTTTAGTAAACATCTTTAGAAATTTGGTCTGGGTCCAATATTTGTTGGTTTACATGAGCTGAGTAAAACAGAAAAAGAGATTAGAAAGAGATAAAAGGATATTGAAATGTCAGTGATGAAAAAATATGCGGCAATTCCACAACTGGACTCTTTATATAATGCAGAAGAGTAAATTTGCATGTGAAAACTGACTTTTCAGAGATATATAAATATTTTCTTCTGAAAATTCCATCACCAAAAATAACTCTTTCTACTGAAATCATTATGCTTCTGGGAATTGGACAAGCCACATCACTTAGAATTCATTTCCCTGGGTTCTTTCACAAGAAAGTAATCAATTCAGTTCAGAAAACAAACCATTTTATGGTTGGCACCATCTGCATGATCAAATGAGTCACTGAAGAATAGTAGTCCTGCCTCCTTTTTAAAATTAAAAAAAACAAAAAAAAAGAAGTGTGCAGTGGATTAAATGGGCAAATTATATAAACAGGCACTTTATAAAAGAGAAGAAAACAAATAATGAATTACCATCCATTTTACTGATGCAAATGAAAATAATATAATACAAATCTTTGCCTAACAGATTGGCAAAGGTTTTATTTGCCTTTTATTTGTTTGTTTCTGAAAATACCCAAGGACAAGAGGATGCAGTCAAAAGCTATTTTCATATAGAATTTGTAGAAGTAAAATATAGTTCAATCTCATAAAAGCAATCTGCAATAAGTATTAAAATGTCATAAAAACACTTATTCCTGGGCTTCCCTGGTGGCGCAGTGGTTGAGAGTCCGCCTGCCGATGCAGGGGACACGGGTTCATGCCCCGGTCCGGGAAGATCCCACATGCCTCGGAGCGGCTGGGCCCGTGAGCCATGGCCGCTGAGCTTGCACGTCCGGAGGCTGTGCTCCGCAATGGGAGAGTCCACAACAGTGAGAGGCCCACATACCGCCAAAAAAACAAAAAAACACTTATTCCCTTTGATTCAATATTTCTATTTCTGTGAATCTTTCCTTAGGAAATAATATAAAATGAAGCATTAAAAACAGTTTTTAATGTGAAGATATTCATGATGTTAGTCTTATCAGGGAAAACTGGAGAAAAATCAAGTTCTATCATTAAAGAATGGCATAAGGAAATTATGATACATAAACAAAAGTCAAATAGTCAAAATTCTTTTCACAAGGAGTTTTTAATTAACATGCAGAATTATCTTAAAATGTAAGTAGTAAAAAGTAATATCAACTACAGATATACTTTGATCTCAATTATTATGAAAATATGTGTAGGTCTAAATGTGTAATCTACAGAAGTCATATATAAATTTTAGTATATTCATAATAAAATATTATATTGTGAATAATAAAATAATATTATATGAGTAATAAAATATTACTACTATAGTAATATAGCAGTGAAGATGAATGACATACAACCACAGACATCACATTGATAAACCTTATGAACATAAAATTGAAAGAAAAAATCAAGTCCAGAAAAATACTGTCTGGACAGCATGAGAGAACCAAGTATTACAGAAAAATTTTAGTGTTTATAGGTCCCACAATTATAATACTTTTTAATCAAAGGTAGTTTGGATATCATCTAATTGACTGTTACTTAGATCCTTTTGTTTTATAAATGCAGAAATTAAAAGTTCGAGTCTGAGTAATTTATCAAGGTCACAATGATTTATAGAATCAAATGTCTTTAATATTATGGAAACACAAAAAGGCCAGGATGGCACAGACTTTGATCAATTAATTTGCTTTAAGTGCTAACAATTCAAATTATAGTTTTAATTTTATGGTTTTAAAATGCTTCTTGACTCTTATTTTCATCTTCTTGGGCCTTATGTTCCAGAAGAATACTAATATACAGTGTCCTATTAATAATTTTGTGCTTAATGTAAGGAGTGGATCTAATTTAACTTAATCCCTAGATAAGATTGTGAATAAAGTATGAAGTGAAACTCTAAAGGATAGAAAAATACGATTGCTCTCTTGCCCCCAAAGTGATTACGGTGTGAGAAGGTTTCTGACCCATTTCTTCTGTAGAGATAAGGATAAGGAAATTATTTGTATTCAGCATCGACACATGTTGAGTCTACCTGCATGTTGTCACATAATCATCACAATAGTCCTATAAAGTTGGTCTACAGTCCCATGATTTTATAATAAGATACAGAGACTCATGGAAGCAGGCAAGTAACTTTCCAAGAACATATAGTTATCACGTAGTGAAAATGGGATTTGAACCTAGGTCTGTCTGTTGTTGAAGCCTGAATTCCTCCACTCAAATCTATGACCTCCCACCTCATCCTATTGCCCAAGGAAGAACCGTGAGGAGTCCATTATCAGAAACATACTCTCTTACTTTCTAACTACATGAAAACTATTAAGGGCTAGGACCCTATCTCTAAGAAAAACCTTATAACACATTTCTTCTCCAACTTGTCTAAAATACCTGAGTGTCTCAAATAAACAGGGCAAGAAAAATAGGAAACGTCCATTGATTCGTGTTCTTGCTCTGTATTTCCTCAGCTAGTAAACACTATTTTTTCTTGTTTCCCAGAAGAAAAGTGGACAAGATACTTCCAGGCACTAATAGATTTCTTTTCTTTTTTTTTTTTAATTTAGTTATTTATTTATTTATTTTTGGCTGTGTTGGGTCTTCGTTTCTGTGCGAGGCCTTTCTCTAGTTGCGGCGAGCGGGGGCCACTCTTCATTGCGGTGCGCGGGCCTCTCACTATCGCGGCCTCTCTTGCTGCGGAGCACAGGCTTCAGACGCGCAGGCTCAGTAGTTGTGGCTCACGGGCCTAGTTGCTCCACGGCATGTGAGATCTTCCCAGACCAGGACTCAAACCCGTGACCCCTGCATTAGCAGGCGGATTCTCAACCACTGTGCCACCAGGAAAGCCCCACTAATAGATTTCTGTTAGGACTTCAAATAATTTCTTAAAGAATTTTCTTAGAGCTAGATAACATTTCAAATATTAAAAATATGATACTTCAAACTTTTCATTTACAGTCTTTCTCTCCATCTAATGAACATCAATTTGTTAGTGGTATCTAAAAGCAACTCTGCACCTTTGTCAGTTGTCTATGAAATGCCAAAGCTACCAACTTAAAAATGAAAAAGATTAAACAAATTATGTGGCATTATGTAGAACCATTCAGTCTACAGGCAAAGGTTCTTATTAAATTCAAATACTTTTAAATAAATGAACTGAGTCGTTTTGGGTTATACATAAGGACTTAGCTGTATTCATTTTATAAATGACAATTACTAAAAAATATTGAAACTTTCCTACACTGGGTAAGGATAAGCAAACAATTAAAAAAAAAAACAAACACTTTTTTAGGGGTTGGTTTAGCAGTTAAGGATGTTTCTAGATTGCCTTACACAAACCCAAAATTGATAGTCCCACACACTCCTAACAGCTGTGCATGTCTGGAAAACAGCTGTTAGAGTTTGTACTTCTAGTGATCCAGACAGTATACCAATTTGGAAAGATAATCACTTTTTTTTTTTTTCTTTTTTTGGCGGTACGCGGGCCTCTCACTGTTGTGGCCTCTCCCGTTGCGGAGCACAGGCTCTGGATGCGCAGGTTTAGCGGCCATGGCTCACGGGCCCAGCCGCTCCGAGGCATGTGGGATCTTCCCGGACCGGGGCACGAACCCGTGTCCCCTGCATCGGCAGGCGGACTCTCAACCACTGCGCCACCAGGGAAACCCAATCACCTTTTAAATATATTTATTTAGCAGCCCTTACTCTTTCTCTTCACAATTTCTCATTCTACGACCCTGGTCAGTTTATCTAGCTGCTCTCTGCAAGGAACATCAGTACCTTCCAATCTTGTCAGTACCTAAGACATGATTGGAGTAGACTATGATAAAGGTTAAATATTTCATTTACAGAATATAAATTCTTGCCAAAAAGGCTATAGTTACTGTCACACTTGTTAATTGTATTTTATTATCTTAATAGTAAAGAACTTTCTCTAACATCTGAATATTCACCAATGTAGTAGTCTTCCTCAAATACAAAAGCAAACTAAATGACTTTGAATACACTAGCTAGCTATGTGTTTGTAGGATGAAGAGTGTGGCACATCTTCATATGACAAATCAGCAAAATACAATATTTTTGTTAATGCCGAAGGTTGCTATTATAATTCTTGTGAGTTATTGTTTTGGAAGTTTTTTTTAAGACTTTGAAAACTTGTGCCATGACTAACCCCATATTGGAGAAAAACAGGTGTACAGCACAGGCAACCATGACAGGTTCCAGTCTTTATTAACACTTTGTTATTTTTGCTGTCATTTTCCTATAATAGGCACATTGTAATAATTTGTTCTAATATGTAAAAAGCTGTCTGGTAATGGTACTAGTAATTTTTCCTCTTTTTGAATTTTCATTTTATTGCTTGTTTAAGGGGAACTATATTTTCCCACACATAAATTTGAGGTCTGAGGTAACACTTTATATCAGGTTGATATTTGGCAATAGTTCGGATAAGAACTAACAGTTCGGATAAGAAAATATTATCCTTCTTTCTTTAGACATAACCTGTAATAAAGAACAAAAAGCTAAGACACTTCTGGAAATATGGCCTTCTGACTCTTCTGGGCTGCAAATTTAGACAAAAAAGTAAAGGTGTATTTTCTCAAATCTTTCATTATGCCCATCCAGGGAAGCTTTTAGAAACTTGCTCTGTCTGTAGACCTTTGGAGGGGCACATTTACATACTACAGTTGTCACTTGATATCCTCGGGGCATTGGTTCCAGGATCCCTGCAGATATCAAAATCCTCAGACGCTCAAGTCCCTTTTATAAAATGGCATAGCATTTGCATATAAACTATGCATATCCTCCTGTGTATTTCAAATTATCTCTAGATTATTTATAGTATCTAATACAACGTAAATACTATGTAAATAGTTACAAATACACTGTAAATGTTATGTAAATAGTGTTACATGGCAAATTCAAGTTTTGCATTTTGGAACTTTCTGGAATTTTTTTCAAATATTTTTGATCTGCAGTTGGTTGAATCTGCAGATATGGAACCCACAGAGACAGAGGGCCAATGGTATAGGATTCTGTACCCCCAGCCATGGAATATAAGAAGTTCCCTCCAAAATTAGACAATCCATTGGCTAAGCAATGACTTGTCAGATTCCTTCTTTCAAGACTCAGAATTAAAAGACACAGTTTATAGTTAACCAGTGTTTAGAGCTTATGATATAACATAAAATTGGGACTGCCATATTTGAACATATGGAATGCGAGTTACTTCAAGAAGCAGATAAACGGAGGATAAAAGATGGAGAGCTAGATGAAGATTGAGAAAGAAACTTTGATTTATGACTTTTCAGTTCAGAATTTAGTTGGATTTCATTTCCTCCCCATGGATGTTTGTATTTACTTCTTGCATCCTTTAATAAATCTATTTTTAAAGCTCACTCGAAAATTTAAATTGCAACTATAAAACCTAGATTAGCACAGGATAAATGACTCATTTTATAAATTAATAAATTAATTTGTGTCAGTACCTAATTTTATCACCTTTCATTTTTATTTGCTACTCTTGAAATTATGCATCATATATTTTTTTCATATTCTTATGTACATAACCACATACCACATAAAAAACTCTGCTTGAGCAGTTAAGTCTGCTGTTCATACAATTGTTTCTTTGATGAACAAAATCAAGTTTGAAAGTGCATTTATGAACAAATACACAAAATTTGTGATTTATAAAAATAAATGTAGGAGCTGTTTTAGAGGTGATTTACAGGTGTGTTTTTCAGGTACCAGTGTTATCATTTGGACCCATTTTTCTCTGCAAGGTTTAAATGAAATTTTGTAACCTGGGAAAAGATGGAGTACACAGAAGCTCTTGCTCTGTGCTTTAGGAGAGTGTTAAAAACTGAACTGTGTTTCCAGATTACTATCACTATAGTAAGTTCCACTTTATTAGACTTGCTACTTTCCACCCAGGAGGAGATACCTAATTTAGTTGTGTATCCTTGTCAAAGTTAGTTCACTTCTCTGTGTCCCAATTTTTGCATCAATAAAATGAGAATAATAATAGTAATAATAATAATTCACTAACATCATAGTGTTATTATGAATATTAAATGAGATAATACATGAAAAGCATTAAATAGATGTATTGCATTTAGGATATATTAATATAGCTGGGACATTTTAAGCACTCAACATATATTAATCATATGTTACTAGATTAAACAATATTTTATGCCATGTGCTTGAAAAGAGGTTATTATTTATGTTTTTGAGATATAATTCATGACATATAATTCATTCATTTAATATGTCTAGTTTAATGGTTTTTAACATAATCACAGAATTGTCAACCATCACCACAATCAATTTTAGGACATTTTCATCACCTCAAATACACTGTACAATTTAGCTATTATCCCCCAATCCTCTATCACTCCCAACCCTTAGCAAGCATAATCAACATTCTGCCTCTCTATATTTGCTTGTTCTGAACATAAGCCATAATGAATAAGCAAGAAATGCATAAAGAAAATTAAGTTTTCATAACATCTATCTCAATGATTCTAGAAATAGTGGACCTTAATGGATTTCTTAGAATTCTTAAATTACAGCCCATAGTAGTCTGTCTTTTTTTCCACTCAGAATCCTTCCTTTCAGCGTAAAGAAAGCAGCAGCATCAGGGACTTGGGCAATTGCCCAGTGCACTGTGTATAGCATCCAGCTGACCTTCTGACCTATGTCCCACATACAGCGGATAATGTGATGATTAGGTCCTTAGTCTGTTTAAGGTCAAGCTTACTCCTCTCTGAACAGTGCAATAAAGAAAAAAGTAGAAAGCTTTTCTTCCTAAGAAAAATGTTCAGGAAACCCAGTGACTGAGATCAACCGCAGAAATTGATTTTATGAATGGTTTACCGGAAAACTCATAAAATGGTAAAATCAGTTCAAATGTGACGTTTGTATTGTTCCTATTCCAAGCTTGTGCAGATGGGCAATTCACTATGTAAGTAATTTTCATGGCTAGGATAACAAACCACCATGTTTTCCTTGGACAAACCACCTTATGCAATAACAGTCTTGATCAGTTCTGTTTACAAAGTTTCAAGTGTAGCAATATTACATACATACAGGGCTAAGAATGAAAAGCTAGAAACAGTGTTCTTATTCTTCTTCAGACGGCTTTGTTGGTGTCTTTCACCTCTCAAATTCACAGACAGGATTGTGATGCATCCCCCATGATTTCAAAACTATATTTAGATAATTTCCTTATATGAGTGCTATTTAGGCAACAGGATTCTCTGCAACTATTTATTTCTTTAGATATTTTCTAACTCGACAACGAACTTGACAAGAACTAAGTGTTGTATGTAAAGCCAAGCTGCAGATAAAATATCCTAAGCATTCAGAAAAAGGAGAGCAACTAATTTACAGAAATCAGGGGATTTTGTAGTGTATTGTTTGCTAACTAACAGAATCTAAATGTCTGTGTGACATAGTTTTCTGTTTTTCTGTTTCTTCATAAATTTCTATCGTTAATCTGTATGGCAAGTTTGTAAGTTCTACTTAATTCAACAAATTTATGTTGTCACCAAATTCCAACAAAGTCCACGACTAGGTGTGTGGTTTTCAACTGCATCCAGCTACAATGATGACTTCTATAATAAGATAGAGTATTTCCCAATAACTTGTTCAATCTGTACGTTACTACAAAGTGTGAATCATATGTTATGACAGAGAAGAGATAGAAGGGTTTGTTCTGTTTTACAGATTTTTCTTCATTACATGGTGCATTGTCTACAAACTAGTCAGAAACAGTATTACACAGAATTTGTTCAACTATTATAATAAACGTGTATTCAGTGTGTCTGCCAATTACTGAGATCCTAGGTTACATGAAAATATATAAAGAAAATACAAAACTTCCTCCCTCACATAAGACACTTACTATGTTTAACTTTGCCAATAGAGAAAGGAGTAACAACCTTTTAAAGTTGGATAGATAGATAGATAAATACTGATATAAGATAAAATTAACTGTGTTGTGGACGATTCAGTCATTCTGTTCTTGTTAAATACCAAATACCATAGCCATTATTTGTGTGATTAAATTGGTCACTGAGCACTTAAGTAGCCAATGTGATTAGACTGATTGTTTGCTATTTATTTGTGACTCATAAAATCACCCTGATTATGAAAGTATTATGGCTAAAATAATAATATATTTACTTCTAATCAATAGAGTTCTCTACAATTTTTAAAGTGGCCTATCAATTTTCACAAAGAATGTAAAACATGGCAAAAATCTCCATGGTTAACCGACGTTTGTGTCTTCCCTGAAAATAAAACTCTATTTCTTTTCAATGACAGCTTCTTGTGTTTAACTACCTGAACAAATATGATGGGGTCAATTCTTGCTACAGCTGTCACTTCCTTGTCACAGAAAGTGAAACACTACCTATCTTAACCATCTGTGATAAGCAATCCTAAATTGTTAACATTACCCAATTTTACCAATAAACAATCAAAAAGGATAGGGGCTTATCTCACTTTGCTCCTGTGAAAGGTGGGAAATCCTGTTTTTACTTTCTTGACAAGGAAACAGATACTGCTACCCTTGCTGTTATCAATAAAATTTTGGCTTGGAACCGTAGTGAGTGTTTTGACTAGCAGTACTGATATACGTTGCAAGTAAACTCTCAAAATTCAGTCTCAAAGTGTTATATAGGCATCAGCTCTTATTGATACAACCACTTTGTTTTTCTACCTTTTCAGCAATCCTCAGTATCAGTCTTTTTTAATTTTAGCCATTCTGGTAGATGTGTAGGAGTATAATATTTCCCTAATTATCTTTTTTCATTGGTCCATTTAATTTAGTATCAATATTACATATTTTTCAACCTTTCCTTATATTTAGTGGTAATTACTGAATTAGCATAAATTAACATTTAGTTAATGCTTAACATTTATTGAGTTGAATTTGTAAATTTTTAAAATACACTATAACAATCTCTATGTTTAAGTTGCTAATTTAGTCCATTTACATTATTTTTGATTACTGACATATTTGGACTTCTTTACACCCTGTTAATTGCCTATGAAGTTACACAGACTTGAGTAGTCTGCTTCAACATTATTTTTCCAGTAAGCCCTGTCATTTTGTGTGAGTGTGTGTGTGTGTGCCTGACTTTATTTCAATGGAGGTATAGAGATGTACACATTTTTATTGTGGTAAAGAAGATGCAACATAAAATTACGGTTCACAAATTAGAATGATATATCATTTTCCCACTTTAATTTAGTTGTTCTGTATGCTTTTCTCTTAAAATATTCTCTTGAAAATAGATTATAGTTGGATTTTAATTTTATACAATTAATAATATTACAGATTTTACATTTATTAAAAATTATTGATGTAAAAGTATGTATTTTATATTTTTTGTTTATTATGTTTTCATTGCTTCTTTTCTCCCTTCCTACCATATTGAATTAATAATATTTTCTATTGAGCCTTTCTATCCTTGTAGCTTGGATTCTACAAATGTATTTCTCTTTGCTTTCTCCTAATGTTTTTAAACTTTAAAAATATAATTTTAAATGCACTATTAGTTATAAATATTCATTTATAAAACTTTTAATTTATTCATTTTTTAATCTCCTTTTAAAGACAACATGGACCTTAACAAGTTTAAACTATTACACAACTCTTCACTTTTCAAATCTTTTTGTTATTGTCCAAAGTTTTAGTTTTACTTATTTTTACACACACATAATGTTGTTCCTTTTTATAATTAACAGTCAACTAAATGTACCATCCTCTTATATCCATTAATTGGTCCCTTTGCTCCATGTTTCTTATATCACATGCTCTCCCTCTGGGTTGACTTTTTCTCCTTAAAAAGATGTCCTTTTACATGTCAATTTAAAAAAAAAAAGAATAAATTGGCAAAAATCCCTGCCCCCATGGAACTTGTAAAAAAATTAAAAATTTTAAAATATCCACTTCCCCTCCTGCCCATGATATGTTGGATTTATCTAACCGAGGCACTTGTCTTATCTAATGTATGTGTTTTATATGCATGTGTATAATTAGAGGTCTTGATACTAAGACATCACAAGCACTGAGATCCATCTGGATCTTTTGGAGTGCTATATAGCAAGTACTAAGTATGGCAAGATTCAAAAGGTATAAAACATTAAATAGGATATGGCTACCCAAGTAAACTCCAGAGGCCCTCCCTCTCTGCCTGTACTTGCTAATGTTTCTAACTGAAGAAAAAAAAAAAGCCCTTTAATAATTCTTTTGGTGATGGTCTGTGCATTGTAATTTCTCTTAGTCTTTGAAACACGTAAAATATTTAAATTTTTACACTTTATTGAATGCTAATTTGGATAAGTACAATTTCTGTTTTTCACCTGTACTTTGTAGATCTATCTGCTGTTTTCATGTTGTTGATGAGAGGTCTGCTGATATTTTATTTGCCATTCCTTAGTAGGAAAGACTACGGTGGGTTTGGTGGGTTTTAAGACTGCCTCTTTATCCTTGATGTTTGCGCCAGTGTAACAAGAATGGATTAATTTATATATTTTAGTTGCTTGATTTTGGGCACGCACTTTTATCTGAAGACTCAGAACTTTCTTCAATTCTGAAAAATTACCAACACTGCTCTTTCTTTGGCTATAGCTTCTCAGCTATTTTTTAAAATTTTCTTTCTCTGCAACTCTGATTTGTTGTATGTTGGGGTTCGCAATGTAGCCTCAGGGCCTCTTAATTTCTTTGTGCATACACACACACTCAAGTGTGTATCTTTATGCATTGGAGAGAATGCCACAGTTTACCTTTAAGTTTACTAATTCTGTTGTATCAACTATTGTATAGAGTTTATAAGTTTATGGAGTTTTAAATATCCAAATATATGTTTATATTCAATATTTTATTGACCTGTTTTCATTTCTCAATTTTTGGTTCATAAATTCATGTTCTTTACAATTTTTATTACTATTTCTAATATCATTTTGAGAATCCTGACTATATTTACATGCAATAATTTTGCAAATTATAACATAAAGCAATTGGAATATGGAGTGAAATAATTTTTATTATTTATTTTCGCTATCTTTTTTGACAGTATTTTTTCCCATAAGATTTGTGAGATTTGCTCATTTTGAACTTGGGTCATTTGCTGATCCTCAAGGCTGTATCTCAGTGGACAGCAAATTCTTTCAGCTACCCCTCTGAGAGAAGATGACACCCACGAGAGTAAATCAAGCTGTGTATTAGTTCTAGCCCCTTCTCTAATGAAGGCACTGAACATTTCACAACCGCATTCACTGTAGGTACCAAATTACTAGTAGCTGGTCTTCAGCTCCACTCCTTTTTACCTTTTTTAATGTTACTGATCAATTTCTGTTTGATAGAGAAGTTCATTTTGATTTTTTTCTAGGTATAAGGCTTTGGTCGTCTCTTTTTATATATTTTTTTCCCAATGTAGTGTTGAGCACAGAATGTGCTGTTTCTATTTTGTTAGCATCCTGTCTCCTCGGGTTAGTTGTTTGCCCTTCCCTGTCTCTATACTTCAAGAAGCTGACCCTCACACAATCTGTAACTGAAGTTCCTTCGATTCTTCCAGGCAGACACAAGGAGGAGATCAGAGAGCAAAACCAGAAAGACTCTTGGGCATATCTTTCCTGCTCCCTCCCTGCCCTGAACTGCATTTCTGTTAGAGGCTGTGTCCCTTGATGACTTAGCCTCTGTGTAGAGGTCCCTCCTCAAAGCCCTCAGTTTTCACTATATCACAGTTTCTTCTTTCCTGCCTTTAGGGTTAGGGATGGTAGTAACTTACTCTACCTGGTTTCCACAAGAAATTCCTTCATTTCAATCTCTATATTGAACCTATCTGAACCGGGCTCTGCTTCCTGACAGGACTGACACACAGAGGGTGTAACAATGTTTTCAAATAATATTCTATCTTGACAGGAAGCCCTTTGGTGTCACCCTTACTCACTACCAAAGTGCTTTAACACATTACCGTATCTGCCAGGTCATGGAGACACACTGCTTATGCTAGTTTGTGCAATACTTTACAGATATTTCAGTGTTTGAGAGCATCACACCTTTCTCTATAAGATCAGGGTCAATGGTTCTGAGAATCAAGAATAAGTCTGGTTAGATTTGGCCGTGTTTGACTAGGTTTGGCTTCTTCGAATATATATTCCTTATCAAATTTCAAATACAACCCCAAAATTGGTGCATTTGAAATGTTGTCAAGCTGCTTTTCTAATAATTACTGCTATTCTCTTGAGTAAGATATTTGCAAATCTGGGCATACTCTAATTTAGCTTTACAAAGGGTAAAGGATTAGAAAATCAAATGCTCAACAGGCTCCATACAAGAATTTCACCTTCTGAAGTGTTCCAGGAGTTCGTTCCCCTAACAAAACCGAAAAGAGTGTCAACATTTACCTCCCGAAACAAATGTTCTATTTCTTAAAGCGTGTTATGCACTCTACTGTTTGACACATTCATCAAATCCCATAAGGATATTGACAGCCAACAATCTTATAATGGTATCTTGTCATTTCACGCCCATCCCAAAAGCAGAACAGACAATAGGACGAAAAGGTCTTTCCTGGGGGGTGGGGGTGACGATCAGCATATCTAAAGATACCCCGATTCCTGAGAGGTAACTCTCATTATACACGGTCACACTCACATGACATATACACATGTTCACACATTGTTTTGAATACTTAATTGTTAATCTTCGGTTCATTCTTATGTGAAATTTTCTGTATGGAAATAAGTTAACTCAAGATTTAACATGGAAAATAAAAAAAATTATAAGAAAAACAAGAGACAGAAGAGTTTTTCACCAAAGGGAAATACATATCTGACTTGGTTACAAAACTGTTCTTTTCCACATGCAACACCAGAAGAAAGACAAATAGGGAAGGAGCTATAAAATACAGTTTTGTACAGGCTTTTCTTCAATGAATTTCAATTAATTTGAGTCCATATCTATTTCTACATGCTGACCTAGGTCATGGAAATTTAAGGACAAGTAGATTCTAGTTCTACCATTAAGTAGTTTATAAACTGATGTATAGCCTTTCAAAGTCCCATAAGTTGTGTAACACTACTTGAGAAATTCATAAGTGGATATGATTAATCCTAATTAGAAGCATCCAAGGAGGGTGCATATAAAAATTGACAGTGGTTAGTCTCTTAAAGTGTGAAATTATTTCAACAGTAGAAAATGTCAGACTGAATACTGGTCAATTGAATTCTAGTGATTAGTATAACTAAGGACATGGGGGCATAACAAGGCATCATATGTCCTGAGAATGGGACATAAAAAATAATTTAATTTCATGTAACATAGTGATTAAGTACAGGCACACTGGATTCAAATAGACATGGGGGCCAATATTGGTTCTTCCATTTACTATAAATGTAGCATAAATCCTGCATCCTGATCACTATATCTGAAAATGAGGTCTAGAATACTATCTAACTTATAAGGCTGATTTGAGTATATAATGGGATAATGCATGCACTGCGGTTACAAGACCTAGTACCTGAAATACCACATTCAATAATGTAAAACATCTCTAACGCTTAGACTGCTTGAGTGGATAACAATTTGAAATGTTAGAGTGGAGTCCAGTTCAGAAGTCATAAAAGATCTCGGAATGTTTATCTGCACATGACTTGCTTACTCCAGCTTACTTCAGTGCTAGAAAATTATATTGAATATATTCCCATAAATAGTAAAGGATTTTATGTCTGGAGACTTCAATATTTTAATAATCTTAATAATCTTCCCTACAGAAATTAAGCTTCAAGAGAAAATATTATTTTTGTCTTTACACCTCTGCATAACTAGTTAGTGCAGCTCCAGAATAAATCAATAAATTGCAAAAATGTGTTTTTTTAAAAATAAAGAAAGCATCTCATGTATAGAATAACTAGAATAACAAATATTCCCTTTTGCTTAAAAGAGTAATGGATCAACTAATTAGCTGGCAGATCTTGAGAGATTCAAAGAATATTTATAGCCCCTTTTCCTGAAATCACAAGATAAATTGCTTGCACTTAAAGGAATTTAAGAGGTGGAGATAGGGGAGGAGGCTTCTCACTTGCTAACAGGAGTGCAAGAGATATGCAAGCCACAAGATGTAGTGGAAAGGACTCTTAGAGTTGGAAGAAAAAGAACATCTTTCCTTATGAGTTATGTGAACTTGAGCATATCAGCTGATTTTTCTGGACTTCAGCTTTTTCTTGGGCTAAAAGAGCTCCTAGTTGCCTTCAACAGCTGGCATTTCTGTTCCTTCTCTGATTCTGTTCCTCCTCCTTCCACAGATTCTCTTCTGCCAACAAGGAATTAGAAAATTCTGGACCTCTTCTGTGCCATACATTCTCTTTATAGGTTTGCTGTTGGTTTGCCTTGCCAACAACAGAAACATTAATTGGGACCATTTGAATATCCCACCCCTCTCCATTCTCTCCAGTGAGTGCTCCCCTATTCTAAGTGGGCACAGCTGGCTGTCTTTGTTGTGAGAACTGTGTATCCTTTTGCCATGTTTTCCTGCCTCCTGTGAGGATGAGGATTTCAGTTCTGAAATATTAGGTAGGATTCATTAGTTCTGTGGTTTCTTGCTAAATTGTTGTTTCCTCATTACCATTTTAGATAAATCATAAAAAACTCAAGTCTTGATCATTCAAAAGTATTTTGTAGTGATGAGTATATTTTGGTTATCCAAGCAAAACTCTTACTACAACATTACTCTTTGAACAATTTAGCTCATTTTAAATAGATATCCTTATTTTTATTGGCATAATTGGCTTTATGTTGTTGTTGTTTGTTCCATTTTTATTAAAAGAAGTTAACAAAGGCTTAACATGAGCACAATAGAGTTTACCACAACCCCTATCTTGACTCTGTTTGAAACACTGTTAAGCAACTGATGTTACAAGACCTTTACAAATTATCTGGTATGATTGAAAGTGAGCTGAAGATGG
The DNA here is from genome assembly GCF_964341445.2 of Mesoplodon mirus. NCBI lineage: Eukaryota > Metazoa > Chordata > Mammalia > Artiodactyla > Ziphiidae > Mesoplodon > Mesoplodon mirus. The sequence goes on from NC_138984.1 coordinate 42,980,598, forward strand.
CACATATAGAATAAAAGATACTTTATGCAAAGAAATAAAATCTTACTAAAATAGAAATTCTCCACTTAAATGTTAGCCCTGTTCTCTTAGTAAATTCCATATCTTAATTTTCCAAACGTAATAAGCCATCTGTATTTATATAAGTGCTGGAAAATATGGCTTGAAGATAAATTATGTTTAATATAAATATTTTTATATTAACTTGATCACTCACTTAATCATTGATTCTTCTTTCTAAGGAATGCATGCTCCCTGACCTCACCGGGGAATGTACATCATTTTTTCACAGTCTGTGACCCAGCTACACTAAAACTAGTTCTTGTATTCATAAACTTTGTACAGGAAATAAGTAATTTTGATTTCATCTCTGGGTAGAGAATTAGTCAGACATTGGCAATGAAACACAGTATGTCATGAGGATTCAAACTAAACAAGATTTCTGAGTACAAAAAGCAAACTTCTATAATAGGGCAGAAGATCAAAGCAAGCAAATTCCAGGTGTATACAATGTAATTCTTATTTATTTTTTATTGTAAAGTATTAAGTAATCAAAAAATATTTACTAGAATCTAACTATATCTACAGCTCAAATTAGCCACTAGGCAATATAGAATGTGGGAGTAGAGGAGAGAATAAAATTACTGGAGTACTCATCCTAAATTGTCACAAAATTTATTTGGAATCTAAAATTTTCTAAAGTGTAGCAATGGCATATAATATGGTAGTTAAAGTACGCCAAGTGTTGAAAGCTCCCTATTACCTGGGGTTTTGGGCAGATTACTAAAGTCTCAGTTTAGCTTCTTAGTTTCTTCATCTGTAAAATAAGGGAAATAATAACACCTAACACCTTAGTTTTCTAGGAGGATTAAATGAGACAATCAATGTAAGGCACCTAGAAAGTTGCCAGGTATATAGTAACCACTCAATAAGTATTTGTTCTTCCTTATTCTTTATGTCTGTTCTAGCACCCAGGTTATAGAAAGGTATATAGCTCCATAAATTTATTTATTGTCCCATAAAAGGTGGAGATTGCAAGAAAGGAGACTGGGAAGAAAAGAAAAATAAAGATCAAGAAGAAAAGGAGACATTAAAAAGTATAAAAATATTAGCCCAACTTCCAAGTAATTTATATTCTCACAATACATTACAATAATCAATTAAAATAACCAAGTAATATATAATGGTACTAATTCTAAATATAAACAAATTCAGAGAAAGAACTGAAATTGTCAGAAAAGGCTTCTTTAAAAAGCTGACCCTAGTCATACGATTTCAAGGTATCGGTGGCATAATAGTATTGCTTTTCTTTATCTTTCATTTCTTCTGAAAGAAAGGACCAAAATAGTCTGATATACATCAGTCAACAACTTTAACTTGGTGAGGTTATCTAAACATATTTTCTTCTTTGTAAGTTGAATTATTTTATTTGTGAAGTAACTTCCTAGAGCAGGAAGTAAGTTCTTGTTTCTCCAGAATTATTGCAAATGATAGTGTTGGATACTTTGTGGGTCTGTGTGACATAACTCTGCACCAGAATTTTCAGTTTTAAAAAATAACGACTTTAAGATGAAGACCAGAGAAACTTGGACAAGTTCTTGGTTGCCATCAGACATGAACCTGCAGTTTCATTTTAACATTTTATTTTTCAGCAAATGTGTGTGGGTTATTTTTTGCCTCTGAAAGCTAAGTAAGATAGCATATTAGACACCATATATATTGTCTGCCTAGCCTTTTCTTTTTCTGGGAACTAGCCCTACATGGGCATATCCACTTGGTTACAGAAGTGATTCTCAGCAGTCTTGTTCCTATATCATGACCCTGTACCCTGGCTTCAGGGCAAAGATTGAGCCAGTGATCGAAGGACAGACATCAGTCTCTTTCCTAGGAATTTGAAATTGGGCCCAAAGAGACTTCTCTTTTAAGGTCTGTCACCTTAGCTGTAATACATTACACCTTAGCTGTACCTGTCATGTTTTTCATCATGTGAGATTGAGGTTCACAAGGCTGACAGAGGGAGGTAGGAGGAAATAAAAAAGAGGAACAAGTGAGAAACGAAGGGAAGTCTTCCTGTCCCTGGTTCCAGTTCATTTCTGGGACAACTGCATTCCTATTGCATTGGCTTCCATGAGATACCCCATATCATTATAATAAAGGAATTGATTTTCTTGTTTATGCAATCTTGAATTCGTTTTTACTGCTTGTAGCCATAAAACTATGTGGTTGATATATAATTCATCAGGACTTGAGGTTTTTTACTTGTTTATTCCAGTTTAGTTCTGGATTGAAAAAATAGGTGTGGATCAGAATTCCAGTAAAAAAATTTTTTTTTTTGGCAGAGACTCTTTGATCAACTGGAAGGAAATTAAGGGGTACCTGGTGGGGTGGAAATTAAGCCTGGACTTATTTAATAAAAGAAGATTAATTCTAAGCTTATAAGTATAGTGACTAACTCATCATGATTTGCCTGGGACTTTCTCAGTTTTAGCATTCAAAATCCCATGTCCTGCTTCCTGAATCCTGGATAAATTGGGACAGTTGATCGCCTTACTTCTAAGATATGGGTAAAACCAAGTTATTTCTTTTAAAAAAATCATCCTTGAAAAAAATTGATAATTACTATCTCTTTTCTTCAATCTAGTGCATTGATTGAATTTAGAAGAGGTTACCTATTAATAGCTCCCTTACTTTTAACTGGCAGAAACCAAGTCAAAGAGAGTGCTCTGTGCAAGATGAGAAAGGAACCAAATTCATTAGATTCTCCAAATGTTTCTTTAAAAATCTATTATAACATGTTGTTTAATGAAAATAGCTATCAAATAACTTGAAACTTTTTATTCAAAACAATTAAAATCTGTTTGTTAAGCGTGGTCGCTTTGGTGTGCAAATTCTCTCAGCCAGTACTAGTGGCAAGAGCATGGCTTCCTACATCACAAAATCTGGGATCTAGTCTTGGCCCCACTATTCATGTGACCTGGAAAAAGTTGTTTAAACTCTCTTAGGCCGACTCTCTTTACTACTAAAATGAGATAAGCATAATGCATACCTCATAGTGTTGAGAGGATCAAAAGGAATAGAGCATGTGAAAACGTACTTATCACAGTACCTGGGACCTGTTAGGCACCCAGTTGATATTAGCTAGGATGCATTATTTCACTCAATCTGTTATTTCCCATCACCTTGTGACATAGGAAGAGTGTGATGTTACAACCCTGCTCTGCAGTTGAGAAAATTGAGAGTTAGAGAGATGGAGTGCATCTAGGCAACTCACTTAGAAAGTGACAGAGCCTATCCTTGAACTCCGCTGACTTCAGCCCCAGGATTTATTCCTCCGCACTATATTCCCTTTTGTGTAAAAGCATAGAAGACCTAAGTTTTTTGTTTGTTTCTATTTTTGAGGAAAATAAGAGTTTAATCATGACCCTGTCTAAATACAGACAAAGCAATACTTAAAACAATACATAAAAAAGAAACTCACTTACATATTTTTTTAATTAGGCACCAAGATTTCTGGAAAGATTCATAAGATTGAATTTTTCACTTTTTAATCTCTGTTGGGAATCATGAAGAAATAGCTATTGTCACTTCGATTGCCAGGCATTATTCAAAATGAGTCACCATATGGTCATGAAACATTATCTGGGAACCAAAGAATCCACTATTTATTTTAGAACAAACAAAATAAATGATCATGCTACTTTTATTTTTTAAAAACCCTGTAATAAAAAGGGACATGTTTGTTGGATTTATTTAATATAAAACTATGACTTTAATGCAACTAAAATTTATACAAATAATGTTTTAAGGAGATAACTGGTATAGGAATTGAGTTTTTATTGTCTGAATTTCAAAACAAAAACTCACATATTTCAAAAATCATTTTTTAAAAATGTAGGAAAAAAAAGTCCGAAACAAATTATATAGCGGGGATTCACGTGTTTTTTGACTTTGTAATTTGAATGAGTGTTTAGGGAATATCTGGTATATGAACTCAGAAGACTCAATCAACAGAGTTTATGCTGCCAGCAAATTTCTTTGCAACAGTTTTAACCGAATGCTTTTTATGCCTCCATATAGCCTCTACCATCTATGGAACTACCGATATAAATCTTTCGGAAATAAAGCAAGGTAGATGTATGCCAATATATAGAACATAGAAAAGCAAGTCTTTTTTTTTTTTCTCCTTATACAAGAAATAGTTTGCAATCATGTTCCACATATAAAATAGATAATTTAGCTATGAAATTAGAGTGGTCATAATTCCCTATGAATAGTGTGCTAAGGAAAGAAAACCTCACTTTTATTTAGAACAATTTTTATTGATATGCCATAGCTTTCATGTATTATTTTTTCTATTTCCCTGATCATCATCTGCTTTGCCACAAAGTTCACCATCTATGTTTGCACCAAGAAAGCATGCAAGTCCTCAATCATTGTAAATGGACACAGCACTGTATCCTAAGTTCATTTTCTTATTTAGAACAATTTTTATTGATATGCCATAGCTTTCATGTATTATTTTTTCTATTTCCCTGATCATCATCTGCTTTGCCACAAAGTTCACCATCTATGTTTGCACCAAGAAAGCATGCAAGTCCTCAATCATTGTAAATGGACACAGCACTGTATCCTAAGTTCATTTTCTTATTTTATAAAAACTATATTAAGTCAAATAATTTTATTTGATTTGATAAATATTATTTGTATATATATATTAAGTTTTTAGGTTCAGAAGGTATCTTTTTATTTTCCTATGTAAATAATGTTGTGCTAGGCATTGACAGGAGTGACCCAATCATTGCTGTGATGGCATGACAGTGTAGGCTAGAAGGTAATATCTGATATGTGCAATTGAATAATAACCACTGATCTCCTTAATTTACTATTAGTAAGGGATCTAAGTGGTTACATTTGCTGTGGATTTCCAATTGTTTATCCACACATGATGTTAGCATGCCATTTTATTTCACTTTAACCTTTACTGAATTAGTAAGCAAAAAATGGTATCATAGTGATGATTTTTTGGTAAATTACACAGTTAATTTTGTTTGCTTTGTTTTCTGGGTATTTTTACAGTTTTATTGAGGTGTAATTGATGAATAAAAATTGCATATATTTAAGGTGTACAAGGTGATGATTTGATATTCATATGCAGTGTGAAGAGATTATCACAATCAAGCTAATTAACACATCTTCACATAATTACCAATTTTATTGTGTGGGGTAAGAACACTTAAGATTTACTTTCACAGTAAATTTCAAGTATACAATACAGTATTATTAGCTATAATCTCCATACTGTGCATTAGATCCACAGAAATTATTCATCTTATAACTGAAAGTTTATATCCTTTGACCAACATCTCCCCACTTCCTCCACCCCCAACCCCAGGCAACCACCATTCTATTCTATAATTTGAAGTTCATTTAATACCAAGTTTAATTTTACAAATTTATTATCCATTTAAAGTTTTATTCTTTGTTATTGATATTTTCATGTTTCATTATTGATTAATAAGATATCTTTATATGTGAATGGCACTGATCCTTTCTCGGTTAGATTACTAGAATATTTTTCAGTTTGCCTTTTAAATTTATTTATACTGCTTTGACAGAGACTAAAAATTCAAAAAGAAATGAAATTTGGAAAGTTTTATTTTTTGTTATTAAATCAATAAATAATAGCTAACAATAATCAAGTAACTGTTCCCAAACATTGTGATGGTACTTTATATATTTTTATTTTATTTAACTCCACAACAGCTTACTAAATAGATACTATTGTCTTCTATGTTTTATACATGGGAAAACAAAAAAGTCTTTTAAAGAAAGTCATATAACTTCCCCAAGTCCACCCAACTAAAGCAATGAACTTAAACTATCATGCTATAATCCCTTATGTTTTCTGTCTTGAGTCTCATGTTTAGAAAGCATGTACTTGCTTCAAGATTATTAGATCCTCCTTTATTTTCTTTGTTTTCTCTTATTTTTTAACATATGCATTATATGAAATAATTTAAAATATCAGTATATCTGTAATTGTTTTTGATCCATAGTAGAAGTTAGGAATTAAATATTAGTCCACACTCCACCCTCCAAAAAATTTGGCCTTCCCTCCTGTTAAACATAAAAAGTATTTTTGCTTCTATCAAAGGTCAAATACCACTTGTGCTCTAGATTCTCATTCTTTATTTCCTGAAATATGCCCTCCCTGAATTTTGTCTTTCTCTCCCATCAGCAATTTCTCCTTATTAGATCACACCCATTGGTATAAAAATATATCTAGTGCCTCATTTCTTTTTTTTTTTTTTTTAACATTTTGGCTGCACCACATGGCATGTGGGATCTTAGTTCCCCGCCAGGGACCAAACCCACAGAGTCTTAACCACTGGGCCACCAGGGAAGTCCCTAGTGCCTCATTTCTGAATCAACAATTTTCTTGCCCAATTAGGTCGTGACCATTTGTATCAAACATGCTCTCATGTTACCAAAACAAACAAAACCAAAAAAAAACAAAAACAAAAACAAAAACAAAAGCCTCTTTACCTTGATATCCCCCTCCAGCTAATTCTCCATTTTTGTGTTACCTTTCCATTGAAACTTCTCAAAAAAATTATTATTATCCATTTATCATTTTCCTCAATTGCTGTTTATTCCTTAGATATGAAAATTAAGATTAGCTTCCCTCATTACATAAAAATATGCTTATGAAAATTACAAATGATTTCCTTGGTACTCAGTATAATAGCCATTTCTTCATACTCAGCTTCCTTTAACTCTCAGCAGTGTTTGCCAGTTTCACATATACTGCTTTTTGAAATGTTTTTCCTCCATATTTTACTATATCACACTCTCTTAATTTTTCAATTATCTAACTGGCCTCTCCTTCTAAACCTCTTCTACTTTACTTCTAAGTGTTGGAGCATAAAAGGGCTTAACTTGAACTCATATTCTCTCTTTGCCACTCTCTCTCTCACCTCTTTCCTTTTTTTCTCCTTCAGTCCCATGATTTTTAAATAGTCTCTCTATGTAATAACTACCAACTTTAGATCTCCAACCTCAACTTCTTCTCTCATCTTCAGACTTAAATACAACTGTGTATGGGATATCACTCCTTGGTTATCAAATATTAATAGGTATCTATATCAGTAACCAAGACTGTGGTATTGGCAGAAGGACAGACCCATAGACCAATGGAACAGAATAACAAGTCCAGAAATAGAACCACACAAATAAGGCCATTTGATTTTGACATGAGTGCAAAAAACAATTCAATGGAGAAAGAATACTCTTTTTAAAAATTTCATATGCAAAAAAATGAATCTCAACCTAAATCTCAAACATTTTATGAAAAATTGATTCAAAGTGGATCACAGATGTAAATGGAAAATATAAAGCTATGAAACTTTTGGGAAAAAATGAAAATATCTTCATGACTTGGGACCAGACAAATAGATCTTATATATATTAAACATCTAAAGTTTGATCCACAAAAGAAAAAAAATCGATAAAATGACTCATCAAAAAACAAAAACTTTTGCTCTGTGAATTACATTGTTAAGAGAACGAAAATACAAGCCACAGACTGAGAGAAATATTTGCAAATTACCAATCACTAAAAAACATGTTAAAACTAGATAAAGAACTCTCAAAATAAGAAAGCCTACAGCATAATTAAAAAATAAGCAAAAGGTTGAACAGATACTTTGGGATTCTATGGATGGCTAATGAGCATATGAAAAGTTGTTCAACATCATTAATTATTAATAATATGCTAATTGAAACCACTATATGATATAATTACACACATATTAGAATGACTTAGGTAAACAACACCAAAGTTGTATGATAATATCAAGTACCGATGAGGATACAGAACAACTGGAACTCTCATACGTTGCTAGTATAATACCAGCAATGATACAGCCCTGCTACAAAATAATCTGGCAGTGTTTTATAAAGTTAAAAACATACTTACCAGATCACTATGCTTGGGTATTTAGCCTAGAAATATGTAAACACATGTTCACATACAAACCTGATCACAAATTTTAATGGCAACTTTATAATTACCCAAAACTGGAGACAATCCAAATGTCTTACAATGGGCAAAAGGAAAAAAAAATTGTGGTAAAGTCATGTGCGAAATACTACTCGGCAATAAAAAGGGACAAGCTATTGATAAATCTCAAAGCCATTACGCTAAGTGAAAGAAGCAAGTCTTAAAAGATCACATTTGTTATAATTATATTTTATGACATTGTCAAAAAAGGCAAACTGTAGTGATGGGGTTAAGAGTAGAGAGGCTGGGGAAAATGAAGCTCTAAATATATAGTGTGAGGGAGTTTTGATGGGTGATGTAAGAGTTCTCTCTCCTGCTGCGGTGGTTACACAAATCTATGCATGTGTTAAAGTTCATACAATTGTACACCCTAAAAAGTCAGTTTTAGTGTATGATAACTTAAAAATAAAATTTAAAAAAGAAGTACCAGGCCTCATCCCCATGAGTATATGCATTTACTTAATAGTCATGTCACTGTAAAAAAAAATCATCTCACATAAATCTTATAAAGTTGCAAAATAGGCCTCCAAATATCTAAAAGTGTGACCTAGACAATGATAGATATTCAATTACCTAAAATTCTTATTCCAATAAATAGTAGACTTATTTTATTTTACTTCAAACCATATCTTAAACAAACCTCTTAATAATAATTCTCTGTTTCCTCAGGAATGCTGAGGTGGCAACATATGAACATTTTTCTCAAGTCATTTAAGCCCTTTCTGTTTTATTTTCCCTGAATTGCATGATGAAGAAAGACCATTTTGATCCTGGTTATATTAGCTGGCATTGTACAGGTTCTAGACAAGTTTTACTAATATAATATTGATTGTTGATTAAAAAAAAAAACCTTCCTTGACAGTTTAACAAAATATAGATTCAATTACAAAGCCAATAGAAGATGCTTGGGAATTTTAAGTGAGGACATGCCTATTTCATAAAATGAGGCTGATTCTCTGAATAATATTATTAAAGGTCAGTGCCACAGCTGTGCATTTGATGAGCAGCTGTGTGAGCTATCAGGAACAATGAACTATCTGATTGGCACTGGACCCGGCCGTGCCAGCAGTTAGCGTAGAAGGATTCTGAACAGATTTAGAACAAGTAGCTTCTGGGTCCTGCTGTGTACACACTACCTATTGGAGAGTTTAAAGTAAGTGGAATAAAGATAGTGCAATTTGAGAATAATATAGACACCCTATGGAGAATAGAGTTGGATTGGGGAAAGAAGAACAGAGAATGTTCCCTAGAGGCAACAGATACAGTCTCTTCAAAAATATTAAATGAATTTAAATCTTTTAAGTTTAAGAATACCAAAGTGGAATGTTTTTGACAGCATTTATTGAAATGGTGGAATCCCACTTCTACTGGCACAATCCCGTTTTCTACTGGCAGAGTGACACTTGAATCCTATTTACTTAGATCTAGAATTTATCTTGGATTTTTATGAGTCTGGGGTAACATGGTAAAATTTCTCCTTCCAGGAGGGTGATTGGAAAATAAAGGAACATATGGTGTGTTGTTCAAGTAAAACGAGCAAATCAGCAGTCTACAAATACATGTTTGCTTCTTATTTGTACATATTTATTTTTCATTTCATTTGTCTTTATTTGTGTGTGTGTGTGTAAAATCATTTTAACATTGCTCTTTACATATAGAATACCAAGTATGAAAAAAAATAGTGGTATGTTCTACAGTTTTTTTTGTTGTTGTTGTTTTGTTTTGTTTTGTTTTGTTTTGTTTGGCGGTACGCAGGCCTCTCACTGTTGTGGCCTTTCCCATTGCGGAGCACAGGCTCTGGACGCGCAGGCTCAGCAGCCATGGCTCACGGGCCTAGCCGCTCTGCGGCATGTGGGATTTTCCCAGACCGGGGCACGAACCCGTGTCCCCTGCATCGGCAGATGAACTCTCAACCACTGCGCCACCAGGGAAGCCCTGTTCTACAGTTTTTACCACCTATGAAGGCTTATTGTTTTTTCTTGCTTTAATTATAGACAGTTTTCCCTTGCTGTTGTTGTTCCTATTACATCACCACCATCTTCTTGTCTTTATTTATCTTTTATCCTTTTCTTTATCCAAAGCAGATAGCCTTTGGACTTGAACTATAGCACTGACTCTTCTCTGGGTTTCCAGCCTGTCAGCCCACCCTGCAGATTTTGGATGTGCCAGCTTTTATAATCACTTAAGTCAATTCCTTAAAGTAAATCTCTTTACACACACACACACAAACACACACACACACACACATCCTATTGCTTCCATTTCTCTGGAGAACATTGACTGAGACACTTATGATTCTGTGCAGAGATTGATTATGAATGTGGAGAAAAGATCAACAAAGCTGGTCAGCTGTGCAGAACCAAGTTTGGTTTTTTGTTTGCTTTTTGTTTTGTTTTTTTAATCTTTTTAAAAATTTATTTATTTTATTTATTTTTGGCTGTGTTGGGTCTTCATTGCTGCGTGCGGGCTTTCTCTAGTTGCAGCGAGTGGGGACTACTCTTTGTTGTCGTGTGCAGGCTTTTCTCATTGCAGTGGCTTCTCTTGTTGTGGAGCATGGGCTCTAGGCACACGGGCTTCAGTAGCTGCAGCACGCGGGCTCAGTAGCTGTGGCACATGGGCTTAGTTGCTCTGCAGTGTGTGAGATCTTCCTGGACCAGGGCTCGAACCTGTGTCTCCTACATTGGCAGGTGGATTCTTAACCACTATGCCACCAGGGAAGTCCTGCACTCATTCTTTATGGAAATGGATAATATGCTACATTATTCATTTCTGCCTCTTATATCTTTACATAAACATATAACCTAATGCACTGATGAGTGAGCCTTCCTTTTCAGCTTCTTAGGAAATTATCCTAAATGCTGTCAGCTCCTGAACACCCTTCACTGTGAAGATTTAAAGGAGAAGGCTGCCTTAGTCTGCATGTAGAATTCTCAGAGACAGTGGGCATCAGTATCTGTGGGAGACATAGACTATACACCAGGACTCTGTCTGCTGGGGCTAAATTGGATGAGAACAGGAGTCAGCTTTTAAGTTGGCTGATCATAATGATAAAAGGATTGACTTATATTTTTATTCTTTTGAGAAGAACGAGCTGGAGTCCTGGCCCACTTATCCTGAATGATTATGTAACATGCAGTTATCAGTGGTAATAGAAAGTGAAGATGAAGAAATTCTCAGGAAATCTCTGTACCCCATGTTAGGCATAATTTAAATGTCAATGATAAAAAATATTTAATCTAGCTTTTACTAAAAGCTTTTCTTTGGAAGGCTACTTCTGTTTTATGCTCTACAAAAAGAAAAGAAAAAGAAAAACTCCCTAGAGCAATAAGTTTGGGCAGTGCTGGGTTCAACAGAGTTTAAACCAGTTTCTTTATTGCAGGACAGCTAGATGCCTTTAATACCCTAGTGTGCACTGTGAATTTCTACAAAGGGAGGTATAATAGCCAGCATTCTCCAACGTATTGGATTAAAGCACCCTTTTTTCAAGAAGATTCTTAGAGATGAATTTTATAGAAGATGAATTTTAATTTTCCGTACATTGGAAAATGCTGCCCAAATCAGAATTGGTAATAGACAGAAAATGTATATGATTGCATTCTTCTTCTTTTTCTTCCTTGATAAACCTGCCAAAAGAGATCAAAATCCCAAAGGGCAAGTAAACATATGGGAGAAGGAGTCAAAAGTCCCGTATAATCAGCCTGAAAATGCTTCAAAGTGAACCATACTTTTAGCAATAATTGGCCTCCAGATTGTTCGGCAAATAGGTTATTTACAGGAAATGGAAATCAACACATGCCCCCACCAAACACCTTTTTAAAAGTAAACTGCTACATTTACTAAGCAATATTACTTCCTTCTCCCTCTCCAAAGCCAAGGGTGCTCTCCACCAGCATTCAATCTGCTAGTGGCTGGGAAAAAGTCCAGCAGAACCATGGGTGAGCACTTCCCCACTCAAAACGAGTGATCACATTGATTAGTCGCTGCTCTGTAGGAGCTGGGAGACAGATGCCTTGTTCTAATTACAGTTTTAGCACCTTCCACTCCACAGTTCCCTGCTGCTGAGGGTGCTGTGAAGTCTCTGCAGAGGCTTATCATTACCAGTTAAACTCCATTTTGAATACAAAGTAGTATTATTACCTCACGGAAACTCAGAGAACCAGCTAAATTTACAAGATGCAGTCCCAAACTTCACCTGGGTAAGACGAAGGAGACTCTTTATCAGTCCCCTATTGGCACACAGAGATTGAGGCCTCTGTGGGCCTCCGGTAGCTTCATTTATCTCATACTGCAGCATGAGCAGGACAAGGAACCATATTTGTGCAGATGGTTCCTGGCATCTGTACTCAGCGATCATGAGCAAGTAAGGGCAGCAATGAAGCAGGTGAGGAGCAACGGCCAGGGAAGCAGAAGAAGCCGCGCCATTTCATGCAGAAAGCTCTCTTCTCATTGGGCTGCCCCTGTGCCTCTAGATGGGCTTTGTAGCACGTCAGTCCCTTTTATGGATCCTTTCTCTTTAACCTCTTTGAATGTTTCTTTTTCTAAGTCGATCACTTTTTTCCCCTCTAAATGCTCTCTATTGGAACTGGAATTCATTCCCAGGGTTTCAGCCATCAACTCTAATTGGACAACTACCAAAGTATGTGCCTAAACCCCGGGCTTCTCTCAGGAACTACAGAGTCATATTTCATCTTCCTGGTTAATATCTTCACATGAGTATTTAACTTGTGACTCAACAGTACATCAAAAAGAGAAAGTTTCCTTTTCCACTCCTCTTAAACCTGTCTTTCTTTAAAAAAAGAGTGGGGGGAGTTTTTTTGTATTTCACATGTTTGCATTGGGCTAAAGATTATGAAGTAGACCACTTATTCAATAAATATTTATTGAGAGCCAATTATGGACAAGAGACTGTCATCGGGGCTGGGAATATAACAGTGACCAAAACAGAAAAACAATCCCAGCCCTCCTGGAGCATATATTCTACTATACTCTAACTGAAATAAACCAACAGTATACTATGTCAGAATGTAATAAAGTTATGCAGGAAAGTTAAGCAAATGAAAAGCCTGTGAGGCAGACAAATGTTTATTATGTTTTACAAATACAAAGAAACTGAATAGGACTAAAGCAGAATGAACTAGGAGAAGAAAAAGTTAGTTCAAAGTTACACTGGGTCCAGATCATGAGAAAAAATTTCCATATTTTTTGAGCTAATAAACCAGACTGTGTGTGGGGGGAAAAAGGTGTTAGTGTTAGGGTTTCCTCAATCCAGGCTGCCCTTTCATTATAATTACCTAACAAACTTTTTTTTAATATCAATGCCCAAATCTCATACAATACTGGTTAAATTATCAATAGAATCTCTGAGTATGAGACCCAGATACTGGTATAATTTAAAATCTCCCAAGGTGATTTTAATATGCAGCCTGTGTCAAGCACCACTGAAATGTGGGTTTGCTGGCTATTGTAATGGCTTCATCTACTCTGAGTAAGACAGCATGTTTTTATCAGAGAAATGGTGTGATCCCACATACATTTTAAAAGCGTTGATCTAACTGATGTGTGGAAAATAAATTGTGTGAGGAGTGACAAGGGCCTAAGTAGGGAGACCACTTGGGGCTCTGGCAATGATTCATGAGAGAAGATGGTGTAATGAACTATGGTGGGAGCAGTGGAGGTGGTAAGAAGTGGTCATTTTCTGAATCTGTTTGGAAGAGAGATTCCACAGGATTTGCTAATGCATTAAATGTGTGTGACAGAAAGAATTCACTGTAACACCCATAACTGAAGTGGGAAAGAATGTGGGAGAAAGCTTAGAAAGGAAGATTGGGAGTTGCCTTTGAATTTGTTCAGTCTCTTATGAGACTGTGTCTATTAGAGACTGAACAAAGTAAAGAAATCCCAGACTCTGAAGCAGACAAATGGATCTAGAACTCAGAATTTCAGGTGGGAAGTCTAAACTGGAGATAAACATTTGGGAGCCATCAGTAAACAGATGGTTTTAAAGCCAAGAGACTGTGTGAGGGTACTTAAGGAGTGAGTGAAATGAAGAAAAGACATACAAGATCTGACTGCCATTGAAACTTAAGCGATATGAGTGGCCAGTGAGGAAGGAAGGGAACCAGCAGAATAATGGGAAAGAAGTATTTCAAATAAATCTGCTTCTTCCAATACTGTTGCTAAATCAATAAGATGAGGCCTGAATATTTCCTATTGGAGATAGGCAATACCTACACACACACACACACACACACACACACACACACACACACACACCATTGGTAGACTTGATAGGAGTAGTTTTAATGGAATTCTGTGGGCAAAAAGAAATATTAGGGTGAGCTTAAGGGAGAACCCAAAGAGATGAATTGGAAACAACTTTTCAATAACTTTTGTAATAAAAGGCAGCAGAGAAGTGTGCTTGTAACTAAAGAGAAAATGGAGTTTAAGAAAGTGTGTGATATTTTTATAATGATTACAGAGATTACAGCATGTTTTAGGATAATACAGGAGTCAGCTAGAACAATTGCTGGAGATATGTCCTTGAATAGAAGCAAGGGAAGGAGATCTGATAAGGGTCATAAGAGAAGGATCTGGACTTTGCTAAGACCACCAACAGTTTTTCCAAGAAACAAGTGGAAAGACAAGAACAAGGGAGGATGGTGGGATTATGTGGAAGTTTTCTTCTGATTGTGTACCTCTAAATTTTGGAGTATTTCAAATTCTCTTTCCCCATCATGTAGCACTTAGGTCAAGAAAATTCTTGCCTTACAAAATGGCTTTCAAACTCTTCTAGGTTAGATGGATTTTTTTTAATTTTTTTAATTCTGACATCTCTTTTTCAGCACCAAAGTAACTTATCTCTCCCTCCACTTTCTAAGTCGTCCATATGTCTCATAACTTGGTGATTTGCTAAACAATTATCCTTCAAAACTAGATGATACATTGTGGCAAATAACATCCTGTGTGAGTTTATTATGAGAAAATCATGAGTCAGATGTAATGAGTTTTCTCTCCCAGTCTAAGAGCCCTCACAAACATTGTGTCCTCCAGCTCCAGTTTCCTTAAAAGAACTTTAATCATCTGATTCCAATGGACTTCAACTCAAGCTGAAGTAAATAAAAGATAAAAGAGTCATGCCTCCTGCTTTGACATGGGTTAGACTGATTATATAATTTCCAAAGGATCTACTAAAAATATACAGATGGAACTGTCCTCACGTAAAACATTTTATTAGTTCATGAAAAAGTGGAATTTATTAAACTACTGATTATATTTATGTATTAGTCCATGGAATAATGATATTTGCACTTATAGAAACTTTCTTCTTTAGTAATAACTAAAAATAAAACTTAGATTAACTACTTTTTACACCATAAAACAACTTTTAGCAAATCCTACAAATAAGGTTTTGCTTATCATTTTGCTGTAAAGAAAAAGCTTCATAAGTCAGAGAGAGAAAAACAAATACCGTATGCTAAAGTACATATAAGGAATCTAAAAAAAACAGTGCTGATGAACCTAGTGGCAGGGCAGTAATAAAGATGCAGACGTAGAGAACGGACTTGAGGACACGGCGTGGGGAGGGGTGGTTGGAGGCGGGAGGGGAAGCTGGGACGTAGTGAGAGAGTGGCAATGACATATATACACTACCAAATGTAAAATAGATAGCTAGTGGGAAGCTGCTGCATAACACAGGGAGATCAGCTCAGTGCTTTGTGACCACCCAGAGGGGTGGGATAGGGAGGGTGGGAGGGAGGCTCAAGAGGGAGGGGATATGGGGACATATGTATACATATGGCTGATTCACTTTGTTGTACAGCAGAAATTAACACAACATTGTAAAGTAATTATACTCCAATAAAGATATTTAAAATTTTTTTTTAAAAAGAAAAAACTTCAAATGCTTACATCAAATCTTGTTTTTTTAACTGTGTCTGGTATTTTGAGATCATATTGAAGAAGCCCAGATAAGATCTGGCTTCCACAATTTCCAGCAATCTCAAAGGAGTGGGAATATAAGAGAAGCACAATAAACTTAATGAGTGTAGTTGAAATTTTAACTGATAAAATTCAATCAATAAAAAATGTATTGATAAAATTGAATATATCAATAAAAGCAGTATAAACAGGATTTTAGCTGACAAAATTCATTAGAATATAAACTCCATGTGGGCAAGAGCTTTGATTTGTTTTTGACAACTCTATTCCCAATACCTAAATCAATACCTGGTTCATGGTTCAATATGTATTGTTAAATACATATTGAATAATGAATGTGTAGATAATTTTTCCTGCTTACTATGTCTTTAGTTATGAAATGTATGCCAAAGGCTGAAAAACAAAATATTGTTGCTAAATGGGGAAGCCATGTTTCTTTATCACTCTCTTCTTTAGTTTGAAATTATCTTGGGCTGCTTATCTTCCAAGCCCTGTTCTCTAGACCTCCTAGGGATTCTTTGAGCTGCCCAACATTTTTTTAGCAAATGCCTTTTTCTTCTTAAATTTGTCAAAGACAAGTTTTGTTGTTGAAACTAAGAATCCTGACAGATAGAGGATTCTTCTACATCTTGGAGCCCAGATGATGTTTTATCCCAGGGACAAAACTCGATTTAACAGCTTGGGCCCCACCTCTTCTTTATTGGAATTTTATTCCCTCAGGGCAGAGGAGAGGATTTGGGGAGAGAATCAGAATAAACTGTGAATCTGATGCTAATAATACTCTGTTCTTTCCTTCCAACTTTTGTTCCCCACAGAGCTCAAAAGGTTTTACAAACCCAGCATTTTGTTCTGTGGCTATTATTCCCAAGGATATTACACTTGAGGAGAATATGTATTTCTAGAAAAATTGCCAATGAACTGTTACATGTGCATAGAAACCAAAGAAAACCTTGCTTCTGACCCACAGTTAAAAGAACATTCTTTAGCTTGCTTGATGATATTAATAATCATGAGGATGATATTTTAATACTATATGTATGCATTACAGAAGAATAAATTCTAGAATCAGTACTTCAGTTATTTCAACTACTTGGACTTTTAGATGAAGAGCCAAGACAGACCTATTTTTACTATGTACTCTATTGTTCTGAAAGGAGCTGTTTTGGTATTTTGGACTATTAATAGTTATTGTTTCAGTTTTTATTTCTTTAAAGAATGCAGTATCATATTACACAATAAAAATGGCCATCTCTTTTACATATCTCTACATTTTTAGAAATATAAACAATTTTTAACTAAAATGAAATAGAAAAAAAATCACATAAATGTGAGCTGCAGGATTTTGATCCATTTAGACAATAAACTAGAAAATTCATTTTGGCCTCCCTCTCCCACCATCATGGTTTCCAAATCTCTACCTTCAATTGTGTGATCAACCATAGTGTCTATAAGTAACTAACAAATTATTGATCCATTGATTTCTATGGTAGACAGCCTCCAGGAAGGTCCCCAGTGACTGCTTTCTTCTGGTATTCACACTCTTGTGTAGGTCCACGCCCACGCTGTACTAGGGATGGCTTGTGTGAACAATAATATATGTTATAATACATGTAATGTTATAAATATTCCACTTCTGGGACTAGGTTATAAAAGACTGCAGCTTCCATCTTGGATTCTCTCTCTCTCTCTCTCTCTCTCTCTCTCTCTCTCTCTCTCTCTCTCTCTCTCATGTGAAAAGCCCATATGTTGAGGGACTGCAACCTCTGGACAACAGGCAGCACAGAACTGAGAAACCTAGATCTGCCGATAAACACACGAGTTTGCCAGGCCATGATCTGATTGCAATTCCAGCTGACAGCTTGACTGCAACTTTGTGAGCCAGAGCAACTCCTGGATCCCTGGCCTTCAGCAATTGTGTGAGATAATATATATTTTTGGTTTTTTTGTTTGTTTTTTTGTTTGTTTTTTGCGGTACGCAGGGCTCTCACTGTCGTGGCCTCTCCCGTTGCGGAGCACAGGCTCCGGACGCGCAGGCTCAGCGGCCATGGCTCACGGGCCCAGCCACTCCGCGGCATGTGGGATCTTCCCGGACCGGGGCACGAACCTGTGTCCCCTGCATCGGCAGGCGGACTCTCAACCACTGCACCACCAGGGAAGACCTATATTTTTGTTTTTAGTTGCTAAATTTCAAAGTAATTTGCTACAGAACAATAGAGAACTTATACCATTTCCATGGTGCAAATCTGATAGAAAAATTTTGCTGTAAAAACAAAAATGTCTAGGTGTACATTTGGTTGCCCATGAGACATCAGAAGAGTGATGGCTAATTGGTCATCATTTACAGTCAGTACCTCCATTCTGAATTTCATTTACAATTCACATTTATCTCTTGGTAATATTAATAAAAATTAAATGAAAGCAACTTTGAACGTTATTTAAACAAAGCCCCCCATACATTTATATTGACTGACCTTAAAAAAAAATCTTTTGGTTTTAAAGTACCACCAAAATTTTGTTTTTTATTAAAGTCTATGCTTATAAGCAAGCAGATTGAATATAAAGAGAATTTCTGAGGGAAATCTAAAAACATTTCCATCAAAATCTTTAGAGTCCTAATTCTTTTGATTTATTGTGGGACAAACTAAGTGTCTACCATGGGGCAGATACTATTCTAGTCAAAGGGAATAAGACAGCAATAAACAAAACAAACAGACAAACAAAAAAACTTGGCCCTCGAGAAGTTTACATTCCAATAAATTCTACAAATAATCCAGGACAGATGGGCAACAAATTCTTTAGCCACTGTTAGGAAGATTATGATCCCATATGATGTCATGTTTCTTCATAGGACAAAATATTTATTTATATTGCATGGAAGTCTATCTTTCTATGAAGTACATTCATTAGTTTTAGCCTTTTCCTCTAAATGACACATTGTGTATCTGCACCATTTATTATATGGCTGTCCTTCAAATATCTGAATATTTCCTTGTGGCATCCCACCCACACCCCACCCTCATTTCTTTTATTCAGGCTAAAACTTCAGTAACTTTATATGTGTTTTTGAAAATCCAGATATCTGAAGTTTAAATAACAGTAGTTGCTTAGGCTAGATAAATTTTTATGTTTGCACATTTGTACTTTATGATAAACTCTAATATATAATAACATCTCATTGTTAAGTTGTTCTTCTTGTACACATTAATATGGCAGAGCTATATATACAGTACCTGCTTTTACATGTTTCATTGTTGAGAAATGGAATTTTCAAATTATCTGCATTTTAAAGGTGCAGTTAGAGGTTCTGTTTTGTCTTTGCTTTGGTGGGCGCAGGTTAAAGCACAGGTCTCAGGAAGCTGCCTTGTGATGAGGCAGTTAGGAAATCTAGTACAGGTGACCCAGTGTAGTGAGAGGGACTCATTGCCTCTGCCAAGAATACACAGAATCAGTAAAAAGCTGCCCATCTGTATGCCTTGTCAGATGTAAGGTATTGTACCTTGAGGATAGAAAGATATTCAGTACATATGGTAAAAAATGGTTTGCAGTGAGAGATGAACATGTTGCCAGAAAGAAAAAGGATGGCTTGTACTTAAAACATACTTTCATTTGAATGGGTTACCTATTCTTGTTGACTACATCCTTTGACATGGAAGGAAAACCTTGAGTATTTGGAAGATGTCAGAAAAAAAGAAGAGGATCAATTTTCTTCAAAATGTAAAGTAGCTCTGAGTGCATCCTCTTGGAGCTTTCAATTGTCTGTCAGTGACTCATACTCTACACAACTGTAGCTTTGCATTTTCTCCAAATTTGTGAAGATGGTATATGACTCATTGACAGACAATAGCAAATTCTCCTCAATATAGCAGGGGGCATGAGAAAAAAACATCTGGGAACTAAGTTGTGAAGAACTAATTTAAGAGTTAAGATGCCACTGTCCACCTCCATCTGTACATATCTTCTCCTGCAAAATGTTTACTTGTTTTTCTTTAAGAATAGAGAAAAAAATATATCGTGTCACAATGGACATAATAGCTTTAGAATGCTAGTACAGCTTTTTCAACCATGTATCACTGGGTTCATGTGTTTCCCATCACAGGCAAATTTGAAATACACTGATTTGTTATTGTTATCACTGTTAATGCATGTAATTGATATTATGCATCTTTTAAAATATACTGATAAAACAAAGGACTGGCAAAGAACTAAAATATAGTAGACATTTGGCTGTATTAATATACTGATATATAATGAAATCAAATTTGAATTTTATCTGAATCTTAAATGTATACACTTCTTGTATGCAGGTCTCTTTATGTTTATATGTTAGTGTTTATCTTAATATATACTTCTTTCTTCTGATGGCAATTAAAACCAAAAATTAATGTAATCTGTTTATGTTTCAAACTTATTTTATGAATTTCTGAGAGTTCTTTTTTGTTTCATCTAGTTATCATTCAGGACGTACGGCATATATGTTTTCACTGTAGGACTTTTACAAAAGTCCCACTTTTTCTTGAGGGGGTAAACAGTAGAGATTTTTCTATTTAATAATGTATTAACAGTGTAAAAAAATTTTATGCTCTTTATTGGTGAAGAAGTTGTTCCAATTTTTGAAACTTTCTGTTTTACCACACCAGTTAGTCAAAAATGTCTCATGAATACTTACCTTTCATGTTCATTACGTCTACCTGCTCTTTTAATGAATTTTCACCACAGACTAAACAGAAAGAAATAATGCATGAAAATTTCCAACACGCTATGTCTCCAGTATGATTACTTCATGAAAATTACTGATTCTAGTGATTTTCTATGGAGAGATCTTTTTGTGTTATTGTTGCAGTTGTGCATATATGTATATTTATGTATGTGTTTGTGTATGTGTGTGTGTATGACCTGATATTCTGAAATTACTCTGCAAACATAGGATCCTAGTGTTTTGTTAGTGTCTTAGGGAGATTGCAAATTCAGTCTCAGTCAATATAACCAATTCTTCTAATAGTCTTGAAAAACCACCATCTACTTCCTGCATGAGCACTTCTTTTTTTTTACACTTAAAAAAAAAGATAGATATAGAATCAACTATGTTCCAGACACTGTCTTATTGCTTCAGCTATCAACAGGAATACTGTGAGTGCTGGTTCCCAGAGAGATTCCTTTCTCCTTGGAGAAATGAACCAATAAGCAGATAACTAGACAGTAGTAGGATATGTGTCAAAATGAAGTCAAATCAATAGAAGGTAAAGAGAGACTATCTCTTTGGAAAGTCAGAAAAGACCTCATAAAAGAAATAATATTTGAGCTAGATTACAAGGAATTTTTGCTAGGTAACTAAAAATTAAAGAAGAAAATGTAGTCCAAATAAGCATAGGAGAAGTGATAAATGTTTAGAACTGTGAGTGTGCATGGTAATCCAAATACAAGACACATGGAGTGACTGGAAAGGCAAAAGAAGACACCTGAAATGTATTTCCTGGTGGATTGTGAAGGGTTTTAATGTGTTTCAAGGTTTAGATGTTATTCTCTAGGTGAAAGCAAACCACTGAAGTTTTCCAAAGAGAAGGACATACTCATATATGTATTTCAGTAAGTTCTTTTGAAAGCAAAATAAAGGATTAACATTGGGAAACTTGAGGCATGGATGTCAGTAAGCAGGCTATTATAATAGTCCAAGTGAGAGATAAATAGGGTCTGTCTTAAACTGGGTGGTAGGTGGGGGTTTGGGGGTAGACAATAGAAAGAAACATGAACAAATCAAAGGAGTAAAAGCAGCGGTTAGAACACTATATTTTATGAGGAGCAAAATATTGCCTCCCTATAAATTTAGTTATTCTGTGTCAGTTGTGATCTCTGTTTTGGGATTCTTACATTTTTAAGTTCAAGAATTATCTTTCTTTTAAATCTACAACTTCCAGACCCGATATATTCATTTTCTTTAATTATTTATCATATGACATGATTTTCACCTTATCATTTTAGCAGCTGTCCTCCAGATATGCTCCATTTTCTCCAAGTTTTTCTTAAAATCTTAAACTCAAATTTCCGTGGTTTTATTAATTCATATTTTCTATTTATAGTAATAGTTTTATATCATACATTTTTATTTCCTATTGTAAGAAAATAATACCCTCTTTGCCTGTTTCAAATATGTGCACAATGCTAACGTGTCAATTTTCTCTCTTCATCTTCCTCAGATTGCCTAGCATAAATCAGAGAATTAATACCACAAAAGCAATTATGAAAGGGGTAGATGTAGCAAATGGAAAAGTCCACCTAAATAAAATTTAACATACATCATCAGATTGATAAAGTACAATTAAAGAGTTATAATTAATTAGATTAGTTCTTTTTAGAGAATGGGAAGATAATTGGCATACACAATATTTCAATATTTCTCTAATTCTAAATAAATTATTTGGATTTTGGTAATTAAGCTTCTTAACCTTTTCCTTATACAGAGATAGAACATAGCTTGAAACTTAACTTTTAAAAGGAAAAATGAAATTAATACATTAAATGTTCCATTTTAACTTAAAGTGACCAAGATAAAATATCACAGAGTAGCATTTTTGTAGACAACTGACAATGTAGGCTACTGGCGGAATTTTTTTTAATTAACTTTAACTAAATTTTCTTATGGATATACTCAAAATCTCTACATTTTAACATCCTCCTTCCTAGGGCCAAGACTACTTAACTTGGCATGCTTTTTTGCTGGTCAGTGACTGAAGTTGTATTTATTATATCTCCTTCTGACTTTTAAAAATTGATTCCTTAGTAAGGAATATGACAGTGGCCACTGCCTAGATAATTAGCCAAGAGCACTGTTTCATTAATATGTATCTGCATTCCTTAGGTAAGTGAGAAAATGTAGGTGTAACTTTCAGAGTTTCACTTCATATGGGCAGCTGACACTTTCAGGGAGAAAATATAATTGCTATCTTCATACACACTCATGATTAAACTAATAATACTCTTATCTCTCAATCTTTGTTGCAAAAGATGAACGTACTAACATAGATGTGTAGTTTTCATCTCTGATATGACTGTGAGAAAGGCATAGAAATTTTCATTTCAAGGGAGCAATTAGAGAAATGCATGGAATCTTAATTTCTCAATGTGCTCAATAGCAAAGGAGGACATCTGGCTGTAAGCAGACCAACATGCAATCAAATTAACATTATGAGAATACCACTGGTGATTCCCATTTTCTTCTCAACATCAACTATTTTTGAATTCTTTGTAGTTTAAACTATGATCATTTTATTTAGATTCTCAGCCAAGAATTTCATCTCCAAAGAGCATTAAAGTCCTAATTGTTTTGAAAACTGACTGTCTTTATTTCTCTCAACAAGTTCGAGTAGGGTTGGCCTGCCTAGCAAAATGGAGAAGTTGTCATGATGAGGCTTACATAGCATTGTCTCTGGCTCCATTTTCCCCAGAGGGACCACAGCCTGCCCATCTTTAAAAGGGTAAGGGGCAAGATTATCCTTTCAAAAGGGGGAGTGAGACTTCAGCCTCCATGAGTCTGTGACGGCCTGCAGTATTCCTGGCATGTACTGTCTCTGCAAGGGACTAGATAGCTGGCTTTGAGATTAATCCTTGATGAGTGAAAATCATAGTTGCTCAGGAGTGTAATCAATATTAGAAACAAATATATACAATCACACTTTAAAAGATTAGTATATTTTTTCTAAATAATGATAATTGATGTCCATGATTCAGATTTTTGAGTAAATATGATATACATGTGAAATCATATTACTTTGCAAATGATGATCAACTTTTTAGCCAGTATTTGAACTCTAATGCAACTCTGTGTGTGTGTGCGCGTGCGTGTGTGTGTGTGTGTGAGTCTCTTTGTGTGTGCAATGTAAGTACATTCTGGAAATCATGTTTTTTTGTTTTTTTGTTTTCCAGCAAATACATTTTCTGGCTTGATAGTTTTGTTATTGCTCAAGATACAAATATGTATTTCACATGTTATGTGCACTTCAGTGGTCTTAATCATCCATTATTCAAAAATAAAAACCAATTGCTTATTATAATAGCCAAACCATTTAAACAAAACAATGAAGAGTATACAATAATAAATCTCTTCCTAGTCTAGACTTCAAGTCCTCTGCTCAAGATAGTAACGCCCTTAATAGTTTATTATTTTATTTCCAGAAATTTTCTACACAATTATAACTAGACATAGTATAATATTTTTGTTTTCTAACTTTAATTATTAATAATGCATTTAACATTTTTCAAATATTTTACTTTTGTTGTTAATACAATGGAAAAACTAGATTGTTAACTTAGTCAAGTTAACTTAGTCAAGTTTTGTTTTCCCAAAGCGTCGTTGGATACAGTTCTAAAATATAAGGTGAGCATTAGGATTTCAAATATAGAAGAAAGGGAGAATACAATTAGGTCATCTTAATTTCAGTAGACACGTTCTTGATACATCAATATGAAAAATGCAAGGCTTATTTTAGAAAATGGTAAATTAGGAAACTCAAAATCAAGGTGAACACTCCATCTTAAGGGTACTTTGTGTTACAAGTAAAGAAATATTAACAAAACTCAGGGGGAAACCAATACCCATATAACTTTATTACTTCAGGGTGAGGGCAGAATAGTACTAAGAATATGTTTGGAATTTGGTAGTATTCCAAAGAACTG
The DNA here is from genome assembly GCF_964341445.2 of Mesoplodon mirus. Lineage (NCBI taxonomy): Eukaryota > Metazoa > Chordata > Mammalia > Artiodactyla > Ziphiidae > Mesoplodon > Mesoplodon mirus. Next base: position 43,005,262 of record NC_138984.1, read on the forward strand.
AATTTTAAATATAAATGTGGTTATGTGTAGAAACAGTCTGGTCTCTTGGACATGGGGTAAGTTTGTAATCATTTGTGCCAAAATATTTTTCCAAACATTTATACTACTTGTTAGAGAGAAATTCTAAATCAGGGTCACAGGAAAGGGAGAAAAACAAAGAAATGCAAGAGACAGAGGGATGTCCAGAGTTGAAGACCTGAGTTACTCAAAGTGAAATAGTGGGAGGTACAGAGGAAAGGTAAGAACAATAAAGTCCCTTTCTTCCATTTTCATGCTCAAACAAAATTAGAAAATAAACAATGTCTCTTCAGTGATTCCCCAAGGCCCAAAGGATGACAATCTCATCTCTTGAAGTTCTCACCCAGCTACTCCCAATCCTCCACTACCCTGGGGAGCAAAGAATATTTTTCTGTTATGCCACCTTATCCTCTCCTATCCAGTATAATAATAATAATAATAAACAACACCAACAAAATAAAAATAATTCATATTCTAGCCCCTTAGGACTGTTTTCGGATGAGAATATTCTTGAAATGGCTGATAGAAATTTTGATAACACTTTCATGTTAACATGGTTTCATAATTCATTAACAAAGTTACCGCCACTGGAAAAGAAAGCAGCCTTATACTGTTTCTCATATAATACCTGTGGTATGAATCCCTATTACATTTTAATCCATTAAGCATGTCAGGAAGTGGGAATCTTGAAAAAGTCAAGCAGCAGTCATTCATATTTGGAAGAAAGAATACGACGAATTTTGAATTATTAAGGAATTTTTAATACTAATGTGAAAGTATACATATAAAATGTTTAAATATTTAGAGAATTGGAGCGGAATTAAAATATCAGGTAATGTTTAAGACTGGAGTATCAATAAAGGGGGAAAACATTATGTCAGTGGTAACAACTGAGGAAAGATCATATTATATTACATTCAGCATTGTTTTTTATTTGTTCAATGTATTAGAATAAACATTTCCAATCATAGAAATAAGTATAAGGTTTGACAGGACTGAGTGTCAAGTAAAACCGAGAGCCAATGTGAACAATGGAACGAGAAAGAATAAAACGAAAGAGGAAAGTTCTTCATTATGTTGGGAAGATTTTAAATTACAAAAAAACTGAAAGCCAGATTGGTAGAAAGAGAGAGCCGAGGAAAATGAAATAACCGGATATAATGAGATAAGAAAGTGTTATAAGGAAAAGAAAGAAAGCATGACATTCTACCAAAATAAAATCATAACAAAAATTTACAGACAGATTTGCAGTTTTGCTCCTTAGAAATTGTATATATCTGCATAGCCTAGGCAATCAATCAGTGTATCTCAATAATATCCAAACTTTTAAATGTCAACGGAAATATGTTTTCATGTTTGCCCATTCTTGGCTAATGAGGTAATTACATAAAGCCTGTATTTGGAATGAATTGAATACATGAAAATGCATTTCAATTAGAGTCAACTTCAACTGGTACTGGATGTTACTGATTTAAGATACAATTTTAGTACCTCTATTTGTCACACGTTTCCCTGTTCATTTCAGTGATGGTTGACTTGATAGATTTTAGTCTGAATATATTTGCTGTTTAGCAATAACACTTTTAAACTAAACAATCAAGAAAGTTCTTTTAACGTTTTGTGGCCTCAGAAAACATATGGAATATGTAATTAGGATTTGCAATATACCAAAGAAGTATACAAACTAAAACAACTTGATTTTGATAGCTATGCTACATTTGCTAATTTCCCTTTTAAATTCCATATTTAAGGCAGTATGTTAAAGGTCAGTAGTAGTAGCAGAAGAGGTTAATTTAGAAGGGACCACTAAGGACAGTCACAATAAATATTTATTAAGTCCTTTGCCCAAAGCAGAATGGCTGTTAAATTGCTTATGATAGTGGTAGTCCTTAGCTGAAATAAATAAGGAAAAATTCACATCTGTTCATGTTTAAACTAAAAATAATGAGCACATTATTTACTGATAGGGCTTCTGGAAGATAGCTCAGCAATCTTTTTTTTTTTTTTCAAAACAAAATATTAAATAGTCTCCTACATAAAGAGTTTAACAAATTTAAGTTAGGAATTCTTTAGGGGGTTGAAAAGAAAAAGACAAACTATACAGGTTTAGTAAAAATTCCTCATGTTTTAAAAAATATTTTCAGCTGGAGATAACCCAACTGATTTGGTAAGGAATGGAACACTAAGTACAAATGCACTTTTTTGACTGTTTTTTTGTTTGTTTGTTTGTTTGTTTGTTTGTTTTGCTGTACGCGGGCCTCTCACTGTTGCGACCTCTCCCGTTGAGGAGCACAGGCTCCGGACGCGCAGGCTCAGCGGCCATGGCTCACGGGCCCAGCCGCTCCGCGACATGTGGGATCCTCCGGGACTGGGGCACGAACCCGTGTCCCCTGCATCGGCAGGCAGACTCTCAACCACTGTGCCACCAGGGAAGCCCTTGACTATTAACTACAAACAATAACAAATTTTAAAATGTGGAATAGGTCCATGAGATTCCTGTGATTCCTGATGGCTTCAGCCTGGCAGTCAATGAATTCTCATTCATATAAAGGAGCAAAAGAATTTTTTGTCAAATTAAAATAGAGTTATGGCTGTTTGATATTTAGCGAGGCACACTTTGGTTGGGCCTTCCATCTAAAATAGCCAAACTTCAATTCAGCAATTATTTTGTCTCTGTCATACACAATACTACATACTAAGTAAACATTAAAGGGAAAAAGAAGAAGAAGATCGTAAACAATGCTAGGGAATTCACAAACAGGTGAGTTACATAAAAGAGAAATTTAAGAGCCCCTCATGATCTCACTGACCTTCAACTAGGAATCACAAAAACTTCAGCTATTCTGGTAGAAAGACTTCTCTGATTCTTTATCAGGCTAATGCCTCCTCCTCTTGCTTTAAATCCCAATTTAAATGCTACTTCCTTGGGTGTGGCTGCACTTACACCTGAGACTAGACTAGCTCCCAGATATAGGTACCACCTTGGCGCTATTTGCCTTTCCCTAATAGTACCCATCACACTTGCAATAAATTATAATTACAGGCATTACCATGGAGATATTGAGTGTTTGATTCCAGATCACTGAAATGAAGCAAACATTGCAACTAAATAAAGTCACACAATTTTTTGGTTTAACAGTGCATATAAAAGTTATGTTTATTCTGTAGTCTCTTAAGTGTGTAATAGCATTATGTCTAAAAAAATTGTACAAACAATTAAAGAACACTTTATTGCTAAAACATGCTAACCATCATCTGAACCTTCAGTGAATTGTAATCGTTTTGCAATAGTGACATCAAAGGTCACTGATCACAGATCAGCATAACAAATATAACAATAGTGAAAAAGTTTAAAATATTGCAAGAATTATCAAATGTGTGACACACAGATACAAAGTGAGCAAATGCTATAGAAAATAATGGTACCTAAGACTTACTCGAAGCGGGGTTGCCACGAACCTTCAATTTGTGAAAAATGCAATATCTGCAAAGCACAATAAATTGAAGTACAATAAAATGAGGTATGCCTGTATCTGAGTAATGTCTTTTTGACAAGACAATAAGCAGAGCGTGAAAAACACTGCTGTCTCATATATGCTTTATCTCCCCTCATGGTAGACTCCTTAAAAAAAAAAATCTATGTTGGGTGAATAGTTCATTTATCAGAAGTTTTACATTTATTTCATTTAATTGTATGAAGTGGTTATTACCATTTATACTAGGAAGAAATAAATTCTACAGAGTAATTTGTTCATGATCACACAATTATTCAGTGGCAAAGCATGTATTTTTTTTTTTTTTTTTTTTTTTTTGCGTTATGCGGGCCTCTCACTGTTGCGGCCTCTCCTGTTGCGGAGCACAGGCTTCGGATGCGCAGGCCCAGCGGTCATGGCTCATGGGCCCAGCCGCTCAGCGGCATGTGGGATCCTCCCGGATCGGGGCATGAACCCGCGTCCCCTGCATCCTCAGGCGGACTCTCAACCACTGCGGCACCAGGGAAGCCCCACAGCATGTATTTTGATCCAAAACCCATACCTCTTTCACCACACAGATTGACTAAGGTACTATTGGCTTGGTAATTACATAATAAATTTATTAATAAAGTAAATATTTCCCAGTTTTTGGTCAAGTATTTTTGTAAATGGCCTCATATTTTCTTTATGCGTAGTATCAATTATGCTAAACATAGACCCTCACCATTTTTAGGACTGCAATAATGTCTTTTTTTTAAGAATCAATTTTAGTGTCTGGTTGAATAATGCATTTTGTCCAGTAGAAAAACTAGCCATGGACTCTATCTGAACTCCATGTAAAATATTATTTATTCTTATTAGGTTAATTTTTGTCATGATAGCATAAGTTGTTATCCATAGTAATCTAAAATTGGCTATAAAAATTGCTATTAGAGAAGAGAATCATTGTTGATAAGGACATTACACAAAATAGGAGTAATCACCCATCTTAATTTTTTATGGTAAAGTATTTGTTTCTGAAGTAATTGTAGGTATTTAGCATGCTCAACTGCAGTGCAAAGTTCTTTGGGGAGGTAAATGATGGCATCTCAAAAAAGTAAAAATTTTGTTTCATTAGAAGACATTGTATTGATTCTAAGAAAACTAGTAAGCTTAGATTTAACTGTGAATATAACAGATCTCCTAACAAAAATAACAAATTATGACAATTGTACTAAAATAAGTGAAAATTATCAGCATTCCAGAGCTTGAAGTGAAAATTACTCAAGAAATTGTGAAATTAAAAGACCTCAAACTGTTATTGTTGAAGACATGCCTTGACAACACATAATATACTGCACAGATCAACTGATCTTTTAAAGTAATATTTTTTAATGTGTTCTTATGGTCATCAAGTGTAAGCTATTAGACAAGTCACAATTAAGTGCTTAATTTGCAAATATAAAGAAAACTCCCCAGCAATAACCTCAGTTATTCCACAGAAAATTACAAATTGAGTGAGAATTTGTAACTCATTACACTATATTCATAAGAGGGAAGATAGAAGCAAAAATACAAAGTAACATTTTGAGAGATACAGCTTTTGCTCATTCATAAAGCTTCCTTACTGTGCCTTGTGCTCAGTTGTCCAAATTCAATAATCTTCCCCAGCCTAGATGATATAGTTACTTGAGTCCACTTAGCACCCATTCTGCCTTTAAAAGCTCCAGGCTAATCATGATTTTGCTACCTTTTAGTACCATTGTAAGAAAGTAAAAGAGAAATCTGCTTGTGAACCAGTAGGGAAGCAGTAAAATAACTAACGAGATAACAATTTGAAGAAAAATAAATAGAGCCATAAAAGTCAGAGGTAGCATACAGGAATGAAAGGCATACATTCGTACACCATGTCAAGTCATTTTCTCAAGGCTTTAAAAAGAAAACAGCAATAAGGAAGGAAAATGCAGCAAACCGGGTGTTCTCATCTATTTGCTAGCGCTTCCAAAGGAACACAGGGGGAAACTAAAAATCAGCAACTAAGCCATATACAGCCAGATCATGGCAATTCACCTTTTAAGAGAGCAGAGAAGAAAGGGGGGGGGAAAAATCAAGTGGGAAAGGTAAATACTTGACAGACTGCTTTTACCTACAGATCTACAAATATCACTGAAGTGGAGTCAGATGCTTGGCACCTCTGTTCATACTTCACTCCACTCCAGTGTAGTACATTACGAGAATGCAGAACAGGCACGATGAAGATTATGTTTAATGGCAGGGCACGTATGGCAGCCGAGCCTAGTTGCTGAGTGCTGTGTGCCTTTCACAGTTGCAGTCTAAAAAAGTAACTGTGAGGCTCATAAACTTAAAAGGAATGCAGGGAATTTAGATAGAGTTCTGAGTAGAATGACAACAATAATGGAGACCTCTAAGGAAACATTAAACAGAGTCATTAGCCTGGAGAAATCTGAGAAGCTACCTATTTATCGATCTTTAAACAAATTATGGCTTATCCCTCAAAGGAAAGTAGTCCATACTTTTTACTCCATTGGACATCACAAAAAGGAAATGAATTTAAATTGCACTATGAGATATTTAAGTTAGACATAAAGAGATATTTCCAGGTAGGGAGAGAGAGAGTGGTCTAAAAATTAACTTTCTCCGGAGGTCATTAAATGTATGCCATCTTAATTGGGTTAAGCCTAATGCCGTCTCTAATTTTCTATCACGTTTCCTTCAGTGCTGTCATATTACTGCCCCTGTTATTTTGGCATTATAACAAATTATATTTTTATTATCATGGCATCTATTCCTTTGACTGAATGCTTTTCACTCTCTCCTTTTAATATGTGCAAAACATACAAGGAATAAAACCAAAATGGTTTGTGCCAGCCCAGTGTCTTTTTCTTTGTTCTTTTCAGCACAGATATTTTAGGGAATATTCTTATCTCTACATTGACTTCGCTTTTAGAAAAGATTAGGACAGCTTGACTGCTTCTAGGAAGAATGAAATCTGGGAGAAAGTGAAACAATATTCAAAGTATCATTTCAGCTAATTTTATGTATTGTTTTTTTTGTTGTTTTTTTTTTGTGTGTGTGCGTGTTTCTTTACGGTACGCGGGCCTCTCACCGTTGTGGCTTCTCCCGTTGCGGAGCACAAGCTCCGGACGCGCAGGCTCAGCAGCCATGGCTCACGGGCTCAGCCGCTCCGCGGCGTGTAGGATCCTCCTGGACCGGGGCACGAACCCGTGTCCCCTGCATCGGCAGGCAGACTCTCAACCACTGCGCCACTTATGTAGCGTTTTAAAACATTCCTCTACCCGTGATGAGTGGTATTGAGCGCAGGCTGGGGGAAGGCTCACTGCACTGTGCCCTCCTCAAGACCAGTATGCCTATGGTTTCCCACCCTCAGGATACCGTTCCTAGCAAGCAAGTTCACCAAGCTGTCTGAGCAGAGTTGAAGCAGGTAGCTTCAGACTTAAATAATACTTTTTTCGGGGGGCGGGTAAAAAAAAAGTAATGTTTTAAGTTTAAAAATGTTAAACTTCATTTGCAGGAACCCTTGACCTAGTCTTGTTAGTACTGAATCTAACCAGATAATTCAGGGAGAAATGAAAAAACCTTAGACTCTTCAAACAATCCAACGAATTCTGCCTCTCCTGCCCCCAAACACTTATAGTTTCAATGTTCTGAATCAAACTCTCTCTTTATTTATTTAATCCTCATGCAAGTTTCTAGAGGAAAAATTTAAAATACAAAATATGGGTCAAATTGTTTCTCCTACTTGATTTAAATCTTTAAAACTGACTCGTTTGTCAACCTGGCAGTTATTTAAAAGATTAGTTTGTTAAATTATAGATAAATACCTATAGATGCACTGTCTAATATGACAGCTACTAGCCACATGTGGCTATTTAAATTTAAATTAATTAAAGTTAAATAAAATTTAAAATCCAGTTACTTAGTCACACTAGCCACATTTCAAGTGTTCCATACCCACATGGGGCTAGTGGTTACCATACTGTACACTATAGATATAGAATATTTTCATCATCAAGTAAATTTATATTGGATAGTGCTGACCTAGATAAATGAAGATATAAAGGAATGTTATGAATATTTATGACATATGAAACATTGCTTGTTTGCCTTTATTTTATTCCTTTTATTATAATCCAATTCTCTGTAACATTGTTTCAGCACAAGACAATGTTAAATGATTTGAATCCATCTTAACTAAGTTCTGCTCTTGTCTCTGTCATTGACAGTCACCTTGGACAAGTCACTTAATTGATTCATTTACTCACTTTTTCAACAAGTATTTCCTGTGCACCTGCTATGTTTAAAGTACTGTGCTGAGCACTGGAGTGAAGGCAATGACCTAAACAAAGTCCCTGAACTCAAGGAACTTACATCCTAGTGAGAGAAGAAAATAGTATGCAAAAACAATATGTAATATAATACCACAAAGTGTTAATTGCTACAACAAATATTACTCCCTGCTAAATGGATCAGAAAGTCCTTTTTATGGAAATGATGTTTGGGAGATGAAGCCATGCTCACAGAACCCCTCAGACTCACCTGTCTGGGTCTTTTAGACACTTGTTTCTCTCCAGCTGTTGCTATGTAAACTAACTTCATATGGATTCTGACCACCTTCAAGCAGACACAGCATTGCCCCAGAACCACCCTAGATGGCAACTTCCCTGTTGATGCTGAGGCGTGAAACACTGCCTGAATTGCTTGGTATCCATTCATATGTGATCTAGAAACACAGAGGAGTCAATGCCTCATGATGCATATTTTGACTAATGGGAGATGGGAGCTAAAGGATAAATTCTTCTCACTCTTTTCATCCCAGAAGTAAATCCTGAGACACAGTCTTTTATGCCCTCAGAGGTCCCATGAGATGGAAACATTAGCTGCACTTGATACCAAGCTGTGGTCAACTTTGTAACACAGCATTTTTAGTTTTCCTCTCTCTACTCCCTTCCCCTTAGTCTTTCTTTCCCTCACTCTGAATCCCTGGGACTGCGCTCCCAAATTATATCATAACACATAAGGCTTTGCCTTAGGCTTTTCTTTATGAGAAACCCAGGAAAAATTACTAGAGAAAGAGCCTTGTAGGCAGAGGGAATTTTCAAGTCCTGGAATCAGTAGCACGCTTGGATTGTTGAGACACAGCTAAGCTCTTAAGTCTTGGCTTTCACATCTACAAAATGTGATGGTTGAGTAATTTATCAATATTTATAAAAATCTGAGACTTTTATATATAATGTTTGCACATATGTATCCTATGCATTTATAAGATTACATCCAATGTTTATTGTCTTTTTCATTTATGCTAAGTTTCTTCTGCTTTTACAACTTTGTAATCTTATATGAGAGCATTTTATGGAGTCTCAATGGAGCTTTTATACATAGTGATTGCTTAATAAGTCTTAACTCAGTGGCTTACTGATCTTTTGCAACAACTTTTGAAATCTGAATGAGACTTTTCTCTCCTTCTCTGACCTAATAGGCCAGGGTTTTTCAAACCTTCGTGGGCATCGGTAACTCCTGGAAAAATTTCTGAATGCCTATATTTCCCCCCAGCCCCATCCAAGATATTGTTTCAGTTGGTCTGGGAGGAAGTCCCACCATTTGTATTTTACACTGACACTCCAGACACTTTTGAGAAGGTCCTCTGATGACCACACTCTTGAGTATCAACAACAAATGATGAGCTACATGGAATTTTGGCACTTTAGTGGTTTTAAAACTTTAGTTATGAGCAGTCTCTTTCCATAAAGGGTTTATACGTCTGTGGTACATGCAGGTATAATAGAAATAGCTATAATCGGACCAGTTAAAACATTACTTATCAATAAAAACAATTCACACAACTTATAGAAAAGCAAACTTCAATTGATGTGTCAAGGGTGAAAACATTTTAGCTATTAATTGCATAGAGCTGCCTCTACTAAAGTTATCCTGGGTATTATTTTCAATAATTTTTTGTTGTGGTAAATCATAAATCCATTAAAATAATGATTTTTAAAGATGGGTGATGGCAGACTATGAACAGAAGGGCCATTATTCTAATAAAGATTGGCACTCTATTCAAGAGATGCAAATTTTCTTGTATGAAGTTGGAGGCACTAATGTTAGCAGAGGTTTGCTGTCTTAAAAATTATTACAGAAATACCTGTATGTATTATTAAATATTCAAGATACATGGGGTATTTCTGGGTATGATATTACCACATCACTTTCTTTGCCAAAATTCTTCAAGATTTTTTTCCAGCTTGCTTGCAGAATTAAGTCCATTCTCCTCAGCTCTCCACTGTAAGTATTCTGTGATATGGTGCTGATTTACATCTCTTGTTTTATCCCCTGAAGTCTCCACAGCACCACTCATGTAGTCTATGCTAGTTTCCAAGAAGGTCATGTTTCCCACAGGATGTCCCTGAAAACACTATTTCAGGAGACTAATAGGTGTTATATTTTAATTTAAAAAAAAATTCTCCAAGGTCAAATACATTTGAAAAATGATATGATAAGCAAATTTAATCAGTTTTTTTTCTATAATTCTCAGACCCTTTAGGATACTAGTGTGAATTAAGAATAGCCAGGGAGTGAATATAGAGTGAAATATTCCCAAATGAGTTTTTTCAAAAAACACTTTTTTTAAATGAAGTACCTGTTGAGAAGAGTGTTCTGAAGGAGATAGTTTAAGAAAAATTGAGGTGGTGGGACGAGCACATGATTTGGAATCTGACGGCCTTGGAGTCAGATTCCAAGCTTGATATTCACCAATGGTTTGACCCTTGACAGGTAAGTCTTTAGACTTGTGTTTCTTGCAGAAAAATGCAAAGTTATGTTTAACTGAGAAGGTGATTATAATAATAAAATAAGGAAACATATATTAACCAGCAATATTGATCTTTGCCATATGTTAGGTGGTCAGTAAAAATTAGTTTTGTTGCTTTTCCTCAACTTCCAGCCAAACTCAGCTCTTCACAGTTTCCTTAAATATATGTAACTCTTTGCTTTTAGAGATGATAGAAATGGGTTAATACTTACGCGCATGTTTCTTCATGTGATATTTGGCCTCTGTCTTGTTTTTATTCTCCCATCCTTTAAATTCACCTTCTTTATAAAGCCTTAATCTTCCCATTAAAACTAGTATCTCCCTTGTTTGTATTCCGGTGGAATTATTTTGCACCAGTATTCCATAAATCCCTATTCCTCTATTAAACTATAGCTTCTGGGGGCTTCCCTGGTGGTGCTGTGGTTAAGAATCCGCCTGCCAATGCAGGGAACACAGTTTTGAGCCCTGGTCTGGGAAGATCCCATATGGGAAGATCCCATATGCCACAGAGCAACTAAGCCCGTGTGCCACAATTACTGAAGCTCACGCGCCTAGAGCCCGTGCTCCGCAACAAGAGAAGCCACCACAGTGAGAAGCCTGCGCACCGCACCAAAGACCCAACACAGCCAAAAATAAATAAAATAAAATAAAATACAATAAATTTTAAAAATAAATATATAAATTGTAGTTTCTGTGTGTCCAGACATCAAGTATTGATTGGCTAGCATAAAAATATTTTAATTAAAATAAATGCATAATATTTTATTTTCTAGGAAAACCACAAGCAGCAGACTCTATTCTTAATGACATAGTAATGAAATTTAAAAGAAAGATTGTTGATATCAACAAGCTGCCTGTTGATTCCTGACACACATTTTTTAAATGAATTTTTAGTTTTCTATTGCTTTCAGTGTTGATTGGATGATGAAAAAACTTGGCTTATTCATATCTCTTTTGTAATCTTTTCATCTCTATTGGACCAATATTCTCCTCCAAAATTTTTGTAATTTTTTTCCTTTGGGTTCTCAAGAAATACCTAAGTTCTATATGTCTCTGGATTTAATGTGAAATGTATTTGGCTACATTCAAAGGCTGTAAATTAGTTCATAAAATTAATATTCCTCTTCTGGTTTGCACTTAAATCTCAGTGTTAAGAAGCCACATGACAGATTGGATGAAAACATGCATTTTTAGTGAAACATTCTTGACTTAAAATCTTGGCATAACCACTTTTTTAAGCATTTGAACTCGAAGTTTAGAGAAATTAGACATACTCCCAATTTTATTTCTATAAGGAGATAATAGTACTTCATAAGGTTATTATGAAGGGTTAATGAAATTATATGCATATACTGTTTATTGGTAAATGAACATATTTTAGATATTATTTTATATAAATGTGGCTTTATTATTCTAAAATATATAAAATTTTATTATTAATAAAGTTTAATTTGAGTTTTCCAAAAAAGATTTGGTGCTATTTTCATATTTTTCACTTGTTTCAGTATTATTCAACAAATCAGAAATTTGACGATTCCACAGATAGACTGAGAAGGAGTGGGAGTCCAGGTTGTCCTTCAGTCTTCATCTCGAGATATCAGCCCTCAGACTCTTTTTAACAATATTCCCACTAAGTAATAATTTTGCACTTAATTAAATTTCCCTGGAAGTAATTTTTTGTTTATTTCTATTTTAGGTTTTAGTAGAAAGTCCCAATCAATCAAACAGAGAGCAAGAAGGAATAAATTCCACAACTGAAAGAAAGTTATGAGGACATAAATAACTGTTAGGACTCTAAGTAAAAATTTCTTTAATATGTGGTCTGATGCGGTATTTCAACACATCAAGATCCAATGAAGCTGATGCAGCAAGTGAATGAAGAACAGTTAACCTCAGACTTACCATAAGGACAGAGCCAAAAGTCTGCCTCACTGATACTCTATCAGGCCTACTGGAAAGACACACTAATCCACACTACTCCCTCCACCCTGGGCCTCTTAGCTTTAGAAGTGGTTGCTTGCAGGTTTTGAAAAATCCATTGTTGATATGGTTCCTTCTTGTTCTCTGAGTCACAGAAGAACCCACAATTTCTGCTAATGAAAATTAATTTCTGGTTTTAATAGGTGTTTCAATGGGGCTTCATTTGGAAGGGAACTACTCAAGGAAAAGAGGGAAGCTTAATGTCCAAGTACTTCAGAGAAAGAACAAAGACAGTTCCGTATAATCAAAGGTTTAGTCCTAAAAGACAAGAAATACATATTTATTTTGGAGTGAGAAAGTCATTTTTATCCCAAGAGACAGTTCATATGGAAGATAATCAATTTGGGGCTGCATTTCTACTGCTGTAATGTGTTTTTATCATATATAAAACAGAAGTCAAAGTTCTCAGAAAATATTAAATGGGATCTAAAAATAAAATAAAATAGCTGCAATAATGACTTGGTTTAAAATGTATATTTTAAACTAACCCAAGCATGCAAAATTTTACCTGACATTTAAGTTCCCTTGGTATTTAAGAGAGAAAAATTACTATTTCTATGGAAATAATTTTCCCCAATGGAGAGTGAAATGCTCTATTTATTTATCAAGTCTAAGTTCTTTGTGTTTCATTAGAATTACCAGCAGACCACTGCTCTCCACCTGATGCCTGCAGTAATTTTAAGCCCTCTTCTCTCTGGGCTCAGATAACCTAGGTTGAGTACTCTTTTTTTTTTTTTATGAGCTCTCCAAGTCTTTCCTATTAGATCAGTTGTGTCTACCCAGGTTATACTAATCCTGGTCTCTTCAAAAAACAAGTGTACATGTTTTTTGCATGTGACATATCATTTATGACAAAGGAAAAGAGCAACTACATAGAAACCCCTAAAGACAGAGAGATTGGAAATGTGTTCTGAGGTGGAACCGTGAAGAGAGAATAAAATAGTAGTACTTCCAGAGGGAAGTGACCTAGCTTGATTGGATTTGTACAGTGCTCCCACCAAACTAACCCACTGACTGCCCCCAAGCACATTTCACACCTGCACTCCTCATGCTGGTGCTCTTGTTGTCCACCCAACTTTGTGTTGTTACCCAGCTGGATTACATACAGTCTCCAGCTATTTCATAATGGCTTCCTTGTTCAGGAGCTGGGGCTGATCATTTTGTTCCCCTAATAAGCTTGTTATCTATTTTTATTGGTAGCTCTTTTCCAGTTGCCAAGGACAGTATTCCTCATCTAGTGCAAGCTCCTTCCTTGCTTCCTGCTCAACCTCCCAGCCTCTGATTACAGACCCCACTGTCATTTGGTCAATATGGAGTAATCAGGTGTAAGCATCTGACCAACACTAGGCCAAACTATCATTACACTCTTTTGCCTGGCCAATTTGCTCCCTTCTTGGTGTTTTGTTAGTCAGTGTGTTTGTTTTCTCTTGTTTCGTTTTTAACCTGGAACAGGAGAGAAGATCATTCATAGTCTATCTTTTATAACAAATCTAAAAAATGTGAACTTGGGATCCATCTCCTAGTAACTATGTTGAAGTGACTAATCTCAGAGAATAAAACTGACATGCAGAGAGAAGAGAGAGAGAGAAACAGAGAGATAGATACCAAGAGAGACTGAGAGTTTTGGAGTACAGTGTTTGTAACCTCAGTTTTAATCATGTATGAGATCCATCTCTACCCTTGAACGCTTGTGACATTTTATGTTAGATTTATGTTGGATATTATTATATTCTTTTTTCGTATAAATTAGTTCAAAATTGATTTCTATACTAGAAATTAAAAGACAGCAAACTAATATGTCAATGTCACTCTTTAAAGGTACAGGATACCATGCTTTTACTGGTCTTTTATATATGTGGTAATTTTCAATTCCCTGGGAGCAGTGACTATATTTCATGTTTCCTTGCATTCCTTGTGGTACCACCGCAGCCAAAGGAACTCAATTAACATGTTGGTTGACCTAAAAAGACACAGTCGTAAGGTTTCTTCTAGTTTTTTGAAATTTGTCTTGCCACTCCAATCAAATCTTGGCACTAGTATTAGCAAGATAAAGGGGGAAATGCCATAATGTACCTTCATTAAAAGCAATGTATTTGGTATTTATACAGAGCATAAACTTTTATATACAGGGATTATAAAGGCCAACTCTTCCACCTTCCAGATAAAAAAAAAAACTTAGACCCAAGATGATTAGGTAACTTGATTTGATGCATGCAGATATGGTCAGAATAAGGATTAAAAACCCAGTTCACTCAAACTTGAATCTCCTCTGAATCACATCTTTAAACCCCTCTTAATAGTTAAAATGAATATTAAAATGAATTACTGGAGAGTTCTATCAAAAAGAATTTTTCAGATGTGTCTTCATTGCTGGCATATATTTAGGTTGGTCAAGTACATTGCCACAAATCAGGTAAAATACGCTAGTAATTATGTAATTTTCAAATTTCCTACACAAAAATATCTTTGGTGGCTATGCATCTAAATATCTTGTATTTTATTTCTTAATCAACGTTATAGAAAGCTTTATCTTCCCACCCATAGAATAAAATAGAAAATGGGGTATCAAAGAAGACTAAAGTAGTATCAACAATAGTAATAAAACTAGAAAAATAAAAACTAGGGAAAACCCAAATCCACTCTCTTAGCTTTTTCCTATTGTTATTTCTTTGGAATGGAATCATATAGCCAAGTTCCTGTCTATCAAGTCAGAGTACTAAGTTATATTGATTACTCTTACTGGGGTAAAAAGCCTAACTCTGATTGCACACCTGGCCTTCTACATTTCAAATGTTCCCTGTTATGGCATTTCAGAATATGTGAAGTATACACAGAATTGGTTGTTTGATATTCTAATTTGCATATCAAAAAATAATGCTTTTCATTTACTTCATTGATGGCAATTGTGTTGTCTGAAATCAGGAATAAAATTTTAGGGTTTGAAAGTGATTTTGATAATCTGAATTCTTTTTCCTTACAAAGGCAGTAAGAATTTGGAAAGGACTAGATAGTCAAAACTTTTGTTGTTAAGTTAAAAGTAGGAAAGTCAACAAAACACTCAAACTACTAGATAGATAAGTGTCTATTCTATTACATATTTCACCATCAGGAGGTCAATTACCCTTGGCTGTGTTTCCTCACAGGTGATTTTTAGATTTCTCCAAGAAATCTTTTCTTAATCTGAATTTCACTTTTTCTTCTGAATATCCCATTCTGACCTACTTAAGGTTTATGAATATTTAATGATCTCTTGCTCATTTATTTGGAATTGAGGTTGAAACCACCATTGAGCTCCATGTTGACTTACTTGTAGATGTGAACTTAATATTATTTTAAGATTGCATGGGAATATATAAATATAATGTAAATATGTATACAGGTATAAATCATATATATACACATATATTTTATTTTTAACTTATGGTTGCATCAAACTCAGTACCATTATGAGTTATATGAGAGATACGTTTAGGAGACAAGCTATAAACATCACTAATAGTTAGGAATATTTATTTATCAGAATACCACAAAACTTTTAATAATTGTAAACCTACTTGAGATAATGTGATGGGATAAAAAATAAAGTATATTTCGGGTAGGTGGATTTAAGTCCGAGTTCTGACATTTCAAGCATTGTGACTTTTCTGAGCCTCACTGGTCCTGAGTATAAATTTTAGCAAATAATAATTGTGACCATGAAGCTTTTTGTGAATATTTATTGAGATAAAAAGTTTGAAAAGCTCTTGGTAAGTGATGATGTGCTATAAATATATTGCTTGCTTTTATATGAAAGTGTCCATGACATGTGGTGTTTGCATATAGAATATATGACAGTAAAAATATGGTTATTCATTTAATAATTGAATGTCCACTTTTGGCTAATTGAAATGAAAGAAAATTAAAAAGTTACATTTGAAGTTGGTTTGTATTTTTCTACTTCTTTGTTATCTAGTAATTTTTTATTGGATGACAGACATGAATTTACATTGTTGAGTGTTGGATTTTTTAGTATTCTTTTTCCTGGCAGGCAGTTAAATTACTTGCAGATTGCTGTGAACTTTTGACCTCTCTCTTACATTATTTTAGGGCAAGTCTAGAGTGGCCTTTATTCTCAGACTGATAAAAACACTTTGCGCAAGGCCTTACCTTTCCAGGATAGTTAGTCAAGGTAGGAGTTACAACAATTCCCAGTCTTACGTAATCTCTGGGAATTTTCTATCTTACAACACCAGAGTAATTTTTCTTTCCTCAGAAGTTGCGCTTGTCTGGCCTCATGAGGTCTCATCTATGTACGTATAGATTGCTATTCGGCCAAAGACTCAGGGGAACAAATAGCTCTCTCTCTCTCTCTCTACCCCCTTTCCTCTTAGGGATTGTACACTGCAAAGTAGAGCTGTCTTGACCTCTACAAACTGCAATTTTGTCTCCTCAACTAGTATAAGTACAACTAGATCAAACATGGAATTTAATTTCTTTTAATTAATGACAAGATTGAAATACCGGATAATTGAATTATAAACACATTGGCTTATTTTAATGTCAATATTTTAAATACAATTTAGTACATTAGATACAATTAGATAGATACAATTTAGTACATTAATTTTAAAATAATAGTTACATAAAAGATTCTTCTTTATGTTGGGAATAAATATTTCAAAGGTACTGGAGTAATTTTTAGCATGTTAGTCCAAGAACAGGACAGAGCAGAAAATTTTCTCAGGAAAACTGTGAGCCTGATGACATTTAAGAAATAATATCTTTATTGTATCTTTGGATTTAATTTTTTAAATAAGTGAATGTAAAAGTAGTTAGGGACCAATAGCAAAATAAGATTTTTCTAAATTGATAAGTCATACTTCTTTACTGTGCAAAATTATTTTTGAATTAAAATATAATTTTGGAAATCTGATGGCATCATCAATGTATACATTAACAGATTCAGGTTTTATGCCACCACTTACCATCTACATATAGGCCTTTTTTTTTTTCTCCTTCTCTTTGGAGTTCCTGAAGTTTCTATGTAGTTATGTAAGTGCTAAAATATTGATTTAATAATTAATTTGTCTTATTATTTTATTAAGTCAGTGAAAAAGTTAAGTGTACATTATATTCCAGGTAATGTGACAAACAATAGGAATATGATGGAGGTCCATCATTGAAGGGTTCACAGTCCAGACTAAGATTCAGAAAAGTAAATAGGTAATAAAATTCAGCATCTCGCTGTCAGGATACAGTCAAAAGGAGCAATTAAGTTAATATAGCTTTGGAGAGGGGACTAGACAATATTCTCCTTAGAGGTAACATGCAGATGGGTATATATATTTTTTCATAAATATACATATGAAGAGAGAGAAAGTGAATTTCTCTATAGCTGGAACTCTACATACAGGTTGATATCTATATCTATGTAGATATAATGTTTACCTAAAGTGGTAATACAAATACATAAGGTAAAGCAATACATAAAAATACATAAGAATCCTTTAGAATTCAGTGCTTCACTTTAAGTATCCCAGACTTAGAAATCCATTTATTACCTAGTATGGTTGGTGGTTCTGCCCATTGCAAAGTTTTCATAGTCACAATAAAGAATATGTTGTTTTTGCAGAGGTGGGAACTAAAATTAAGAATCTTTTCACCAAAACATTTGAGCCAGTGACAAATTTGTAAGCATCATCCAGAATTAGTGAATCTCATTAAGGTTAATCCAAGTTTGTTTTCGTTGCCTGAATCAGGTAAAGAAAAATGTAGAATTGTATCAAAAAGTCTGGATAAGTGATTATAAACTATAAAGAACTAAAGACATCAAGGTAGTGAGTAAAAGGAATAACACGGGGCTTCCCTGGTGGAGCAGTGGTTGAGAGTCCGCCTGCCGATGCAGGAGACATGGGTTCGTGCCCTGGTCCAGGAAGATCCCACATGCCACGGAGCGGCTGGGCCCGTGAGCCATGGCCGCTGGGCCTGCGCGTCCGGAGCCTGTGCTCCGCAACGGGAGAGGCCGCAACAGTGAGAGGCCCTGTACCCCCCCCCCAAAAAAGAATAACACAAGCAATTGACATAAGACATTTTCAAGAATTTCATCTTTTTTGAGAAGTTTTCTTTCTGTGTTTGAGAGGTACACATGAGCTCTCAGCTCACAAGATATGAAAGTTTTAATGTCTTTATTCACAAAACACAATAAACTGTATTGTCCAAAGTGTGCTTAAACCTTGGCATGTATGAATGGCTTTATTCTGCTTTCATGCAATGGGTGAATTGTACTTGAATGAATGTAATTGTGTATTGGGGAAAAAAGCAACAACAAAGGGAACAAGTCCACTGAGAACTCTTATGAGATATCAAAGCACAGATAGTATTGGCATTCAGGGGTTTCATCTGGGCTTTGTCACTGAGCAGGTATATGAACTTCAGCCTTCCACTTAACCTACCTGGAAATATGCTGCCTCATCTGAAAACCAAGGGGTATGTTACATGAGCTCTATGTTTTGGGTATGAGGTAACAATTTTTATTGCTTGATGAATGAATATATGGTCATTGCTCATAAAAGTACTGTGTGAGATAACATTGAACATTTTTATATATCTAATTAATGCCCTAAATATCTTGAGATTTATTGAGAAAAACTCTTAAAGTGTAAGGATATAAAATACGTTTTTGGCAAATGAGAACCCAAGAGATTCTAAGTTATATCATACCTAGTACAGGAGACATTCTGAGACTTAATTATAATGATTTACCCAGCAAGAATGGAAATAACAGAAATCTTTTACAATCCACTAGTCAATAACAAGACAGAAGTTTACAAATAGCTGCCAATAAATATAATCATAAATTTAACAACACATAATCTTTTCTTTCCTCCTTCTTAAGGAAACAGGAGATAACTCAGAGTTAATTCAAGTTTACTTTCAAAATAGTTTAAGTATCATTCTTATTACTGATGCCAGGTTTTAGCAAATTAAGTATTTTGCTGAAAGAGCACATGCAAATAAAAAGGGGGAAAGTCCTAAACCAAAAAAGAAGCCGTATTAATGGCTTCTTGAAAAATACAACGAAGACCTAGAGGCTGAATCTACAGCTGCAGTTAACACTCCATCATTGAGCTATGATGGACAATACTGGTACTGTACAGATTCAGGCTAAATTAATGCTGTTGGGTTTTGTTTCTAAAGACAAAAAAAAAAAGTGTATGAAACAAGTTCAGTTCTCACTAAGCTGAATCTGTGATCCCATCTGTTCAGATTTTATGCTTTAAGAAGAAAAAAGAAATCAGCCTCAGAAACAAACCTCTTTCATCCTAATACTATTAAGATATTCAGCAGGAGAGCTAGATAAAATCCTCGGAATTTTATTCAACTTGAGCAACTAGTTGAATGGTGAAGCCACCATTGTTTTGCAATATCTAGGGCAACCTGCTCTTCTAAGGAAGCATGTGAATGAAGCAGTGAGCTAGACCTATAGAAAGGGGTGCCATCTCTCTTTCCTGGCACAATCTGAGTAGTGAACTACCCATTTTTAAGGGTAATAACTAAGAATCCTACTCAGTTCTCCCATTTCACTAATTGCAAAGAGGTGATCTGTCTGAAACTATAAGGTAGAAACATCACATTAATTTTTTTCTTTTGATTTTTAAGTAACTTTTATAAGGATAAATAAATGTCCATCAAAAATTTTTACTGCTTCTCCTTCTTCTTAGAAAGAAAGAGATTGGATATAAACACAAGATATTATTGCCTAATGAAATGCTTACTAGAGAATAACTAATTGGCTTAAAATAGCTTAATTATAGGCTTGATTAAATTTTTCAGTCCATGTTTATATTGGTTTCCTGGGTGCAATAAGTACTGCATTTCTTTAGGATTTATGAATAATCTGCTTCATAATTTAAAATACAGTCAACAAAACATTGTTCAATTTTAGGAAAAAGCTTTAGACACTGTAATTTCTCAGAATTAAAATTTACTTTATCATATTGATCATGATAATTTTACATATTCCAGTAAGGCTTTAAAATATATGATATATTGATGACATTGCACTTTATTAAATACAATTTTAGGATACTCATTTGATATTAAGCTGGGTATAAGTACTTATAATCTTATTGTTCCTATTATCATGACTTAGATATCTTTCCTTCACAAATGAAAATAAAAGAAAAGGAGACCGAAGGCCTAAATATTCCATATCGGATACCAGGAATTCGGTAAAGGAGGAATCAGAAAACACCTGTAGTGGATTAAGGCAACCTACGCAGACTCATTAAAAAATGTGCTGAGTACATGGATCTTCCTTCTTCATGCTAGTAAATTGAACAATTATGACACTCTGTGATATGAATGAAATGAGAGAATTTCTCTTGTAAATTGTTCCCAACTCCTTATCCTATAGTATTTTCTTCATAATAATGATAGCAGCTAACACTTAGTGAGGACTTACTCTATGGCAGACACTAGACACTGTTATTTAGTATTGTCTATTATATGTTACCCAGTGTAATTTCTTTACAACCTTCTTATTATCCCCATTTTTTACATATGAGAAATCAAAAACACAGAGAGGTTAATTAACTTGCTCAAAGTCATACTGCTAGTAAGTGATGAACTGGGATTCAGACCAGGGCTGTATAGCATTTGATGTCTCTCCAAGGATAATAGAGTGGTTAAAGATTTTTTTCAAAAGGCTTTTCATTAAGCAGAAAAAAAAAATCAGAAACGTTTAAGTACATGTTTTTTTCCCTCAATTCTCTTTTTAACTGGTATTCAGATCATGTAGAGATTGGCGTCATCGGTCTCAAAAATTCTCTACTTAAAAAAAAAAAACCTCTTTGTCTACAGTTTTGTTTAGGTAAGTTTCTTCAACTCTAAGGGATCAATGAGAAATTGAAAACTAACATTTGAAGACAGCTGCTATGGAGTCTTCTGATTGGGGGAAAACAATAAATTTGTTACTCTTGAAATATTTACATTTTGCTCTAAAGCAATTTAATATATAATAAACGTAAGCAGGGAAAAAAGTTATGTACTTATGTTATGCATTATGATCCTTAAAATAGAACATAGGATTGTTTGTAAAAGAGCAAAAATTATTAGCTCAAGAAGCAAAACAAATAAAAGAAACTAAATTTACCTATTGCCGAAGATATTACCTATAGCAATTGTTTGACGTGGAATATTTGCAATTTTGCTGCTTCACCTTGGTGGCATTCTATGTGGGTTCAATAAGCTTAATGATAAAAACACATCATGTTTCAGTCTTTCTTTAGAATTTAGAGACAGCTTTTGCAATCACAATCTCACTTGGTAAGATGAAAAAATAACCATGCTCTCTCATTTTCAGGTAAATAGGTATCAGATGGAGTTTTTCAATAAAGACCCTGGAGAATTCTTTATTACAAGGTCTTTTCAACATCTCGGCTCAGATGGTACACTCCCTTCCTGATGGTTGAAGAATAATGATAAAGTTGCTTTTATGGAATGCTAATAGGATGATAGCCCATAAGATGGAATGACGAGAGTGGAGTTAGAAAAACATTTAGAAGAAAATTGGAGGAATGACAGGGAGGGTTTTAAACATGTTGAGATTGATAATTGTATAATCACCTCAAATTTTCCAAAAAGCTGTTAAAAATGCAAATTGTTATTTGAAAAAGATAAGAATGAAGTCATAGATATAGAGTTAAGAATTGTTCTTTTAATGGGAATAATTTTAATTGAAAAGTGAAGCAAAATAATAGCCTGGAGCACAGAATCATAAAGAGACAAGAAAGTACAGGATGAAGGGCCAAAGACTAAACCTCAGAATTTAGGCAAAGCCTAATATTGATTGTTTTACATATGTGCTGATCTACGCTTCAATAAATAAGCAATCTTTTCATTGTTCTCTTTGTTTAAGGAAGACAATACTGCTATTATCACTTTGATTCTGTGACCCACTTGTAACTATTTATCAGTACTTTATAATTTTTATATTTCCCAGACATAACAGTTTATTTTGTTTCTATATTTGAAATATTTACATGTTGTACAGAAAACTTGGTCAAGAAATAAAATCTTGAAAAGCAGTACCAGAAGATGGTGCCTTTGCCTCATAACTGTTCCTTGTGCATTCACCCTTACCTCATTAAAATTTTCCTTTTATGGATGATTTCTCATAACATCTCCTCATACATTATTTCACTTCCTTTGTACCACTAGCTCAGGGTTCTTACATTTAGGTTTTCAATCTTGAATCTAAATTTCATCATGTCTGCACCAGGATGCAATCTCAAAACTACACATTGGTACGTGAAATAGATCATACTATGGGAAATAAACATATGATGGCAGAACATTGGTGTGTGAAGGAGCAGGAATGGTTCTGCAACAAAGTTAGTGCAATAAAAGCTGCCCTTTGGGCTTCCCTGGTGGTGCAGTGGTTAAGAATCCCCCTGCCGATGCAGGGGACACGGATTCGTGCCCCGGTCCGGGAAGATCCCACATGCCGCGGAGCGGCTGGGCCCGTGAGCCATGGCCGCTGAGCCTGCGCGTCCGGAGCCTGTGCTCCACAATGGGAGAGGTCACAACAGTGAGAGGCCCGTGTACCGCAAAAAAAAAAAAAAAAAAAAAAAAAAAAAAAAAGCTGCCCTTTATCATTCCCTTGGATGGCCGAAACATTTTGGCTAAGGAACATAGGCAGTTTGGAATTAGGGGCAAAAGTATATCCACGGAGATTTATGAACTTAGATGTGTTCTCCTCAGAGATAAAAGTCATAATAAGAAGGGCCAGCATCTCAAGAGAAAGAATACTAGATTAGGAGAACAGCCTGAATATTTGTTCAGACTCTGCCATTAGCAATATGGCAAGTAACTTGACCTCTTTGAGCTTAGTCTTCATCTCTTATAGAATTAGATTAAACTATCTTTGTGAATCTTTCCTTTTACCGTCTTTTCTAACAAGCTATAATTTTTCTACACAGCAGAATGTTTATTCTGTTGCAGGATGGAAAATATGGTCTATGTAAACAGCTGTCACCAAAATTCATCTTAGGTAGAGAACTGTGTAGTTTGGAAAATATATTGATAGGTGTTTGATTACAGAAGGTAAGATCCTAAGAATTATAATTATGAGTTCTAATTAAGACAGAGGAAAATATTGCTTGAGACATCTTGAAAGAAAAAAAAGATGAGAAAATGAGACAGAGCAAGGAAGACGGCAAAAGAGAATTATTCTGAGATGAGTTTCTTCCCAGTTAAGCCCTGGTAAAGTCCACTAGAATCATGAAATACTTAATGTATAGATTGCTTATAGAATAGCTGAAGCAGTTGAATTGTAAATCCCTGTGCCAATGGATAGAAATGCAGATACAATCCCTAAGCGGCCTGGAGCACAGAATCAGAGAGAAGCAAAAGACAGTAAGCTTTTGAAATTTGCAGAAACTGTGGGGAAGGCCTTGAAATCCACCACAGATGGAGGAATTGGAATTCAGGCCAAGCCAGACAAAATCTTCAAAAGTAAGAAATTCTGATATGACATCTGGCTTACAATTCCAAATTGTGAGTGGCATCACTGCCTTGCTTGAATCCTCTTCTTTTCTCCATTATTCTGGGAGTAACATCCAAAACTGTTGGCATGAATTATCAAACTATACTCCATTTAACCCTTGTCTCCCAAACAACATCATGGCTCATATTTTTCTAGCTATTGAATTCCTGTTAGTGAGCCAAACTGTATAAATCCTGGACCTAATATTTCATCTTTTCTTTACCAAAAATGTCACCCTTCCCCATTTCCATTTGACCTTAGATAACAACATCTCAGCTTAAATTTTTTCTCCAGTTGGGGTTTCCAGACCCCCTACACTAGGGTTAAGGTCCATGTTTTATGCTGTCTGCAAACATTTTCTGGTTCTTACCCTTTCATACTACTCCTCAAACTTGATTTTAATTTCATCTTTGTCTTTCCTTCTAAACCATGAGGACAAAGACCATGTCTATATTGTTTACCTTTCTATCCCCAATACTTAGTGCCTCGAATAGGGTAGGAGCTAAATAAATTAGTACAGAATGACTGCTTTGTAAAAATAACAAATAATTTCAGGTTCTAGGACAGGTTTGAAATAGTCCTTATAAGTTCAGAGTTATACAGTGACAGCCCCATTCCTCAGTCACAGAGTGGTCATATTTGTTAAAGGATAAAAGCAACAGGAACTATGCTACCTGCAAATGTCAGTAATCTAAAGAGTAGAGACTTCACTTTTCATCATTTATTATTTGCATGATAATGTCATTGATCTGGTCATTACCCCAAAATGATTCAAACAGTCCACATTCTGTTCACCCATTCTCTGGTCTTTTGGGTTTGATTGCTCGCTCAATTACTCCAGATTTTATTCTTCCCAATCAGGAAAGCTGAAGAAGCCTTATAACTGGCCCGCGTGCTCCCTTAAAAATCTGTTTCACACCCAAAAGCCACAGTGATCCATTTCAAACATAAATACAATCTGGCTAGGCTCTGAGTTAAATCCTTGAAAGCATTATACTTAGGAAGCAGCAAACCAAAAGCCTTTAATGTGATTTACAACTCCCCACATAATCTATAAGATTTGATTTCTTCTTACCCTCCAGAACTCCTATCATTCATTTATTTGACAATTATTTATGACTGCAAAATACGCTAGACATTGTTATAGTTGCTGGGGATGCAGAATTCCTGCCTTCATAGAGCTTGCATTGTCAGTCGGATGAACTGAGTCAATCTCTTGATACCACTTCCCAGCCCATCATCTCTCTGGATTCCATCCCATTAATACTGTCCTTGGTAAGTCACCAATGAACATCACGTTGAAAAGTCAGGTGGCACATTTTTAACCCTCGTCTTACTTAGCATCTCCAAAGCTTATGACAAATTGTTCACTCAGTCCTCTCTAAACACTTGGATGTCATGATTTCCCCCTTCCTAAATAGGGACACCTTCTCAATCCCATAACGATTCACCCTCAACCCTACCTAAGTGGAAGATGAAAAAAGTATGGGAGGGAGACAGAAACCCTGAGAAACTCCAATATTTAAATGAGTGAGTGAAGAAAAGAATGACCAATTTCCCGAGTCCCTAGATCAGATTGGTTTATTATACACTCTATATACTCAAGGGCAGTAGGACCCTGCACTGCTCCTCCATGGAAACTTTCAGAGTGACATATTTGTGTAATTACTTATTTAATGTTTACCTTTCCCACTAAACCCATTTCCCTATTAAACCCCTTAAGATTGTCAAGCTTGTTCCCTTCTATGTCCTCAGAGGTAAGTTGGATCTGACTCATAGTAGACATTCAACATGGTAGAAGAAATGAATATACAATCTGAAGACATGTTTGCACTCACATCTACATACTTTTCAGTATGTAGCTGTGTGATTGTGCGTGTGACACCCAGGTGATGAGAAAGGTAGATGAATGCCCCTAAATTACTAACAATAAAATCAATATACTGATGTTGGAGGAGGTCATCCGAAGGACGTGACTTCTGGTTGACCCAAGAGCTGGACCAGGGCAATTGAGGCATCTCACTCCCTCTCCTGGCCTTGGAATGTATATTCTCCCCACCCTTGCCACAGTGGGAATGTGTTTCAAGGATACAGCTTTGAGAGAGTAAGGCGTTGAGACCATTTGGACAGTATATGTGACCAAACCCCTTTAAGACCTCTATATAAACTTTTAAGATTCGGTGATGTGTGGGAGTCATTGTGGAGATCTATTTGTCTTGCTATCTCCCAAGACAAGCCTTGTTTATAAATTCCCTGGCTTTCTAAACCCACCACTTACCAGTCTGGAGTGGTCTGTCTGCCTTTTTTCAAACTCTCCTTGCCCTCCATGTATGGAGGCCAGTTTCAGATTTCACCCAGGAAACTTCTGAGGTTGCGACCCAACAACTGAAAATAAAAACTATTTGTAAATTGTGGTTAATCCTGAAGCAACATAGTCTTTCTTATTTTTACAAAAAAAATTATTGATAAGAGATTTAAGTATTTGTTATTTTATTGTTCTAATAGTGTTTCCTAATTAAACCCTAAATTAACCCAGAAAAAAAAAAACACTCAGATAGTAATAAAAAAAAAGTTGCAGCATGAGAGTATGTAGAAATGAGGCTGAAAGTTGAGAAAATTAAATACAAGACTGATATAAAGATCAAATTTGTATTCTCATTTCCCTCTTGTTATAAGAGGTGTTTCTTTGCTTTACTTATTTTATCTTACCATAAATTCACTGGACGTGCTTGTAACAAGTAATTTGAATCAAGAAAAAATTGTAGGGCTTCCCTGGTGGCACAGTGGTTGAGAGTCCGCCTGCCGTTGCAGGGGACACGGGTTCGTGCCCCAGTCTGGGAGGATCCCACATGCCGCGGAGCGGCTGGGCCCGTGAGCCATGGCCGCTGAGCCTGCGCGTCCGGAGCCTGTGCTCCGCAACGGGAGAGGCCACGACAGTGAGAGGCCCGAGTACAGCAAAAAAAAAAAAAAAAAGAAAACATTGTAGCAAGCAACAACTGGAGTGGACTTTTCTACTGCCTGCATGCTTGTTAGTAATACCATCTAATTCTAGATGCTGAGATACAATATATTCAAAGATACAGAAATATTCTCAAAGTCACCATAATTTTTAAAATGGTCTACAAAATTCTTTTGATGACATTGTTTTTTTGTTTTTAGTTTGAAGTTTTACTTCTAAAGACAGTATTGATCATGAAAGAAGTGGGACATTGATATTGATTTACATGCTTTGTAAGCTATACCGATGTACATATATTTGAAATATATTTTCTCTTGTCTAACTTTAGATTAATATAAAAACAAATATTAAAATGATCACAGGGATATTATACAAATATGTCCGTTGGTAATAAGATACAAGAGATGCATTTAACATAGTTTCCTAGTTCTTCATATTTTATTTCACCTCCAATATTCCCCAGTTGAAAATCTTATGTAATTTAATAATAAAACTATTTATAATGCTAACTAGTTCATTGATCATATTCAACCAACTCCTCAGTTGAAATGCTTAAAAGGGCTTGAAAGATCTATATGATAGAAATAGAAAGTGAACTAAGTCATCTGGAAAGAAACTATCATGTTTCCATAACAAATTGCTTCTTTTTCATGAAAATGGCTTATATAATTCGGTGGTGTTATTTTCCCCATAAATAATAAAACTCATATAAAATTGTGTTTATTCTAAGGGTCATATGTGGGTTTTGGAGAGGTCTTTTAATCTCCTGAAACTACAGGCAAAATATTGTGGTATAAGCTTATGAATATTTTTCTGGAAGAACCTTATCTTTTAACCACTTCTCAGTTATGTGATCCTCTAAAATATAAGTACAAATCATGTACAGAAAAGAGCCTACAACTCCACAGTGAAACAGGTAATGAAATTAATGAGATTTCAGGAGACTTTTTACACAAGGCTGTCATCATAATGTTAAAGTGGGGAAAACAATAAATTTAAGATTTATTTAATGTTTGAATTAACATTATTTAGGCTTTCATGTGTTTAAAACTCGTGATAACTAATTTTAAGAACAGGAATCTATGACTGAAATAATTTTCAGCATGTCTGTAGAAGTCAGAATTTTAAAGATTGAATCAATTGATTGCCACCTCATGTGCACAATTTCAGACATACCAAAATGACAAATCAACTCACTTAAATTTGTCTTAAGTCTTCTCTGAAATAAAGTGGAGGAAAAATAAATAACATTTAAAAGTTGAACTGAAATGACCTATGGCTCCAGACAGATAAATTAATGTTTCTTAATATACATTTTCATGAAATGTAATTTTGTACAAAATGGCAATACTCTTAATATGTTATATGTTACTCTTAATATGTTATATGTAATACAAATACATATTGTTCACCAAGATGAGGGCATTTTGTTGCTATGTCAATAAAAGCAGCATCATCTATCTTCTTACCTTTCAATCAAATGACACTGTCAAGACAATATTTTATTAGAGAAGTAGAACGTGTTAGTGAAATAGGTTATTGTTATGGACTGTAAGCCTATTAAAGCTGTAAATTTATCTTCACATATGTCATGTAAGATGCATTAGTACCCATTAGATGAAGGTATAAGCTACTGTTGATACCTTTTTTATTTATTAATGGAGCTATTGTTGATATTGTTTCACCACAATATCCTCCCAGTCGTGTGTGTAAAGCCTCCGAACAAAGCTTTCTTCTAAACGCTAGACCATTCTAAATGATATACAGTTAAGAAATGTGCTATTCTACTGCATTAAAGCACAAGCCAAATGCAAATTATTAGCATCCATTTCCAGTACAATGTTGCAAGTGAGAGAATGTGCATAACAAGGAAGCAATCACTTACCTTATAATAAATAACAGTTTAAAAAACTGATATCTACAATCCATGTAGTCTAGCTAGAAAAGCTTTCTTTCCATCCTTGGTAGTTATCCTGACCACTCAAAAACTAAGTTCATTCTTAAAGAACATTGAATCTTAAGTTAGAAAATATAGGATAAATCTTTTAATATTAATTTCCAGACCCCTAAAATGGCAATAAAAATACCTATGTTGTAAGAATGATGAGAATTATTTGAACAGCTTTGTAAGAAGCAAGTGCTGTGTAAATATGATTAACATTAACACAAATACATAATTAAAAAGTTCACCTACTAAAAGAATTATTTGGTCATAAAATTAACATTGGTTTTTTCCACACTCACCAACAATATTGTGTTTCTCTCCTCACTCACACAAGGCATCATGTATCACAAATATCTTAAAAAAGACATATAAGTTGGGCTTCCCTGGTGGCGCAGTGGTTGAGGGTCTGCCTGCCGATGCAGGGGACACGGGTTCGTGCCCCGGTTTGGGAAGATCCCACATGCCATGGAGCAGCTGGGCCCGTGAGCCATGGATACTGGGCCTGCACATCCAGAGCTTGTGCTCTGCAACGGGAGAGGCCACAACAGTGAAAGGCCCATGAACCGCAAAAAATAAAATAAAATAAAATAAAATAGCACAAATACATAATTAAAAAGTTCACCTACTAAAAGAATTATTTGGTCATAAAATTAACATTGGTTTTTTCCACACTCACCAACAATATTGTGTTTCTCTCCTCACTCACACAAGGCATCATGTATCACAAATATCTTAAAAAAGACATATAAGTCAATTACAAAACTCTTTAAAAAGATGTTTAAAATGTCTAAATTATTGTTTCATTTGCTTAAGAGAAAATCACAGATCAAAATTTCAAAAAAATAATGTTATGAAGAAAATCCATTAATTTCTACTTCAGACAAAGTGATTTAATTATGTTTAAAGTATATAGGCCCTGGGACTTCCCTGGCAGTCCAGTGGTTAAGACTTCATCTTCCAATGCAGGGGGCACAGGTTCGATCGGGGAGCTAAGATCCTACATGCCCTCAGGGCCAAAAAACCAAAGCATAAAACAAACAATATTGTAACAAATTCAATAAACACTTTAAAAATGGTCCACATCAAAAAAAATTAAAATAAATAAAAATAAAGTATATAGGCCCTATTTTCTAAAGTTTACTAGTCTTCTGGAATTCATTAGTCCACATGTAAAACATATGAAATATCATATATACAGTGATTTAATAATAAACTTAGATCTACCCTGCTCTTCAATTAGGAGCAGTTTCTCAATACAAATTGTTGAAGGCTGAGACATCACCAGTAATTTTCATGGTTTCTGACTCAGACTTCAGCACCAAAGAACAAATCACATAAATTTCCTTTGCCTTGTACACACTTCAGCAAGTGTCAATAGCAAATGATACCTGTCCAATTGCAGAGTGCCTTGCAGATAACAGATCTCACTTAATCCTCACATATGTAACTGGACAGTTACATACGTGAGGATGATACAAAGAGGACCAGTGAGATGAGGCTCACATGGCTTCAAGAATCAGAGCCAGAACTTAAATCAGATTCCAACTAAAGTTCAGAGTCCTGGCAATTACCCGAAAGCTGCCTGTGTGATTGCTAATCCATATCCAAATGCCTGTGTATGTGGGAAAGCACCGTTTTTAAAGTTTCTATAATTCAGAAAAAGAAAGATTTGGTTTTATGAGAGGAAAGACCTAATTCATTCTGTCTACACTGATGTATCACGTTAAACACTATTTCTAACTGATGCAACTATCTTTGTATGATATAATTAAGCTCCCTTGGAAAGAGTTCAAGACCAGCCCACATTACATTGAATTTTATAATATGACAACTAATATTGCATTAGATTTTAGTGGGATCGTTATATACTATGCCAGCAATTGGAGAAAATCAGCTTGTAAGAAATTATGTTCTAACTACAATGTTTGTGTGCAAGAATATCAGAATTAAATTTGAAAGACTTTTCTAATATTTCCAATATTGTACTTAGGTTAAATGCATTCCTTATTAAGAGTAGTTAAGAACAAAAATGTAAGGCTTTGTTTGCTAGCTACCTCATTATTTCCCCCTAAAAGCATAGTTATGCTGTCATTGTGGCCTTTAGACTCTTTACTGGGGGAATGGGGTAGATATCCTTGTTGAAAAGACAGCAGACTGCTGCATTAATTTTAATTAGCAAATAAAATAAATGTCCACAAATAATGGACTGAATAAATTATGAGATATTCAACATAGAATTCTACCCAGCCAAATGAAGTAGCTCTCCTTGTGTTAAGTGAATAAAGCAAGAAATAGAACAAAGTGTATGGTACGAATCTATTTGAAATCAAAAGGATACACACATGCACAAACATATAAATATACAAAAATGTATTTAAACAAGCATACCTCGTTTTCTTGCTCTTCACTTTATTGCACTTCATAGACATTGCATTTTTCTACAAATTGAAAGTTTGTGGCAAGTCGATGGGCGCCATTTTTCCAATAGCATTTGCTCACTTCATGTCTCTGTGTCACATTTTGGTAATTCTCACAATATAACTTTTCATTAATATTATATTTATTCATAACTTTTCATTATTATTATATTTGTTCTGGTGCTCTGTGATTAGTGATCTTTGATGTTACTACTGCAAAAATTGACTCGTCAAAGGCTCAGATGATGGTTAGCATTTTTTAGCAATAAAATATTTTTAATTAAAGTAAGCACATTACTTTTTTAGACATAATGTATTGCACACGTAAAAGACCATAGCATAGTGTAAACATAACTTTTATATGCACTGAGAAACCAAAAAAAATGTGTTACTTTATTGTGATATTCTCTTTATTGTGATATTCTGGAACCGAGGCCACAGTATCTCTCTCCAAGGTATGTCTATATTATTTATATGTGTGTATCCCTGTATATATTTATATGTATACATTTGTATTTTGATTTCTCTCATATATACATATATATACACATATGTACACACATATATAAACACACACACATATATATAAAGAACGGAAGATCATTGTACTCAGCACATTTTTATTTTTTTTTTTTATTTTTTATTTTTTTTTTTTTTGCGGTATGCGGGCCTCTCGCTGCCGCGGCCTCTCCCGTTGCGGGGCACAGGCTCCGGACGCGCAGGCCCAGCGGCCACGGCTCACGGGCCCAGCCGCTCCGCGGCATGTGGGATCCTCCCAGACCGGGGCACGAACCTGCGCCCCCTGCATCCGCAGGCGGACTCTCAACCACTGCGCCACCAGGGAAGCCCCTCAGCACATTTTTAAATGAGCCTATGTATTTAATGTGAGAGAGAGAGAGAATATATGCCTGGACAAATCTAGAAGGGTTCTAAAAGTCTAGCAGCAGCAGTTACCTCTGTGGAATAAGAAGACCTGGAAGCTGGAAACGCAGGATGACTCTGTATAATCTGTTCTTTATGGTTTGAATTGTTTATCACATGTAGATATATACATGCACACAAACATATTTACACATGTATATTATTTACATATATGTATATGCTTATACACATACACACATGTAGTGTGTGTGAGAGAGGTCCCCAAATATCACCTGCTGCTTACCTTCCTCTCTCTTTGTTCATGTCACTTGAAAATCTCAAATTTCACATCAAGACAATTTTTATTTTGCTTATGATCTGATGAATTGGGTGGCTGATCTCCTGACTTGAAGCAATGGGAAATACAAAGGTAGAGAAAAATAAAGGCACAATTACAGGCTGAGACCATGAATAAAGTTCTGCCCACATGAGACACTGAGACTAATGACCACTCCTGAGGGAACACCTAGGCAGAAGTAGGAATTCAACAACACTAACCATTGCTAAGGTGCTCCCTGGTGTGTTCAAACATCACCTTCGCAGTTCTTGCCTTTTTAATCCAAAATATGTGTTGCTGGGAATTCCCTGGCGGTCCAGTGGTTAGGACTCAACGCTCTCACTGCTGAGGGCCCAGATTCAATCTCTGGTCAGGGACCTAAGATCCCACATCCCACAAGCCGCACGGCAAACAAACAAACAAACAAAAGTGCTGCCTAACAAAAAAAGGTCTACACTGAACTTCCAGGTTATTACAAAGTGATTTCACTAACTTTCCTACTGCACCCTTTCTGGAGTGTGATGATTAATGTGCTAGCTTTAGCATTTTAATTTAATTTAGCATCATTCATTGAATGTCAACTATGTATAAAGCATTTTAGTACATCCTTGGGGTACACATGGACAAAGAATTATGTCTCTGAGCTGCAATTAAAGATCTTTGAATTTCAACATTATTTGACTAATTATTTTAATATGAAAAGCAAATCTTACATATGAAAATCAGGACTTCTAAAAAGTAAATTGGAGAATTTACATAAACTAAGAATTAAGCTAGTTTTATAGTTATTAAATAAGTTTCCATGGAGACATCTCTTCTCCATTATTAGATGTACTAAAATTTAAAATATATACAATTTCATAATAATACATATATAACATACAGTAGACATCTAATGCAGTAAGATACAATTTATAAACACTCACAGCTGAGATGGGGATGTTAGGATTGCAGAGAAAACTGGTCTACGGGGAGAAAGAAGAATGGAAATAGCTGAAGTAAGAAAAAAAGGAAAAATAAAATGAAGACGCTGCTGCAGAAAGATAAAATGACCGTCTGCCTTAACTTTCTGGATGACTTTCTACTTATAGATTTCAATCCTTCCTGTAGCCTGCCTCCTTCCTCAGCTAGAGCTCCACCACATATTCTCCCTCTTACAACAGGCTAAGTTTCTTCGTTACTCAAGTGATGAAAAGAATTCTGGCCAACACAGAAAACTGAGGCACAGAAAAACCAAGTAAACTTGCCCAGGGACATTCAGCTTGTAAGTGTCAGGGCAAAGACTCCAGCCCATGTGTGTACAGATGCCTGGCCCCTGTTGTGTGGCCTTGCCTTGCCATTATATCGAAAGCTCTAATAATAACCAGTGAGTGGCTAAGTGTCCAGATTTTTGCTGCAAAGCAAAGAGATAAGTATAGAGGTGTAAAGAAGTCAATTAAATTCTCTTTAAAATCTTGTGAAAATTTCTATTTAAACATTTTTAGCATGTTCAACAATGTAAGATACAGTTTTTCAGAAAGTAGTGTTATCAGACACAATCTGTATCAGATCCTATGTTACAATCACTGCTAAGGATATTAGAGCATCTAATTTTGAGTTTATATAAGACAAAATTGAGGAAAAATTTTAAAGGTTGTAAGGTGGTAGGGCTGACATTTTAATCATCTTCCCACATGTTTATGATGACAGGGAAAGTCATATGGGATGCTATGGTTGAGGAATATTTACCCTACTGTGAGCCGACTTTACTACTGTTTCTGTGAAAAGAGAAGTCAGAGGAAATGATTATCATTCTCATCTAACACACTGACACCATTTTTAAAAAAGCCTCATTCCTCTAACCTATTGTTACTAATGGTGTAAGACATAGAAATCCATTGCTGTAGTTTATTGTAGTGTTTTCTTGCTAAAAGGGATTCCATGATCAAATAATATTGGAAAACTTTGAATTCAGTAAAGTTACACAGGTGTTTAGTTTTATTTGATGTGTTTTAGTCTAATTTTACTGCAGGACTCCTCAGAGCCTTTAATATGCAAATGTTCATCGTGAAGCTACAAGTGCTGAGCAGTTTTTACTTGAAGAATTTCCCAAAGTTATTTTATGAGAGAAGCCTTGCCCCTCCTTTTTTTTCCTCTCTTGGGGGGCAAGGCAGGGGAGAAACACTTGCTTAGAAGGAGCAGCAAAATGTTCGAGAACATCAGTTCTTGAGTGACCTGCTCTGCCACAGACAAGTAATTTGAGGGAGACAAAACCCAAACAAAAAACAATTCAATGCCACAGATAATAGAGGTAGAAATGATACTAATTACACAAATTGGAAGAACTCCTGTTACTAATTCTTTTCACAAAGCCAGGGTGTAGTCCACTTCTAATCTGGTTCAATAAAAGCCACAGGTAGCCAAAGATAGACATAAAAAGCAGTTTCATCCCAAACTGATTCAAGCTCCTGCTTCTGACTGCAGAGAAGAAAAAAATGTTTCATAATGATTTGAAGAACAGTATTAAACTAAACTCTAAGATAAGGTTATGATTAAATTAAATAGCAATTGAAAACTGTTTCGAGTTTGTAAATAAAAAGACACCAAATTATACTGAGGTGCCTACTGCTTTGCATATCTAGCTCTTTTTAAATAATAGGGTTTTTCCCCAAAAACTATTGGCAAACTAGTGGCAAACATTAACTGCTGCATATTGCTTTTGTTAAATATCTTAATCAAGGAGGAGCTTTTGTGAGAAGCTTATTTTTAAATTTTTAAGTGAAAAAAAAATCACTCTTTAACCTGCTGAAACTTGGATATTTGTATAATGAGGAAATGCCTACTGATTTCACTTTCCCACTGGCAGTGGTTATCGACAAAGGCTATGCATTACAATCACCAGGGAAACTTTAAAAATACATGCCAATGCCTCTGCCTCACCTACAGAGATTTCAAGTCTTGGAGTGGGGACTCTAAAGCAGTTATTTTTAATTCCCCAGGTGATTACAATGTACATTCATGACTGGGGCCCACTGCCCTAAGAGGAAATAAACTATTTCACCAGTGCTGAAATCTAAACATAAACTATCAAAAATAATTAAAGGCACAGGAATCGATGAGGCACAGAGAAAACTTTCTTCTATAAAATTATTACTTTAAATTACTGCTCGTTATTTATGCATCATTAACTAATAGTAGCAAAGGGTGGAGAAATAGCAAATTTAATTACTCTCAGTTAAAAAAATCAATCAGAGGGCTTCCCTGGTGGCGCAGTGGTTGAGAGTCTGCCTGCCAATGCAGGGGACACGGGTTCGAGCCCTGGTCTGGGAAGATCCCACATGCCGTGGAGCAACTAGGCCCGTGCGCCACAACTACTGAGCCTGCGCGTCTGGAGCTTGTGCTCCGCAACAAGAGAGGCCGCGATAGTGAGAGGCCCGCGCACCGCGATGAAGAGTGGCCCCCGCTCGCCGCAACTGGAGAAAGCCCACGCACAGAAACGAAGACCCAACACAGCCATGAATAAATGAATGAATGAATGAATGAATAAATAAATAAATAAATAAAATTAAAAAAAAAAAAAAAGAGCACTTAGGTCAATTAGGTTACCCTTCCAGGGGCTCATCCCTGTCTACGTTGTGATTTCCAGTCCCTTTAAAAAAAAAAAAAAAAAAAAAATCAATCAGAAATGAAGATGAATTCTCTGAAACATTGTCAATAGCATTTGATCTACAAAATTAAACACAATGTTCAATACATTTATTACTTACTGATAATATAATATGCATTTTATGTTAATAAATTATTGAAAACTGAGGGAATAATGATTTGGGACATTATACCTATCTGAGATAGGCTACAAATTTAGGGACAAAATTTTAAGGTATTGGGTTAGATATGAAAATGATACAGTACTTCATTATCAGTATCAATATATTGTGTATTTTGATATCATACACATACGACTTGTATATCTTTAATTACTTTATATATATATATATACATATATATAACTACACATACATATTTATGTATTCATTCATTCATTCATTCATTTATAGAGGCATTCTCCCCAAGGCCATTACCATTAAATCATACATTATATCTCCCTTAATCGTCAAAAGAACCCTAGGAGACAGGTATTATTATTACCCACATTTTACAAATGAGGAAACCATCTACAGTCACAAAGTTAGTAAATCAGACATAATAGAAGCTTAACACATATTTGATAAACATATGCATATGGAAATTCAATTCTTAATGGTAGATAGTCAGACGTGTACAACAGTTCATCTGCACACTGAATGTAAGCCTTTTAGAACCTGTTTTAGAAACCTCTGTGCCAAAAGTCCTATGAAAACTGAGCAAGAACCCAGATATCCTTTCACTTCTCATATAGATGCAAGAAGTACCTTAGTTTTCAAAAATGAATACTAAAATATAGATTTCACAGTCGAACCCCAGACTTTCTGAATTAAAATCCATGCTAGTGAGGCCTAGAATTTGTCTATCTTTTAAAAAGCTTCTTAAGTAATTCATATGAATTTCAAGTAGGAATTCCAAGTATAGAAACTACTGGATCTCATTCCTCATGTTTGAGATTTAATGAGTGTGGGTCTTACTGGTGCTCCGTAAAAAGGGCAGACAAAGAGGCTGCATGGACAGGGCAGGTGTGTTCCCAGTTACTGTTTCCTTTCTCAGAGGCTAAGAGGCAGCCATACAGCAGAATATGGTGACTTAGGTCTCAGGCTCTGATACCAGACAGAACTGTTGAATTTTAGCTGTGCTGCTGCTAGTTTGTTAAGTGGGACAAGTTGCTTGATGCTTTAAAAGCCATATGCCTTTTCTGTAGAATAAGAATAATGACATTCCTTGTCTCATGGTAGGTGCTGGGTTGTTGTGGGAATTAAATAAAAACAATATATTCCTTACTGCATGACACAAGGTCTGATACCTAAAAAGCATACTACATCTCTTACCATTATCGAAGCATCAGAAAGTAATAGAGAGCTGAAAGGAGTCAGAGCTCTGTCAGTGTGTCTTATTTTCCCAGGTTCGTTTATTTATCTTAAATTATTCTTGTTCTAGGATAACCTCTCCCTCTCCCTCTCCCTCTCCCTCTCCCATTAAAGCTCTGAGTAATCTCATACTTCTTAATGATGTCCTTTCCGTGTGGGGGAAAAAACTTAAAAAAATTTTTTCTGTGCTATTTCTATCTAAAAATATGACAATTTGACCCCCTCAGAGCTAATTCTAGAGTGTGTATACTGCAAATAAACTGATTTAGCTCAGGAATATTGAAAGCAAATATGGTGTAGTATTTTAAAATAAAAAATTTTACAGACGCATGATACGATTGGATTGTACCACTAGTAATCACATAATGCACCATGCAAAGTACAATTCATAGACCTAGTTTTAAATTCGATTCTAATAAGTAAACGGATTTGATCCTGTTGGGGGGAAAGTCGAAGCACTAATCCAATCACTAATCCGATCTTCATTGCCATAAAAATTAAGGCCCGTCTACTTCCTTGGTACTAAAT
This sequence comes from Mesoplodon mirus, assembly GCF_964341445.2. NCBI lineage: Eukaryota > Metazoa > Chordata > Mammalia > Artiodactyla > Ziphiidae > Mesoplodon > Mesoplodon mirus. Next base: position 43,043,133 of record NC_138984.1, read on the forward strand.
AGTGTATATATTTTTATTTACGTATTCAATAATACGATGCTCTGTTTCAGTGAATGATGTTCTTCTGCCACTTGGTGGTGCTTGCCAGTTTCAGAATTTGTTTCTTGGTGGCACTGTAACACTAAGTACAAAGTAAGCTGAACAAAATCACAGCATTCCTGTTGGAAAGGCTTTGCTTCAAACTGTTTAATAATTTAAAGAACCTCTGTGGAAGCAACTGCTTTTGTTAACTAGTCACAACCCGTAATTAACTCCTTTGGAGTTTTAAGTTACTTTGGGCAAAATGTCTTAGGAAGAGTACATATTATTAGAAAGCATGCCAAAAACTTACTTAGCAGAGAATTCAATAACAGTTTTACTCAGCTAAGAGGTTCCTTAAAATTCTACTGCTATAGCCAAGCACTGATACCCTAGCAGGTCCTGTTTCACTATCATAATTCCTGCATAAACACTTTTAAGGACTTTGCCTTCAGTTTCAAGCATGACTTATTTTCATAAGCCTGATTAGTTACCACACCAGCCTTGCTATGGAAAATGACATGTCCTCACTTTGAATTGGGGAGTTGTTAAATCTTGATCTACATTAGGCGTGTATTTATGTTGCCCTCTCTGCTGAAAGAGTGCAGCGAAAAGACATCTCTGATTCCTTGTTTTTGCCATATCGGCTGTCAGCTCTATCTAATGGGCATTCCGTTTCCTTAAAGAATTTAGCTTCACTGTCTAGAAGCCGATTTTCTGATGCCTCCAACGTCTGGTCAAATTGATCTGTTTTAATGGAGTCTTCGTCTGTGAGGAGCGCGATGCCACCGACTAGAATGCTGGGATCTGCTGCTTAATTGCCAGGAGCTAGAGACACAGAGATTCAGAAATCTTTGGAGGTGGGCGGGGGGATGGGGGGGAACCTCCGGGCGGAGGCGGAGATATAAGATAAAGAGATGGGTTTCACACAGGAAAAAAAAAAAAAAAAAAGATTTCTTTGAGGCACTGAGGTGCTGCACGATCACATCTCTCAAAGGAGAAGTTAAAAAGCAAGGAAGTGGGAGCAGTTTGGAGGTTAAAGTACTTAAAATGATAGCTTGGGTATAGTTTGTTTTTCTGATGGAGCCTGCAAAGGATAGATAGTCCCTGTTTTCAAAGGGTATTGGTGCCTCTGTTAAGTGATTGGGAATGGACGCTAATTGCCTGTGAGATGCTATCACGCAATGTTCTTCTAGTTTCAAGGGACACAGGAGAGGGAGAAAGGCAAGATTTAAAAAGAAAAATAAGGAGGAGATGAGGGTTCTTGAAATAAAGGAAAGAAAGAAAAACAGAAAGAAGAAAGAGGAAGGAAGGAAGGGAGGGAGGGAGAGAGGGAGGGAGGGAGGGAAAGGAAGGAGGGGAGGAAGGGAGAGAGGGGGGATAGAGAAAGGAGGGTATGGGAAGAGAAGGAAAAAAAATCCTGAATCACGGAACAATCACACAGCATAGAAGACACTGAATAATCACACAGAAAACTCATCCAAAACACCGTGCAACAACGAGCCGGGTCACGAGAGAAAGATGGTCCCCTCCATCCGTGTCCCGGGAAGCTCTGGGTCCCGTTCGTTACTAGAGACTAAAATACCATTAGGCTAAAGAGTGTTGTCTAACTGCGTGAAGAATGCAGCAGACGGAAGGCGGGTCCTATTACGCCGTGTGCCAGGCGCTGGCTGGGGCCAAAGAAGAAAAGGCGCAGAACAAGAGACTTGCCGAGTGAGACCTTCTTGCCTCGCCCACGTCTCTGGCGATCCGGCAGAGACCCGCGTAAAGCTCCCAGGGCCACAACCCGCGCCGCCAAAGAGAGCCGCTCTTCTCAGACGCCGCTTCCCGGCGGATGCGCCCGGCAACCCGCCGTGGCTGATGCAGAGCAGCCTTCCTGCCACTCTCTGACCACCTGTCCCGACCACATCTGACCTTCGAAACACATTTGCCCGCACCTCCCAGGCAGCCACACAAATAGGCTCCCGGCTGGAGACGAGTGTTTGGTGGGGAGAGGGCTTCAAACCTTCCACTCCTCGGGCTGATTCTGGGTTGTGAGGGGCCAGGGAGGGGAGGGGAGAGGGAGAGTAGAGAGCGGAGAGAGAGCCTGGCTGGCTGGTTGAGCCCGCTCGGTGAGCAGCCTGAGGTTCGCAGGCTCCTGTGGGAACTGCTGCTTCTTCCAGGCCAGCCAGAGCTGTACTCACACCACCGCCTCTCACCCTCTCCTGCTTCCTGCTGCTCCCTAGAGAAACGTCCGTGGGCTCTCCGCGGCGATATTCCCAGCCTGCATGCCATTAGAGCCAGGCGGCGCGCTCCCGCACGCTAGAGCGCCGGGCGCCAGCAGGACGCCCTCTCCTCTGTGCCCTCTTTCCCCTCTCCTCCCTGCTGCGACCGCTCCTCAGCCACCTCCACCCTCACCAGCTCCAGCTCCGAGAGACACCACCCAGCCGCGGCGGGCGCTCGCCTCCCGGGGTCACGCACGGAAGAGGGGCGCGAGATCTGACCGAGCGCTCGGTAGGGGGCGTCCTGCGGCGGAGAGTGAAAGGACAGGTGGTATTTAAAGGTGTGGGAGTCGCCCGCTCTGAAGCCCGCGATTCTCACTTGAGCCATCCCCGCCTAGCCCCACTCGGGCCAGCGCCTGGTGAGCGAGCCCATCTGTGGCGTCGGCCGTCGTCTCCTCCTAGCACCTCCTCGCCGACCCCTCCCTCCGGGACCTGCAACCGGCTCCGCCAATCAACGCCCGACTGCCTCTTCCCACGTGATCCCGGGCGGGCTAAGGACCTGCTGCTTCCCAAACGCCAGAGGGATGCGGGCGGCAGAGCGCGAGAGGCGGCAGCTAGGCTGCTGGGCGCTTTGACTCTCCCTCCACCCAGCCCCCTTGGGCTCCTCTCCTCTGCCCTCTGGACTCCGGTCCCCTCCTGCTGCCCCGGCTTGCCAGAGCCCTCTGCTTATGGCAGCAGCTTACCTCGTCTCCGGTGCGGCTTTTCGGTACACGACCCTCTCGCTCCCGGGGCTGAGCCGGGTCACTGGATGTTGCTGAAACTCTGGAGATCATGCGCGGGTTTGGCTGCTGCTTCCCCGTCAGGTGCCACTGCCGCCGCCGCCGCCTCTGCTGCCGCTGTCCGCGGGATGCTCAGTAGCCCGCTGCCTGACCCCCGCGATCTTGTGTTCTTCGGAAGCCGTTTGCTGCTGCAGAGTTGCGCGAACTAGTCATGGTGCTGTGGGAGTCCCCGCGGCAGTGCAGCAGCTGGACACTTTGCGAGGGCTTTTGCTGGCTGCTGCTGCTGCCTGTAATGCTACTTATCGTAGCCCGCCCGGTGAAGCTCGCAGCTTTCCCTACCTCCTTAAGTGACTGCCAAACGCCCACCGGCTGGAACTGCTCTGGTAAGTCCAGAACCCCAGCCACCGACCCCTTAACCCTTCAGAGGAAACGCGCGTTTCCAGTACAGACCAACCTCCCCAAGTGCGTCTCCCCAGCCCCTCGACTCCAACCGCTCCAAACCCTTGAGACCACCGACCTCCACCCAGAGGAGCACAGAGAACTGTTCCAGGCCGCTAAGGAAGGGGGCGGGGGTCCTGGGGAGGACAGGAAGTGCAGGTGTAGGAACCTTTGCATCCTTGCACTTAAACTGGAGCTGCGGAGATTTTAAGAAATATTAAACGGGATGGTTTTGTGGATTCACTGAAAAGAGCACCAATCCTTGGGGAAACATTAAAACAGAACCTTTTCTGTCACTAAAGAAAAAAGTCTAGCAAAAAAGAGAGAGAAATAAGTTTATGAGAAAGAACGAGCGAGAAAGCAATAAATCAAATGATGACTGCAGGGGAAACACTGATTACTGGCAAAAGTGCCATGAGGGTGCACTTGTCTGGCATTCAAGACCAGGTCACAGAAATTCTAAAGGAGCTTGTGTTTCAAGAGATTCAGTTACTCTCCCTCTGTCTCTCTCTCTGTCTCTGTGTCTCTCTCTGTCTCTGTCTCTCTCCACACACACACAAACATGCATACACATCCTCCTTCTCTGGTTGGCTGCAAAAGACGTTGTTTTTGCATCCCCGAATTGCCTCTCTCTTGCCTCCCTCCCCAAGCTCCTAGATGGTCGAAGGAAGTTGAGACGAGAACCATTCGCCCGTCTACCAGGCCGGGCTGTGCATGACCAAGGCCGGGCAGGCTCACGCGTAGGCGGGCGGAGGGCAGAACTGACCCCACTGGGCGCTGACTCCTCCATTTTTGGGCAGACTTCCTTGGAGTGCGTCAGGCGCTCTTCTTGCTTGCTCGGGTCCCTTCCGAGTCTGAACGCGAGAGCTTGGCAAGCTTTGCTGTGCTGAAGCCTCCTAATTAAATAGGGCCCGAGGATGGGAGTTGCTGCACCGTCCGAGTAGCTTCGCATTTCTGTATGACAACCCATAGTCTACCGGCGGGATTGTGGTGTGATTTCACTGGCATTTTAAACTGCATTAACATGCCTGGGTATTGTCCCCAAGGTCTGGTCTGTTCTAGTTTTAGCAAGTGTGTATGTCATTTTTCATCTTCTGTATATATAATTCCACTGAAGTTGAATCTAGCTCTGAATAAAGTGGCTTTCGGGGATGTGTGTGAGCTGAAGTGTGTGTAACTTTGGAGAAGAGGGAATGACCAACTGTAACTAACAGGATAAAAGAATATGTCGTCCTGGGTAGTTACTGATGCAAATTCCACAAGGAAAATTATTATACATCATTGTAGTTTGTGCTTTTTAAAGACAAGTTGAGATTTGCAACCCTGGTAGATTTGGGTCAATATATTGCTCTTGTTCTGTTTTTGGCAGTTTCTAAATTTGGCATTTTTATAAAACTCAGCATGTTTTCTTTAACTTATTCGTGGCTCATGCATGCATATATGTTATTTTGGATAGACTAAGTTCCACTTTGCAGGTACCTAATCTCTTTTTTAGGTGCTTTATCATAGGAATATTAAGTAACCTACAAAATCAATTGTTTGGAATGTTGATAGCTTTGTAGCCCAACATGACTAGTTTGCTTCATCCCTAACTATGGTACTGTTTTAGGAACTAATTAATTTAAATATGAAATTGGGGTTGACAATCAAGAAATTCATTATTACCAGATATCTTATAAGGATCTGCAGAAACTAAAGAAAATAAACTGGTTTTCCAGGCAGATTGTCAAGAATCTGGCACCCCCTTTTACCCCTGTTAACTTGGAGGTGATCAATCTTCATTTGAGCCAGACAGACCATCAGAGAAAACACTGTGCCTGTTTATCTTTATTATTGGGGCTTTGTTTTCTCTTTGTCTGGAAAAATTCCAAATAAGGGGTTGTTGCAGACCTTAAAGCAAAAGAATGATTAAAGATGAAGAAATGGTAAAAGGCATTCTGAGACCATCACCAGCTCTTTTCTAAAATGTGAAGTTTGGGGGTCATAAACTATAGTCTACTTAATGAGAAAATAATAAGGAAGCTAAGAAGCAAGTGTTAAATATTCATCCACCACTGCCAGTATTAACCCAAGCTAAAATAAAAGAGCATTATCAAAAAAGCATATTAAAAGACAATTGACTAGAAAAGAATAGTGAAAAAAAGAAACTAACATTAATCACTTAACTAGAATTTTTTTAGATTGTCAGTAAAGAATGACCTTGCAGTACAGCTGTGGTTGTTGGAATTAAAATTTAGGGCAGTTCTTTTAAAGCTTCAAGATATTTCTTTTTTTGTTCAAGTCTATAACATTTAATGACTGGCGTATTCTCTTTAAATTTGAGGTTATGATGACAGAGAAAATGATCTCTTCCTCTGTGACACCAACACCTGTAAATTTGATGGGGAATGTTTAAGAATTGGAGACACTGTGACATGCGTCTGTCAGTTCAAGGTAAGAAGTCTGGTATTTGCATCTTCTAATTCATTAATGAGACGACAAAGCAGAGATCTTCTTTTACAGCCCATCACTTGGCAATTTATATCTATGCAAGCTAAGAGGAAAGCTGGCACCAAACAAAAGTATGGCAAGAGAGCCAACTGATGTCAAAAAGGCACAGCTTTTTGGAGAAATGTATGTGCCACAGTTATAAATGCCACTGGAGGTAGAAAGCTTCAGGTTGTTCTTTTGGTGTGTCAAAGGAAAATTATGTTTCTGTGCCCCTTCTAACATGCATGCTATAAGTCAACTGCTGGAGATAATAGTCAAAATCATTGCTGGATTAGAAGTGTGGATTTATACTTTTGTTTTTTGATTGGGGCTATCTTCTTTCGGTCATATTTCTCTGTTTTAATGGTCTTGGGTTTTATTATCCTGGCAATCTGGTTAAGTTTTGAAATGAACTCCTTATCAATGTGACTTTAAAACTACTGTGCTAGTTTGGAAATCACACTTATTAATATTTGTCAACTTTTCATAGATACCATATTCAATTACAAATGAATCTCCCAGGAATCCGAAAGAGTGCAAATAGACAAAAGTTATTTCATAAACATGAGGAAGATGTTCTTTTGTCTCATGTTAAAAAAATAAATAAAAATTAAAAGAGAGAGCGATTGCAGTTGTGGTATTGTCAAAACTAGGTTATTAGTATTTATTAAAGATAGAACTCAATATCATTATTATAGTCAACATCTAACAAATGCTTTCTACCATGTGAAGTATAAGCCTTTTTTTCTCTCAATATGTTTTTATAATTCAAGTATTAGAGATGCTGTACTGATATCTTATGTTCACCTTTTTTTTTTTTTTTTTTTTTTTCTTTTTGCGGTATGCGGGCCTCTCACTGTTGTGGCCTCTCCCGTTGCGGAGCACAGGCTCCGGATGCGCAGGCCCAGCGGCCATGGCTCACGGGCCCAGCCGCTCCGCGGCATATGGGATCCTCCCAGACCGGGGCACGAACCCGTATCCCCTGCATCGGCAGGCGGACTCTCAACCACTGCGCCACCAGGGAGGCCCTTATGTTCACCTTTGAGTGTTGTTGAATTACTTTTTAAAATACACATCAAATCTAACAAACGGTTCAACTAGAAAATATTCCCATTAATGAAAGTATATACCGGGGATAAGGGAAAAATTTTCCAAGATTGTAAGCAAAACTTTAAAAAAAAATTAAAAAGGCTATAAAATAAATAAAATATTAGAGCTCAAATTCAGGTCTAAAATTTGTTATAGTACAATTGTCTCTCAGTATCCACGGGGATTGGTTTCAGGACCACCACAAATACCAAAATCCAAGGATGCTCAAGTCCCTTATATAAAATTATGTAGAATTTATATATAACCTATGCACATCCTCCTGTACACTTTGTCATCTCTAGATTACTTATAATACAATGTATATGCAATGTAAGCATTGTAAATACAATGTAAATGCTATGTAAGTGGCAAATTCAAGTTTTGCTTTTTGGAATTCTCTGGAATTTTTTTTTCTCGAATATTTTCTATCTGAAGTTGGTTGAATCTGTGGATTTGGAACCCCCAGATTTGGAGGGCCAACTGTATGTAATATTTAGAATTGTTGATGAAATTTAAATATTTTAGGTTAAGTTCAACCTCCCAGTGAGAGAAAGAAGGGAATTCACATTTAAATATGGTTTTGAATGGCTTATAGATAAGCTAGAAACTTCTTGGACATTTTTTTCTTCCTAAGAAAAGTAATAAACAGCTGATATTTGTAAAGTGCACCACCACCTGGTGGGTAAGTATTGCTGTGCCCAGGTTACAGTCATTAGACCATACGATAGTGTTGGAAACATTAATGCATATTTAATATTCATGCAACACCAATTTCTAAGGTCTCTAGCCATACTGAACAACGTAATTATGTTCTTTCAGTGAACTACTTGAGAGAGATGGAGCATAGGAACTCTGCAAGTCATACTTCATACAAACATTAACTAAGGGGAAAATATAGTTGGATAAATCATTAGTTAAAGGCCCACAGGATTTTGTGGATTTTTCCCTTTTCAGTTTGTAATTCCCAAAATTTTTTCTTATTTTCATAACCAAGAGTAGACATAAGAAGTGAATTCATATACAGTATAAAATGAACCAAGAAGAATGCTCCTCAAATGGAAAGCCATAATTATAACAAGATTCGCCAAGAGAAAAAAAATGAAGAGTTCACAAAATTCTAAATGGATGAATGCTACTAAAAGAAAATTTATAATTTTCTTATTAAAGAAATTGTGTTCAGTTTTCAGGTTGCACAGAGGGTTTTGGTATAACTTTTATCAACAAAGATATTTATGTTTTTCACTCATTCGGTCAGCCAGTTACATTTGTCATTAATTTAAATAATCGTTGAGTGGTATAGATTGCGGGGGGCGAGGGGAGTGAATGCGAGTTTGAATAAGAAACTAAAATGTAAATTTCCTTTTTCCTAATGCCTATAGCATTTTAAATTTACTATTAGATTACTGCTGCTATTAGTTTGTGTGTTGCAAAGTTGTCAGAAGAAAATAAACATTTCCCTAGTGGAAAATTTAGACTCTGTATATACCAGGAATAGAGAGTGGCAGAATTAAGTTCAAGATCACAAGTTGTGAAAGAATAATAGGTATTTTAAGCTAAGAGTATCTTGACTCGGTACTTTCCAGTATTTTCAAATGAATTTGAGAATTCTTTTTTTCCCAGTCTGATGAAAAGACAGATGTCCTGAAAAATCTATTTTTCTATATACTGTTCTAAACTAGCTTAGGTCATCTACTCTGTTTCTCCTGCTTTCAGAAACAAGTCCAAATTCTTCTATTCAAAATGGGTGCCAAATGTGGTCTTTCTGGCTGAGAGATAAATTTCAAAGAGAAGTGGGTATATGAGTGTATAATCTATGTTTTTCAGTTTGGATTACAATTGGAGCATTAAGGTGAACATATATTTATCTTCACTTCTCTTAGATGATTTATGATAAGCTATTCTACCCTTCAAACATGTTATCTCATTTATTTCTCACAATTGAGTGAGATAATTATTTTCTCCTCCTTTTACAGATAAGGAAATTAAGACCCATAAATATAAATAACTTACCATTAAGTGGTGATCCTAAAGCCAGAATCTAGGTCCTTTGACACCAATCTAATTTTTTCTAGGACATTATACATGCAAATAAAAACATTATAACAATAACAAAAGTACCAGTTTATTGTAGACAACTCTTGATATCAAAAGTAGTACAACTAATTCTTGGATGATGATATGAGTTCCAGAAATGGCCTGCAACCTCATGCATCCTACCTTCCTCTCTATATACCAAATGATATCCTGGTCATTCTAGTAAATCAGTTGTGGTTTGAAAATTTAGGGACAGTGGATGGATGAATGGATGGCTGGATGGACGGACGGATGGATGAATGGATGGCTGGATGGATAAAAGAAGGAAGGGGGGAAGAAAAGAAGACACATATGCAGCTATTAATAGATAGCACTGGTCATATCAATTAGTATGTAATGATCAATGATCACTTTATAATTTAAAAATATGATGAAGCCTTATGTTTTTTAGGTATCATTTAATTCAAATGTGAAATATTTTCATTTAATAAGCCACGCTTTAGATCTGCAATTGTTCCAGTAACTAGGACTGTATAACAAATTGCCCAGAACTTAGTGGCTCAAAACAACAAACATTTATTTTGCTCATGAATCTGCAGTTGGACAGGGCTTAATGGAATCAGCTCATCTCTGCTCCCCTTGGCGTCAGCTGAGCTGGGGAGGGAACTCAAAGACTTGTTTCTGTACTCTTCTCAGGACTCTCACTCATATACTGGACTGTCAGCTGGGGACCTTGGTCCTTCTCCATGTGGATCTCTCCATTTGGACTAGTTTGGGCTTCCTCTTAGCACAGTGGCTGGGTTTCAATGGCAAGCATCCAGAGAGTGAGAAAGAGCCAGGTAGAGGCTGTATCCTTTAACGACCTAGCCTCAGAAGTCACACAGAGTCACTTTCACCATAGTCACAGGCCTGCCCACTCACTTAAAATCATTAAAAATTTTCCATATGAAAAAATATAGTCACAGAGAAGTAAAAGTTACCTATGGAATGATCAAAGGCCTGGGACATATGCGGGTTTTTTATCGCTTTTTTTTTGGAAGAGAAACATGCCATATCCTAAGCCATTACTCCTAAGCCTTTGACAACCAGGAATATAACAGAATTCACTTAACATCTGTGGAGCGCCTTCTATATGCCAGACTCTAGGGAAGGTGCCGACAATATATAAAATGTAAGTTATACATAGCTTCTAGCTGCTGAAATCTCAGTTAAAAGAAATTCTTATTAACCAAACATTTCATCGTATGAAAATTTTCTCACATAAATTTTTTGTTCATTTGTAGCAAAACAAATTCCATACATGCATTGAATCCACGGGTGTGACATGTTGCTGCTTTCTTAAGCAATGTGGACATTTTGGAACAAAATCATTCACTGAAAAAAACACATATTTGGAAAATAAACTTAAGAGATTTAAAACATCTGAAGGAAGCAGAATCACTTTTCCCCTGAGAGGAAGTTTGGACAACACATACATTTATGAGCTTAACCATCTGGCCCTGAGTCTTGTTTTTTCTCTACCAGCCAACTATGTGGCCTTTAGCAAGTCACCTAACATCTGAATCTGTCCCTTCCTCTGAAACTAAGCAGTATTCATGATTATCACTGAAAATTATTTCCAATAATTTGGCGTATTTTAATGTAGTAGTTAGCTTATTTTTTTGTACTTAGGGTTAGCCTGTGTTCCTTTATTTTTCTAATTTTAGACACACATGCTTCAGTGTCGATGTTAGATGGTAACTCTGCTAGTTAAAATATATATCATGAAAGGCACATAATTTACATTTCTTTTTATAAATGAGTATTCCAAAGCATTTTGAAACATGACTCTTAATCCTCCCAAATGCCTCAGTTAACCATTTCGAATGGGGGAACTAAGCTATAAACTTGTTAAATATTTCATTTTTGAGTGATATACACAAGGTCCTACACTAAGGCAGTGAGAGAAATGGGAGAACCTGGGACCAGACTTCCACTCCTGAGCCTTAATGATTTAGAGTATGCTTTCTCCATGTGTTATTCATTTTAATGAGTGCAAGTCATGGTAGTAAGGGCCAAAAACATCGTGCTGATTATCTACAGTTAAGCTCTTTTCAACTCCATACAAATCTTCCTTTTGGCTTGTGCATAGAACTTGGCAGCTCTGTTTTTAGCACTGTTCACATTTGGCTTACTACATCCTTCAGAAGTGGCATATGAGCACTTTATCAGTTTATTCGATATTTTAAGATGCATATCAGCATTGTGTACTAGCACTTGACAGAGATAATAAATACTTCCCACCCCTCACTCCTCATCTTCTGACTACATCTGAATAATCTACAGAAGTAGATGAGAAGGATAAATACAGAAATTCTAGGTATTAGAGAGAAGAAAACATGGGCCCAAGTAATCTACACACAAAGTATTGTAACCAGGGCTGGAGATGGAGATTAAAAGGTAACCTGGGACAAGAAGCTAGGAACCAAGCATGAGAAGCTAACTAGCCCAGCCGTTCACACTAATTATGACTCTCATCCACCTACTGAAAAGGTCAGCAAGTCTACCGACTATAATATGTTACCAGCTGGTCACTTCTTTCTTGTCCCTAGTGGGTCCTCATAAATCCTCCCTACATTCTCCTGTCCCTGATACTGAACACAGCCCATTTATCAAGCACCTGTCCATCCACCTGCCTCCCTGGCCATGGTTCTGACATGAGCACCACCCCCATTTATTTGGTGTCTCTTCAGTATTGCTTACTGGAAAACTCAACTCTTTACTAACATTTTCTTATTGCCTTTTTTTTTTTTTCAGTAGTGATAAAGATGTTCAGTTTTATGGTAGGTCAGTTTTCAGGTATATATATATTTGGAAAGCTTGTGGAAGACAGTCCTTACACAGGTATCACCTGGTCAGAAGTGAATTGCCTACTGAATTAAAGATCCTCAAGAGTGAAAAGTTCCTATCAAAATAGTTTTTAAAATATAATAATGTAAATAGACTGAGTCTGGTAGCCATATAGTGTAACTGTGGAAAGGAATTATTAAACAGAACCTTCCGGAATGTCTAGATTAGAAATTGTAGAAATAAAGATTTTAAAAATGTCATATTTAAAATATTTCAATCATTTTAATCATTTAAATAATTTCTAAATAGATATGATTTCGTATCTAAATTATCTTGTTAGCAATTATGGTGATTATGAGTGTCATACAATTTGAATTTACTGTTAGGAGAATAGTACATAACTATTAGTTAAAAATTATATTTAAGTTTTTCAATAATAGCTGTAAAGTCAGATTCAAAAAACTGTCATTTCAGAGAACATTGTCTTATACCATTTAAAAAATGGTTAGGATGGTTAAGCTATTACAAAAAGGCAATGAACAAGAGCTAAATGGTTGATTGGTAAGGAAGTACAGATATTGTAAGGAAATAGAGTAAGAAAATGAATCTCAGGTTTTTATCATCAGATTATAACCATATTGAGAATTTGCTTTTTTGCATAAATCCTTGAGTTGAATTTAACTTTTGATAGAGTTTTAGGTTTATTATCATATATATTAAAACACTAGCCAGCTCACTAAATTATTGGTTTATTTTATATGTGTTATGAATTAGCACATCAAAAATCCAAATATTTTAATAAGAAGTAGAAAACAGAAAAGTGTTTTCACATACATGTATATGTATGATTTGTTTTACTTAGTTTCTGGCATGGGTGAGTATTTATAAATAATCGTCTTGATCATTACATTTGTTATAATTAAACAATGTAGCACATCAGTAGATAATCACATCAGTGGTGTAATTAGCAGGTATAGAACACAGCCAAGTATCTCTAATGCCTTAGAGTGTGATCACATTATCATGAGTATACCCTGTAGGTTGCTTAATTTCCATTGTAAAATGTGTAGACTTTTGTAATGAGGTTGTTTAAAAATGAACTTTTTGTTTTATGAAATATAGGTTAAGTCATACTTTTGAATAGTCAATCAAGTTTACATATGGTTCAATAGTTGTTGATTTTTTTTTCTGTATTCCATGGTCTGTTGTTTCTTTCTACACTGTGTCTACATCAATATCCAATGGTCTAAAAATATATGAAAAATTAATTAGTAATTCAAATGTCTTATCCAAACATTTAGAAATTTGTAAAGATTCAAATTCAACAGAGGAAAAACATACTAAGGAGTAACTGAATTCTTTGGCATTTCACCTATATACTTCTGCTCCAAACACAGATAGACACTATTTCTGAATAGCTTGAATATTGTAACATGTTCTGATTGTTTTCCACCAAACCATATGGGCCACATATCTGAAAAAAAATAAATAATATTGATGCATTTGTTGTTATATCTTTTTATTATTGCTTGTCCTATCACTTTGTTGGAATTGCCTGATCAGTTTAGAAGCTCTTTTTCCCCCTATCTGAATCAGATGATTTGACATTGCTTTTGTGTATCTTTGAATGGTGTCCTTACAAGGTCAAAGACTTGCTGGATACAAGGGGGATCACTGAAAATGAAGACAAGTGCTTTCTTTTGTAAATGATGATTTCTGTTCAAGATGTCAGAGGCATGCAGACTCCAGTACTAACCATAGGCTTACATCTGTGTGCTCCCCAGTGCAACAGTGACTATGTGCCTGTGTGTGGCTCCAATGGGGAGAGCTACCAGAATGAGTGTTACCTGCGGCAGGCTGCATGCAAACAGCAGAGTGAGATACTGGTGGTGTCTGAAGGATCATGTGCCACAGGTATGTATGTGATCCTGAAGATTCCCAAAAACCTTCGGAATGGATTCTGAATCCAAAAACCATGTCTTGCTTTTCACGTTATGTCCTGTTTATTGTTATCCAAACAAATAATCCAGACTATATATTATTAGCTAGACAAGCCTCTTATTCTTTCGTACAAAGTATGCATTATTCTTATTATATGTCTTTTTACATTTCAAGTCACTTCTGGAAGAAAGATAAATGTACCATAAGGACATTGGTAGATTTTAATATGTATGTTATTTAATGAAGTACAGACAGCTGAATAACATAATTAGAAATCTAGATTGACTGCTCAGCTTCCAAACATAAGAAACTTATCTATGCATGAAAAAAGTTTGATTGTTTGTTTGTAACAATAGGATTGTCTGGTGGAAGGCAGTTTGCAGATTTGGATTTGGAAGTTAAGATGTGTCTAACCTTAGCAACCCTACAAAATGCTCCTCTTAACAGTGAGCTGATTATATTGAAGAATGTATTGGTGATAGACATGACTTCTAATGACATCTGTCCTTTCTGACACAGTCAGCCTGGGCTCCCACAAAGCTTTTTAGTTATATTGTACCAAGAATGCTCTAAAGAAAGTAAGGAAGAAGAGTGACTTCATAGGCTCTTTGGTTTTTCAGGTTTTCCTTTTGAGTACAATGGTTATTAGAGCTGAATAGCATTACAGGAAGGAAAAAAAAAAGGAATACAGCCCAACTTGATAAAGCCATGCTGTAAAATGAAGCTGAGTTTTCAGGTTAGGCTTGAAACACTAAAATCACATATATTAAAGAAACTTTAGTGTCCCTTGATAGTTGTTCTTAATGGCAAATAAACATCTTTTTGAAGAATTGGATGGCATAAGCATATTCAAGAAAAATAATAATGATATAAGGACTTTCTTCAAAAATGGAAATATAGAATAGAGTCAAGAAAAGTCTATTCTATTGAAAGTCTCTCTCAGATAACAGGTATTTCTATTCTAGGGAATTATATTTTAAATTATGTGTATGATGGCTGGGGCAGGGTGGTAAATGAGCAAGAGAAAGTATCATATTCTTTAAAACAGGGGTCCCCAGCCCCTGGGCCACAGACCAGGGCGAGCCAGTGAAGCTTCATCTGCTGCTTCCCGTTGCTCCCCATCACTCGCATTACCGCCTGAACATCCCCCCCACCCCCATCCGTGGAAAAATTGTCTTCCACAAAACCAGTTCCTGGTGCCGAAAAGGTTGGAGACTGCTGCTTTAAAAGATTATCTTAGGCCTATTGATTGTTAGCAGTTGACAATGTTCCAGGTTGTACTGGTGACTACCGAAGTTTCTAAGAATTAGCAGAAGAGAAAGGAAGGTATCATTCCTCATGAACAATGATGTAGGCTTTTTCGTTTGGGTTTTGGTTTTTAAGTCTTTTCTCCTATTTGATTCTTTGCCTCACAATGTGGATGTCCTTCCTGAAAAGGTGATTGGGAAGCAAGTCGGATTGGTGCACCACTTGCTTATTTGCTACAGCCAACAGATCATTGCCATTCAATCTATGAGTGAGAAGTAATGCATGGAAGTAAGAGCAACATGTGAGAGTTATTGGACCAGGAGTGATGTAGGCAAATACTAGAGAGGACTGAGGAATGGATTTGCTTATTCAAGATCACATAGGGTATCTGTGTGTCTCTGACAATAGCCAATGAGGATCAGTGGGCAGTAGTCACAATAAGCAGCCATGAAGTTATGGGTTGGCTAACAATGGTAGCAAAATCTCTCTTTCTTACTTTCCAACCTCCAAGTTCTTGTCAGCACATGCAGTCACATTCTTCTGATTCATTCAGTCTTTCCATTCTAGTCCCTAATGTGTTAGTTGTACTATGAAAATAAACACTTGACTAAGTAGAAAATTTAATCACAACTGAGTAATCCATCCCTAGCTTATTCACAGACTTAGATTTTTGCAGGATTTAATTAGTAAGTTGGTCTTGCTGAATGCATCCTCCATTGACTTGTAAATCTAAAAGTGTTTTGATCTGAATAATGATGGCGGGACCAAAGTAATTTTGATTAACCAGGTCTGACTGTAAATAAATTGGAGTTCTGACTTTTGATCTAAAAGAGGTTCTCATTCTTTTCTTCATAGATTTTCCTTTTTTTTTTTTTTTGTGGTACGCGGGCCTCTCACTGTTGTGGCCTCTCCCGTTGCGGAGCACAGGCTCCGGACATGCAGGCTCAGCGGCCATGGCTCACGGGCCCAGCCACTCCGCGGCATGTGGGATCTTCCCGGACTGGGGCACGAACCCGTGTCCCCTGCACCAGCAGGCGGACTCTCAACCACTGTGCCACCAGGGAAGCCCTCCTTTTTTTTTTTTACTATTTGACACTGAATGGAGCTGGCAAGTTGTGATCTCTAGGAATAAAAGGCAGTAGAAGATATAACTTTATATTTATTACATTTCATTGAACTTACAAATCATTTTTTATCTGGAAAATGGTTTCCTATTGGGCAGTCTGCTTAATAGCCTCACTGTCAATTTCACTTTTTTTTTGCCTTATAAGAAATGTATTGACTAGGAGCCCAGATTCAGGTGCAGCAGCATGACTTCTTTTCTTAGGTGTTTCTGTCTCACTAATAAGGCTTTAGTAGGCTACTTGTCTCTGGTTTGCAAAGATGATTCATTTTATAGTGAAGAAACCCTTAAAGCTTCCCATCACTATTTTATAATGATGTCATGGACTTAAGTGACCATTTTTTTTTCAGCCTATTCCTCCTTTCTTCACTAACTACTTAATTTGGGTCAAATCAAACACAAATTGTCTTAAGGATCATCGTCCTTGAATTTTTAGAAACATACATGGGGAATACAAGCCAAAATACTACTGCCATTTTTCTTGATTTTCTCCAGCCATATGTACTTAGCAGAAAACGTATAGATGAATAGGCAAGATGTTCACTCAAAATTTTAATTATTATGTTCTAGACAGTGATAAGCATTTAAAATGTGCTGTTGTGCAGTTATCCTCAAAATAGTCCAGTGAGATAGACATTACTATACCCATTGACTAGAGGACCAATAAGCTTAGGAAGGTTGAATAACGTTCCTTATGTTATCCAATGAGTATGTTTGGAGCTTTGAATACTTAAGATTTTATGCATTTTCTCTTATGTGTGTGGAAGTATAGAGAGCTAAACAAGACATGGTTCTTGATTTAAAGACGTTTACACTTAGTGGGAAAGGAATAAGAAACTATACACATTCAACTAAAAGACAGGTAGAATGTATTAATGCTGAAATAGTACAACCTGTTATTAGCCTCTTATGATTTTATAAGTAATACTGGCTTAAGCTTTCAAATTAATTCAAATAAAGTCAGTTAAAATTCTAGCTGTGAAAAGATACAAAAAGGAGACTTGACAAATGTTGACCATTCAAGCACTGTCCTGTCCAAAGTGATTGTGCTGTGACTTAGGACTCAGTTCAGTTGACAGGACTATTTTCCTATTATAGAGATGAATGTATCAGCCTTTCTGTATCTGTTACCTTAAAACAATCAAATCATATGATTAGAATCCTTATTTGAGTCTACATTTACTAAGAAGGGTTTTTATTATAAATTGTTTTACCAATTAGCTTGCCTTTAAGGAAAGGATAGCCTGGCCCAGTGACTTGCTCCTTAGTCATGTAAGCAGTTAATGACTTGATGTTCTGATTTAATAAAGGGTTAAACCTTGTGAATTTAGTTAGTCTGAGTCTCCACCAAGGCTGACAATTCAAACTACTGCTCCTTCATGACAGTGCTAATGTCTAACATAATGACAAAGAAAACTACTGGGGAGGCATCCATTCTTCCCTGTGTCAGCCTTCTGTAGATTTTCATACATCATGCCTCTGTCTATGAGTGCCTCTCAATAAAGTGTCATGGAGGCAAACAAGTAGAAGTAGTAGTTTATTTTAATTGGTCTAAAACAGCAAACACTAATTCGTAGAAGTGGCATTTGATATAGGTCTTGAACCCTGGTTGAGATTTCAACGTAAACTGAGGACATATCAGACAAAGAATACTAGTGTTAGTCTTATTTCCCAGTATTAACATTACAAATACATAGCCAAATGTATTTAGAATGGAAGGAAGTGGGGAGACAGAAGGAAGATGATGTCTCCACTTAACAGGTGGAAGCAAATGGAAACTCCATGGTCTTGACTCTAAACTAGGAAATTGAGTGTTTCTGGGAAATGAGTTCTCAGAAATTGACAACTTTCAGGAGTTGTAATTATGTGGGAGGGAGGGGAGAGATATGGAGAAAGAGAAAGGCAGAGGGAGGTTATTGTCTTTTCTGCCAGCATCACCTAGGGTATAGCCATTTTTAATCACAAAGGCAAAAGTTAGGCTCACTCTTCCACCAATTTCAAAACTGAAAGATGCTTTTGGGTGCAGATAGACTCATCCACAATTGTGGTATTTGGAAAACATATTAGCTCTTATATAAAAAGATATTCATTTTTAAACTGTTTTTCCCTTTGTAATTTAATGTACAAGAATATAAGCCTTAATTATGTGTTTATTTGCCACAAGTCTTAGACTGTTTAATTTCTAAGTCTCACTGATTGCTATAAGTATCTCATTTTTAATTTTTTGTGTTAAAGGCACCAAATTCATGTTGATTAAAATTAAAATGAGAAGTTTTAACATAGTCAAGTTTAGGAATTATTCCAAAGCTAGATAATACTTTGTTCATGAAGTTTAAGAATGAAAATAATAAGGAATTTATTTTATAAATTATAGTATAGAAATTAGGTTGATGTGAATATGTTTTTCACATTAAATATTGGTATTTTTTTAAAATTATAGTACCATATTAATGGAGAAAGTAAACATGAATTTTTTAAAATAAAGTCATACACATTTTTTGAAGATGTTTTTCAAGCAAAAACAAATTATTTCCTTTTTTCCCCCCAGATGCAGGATCAGGATCTGGAGATGGAGGTAGGAGTTGCCTTTTTATATATTTGAAGACTTACATGTGGATATTATTCATGGATATTTACTTATGTGTTTGCCATTACAAATATCTGAGATGAATTCACATTTTGCATTCTAGGAAAGGGAAGACAAAAAAAAATCATTCTCCATACTAAGTAAATGTATATACCATGTAAATTATTTGATATATTTATGAATATATCACATTCATTTATGTGTTTGTGTTTGAGTTAACTTTGAGATAAATCTGCATGTCAAACTTCCTAACAGAAGCCTCCAAGCATATTTGGCAGGACAGAAAACTCATGAGAAAATAATTTAAATATTGGGTTTTTAAAATACATAATTACAAGGTACTGATATTAACAATACATAACACATACATACATAACATGTATATAAGAACATAGTTATCAAATTAATAGTTTGAAACTGAAAGAGCTTTAGTTCATAAAAGTAAAAAAGATAAACTTTAAGCCAGTGAAAATAAGATAGTGTCTTTACTTCGATTAAATTAATCTATAGTTATTTTTACTAAAACAAGATATATGTTTTAATGATTTAGTTGTGCATTTAAAGAAGTATGTAAGATAAGAGACAGGCAGAAACTTTCAAAATTTGATCTGACATGCTTACTGTCAAATAAGATTTTATTTATGGATTGAACCTTCATTGTAAATTTCCCAAACTGCTTTTCCAAATGAAATCCAAACAAAATTCTACCTTTATACACAACAAGAAAAAATAGAAACAACTAAATATAATTTCAACAATAATAATGAAAATAGAATGAGTAAAACATAAACATTCTCTCAAGGCCTCGCTGAAGTTATATAAAATGATTAAATGTATGTTTCAAGTAAATTTTAGTTTTTAAATGAAGAATTTGATAAAAGATGAGGAAAAGAAGGCCTTGGAGTTAGGAAAGTCAGATCTCTACTGCTCACCTTATCTGGTTTGGGCAACACTTTAAAAATTTATCAAGTCACCCTATGTAATGAATGAAAGGCTTAACTAGTTCAAATAAGCAACACCCAGAGAATAAAATTAGAGCAGCATATTGGAGCACAATTTTTTTTCATAAAGATTAAAACTGAATAGGAGTCAAGATTCAGTACCATGAGAGTATGAATTTATTTCCATGTCATTAAGCATATGACATTAGGCCGTCATTTGATGTTAAGACAGTCTTTTACTATTTCTAATAAATTTTTTTCACTAGCTGATTAATATAGTATATCCAAAAAAACTTCCCTAGAAGTTTTGAAAAGAAGAGCTCTAGGAAAATTAAATTTTAAAGAGAAAAAAAAAGGAAAAAAGATAGTTCCTTGAGTAGATATTTCACTATTTCACTATTGGAATATTAAGAATTAATCATTTTTTAAAAATGTTGATTTTGGAAGGAAGCAGTTCTATGCAAAATTCTATATATTTCCCAGCTATTTAGTTTTATGTGTAAACTAAATTTGGGAGGTACTGTGTTGTTTCAACTGTTCCACTGTTCACACAATGTCTCGTTAATTTTTTAGCATCTTTAAAAACAAAACAGAGTGCCTCCTTTTGTTAAAGCATCATGGTATATGTTTTTCTAATTGAGTCTTCTCCTCATATCATACATCATTTCTTCATTTTCTTAATAATAAGGTGTAGTGGATTTTCAGACCCTGGTTTCCAGTTTTTTGTTCACTGTAATTAGCACAGGCAATTGACAGTGAAGTCAACCTCACTCTTCCTTGTTGCATTTTATATTGAAATCTTAGGTTCATTATTTTATCTTGTGATCTGAATAAGGTGATGTTTTAGGAAATCATTTTAATTTCATGAATATGACATTTATAACTTAAATTTCATATATTAGTTAGAAACTACTTTCATTTATTTTTTTCTCCTTTTTAATTTTTACTCTTCCTTTCAATTATTGGTATTTTATAGTAACTTGGAGAAAAACAAAAAAAACAAAGCAACTCCTTAAGAGATAATTGCTTTGAGAAGAAAAAAAGCATATAACCCTTGCTCTGAGAAGAAAAAAAAAGCATATAACCCATTTAATTCTGAGTTGTATTGTTTTTAAAGAGTTGTTCTGGAAGTTGTGGTAAATGAGTATTTACTCCTAACTGCATAATCCTTTTTCATTTTTAGTCAGAGACACAACAGTGTTTTTGTTTTGTTTTTACTGAATAAATTTTTTCTAGTCTATGTGTTACTTTGCTCTGAAATACTAATGGTTTTAATTTTCTGTAATTTTTTTACTCTAATACAAAATGACAAAAAGCTTAATAACTAGAACCCCAAAACATAGAGTGACCTGCACAATTCCATTTCACATATCCTTTGGATTGTACATAAAATATGTTTGACTTGCTACCTCTGCTATACAGAGGATGGACTTGCTCTGTATTCTGACCGAGTTCCTATTACCAAAATATCAGAGGAGCCAGAATCAGTTTCCTTTGAATTAACCAGAAGTGATTGAATTACCTGTGATTGTTTGGTTAATCAAACAATTCTAGCTAGTGATCGTTCTAACCGGTATCTGTAGGATATATTCTCAATAACGTGTATTTGGTTAATAATTGGGACATCTTTGCAAGCACTTTGGATGGTTAATGGTTATTTTTCTAATTTCTTTTAACAAAAGTTAATACAATTTCCAAATGGAGTGCACTGATCTGAATAGTGAAGCGAACAATTTTATTTGGAAAACACTTATATGTATGACTATCATAAATGATATCATTAAACCTCCAAATCCAAAATCACTTTAAAAGTACATCAATTTTTACTTTTTAGATTGTCCCATATTCTTAAATGAATAAACATTACATTAGCATTGAAGATTAGACCTGATTATTTAAAAAATAATTTAAGTTTAGCTCATTTGCACAAGGGCATATCTGCCATTTACTGCACTTGAGGGAATATTTTTATGAGGGAATATTTTTACTACAATATAAAAGGGATCTAAATGTTTCATAAAATTTACGTTAACTTGTTTGTATACATTTTATAGAGGGTTTAAAAATCTTTAACCATCGATTTGTTTATTCAGATGAAACAATTCAAAGGGCTTATTACTTTATTTAGTAAGACATGTTTACCGTGTCTTCAACATGGTCTGCAAAATGTGCATTCATTCATCAGGGTAATTTGTAGAGTAATAAGAAACAAATATTGCATACAAATCTTAAAGGTTGGCTTTTCCCATTTCAGTGACTGTATCCTATTCTTTTAGTGTTTAAGAAAACTCATTAATACAAAGAATAATTTTGTATTATTAGTTTTGAACATAAGACCAGCTGTTTATGGAATTCTCTGTTTTCAAACAAAAATGTTTAGTTGGAAAGGCATCTATATCAGAGAATCTTTTGGATAGCCTCATACTTGAAAAATCAATTCAGGATAAATTATAACTAATTATATATGTGTCTGATAGGAAGGTAATATGTGGTCATGTGTGGACCAAATTCCAAAGAATTTCAGAAAGTAGTAGAAAGAAAGGGATTGGTGTTTCAAGTACTTATATATGTGGAGATTGAATGTTGTAAATAAGAAAACAGGTGTGTGTAGGAGGGTTAATAACATCTTCTCCACCCACAGACTTCCTTAAGCAACAAACACTGTAGTAAGAAAAAAGTATTAAAGGAACCTCCTTTCAAAATCTAAGGGTGTGTGGGTGATTAAGGGATAATTTTTTTTTTTTTTTTTTTTTCTTTTTGCGGTATGCGGGCCTCTCACTGTTGTGGCCTCTCCCGTTGTGGAGCACAGGCTCCGGATGCGCAGGCTCAGCGGCCATGGCTCACGGGCCCAGCCGCTCCGCGGCATATGGGATCCTCCCAGACCGGGGCACGAACCCGTATCCCCTGCATCGGCAGGCGGACTCTCAACCACTGCGCCACCAGGGAGGCCCGGGATAATTTTTAACACCTGCTATTCTTTCATAGTCTTTCAGTCATATTATAAGATAAGACCATGAATATTTTCCATTACTCTTAACAATTATTTCTGGATTAACTAGACTTTAGATAGATCCCTAAAAACAAAAAATAAGTCCAGTAAAATAACAACTATATTTTAACTATTAAAATAATTATAAATATATCATCCTGCTAGAATTCTGGAAGAATTCACGATTAAATTTTAGTAACATCTTATGGGAAGTAGTATGATAATGTCTGTATAAATAAAATGTCTCTAAGAGATACAACATAGATACAGTGAGTATATTTTTAATTCATGAGGTAAAATGAAGCACTGGGCCTACTTATACAATTATATAGTTTTAAGAGAATTCTTTAATAATTAATCTTTTTAATTAAGAGATTAATGTCAGATATGTACAGCAACAAATCAAATTAAATTTACATTCATTATTTGTATAAAGTCTGATTTTTATTTTAATAATCCAGATAATTGTTATTACGATGACCTTAACGCACAGAATCGGTTATAGTATGTTTCTATTTAATGCAAAATTGTCCTGTGCAAATTATCTTTGTATAATATTACTTGGATGTACATAATTAAGTCATTTGTTTCATATATACTTTGGATAGAACAAGAAATATTTACATTGCAACAAACTGTCAAACCTAGGCTGTTTCTGATAGATAGATTGCTAAAAACTAGAAAACAGTATTGTAACAAGTTTGAGAACTTAAAAATTATTTTTAAAAAATTCTTTCTAATTTTCTAATGTGCGTCATTTCTAATGTGGATTTGATGCTATTCAAGAATTAAGTCAAATTGAACAAGCCTCCTATAACCTGAGGACCATGGTAAGGTTTCTGGAGCTGTAACACTGAATATGACACAGTTCTTTACATTCAAGGAGATTTACACGTAAATTCTTTTCTTATCACACAATGGGAAAATTATGATTCTAATTATCAAAAGAGAAATAATCCCCTGTAGAAATAAATTGTTAAGTATACTATAAATAACAAGGAATTGAATATTCATTCCATAAAATATTCTTATATCAGGCTAAGTAATGTTTTCTTCCATGTTGCTATACCTATTCCCTTTCCCGACCTCGATCCGTACCTTCTCCACCTTACTGTCATGGTCAAGTTCTGGCAAGCACAATGTGCCTCACCATGTATTTTCTCCATTGGGTACACATTACAGCCAAAGTCTGACAGGCATCAGTTGTAAGCAACTTCATCTGAAATACTGATTCAACTAAAAAATTCTACCACGTATGCAAGGTTTGAGATTTTTTCAGGGCAATACATACGGGGAGGAAGCAGAAACTATCCTTGCGTTTGCTGTCCTACACCTTAGAGCTGCTCTTCTGTCTGGAGATGAGTTTATAGATACTTGAACCACAATTGAAATTTATCTCAGGTTTTCATGGAGTAGAATCCATTTTGCTTTCTGTATACCTCAAAGAGAAACAATATTGTGATGTAGTAATGGAATAGAGGTAGGATGAATGAAGATAATGGAAAATGAAATTGGAACAATATAAAAAAAGGAGGGAAACAAAGTGAGAATGATGGAAACTGAAAAGGGAGGAGAAGAAGCCTTTGTTACCAACATGGCTGTACTTTGTCTTCACATATGACTACCATCTTAAAAGTAACTTTTTTCCCCAGTAGAATGGTAATAATTGATTGAATTTCCAGAGAAGATTGCTTGGGAATGTGAAATGGATACCACAAACATTTTTTTCTGAATCACCCATTTGGGTTTTTAAAAACCATAGCTAGAAAAATAAATGTAATCATTGTGTGCAGTGTGGTAGACATGGCTTTGGGTTAAGAATCAGGTAATTTGTATTCTAGATTTTTAATTGGCTTGAAGGATGCCTATCTGATTTTACTCTCAAGCTCCTTAGAGATTCATTTACTTTATTGGTAAAGGAGAATAATATCTGCTTATAGTAAAGATGGTTATAATAAACTAAAACTTATAATAAACAAAGAACTTTGGACTCCAAAAAATCAAAAATGAAATTAAAAGAATTTGTTACCTTTGCTCTTTTTTCCCATTTACTCTAAGAATATAATTTCTCTGAAGAGTTTAATTAGAAATTTGGATCTTTAAATTAGTGATTTTTAAGTTCATGGTCTAAAGTACTGATGCTGAGATAATAAGAACTCTACAAATCCAACCACAGTATTTAGAGGAGATAGCTAGCTCTGCACCTTGAAGGGGAGTGAAATCATAGTGTTGATATGAAAGGAACTGTAGTTCTATAAGATAAATAAGAAATAAGGGATAACGTTTTAAAATTCCAAACAGTAAATAATCCTTAAAACTACAATGGCAGGCATATTGCTTCCATAGAAATCTAAAAAAGAAGAAATAGGAGGGATTCACAATTTGAGGGATTCAGTATACTTACAAGGAAGAATTTTCATCAGGATGCTAAGCATTGCAGAGCTCTTCTAAGGGGATTTGAAAATTTTAGAAAGATTCTTTTAAAATAGATGGGAAGATTTTATAATAGTTCTGCTTGATGTCAGAGCATGAATTAGATAAATCCATAAGGATGCCTAACTCAGGTATAATTGTTTGTAAAATGCTCTACGGTTTATAAAAAGCACTATCATAACATTAACTTATTTAATCACAACAGCAGTCTTTGGATGTGTGGATGATAATCAGAAAGAAAATAGCATTTTACCCACAATGCCAACAACAGTACATATGTTAACTAAACCAGTCCTTGAATTTTAAGAAGGAAGGAAACTATAGTCTACAAGATTACCCTACCTCTTGCAGTAGCTGTTTGCAACGTCTATATCAGACAGATCCCATAGTCTGTGGTTTATATAAATCATAAATCCTATCAACAATCATATGAGATTCATTATGCCATCTTCTTACCCCCTTCCCACTCTCATTTTTATTTCTGAAACCATCTATTCTATTCAGTGTAGTACTCAAACCCCTGTGGAGTTTTGTGGTGGTCTGTTATCTAAGTTAATCATACTCATCAGTCTATAATAGTTTGTCATCAATTCTCTTCTATTAATTTTCCCCTTCATCTGCCTTCCCTAATCCCATTCCTTTTCTTTGATAAGTATTCACTGTGAGGTATTTCATATACTTTTTTTTTTAAAGCTTAGTTAACATACATTACTTCACATAGTTACACATTGTTTTTCTTCTTGTGTTGATAACTTTTTTCTTTTTTAAATTTATTTATTTAATTTATTTTATTTTTGGCTGCATTGGGTCTTTGTTGCTGCACGCAGGCTTTCTCTAGTTGCGGTGACCAGGGACTACTCTTCATTGCGGTATGTGAACTTCTCATTGCAGTGGCTTCTCTTGTTGCAGAGCACAGGCTCTAGGTGTTCAGGCTTCAGTAGTTGTGGCACATGGTCTCAGTAGTTGTGGCTCGCAGGCTCTAGAGCACAGGCTCAGTAGTTGTGGCACACGGGCTTAGCTGCTCCACGGCATGTGGGATCTTCCCGGACCAGGGCTCGAACCCATGTCCCCTGCATTGGCAGCTGGATTCTTAACCACTGCACCACCAGGGAAGCCCCAGTATTTCATTAACTTTAACTTTAACTTCTTGGAGAAATATGATTGTGTGAGTAGCAGCAGGAACTGAGTTAAAAACACAGGCTTTGGAAGTAGACTCTGGGTTTCATCCCGGCTCCACCACTTACTAGCTATGTAACCATGGATGTTACTTACACAGTCTGTTTTGGTTTCTTCATCTGTGATCCTTGCAAGGTTTCCCAGGAAGTAGACTCTGAGGTTGAGATTTGTACATTCGAAGTTCACTGAGTAGTGCTCTCAGGATCAGCATCTGTGGGAGGGAAGAATGTAGGATTGGGCAGATAGAGTAGGACTGGTGCAGTTTTAAAAAGCCACAGGAGGGCCCATAAGGAGCCCTTAATATGGGATGGCCCCTGTAAGTTGTGTTTAATCAGGATGATGGGGCTGGGCCTTCCCACCCCACCACTGATCACCACTGATGTGGGTGACCCCAAAAAGAGAGTGTTACCTCTGGCCAGGTGGCTCTCTTCAGCTACAGACTAGACCTGGAGAGGGACTCTGCTGTGAGCTGTCTGTGTACAATATTCCCAGCAGCTGAGAAGGGGGAAATGTGCATATTGCACCATGGCATCCTCTACGATCTGCAAAATTTAAAACAAGGAACAAAACAGACAAAATTCCTGCCCTTGTAGAGTTTATTTCTTGTGAAAAGAGCCAAACAGTAAACAAATAAACAAGAAAAAATATAGATTGTTAGATGCTGAGTGCCATGTAAGTGGGGAAAAGTGGGATAACGGAAGGTGGAGGGTTGCTAATATATTTGGGATGATCAGGAAGGCCTGGACAAAGATGAGGAGGAAATGAAGGAACAAGCCTTGCAAATAAGCAAGGGAAGGGCCTTCCAGGAGAACTGCCATGCAAAAGCTCTGAAGCAGGTGCGTAACTGGGGTGTTTCAAGAAGATCACGGATGTTAGTTGGACTGAAGTGAGTGAGAGGGTACTTGGAGATGAGGAAGAGACATGGAGGTGGCCCTGCAGACACTCCTATGGGGTTGGGCTCTTCCTGTGAGTGAGCTGGGAGCCATTGAAGGTCTGGAGTATGGAGAATGTTGTGATCTGACTGGTGATTTTACAAGATCTGGGTTGAGAACGCACTGTGTTGAAGTAAGGGAGGAAGTAGGGAAGACTTCTGTAATTCAAAGAAAAAAGATAACTTTTTTTTTGTCTGGTTTTCATTGCTGTTCAGGAGTCTGTGGTTTATTCTCCAGAGTATCCCTTGTCTATCTCAGATGTACCAGTCTGCTACCCATCTGACCACTGTCTATGGTCCTTTACAAATAGATATCTTAGGTTGTGCAGTAGTCGAATCCATTTTTTTCTCTAAGGTATTTTTGTATTTAGGGTTTTATTTAAGATGTCCTTCTCTTGTTTTGGTATTTGTAAGCAAACAGAACATTTCAGGTGTTACTGGACAGTATTTAATACATAGGAATCTCTCTACATGCTGCAATGCATGCCAAATTGCATTTGACTTTTGTTTCAAATTTGGATATGAAAATATAGCTTTTTGTTTTACTGTACTAGATGTACAATACATATTGTAGCATATGATTTTCAATATGTACTTAACAAAGAGCAATTTCATTTTCTCTGGTAAACTACATACTTGTTATAGCTTTGGCATTTAAAAAAAATCCAGGAGTAAATGGAAAACTATACATTTACATAATGTCAGAATTCTGGCTCAATGAGTCAAACCAGAAGAATTATTCTAGTGACTTTCAGTTAGTAAACTGGTTCTGAAGATATTTTAGTTTTGCATTCTTTTCTGATCTCTCTCTGAGAAGAATAAAAGGAGAACTAACTGGATTTTAAATAAGGCTGGACCTATGCTTCCAAGAACTTGTTTAGAGATGGATCATTAAAACAGGATCTATTCCTAATTAAATATTTATTTAATATAAAAAAATAAATAAATATATTTCTCATAAACTTAACCTTCTCCTCCATTTTCTCGCGTTTTCCAGCTGCTTTTCTAACCCATTAATTCCATAGTTTGGCTGATTGGATGGCTATTCTGACATTACCTTCTGATGGTAAAGGCCACAAACAGAAAAATCAGTATTAGTGGGATCAGTTAAAGAGGGAAACCATTTCTAGTATGGCCTCTACACAAAATTCATGTACTCTGCACATATTTGATCCTGGTTAAATTGAGAAATTTTGCATCATCTTGGAAGCATTGAATTAGAGTGAGAGTCATTTTGGACACACTGACCATCCTCTCCAGAGACTGTAGCACTAACAGAAAACCATGACCTTTGGCAAGCAGAATTTCTGACACATTGATTTAAGTGGTAGTAGTGGAAACTTGGTGAAGAGACACATTGAGCCATATAGTATCATCTTTCCTGAAAACTTCAAGCTTTCTGATGCAGTTTGAGATCTAATCCTTAAGGGTTGGAGAGTTTACAATGTTGAAGATTTTATTCAGTTACTCAAAAGACAACCATAATAGCAGCTTGAATGTGCTTATCTTTGAAAGTAAGTGTTATTTTTAAATATAATTAAAGAGAAATAGCTGACAGTTTAGAGGAAAAAAAAGGGAATTAGTAGTAGAGTTATTCTACTGCCTCTTAAATAGTGGGATGATATTAAACGGTTATATTCTGGAAGCTCATGTTCTCACTGCTTTTGAGGTCCATGCTGCCCAACCACGTTTAGGCATGGATTCAGGAAACACCCTTGACCTTTCATGAAGAGAGAGCTTCCTCACACCAAGCTCTGCTTTGAAATAGAATGTGGCAGAGTTATAAAGCCAGTCCAACCCTATAAATCAGCACACTGTGCAAATTTTCTATTGTGAATAGTTCTCAGATTGCTATGTCCAGACCCTTCACCAATCCCCTATTTCAGTCCCTAGTCATCTCTTATCTGTAATATTTTAAAAAATCTTCCTAACACATCTCCCTTCTTCCAGTTTTGTTGTCCTAAAATTTTTTCTTACTTGCACAGTCAGAATGATTTATAGAAAATACTTATCTGAGCCTATCATTCCCCTGCTTACAACCCAACAATGGCTGTCCATCATCCTTAGAATAAAAGTCAGTCTTCACAATAGGAGGTACAAAGACCTCCAGAATTGCTCCAGTACCTGCCTCTCCATCCTCGTCATTAATCTTCTTCACCTCAGAGTTGACAACTCCAGTGTACCTTTTCACTGAGAGTAGTTCATTGGGATACAACGTCAATAGATTTCATGCCTCTTTGCTTTGCTAATGCTCTTCCCTCTTCCTGAAACCCGTCCCATGCTTTTGCCTAAATATTATTCATCTTCCAAGACTAAATCAAGGATAATATAATCCAGCAAGATTTCCTTCAATCTGCTGATTGGACTAAATACAATTCTACTTTGTATCACCAATCTGATTCATTGAAATAGCCTGCTTGTCTATGTGCCTAGAGCTAATTATTAATACCCCTAACTGCAGACCACAAGGCCATGTGCTTAGTAGGATCTCATTAAATATTTGCTCTGCTGAACTAAAACCAACCAAAACAAAGTGTGCTTAAATTTTGAAATGTTTCTCTTCACATTTGTGTACTACAGTTTAAATTAATTGAAATTCTGAAATAAAAGTTAAATGTGAAGAGTTTTGTGTGCTAAAATAACTGTAGAATTATTTTAACTTAATAGAAAAGGACTAAAAAAGACAAAACAAAAAGTAAGAGACTGATCCATTCCACCAATAATAAGGCAAGAAGGTGATATTCACAAGCCTAAAACAACTTCAGAAATAAGCACCTGCTTATCCAGGACCTAAAGAAAATCAAGGGAATCCAAGAGGAGCCTAGCACAAATATAGGCTGCAAGTTTAAGCTAAAAGGCTTTGCATTTCCTTTGGATTTTCTATCAGTGCATGGCATCTGATACTAGTAATATCAATTTGTTCATTTGTGATTTACCTCATTCTCCTAAAAGTAGTGTGCAGAGAAAAAAAAAGTTATTTTAAGATTCTAGTTAGTTTGTAGGTAATTGAGGTAATTTTGCCCTATGTGAATACTTTATCCCACATCCAAATTACTTATTAAAATACCAAATGACTTCGGCCAGAAAATAGAATCGTCTGGAAGTCCATTTGGTACCTTCATTTAATTTGACATTGAACCAAAAACAAAACAAAAAGAAAACCCTGGAAAAAAAGCGTGTCTTTTCTGAGTTTTCAAGGAATTATAATGATTACCCCACATAAAATGTACTTTAACCATAGAATAATATTACTTGGAAAATAAAACACTGGGTATTATTTCTTTAGAAGTAGAAAGTTTCTTAATTTAATGAAATATGAAAGTAGAACCCTGTGAGCTTCAGCTTTCAGCTTATGAAATATGCAACAGTATGTGGAGGGGGAAAGGGGAGTCTCCATATGATGCCATGGAGATTCTAGAGGAAATGATTTTAAAATAAGTCACTGCGCTGTCATCAGACTGAAAATAAAGATGCAACCAGCAGAATTTCATAGAACTGTGCCTGGCATGTAGTAGGTGCTTGATAAATATTTGTGAAATTAATACATGGTTGAGTGAACTGGCAGAGCAATGTCAGCTCCTACAATAGCAATTAATTGATGCATCTGTGAACCAGGAGGCCACTCTCCCATCTCCCAGTAACTGCTAACTATGGCCCTCGACTCACTTGAGTACGCATCAGAAATACCATGAGATGTCATTCCTCAAGAAATCCACAGAGTGATTCTATTTCTTCCACCAACTCTGAGTCACAGCTCTTCCCCACATCCCCATGCTCTTTTTTTCCCCATCTATTTCCCCCATGAATGAAACTGGAACAATATGGTAATGTTGTGCTCAGATATAAAAGAAGATATTTATAAGTGATAAAAAGGAGAGTTTGGAGAAACAAGATAAGAGAACAATCTGGTAAGGGAGGAAAGGACTTTTCAGTGTAAAATGTCAGAAAAAGAGAGAAAGCGGCGATTTTCAACGTTTTGTGGAAAGAGATGTTTTAGTGTCCGTGTAAGGAACAAAAAATGTGGAATGTTAAATAGCTTCAGACTTGGGTAGGCTGTGCTAATGTTTTTTTTATATGTTCCAACTCAACTTTCTTTCCATATTAACACAGCATATATTTATTCATTTAGTATATTTCTCCCTCAATAGTTTCTATATCCCAACACTACATGTTTTGAGAAGAAAATCAAGAAAAAGTTGTTCCTGGCATAGAGTTTCTTCCTAACTCTACCCGACTTTTCTCACCTATGTACCATTTAAGGCTGCCAGAGGATATTTCATTAGGAAAAATAGATTTTGTTCTTGCCAGACAAGACAAAGGTTGAAATCAATGCTTCATACTGCTAAGTAGGAGATCTGACTTTTGAAATGTGTTCGGTAGAACTTGAATGCCTCAGGATGCTATTATACCGGAGGGTATCCAGTTAAGTGAA
The DNA here is from genome assembly GCF_964341445.2 of Mesoplodon mirus. Lineage (NCBI taxonomy): Eukaryota > Metazoa > Chordata > Mammalia > Artiodactyla > Ziphiidae > Mesoplodon > Mesoplodon mirus. The sequence goes on from NC_138984.1 coordinate 43,074,791, forward strand.
ATGGAGAAATGGAGCATATTTTGACCCATTCTGAAGAGTCACAGATAGGGCGACTAACTTGCTCCAATTTGCCCAAGACTTTGACAGTTTTCACATGGAAAATCCTGCATCCCAGGAAATTCCACAGTCTTGCAAAAACAAGGATGATTGTTCACCTTAATCACATAGGCAAGGCTAAGAAATCTTACAGTAAAGAAGCTTGCTAAATTTTGTTTGAACAATATTTTAAAAGAACACCTGACAATGAAACATTTTTCTTAAACAGATCTATTAAAAATCAAAGGAATTAGTAATCTGCGTTACACACTCTGGGAAACTCTGCTTCAACCCCATCCATTTGTCTCTTTGCCCCTGCAATCTCATTAGCGGTATTCTCTTTAGTGCCCTGTCTTGCAGGGCATATGGAAACCTTCAGGAATGATCTACTGATTGTAATTGCTTGAGCCTCCTTCTGAACCTTAGACTACTTAAGCCTTAAGCTGGAAACTTAAAAGAATTTCCATATAGAAAGTATTTCATCGCTTCGAAATCATTTTCTTTTCTCAGTCTCTTTCACAAATATTTACCTGTCTTAATGCAGATCTTTTAGGAATTTCTACAGGAAGATAAGGAAAATCTTTAAAAGATCTATATTCCAAGTTCTTTTCTTATTTGCTATTATGTAATTCTGGATGAGTCTTGACTATATGTTGAGCAGTATGCATACATTAAATATATATATATATTAGTAGAGAGTTTGGGGGCTGCCATTCTATGACAACATAAGCATTCATGGAACTCTCCTCTGATCCCTCTCTCTGTAGGAATAACCATACCTGGGGGGAGAGGACAAGGAGATAAAAATGCCTAGAATGGAATATAAACCTTTTCAATATTTGGGAAGGGAGAAGAATTCAGATCTAGAGCCGCTTAGTTCCATTCAACCATTTTCTTTTTTTAGCCAACAGTTCAAGGCTTGATATGGTCGAGCACAACCTATACTTGCCACCGCATCACAAACTAGTACAGGTGCCTCTTCCTGCACCTGCAAATTTGGTCATAGAAGGCAAAGCCCATTTTAATGAACTACAAAGGATTGGCTGAGTGGATTTATGAAATGGACTCCGTTACACTGAATAATGTATTTGTTTCAACAAAGACTTAAATTTTTCTAAATTCAGAGACTTTTTTTCTAACTTTTTCTAAGTAGTTTTCAGCTCTAAATATCTGAGAATTAAAAAGTACTATTTCTGACATTTCTAGCACACTGTATTTACTGATAATGCTGAGGGAGCATTCCTTCTGACAAAATTTCTAATTTTTGTACCTCTGGGACAAGGCCAAGCTAAAGAAAAATGCTTTAGCTGGATACTACTCCCTGAAGTTACTGAGAATGAAAAGGAGTAGCTGGAAAAATACTTCAAATAGTGTATTGCTTTTAGCTGTGCTGCTTTCAAACTGGGCAATTATAGAATCACTGATAGAGACACATCAGTGCTAATTTACATATACATATAATCACATGAATCACTAAAGTTCATATAGCTTATCTGTTCCAATAATTGACAAGCCCAGTGTAACACTCTAAAGACTGATTTATACTGTCTTTTATTAAGATACTTATAATGATCACCTACTCTGTGTCAGGTATTTTATAGCCACATAGTAAATACTTGTTATGACTCTTCAAGAAAGACATATCATCTCCATTTTCCAATGAAGAAAATAAAAGACACAAAGATTAATTTACTTATCCACAGCCATGTAGTTAGTGGCACAGCCAGGCTTTAAACCCAGGCCCCTGAAGCTCCATGGTTACTCTTTTCTCCACTGTTTCCTGTGTAGTCTGCCATATATTCAAAAGTCAGAGATTTAAAATGAAAATATATAAACTTTCATATTAAAATATATTAAATATTTATTAATTTGATTAAAAGGAGGCTGCTGCTGTTTAGTAGGAATTTTGCACTAATCGGAGAAACATCTACGCTTTTTGTTTTGTGTGATGTGACTTTGGCTTATGAGTCCTTTGCGCACACATGCACACACATACACAGTTTTGTTTTTGTTTCTAAATTGAGAGCATTTATTCCACTAGCATTTATTGATAATACAGTACTTGCCTCTGTGTTACACTAAATACTCTCTTTATTTGATACCATGGCACAATATTATGCTTTGTGACAGTCATGTTTTAGATGCTTGAGATACAGAAAAAAAGTCCCTGCTTGTGAAGCTTATTTCTAAAGGAAAGAAACAGGCATAAGCTGTTTCTTACAAATAAACAAGAACATTTCAGAGAGTAATAATTTCTTTTAATAAAGTAAAACAGGATGACATAATTCTGAGTGACTGGGTTTTATGGGAAGAGTGAGATTTGCAATGAACACCTGAATTATAAGAAATGTGCACCAAGAACCCGAGGCAGGGTACTCAGAGCAAAGAGAAAAGCAAATGCCAGTGCCCTAAGGGAGACCTTAGTTAAACCCGGAAACAGAAAGAAGGTAAGTGTAGTTTGAGCACAGTGATTGAGCAGGAAGATGGTAGAAGAAGAGAATGGAGAATTTGGGTTTTATTTATAGTGTCATGGGAAGCATTTGAAGGAGAGTAGTATAATCTGGCTTATATTTTTAAAAGACTGCTCTGGCTTCTGTGCGGAAAATGAATTATAGATGAAAAAAGAGGGGAAGCAAAGAAATCAGCAAAAAGGATTATTGTCCTAGAATAGGTAAAGATGGCCCTGATCTAACTAGGGTGGTGGCAAAAAAGATGGTGAGATGGCGACAGATATTCTGGTGTCCCAAGTCTACTCAAATTACCTTTCATTTCTTTCCATATTGGCATTGGTGTGAACAAAAATGTTATATGCCAATACAAAGAAGGATCTGGAAAGGAGAAGGAAAAAAGATAACAATCCTATACCTCATTTTGTGCTCTTGAAATTCTCCGTACACATTCAGCATGAATGAATATATAGGTTTACTTTTAAGACATGAAAATGTTTCATAAAAAGCATCATTTTAAAAAACCAAAGCCCATGCATTAAGCCTACTGTATTCATCTAAGGCAATTTTCTCAGACTTCAAGAGGGAAGCAGATTGATGTACTTTTGGGATTTTCAACCAGTGGCTTTTCAATAAAGCCTGCACCTATTGATGTTTTTGTTTTTCATTTACCATTTTAAATTTATACCACTTAAGCATCATCACTGGTATGGCAGTAAAAGGTAAAATATAAAAATAGACAGCTCTATAATTTGGCTTTTAAATGGCTTTATGTATTTATATTCTATGTAGGATATGTAACAGATTGTGATAACAGAATCAGGTATAATAAAATTGCAGCCTTACAAATATAGCAAATATCATGAAACAGCTCCCTTCTGTTGACTCAAAGAGTGGGAGTCCCACTTCTTTCATTATATTTTTTTCTGTAACAGCTTATCACTAGCAGCACCTTTATAGCAATTCTCCTGCTTTGTCAGTGTGAATGTCCCCACAATAGCACTTTACCTATATTTGCCATCAATTCTTGCATTGGATTTTCTTCTCTGGAGACAACCAATTTGAGTGGCTTGAAATATAAAACTTATGGTTCCACCTTTAGTTTCCCATTTCACGTAGCAATATAGTGAAGTCATTTTCAAATGCAGAAAACCCAAGGCCCTCAGATAGACTTTGTTCAACCTCCATGGTGCTACTCCATTTTATTTCTCCAAAGCCCTTCACATGTGCTGTTAGAGGGAAAAATTGTACTATTTGTATACAGCATCACTACAATTAAGTTCTGCTTGTTACTACATCTGAAGGCAAGTGAGGACACCAGAGCATACCGATAGTGACAGCCATCTAGTTCAGTCACCTGTCCACTTGGATGGGGGCTTAAAAGGTACTGTCAAATATTTGTAAGCATGTCGTTTGCATATTTCTTTCAGAGAGGTTATTTGACAGTGAGTAGAGTTGTTTTCCTGTTTTGTTTTGCTTGGGATTGTTGTTTGTTTTTTTTAATCTTGTTTAGCTTTTCCTCCTCTTCAACCCTAAACTGCAACTCTGTTTTGCTCTACAACTCACAGAAGGGATTCCTTACTGGATTCGTGAAGTGGGAACAGTGTTGTACCAGTAGGGGGAGCTCATATCATGCCTATTTTGTGGGTTGTAGAAAAGTTACTTTGTAGGTTTGTGTAGTTAGGGTGGAGCTGTTTTAACTCTAAAAGCAACAAAGATTTTGGGTCGGAATAAAAGTTATTTCCTCCAATTGAAAAGTGAAAATTTGCTAAAGTTGTAAATCTCAATTACCGTGAGAGTTTAGGTGGCTTTGGTTAATGAATCTGCATGCTGTGGTTGAATTTTTCAGAAAGCTGAAATATGGAGACTTTATAACATGTTGAAAGATTTCTTTCTTGGTATGTATTATCAAGAAAGTAATACGTACATCTTAGTATGTATTACTTCTCTCCATAAATAGCAGACACAGCCCCTGATTTTAAGGGTTTTTGTTTGTTTGTTTATGACCATAGGTCAATATAAATATGGCAGGTGCAAGTGTGAGTGGCAGTGGAGATGGGGTTGAATGGATACTGTTTGCACTCTTAAACTTGTTTTTCTCATAAATATCTCTTAAGCAAGTTTGATTTGGGGCCATTTGCCTTTCTCACTAAACTGGTGTTAAGCATCGTCTGATGGGCACCAGGATCATGATTAGCTAACTTTCACCCAACTCAATAAGGAAGCAGGGCCTGAAGCACCTTCTCCCACTCCTTTTTCTTCTGTAAGGTTGTTTTGACTGTACTTTGAGTTGTCAGCACCCTTCCAAATACTCTCTGTAATTCTGGAATCTCTAATATGTGAACATCAAGCCCCTCACTGCACTGAATGTACTTTTCCATTTCCCCTGTATTTAACGTGTTCACAGGAAATGCTTGTTCCTTACACTTTATTGAGCACCTATTTAAAGCCAGGCACTGAGCAAGAGACAAGAGATTAAATATCAAAGATGAACAAGACAGGTCTCTACCCACAACAAACTCATGATCTAGGCATTTCTCCACTTGGTGTGTTTGGAAGAGGATGGCTCCAAAAGCTGTTTTGCTCATCAGAAGAAAAGGGCACAGTTGTCTCCAAACTGGTCTGAATGTTTGACTTTCAAACCATTCCTGACTCAAGCCAGTTGACTAATTGCTTACATTATGCATAACAAATTTGAAAGTCTTTGAATTTGAAAGTACACAATGCTGCATTTGGATGGACTTTACTTATGTAACCACTTCTGTCATACAATTTTCATCCAAGTGAATGTGCGATTTCACAGGTTGAATCTGTTGTGGAAACACTGGTGTGGAAGTGGCAGAGTGGGAGGGAGGAGCCGGGAGGAATGTGAGGGGGATGGGAAAAGGACACTGGAAGATGGTGAAATGTTCCTGGGCATTTACTCTGCTTCCTCAGGGTGAGCTCCACAATTGTCTAGCAATCTTCTAGCAAGAAAATAACTGTCCTATGGTTGATAAGGCTTTAGCATGACAGAGTGATGACCCTAGACTGGATTCTCAGGTTTACATAGCTTTTTGGTTCCCACAGGCAAAGCTCTTTTCTCCTCTCTCTTCAAAATAGACTTGCTTCTGCTGTCAGCATTGCTGCTGCTTATTGTTCCCACTTCAGTGCTTAATTATTATGGCATCAGTGCTGCAGCAGTGGCCTCTTTCCCTGTTCCTTTCACATTTCTTTTTCCATGTATCTTATCCTTCCTGACTTGGACCTACTTGAAGAAGCTGTTCTATAAACATTGTCAGTCCTGCACGGGCAGACTGACCATGGCCTTGTGTGGAGGCTATTATATTGTGGAATGTGTGTAACTTCAACTTCAGGGCCCCTCACTTTGCACAGGCCCCTTCCAGGCCTCTATACATAGTTAAGCATTTGTGACATTGTTTTATTTTTTTCCACAGAAGTGCCACAAAATTGTACAAGCTCAGGCTCTACAGAAACTTGGGTCTGTCTCTGCCCATGAGTTTTAGTAATCAGATCTTTGGCTTACTTTTCAATTATTGGGTTGGCCAAAAGGTTTGTTCGGGTTTTTCTATAAGATCTTATGGAAAAACTCGAATGAACTTCTTGGCCAACCTGATATTTTGTTGTTTGCTGTTGTTGTTGTTTTGTGGTTCTGTAGGTAGATTGTTGCAGTGCTGGTTCTCTTCTTAATGAATGTTTTTAATTTGGCTTTTTGTTTTCCCAAGCAGCTTCTTAGTCCAGAGTTGTGTCAGAAGGTTTTCTAATAGAGTTTAATGGACTTTTCAACAATTCTGATAAAATATGTTATCTTAAATCTCTATCACTAGGAATTTTGATATAGATATCACATGAACGTATTCAACAAATTGCCTAGCATTTGAGCCAAATCAAATGGTGATATACACCATTAAGATGACTCACTCAGAGACTCATATTTCAGGCTCAATAGTGACTTTGAAACTAGGCTCCTTGCAAAATCTACAGGGTATTTTCTCAATTCCACTCACCTTGACCTCCTTCCCACATATACACACATATTTGCTTCCTCCTCAGGGGTCTAAGGCTCTCAAAATTTTAGAAGGCAGTTCCAACAGGGTGCCCCTTTCTCAGGCAGTAATGTCACAGTGGAAAACATCCTCAGAATACTAAGCCTCTGGCAATCATAAAGTCTGTCTAAGGCATTGCTAAAGGAAATGGTGACCCAGTACTTCTCACTGGCCCTATTACTTTTTGTCATCAACCCTGGTCTCAGACAAAACTGAAGTTCAAGTCCTTGGTTTCGACTTCTAGGTCTCAAAAAAACTGCTATGGCAAATGATTTTCATTCATTAATTCAACATTTTATGTATCAGGCACTTGTTTTGGGGATATAGAAATGAATAAAACAGACAATAATATTAATGTGGTAGTGAAGTGTAGTGGAGCAGGGCAGTGAGGTGAGAGAGGTTGAAGGATGGGGAAGGACTTTTTAATTATTTGGAGTATTTCCTTGAGGCAGGTCTACAAACTTTCAATACTAAGAAGTTAGAGTAGCCCATTGCTCAAAGGGGCTGCCATGACGGTTCTTTGCATTACCAAATTTTATTAGATGTTGGGTCCATACAGAGGTTAAGCTATACAAGACAGTAAACTGAATATGAAGTCATTAAAAATTCAGTTTTATGTTATTCTTTTGGGTGTCATGAGAGTAGCAAAACTAGCACATTCAGTTCCCTGAATCACAGCTTCTCATAAAGATGAGTCATGGTGAATGAAAGGGACCACATTTTAATGAACCAATCTGGTTACTGTAGCTCATCTTTGCTCAGCAGCAGACTGCCTAGGGAACAGGAGACAATCTATTTTCCAAATGAAGAATTAGTCCCCGATGCCATCCTTCTGTCTTGACTCCCTTCTCAACATTATCTGCTCTGTTCCTTCTTGAATACACTCTTGCCTTGGGGATTTTCCTTAACTACAAATAATAGTAGCAGAAACAATCTTGATTATTGTGGTTACAATTCCCCATTTGGCATTTGTTAACAAATAAGAACCAAATATTTATTATGCATCTACTATGTTTACAGCACAGTGGGGTTAGGAAAGAATCTTATAAGATAATCTCTTCTCTTTGAAGAGGAGCTCATAGTCCTTTAAGGGAGTGAAAACATGCATATACGAAACAATCAGACCAAAAAGCATGATGTATAGTCATTCAGAAAGGAATGATTGATCAGATGGTAAGATGGTAGGTAGTCAGCAGGGAGAACCTCAAAAACAAGATAGGACATGAGTTAAACTTTAAAGTAGTTTAGGTTTTGAAAATTTAGCATTTTTTTCATTTTCCAATTTGCTTTCTTTTTAAATTCACACACTAAACATTTCCTCTTGACACATGGATAGTGCACAATTATTTTTTATTCCTGGTTTCAGCTGATCATTTTATGAGTGGTTTTAGTTATTTTTCTAGCTCTAGGAGAGGATTCATACTTTGAATGCTTAGTTTTGAGTCTCTTACTGATTCTAGAGGTACTGAAGTGTAGAGTAATACCTTCTGCTGCAGGGAACTTTAGTGGAGACAAAAAGATAGGGGAATAGAGTGGAGAAAAGACAGCCTCTTCAATAAGTGGTGCTGGGAAAACTGGACAGCTACATGTAGAAGAATGAAATTAGAACACTCCCTAACACCATGCACAAAAATAAACTCAAAATGGATTAAAGACCTAAACGTAAGGCCAGAAACTATCAAACTCTTAGAGGAAAACATAGGCAGAACACTCTATGACATAAACCACAGCAAGATCCTTTTTGACCCTCCTCCTAGAGAAATGGAAATAAAAGCAAAAATAAACAAATGGGACCTAATGAAACTTCAAAGCTTTTGCACAGCAAAGGGAACCATAAACAAGACGAAAAGAAAACCCTCAGAATGGGAGAAAATATTTGCAAATGAAGCGACTCACAAAGGCTTAATCTCCAAAATTTACAAGCAGCTCATGAAGCTCAATATCAAACAAACAAACAACCCAGTCCAAAAATGGGCAGAAGACCTAAACAGACATTTCTCCAAAGAAGATATACAGATCGCCAACAAACACATGGAAGAATTCTCAACATAACTAATCATTAAAGAAATGCAAATCAAAACTACAACGAGGTATCACCTCACACCAGTCAGAATGGCCATCATCAAAAAACCTACAAACAATAAATGCTGGAGAGGGTATGGAGAAAAGGGAACCCTCTTGCACTGTTGGTGGGAATGTAAATTGATACAGCCACTATGGAGAACAGCATGGAGGTTCCTTCAAAAACTAAACGTAGAACTACCATATGACACAGCAATCCCACTACTGGGCATATACCCTGAGAAAATCATAATTCAAAAAGAGTCATGTACCACAATGTTCACTGAAGCTCTATTTACAATCACGAGGACATGGAAGCAACCTAACTGTCCATCGACAGATGAATGGCTAAAGAAGTTGTGGCACATGTATACAATGGAATATTACTCAGCCATAAAAAGAAACAAAATTGAGTTATTTGTAGTGAGGTGGATGGACCTAGAGTCTGTGATACAACTGAATTAAGTCAGAAAGAGAAAAACAAATACCATATGGTAACACATAGTTATGGAATCTAAAAAAAAAAAATGGTTCTGAAGAACCTAGGGGCAGGACAGGAATAAAGACGCAGATGTAGAGAATGGACTTGAGGACACAGGGAGGGGAAAGGGTAAGCTGGGACGAAGTGAGAGAGTGGCATGGACTTATATATACACTACCAGATGTAAAATAGGTAGCTAGCGGGAAGCAGTCACATAGCACAGGAAGATCAGCTCCGTGCTTTGTGACCACCTAGAGGGGTGGGATAGGGAGGGTGGGAGAGAGAAGCAAGAGGGAGGAGATATGGCGATATTTGTATATGTATAGCTGATTCACTTTGTTATAAAGCAGAAACTAACACACCATTGTAAAGCAATTATACTCCAATAAAGATGTTAAAAAAAAAAAGATAGGGGAAGTTAGCAATTTTCAGTCTCATCACTATAACCATAGGTAATTTTTATGACTTGTGATATTCTGATATAAATGTCTTAAGGTAGATTTTGAATATATAATTTTCCACTGAGTATAGTATAGTATTATTTTGAAGATTTGATAATAAGCTCCAACTGTGTGCTATGTAATGTACTTTTCTGATGGCTAAAATGCTGGCTAGTATCAGAGGTGGCTAGTTTTCACATTAAAAATGATACATCTAGATTTACAAACTTCTTGATACGTGGTATATTAGATGCATAATCTCTAAAACATATATCCAAATATCCAAATAAGGTCTGTTCTTCAATTTGATCCTTCATGGAACTATAATCACACTTGAATAATAATGCTATCAGTCAATAGATTTTCTAAGTCTGTGTTTTAGACTTTCTTAGAGAGCCAGTATACAACTGCACAAATTTCCTTATGTTATTGTGAAATCTAATTTAAGGAAAAATGACATTGCCCTTCTTGGTCACCTGCCTCATTCGTTCATAAGACAAACATTTGAATGGTCTTCCTACCCTCAGTGTTCCAGGCCCTGTGCCAGGGAGGCAACTCAGCACCAGTGTAAGAGGACAGGCAAGAGTGTGGCAAATGATTAAGAAGCCAAGGGCTGTCAGAGACAGAGGAAATGGCATGTAAATACATGGAAGTGTGGAACAGCATGGCATTTTCAGGGAACAACAGATGGTTTGGCATGACTAGAAAGTAAGATGCAGGGAGAGGAAGGATGCACATGATGCTAAAAATGTTATTTTAAGCCAGACAATGAAAGATTTTCTTAAGTTTAAAAAGACTTTGTATTATCAAAGATTTTATCTGTCCCTTTTGCCATAGTCTGGAAAGCTGCTTTACTTTTACTAAAATTTGAAAGATTCAGTACAGGAGGCACATATGGTATAGTTAAGCCTAGAAGTACAATATGTGGTATCAAAGTGATGTCTTCTTGTGAGCTAGTTATTTCCCTGTTCAGTCCAAATAATTGAGAAGACCACAGAGGGTACTGAAACTCACTTTTATGTGTGTTTTTATTGTTTTGATACTTAAAATGCCTTGTTCTATTTAATTTCTACAACAACCTCATAATAGACATTCATCTCCCCATTTTACAGATGGGAAAACTGAGGCTCAAGGGAAAAAATGCCCAAGATTTCCAGGTTTCTAAGATACAAACTCAAGATTCAAACATAGATCTGCCCATCACCAAGGTTAATGGTTTATACTGAGCTGACACTTTTTCCTTAGTCAGGCTTCCTTTATATCATATTTGGATGTGAACACACTCTGTTCTGAAGGAAATTTAAATCCTAAACTGTCCCATGTGTCAGGAAATATTAACGTCGATTTCCCTAAATCACAATATTTACATTAAACATTCTGGAGGTTGCCAGGGAGAGAATTTCATAGCTATCCGATTTTCAGCTTTCTATACAAACTGTATCTTGGCCCATTAATCCTCAAATTAGGGTAAAGAACAAATGGGAGTATTACAAAGTCTCTAAGTAAGATGAGGCTCTTGAGCATGACCTTAGGAAACGTCTCTTGATCTCAGTTCCTCGTCTCCAAAATGAAGGGTTTGGACTAACAACCTCAGGAGTCCCTTTGCGTGGCCTCAGGTTTCTGCACAGAGTCCAAAATAAATAGCATTTAATTCTATAGATACAGTATATGCTGTCTCGGAGGTGAGAGAACACTGTAGCTGTGATTATTTATAACTGCCAAATTCAGAATCAGATTTGAGAACTGTGATCTTTGTGTTTATTTTTAAGTACTCTCATGGTCTGCATATTTCTGGCATCTGTAGGTTTGTTACTGGTGATATACCTGGTTTATAAACAGAAAATTGTTCTTTAAAAACAAAGTGCCTGTGCTTAATTTTTAAATCAATGGAAACAAAATAATCAGAAGTATGTGGCATTGCAGAGTGCCAGTTACTCTGGGGACGCAGTAGGTTGGAGGGGTTAAGGCTGCAGGCTCTGTGGCCACACTCCGTGGGTATAAGTCCTGGTGCTGTCACTTCCCAACTGTGGACCTTTCAGCAAGTGAATTCCATGCTCTGTGCCTTCATTTTTTCATTTGTAAAACAGTTTCTGCCTCATAGGGTTGCTGTGAGAATTAAATGTGCCAGTGTGTATATAGTAGCTAGAACAATACCTGGTCCACAGGAACATTCAGGAAATGTTTCTTGTTAGCATTTTTGGATAAGAGATCATTTATTTGAATTAGAGAAACTATAGAATTAATGGATGAAATACAAATATTGAAGGTAAACTCCAAGAAACCAGGGGTTTTTATATCTTTCTTTCACAGCTTTCTGTGCAACCTAAGTGCCTGGCTCAGATTAGGTGTTTCGTAGATATTTGTTGAATGAAACAATAGGTCAGTTCTAGACAGTATTGAAAGTTATATTATCCTGTTTATTCCAAACTTTCCCCTGTGTTTTAATGTTTCTTATGTTCAAAAGCATTATACCATATGCTATAAATCATATAACATAATGAATGATAACTAACAGCTTTAGTCTCTAGATTGGCTCCTGTTTCAGTTTCTTGTGATATTGCAAGAAGAAATATCTGGAAATCTAAGATATAATGGAAACAATTTTTAAGTTTCATCTTTTTTATTTTTATTTTTTGACAAGTAAGAAAAAATCAGACCTCTAGTTATTTAGCCATTTCCTGGGTCTTTGCAGTCCTCTTTGTGCAGTAGCTGTATTGGTCCAGCTGTTGCAGTGGCTACTTGGGCAACTGCTGAGCAGCACTGCCAACTACTCTGGATGGTTTTAAACTGCTTTCAGATAGAAGAGCAATCCAGAAATTCCAGACATACTGATCCACCTCTCTTTTCCCTTGTCCAATTAGAAGCTATAACCTAGAACCATAGATTCCAAATTCAGGATCCTACCCTCTGGATATGAACTCATGCTTGTTTTGAATAGTCTAACTTTGATAAAATCTTACATGCAGTCTTAGTTTTAATAATAATACTTCAGAATTACAGTCATGTAAACCAAGTTTTTATAGGATTTTCACAGTCTTTATCTTATTTTATTAAAAACCCATGCTTTCTTCTTTATTCTTTCCTGTACAGACACTGTTCCCAAGTCACTGTTGACTTGCCAGAGTGACAAGGATAGCCACTTTAGTTAATGAAACTAAATTATTCCTCCCAGTAGGCTCTAAGTCAAAAACATGCTGATATTTAAGGTGACTTCCAACTTTATACTATTTTAAATATTTTATTATTGTCTAAATGACTTTGTTGGAAGCAGAGGCTTTGAAAAGAAAGAGATAGGTGCAGTACCAAAATCTGATGATTGTCATCCGGTGAGGTGCATTGGCCCATGAGAGGAACTTCACTTTTTGTTGCAGGAAGAATTATGGATATACAATTTAAAGTTTCTGGGAAGGGTATGGAAATTTTTGCATAAAGAGTTCATGGGCTTTCTGGCAGGAAAAAGACAAAAAGCTCCTCTAAAGCCTTTCTCCCCAAGATGCAAGTTTACAGAAACCTGTCAGAATGGAGGAAGGTGCTTTCCAAAGGCAGGGGTGGGAAGAGCAGGGAAGTTTTCAAAATCAGCTGCATGCAGGTGGTGGCTGCACTGTCCCCAGCCTCATGAGGATACTCCTGTGTTTCAGTAGACTATGGAGGTGGAATCCAGGCAGACCCGACCTTCTGGAGACTGCCTGAAGAGTCTCCAGACAAAATAGAGAAAATAATATGATTGCTATCAGCAATATGAAGGCACAAAAAATTTAGATGGATTATTAAAAGGAGATTCTACTTTACTAATTGCCCCCAAACAAATGAAACACAAGATAAAATGATAAAATTTGTTAAAGTTGATACAAAGTGGTCATAGGAAACACAGGCATCATTGAAGTATTTAGTTTCTAAATAGAAACTCTCAGCTATTCTTGATCTGTGTGATTCGAGGAATGAGTATCAGTTATGTCTAAATCAGAAATTTAAATTAGCATGCTTATTACACTAATGTGGGAAGTAAAGTGTTCATGGTATTATGTCCTAACGTACTCAAGCCATACCCTCAGTCAGAACCATCTCTCTCTTACAGGAAGCTCTAATGAGCTCTGCTCTATCCATTAGAGACAGTTGATACAACGTTATGTAATATTTAGTACCCCATGCCACCCTACCCTCCATGCACACCTACCATTTCTGGGCAAGACGAGTCACAAGCCCAGAATCTAAATACTGAAGTGTTAACACTGCCAAGTCAGGTCCCTTTTCTTTACAGTCTTTGACTCCACTAATCAAAGAAACCCAACAGAGCCACGGGGAACACACAGAAAATCTTCCCCATTTTTAAGAGCAGCCATGTCTCTAATCAAAAACTGTTAATGAAGTTAGCATTGCATTTAATTTCCTCTGCCTTCAAATTTAAGATACAAGTACAGTTTTATTTTCACCCTCTCCTCAACCATGAAAGAATATAAGCTGGTTTTGATAAAATTGTATCTAAAAATGAAAATGCTATTTTATGTTTATTTACTGATGGAACCTGTGCCAGCAGTTCTGGTGCATTCCCGAGTAGGCATCAGCCATCTCATGCATATTTGAGTAGCATCAGCACTTTCGCCCTATTCGAGTATACAGTATTTCAAACATTAGAATGTACGTCAGCATCTGTGGCAGATCAGCATCTTTCTAAACAGAAAACAAACACTGCAGACAGTCTATAGTATGCATTTTTCATATCACAGGTGTTGCTTTCTCCCCCAGGAAATATAAGAATGGTAAATCAACAGATATTAGCTATCATGAGTTAGGATCTGTCTTCTGAATGACTATTTAAAATAGTCTCATTAAAATGTCCCGTGATTGGCAAAATACATGATGGTCAGCCTGCTCAATAGTTGTTGGTCTCTCATGGACAGAGTACAGTTGACACTGGCACCTGATCATTGGCCAGCATCAGTGAGTCTGCACAGAAGTGGTGATGCATCAACAAATATGCATTGAGAATTAGCTGTTCATCAGTACATTGGCAGATATGAAATGAATATATATACCAGGAAAAAATTCAGTGGAAGGTAGGATGCACAATCATCTATGAAAATCCATGATTTCTCAAAAATAATACCCTTATTTAGGTATATCCTACTGTATAAAATAAATTCAAATTATTTGCAAGTGTTAGCATTAAAAATTATATGAACATATAATTTGGTTTAGTCTCTACCTTTTTCTCATATCTAAAATATATTTCTTTTATAAAGGTCTCGAGCAAAAACTAATTCTTAGACTTACAATTTATCAAAAGTAATAATTCAAATATTTAAATGTAGACTCTCCACTGACTACTGAAGAATTTTCTTAAACTTAACATTACTATGCAGTTTAAATGAGATATCAAATTAATATTATTATGCATAAGGTCCTAAATTGTAGGGTTCTAATGGAGACTGACATATGACTAGTTCATTCCTACTGTGCATGCTAATTAATTCACTCATACAGGGTTTTGATTAACTGTATTCTAAACATAGTTGTCTTTGCTTATAATAAAAGTTAAAAACAGTTTTCAGCATTTCTCAACTTTTTAATGTTAGTGATCTGTAGGTTATTCCAACACAGTTCTTTTGAACATATTAGACAAATGCAATTGTTAGTTAATAAATCAGATATCATGAGCTTCCCTGGTGGCACAGTGGTTAAGAACCCACCTGCCAGGGCTTCCCTGGTGGCGCAGTGGATGAGAGTCTGCCTGCCAATGCAGGGGACACGGGTTCGTGCCCCGGTCCGGGAAGATCCCACATGCCTCGGAGCGGCTGGGCCCGTGAGCCATGGCCGCTGAGCCTGCGTGTCTGGAGCCTGTGCTCCGCAACGGGAGAGGCCACAACAGTGAGAGGACCGAGTACCACAAAAAAAAAAAAAAAAAAGAATCCACCTGCCAGTGCAGGGGACACGGGTTCGAGCCCTGGTCCGGGAAGATCCCACATGCCGTGGAACAACTAAACCCGTGCGCCACAACTACTGAACCTGAGCTCTAGAGCCCGCAAGCCACAACTACTGAAGCCCACATGCCTAGAGCCCATGCTCCACAACAAGAGAAGCCACCGCAATGAGAAGCCCGCACACCACAATGAAGAGTAGCCCCTGCTCGCCGCAACTAGAGAAAGGTTGCGCGCAGCAATGAAGACCCAACGCAGCCAAAAATAAATAAATAAAATAAATAAGTTTATTTTAAAAAATCAGATATCATTAATGAATCAGATGACTGATTTTATTAAATAATTTTCCTTTTTACTAATCTATAATCTATGCTCATTTCTACTAAAATAAGTATTTAGTGACTGTTTGCTACGTGCAAGCACCATCCTAGCTACCTTCATAGATGCTATCTTTGGCAATCTTTACAACTCCCAATAAGAAGTTTTGCAATTGATAAGCTCCCTGAGGCCACTCATTACTTTTACAGCAGCATCAAATCCTTTTTGCATGACTCTGCTGAATTATATGATGTCTTGGTCTCTCTCTTGCTTCACTTACCTTCCATGAGGTTAGAAATAATTCCAACAGCAGTGTTACCAAATAATTAGTGCCTATACAAGTGGAGAGAAATCTCTGATTCTAGTGCCTATTTTAGTCCTTTAAAAATGGTAAAGATAGGACGGTGAAAAGATCCTATGGCCAATGGTTCTATCTCGATGCAAGCCTTGCATTTAGTATTTAACAACACAGAAGACAGCTCTTCACAGTCACTCGTAGCCACCCCAGTGTTGTCCTGAGCTGGACAGTATGGGTCACTGAGTTATGCATGAGATAAAAATTGGCAGCCATCCTAGTGCACTCAGCTCTTGATTATGTATGAATGTATTATTCTTTGGCAGGTAACACGTTTCTCCAGGTTACCACCCCCTAATTGCTATTATGGGACCTCCAGACCTCTTTCTCCCTGAACAAATCTTTCCCAGCTACTCTAAAAGCCCCTAAGGACCTGACTCACAAGGAGGTTCCTTAAAAAACTACAAATAGAACTACCAGATGACCCAGCAATCCCACTCCTGGGCATATACCCTGAGAAAACCATAATTCAAAAAGAGTCATGTACCAAAATGTTCATTGCAGCTCTATTTACAATAGCCAGGAGATGGAAACAACCTAAGTGTCCATCATCGGATGAATGGATAAAGAAGATGTGACACATATATACAATGCAATATTACTCAGCCATAAAAAGAAACGAAATTAAGCTATTTGTAATGAGTTGGATGGACCTAGAGTCTGTCATACAGAGTGAAGGAAGTCAGAAAGAGAAAGACAAATACCATATGCTAACACATATATATGGAATCTAAGGAAAAAATGTCATGAAGAACCTAGGGGTAAGACAGGAATAAAGACACAGACCTACTAGAGAATGGACTTGAGGATATGGGGAAGGGGAAGGGGAAGCTGTGACAAAGTGAGAGAGTGGCCTGGACATATATACACTACCAAATGTAAAATAGATAGCTAGTGGGAAGCAGCCACATGGCACAGGGAGATCAGCTCGGTGCTTTGTGACCACCTAGAGCGGTGGGACAGGGAGGGTGGGAGGGAGGGAGACCGTCTCGCAAGAGGGAAGAGATATGGGAACATATGTATATGTATAACTGATTCACTTTGTTATAAAGCAGAAACTAACACACCATTGTAAAGCAATAATACTCCAATAAAGATGTAAAAAAAAAAAAGAAAAAAAGATTCCTGAACAATTACCCACAGCCAACGTGGAACATTTACCATTTTCATCCTCTTGGGCCCAACTCTCTTTGGTCATATCCCTCAGAAAACCAGGTGCTGGCCTTCTAACTTCAACCCACTGGTGCTACCACCTGTTTGTGCTACTTTAAGGTCTCACTATATAAACCCTCATCACTAAAGCCCCTCTGCTGGAGTGGGGAGAATAAGGCAGCCATGGCAGGATGGTCCTTAAGGGATGATACTTCCCAGTGTCAGAGAAAAATTTATGTGAGAACATTTTACTCTTTACTCTGCTTACACCTCTAATCTAGAGGACTATTCTTTGAAATTAACCCCCAATCATCTCTTTCTTGATTTTTCACTAAAAGACCACAACTCACCTTTCCCAATTTTCCCCTATAGTTCTTCAATCAGCATATTTGCACCCAGACAGATTTCAGATATCTCAAAATTAACATGCAAAAATGGAACACTTGGTTTCCTTAAACAATTCTCCATACAACAGTCATGGTGATTGTCTTAAAATGTTACCTGGGTCAGTGGTTCTCAAATGTTACTGGACATTGGAATCACCTGAAGAGCTTTTAAAAAATACCAGATGCATATGTACTTAACCTAGGTAATAAGTCATCTCTAGGGGAGAAAAGCTCAAAGGAAATAATGCTGGAAGACCCACCTCATCCTGAATTTTCTAAAGAGAATGAAAATATAAACTCAATGTCTTAAATTCAGCCTATTCTACAAAGCTTTGGAATAGTGACAAGGACTTGTACCGAAGACAGAGAGAGGCTGAAAAGAAGCATGCCAGATGGGAGGTTCTTCCCCCTCTGCCCCTTGTTCCCTAGGAAGTTGTAATAGAACTGAATGTCAAAGGAAATTGTGAGGTACGTGCTGCTTGGACCACGGAGTGTGTGCCCAGGGAGCATTTCCAATGACTTGCGGGTCAGACACATTAGGAAAAATGACCCAAATCAGAAGAGAACTAAGAGTGAAGCAAAGACCTTAGGATGCAATGTAAAGGTGGCTATACCTGTTGTGTGTATCGCTGTGGAATCATGCACTGTGGGATACACCCAAATCACCCTGTGAGTGATGGCTTTAGTTTCTGTTACTTAGATTTGTTTCGTTAACATTGTAATGAGCCTTCAACTGGACAGTGTTGGGCTGAGCAAATGAGGGTATTTCCAAGATGTTGAATCAAAGCTTAAGTAAGACAAATGAAACTTCCACACTGGTTCTTATTTTCAGGGGATGGCCAACACTTGGCTGCTCCATTTATCCTTTGGTCAATGTAGGCCTATGTTTTATTGTCAGTAATGACAATTCCTACGTGTCACCATCCTTGTTTATGTATATTTTTAGACACAATTTGGTAACTGAGTTTCCATTAAGGAAAAAACACAGATTTCAAAAAATCAAAAATATAGTGTAGTTCATTCATTTGTTCAGTAATTAATTTTTAAATTAATTTTTCAGCCATACATATATGGAAGAATAAGATACGTCTCAAAAATCACAATTTATTAATGTCAGCTATAAATAGTATATGGCGATGAAACATTGGTTTCCAGAGCTTAAGATGGGATTGTTCTATGGTGGACCTTCTGAACCAGTCAATACCAGATGGAAGTTCTACCTAATAAGGCACCAAAATATTAATTTATTGTACTTGAAAGTTAGCCATAAAGTTATATAATATTTTGCTTTAATTGGACCATGTGTGTAGTCACCTCCTTTACCAAGAAACTGTATAGAAACATATGACGTTAAGTATAAGATATACTTATTATGACGCTCTTCTTTCATTGGAACATGTGATTGCAACACATTTCATTGCAGGTTATTTACTGTTCTTCAGGGGTTAAGACTATAACCACCACTGTCATTACCATAAGCACTAATTTTGAGTCCAATTACATGGTGCACGTACAGAAAGAACTTCACCAACTAATCTCTTACTCTGAACTTCTTATCTAAGGCAATTTTTAGATTCATTGTGCTCTAATATTTCCTCCCCATCTTCTTTGTCCAAAGCTCCATTTCTTCAAATACTAAAAATCTCCCAGAATAGTCTCTAATAAGCCCTGCTCTCTAATAAAGAAAAGCCCAAATGAAGCTTGAAGGATGAAACAAGCATAATTTGAGCTTTTTCTTGCATTCCTCCTTCCTCTCCCCTCACCATGCTTGTCTCTCTCACTCTTGTATACACACCCACTCGTACATATTTTTGGAGGCAGAAGAGCACTGCTTGCTTTTTGTGCAAATTAAATTGCAAAAAGAAAAAAATGTTGATGTGAAGCTGAAATACACTCATCAGACTAACAAGTGCTTCTGGAAAAGCTTTCACTGAACGTCATCCTGTGGAACTCAGCTCCCTTCCTCTCAGGCCACACACATGAGGCACAGGACCTTCCAACCCTTCAAAGCTTGTTAGACAATGAACAGGATTTGGAGGACAAATTAAAGGCCTGAAAATGGTAGTCACAAAGTAGTGGGTTGTGATCCTGGGAAATAGGGAAGAAATAAGCCATTCTTCTGTTCCCTCTCTCTTCTTTTTGTGGTTTTCTTGCCACTCTAAACAAGCTGGAGATGCTGCAGGACTTAGGGGCCTCCTGGATACAGAAGATAGTTTAAAAATACATTTGTTTAAAATTTTTAAAAGCCATCCGCTCTAGAATTTGTCTTCTTTTGAGGTAATCTGTTACACAAGGCTGCTATAATTTGGCTTTTGGCAGTAACGACTAGTTATGCCAGAAACAGATCATAAATAATGTCTGGATAAATGCAGTGTTTTTATTCCAGAGGCAGCCAGCAGATGCTTTGTGTGCCCTGCTTTCTCTTGCTGACCAGATTAATTTTGCACCATGCTTTTACTCTGTAATGCTTTGGAACAAAACAAATTTCAAATGTGTCCTTTGGCCACTTGGACTTCCTCAGGTCACTCAATGTAGCATTCTTCAGTAATAATGAAGAGTAAACTGTCTTTTTAAAGGCTCTTCTGATAATCAGTGACTTAGCACACAGGTCCTCATAGGCAAGGAGATCAAAGGCAGAGTAATCAGTACTCCAGAGATGTTCTTCAATTGTCAAAATTCTGTAACATGTCAGGTGTGGGAAGAAGGACAATGCAAGGAAACAGAAACCTAGGGGAGCAGAAATCTCAAGTTTCTCCATGGACTGTCGCTCAAATATATGATTATAATTTCTGATAACCTCGTCTTCCCCTTCTATGACATTCATGTAATAGTGGGAACTATGAAACCTTTCAGATCTAGTACCTTCTCCTCAGAATGCATATTATATCTGGACAAATAACATTGCTGCTTTCCCAAATGGAATAGTAACCAGACCTTAAAAATCAGGCTTTTTTCTTCTTGTTCTGATGAAAAGAGCAGAAGAGTCAGTGAAACTTGACCTTGAAATATAGCCCAAATGAATAACTAGGCAACCTGAAGGTAAGCATTAGCTTCAGTGATTGTGGGAAACATGATAAAGTTTCCTCTCACAACAAACAATTCTAAGCTCGATAGACAGGCTTTCCCTAATTGAACAGGCATTACCAATGAATTTTTATGAGTTTATTCATTCTGAAATTTTTCTTCACAGTGCAGTCAGTTTAGTATATTAAAATGTATATCACAACTGAAGCAGTTTTGTAAAACAGGCATTAATACAGTGGTGTATCTATTTACTTGTACCTTGAGGATGTAAGGCAAAAAAAAGCAAACTGCTTACTGCTTGAAAAATCATAGCCATCCAATAACTAATGGTGTGGTGTTGGAAGAAAGGAAAATGCTTACTGGGATTGGTTGTAATGAGACGGAAGGGTAAGTTGAAATTGAATCAAGATGTAGCACAATTGGATATTAATTCTATTTAATGTTAGTTGAAAATAAAACGTGAGGGAAGATGACCAAAGTGCATTATTTGTCATTATAAGCCTTTAAAACTATTGTATGCTACTTCTAGCCTACAATGTATACTGAATATATGTATACCTTCTGTGATTTAGACTTTGCCATAACTATTAGATAACAATCCATATTTTTAATACATTTACAAGAGTTCCTGCTTGTTTCTGTGGCTGCTGATACCAACAATAATGGAATGGGAAGCCCTAAGCTTTTTTAAAGGTGAAGGATGACCCCCAAGATTAGCAACCTAGAGTGGAGTCCGATTGTGATCTCTTTATATACCCATAGTACCTTAATGATATTTCTTAGTATGTTACTCTGGCTAAAAATTAAAACTGCATATGAGATCTTAAAAATTAAAATACTTATATTTTCTTTGTTCTAATTGCAGTTCCTCCTTTGAATTTCCCAAATAAAATATTCCCATGCAGCTTCAAAATAAACCAACATTGCTTAGCCTTTACTAGTCCATAAATGTAGGAAATAGTTCAAGGATAATCACCAAACCATTAATTTGGCATTGGATGCTCTTATGCAAGTCTCTCTAGCCAGTATTTTCCAACAGTTTGTTGGAAGAGTTTTTTTTTTAGATTTGAAAGAGTTGCTAGAAAATGTGCAATTGGAAAATAATTTACACATACAGACACACACACAAATTACAGGCTGTTGCTATGGGACTCTATAAAGCTTACAAATTCAGAAAATAGGATATTCACATTCTCTCAATGAATCAGAAATGTAGCAGGCCACATGACTAAGCAGATGACTAAGCAGACACTCAGAAGAGCTTGCAAATTGGGCTGTAGGGAAAATGCTGTCATCAGACTCTAAAAATCTAACATAATTATCACTTAAAGAAAGTCAGTGTGGAAAATTAATTAAAATACCTTTTAGGCCATTAATTTTCTAGTGCTTAGATCCCATCCTCCTTCCATACCCATTCTCTGTCGTGTTGTATCTAGCCCAATATCAAAAACATATCAAGTATCAGAGGAATGCTTTAAAAACCAAACCTGGAGTTTCTGTTATTATTTTTCCACAATATTTTTATTGGCCAGTGGCCTATCTTCTTCTGAGAATTTCTATTTTTTTCTGACTATAAAGATTTTTAAATTTCTTATAGTTGCTATAGGGATGGCACCTTGCATGCTGGCAGGATTTCGGTTATTTTATCTTGTGTGATATTTACATTTTTGCAAAGATTCATTATGGTCTTATTTTTATATCCTGCTTTCATGAGCTCATTCTTCCAAATGTGTCCTGATAATAGATAGAGAAGTAAACATGCTTTGTTTCATGTACCTGCTACCATTTGGATGTGGGGCCTTTTCAGTTAATCAGTTCACTTAAGCAACTGCTAATTAGCTTTTCCATTTTTTCTTCTCTCTTCAAAAGGACTCCCACTTCTAGAAGTGCCACACTGACAGAATAAGAGCAAAATTTATATGGTACTTGTTTCTATCCTGCTCTCTATTCTAAGTTCTATAGGTAAAATCAAACATTTAATCATTGTGACAAACATAGAATATATACATAGAAGAGAACTGAGGCCCAGAAGAGATATTCCCATAAGGTTATGTAAGATGAGTGTTTGTCCTTTTTTATCAGATGTTGGACATGCTACTTTAAAAATGTTAAAGTCATTAATTGGAATCACTCTGATTCTAAGCATAATATAGACTTTAAAAAATGCTACTATCAAAAAAAGAAAAAAATGTCACTATCAAGTTCATATAAAAATGAATATCTTATTTGAAAGAAAAAATATCTTAAAAATTGGCACTATGCATTACCATATTCTTCTCTATTGCTTTCTCTTTTCAGCTTAGCATTTTATAATAAAATGAAATACATATGTATTTAAAGGTTCATATATACAATGATAATAGATGCCATTCTTTAGGTATTTTATAGAATACATAATCAGAAGTGTAGATACATACATATGTATTTTCTAATGAAAAATGTTGGTTCAAAATTAAAATATGTAACTTTCAAAAAGGTCAAAATCAAGTTCCTTGTATTAAATAATGTTAATGTTAAATAATTAATAATGTTAAATATTGTTAAATAATTCAATGTTCTATGTACCATGACTAGCACTATATATATATGTATATATAGAACATGAACTTTTACAGCCTTAGAAAATGGGTTTTGTTCTATTAAAAATGTTTATCTGATCCCCACAAAGGGAAAATTTTTCAGAAAATCATACGCATTTCTTTCAAGTATTTTAACTCATAGTGATATTTACTAAAAACCTCTCACATTTGTTATTTTTTAATTGCAGAAAACTCCCAAATCACAAATTAGTCATTATTTGGTCTTTAATTAATCATTCTATCATATGAGTTGACATTGACAAAGTAAAACTAGAAATAATCCCACAAATGAATATGATCTTTAATGAGGAATCTGTATATGTTAAACTACCTACTTATTGACATGTATATGAGCATTATTTTAAGTGACCTTAAAAACTAAATGAGAGCAAAACAATTCTGCATTTATCCTTATTACATTTAAATAATTTACTTAACCTTTTGTCATTCACTGTTTCTCACTTGAACAAAATTCAGGGTATTATCATATCAACCTTGAAATATACACACATACACACACATGAACATGCACACATATATATGTGTGTGCACACATATATTAATTCAGT
Source organism: Mesoplodon mirus (assembly GCF_964341445.2). Taxonomy (NCBI): domain Eukaryota; kingdom Metazoa; phylum Chordata; class Mammalia; order Artiodactyla; family Ziphiidae; genus Mesoplodon; species Mesoplodon mirus. The sequence continues at coordinate 43,098,600 of NC_138984.1, forward strand.
CAACTTTATGAATGTTTACAAAACAAAGGGTTGAATCAAGTTAAAAGAAGTATGGGAAACAATTCAGTAAAAATACTTTAGGAAGGGTGACAGGTTAACTAAAAGAGCTAAAACTAAAAGTGGCTTCTATCTCTATTCCATCATTGTTGGACAAAGAGAATGTGGTACTCAGAGAAAATAGAAGATGGAATGGGAATAGAGGGATGGAAATGTGTAAAAGCAAATTTTTTTAAACGTCAGATAAGTCCACTTACTGATTCTCTGATATCATGCCCTTGATAATTAGGAAAAATTAACTTTTCATTTTAATATTTCTTAAAACACAGAAAAAGGAGGAAAAAATTTCCCAAGTGATATTTAACAAGGGAAATCAGAAAATGAGGAGAGTGATGATGGTAGTGACAATTTGGGGAGGACTATAAGCCTTTATGAACGAGAGTTTTCCTTGTTCTCCTTAGCATACATGAACAGAATTTTTTTTTAAATAGGAATTATATGTTTTTCCTACCAGATAACTCAAGCCTTACAATTTTGTAAGTGTTTTGATATCAACCATGGTTTCAAAAGAATCCAACATACGTGTAGAGTCATTTTTTAATGTAACTGCTTGGGTAAACACCTAGTAATGGTTAAGTGGAATATAGACCTGCCTAAGGACAGGACATAATGAAGTAAAAAAGTCAAGTGAAATAAACAGCTGTGATGTACATATGATTTTTCATTCTAAATTAAAGGTGACTATAAAAGAATACCACTAAGAAAAGCCTTTAGGTTTTCTATCCTTCAAAGAAACCACTTGATAAATGCAGAGAATGCTACAGGAAGGTGCTTCTACTGTTCAGAAATTAGCAAAAATTTGTGGTTGTCATGGGGATACTTAAATTACAGAAAGAAATAAATCAGAAAATAATGAATGTAATTAATTTTTCTTGAAGTTCAGCTGATGCAAGGTAAAAGGATATTTATTATGTGAATGTCTAGCCACCCATGATATTAAAAAAATGAATACCAATTTTGCAGTATATGTAAATTAGACAAATTTTGTCATTGAAGATCACAGAAAATACAAGATAGAGTTACTCACTGATGACTTTAATTTTTTCATGTGTTTTTACATAAATAAATACGTTTATAAAAATAGAAGGCTGATTTTTGTTACTTTTGGCATTTTTAATAGGAAAAAAATAAATCAAAGTAAATTTAATAGCCCATATACACCAAAAGTTATCTGATGTGTAAAAAATTGCTGTAATACTGAACAATACATCACATCTTCAGGAATTTGAGCAGTTTTCAAATGCCCAGCTTTGCTACTAACTCTCAGAGAAATAACAGATCTGGATTAGATTAGAGAAACAGATCAGGCAAATAATTGAACAACATGGGTATTTTTTTAAAAATTGATGGAGTAATAGGGATTGGTAAGGTCCATGGTAAACTAAAGAGTTCATGCCTTGTCTAAATGAGCAAGTTAATTTCTCTAATACTTGCCCTGCATGTTTGTATCCACACATGCTAGATTTGATTTTCATGGAAATTTGGATCTCTAGATTTTTATGCAATAAGTCCTAATTTTTAAATGTGGCCAGGTGAAATCATCTAGTGGGCCACAGAAGAACTACTGTCAATAACTGGTTTGTGACCTTAGAGGTTTTCATATAGAGTCGTCTTTAATAAGTAGACTAAAATCTGACCAATTAGGGAATTAGTTGGTTGGACTCATTGCATTTTCTCAGTTCTGGATTTATGAATATGAAATGGCCTACTGTGTTTTATCAGTGGTGGCTTTTAGTAAGTGATAACTCCTTCAGTCTGTAGGTGTAAGTCTTCCCTTCACGAGGCCACTAGATCTCAAGTGCACACAATAAATCCCATCTATCAGTTCTTGCATTCCATACCATTGATGTTTTTGTTGTTGTTAACAATAACTAAAAAAAAATTCTAGTTCACAATGGAAGTTTAAATAGGTTCCAATCAGAGAATGTACTATGTGCTAGTCTCATCAATTGTCAATCTTTAGACAGAATTTTCAATCCAATAACAGCAAGAAACCACTGTCTTTGTGATACAAATTAATGTACACTCAATCCTTCATGGTTTTAGAATAAGAAAGATAAAGGTGGTATCTTCACTGTTATAAAATATATATGATTTTCAAACCAAAAGTCACCACATTTGACCCACTGAAAAGTGATTCATTCACCAGAGTTATCTGTAGATGCCAGAGTAAGTTCGTTTCTAGGACAGTCCAAATTTTCAATCTACACGTAACAAACACATGATACCTAACATTTATTTAATGCTTCAACTTTACAAATTACATTCTTTTACAAGATCCAGATATAATAATTTGATCCTAGATATAATGAAAACACACATGAAACTCTTCCTTTCTCTCCTTGACTCTCCAGAGAGGGTCTTTCAAATGTATCCTAATGGATTACTCTCTTATGTTTCCTGGGAAGACTTCATTGCCTGAAAGTTAGGGCTGTGTTTCTGGCTTATATTATCACAGTGTGATCATATGTACTGGATTCCATACCATTTTTTTCAGTTACATGTGCTCTATAAACCTGTGAGGATTAACAGAAATGTTTTACATAAAGGACCTCACATAGTGCCCTGGAATACAGATGATACTCAGTAAATACAAATATCCTTAGCTGCCTCTGTTTTGGCCACCTTCTTTCCAAATGCACTTATTTTGTCAAACGTACCCGTAAGCCAGTTCCTGAAGCAAAAGTCCGATCATGGTAATTGTACACTCCAACATGTGCTATGGATTCTTCCTGCCTCCAAAAGACAAGGCATAGCTTCAGAGACCCTTTCTGAGCCTCTTCTCCATTGCTTCCTCTTTACCATCATGTTTTATCCAAACTGAACAGCTGTCTATTTAGCTTCTCTCTCAGGTCAGTATCTTTGCCCCAATTTCCCATCTACTTGGAATTATTTTCCTACTTCTTTTCCTCACTATTTATATCTGACAAAAATCTTACTCATCCTTGGGGCCCAGTTCAGCAAAGTATTTCCCCTTCCTTACTAGCAGAGCACTGAGTGGCTCAAATCACTTATTTATAAGTGTTACAGCCCTAAAATTAATGAAGTACACACCTTAGCTCTATTATAAGACCACAGGCATGTTTAGGATAATGTCTTTAACCATTCACTTTGGTATACCCCCAAAAGGGGGAGGTTGCCTTCCACATAGTAAACATTCAATAAATATTTATTCAATTGACTTGGTAGAAACCATAGGAGCCATTATGATGAGCTTCCTACCCAATTCAGAAATCCCCTCTATACCTTCCCCACTGCCTGGCTTCTGGTAGAAATATGTGGAATCTCATTACTTCGTGATATAGTCTTTTCCCTTGTGGGAAAATTGAAATGATTAGAAAGTTCTTTCTTGTTTTGACCTGAAATGTTTTCCTCTTCTTTTTACCTTGCTGTCAGCTCTTCCTGTGGAATTTAAACATTAAAAATTTCTCATTTCCCTCTTTCACATGGCAACGTTTTAAATATTAATATAGTGCTTACCTTAGTCATTCTCTTCCCCTGTTAAACCTCACTTACCCCCGACTCCCACGTTCTGGTTTCCTAATATGACACCATTTTGGTCACCCTCTTTTTAAATGTTACTTATTTTATCATTTTACTTCTTTAAATGAGGAACCTAGAAAAGGGCAAACTGCTCTGTGAATGATCTGACCAGTCCAGGATGCACTGGAAATATTATCTCCCTAAGTGTGAACCACGATCCTGCAGTTTAGCCTACGACATTAGCAGCCAAATCATGTGGTTGGCTCATAGTCAGCTTCAACAAAAAACAACCACTTAGGGCCTGCTATCTGCCAGGCACAATAAGGCCCTTCCACATATGTTATCTCAGTGAATGTGTAGCTGATTAAAGCTCCCAAGTCATTGTCACACAAATTGCTGTCAAGAAAAGATCTATCTTCAACATGTGTAATTGCTATCCCAACACAAATCTAGGATTTTTCATTTATCCCAGTTAAATTTCATTATTTTGGCATTGTCTCATTCCTTATCCAAGTTAAATTTCATTATGTTGGGTTTGCCTCATCCCTTTAGCCTGTCAGGATCAATTTATATCCTGTTTCTGGTGTCAAAGATAGTAGTCAGTTTTCCCAGCTTCGAGTCAACTACATAGTTGATAAGTACATGATTTAGTCTTCAACTAAGATGCTGATAACTGATGGAACAAAGCCAAGGAGGGAAGCTACCTCTCTAGAGTCCATTACTGATTCATAATTAGAATCCATAAGGTAGGGCTCTTCGATATACCTCCAAATTCATCTAAATGTTCTAGCATTTATTGCACATTCTCTGTCATAGCTACGAGGGCATCATGAACTTTCTTTAAGTGTCTAAATTAGAATATGATAGAAAGCCCATGAAATATGAGATTGGCGTGGTGTGACTTTATCTGAGTGCACACTTGGTGTTAAATGTTTGTTTATTTATTCATTTATTTGTTTATTTGGTTTCCATGTTCACCACTTACTAGAGGGTCCAAACCGATAGTCTGACAATCCTTTTATAGATTTTTTCAAAGTTAATAATTGTATGACAAGTCTGTGGATTCCACACTTTGATTTTATCCATTTTTGAAAATGGGGTCATTTGCTCGTCTCTAATCTTATGGGATTTCCTCTATTCACCATCACTTCCCAGTGATTACACAGAATGATTTGTTTCACAACCTTTCAAATGCAATTCATCTGTGTCTGGACTTGAGCATTCATTTAAAAAGGCTAAAAGCTCTCATAATCTTTGCTTTTATTTTGTGCTTCAATTACTTCTTTACAATGCTATCCTGCCTAACGTGAAGATAATTCTCCCAGTGGAGAGAAGTGGAAGCAAACACCATTTTACCACAGTTAACGGTATATTATTCTTCCCAAGCAGTGATCATATCCATCATTTAAAAAATCGTTTTTACCCTGATATAGTATTCATATCGTATTACACATATTTCATGCACATTTAAAAGAAAACTCTTTAGTGTCCTTAGTATAGGTAAGAAATATCAGATAGTTCAGCCTCTTGGTCCTATTCTTAAAGATTGTTGCTTCTCTTTTGTATTCATCTTTGGTTATATGTTCTTCCCTTCATATTTTGTACACATTTCATTTAAATCTGAGCTCATCAGAAGAAAGAGAGCCTTAAGCAACCACGCTGGTTTCCTTGGATACCAGTTCTTTATTTTCCTCATCAGTATTATTTGTGATTGTATTATCAGATCTTCAGTTTTTACTTTCCACCTCCTTTAAATTTTCTGGCCACAGAACCCCCAGGGGAACTATGATAGCTATTGCTTCTTAAATTGTTCTTCGATATAATTTCCCAAAAACTAGGGTATGCTTTATTAGCCTTTTCTTGATGACTAAAATGTCATGGATGCTTTCTCTAAAAGTTTCCATTATTTCAGATTCAAGAATAATCTCCTCTTTGCTGGTAAAATTAAATCAGGAATAAAAATTCCCTTCATTGTTTTGTCTTCAACCTGAGGAATGTTGTTTCAGTAAGACAGCACAATTTTCTGATGCCCTTTATTGGAGAAAGGGCTTTCTAGTAAATGTCCAAGTGGTTGAATTTCCCACAAGTTGTCTCTTTTAACATCTGTGTGATTTGTGTAATACAGAATCAGCATCATGTGTGAATTCTGATCCTCAGCCCAGACCTACAGTATCAGAAATTCTAGAGGTGGGTCTCAGCAGTCTGCGTTTCAACAAGCCCTTGAGATCATTCTTCTGCCCACTAAAGTATGAGAAGCTCTGTTGTAAAGCATCATCCACATCTTCTGACTATGAAGCAATGCAGAATATTATCCCTTAGTCACTTATGTTGATTCAGATATTGTCTACTAATGTCACATGTTTACAAGCAGATGTACATCTTCTTACCACATGGTAGAATGTTCCTGCCCTTTTATTAAAAATTAATTATTAGCTTTGTTTTTATTATTTAAAAAAATTTTTGGAGTAAAATTGCTTTACAATGTTGTGTTAGTTTCCGCTCTACAATGAAGTGAATCAATTATATGGGTACCTATATCCCCTCCCTCTTGGACCTCCCTCCCATCCCCTCATCCCACCCATCTAGGTTGTCACAGAGAACTGAGCTGAGCTCCCTGTGCTATACAGCAGCTTCCCACTAGCTATCTGTTTTACACATGGCAGTGTATTTATGTCAACCCTAATCACCCAATTCGTCCCACCCTCCCCTTCCCCCACTGTGTCCGCATGTCTGTTCTCTACGTCTGCGTCTCTATTCCTGCCCTACAGATAGGTTCATCTGTACTAGTTTTCTAGATTCCACATATATGCGTTAATATACGATATTTAACAAAAATGAACGAATGGAATCTGCCTTTTCTATTGATTTATTCCTTTTGAACAAGCAGTCTTCTATATCACAGACATAGTTGAATCCCAACAAGTATTCTGATACCGGTAAGATAATTCAACTTGTAATATTAAATTGCCAGTGTTTCCAAAAAATATGTTACCCGTCAGGCTCAGTGTATAAGTACATAAATATCTGAGGCCTTTCATGTAGTCTGGCTCATTCAGGATTATTTAGTCCTGAGAACTTCTTGGCACTGTCTCCTCTACTGGTCTTGCTTAGACCATTATCACCACCTTATACCTGCTCTCTCTACTCCCAGACTCCCCTCACTCTGATCTCTTCCTCTATGAATCAACCTGAAACACAGCCCTAATTATACCAGTTCCTTTTTGGCAATTCTTTGTTGGTTTTGAACTCCTCAAACTGGCATTTGAGGCTCTCTATAATACCACTTCAACCATCCTCTGCAGAATTTCATTTCATGAACCCCTTCTTCATAGCCCACATTCCAATTCAATGGAACTAAGTTTTGTTCCTGGGACTTACCTGCCCCCAGGCCTTTGTTCATGCTCTTCCTTCCTCTTGACATGCCATTTACCTTCATTTTCTTGTTATAATCCTTACCTCATATCTCTGGGGTGCCCCACCCTCATGAATCCTTTTCTGTGTAACTTGGTTAGATGTCATCTCTCCTCCTCTTCCTCTGCTGAACACCAATGGAACATAAAACATTGTATTTTATGTTCCTGATTTCATACAACTTTGGACAATATATGATTGGGGATTTATCATACACCTCTATTAAGAAGGGGCATCTGATGCATCCTTTACCCTGAACAATATTTGTGGAATTGAAATGTCATGCTGTAGCAATTCATTTTATCATTTCTTCTAGGCATTTTTTTTCTTTCCCTTTTATTCCCCTCCTAAAATTTTCTCAAAGGATATACGTAATTTCAAAGTGCCTAAACAGGAAATCAAGGGCTTTGCTTGATTTGAAATTCAAAATTATTTGAACTTAGTGATTTAATACAGTAATGTATTACCTTTTTGATGACTGGCCCCTTGAGTATAATGTTCTTTTGATAAGTCTAAAGTTAATTGTTCACCTTTGAATGACTTGTTTCCAAATAGAAATGGTAGAAAATGTTAATTAAAAAAACTTGATGTTACAAAAATGACATAATAAATGTGTGTGTGTCTGTGTGTTTGAGAGAGAGAGATTGAGAGAGAAGGAGGTGGAGGAGAGAGAAAGGGGGGGAAGAGAGAAGAAAAAAGAAAGAATTCACAAAGAATGACTTGGCCATATGGGTCTTCAATCTTTCTTTCCCTTTCTGTTAGTAATACCACTAACAAACACTCAATTTAAGAGGAAATGTGAGCTAAAAATATAGGAAAATAATTCTTTTATTCTACACATGTATAGGTAAGTGGTGGTTATATTATAAAAATTATAAATTATAAAAAATGATTAAAAATATACCATGTATTTGGACAGTATGTTGTAGAATCGAGAGGTTTTATGAATCATAAAAAAAGCAAGAAATGAGGAAGCTGACTTCATGAAAATAGGGGAAAAGGCTTAGCAATTAACCTTAAGATGAAGTATCTTTCCTTCCTTACCATGATCAACTCATATTTAAGTATTTTTATGGAAAATGACTTGTATTTAACCTTTTATGACTCAGAGAGCCATTTAGTTGTAATTATAGCTAATCCAATTAAAGATGGATTATAATAACTGCTAAAGTAATAGATCATGAAATACTGAGTTTAATTAGTAGACTCTATTTATTTTGAAAAAAATGAAAAAGAATTTTTTAAAATATTATGTGAAAACTCTTTAAAATTTTAGTCTAGACTTAAAATTGTGGAAGTCCCATTATGTAAAAAAAAATCGTAAAATAGAAGAAACACAAAAAGTAATGGAATAGTATGAAATTTTGAGAAAAATTTGAGTTCCAGTTTTATATTTTTTGAATTTAAATTATTTTAAACCCTTAATCTTGAAAGAAAATATTAGTAATTTTTAAGTTCTTCTTTCCCCAGAAAAATTAATATTATTAATATATCTACTGAAATAATAAAAATGGTACAATAATAATAATAGTATTAAATACAATTTTACTTTTTCCAGATTATAGATCACAGTGTAACACAACTAAGTCACATATAGACATTTTGTATGTATTTGCTGCATATTTAGGGAAAATAATGTAGTTGCAGTTAAATTAGGGTAGGTGACCTATGTTGGCATCAAATGTAATATTTTAATGTTATGTAGTTTATTTTTTTAGAAGAGTTATGTAAACAAATGTGAATAAAGGAGACCTTTTTTAAAAAATTAATGACTATTGGTATGGCAAATAATTACACAACTGAAATTAAAGGACTGTTTTATTATGTGCATAAAATAGATTATACAGTGTGGTGTGCCTTCATCTTTCCAGCTATTCCTACAAACATATTAAAAAGGGCTTCATTCCAATAGATGTGCACATTAAGATCAAGTCCTCAGACTGGGAAATTGTGGAGCAATATAGGCAAATCCCTAATAACAAATGTCATGTTTTCTTAATTCTGTGTTATAGTATTTTCATATTTTAACATTTTTGAAATCAGGATGCACCTTAAAATCGAAATGTAAGAACAACTATGAGGTTTTCAAACTCTTGTTCCACTGCATGGGGGATTTTTCAGGGTGATATGAGCTAAAGTATAATATTAAAATGTTTTCCTCTAAAAGCGTTCTTATTCCTTGGGTAGCCCAAGAACTACCTACTTAATGGCCAGAATGCATTGCTCTGAGGATAATGCCTTTTTTTTTTTAACAAGCTGGTAAAAAGTGTCAGGCTATTTCACTCTCTCCTTTTATAAACTTGCCACTGGGTTTTATTTTCAAGATGACTAGAGGTACTCAAATCAGAGAATTGGTAGACATTAAAAAAATAAATAAATAAGATCTAGAATATATGATTGGAGAACTCAAGGAGCACTTCTAAGGCCTGCATGAAGATCCCAAGATTCCTAGTATTTTATTCATTCTTGGGCCATCCAGGTAGACATATATAAACTGGCACCAGAGGTAAAATACCTAATTTAGGTTCCTCAGACCAGAACAGGTTAAGATTACTCTGTGCTCAACACACACATATGGGACACCCAGGAATGTTCCAGGGGAAATATGTGGCTCTTGAAAGAAGTACTATGGCAATTATGTATCAGATACAGCAATCCCCCAGAATGCACTGTCTGTGCTGTATGCTGGAGAGTTCCATTCCCTCCTGGGGGTGCCGAAATGTGCTGCTGCATCACTTAGAATGGAAATGCATTTTCTGTGAGTAACAACCTCCTATGAAGAAATTACTTTCTCCTTAAGCATTTGGAAGCTGCTGAGCAACCCATAATCAAGGTTTTCTTAATGTTGTTTTAAACAGACCCATTATCAGAGTTGCATCACTCTGAAAGCTTCAGAGTTCATTACATTATTAGAAAAAAATTAACGTATTATACCTGATAAGCTTCTAGCATATTCAAAATCTTGCAGCCTTACTAATGCTGACTACCCCAGCACTTTCTTTCTTATTAAAAGTGAGTTGCACAGAATTAAAGTATGCTGCTTGTCTACTTTTTTCTTGAGATAAGGCAGCAATAGTTAACTTGTTCTGAAGTTAATTTTCTATCTGTAAATTCAAGTATTTTTAGCATATCTTTTCTATTGTTAAAATATATCTGATTGTGCAATAATTTATAAAGGAAAACCAATTTGGGCATGTTTATAGTAGATAATATTAAATGTAAATTTGAAGGTTAAAGTGATTGATTAGAATATTTGTCAGTAATCTAAGTAAAAACTAAGAATATTATTATATTATGCTAATGCTGAATTGCTACTTCATATGTCAGTTCTCTAATATTTTTAAAGTTGAGTTAGAAAAAAAATTTTAAATGTATAGACATAGAGTAAAAATAGTACTTTTAGCTTGCTGAAAATAGGCATCAGAAATGGCAAATTTAAAAAAAATTGTGACAGATACAATTTATTTGGACTTAAGTTTATTAAGTGAAAAGTTAAATTTATATAAAAGCCTGAAAACTGAAATGATCTGAAATCTAAAGTAACAGTGGAGAATCAAGGTTGGAAATATGAATCATATCCTTACACAATTCCATGCAGGAGAATTGTGTAACTTTGCGTTAGGAAATACTACCAAACAGCCCAGACCTCTGTATCTCAAAACTTTAAAGAGTTGCCAAAGAGTACATACATATGGCATCACCTTTAAAATTAAAATAAGGTTAGAATACAATCAACAAGTTCCTACTGTATAGCACAGAGAACTATGTTCAATATCCTGTAATAAACCATAATGGAAAATAATATGAAAAAGAATTAATATATATGCATAACTGAATCACTTTGCTGTACAGTAGAAATGAACACAACATTGTAAATCAACTATACTTCAATAAAATAAATTTTTTAAAAAATTAAGATTAGAAGGATGTAAAAGTGTAAAAGTGTAAGTTGTGTTGGGTAGAAAATGTTTCTAGTAGTTTTAAGAATTTTTGCTAAGCTGAGAGTCAACTATTACAAGGAAGAATAACATACAAATATAAAGAGATTATAACTTAAAATGCCCAGGATTTCTTGAACTAGCATATTTAAGACTTAAAAGGATTGGGCTTTTCAATTAATGTAAACCAAAGTTAAAATTATAAAATTATACTGTTGCCCCATTTTTTACTTTAGACATGGCCCACTCTACTCTTGTCATGCCTTAGCACAGCACTTCAACGTTTGCTCCAAATAATTGTTCCATGCTGGCAAGCCACTGATTTCTCCAAAACAAATAGAAGGACTTCTAATCTATTTTAAACAAATAAACAGAAAACTGCGTTGTTGATTCTCAAATGTTCCCCAAATGTATAATCTTTACATTTTGGATTTAGGAAAGAAAGTAGGAGAGAAGGGAGGAGGGGTAGCACTTAAAGACAGAAGGGAAAATATTTTAATGCCATTAAGAATTCATGCCAATAACAGCTGTGAATTAGGTGGCTTGTGATACTTAATGAACCTTGTATAATTTGCTGTATTGTTAGTCAATATGTGGCTTTCTGTAAGCATTTACGGAATTATACCTTGGTGAACAATAAGGTCCAGTAAATTTTTCTTTCTCCTTGATGATAGAGAATCATTTGGAAGTCGTCCTAGGCAATGGCAATTCCATTAGTGCACTAGATCCTCCCAAGACTGAGGGAGGAGCTGCAGACTCTCAGAAAGCCTGGTGGAGGGAAGGGTCACTTGTCGCTAACAATCTCATTTGTGTACTTAGTATTATAGTTGTCAGGGTAAGAATGCTTCGCTGACACAACACATAACTAAATATGGTAGTTCTAAGTTACTTAGCAAAATAACAAACTTCAAAAACCCAAAGTGAGAATTACTTTGATATTTATAAAAATAAATAAATACAGTGAAGTGAATTGTCCAAAGTGGGAAGAGGGAACAGCAGAAGTGTTTCTTTGTAGCTGGAAGGTAGCTCCACATAGCGAAAGAGGACAGGTTTTGGAGTCTCACCAAGCTGGGAGGAAGTCACCCAGCCTCTCTGAGACTCAGTTTCCCTAACACAACTGTAAGGTGAAGGCACCAACATCCTGAGTATAAAACACCAAATAATTTGGGTGTTAGTTGTTTTTCCCTCCTTCTAGTTGCAAGTGTGTCTTTTCCTTTCTCTCAAGTGTAATGAGTATGGCAATATCTAGAGTATATCAAGCTGTGACATGAAACCTGAAAAGTGCAGTCCATGACTTCAGTTTGTGACTAGCAGTTTTAGTTGTCACCTTTTATTGTCCTCATACAAATCCTGATGCATTTTTTATCTGAAATATATCATACAGTATCTTCATACAAATAATTGAATGTATCTGAGATATGTGAATAAGTTATAAGATTTTCTCTGTTACCCAAGCTGTCATATAGACTTGGCAAATGTATTCACAACTGGGAACATTTCCATGGAAAGAAATGCTAAGTTATTCAGATTGTACTTTTTCTCCATCACCTAATTAATTAGCACAACATATTAGGGACTCATTTTATGTATAAAGTAATATTCAACTAGTCATAATGAACAAAGATTAAACATGTTTCAGAAAGTGGCTTATAAATACCTTATTTTTTGTTTGTTTGCGGGGAGGGAGAATATTGATTCTTTTTCAAATATCTGAACAATCAAGCAAATTTTTCCACTTCTATCGGGATTTTTGGTAGATACGTCCATATTTATTGGTATTTTTTAAAACAAAATTTTTATTCAACTCACTTTCTCTAAAGTACTTTACTTTTGTCTGAACTTTAAATAAAATTAATATTTGTTTTAAAAATTATGATGGATACTTATTAAAATTAGAGCTGTGGTGAATTTTTTCAACTCATAGATGGACTTTCCTTATATAATAGCTTGAGAATAATTTTATTTATCTTACTTATTTGCCTATCTCTTCTCGGCTACATATACTTTAAGACCTGACTTCTAGTTTAAAATAATATTTAGTTCGACCAAAGACAAGGAGGAAAATTTCTCAAGTCTTTAAGACATGCCAGTTTCCACATGTTTCCCCTTCCAAGTGAGAAAACTTAAAAAAAAAATTTGTACTATATAATTTCACATACATGATGCCATTTGGGACAAGGAATGGTAGTGACTCTTTCATGGTATGCTTCTCCAGTTAATCAATGCCTCTTTTATGAGAAGTTTGGTCATAACATCTTTTCAGAGGATATAAGACTAGCTAATGAGGAAGAGTTAATTCTGAGTACAGTATAGGTAAGAAATAAAAGGGGCACTACTATGCAATAGGCAAAACAGTCCTAGAGTGACTAATATCTAGTCTTCAATAGGAATGGCTTGTTGGGCCATGAGGACGGATTAGGGGAAATAAGGAGGCAGCCATGACTGTGACAAAATCTGAAATACTGGAAGAATATGTCTGTGTTTCCTCTTAGTTTTATGGTCAATATGAATTACTCTTCTGTCCTTACATGTTTAAACTCCATTTGCCAGGTGTCAGCCAAGAAACCCATTTTCTACTTGCTTATTCTTGTTTTCTGTCATTTGAAAATTTTTTATAAGCGTTCAGTCTGCATCTCTGAGGTTGGCTACATAAATTTGAAATACTTGCTGATCTTATCCATCCAGAAGATCCTGGCAGTTTCACAACTGTGTAGGGAATCCAATTATTATTCTCAGGAGTACTAATCTGACCCAGAGAAGGTGCAGAGCATTCAGACCCACAGAAGAGAGAATGCAACATCCATCACTCCTGCCAGCCTTTGGTCAGGTGACCCACAGAGCCCCATTAGAATGTCTTCAATAGGGAAAAGCTTGACTGCCTCCTTAGGTTAAGAAAACCTGATTCAGTTTATAACAGCTAAGACAGGGGAGATGAGAAAGGGATGGATAAATCAGTTCAAATGAAGCCATAAATAGAAAAGCGTGTGAGCGCTCACCCCTGTGGTCCTGTACCCCACACCTCCTCCAACTTGCAGACTAGACATTCATTTTTCATAATGACTGCAGTCATGCATGTTTATCTTAAAGTGGTAGGGGTCAGGTGAGTAAATTCAAATGCTGCTGGATGAGACATATTACCCAGCAGCACTGTAGGCTCAGACTCCTTCAGTTAGGAAAGAGTGAAAGGTGTATTTAGAGGAGCAGCTGATCAGTTCTTGGCAGGTGGAGTACTGCTGAAGTAACAATTTGCAGTAGTTTTACACTCCTGTCAGTGCCAGTTGGCAAACTAATGGAGATGATGGAATGAAAGAACAAAATGTCACAACAGAAAGGAGTGAGTTGAAAATTCAAACATTTTCTTATTTCTCATAATCCTACTGATTCAAAATTAAATCAGTCTACAAATGAACCAACTCGATATTGAATAAAAGGCAGCTATCTGAATGATTTTTTTCCAAGTAGGAAAATCGATTAACATTCTTGTAACCACTAGCTTGTTCAAAGCATCATGATGATTTGTAATAACTCAGAGAACTAGTTTGTAAACAAGAATATTGATTTTAAGAGAATATGTTTTAGTTGAGAATAGCAATTGATACAGACATTGAAACCTTACATTAAGGAATCCCTTGTAGTGGTATAGCAGAAAATCAGTACCAAGGTAACAAGGTCAATTTTAAACTATTATTTTCTTTTTTCTTTTTTTAAATACATCTTTATTGGAGGATAATTGCTTCACAATACTGTGTTAGTTTCTGTTTTCTAACAGCAAATAATAATAATGCTAATAATGTATCTCCTAGTTGTCCTCCTAATATGATCATGTGGATTTACTATATAATCCTTGCCTTTCACTACAACTGCACAAGGAAAACCAATTCTGTATACATGTTATAAGTCATGTTTTAAACTTCAAAGATTTAATAAGTGTTGTTGACTTCCCATGATTCAGTCAATTATAAGTGTTTTTGTAACTCAGAGGAATTACATCAGTTTTTGACTGCAGAAGAAAATGTAAGTTTATTTATCAAAACAAATGAGAGAAAATCAAATTAGCACATCACATCAGAAGTTCAGCACAGGATAACTAAATGTGAAGTAAAGATGCTGCCAACTATCACAAATATCACCTCAGTAAATACACTAAAGAACAAATCTTTACTTCAGAGAAACTATAAAACAGCAGCTATTAGCACATCAAGAATGAGCAAGTAACTTGCCAAAGGTTGAAAAGAATTTTCTTCTTAGTATAATTTTATGTGGTGGCTTATTCAGTTTTCTCCCATTTGGTATGAGGGAGAAGTTGTTTTAACATTCACATGGAAAAATAGATAAATAGCTTTATCTATTGTATGGCTGCTATAAAGCTCAGAGCCCAATTTGTATGCCTTGTTATTACATATACATCTTAAAATAATATACATTCCCTAATTTTATTTCTGGATTCCAATCTGACTTTTATACCTTCACTTTGCATTTTTGCCATTCTGTTATGGGTTTTTTGTTTTTTATTTACAAATGATTAAATCTCATTGAATAAGGCAAGCATATAGTTCTATCAACCTATTAAAATCTGATAGCGTTCTTTTAAAAGATATATAAAAAAAGGATACTTTCATTTCTATGCAGTGTTTATGTGTATATTCATTCTGTAAAGGTAATCTTCTGATCTCATTATTCTACACTTAATTTGTCTTTGGACCAAGCAGATATATACAGTTAATTTCATGAACAAACTCAATTTCATCACCTATTGACCACAACAGAAGCCATACAGTGCAGTACCGTGCACTGGATTTTAAAAGGACTATAGGGCTTCCCTGGTGGCACAGTGGTTGAGAGTCCGCCTGCCGATGCAGGGGATACGGGTTCGTGCCCCGGTCTGGGAAGATCCCACATGCCGCGGAGAGGCTGGGCCCGTGAGCCATGGCCGCTGGGCCTGTGCGTCCGGAGCCTGTGCTCCGCAATGGGGGAGGCCACAACAGTGAGAGGCCCGTGTACAGCAAAAAAAAAAAAAAAAAAAAAAAAAAAAAAAAAAAAGGACTATAAAAATCACACAATTCTTTGGCAGGACTTAGCCACTCCAAAAGGAGAAATGCCTATCCTATTCTTAAGAAAAGCTGCATAATTTACCATCTGATTTTTTTTCCCTGGAATTTAAAATAAAGCTGTTATATTGGCAGAGTCCAAATTCCTCTGACATCAGTTCTAGCAGAGTGGAGGTTAGCTGTTATATGCCAAAATATTTCTCTTGTATATTTCCGTTAAAATGAGTCCCGTTGCTAAGTACTTTCTTTTAGCCCTAAGGAAATCAAATTCTGTTTATGCTTTTTCACTGGAGAATAGAGGGGTTGGCGTGGACTGGGGCCAGATTTTATCATAGCTTCATGGTGAATCTTTTTCAGGGAACATAGCTGTTGCCACTTCATTCTTCTTATCCATCCATTCCACATAATTTGCATATTTACCCGTTGAATGTTTTTAAAACTTTTATCATCATTATCATGGGAATGTTAATAGGAAGAGGGAGGAAGGCTAAAACCCTTAGTGTTGTGTAGAAGCTTGCTATTCAAGTGTGGTCCTCCAGCCAGTAGCATCACCACCCCCTGGGCTCATGTTAGAAATGCAGAATGGAGGCCCCACCAACTGAATCAGAAGTTGCATTTTGACCAAATTGTCCAGGTGATTTGTTTGCACAGTAAAGCTCGTGAAGCCCTCATTCTAAAGGCCACGTCAGTCTAGCCCCATCTTGCCTCTCCAGGCACATCCTCCCACCACCGCTGTTCCCTCCTTCCACATTGCTTCCACTGGCTCTCATTTTCTCTGGACACAGAATGATTTTTTTCATGCCTCCAGTCCTGTATACAAAGGTGGTCTCTTTATCTAGAATTTCCTTTCCTGACTTCTCTGCCTAAGAAACTATTACAAATGCTTTATGACCAAGTATCTTCTCATCTGGCATTTCTTTTCTAACTATGGCATCTGATAAATCACAATCAGTTGGTTTTCTCCTCTTTGCTCCTATAGTACCTTCACATATTTCTAACACTTACCATATGCTGACATGTCTTTTTCCCTCACTATACTGTTTTCTTTTTTCCCTGATACCCATTAGAATTCAGATAACATGGTAGGCCCTTGACAAATGATTGTTCAAGAAATTCACGAAAGAATGGACACTATGAGGTTCTCTACATCTTGCTCAAAGCAAATAAAAACAATAAATATTTACTGTAGGGCAATTTAAACGATTACCTTTGGTATCCTTTAGAACAGGGAAACCACAGTCCAAAATCTACAATTCGAGGGCGAAGTCCAGCCCTCAGCCACTGTGATTTAAGCCAAGTTGGTTTTAGGAACTAGCTTTTACTGAAAACTTGATAATGTCTCTTAATAATTTCAAACTAAAATTACAAGGCAAAGAGCATCTATGTGTGCAGCTTACACTGCTATAAAGTAATTTTGAGAACAACTAATATTGTTTGAATCACAAGTAATGTCAAGCTGCTTTAGACAATCCTGGTGCAAAGTTAAAGTAAGAAGTATGATCTTCATTCCCACACATATCTGCAGTGGATATATTTTATGAGCTCAGACTACATTCCCGAAGCACTTTTCAGGCCTTGATGCAAGTGCCAAGGAAATGTGCATATTTCAAAATGCATTTAACTGTGCAACTGAGGAGCTTCCACCTAACCTTCAACTGGAAGTCATTAACTTAACAATTTAAAGACAAGCTAAACGGCAAATACCAAGATGATCTAATACAATTCTATAAATTCCTTCCAAGCAATAAATATGCTCAATTGAAACCGTGTGTTCATGCATTTACATCAGTATTTGGCACTACCTATGGGTGAAAAGACATATTCAAAGAAGTAATATATAAAATCACATTACAGAAAAACATTTGCAATTAATTTTGATGATAGAGAACTTTGGACCTCAGTTAAGCAAAATACTATCTCCCTCCCCCCCAAAATTATATTTTCTCACTAATCTGTATTACACAAAACCATACACAATTTTTATTATTATATTTTGAATTTCATCGATATAAAACTTGTGAAAATTTAGTTTCTCTCTTGTCATATAAGTACCCGCAAAATGCCCTTGATTTTGCCTCTTGGCCTATGATCCTAAAATATTTACTATGTGGCACCTTACAGGAAAAGTTTGCTGACCTCTGTTCTAGAACCAAAGACAGAAAGGATAAACATGTTTTCACTTATATGGGAAATCTACAAAACAAACCAACAAATATAACAAAACAGAAAGAGACTCACAGATGCCGAGAACAAACTAGTGGTTGTCAGAGGGGAGGGGGTGGGGGGATGGGCAGAATAAGTGAAGGGGATTAAGAGGTACAAACTTCTAGTCATAAAATGAATGTCACAGGGATGTAATGTACAGAATGGGCATATAGTCAACAAAATTATAATAACTTTGTATGGTGTGTAATCTATAAAAATATTGAATTACTATGCTGTACACCTGAAACTAATATAATATTATAAGTCAGTTTATGCTTTGATAAAAAAATGGGTAACAAATCAATATTTAATAAGTCTGGGACTAAAGTGTAGACAATTTCACCAATTTAGAAGTTATGTTATCACATAGTATGTTTACATATTTCCTAAATAATCTTGGTAAAATATATAACAAAAATATGTTTTTAAAGATGTATTTGAATTATTTCCTGAGAATAGTCACCAGGTTTAGATCAAATTTACTTTATAAACATTTTAGATCTACTGTCTAAAGAAACCTAGTCTTCAGGGAATTTTCTCTTTCAGGCAGTAAATTGTTATAATTTTTTAGAAGCTGAAAACAGCCTTCATATTTAGGTGTGCTGAATAAACCCTCAGTTCCTGAAACACCTTACATAATTAAACTCAGCAAGTATCTCTTCACTGTTTACTGTGCGCCTCATCATATAGAAGCATTTCTGAACGCATGTCAATGGCTCTTCAGAGCTGGAGAAAGTGGAAAGGCGTTTTGCTTCACCATGACTTGTATATAGCCCTTAAAGACAAAGCAATTTTCTGTGTTGAAACTGATTCTCTTAGAGCAATTACAGTGGAGTAGTTATGTCATTCCTGAACTTTTCACCACAAAGCGGTTGCCTGTTAGAAACCCAATCTCAGAGAACTTGTTCAAAAACTAGCCGTCACTCTAGGTAGTCAATTCAAGAGGATCAAAGGAATATGTTGGCACATACATCTGTTATGAAATGATCTCCACCCTAAACTTTTAGGTACAAATCCCTCTATTTTGATTAGAACTGTTGAGCTGACAAAACTAGACTGAAAATGTTCATAATCTTTAAGGTGTAAGTCATAAAGGAATAAAACCAAACTACTCTCTAGTTGATTAGTTTTATTCCAATTCTATACTTTATCAGTAGAAACCAAGAACTTCCATTTACTTCGACCCTTTTTAATTCATTGTTTTTCCTTTCCTAATATTCTATTTGGATCCCTGGTTTTCTTTAAATAAATTGCCATTTCCCTCCATTTCAAGAATCTTTCAGTCCTACTTAGAAACTAACCTATTACCAGCATTTTTAATTTTCTTATGACAAGTTTATGTGAGTATATACCAACTTAACATTAAATACTTTTTAAGTTTACTTATCATTGAGTTGAACATAGGTCTCAGAAATAAATCCTATACCATGTATAGTTTATGAAAATTATCTTTAAATGTAGCTTTTCTTAACTTTGAGCGAGCACTACACTTTTGTAAGATTTCTGAAACACGTAATTTTTTTTACCACCTCAGATAACAGCCATTCTCTGATAACTCCCATCAGTTGGAAATCATAAAGTCTTATTTGTTAAAAAGTAGTTGGTTTTTAAAAATCACAAATATCAGAGCTAAGAAAAAGAATGACTATTTTTTTTTTTTGCGGTACGCGGGCCTCTCAGTGTTGTAGCCTCTCCCGTTGCGGAACACAGGCTCCGGACGCGCAGGCTCAGCAGCCATGGCTCACGGGCCCAGCCGCTCTGCAGCATGTGGGATCTTCCCAGACCGGGGCACGAACCCGCGTCCCCTGCATCGGCAGGCAGATCCCCAACCACTGCGTCACCAGGGAAGCCCAAGAATGACTTTTTAAAACCACAAAACACTTAATTGGGAATATATGTAGTAGCACTTATCAAAATGGAGCTGTTACTTAATGATGAAAGTAAGAAAAACACTTTTTTTCAAAAAAAAATAGCTACAAAAATAAAATATTGTTTTGAATGACTGTTGAGACAGATGTTTGATCTCTGACATAAAAGGTTTACAGATTCTTATTAGCAATCATAAATAACATGCTGTACTGAGATTTAGCATTTTTAATAATTCCAGTCTTCAAGTAAGAATTGATTCCTTCATTTCTTACATCATAGGGAGTAGTCTTAATTTATATCAAAATATTTCTAAAAGTCTCACACAGATTCAAACCAGGTTTCAGGGAATACTTTCTCAGAAAGAAGTATTTTGAATAAAATCATGTAGCTGTTTTGTCAGTCTGTTCATATCAACAACAAAAAGTAAAAAAAATATTTCCTTTATGGTCATACCCAATGACTAATATCAACATATAATACAATTTTTGTAAAATATAGTAACTTAACTGAATATTCATTGAATTGATTCATTCATTTATCTTCATTTTGCTTACAGAATAACAGTCAGAATTCTATCAGGCAAGTCTTGTGATTTACTTTATTAAAAGTATTATTAAGTTAAGCTTACATTGTATTTTAAATTTTTATTTAACCAAATGTATTCTCAGAATTCAAGATTAAATATTATACCAATAAAGTAAGATTATCTTCTACAAAAATAGGTAATATTATGTGAATTTTATTTTCACATAACAAAATAACTTTTGGATTAAGGACTATATTCATATTCTCTGCAATCTGAGCTGTTTGTTTGATATTTGCTTTGGGGTTTTTTATTTTTTGTTTTTTAATGTAAAATATCCGAAACTTAGTACAGTCAGCCCTCCATATCTGTGAATGTGGAATCCACAGGTGTGGAGGGGCGACTGTATTACGCCATTTTATATAAGGGATTTGAGCATCCATGGATTTTGGTATCTGCAGTGTGTGTGTGTGCCAGGGGTGGGGGAGGTGGGGGTGAGTGTCCTAGAAGCAATCCCCATGGTTACTGAGGGATGACTATATTGGTTAAGGGCTATAACACATACACACACACACACACACACACACATTCCAGGCTTGACCCAATATTGTTCTCAGGTAAAAGAGTATTTCTAAACAGATTTATTGGGACTTCCCTGTTGGTGCAGTAGTTGAGAATCCGCCTGTCAGTACAGGGGACATGGGTTTGAGCCCTGGTCCAAGAAGATCCCACATGCCACAGAGCAACTAAGCCCTTGCGCCACAACTACTGAGCCCGCATGCCACAACTACTGAAGCCCACGTGCCTAGAGCTCATCCTCCACAACAAGAGAAGCCACCACAATGAGAAGCCCACGCACCACAGCAAAGAGTAGCCCCCGCTCACCGCAACTAGAGAAAGCCCACGTGCAGCAATGAAGACCCAGTGTAGCCAAAACCAAATAAATAAATTTATTTTTTAAATAAATAAATAAAAATAAACAGATTGATTGTAGAGGTGAAGAGCCAAACTTTAAGTTGGGCAGATCCAAGTTCCAATCCTTGTTCTACAGCTTATCAGTGATGTGCCCTATTCTGAGCTTCAATTGCTGTCAGTGTAATGAGGATGATGATAATAATATTGATACTAACCTCATTAGGACGTTATAGACAAACAATAAAATGAAGTGTCTGGGGAATATTAAGTACTCAGCAACTGTTAGCTACTATTAATGTCACCTACTTTTGAGCAACTGCCCATATTAAAATCACTATTTCAGAACTTGTATTATGTTCATTTCATAAGTTCACTATTTATTGAAAAATATCTTTCATTTTCTTCTACTATTTTTAGGGATGCTAATTTTATTTACTGTCATATGTTGTTTTTTTGTTTGTTTTGGGGGGTTTTTATTGCAGTACACGGGCCTCTCACTGCTGTGGCCTCTCCCATTGCAGAGCACAGGCTCTGGACGCGCAGGCTCAGCGGCCATGGCTCACAGGCCCAGCCACTCCGCAGCATGTGGGATCTTCCCGGACCGGGGCACGAACCCACTTTCCCCACATCGGCAGGCGGACTCTCAACCACTGCGCCACCAGGGAAGCCCTGGATATTTCTTTATTAAGAAATTTCTTTTCTCTTAATAGAAATGGTATGAAATAAATAAAGCATTTAATCATATTAAATCAATTCTAATAAGCTGTTTAGATTGTTTTAAATACATATGGCAGGGCTTCCCTGGTGGTGCAGTGGTTGAGAGTCCGCCTGCCAATGCAGGGGACGCGGGTTCGTGCTCCAGTCCAGGAGGATCCCACATGCTGCGGAGCGGCTGGGCCCGTGAGCCATGGCCGCTGAGCCTGCGTGTCTGGAGCCTGCGCGTCAGGAGCCTGTGCTCCGCAATGGGAGAGGCCACAACAGTGAGAGGCCCGCATACCGCAAAAAAAAAAAAAAAAGAAAGAAATATCCAAAACAAAACTATGTTCTATTATTTGTGCATCCATTTACTTTTCATAATCATAAGACTGGTATTAATTTATGTAAATTAGTTTTCTTGTTTAGTGTTAACATATGATATCTGATAACTAAGACATTCAAAAATGTATGAAAATGATTAATTTTTTTCTATAGAACATTGTAATTTACCTGAAAAATATCAAGATGAGAACTTTGTGCACACTGTCCAATTATTAATCTTTTCATTATTAGCAATCACTGGTAAAAATAAGAATAATAGAACTGAAATAATAATTCTGACATTTGCTACATTAACAGTATTTTTTTCAATAGTACATAAGCTTAAACATTTGAAATCAACAACTACCTTTAATAAATGGTAATATTAATTTTAAATGCTTTTATATGACCTTCAGCATTAACGGAAGCACATGAAATTTGTGGAATGTATATTTTTAGTTATTATCCAAAAAAGCTACATATATACAGAGTAACAGACAAAGCATCTTAAAAAGAACTGATTCAGCTATGTTCAAAAGAAACAAGTAGCAATGAATGCGAAATTAATACAAAGGGATGTGCAAGAATTGCAACAAATCTTAAAATTCCTTTTATAACAAGTTAGCATATAGTAAATACTTAATAAGTTCTATATACCCTAGAGGAGGCAGGAAGAGATAGGCAAGATTTTAGTCTTGAAAGGTAAGAGAGATGTTTAGACAGAAAAGAAGAATAAAAGTCCAGTTGGATTTTTATTCTAAAGATGAAGGATATCAGCTAAAAATGAGAACAAGAAATCTCCCTCTAACTCTAGGTACCAACTTCCTTTTCTTCTCTTGTTTAAAATTGTCTATACTCTCCAACTCTACTAATTCACTTCTTACTCACCACTCAACCCACTTCAGTTTGGTTTTCTACCTCATCTTGCCACATACACAGCTCTCAAGTTATCAGTGACTCTGGGTCATGAAATCCAATGGATATTTTTTAGTCATCAGTTTGACTGCTTAGAAGGAGATGACTCCATTGAATTCTTAGTCTTTGAAAAGCCTGTTTCTTCAGTTTCCATGACTTGCCTAGTCTAATTTCCTCCTATGCCTCTGACAGCAACTTCTCTGTCTCTTTTGCTGGCTCATCCTCATCATGCAGGCATTAAATATTAGAGTTCCTCAATGGACAGTCACAGATTCTCTTCTCTTCTTTTCTGTCTTTTCCTTTCATCTCCATTTCTTATTCTAAAATTTCCCCCTAAGCCATATCACCTATACCTATGATTTTTTTTTGTTTTTATTAGTTTCTGCTTTATAACAAAGTGAATCAGTTATACATATATATCTGTTCCCATATCCCTTCCCTCTTGCATCTCCCTCCCTCCAACCCTCCCTATCCCACCCCTCCAGGCAGTCACAAAGCACTGAGCTGATCTCCCTGTGCTATTCGGCTGCTTCCCACTAGCCATCTACCTTACGTTTGGTAGTGTATATATGTCCATGCACTCTCTCACTTTGTCACAGCTTACCCTTTCCCCTCCCCATATCCTCAAGTCCATTCTCAAGGAGGTCTATGTCTTTATTCCTGTTTTACCCCTAGGTTCTTCATGACATTTTTTTCCTTAAATTCCATATATATGTGTTAGCTATGGTATTTGTCTTTCTCTTTCTGACTTACTTCACTCTGTATGACAGACTCTAGGTCTATCCACCTCATTACAAATAGCTCAGTTTCGTTTCTTTTTATGGCTGAGTAATATTCCATTGTATATATGTGCCACATCTTCTTTATCCATTCATCCGATGATGGACACTTAGGTTGTTTCCATCTCTGGGCTATTGTAAATAGAGCTGCAATGAACATTTTGGTACATGTCTCTTTTTGAATTATGGTTTTCTCAGGGTATATGCCTAGTAGTGGGATGGCTGGGTCATATGGTAGTTCTATTTGTAGTTTTTTAAGGAACCTCCATACTGTTCTCCATAGTGGCTGTACCAATTCACATTCCCACCAGCAGTGCAAGAGTGTTCCCTTTTCTCCACACCCTCTCCAGCATTTATTGTTTCTAGATTTTTTGATGATGGCCATTCTGACTGGTGTGAGATGATATCTCATTGTAGTTTTCATGTGCATTTCTCTAATGATTAATGATGTTGAGGATTCTTTCATGTGTTTGTTGGCAGTCTGTATTTCTTCTGTGGAGAAATGTCTGTTTAGGTCTTCTGCCCATTTTTGGACTGGGTTGTTTGTTTGATATTGAGCTGCATGAGCTGCTTATAAATTTTGGAGATTAATCCTTTCTCAGTTGCTTCATTTGCAAATATTTTCTCCCATTCTGAGGGTTGTCTTTTGATCTTGTTTATGGTTTCCTTTGCTGTGCAAAAGCTTTGACGTTTCATTAGGTCCCATTTGTTTATTTTTGTTTTTATTTCCATTTCTCTAGGACACGGGTCTAGGACGTGATGTGATTTATGTCATAGAGTGTTCTGCCTATGTTTTCCTCTAAGAGTTTGATAGTTTCTGGCCTTACATTTAGGTCTTTAATCCATTTTGAGCTTATTTTTGTGTATGGTGTTAGGGAGTGATCTAATCTCATACTTTTACATGTACCAGTCCAGTTTTCCCAGCACCACTTATTGAAGAGGCTGTCCTTTCTCCACTGTACATTCCTGCCTCCTTTATCAAAGATAAGGTGACCATATGTCCGTGAGTTTATCTCTGGGCTTTCTATCCTGTTCCACGTATCTCTCTTTCTGTTTTTGTGCCAGTACCATACTGTCTTGATTACTGTAGCTTTGTAGTATAGTCTGAAGTCAGGGAGCCTGATTCCCCCAGCTCCGTTTTTTGTTCTCAAGATTGCTTTGGCTATTCGGGGTCTTGTGTTTTTCCAAACAAATTTTGAAATTTTTTGTTCTAGTTCTGTGAAAAATGCCAGTGGTAGTTTGATAGGGATTGCATTGAATCTGTAGATTGCTTTGGGTAGTAGAGTCATTTTCACAATATTGATTCTTCCAATCCAGGAGCATGGTATATCTCTCCATCTATTTGTATCATCTTTAATTTCTTTCATCGGTGTCTTATAATTTTCTGCATACAGGTCTTTTGTCTCCTTAGGTAGGTTTATTCCTAGGTATTTTATTCTTTTTATTGCAATGGTAAATAGGAGTGTTTTCTTGATTCCACTTTCAGATTTTTCATCATTAGTGTACAGGAATGCCAGAGATTTCTGTGCATTAATTTTGTGTCCTGCTACTTTACCAAATTCATTGATTAGCTCTAGTAGTTTTCTGGTAGCATCTTTAGGATTCTCTATGTATAGTATCATATCATCTGCAAACAGTGACAGCTTTACTTCTTCTTTTCCAATTTGGATTCCTTTTTTTTCCTTTTCTTCTCTGATTGCTGTGGCTAAAACTTCCAAAACTATGTTGAATAAGAGTGGTAAGAGTGGGCAGCCCTGTCTTGTTCCTGATCTTAGTGGAAATGGTTTCCGTTTTTCACCATTGAGGACGATGATGGCTGTGGGTTTGTCATATATGGCCTTTATTATGTTGAGGAAAGTTCCCTCTATGCCTACTTTCTGCAGGGTTTTTATCATAAATGGGTGTTGAATTTTGTCGAAAGCTTTCTCTGCATCTATTGAGATGATCATATGGTTTTCCTCCTTCAATTTGTTAATATGGTGTATCACATTGTTTGATTTGCATATATTGAAGAATCCTTGCATTCCTGGAATAAACCCCACTTGATCATGGTGTATGATCCTTTTAATGTGCTGTTGGATTCTGTTTGCTAGTATTTTGTTGAGGATTTTTTCATCTATGTTTATCAGTGATATTGGCCTGTAGTTTTCTTTCTTTGTGACATCCTTGCCTGGTTTTGGTATCAAGGTGATGGTGGCCTCATAGAATGAGTTTGGGAGTGTTCCTCCCTCTGTTATATTTTGGAAGAGTTTGAGAAGGATAGGTGTTAGCTCTTCTCTAAATGTTTGATAGAATTCGCCTGTGAAGCCATCTGGTCCTGGGCTTTTGTTTGTTGGAAGATTTTTAATCACAGTTTCAATTTCAGTGCTTGTGATTGGTCTGTTCATATTTTCTATTTCTTCCTGATTCAGTCTTGGCACGTTGTGCATTTCTAAGAATTTGTCCATGTCTTCCAGGTTGTCCATTTTATTGGCATAGAGTTGCTTGTAGTAATCTCTCATGATCTTTTGTATTTCTGCAGTGTCAGTTGTTACTTCTCCTTTTTCGTTTCTAATTCTATTGATTTGAGTCTTCTCCCTTTTTTTCTTGATGAGTATGGCTAATGGTTTATCAATTTTGTTTATCTTCTTAAAGAACCAGCTTTTAGTTTTATTGATCTTTGCTATCGTTTCCTTCATTTCTTTTTCATTTATTTCTGATCTGATCTTTATGATTTCTTTCCTTCTGCTAACTTTGGGGTTTTTTTGTTCTTCTTTCTCTAATTGCTTTAGGTGCAAGGTCAGGTTGTTTACTCAAGATGTTTCCTGTTTCTTAAGGTGGGATTGTATTTGTATAAACGTCCCTCTTAGAAGTGTTTTTGCTGCATCCCGTAGGTTTTAGGTCGTCGTGTCTTCATTGTCATTTGTTTCTAGGTATTTTTTTGTTTCCTCTTTGATTTCTTCAGTGATCACATCGTTATTAAGTAGTGTATTGTTTAGCCTCCCTGTGTTTGTATTTTTTACAGATCTTTTCCTGTAATTGATATCTAGTCTCATAGAATTGTGGTCGGAAAAGATACTTGATACAATTTCAATTTTCTTAAATTTACCAAGGCTTGATTTGTGACCCAAGATATGATCTATCCTGGAGAATGTTCCATGAGCACTTGAGAAAAATGTGTATTCTGTTGTTTTTGGATGGAATGTCCTATAAATATCAATTAAGTCCATCTTGTTTAATGTATCATTTAAATCTTGTGTTTCCTTATTTATTTTCATTTTGGATCATCTGTCCATTGGTGAAAGTGGGGTGTTGAAGTCCCCTACTATGAGTGTGTTACTGTCGATTTCCCCTTTTATGGCTGTTAGTATTTGCCTTATGTATTGAGGTGCTCCTATGAGCTCCTATGGGTGCGTACATATTTACAATTGTTATCTTTATTTTAAAGTCTATTTTGTCTGATATAAGAATTGCTATTCCAGCTTTCTTTTGATTTCCATTTGCATGGAATATCTTTTTCCATCCCCTTACTTTCAGTCTGTATGTGTCTCTAGGTCTGAAGTGGGTCTCTTGTAGACAACATATATATGGGTCTTGTTTTTGTGTCCATTCAGCCAATCTGTGTCTTTTGCTGGGAGTATTTAGTCCATTTACATTTAAGGTAATTATCCATATCTATGTTCCTATTCCCATTTTCTTAATTGTTTTGGGTTCGTTATTGTAGGTCTTTTACTTCTGTTGTGTTTCTTGCCTAGAGAAGTTCCTTTAGCATTTGTTGTAAAGCTGGTTTGGTGGTGCTGAACTCTCTCAGCTTTTGCTTGTGTGTAAAGGTTTTAATTTCTCCATCAAATCTGAATGAGATCCTTGCTGGGTAGAGTAATCTTGGTTGCAGGTTTTTCTCCTTCATCACTTTAAATATGTCCTGCCACTCCCTTCTGGCTTGTAGAGTTTCTGCTGAAAGATCAGCTGTTAATCTGATGGGGATTCCCTTGTATGTTATTTGTTGTTTTTCCCTTGCTGCTTTTAATATGTTTTCTTTGTGTTTAATTTTTGACAGTTTGATTAATATGTGTCTTGGTGTATTTCTCCTTGGATTTATTCTGTATAGGACTCTCTGTGCCTCCTGGACTTGATTAACTATTTCCTTTCTCATATTAGGGAAGTTTTCAACTATAATCTCTTCAAATATTTTCTCAGTCCCTTTCTTTTTCTCTTCTTCTTCTGGAACCCCTATAATTCGAATGTTGGTGAGTTTAATGTTGTCCAAGAGGTCTGTGAGACTGTCCTCAGTTCTTTTCATTCTTTTTTCTTTATTCTGCTCTGCAGCAGTTATTTCCACTATTTTATCTTCCAGGTCACTTATCCGTTCTTCTGCCTCAGTTATTCTGCTATTGATCCCATCTAGAGTATTTTTAATTTCATTTATTGTGTTGCTCATCGTTGCTTGATTCACCTTTAGTTCTTCTAGGTCCTTGTTAACTGTTTCTTGCATTTTGTCTATTCTATTTCCAAGATTTTGGATCATCTTTACTATCATTATTCTGAATTGTTTTTCAGGGGTAGACCCTCTATTTCCTCTTCATTTGTTAGTTCTGGTGGGTTTTTATCTTGCTCCTTCATCTGCTGTGTGTTTTTCTGTCTTCTCATTTTGCTTATCTTACTGTGTTTGGGGTCTCCTTTTTGCAGGCTGCAGATTCGTAGTTCCCATTGTTTTTGGTGTCTGTCCCCAGTGGCTAAGGTTGGTTCAGTGGGTTGTGTAGGCTTCCTGTTGTATGGGACTGGTGCCTGTGTTCTGGTGGATAAGTCTCCATCTTGTCTTTCTGGTGGACGGGTCCACGTCTGGTGGTGTGTTTTGGGGTGTCTGTGACCTTATTATGATTTTAGGTAGCCTCTCTGCTAATGGGTGGGGTTGTATTTCTGTCTTGCTAGTTGTTTGGCACATGGTGTCCAGCACTGTAGCTTGCTTGTCGTTATACCTATGATTTTAATTGTGATCTTTTGTATATGCTAATGACTTCCTAATTTATGTCTCTAGTATGCAATTCTCTGAGGTTCAGACTTGGAAATGTAACTGCCTACACAATATGACCATCACATGTGTCTCAAAAGTGCTCTAAAATCACCTACAACCTAGTGTGCCCAAAACCAAACTAGTAATCTTCCCATACACAGTCATGCACATATCAAAATCTGGTTTTCCTGAGTTTCCTATTTGAATTTAATTGTGTAATCCAGAAACTTAGAAGTCATTATGATATTTGTCCCTCCCTCAAACCTCCCAACCATATGCTATCTAGCATCAGGTAACATAGACCTGGCACTCAAAGTCTGTCTTGAAGCAGTCTACTTCTTCCCTTCTTCATCATCTGTAAGAAAGATACTATTATAAGGAAAATGTTCACTGAGTCCAGAGACATCTTCAATAATTCACCATTTACTTGGCTAACAATTTAACTTGTGTAGTTCAAGTAGAAGTGGTTAGAAATAAATGCAATGGGGATCAATGTACTAAAGAAAAAAATAAAGTAAAAAAATATAAAAAAAATAAAAAAGAAAAGAAAAGAAAAAAATACCTTGATGGGATGGGAAATTGATAAGAAATGGCAACCAGCAATGCGTCAGTATAGCAGAAAGGGATTTGCAGAGATTCAGCCTGCAGTAGACTGCATGTGGATCGAATATATGGCTCTATTGATTTTTTAAAAGCACAATATAGGATTCATAAATAAAAATATAGTACATAGACTCTCATACTAATTATTTATTAAACATA
Organism: Mesoplodon mirus; assembly: GCF_964341445.2. NCBI lineage: Eukaryota > Metazoa > Chordata > Mammalia > Artiodactyla > Ziphiidae > Mesoplodon > Mesoplodon mirus. The sequence continues at coordinate 43,128,512 of NC_138984.1, forward strand.
ACTCTCACTGATGCACATATATAAATGTAAGCTATATATAACATAAAATTTGCCATTTTAACCATTTTTAAGTATACAATTCAGTAGCATTAGTTACAATCAGAATATTGTGCAACCATCACCACTTTCTATTTTGAAAACTGTTTCATCACAATAAACAGAAACTCTACCCATTAATGATAACTTCCCATTGGTAAACTCTAATCTACTTTCTGTCTCTATAAATTTGCCTATTCTAGATATTTCATATAAGTGAAATCATATAATATTTGTCCTTTTATGTCTGGCTTATTTCACTTGGCATAATGTTTTCAAAGCTTCATCCATGTTGTAGCATGTGTTAGACCTTCATTGTTTTTGTATAGCTGAATAATATTCCATCTGTATGTGTATATCATATTGTGTTTATTCATTCAGCAGTTGAGGGCCACTTGGATTGTTTCTACCTTTTGACTTTTGAGAACAATGCTGCAATGAACACTGCCATATAGGTATCTGTTTGAATTCATGGTTTCAGTACTTTCAAGTATACACCAAAGAGTGGAATTACTGGGTCGCATAATAATTCTGTTTAACTTTTTGAGGAATCACCAAACTATTTTCCACAGCAACTGTACCATGTTGTATTTGTGCTTGCAGTGTACAAGTGTTCCTCTCATTGATAACTTTTCTATGATGGTATGAGTTTAATGCTTAATAATTTAGGATTGCTGTAAATATTTTGTTGCAATTGATTAATAAAGATTACTAAAGAATTTAAAAATGAAAGTTATAAGGCATAGCACAATGACCTGGAAAAATGTTTTAGTCTAGAGAGGACTATGGAATTATCTAACATTCATTTTTATTACAAAAATATTTATATTTTAGTAAGGTCCTGTCCTTCATAGAAATGGATTACACTAACAACCCATGTGATTATGGTATGCAATTCAAATTGTTGATAGGGTAATCAAAAAATATTTCTGATTTAGATACTTTTTTATGTGTCCAAGCTCCATATGACCAAAGGTACCCATTTTGAGCTTGCTGGCTAGAATAGTAACCTCTTTGTGGAGATGAGCAATCGCCTGCTAGGAAAATCAATTTAAAAGGTTGACCTGTTTGAACTAGCTAAGGAAATTGATCACATATAATGGATGACTGGCTATCTATTTGCTTTTTTTTCCCTTCAATTCCAGAATGACAACAAAAAAAGAAACTTAGTTTATAACAGATAGTCATAATGTCATTATTAAACAGAAGTTATCTGTTTTAATTATTTTCTAAGAAAGAAGTCATATGGTTTCTATCTTTGGTGCAGAATCAGAGAGAGAGAGATTTATAAGGCAAACAGAAATTGAACAAGTGATCTCTTAATTTCCCTTGTTGCCTGCTGATTCCTTGACTATCCAACACTACTAATGTATTGACACAATTTTATTTGGAATACAGAAATGTAAAGTCTTATTGCAGCATATGCATTCATACTGACATATGTAGGAAAGTCACTTGAATTATTGTATTTGGGAAATTAACATGTATTTGGGAAATTAACAAAGACCTCAGTGTCTTGTAAACTTAGAATGAATATTTTGTGAATGCGTGAACACTTTCCAAGTCCACAAAAAATCTTGATCTTTGTTCTGACAGACTGTTTTTTCAGCACGTAATATCATATAAATTGGGCAGTTCTGCTTTAGAAAGGCTATTTTTACTAATTAGGGTTCTTAATTTTCCACAAATGATTATATCTAGCATAAGTATTTGCACTTTCGTGGTAAGATTTAGAACATTAAAGTAAATTTAAGAATCTTTAAAAAAAAAAGTCTGTAGTAAGAGAACAAAGAATTTCCTAGGTACTTTATTTGAAATAAGGAAGGAAGTGCTGAAGATTTTTTTCCCTTTTACTTTTGTATTAATCTATCGCGATACCAAGATTTTTTATTCTCCTGTGATGCTGAAGCACTCAGAATCTTGAGCTTAGTTGATCTGTACATGAGCTAACAGTCCCTTGATCCTAAGTGTATTTAACCTTAGTATTATTTATAATTAACATAGATAATATTTCTTTACTCAAAGGCTTTTATTAGTTCCCTAATCAATAGAAAATAAAGTCCAAACACCTTAGCCTTTTTTTTTTCTGAATGTTTGGAACTTGTTGCAACTCCCTTTTCAGCCTTATATTTCACTGTTACTTATTAAATATTCAATATGTGAGAAAAACCATACGATTCACTCTGCTTTATTCCCTCCAAAGTGTTTCTCATCTAATTCCCACCCAGTGGCAATGCCTAACTCAGGATTCATCCATAAAAGTCCAACCCATTCTTCAAGTCCAACTTCAAGGTCAAATGCCATCATCTCTATTAAACTTCTCTTGGTTCATTAGATGGGAAATAATTTCCACTTCCCTGCTACTGTGAGATTATATATCACTATTGACATAATTCTTACATTTTGTCTGGAATTATAGTTAGGTTTTATATGCCTTATTTCTTCTTCTATTTGTGAGCTCCATGTGGGCTGGGGCCATAGATTCTTCATCTTGGAGTTTCCCAAAACAATTAGAAAAGTGTCATGCAGACAGGAAGTACTTATTATTTTGAATTGAATGGAATTCACATCCTCAAGTGTAGATTATAAAAGATCATTTTAAGAAGGGTAAAATTTAGGGCTTCCCTGGTGGCACAGTGGTTGAGAATTCCCCTGCCGCTGCAGGGGACCATGGTCGCTGGGGTAAAATTTATTATTCATTAAGTAAAATAATTAACAAAGAAATTAGTAAATCATGGACCTCTTTTGAAAATGATATAAGCTAAGTAGTGGCAGTGCTTCAGGAAAGGAAGAAACATGGATGGTGGATTTCTTAAAATAACTTTTTGGTTTTATTATCAAGTTTATTGATAATCATATAAAATAATGAGAAGCAAAAAATACATAAGAATACAATACTTTTACCTGCAATACCGAAGAGCCCCAGATATACCAAGTTACATTTTTAACACCCCAAAGGGGAGCATAGTTTATATATTTTTCTGTAGTTTGTGTTTTCCTAATAACACTATGTATGTCATTATGTGCCAGTTATTTCTGTATCAATCAATATGCTTTTATTTTTAATTGCTTTTTTGTCTATATAACCCCCATACTTGAACATTTTGAGTCCTAGGGGGTTTTTTTTCACTACAGCTAAATCACTGTAACTTTCATTCATGTGATTTAAATGTTATGCTCATCTTAGTTTCTATTTCCTAGAGACAGAATTGTCTCACCCAGGACATACGTATATAGTGTTAAAACTATCCATATGCATTAATAACTTTCCCTTCAAACTTTTTTTCTTTTGCTAATTTCTATTGGCTACAGTAGTATTTTAGAGTGCCCAATAGTGACTTCCCTAACCATCATTTTTCTGACTCAAGCTGCATTCTCTAAAGTATTCCTCAAAATTGGGATATGTCATAATTCTTGTCTGCTTGGAAGACATGTGATGAAGTCCCAGCTAAAGAAAAAGCCATTGGATTAATAATGTAATAACGTAGGTTATCCTTTATCCTATATTTTCTACATATCTGAAGATACGTGTTTTATAGTTAGTTGTATTTTGACCCACTAATGGCAGGTAGTAAATAGTAAATCAATATTGCAAATTCAGTAATGCCAATTGAATTAAAGAAGCATGCCATTGGCTTTTAGTGTTCCAGTTCTGGGGTTATATTGCCTAGTTAAACTGTTACCTGCCGCTTATCATTGTGTGATATTGGGCCAAATGCCTAACAGGTCTTATCTACTGTTTCTGTACCCACAACATAGAAATAATGAGGGTACCTTCTCTGCAGGGTGGTTGTGAGGGCTAGATTGGATACTGCATAGAAAGCATATTGCCCAGGGCCTGCCACCTAGAAAATCTTCACAAAAATAGTAACTGTTATTACTTTTACCTACAGTGTTTGGAAAATAGCTGCCTAAAATACAGGTTCATTACTTGATAGATATGTTCAGTGAACGGTTTTGTTTATTATAGAATGATACATTACTTCAGGGAAGGAAACATGCAAAAACAGTATTAAACTTTATACTGTATACTTTATACTTCAGTAACCCTTCATGAAATACATATTTAATGAATCTATCTCATGAACATTAAAATAATTTGGTTAAAAAAATTGTGTCATTTTGGAATAGGTCAAATGAAAAGAGTGTGTTGCTCAACATTACATCAATTAGACTTCATATGAATATTTAAAGAATTCTGGTAATAATTCATGTGATAAAATCCAAAAACAGTCTTTTCAATAAATGAAAAGTTTACAGGTCAAATCTCTTCACGATATTCATAGATAATTTTTTGTCTTGAGTTAACATGAGATAATAGTCAGGGTTACAATTTCACCTATAACTAACTTAAAGAAATAAGACAGGTAAAAAGAAAAGAACTGCCTTTCATAACACAAATATAGAATTAAACTGTCAAGACTTGAAATGTTCAATAACTACATGTAGAGTAAGATTTTTTTTTATTCAAATAATTTTCTTTGAATTTGATAGGAAGTGAATGTATTGGCCAGAAAATTGTGACAATTAATTGCAGAATGACTGAATTTTAATGAAAGGCTCTAAGAAAAAAAAATGATGAAATGAATGTGCTGTTTGCTTTTAAATCATTTACAGTTGAATAATTTATGTTATCTTTAATTCATCCATTTAAATTATCCAAGATGAATACAATATGAATAAAAGAGGTTTAAAATTGTCAGGTTTTTGCATTAAAATGTTTGCCAATAACAACTTTCTGGGGTTTTTTTTATTACTATTTTAATGGTTTTATAGATTGCAGTACAAGTTAGAAGACTAAGATAAAGTACATAATATAACGTATTTGCAGCGATCTAAATATTCGACCTACATCTTCAGACATTAAAATAAAATCTCGTGTATAGGTAGGTCATGTGTTCGCTCAAAGAAAACTAACTTAACTGGAAATTCTTCTGATTATCTCCCTCAAATTTGGCTCACCCTATTCTCCCCATTTCTGTCCAAAAGCATTCTCCAGTTGTTCATACCCAAACCTTTGGAGTTTTGCCAAAAACCCTTAACTTCTTTTCTGTCAAACCCCATATCTTAACCATCAGTAAATCTTGTCAGAAGCTACCTACAAAACATATCCAGTAGACTTCTCACAAACGCCTACTGCTGCCACCCTTACCCAAGCCACCATCATTCTCCTGTATTCATAGTCTCTCTCTCCCTCTGATATCCAGGTAGTCTCTTACTGCTTCTCCCTGCTTTGGCAGTTGCTTTCCTAGAGTCTCCTTCTGATAGAGTGGGCAGAATGATCCTTTATAAATGGAAGTCAGAATGTGTCACTCTTCTACTCAGAACTCCCAATGTCTTTCCGTCTCACTCAGAGTAAAAACCACAGGTCTTATAAATGAACTTCACAGCAGTATAATGAGCTAATTAATCCATGCTACATCTCTGATTCTATCTCCTACCACTCTCTTTTTTCCTCATCTCTTTCCTCAAACACCCCAACCGTGCTCTCACCTCAAAGCTACAACAGCTCTGCATATAAAATAAAGATATAGAATTTCTCAGTTTCTTTCTCCTTCTGCTAATGACCCCACCATTGCTTTGATTCTCACCAACAGAACCCTGGAACCTGGCTCTAAATGCTAACGGACTGACTGCCTGACTCAATACATACAGTAATTGATGATTCATACAGCACTCTGCTAGGTGTTTTACTTGCAGAGTTGAAAGCAAGATTACCTCCTTAATGAAGCTTCTATACCATTAAGAATTAGATACGGGGTCACAACTGAGGTTTTGTTAATATATAATCGGCAAAAGATCCAGACAAAATACAAAGGTTAAATCTGACTCCTCAGGGAACTGGAAGATTACTGCAGTTCTGAAATGGAAACCAGACAAAGATCAATTATTCTAAAGACAACACATGACGACACAAGTCTGAAGGTGAATCCAAAACGAAAAGGCCATATGCTGGCCAAGAGCCAAGCATAGGCAGGACAGGATTTGGGGGGAATCTAATAATCATGCCTTTTAGCTTTTAGTTAGCCATTCTGCAATGGTTAGTGCAAGAATAGAGGTCACATTTGACCAGCGCACAGATCCCCTACTCTTCTGTTAATAACCATTTAGTGGCATTCCATCTCACTCACAATAAATGGCATAATCTCCACGTGGCATGGTGGCATCTAAGGCCCTACAGAAGGTGCACTGACCTCAACCTCAGTTTCCATGTTTTTCTCCGTCTTCCCTCTGCTCCTGCTACACTATCTTGCAATCCTTCAAACGGAATTTAGAATGCTCTGCCCCCCAGGTACCTCCACGGCTCTCTCTCCCTCATCTCTTTAAATGTTTGCTTTAATGTCATCTTTTTAAGAAGTAAATGGAGGCTTTAATTTTGTTTTTTGTTTTTTATGTGGTAATAGTCTTTTACTGCATGAGCTTCAAGACGGTGTGTGTGCTGTTTTGTGCACATTTCACTGACATGCTAGTATTATTTAACATTGTAATTCCTTCTAATGTTTTTAGATCAGCTGCCCTAAAACTAAATTAAATTACATTTATTGAGCCTTTGCATGTGCCAGGTACCGTGCTTTCTGCTTTATATGCAGAATTTCATTTATTCTTCCAACAATTTAGAATAAGCATTATCTCAATTTTATTGAGAGAGAAACTGTAATTCAGAGAACTTTGCCTTGCCTATGGTTGACATAATACTTGTTTTCACGGACCCAAGTTCCCTCTTCAGATATTTTCTTTAGGTTGACTAATATTTAATTAGGAGAGAGTGCATTCTCCATGTGGAACTAGATTTCTAAGTGAGAAGACACCATTTGTATCCTCAGATGTTTATTACAGCCTAAGGTACTGCCTGGGACACAGTATAGTCTAGTGACTCAGCATATGTGCATTTGAATCAGAACACAGGGGTCCCTATTCTAGCTCATCCGTTTCCCAGCTCTGCAGGATTTCCCAGTGTCTAGTTGTGGTTCTTCTGTAAAAGAATAGTACCTAAAGCAGCATCCAAACCAATGAGATTTTGAGGTCACATTCTAAGAGAATGCATACAAAATTAGGTACAAAAATTGAATATTTATTTAGAGGAGAAAAGAAAGCATAGCAAAATACAAATTTAAGATAGCTGAAAACTACCTCAAATATTATAAACTCCAGAAAAAAAAACCCAGCAATATTCTTGTTTTATGCCTAATAGTCAAAGTGACACAACTTAGGATTGTTGGAAAATAACTGGAGTCAGACTCTCCTGGAAGCCCAGGGATGAGTCAGGTCTTTCTGGACAAAGGTTTCCAGTGGGCCACTGTTCCAATGCAACATCACACACAAGATCAGGTTTTCAGCCTCCAAGTCAATCAAGAAATGACCTTGAAGTGTGCATGACATAATACTGGTTTTAAGCAAAACCAGTCCGCTGTAGGCACTCTCTATATGTTTGCTTAATTGAATTAAATTTGCATTAAATTGGGTAAGGCTGGTTCCTTTGTGTAAAATATGAAGATGTTTGTTGAATGTAAAACTTATTTTTTGGCTATTTTAAGGCAGTTCCTAACTTTGACAATAAAAGTGTGAACAGAACCATAATTCATTATTAGGCTAACATTTCTTCTTTCTGTGAGTATTTGTCAATAATTTTTGGCCATGACATAGAATGGTGTATATATTTGTAATATACTTGAGTAATACCTATAAAAACAGTTCAAAAAACTAAAAGCTGTCTAAATTTTTTCCATTAATCAAACTATGCCTATTGAAAAGCACTATTGAAACAAAATATACTGTCACTCTTAAGGTGGAAAAAAGTGATAAAATTGTTATCACTTGATGAGGGAATGCAGAGGCATGGAGGTAATACCCTAACTTCTTATCCAAGCTTGATTTGTATTGCCAATGTGATCTGGAGAAATTCACTAAATACTTTTGTGGTACAGATTCCTTAGACGCTGAAGGAGCCAGTGGTTTTAGGTCTTCCTAAAGAAGTTGGGGAAAACAAATCTTGAAATGAACATACATGTCTGTGTGCTTTTAGGACCTGAATCTGTTGGGCAGCAGCACAGTCTGAAGCATATGATGCAATTCTACATACCAAACTGAGAAAATTGGGTGGAAAACCCATTTTCCCTGAAACAGCCTTTGAAGCTGCCAGTAATTAATTTGATATAGTTGTTAAAAAACTGAAGCCAATCTCTCTAAGTTGTGGGGCTCTGTATGTGAGCCATCTGGAACTATCAGATAATCAGGACAATTTAAATTATGCTTACATAATTGTGAATAAGAAAATTCATTTTGGTCTGAGTTCAAGGGTTTAGGAAAACAGAGCATAACCAATCCAAGAAAGTCTGAAACACAGCAGTAACGAGAGATATGCAAACCAGATGCAAACACATCTGGTTCGAGTTTTTTTTTTTAAATAGATCTGAAAGCTGTATTCCTAATGTCCTAGGCTTCCCAAAGAATTAGTTCATGGACTTATCTTCAAGGGATGACACTTAACTAGATATTATCTGACCCTAAAAAGGAAACAAATAAAACAGGCTTGTTGACTACTGAAAAATGCAATTTAACTATGAACATTACTCAAGGCTTTCTGTCCTCATTTCTAGTGAGAAGAAAAAATAGCATGTGTTTGCTCTATAGAAACAACTGGAAAATTTGAAAGAAGGGAAGGAAAAATAAGGAAGGAAGCCTGTATTGATTTTTGCTCAGTTCTTAATGTAGAAGCCCTGTAGCTCTTACCTGCTATCTTTTAAGAATATTAAGTGAGTGCTAATGTAGTTTTAGAAACTTGACATTATTGAGAATTTCAAAAATATAATACCTCTGTTTTTAAAAACCAACTCATACTTAAACACAATTTCATGCCTGTTCTCTATAACTGAAATACTCTGAAAAATTCAAATCAATTCCTTTTCAATGACTAAACTAAATAATATTTTGCCAAAGTTTTTCTCAATACTTACTCTAAACAAATTTTGTATTATTCACTCAGATACATACAATGAGTTATGAGGATCAGCTGGCCAAAGACAGGCTTTTAGAGAATTCCATTCTGCTACTCTTCATAGGGTTGCCATATACCCAGAAGAAAAAATCTTCAGAATTTGAAATTTTATGGAACTGCCAACTTAGCTAATTTGTCTTTATTTTTCAAATTTTACTTTTATCACCCAGTTGAGAGAAGAGCAGCAGACTGCCTCTGCCTCCAGCTCAACTGCCCTGCTATAATCCAAACTGGATAACAGGGTAGAACCTTGGTTCTACCTTATTCTTAAAATTCTCCTGTGTAGTCAGGAATTATCTACAGGGAAACCAAAGTGTTTTCTTAAAGACTTGATTTCTTAGCACTTTGCCTAGTCTCATTTTAACACTTGACTTATCAGATAATGAAGAGAATTTTTTGGAGCAAATTGTTTTAATTCTAAATGACAGGCAAATTAAGTACTTTAAAAAACATTGATTTTGTATTGACCAAATAGTTCAAAAATTAGCATAACTAAAAGAGAAAAACATATTTTTTTTCTACACAGGGAAGTCAGAGTTCCAGTCAAATAAAATTTAGACTGAGAGTGTTTTTGCTCAGTAGAATATGACCTTGCATTTGATACTACTCACTGGGTAGAAAGTCACTTTGTTTTTTAAAGACTGTATGTTAGTGTTTTACCTTATTCTGCTGGTATGGTTAAAATCAAAGTTAGAGATTATTATTTTGGGGGGCCATTTCCTATCTTAAAGCATTAACAAATGGTGATATATGGTACTAAATAGCAAGCACAGAATGATATACATTGCACACTTGTATTTGGTTAATTGAGTCAAATGTAGTCATTTGCCAATGCTTGTGACCTTTCTTTATCTTCCCTTTCCTCTAAGCTGCTGTTTAAATGGAGACTATCATTACCACTTTGGTGAAGTCTAAATGTGATAGCATATGTAATGGACCTAGAATCCTAGCCTTGCACTTTCTTCACTTCATTCAGACAACTTTTAGGCTAACATGAGCTCTGAATGTGAACGTATTTTTGCATAATCCAATTAAAAATAAAAACATGAGAACTTTAAGAGATATTAACAATGGAGGTCAAAGAACATACAGTGAAGTGCAGTTAAGACACGATGACCTGCAATTGTAGTTACTCCTGCTCCTCCACAAGGAGAAAAAACAGTACTTAAAATTGCAATGAAGATTTATTCCATTTTGGTTAGATTAAAAATGTGCAGTCAAATGCTTTTTTCTCCAAGAGAAGAGCGTAAGGTAGGTCAGTTGAAGGTATCTGTTGTATCTTAAAATATATTTGAAATGTTTGAGTGAATTATTGTCTAAATTGACAGGTGATTCCTATCCAAGCTAACAATATGTTTCTGTTAGCATAGCCCAAGAGGGACTACATTAAAGAATATATGCTCTTCCTAGGCTCTGGCTGAGTACATAAGATGATATAATACATGAATTAGGAAACAAATACACTGGACTTATAACTAAATCCACATAATTCCATTGTGAAATGTCCTTACTTGCAATCCTTTGCAAAGCATGCTGTGCACAGTGTGGTAAGTGTGCCTGTAATGAACAATCAGGGAACTTCTTACATGGAGAAATGCACAGGCAATTGTTTTAAAAGATCATCTCAATAAATAACCAAGGTGAAGTCAACATGATTTCCTTAAATTGTTTAAAAATGTATGTGCCTAAAACTATTCTGTCTACAAAATTTAGTGTATACACAAATCCAAAAATTCTTTATTAAATACTATATTTGTATATACTAATACAAAGAAATAATATTAAAAATCAATGCAAAATATACTTGTGTTTTTTAGAACACTTAAAGACCTCAAATTTGAAGATATATCCACATTTTAAAAGATATTTTTCTTTTTATAATTTTCAAAATAATGAGTACATTTATAAACTGAAATTAAGTTACTAGGTATAGAGGATTAATTTGAAAGAAATCAGTCATGCATGGAATATTTTATGATATGCAGAATGAGTATCTAATTTCTAAATGGCCTAAGAAATAAGCTCCTAAAATGGTTCTTAAACCATTAAAAAAAATTAACCTGTCTAATAAATACAGTCACATTTCTGTTGTTTTTTATTAATGCTTCATCTACATTTATGTCTATAAAATTTTTAACTTCAGTTGAAAATCTCTTCATGTAAAAAGTCCCAACTGTCCTTTGGAATGAATAACACTCAATTAATATTCCATTGATTCCATTGTTAATGGACGACCAAGTCACAGCCTGAGCAGAAGAGAAAGTTAGATATCAACTGCTTCCTCTTTCAGAGCAGTAGAACACTCATCCAAATTCCATTTTCTGTGTTCTATGGAACAGTGTCTCCAAATCCCATAATACCACTTCTCCTCATTATGAAAACCTCTTCACAGTTTACATGGTAAAAACAGAAGACTAAGCCATGACAAATGCCTAAAGCAGCTTTTCAAGTTACTCATATGAACTATGAATATAACTTAACCTCAAATTATGGATTATGTCAAAAACTATGAAACATATTTATCTTACATACATTTCATTTGTTGGTTGTGGTTTCTAAATATTTTGACAGTTGATTATTTAATTTTATGTTTAAAGTAAGTTATGGAAGACTTTTATTCCCAGAATGCAGGAAGCACTATGCTTGAATTCGAAATCCTAAATTGAATACTCTGATAATATCTGACTTTGCCATTAGCTTATCCCCAGTATTATTGTGGAAAGTGTTTTGGTCTCCACTTCTAAAGTAAGTTAGTGATAAGATTCTCTATATCATGAGGATTTGTGTTGTTATTGTTGTTCCTTGTCTTTTTGTTTTAAATAATTGTTTTCTATATTTCTTTTGCTGCAGGAAAAGTGTTGGGTTTATAGGGTGGCCCCATAACTTTATGATGTTAATTTTGCCATAAACATGCTTGAAAATAAAATTAGAATAAGTGTGTGACCTTATTTGTCAGTAAAAAGCACACTTAGAATTTATTTTCAAGGCAAGAAGGATGACTGTATATTTCTCTCACTGAATTCCATGATGTTGGTATTTCAAAACTTCCTTAAGGCCTTACTACCATGCCATATACATAAAATGATACATGGGTGCATGTAGAAGAAAGCCTGTATCTTGCTGGAAAGGTATATTTCCATCCATTTCTGTCCTTCTTTGGAATCAATTTTTATTTCCTTTATATTTACAAAATATTTCACCTCCTCCAATAAAAATGATACTGAAAGTAACTGAATTATATCCCTCTTTAATATAATTAAAAATTGTAATTGATCATTGAGGGTTTTAGCTCAGTAGCAAAATAAGCAGCAAGTTCTGAGCCAAAATAATAAACTATATATAATCAACTCTGCTGATCTCTAGGGTTTTAGTTGTAAAATATCATCAGGCCAGACACTAAGCCTCAAAGCAAGGCCCTCTTTATGGCTTCAGCTGTGTCCCCTTATTCAAGTTACCTTCCGTAACTCCTGCCTATATAGAATCTGAAGGGAGAAGCTTGAGCGGACTCTCCTGTGTATAGGGAAAGGAAAGCTGTCTGTGGGTGACTCAGAATCACATGGGGAAAAAAATTAGATGAACGGAGAGTAAGAAAACAATAGCAAACCTACTCAGGACATAATATAGGCAAGAAAGGAATGATGAAGCAGATAATTGAACATGGCAGACCATCAGTGGTTGTAGAGAACCAAGTATATTTGAGGAAAGTTCAACCCTGATGTTTAAATTCAGCTTTTGTGATCAAATGTTGTGCTTGCATGAATGTTTAAAGTCTGCCTTACTCAAGTGAATTTACCATGAGCTTCTAGGAATATGAAGGACAGCAGAGACTCAGTTTTGAAATAGGCATAAGTGGTTAATCTGGTAAAACTCAGAGAAATATGTTGACTCATTTTTTGAGTCATTATGTTCGGAAAATCACTGGGTTCTAGAAGAAAGTGCATCCATTTCTGTTGCTAGTGGGATGTTAGAATACAGATTTTTCAAAAATTATTTATTTAAAGCAAAAATGCAATTAATAGCAGTGAGTATGAAACTCGATTATGGCAGCTTAATTCCGCCCCCCCCCAGTATATGCATTAACTAATGCCAACTGATGTCAACACAAATTATGAGCATGCAAGAAAAACTAATTGTTCCACATTATTTTACAGTTATTATTGATTACTGTGCCCTTTGCAAATCAAGACAGAAATAGAAAGTATAATAATTCTTAAGGATGAATTTAACACTTACTAGAGGGGAGGAAGGATATTTCCAAATACTTTTTAATTACATATTAAAATCTCAGGATACATTTAAAGGGCTTCAACTGAGTATAAATAAAATCTGGCTAAATTTTAGAACATGATCTCTAATCAAATATATACTGATTTAAGAGGAGACCTCTTTTCAAGTTGAAAATTGTTTCTTGTTTCTATCAGAGTAGCGTCTTCATCAGCTACAAATAAAGTCAAGATAAGATTTGAAATGGACATATCAACCACACACACACACACACACACACACACAATTATCAATACTAAGAATGTTTGCCCCTGGCTGTGCTGTAGAATTTTATTTCAAATGGTGGATGTTCAAATGCCACTTGAGATGTGTTTGGGTCAGTGCCTTTGGAACTGGATTTATGTTACATTAAAGAAACACAGGAAGGCTGAGAGGCTGAATTACACATTAAACTAAGAACAAAAGCAAAGTAATGTGAAAAGCGGTATAATAAAAGTCATATAATATGAAACTTTTATCTGTATCCTGAGCTCCAGTTCTACCTCATCTTCTCAGTCTAAGCAGACCTCATAAACCTCAACCAGAATACAGTTTATCAACATTCCTCCTTTTCAAAAGATTATGTAAATAAAGCAGATAAGCTTCATTCAAGCCAAATTAATAATAAGTACATTCAAAAGTAACTGCTTGGAAGATCAAAGGTCAAGACACTTGAATGTGCCATGTAGAGAATTACCATGATGTACTGCTAATACCATGAGTCTAAAAACAATCCAGGGGCTTGGAAAAACAAAACACATCAAAAACCTAGTCTTAGGCTTAATGCTTGTGTCCCTAAGACCAGCCCCAACATATATGAAAACCCAGAACTTTCCATCCCTTCTTTATCATATACTTTTCTTTCCCTTTTTCTTTTTATTCTATTTCTTTATTCTTTTTATGGCTGTTTATTCCTCCTAATTTAGAGTCCTCAGGGTTTAAATGTGATCTGAAAGACTTCCACTGTGGGTTTAAACTCTTAAAATTACTGCAGTTGATCTAGAAATGACCAGTAAGGTCTAATTGGCTGGGTCTGCATGTCATCAAATGGTAAAATTTACTTGGAGATTTCTGGCACAAGCTCTTGTCTGAGTCTCATCTAGCCACTGCTAAGGAAGAGAATAGAAGTGTTTTTTGTGCTCTTGTGGTTGAGGTCTTGGAATTCAGATTTGGAACTTATATCCAATGATTTCTTATTCTATTTTCTGCATGTTCCATGATGGCTAGTTCTTAGAGATGAGGAACACCTAGCCTTCTAATATCTGAAGAGAGGTGAGATGTTATTTGGGAACAGGCGAGAGTCTGTTTGGAAGTACCAAATGAATACTTTTTTATGGACAGAGAATTGATAATAATATAGGAACAGAATTTGAGACTTATTCTAGAAAAAAGTTATTAAACTAGGTCAGATGCTCCCTCCAAAATAAATAAATAGCACCAAAATATCACTCTCCATCTCCTTGTCTTGATTTATTTTTCTTACCACCTACTGTATCTAATATCTATTACCCCATTTGTTAGCATCTATTCCTTCCTAGTAAAATGTGAGCTCCATGAGAACAGACACAGTGCAGGGAGAGCACATGCCTTTAAAGTGAACAAATCGGGAAAAGGAAGAACAGCTCAACAAACAGCAGCGATGTGCATCTGCTCAAGAAAGGGGCAGCTGGAGAAAATATCAAGAGAAGTTTTCCAAGGTAAACCCTCTATTTTGGGGTTTGTATTGGTTCCCTATTGCTGCTGTAACAAAGTACCACAATCCACTTTCCCAGCCAAACTTCAATCAGTGATAAAAATGTTGGTCTTTGGGAACATTGAAGACTTGTAAAAAATATGGAACGTCCTTTTCTTGACCATTTATATAGTCCCAAAATTCTTCTTAAAATTCCAGATAATCTATCAATTATCTTTAAATACCACACATTTGGTAAATGTAAATTACCACATGTTCATATACAAGAATCTTATATATTTGAAAATAAATATACAGAACCCTGCATATTTGAAAATAAATGAAGGAGAATATTCAAGAGAATTACTGAGTAGCAAAGTCAAACTTGATCTCGATTCCACTTTGTTTTCAATCAGAAATAGGAGACAGCACCATACAGAATACAACAGGAATTGTCATTACCAATAAATATCTAGCCCACCATCCAGGAATATCATTTCTTGTAACTGAGCTTTAATAACAGAGGAGGAACTGAAAATTGAAGCTTCAAATCCTGGGCAAGTATGTGGATTTCAGATGTTTAAGTTTCTGATGAAGAAAGCAAGCCATATGTTTTTAAGACTAACTTTTAAGAGAAAGTAGTCACACTATCATAAAAAAACAAATTATTCTGAAGAAGTAGTAATACACACTTACTGGAAAGAGAGCGAGATTTCAGGACATAGATGTCACTGGACTTTAGGAATTTTTGCCCCATTTTTTTCTCCAGTGTTTTGATACTTTGGCATGAAGTGCACATAGCAGTTCATGGTTTTTAACGAGTTGGAGAATTACACTGAAATTCAGTACTGTGATAATAACCTCCAAATTAATATTTTCCTTCGGATAAATTGCAACGGAAAAAAATCTAATCTTATTGCCCATAAAGTGACATAATAAAACCAGAATGCCAACTATAGCGTGGAAAATTCTCCCAGCAAATGTTACAGAGACCATCCACTTTCCGAGTGTTTGCTCTTCGTGTTTAGCTATTAAAATAAGGGTTTAATTTAAAATGCATGAATAAGCTTCTTACTAGATTGCAGACAAGCAAAGGAAGTCAATATTTTTTTCTCTCATTTAGAGAGCTAGCTGATATTCTATCCTTTTCTCTTTTTCATGCAATTACAACTTTAGTAGGTGACGTGGGGGTGTGAAGGTGGCAGTTAGGGCAGAGGAGGAGGGTGTTGAGCGTACCTGCTCAGTAACTATGCCTCTGTCCTAATCACCTCTGTGGTTTCCCTGACGTTTCTGCCCCTATGTAACTTTTGCTTAGGCTGGGATTTATAACTCTGTCATTCAGGAAGAGGTGTTTGAGAGGAGCCATTAAACAACCATCAAAGCATTAAACAGCTACACACGCAAAAACCGACCACAAATACTGCCACAAGCTGGTTACAGAGAATCCCTAAGCCTTGCAGGAGGTGTGATACTACTTAGAGGAGGAGCCTTGGGAGCTGGGAGTTGACAACAATGTCCAAAGGACTAGAGGCGAAAGAACACACAGCTTGAGCGTGTGAGACAGATGCTGCTTTCTTGCTGCATTCACCAGCTCCCACGTGTAATATTTTCTAACACATTAACAGAGCATTAGCGTTCGTGGCATGCTTAGTGACAGGAATAGAACCATGAAATTGGTAATGTCTTGCCAGTTTTAAAATGTAGATGAATAACTTCTTGTCAAAGCGATGAAGTCTTTCTTATCCTATAAAAAGAATCCCTGTATAACTAATGAGACCCCTGGGCCATCATACCTGCTCTGTTCAATTTCTTACACTAGTTTGGCTGTTCAACTACCTGTAGTACTTGGACTATGGAGATAGGTATTTTCAGAATTGATTAACACTGTAACAAATTCACATATGAATGCTCACATCTGAGTTGTCTCCTGGATATGATGGGCAAATTTGATGTTATCATTTTTAAGCTATTCCTGGTATTTCTACGTCAATTATCAGACTTCCCTGACTCTTCTTTACACAGAAAACATGTAAATTAGCTTATGTCACACATTGTGGAGGGAGAGTCTGGGGATGGCAAGGTGTCAGAGAGCTGCCATTTTGACTGATTGTACTCCTGGCAACTTATTGTGATAATAGATCGCTTTCTATTATATCACTGCATTTGGCTGTGATGATATTTAACTACAGAAGATTAAAGACATGTCATGATGCCAGGGAACTTTATGAATGGGCTAGTGCATTTTTGTCTCACTTAAAATTAGCAAGCCTGAGCCGAAATAAACAATTCTGGGAAACTTCAGAGTCACTCCACTAAAGAATGCACAATTTTCGTCTCTCAGCATTTCCTTTAATTGTTGAGCCAATAAATGTTTACCGTTTACTCTTTATGTGCTAGCACTAGGCTAGGCCCATGTAGAACACTTTGCCAGAAACATGATCCCATCCTTAAAGATCTGCTAGTCAAGTTTATATAAGGCAACATAAAGACAATACAAGATAATACATACTAGTTCTAATTTGCTTGCTACAAAAAATAAATGTTATCTACAGAAAAGAGAAGCAGATCAGTAGAAAT
The DNA here is from genome assembly GCF_964341445.2 of Mesoplodon mirus. NCBI lineage: Eukaryota > Metazoa > Chordata > Mammalia > Artiodactyla > Ziphiidae > Mesoplodon > Mesoplodon mirus. Next base: position 43,146,055 of record NC_138984.1, read on the forward strand.
AAAATTATATAGAACAAGTGGGTAGTCAACTAGTGGATGAATAGAATTTTGTTAAGACAAAGGAGAAAAGAAGGCAACTTTAGATAGGGAGATTAATGCATGGAGGAAGAACGTAGTTATGCACGGAACAGGTGAGGCCAGTTCTTAAGCTTAAAGGTTACCATGTTCTAGGCATTGTTCCATCTGTTTTACATGCCTTTTCTTGTTTAATCCTCTCAGTAAGGTAGACATCATCATCCCCATTTCACAGAGTAGGAAACAAAAACTTAGAGAGGTTCTACGAAGTCACACAGCTTGGAAGCAGAATAAGTTGGACTCAGACCCAGCTTGGGCAGTGTCAGGTGGCATGTGGCCTGAGAGGAGCACAGGGCACATGGTGGGCACATGCAGGCTCAGTCTGGGTTGGTGGCCTTGGGAACCCAGAGGTGGACCCAAATCACAGATGCTGTTCTCGGGGGGGAAAATGTTCAGGGCTATCTGGATATGGAGAGAGGCAAGGGGGTAGTCCAAGATGACTCTATGGCATGGTTTCGACCTGGAAGTTGAGTGCTGACTCAGACTCGCTCAGAAAGAGAGGGGGGCGTCTCTTCTCTTAGATCCTATGTTCTTCAGAGTTTTCAAGGAACTTCAAGAGCAGGATTCTTTGCCACTTAGAGTCCAATAGTCAGTCATCCCCGCCTTTGGGAACAAAAAAGGCTGAGGTCGTTGGTCCCTAGACTGCTCACCTACTTCTTCCATCAAAGTAACTAGGTCAAGAAGGAGGAAGAACAGGTGAGTGGAGGTGGGGAGAAAGGCCTTACCTGAGCCTAGAGGGATTTCAAAAGAAAAGGAAAGGAGGTTAGGAAAGACTGTGCTAGAGCCCAGGGAGCAGGAGTTTTGTCTACATACCCTAAATTCAGTGAAGAATTGGAGCAATTCAATAAATCAATCTCCAAATCTCACTTTTGCCTTGGTTTTTCAATACGTGTGTTTTTTAAACAAAAATCTACTGAGGGCCTACTATGGTAAGTGGCTAAAGGGATACAAATATAAATCAGACATAGATCCTACCCTCCAAGGGTTCTTTAGAATTATGAGACCACAAATTCATAATTAACCTTTCAGCCAAGGTGAACGTGATTGAAAGCCCAAGTTAGGGGCAAAGTGCTTCAGAGTTCAGTAGAAGAAGACTTACTTCAGGAAGAAGGGGCAAGGGTAGGTGGAAGGCTAAAGCATAAGAAATATTTTGGAGGTGGTATTTGAAATGTATGTGATAGGCTTTGGGCAGAAGAAATGATAGAAGACAGAAAACCAGTTTTTGGCAAAAGCAATAGGATGAGTTAAAAGACTGAAAAGTGGGACAGTGTGACATATGAGTAAGAAACAGTCCTTGGTTTTGCCTAGAGAGCACTGGGGACATGAACATTTCAGAAAATATCAGGATAATTGATTCAGTTTTGTGCTCTATTCTGCATAGCTGTTGTTTCATTCAAAGCAGCTGACGCTGACACCACCAGTAATGTTATCAGGGTCAGCTTGCCCTGACCCAAATGTCACTCACTGTTTCTGCCAATGAGGTGGAATGAGACCCCCTCTCTTTGTAAATTCTGCAGCCAGATGTGGTCTGGAAAAATGCAGGCACTCCATCCATGAACCATATATCGCTATGGCTGGAGGACAGATAGGTCCTGGAAATAGTGTTAATAAAATGTGAGCCTCTGTTTTCCCACTCCCCCTTCCATCTTCCATGTCCCTTCACGAACTCAGTCCCTTCTTACCTGTGGGGAAAAGTTAGCCTCCTTGTTAGGAAAAAATCTTATTTGCTTTGAACCGATAGCAAGTTTCTGGAGGTGATGGAATTGAAGTCCCAACACCTATGTTACCTGGCAGAACCTCTACAAGGATCTGTTCACTCATTGTTGAGCCACAGACAGAAAAATCCACCACAGAAACACTGCTGTTCCTTAGTGAATCAGGAAGCTATAGGCATTTGAACCATGCTGGAATGAGTTTGTCTTTTCTAAACCAATGTTCAGCTCAAGGTGAGGAACAGGAACTAATTGTATGAACTATTGCCTCCCAGCATTTACTTCTTTATAAATAAATTTTGTGGGGTTTAATAAACAAGCTGTTTCTATTTTGGGTTCAAACACACAGCTTAAATATCCGATGTGGAAAATAATGAATGATTAAAAATATGGTTTTATTAATAAAGATATTAACAGAGGAAGTCAACAGACATCATACAGGGATTGAGTCTATCAGAGATGATATAAAGAACTTACTCTGAAATATTATTTGTCAGTATCACACTTACTGTACGTTAAACATAGCCAAGTTTCTAATATAATCTTTAGTCTCTTTCATTGCAGCTAGTTATAACGGATCAGCTCCCTTTTCGTTTCTTCTTTAATTTCACTGCGGTAACATGCTTGAGTGAACACAGACATGGTTCATTTAACCAATTTGGCACTATGCCTTAGGTTTATTAAAAAAACAAAGATTTGATGGGCTGTCTCTAAACTCTAGCCCCTCAGGTAATTCCTGCAGCTGTAGTATTGCTCCTAAGGTGACTTTTCACTCTGCTGGTGCTGGGACTCAGGATACTGTGAAAGTAGAATCCATACACTTTGGGACCAATGTTTATTCCTTAGATTTCTCTCCTCTTTTTAACCTGGATATTGTCTTTTCTCTACCTAACTTCTTCACAACCCTGCATTTTATTGAATAGAATTATAAGCTGTTTTTTCTCAGAGTGTTGCATATACTTCCTTAGAGCCTTAGAGCATGGTTGGGTATTAAATATTTTGTAAAGTTAGGAAATGAATGAATTATTGTATAGTTTTTCCCAATGAACAAAGTCTTCCTCATTGACTGATTAGCTGGATTTTTTTTCCTTAAGTTCCTGCCCAGAGTAGAGTATAACTATCTATCTATGAGCTCTCAGATTGGGAATTTAGTTTTATGTGTAAGGTGGAATTTTTTGGGTCGAAAAAATGTGTATTTCAATTTTTTTCTTCCCAACTCCAATCTAGCAAATGATACCTCAATTTTTATTATACATATGTTACATTAAAAGAAAAATTGCTTTTTAATATATTTTTTCTGTCATGTATAACACCTAGGTAATAAATTGCAGCAATATATGCTAACAGAGTAAAACTATTTCAAGGCAAGTGTCTTTGGAGGTTGCATACAGACCAAATACAATAGGAGATATAGTCCAGAGGAATAAAAGACATGTGAACTTAAGGTTGCTTGTCCTTTGCTAGGAGGTGTGTCCAATTCTGCATTAGCTTGGCACCTACCACAATGTAGACGGATCATAAGGTTTGATCATTACTATGAACATTTTTTATAACCCATGAATACCACCTCATCTCTCAGCTAACAGTCCTTTCCCCTTTTGGGAGTGTTACCAAGGTGACACATACTACAGAGGAGGTACTACTAAAAAGACAAGAATTGCAATAGGAATATTTCATGGGCAACCAGGTTGTAAGCAGTGTCCATAATCAGTAATTTGAAATAAATCTACATAAACCTTGACTCAAGACAAAACCTGTTTGTTTGTTTGTTTTCCAAAAGAAACCAGGATAAATTACAGTATAATTGAAGTTACCTTTACTCGTGTATGATTTTTGAACAACAAAAAAAACTCGATGTACTTTTATACAGCTTTCGTGATGACTCACTGATACTGCACAACAATTATGAAGGCAAAAACAAACCAACACATAACTGAATGTACCAAAAACTTAAACGTTCTTAGTTACAGATAGATACCAATGAATTCTATAACCAGTAACTTGTTAAATAATTCCTTTTATTTTCTGACATCATTGATGATTTATGTTGGCCAAAGGTGCAGATTTAACCAAAATAATAATACATTTAATTTGTCATATGTTAACTCCTTTGATCTTTACATTGGCCTGTGGAATTTGATAGGGTTCGTTTTCCTAATGAGGGAACTGACACACAGGAAGATGAAACAATCTCTTAAAGATCACAGCAGCCATTTTCAATGGCTCTGCGGCGCATTTGGGAAATGGATCGTGTCCATAGGAATAAATCCTTTGAAATGCAGAGCTCTCTGGAGTGCTAACTGCATGATGAGTGAATGCTGTGAGAAGATGGTAAAAGTCATCCCTTAAGAGCTTTGTGATCAGATTCATACATTTGCACCCTAGATTTCTCTGATCAACTTTGTTTACTGAATACTGAAATTACCTTCTTAGTATTTTTTTTTCCTGATTCCATGAGTTCACCTTCTCCCTACCTCTATAGATATGGATTTTCCCTTCATATACCTCTTTAATATGGTTATTAGATATATGTTGGAATGGAGATGGAGCCAAGCGTACTGTTTGGAGGTCTGCATTCTCCCAGTTTACTTCTCATATGGCTGCCTGAGATGGGATTCCGCCTTGCCGTCTCTCTGAACAAAGCCTTTCAGCTGCTGTCAGTTTTATTTAAAGAACCCACAATGAGTGATGCCTGACTATGTGGTGCTGTTTTATGTGCAGAAAATCCTAGGGTGCACAAGGAACATATAGCCCTGATGCCTTGTTTATCTCCTTTTGGTCTCACAGAGTTGGTTTTCAGCTACAGGCTGCCTCTTTCTACCACTCCATCTCAATTTACTGAGGAACTGTGAGCTCAAGTAACTTATCCAAAGTCACACATGAGTGGCTTACCAGAATTCATACCCCAGAACTGTCATGGTTCCTAAATCCTTTATTATGAGCATTATACCGTACCATCTTCCAGGTCTCAGTATTAACATCATGTAAATTTATTCTCCAGCATGATTCATTAAAATGAAAATGGACCATTTTCTCTGATTCTTCAAGCACTTCAGAAGAAGCGTTACATCCTGAATACAGATTTCATTTCTGAGAAGGAGACAAGAAAAGAAGTTAAACCTTTACTTGTATCAGAGGCTGGTTCAACTTAAAAGTGCTTTTATTCCAGTTTTTGGTTTAAAATATTTAAAGGAAAACCAAGCAGTATTAAGGTTAAGCATAGCTACAATTGCATGTTTTTGCAGTAGGTAAAGCAAGGAAACTAAAAAGTGCCTGTAATTCAGTGGCAGAAACCTAATGAATCTCCTCTGGATTAAAAGTTAATGTAAAACTAAATAAAAAAAATCAACTTGTGCTAGACACCCACTCATACATTTTAAAATAGTTTCTGTCATCATAAACTACATAGCATTGATTCCCTTTTTTGGTGGGATCTCAATTTCTGTTTAAATAGAGAATTAAAATGACAATAAAGTAACCACTTATAAATATATCCCAGTACACAATAATACCACAAGAATTAAAAACTCAACATATAAGTGTGTTTAAGATTACAGTCAAGAGGTAGAAAGGTGAAAATAAAAATGGAGAAATTATAAATTGTGATTTTGTCTTTTTCTTCTCTTTCAGTAAGAGTCCTACTCTGAATCCATTCTTTATATATATCTATGTATATATAAAGAACATTCACTCTTCTTTCACATACAATTTCATTATTCTCAGCAAAAATCATTTACAATTATAACACCCGCTATGTGCAACGCATCAGATTTGACACTATTTGGGTAATAAATATCATCTCCTCTCTCAAGAAAGTTATAATCTGATTGTAGAACAGAGGATACATTTAATGATACAAGCTTACATCATTGATGCAAGGAAGAGCATGCCAAATAAGTGGCACACACAGTAAATAAGATGAGAAATAAATAATGGTAGAGAAAAAAAAAATGAGCCCAACCAGAGCACAGGCACGAGAGACAGTGAGGGACAGTGAAAAGAAATTGACTTCCGGATTCCAATGGACCTGACTACAAATCCCATCTCTACCACTATTAGTTGTGTGCCTTTAAGCAGGACTTTTAACTTCTCTGATTCCACATGTATGAATAGGCATGATAATACCTAGCCCATAGAGTCATTTTGAGTATTAAATTAGAAAGTGTACATGACTACCTACTCCTGGGTTTGTCTCTTAGTAGAAGCAAATCAGTGGTAACAATGGTTCTAGTGGTGGTAGTATTAAGAGCAATTTTGAAACTCCTGGGACCAGAGCCTGGCATAGAAAAGGCCCTGAATGAAATTTAGTTCCCTTTTCTAAGCCCTCTCTTTACCTACAATACCATCTAATTCTCTAATTGCTTGAGTTAGACCTGAATGAAAATAGATCGTAGAAGTTCAGAAATGGAGGCAGATGTTTCAGATGTGGACAAAGAATGAACAAAGTCAGGAACTTGAAGATACAATTAGGGCATTCAAGAAACAATATACTGGATTTTTTGTGTGTGTGCAGTTTTTGCATATGGCTTTTGAAAGCTGGTGTGCTATCTAAACCCTACATGTGGTAACCACTCTGTAGAGGATTTTTTTCCTACTGCTTTTTGATTTTGAAACAACTTTTCTGTTAAAGCTCTCTAAAAATCCCGCTAGGGTAGACACGTTCCAAAATGCAGGAAACAACTGATAAAATACAATGTTCTGTTCAGCATTTTGATATCTTTTACTGTCTTCTATTTTTATTTCATTTAAAACATATTTTAAGGTTAAAAATAAACCATTATGCAAAGTGATAAAAAGCGTTTTTCAGGGATAACAGTTTGGGAAAATGCACCAAAATAAATACCAGATGGAGTAATGATGACCCAGATCTGACTATTGAGGAAGGTCATTTGTCTGTAGAAACCCAGTTAACATGCAAAGTAGTTTTAATAAAAACTTATTCTTGAGTAATGATAATTAGCAAACATACATATAGGAGAAAGTTTATCCTCACAGTTGGTACAAGGAACACAAATTCAATAACTTATGATAAAAAATGTTAAAAAAATGATAAAAAGTGATAAAATGTTAGGAAAGTTTCAATGATGTTACTAAATTCATTTGTTTTTAGTAGCATTGGAATTTGGATGATTGTTTTAGAAAATCATAGGAGGAAGGTGACAGAGAGGGTCATATTTAGCGTGCTAACTCTGACTTTCTGTTTAACTATAGTGGCTGCTGGGAGCACTGTGCTCTAAGAATTCTAAACCACATGGGGTCTTAGCAGGAAAGAGCACTAGACTTGAATCAAAACATCTGCCATGGGTAAGGGCACAGCAGTAAGAAGTAAAGATAAAAGATTTTCAAATTCTTTGATTAAAAAGACTCCACTCCTAAGCACATGTTTCAACACAAGAAAGAAATGAGGTATTTATGAAGGTATTCATCACAGAACATTATGTAATGGCCAAAAAAAAAGGGGGGGCAACTTCAAAAGCAAGTAAAATGGCTTAATAAATTATGATGTCTCATCATTGATTCTTATGTATTAAAAAGTATAGTTTTAAATATCACATAGAAGACTTTAATACTTTCTCCATATAATATGCCCATAACTAGGACTCTTCTGCCACTGAAATCAGTTTTGTATCATCTCCCTCCCGCATGGCATTTTTTGTAATAGTTATGATGCCCTGATTCTTTTGAAAGGAAAGCCTGATATTTTATCACAGTTAATTGTGTAGAAATTAAGTTTCAAGTATATGAATTTAACAAATTGTCACGTCATCAGGCCGATTGTTTAATCTTTCTTAAATTAGAATTAATATGACCAGAAAGAAATGACTTCCATCTTATGCCTCTTTATAGTGAAATTTGCTTATTAAACAAAACCTCAAACTACTTAAGAGCGAAACGTATTTTCTTGCTTTGCAGTTCTTGGCTCAGCATTAAATCAGGCAACGATTTTTGCAAAGAAATTTTTCAGAAAAAGCTTCAAGACTAAATTACAAAATATACTGAATTTCCTACAGCTTTGTGGTAAACCAATAAGCTGTGTACCAAGATGCTGCTAGAAAAACAAAGAGCATCACTTTACCCTTCCAGTTATTTAAATACGTTTTGGATAAGCCCTAGTATTGGGCTGAAAATACCTATCACAAGAAGTTCTTTTTTTCATTCTTCACTGTGTGTCATAACAAAAAATTCTGCTCTTACAACATTCCTGTTTTAAAAAAATAGTATATTCAGGTAGCACAAATAAAATTACAAAAGGTAGGGTTGTTTAAGCTTTGCTTGTAAATATGACATCTGTTTGATCAAATACTTTGCAAAGCATTATGTGTAATGAAAAGCAGATGAGAATTTGGCAAACAAGTAAGCTTTGGAATGTATAAAACATTGTCTAAATGAGCACAGGCTTTGGCTTTAGGTTCAGCAAAAAGATTATTTTATATAACTCAAGTCTTTATTGCTGTCAAAAAAGAAACCCATGGAGCAGCAAAACTTGTCATTTAAATTGATATGTATATAATCTGTGCAGTTGCTGTGTATCCAGAAATACCAAATTGACTTACTTTCTCTACTTCAACACAGGGCTCACAAAAGTGTTCAAGAAATATGTGCTACATAAGTTCCTGAATTAACTTAAGTAACTGATATAATAAGTAACTGAATTAACTGTAGAACACCTATGTGATGGTAAATTATTTTGTCATAATATGGTCTAGTTGATGTGAGTTAATAGCCCTATTTTATAATAAGTTACTCTCTAGCATATGCAATCATTGCTTAGCCATTTGTAAAATTATCTTTGTTCCCCCAACCTCAACTCCATCACTACCATCATCATGGTTTTGTGTAAGGTAGAGGCCAGTTCTAAAAATAATGTTAAGATATATGTTTTAGATTAAGGGAAGTTAATAAAGTAGACTTTATACTTACCATCGTATCTCAAGTTTATATATTTTTCTATCTTTCTAGTCAGTGTTTGTGCAACGTGATATACAAGTACCAAGCAATGAAAATACTTTAGGTCTTATACAAGTACCAAGCAATGAAAATGCTTTAGGTCTTTAAAAGTTAATAAACAAATGATAAACTTAGTTTTAGAAATCTGTTCAAAGCTTAGATGAAGAAATGACTGAGTTGTATAACATTTGGGAAGGAAGGGAAAATCATTTCAATCTTGATCTTTTATTTACTCATGTGTATATTAGCTAGGGCCTGTCCCCATAATATCAAGACACAATAATACAGTGGCTCCAAGGATACAGAAGTTTATTTTGCTCTCACATTAAAGTACATCCCTCAAGGACAGACGAATAGTTCTGCTCCACATGATCATTCAGAGACCCAGGTTTTTGCTAACTTGTTGATCTGCAGTCCTCTGAAGCAGGATCAGCAAACTTTTTCCATAAAGTGTCAGATGGTAAATATTTTAGGCTTGGTGGGCCATATACGGTTTCTGCCACATATTTTGCCTATTTTTATTCTTTTAACAATGCTTTTAAAATGTAAATACCATCCATAGCTTACAGACCATACAAATAGGCCACAGGTCAGCTTTTGCCTATTGGCTATAGTTTGCTGACTCCTTCTTCAAAGGAATTTCCTGCATATTAGAAGCTCAATCAATGCCACCTCGATGTGCCAGCTTTCAGGAGGAGGAAAACAACTGAAGTAGAAGGCAAGCAATTTCCACTTAAGGAAGTGAAGCAGTAGTTATACATGTCAGTTTCAGTCATATTCTGGTGCCAAGAACTTAGACATATGGCCATCTAGTCATAAAATAGGCTGGCAAATGAAGTCTCTAAGCAGATTCCCACATACCCTGCAAAGATTCTATCACTGTATGTGTCAGTTTGGTCCTCTGGGAAGTAGACGCCAAGACAAATTTAGGAGTGAAAAAGGTTTATTGGGGAAGTGAAAGATAAAATGTAGAGGAAGCAGAATTGGGCTGGGAAAGTCCACAAACTGTGATGCAGAGCTGATACTTGTGAAAGTAGAGAGGAAGGGAAACAGTATTGGGCAGAGCAAGCCTGCAACCAAGAGACAAATGTGGCAAAATATCGGTCAAATCTATGTGCATCTCCAGAGTAAATATTTCACATTAGTGGAGTCTTATCTTGGGCTGGAATGGCCAGACCCTAGTGTCACCACCATGCTCAGTATTTTGCTGTGGCTGCACGACAAGTAAGTCACCTGGGCTTGAAAGCTGAGGTGAATCTTGAAGCCACTGACAGCTGGGGGCTCCCAACTAACTGCATATCTTGCAGCTAAATGGCATGTTCTTTCTTGAAATCTGAGTTGGGTACCTCCATAGCTGCCTTTTTGTGTACAAAGGGAGAGTGGATTTAGGGAGCACTAGTAGTTGACACAGTATATGTTACTCATTAGTAGAAAGAAGAAAGAAGTATGGATTTAACCACTGAATGAACCCTACTAAATCTATCAAGAAGGGGTAGTGTCTGCAGAAATATAAAGGATCATGAAACATTACCACAGAAACTATATGCCATAAAATGGACAACCTGGAAGAAATGGACAAATTCTTAGAAAAACACAACCTTCTGAGACTGAACCAAGAAGAAATAGAAAATATAAACAAACCAATCACAAGCACTGAAATTGAAACTGTGATTAAAAATCTTCCAACAAACAAAAGCCCAGGACCAGATGGCTTCACAGGAGAATTCTATCAAACATTCAGAGAAGAGCTAACACCTATCATTCGCAAACTCTTCCAAAATATAGCAGAGGGAGGAACACTCCCAAACACATTCTATGAGGCCACCATCACCATGATACCAAAACCAGACAAAGATGTCACAAAAAAAGAAAACTACAGGCCAATATCACTGATGAACATAGATGCAAAAATCCTCATCAAAATACTAGCAAATAAAATCCAGCAGCACATTAAAAGGATCATACACCATGATCAAGTGGGGTTTATCCCAGGAATGCAAGGATTCTTCAATACATGCAAATCAATCAATGCAATACACCCTCTTAACAAATTGAAGGAGAAAAACCATATGATATTCTCAATAGATGCAGAAGAAGCTTTTGACAAAATCCAACACCCATTTATGATAAAAACCCTCCAGAAAGTAGGCATAGAGAGAACTTACCTCAACATAATAAAGGCCATATGTGACAAACCCACAGCCAACATCATCCTCAATGGTGAAAAACTGAAACCATTTCCACTAAGATCAGGAACAAGATAAGGTTGCCCACTCTCACCACTATTATTCAACATAGTTTTGGAAGTTTTAGCCACAGCAATCAGAGATGAAAAAGAAATAAAAGGAATCCAAATCAGAAAAGAAGAACTAAAACTGTCACTGTTTGCAGATAACATGATACTATACATAGAGAATCCTAAAGATGCTACCAGAAAACTACTAGAGCTAAACAATGAATTCGGTAAAGTAGCAGGATACAAAACTAATGCACAGAAATCCCTTGTGTTCCTACACACTAATGATGAAAAATCTGAAAGTGAAATCAAGAAAATACTCCCATTTACCACTGCAACAAAAAGAATAAAATACCTAGGAATCAACCTACCTAAGGAGACAAAAGACCTGTATGAAGAAAATTATAAGACACTGATGAAAGAAATTAAAGGTGATACAAGCAGATGGAGAGATATACCATGTTCTTGCATTGGAGGAATCAACATTGTGAAAATGACTCTACTACCCAAAGCAATCTACACATTCAGTGCAATCCCTATCAAACTACCAATGGCATTTTTCACAGAACTAGAGCAAAAAATGTCACAATTTGTATGGAAACACAAAAGACCCCGAATAGCCAAAGCAATCTTGAGAAAGAAAAATGGAGCTGGAGGAATCAGGCTCCCTGACTTCAGACTATACTACGATGCTACAGTAATGAAGACAGTAGGGTACTGGCACAAAAACAGACATATAGATCAATGGAACAGGAGAGAAAGCCCAGAGATAAACCCATGCACATATGGTCACCTTATCTTTGATAAAGGAGGCAAGAATATACAATGGAGAAAAGACATCCTCTTCAATAAGTTGTGCTGGGAAAACTGGACAGCTACAGGTAAAAGAATGAAATTAGAACACTCCCTAACACCATGCACAAAAATAAACTCAGAATGGATTAAAGACCTCAATGTAAGGCCAGACACTATAAAACTCTTAGAGGAAAACATAGGCAGAACCCTCTATGACATAAACCACAGCAAGATCCTTTTTGACCCTCCTCCTAGAGAAATGGAAATAAAAACAAAAATTTAAAAATGGGACCTAATGAAACTTAAAAGCTCTTGCACAGCAAAGGAAACCATAAACAAGGTGAAAAGACAACCCTCAGAATGGGAGGAAATATTTGCAAATGAAGCAACTGACAAAGGATTAATCTCCAAAATATATAAGCAGCTCATGCAGCTCAATATCAAAAAAACAAACAACCCTATCCAAAAATGGGCAGAAGACCTAAACAGACATTTCTCCAAAGAAGAAATACAGATTGCCAACAAACACATGAAAGGATGCTCAACATCACTAATCATTAGAGAAATGCAAATCAAAACTACAATGAGGTATCACCTCACACAGGTCAGAATGGCCATCATCAAAAAATCTAGAAACAATAAATGCTGGAGAGGGTGTGGAGAAAAGGGAACCCTCTTGCACTGTTGGGGGGAATGTAAATTGATACAGCCACTATGGAGAACAATATGGTGGTTCCTTCAAAAACTGAACATAGAACTACCATATGACCCAGCAATCTCACTACTGGGCATATACCCTGAGAAAACCCTAATTCAAAAAAAGTCATGTACCACAATGTTCATTGCAGCAGTATTTATGGTAGCCAGGACATGGAAGCAACCTAAGTGTCCATTGACAGATGAATGGCTAAAGAAGTTGTGGCACATATACACAATGGAATATTACTGAGCCATGAAAAGAAATGAAATTGAATTATTTGTAGTGAGGTGGATGGACCTAGAGTCTGTCATACAGCGTGAAGTAAGTCAGAAAGAGAAAAACAAATACCGTATGCTAACACATATATACGGAATCTAAAAAAAAAAAACATTCTGATGAACCTAGGGGCAGGACAGGAATAAAGATGCAGACATAGAGAATGGACTTGAGGACACAGGGAGGGGGAATTGTAAGCTGGGTCGAAGTAAGAGAGTGGCTTGACATATATACATTACCAAATGTAAAATAGGTGGCTAGTGGGAAGCAACAGCATAACACAGGGAGATCAGCTTTGTGACCACCTAGAGGGGTGGGAGGGAGACGCAAGAGGGAGGGGGTATGGGGATATATGTATATGTATAGCTGATTCACTTTGTTATACAGCAGAAACTAACACAACAATGTAAAGCCATTATACTCCAATAAAGGTGTTAAAAAAAATAAGAAGGGGTAGTGTCACACCTCCTCTGAGTTTGAGCAGTATTTATTTTTTTTTTCCTTTTTTCAGACCAAAATTCATGTAGTTGATAATAGGGTCTACTTTATTGTCAAATGTGTGATTTTTTTTTATTTATAATCTGGCAGTACATGGAATATAGTTTTCAGACAGTGTGGTGAGAGAAGCTGTTAAATGCAGACTCTGAATATTTTGCTGTTTATTTTCTGGAGCTCATACACTGGAACCAGATTCAGTTTAGGAAAAAAACATTTAAATCATATTTTGAAATACAATGTTTTGTTAAGTCTCTTTCTTATAAGAAATTGAAAAGTATGCTTGCGTGGGTGTACATGAATATAGCCAGACTTGGAAACATAAGTAAACCTAAATATCCATGATACTGTTCTGTGTCCCCTCACACATCATTATGTAATTGACATTCCTCATTCTTGCTCTAATTATTGCCTGATCTAATGATCAAGAAGTAGAGGAAAGACATCTTTGCAAGGCTAATAAGCCATCCAGAAAATTAGATTAGCATGATCAAACCTTAATGATTATTATTTCTCATTATATTAGATCACCTGTAAAGTTTGAGGAAGAAAAAATAAATTGGCATCATTGAGCAATTATACTTGTAGTTTTCTACAGTAGATTTTACAGATGATCACCAGTTATGAATTCTTTTCATATCTAAAACCAGAGATTTTTTATAACTTATACTACCATTATTATAGTAATCAAAGCTCATTTATTTGATCATCATCATAATGGAGTACTTGAGTCATTTTCTCCTTTGCTAATTGACAGTTGGTCAGTTAAGAGGTGCTTTTCACAGAATCTTCCATAACTTGAAGGGTTTGAAATAGCTTCTAATAAATGCCTGAGAAGCTCCTCTACATTCTTAAGTGCATTTGCTAAAATTCCCAACTGCTAATTTCCACCTTCTGTTCAGGAAATGCCTTTGATCTGCCATCTAGCTGCCTTTCTTGCTTTTATCTATCTGTCTCAAGCATTGTAACCCTATTTATCAGCACAATGACACATTATCATTTAGATATCATTTTCTGAAGCCAGATTTCTCTGAAAAAGAAAACAAATGCAAAGAGTGGGCAAAGGGTCAAACTGAAGCTCAGATTGGTGCATGTGGAGAATTGGAAGAGGTGACCTGTGGTCAGAAGTCTCAGCCTTGAGCTTGATCCTCACTCGCACCCTAATTACACACCTAGGTACTTCCTATGCAGACTTTTTGGCTCACTGGCTGCTTCCTGCTCACCGTATGCTACATCACCATCTCTGGTGGGACTCCCCAGAACCCAGATTCCTCAATATCAACATCCAGTTACACAAAATTTGTTCCTTCAATTTCATTCTCCCCATCACTTCCTGATAAGGTGGTGGTCGTCGGGTAGAGAGAATAAATTGGACTAAATGAGTAAATGAACCTGCTGATTTTCAAATGAGACAACATGTGGTTTTAATGTATCCAAAAATGTTTAAAGATATTTTCTCACAATACAGGAATACTTTAGAAATATTGCGGGTTCAGTTCCATCCAGATCACTGCAATAAAGCAAGTCACACGAATTATTTGGTTTTCCAGTGCATAAAAAGTTATGCAGTCTTTTAAGTGTGCAATAGCATTAAGTGTAAAAAACAATGTACCTACCTTAACTAAAAAATACTTTGTTGCTAAAAATGCTAACCAACTTCTGACAATGCAAAGTTGCTACAAACCTTCAATTTGTTAGAAAAAATATGCAATATCTGTGAAGTGAAATAAAGGGAAGCACAGTAAAACAAGATATGCCTGCACTCTGATCTCCATGATGACAGGAACTTGATTTAGCTCACTGCTTTATCCCTATTACTACTAGATACAATGTGTTCAGTAAACACTACATATTAGTTTCTCAAATATAACAGAGCAATATGTACATTTTAATAAAGAAATGTTATAATATACCCATAAACATTAACTTTAAAAATTACATTTTTTTGTCTCTGCAAGATCTATTAAGTGTTTTTTATTCAACAAATATTTCCTAAGTGCCATACCATGTGCCAATTAATATGTGGGTGCTATGGCACAGAGCAAAATAAAAAACCAGCCAGTGAGCCAAAAAGTTCTTAGCCACAGAGAAACCATAGAGGTAGTTCCTTCTGTCTTTCTTTCCTTCTTTCCTTCCTCCCTCATGTACAGAATACAAAGTCAAACTATAAAGGATAAAATGACATCCTCAGTATCTCCCACACTATTTGAATTAATCTGGAAAAGTTACCAGTTGAAATCTCCTTTTCACCAGCCGAGGATAGCTTCCTCAATGTGTATTTTAGTGTTTAAAATAAACATTTTGCAATTAGGGTGAAATATGTTAGTGACGGCTGCAGAGACTGAAGGCTTCTATTTATTCAGATACCCATTTATCTCCAAAATATCAAGGTAATGGCAGATCCCCAGCTTATCACCACTTCTAGGTGTGAACACGGAATTAAATCTCTCTATGCCTTCAGTTTGCTTTAATCTCCCTTCTCAACCTGTTAGTACTAATGAGAGGCCTGCTGCTGCCAGTTGGGAAGATAATTCTTCAGTCGGAAATTTTTAGCCACCAAAAATCAAATCAATAATATACTGCTCAAGGCTCCTATGTTGTCTTGGTTTACATTCACATGGCTAAGTTTATGTATGGAACAATTAGGTCCCCATGAAAAGGAAACATTTTTGCAAGGATATATGCTAAATAGTATGTATATATTAGTGCTGTTTTCTAGGCACAGTAACTAATCTCAGTGTATGAGGTAGGCATGCTAACCCAAACTATAAATATAATTGGTAGCCAGAGCTTTGGACAGAGGAAGAAAGAATGTTCATTAAAAGCACATTTACTCTATTATGCCTACTTCTGTTCATCTAATCTGTGAGCTTCAAGCCACAGTAATACTGGTTCTTATCAGGATGTTCAGAGACTAAATTAGAAGACAGCTATGTTTTGGGCACTTGAGAGGTTTTATTAATTAAGAATTTCTGTTATGCTTATTTATAATCAAGGGACATTATA
Source organism: Mesoplodon mirus (assembly GCF_964341445.2). NCBI lineage: Eukaryota > Metazoa > Chordata > Mammalia > Artiodactyla > Ziphiidae > Mesoplodon > Mesoplodon mirus. Next base: position 43,162,298 of record NC_138984.1, read on the forward strand.
TACAAAAGTGACACACATAGTCAAACCACACAGGCAGGTATCATGGTAAGATATTCTCTCCATTTCATTGGAAGATGAGAATGAGAGTCATGCCACCTCTTATTCTATATAGGTTGAAAGACTCTAAAACAAAAACACTGGATTGGGAGGATTGATTTGTGAATACTATTATATGCCGTACTTGAATTATGCATCTTTCTAGAGAAGTGCTCTAAACGCTCCGTGCTGAGGAAAATGTTCCATATCCACCCTGTCCATTACAGTAATCACTAGCCACATGTTGCTATGAATTTCTTGAAATGTAACTAGTGCGACTGAGAAACTGATTTTAAAATTTTATTTAGTTTTAATTAATGTAAATTTAAATAGCTATAAGTAGCTACTGGCTACTATATTGGACCACAAAGTTCTAAAGCATTTGATTTCTAATTTTTAAAAGACTTGTTTTTTACAGTCAAAATGTAAAATAGAGCTTTCAGTAAAATATTAACCAAAAATATGTAAAATAAATCTAGCTTCATCATCATATCGACAAATATTTAAAGAATATTTAAAGATTACCCCACCAAAGTGGATTTTCTATGTTGCTATAAAATTCCTCCAAGAAGTTTAGAGACAAAACTCAGTACATTTCCAGCTGTCTTGCCACCACATCTCCTTCAGCGCATCAGGATTTTGGAATTTGTGGTTTAAAATGTTAAAATTAATATAATCTTTGCTTGAGCAAGTCAAACATTCTCAGAACTAGTAGCAGAAACTTAAGACAGGTTGAGACTCAGGTTTGCATATGCCACATCAAGTGACATTAAATTCTCTACTGGCTTATTAGAAGAAAGATTTGATGTCTGGAAGCAAAGACATGAGATTACTATAGGCTCCCCCTCTTTTCACCAGCCAACTATTTGATTTATTTGATGAGTGATCTCAGACAACCCTCTCAGGCACTGAACCATCAGAGAGTTATGTTGCCAGGTGATAAGAAACCTTCAGAGATACCTAAATCTTCTTTTACCACTGGGAGTTTTATCTTTTCTGGAATAAAGAACATTTTTATGTATGATGTTTCTATCCGGATAGCCATAGGAATATTCAGAAAAGATTTACAGCTTTAAATCAAATTCATACTGACGCGAACCTTAAAACTTCACGAAATTTACCAAGAACACGTGAGGCAACGCCTTATTTTTATTTGTTTCTTATATTTTGTTTCCCAAAGATTGAAGGAGCGGCTAATGTATTATACATTGAGAAGTCCATTAATCTTTTGATTAGCATTTGTTTTCCTGTATTTTCCTTAGAGACAAATGAACAAATGAGGAATGTACTTAATATGATCTCTGGAGGAATTATAGATATGTATATTGTATCATTTAACAGATGCACTAAACTAGTATGCTTTTTAACATACATTTCTATGCACCAAGAATGCAACTGGCTTCTTAATTTTATTGAAGCTCTTGAACTGAATTTTATTTTTAATCTAATGTGTCTACCGATTATATATCATCTTGAGTTTTTTTAGTAGAAGCTAAGTCCAATTAATTTATCTTAAAAAAATCGAAATCCTTCCCAGTTACAGTAAAAGTGATGTGAAACCCACTTTAAAAAAACATATACTATGTGAGTGACACTCTTGGCTGTTCTATCCCACCCACAGATCTCTCTCACTATGCAGAGGCTTTCACTAAGGAGACTTCATTGTTTATAGTTCATTCACCTTGCCCTGTGACTCTGCCATGTGTAGCTGACATATAATAGAAGCTGTCTTTAAAACACATCTTCCCATTTAGAAATTCTTCACCCGAATATTGTTTCCATTCCTTTGCACTAGCCCATATGTACACAAACAAATCACTGCCTCAGCCATCTGACCCTCTCTTAAGAGTGAAGTTAAGGTACTTGTTTTCTTGAAATCCCTTTTTAGGTAAAGGAATGTAATTAACAACCTTTCTCTGTGACCTGCTTGTCAAGCTGTGTGGGAACAGAGGAGGAAGGAAACTGTTGTCATGAAAGACAGCCCATGTTTCTGAAGGAATTTAACAACCCGGGAAAAGTCGTCTTCGTTTTGATACCTGTATTTGTGTTGGTGGAAAGTAGTTCTATATGGAGGTGGTATGATACAGTAAAGATAGTATTAGTCCCTACATACTACCTCCATATTTAGGAGTATTTTGAAAGAAATGGTGTTTAGTACATTGTTTCACCACCCCCTATCTCTTCCATTTAAAAAATCTGTCGATACCAGTGCTTGTACAGCTGCATAGTTCCGTAAGAACGGTGCTTCAGACACAACACAAAGAAAAAGCAATTGAGTTGCTTTTCCAATTAGTTGCTATATATCGATGTTTCACAAGACTTAGTATTTCTTTTCATTAACATTTTCTTTGAATCACACTACACATTTTTCAAGGGAAGAAACTTCTATTCACTTTATCGGATCTAAAAATACAAATATGCATGAAGAAATCTAAGCGGCATTGGGGGAAAATGAAAGCAACAGTACAGAATGTTGTGTGGGTATGAATTTGGGCAGGAAGCAAAATGTGCTTTGAGATAGGAAAAACATGTTTTTCCATTTGGGGATACCCTGAATCAGTCACAGTCCAACCTTCATGTCAAAGGACTTTAAGGCATTAAAAGCATGCATGTGAACATAGCTTTTAAAATACCAATAATTATCAGGAAATAGTTCCTGTATGCTCTGAAACAGTAAAATTAGGCCTATTTAAGGATACAAGAATTTAGTATATTCTTGCACTTTTTGATAGTTATTATCAATATTAGCTCTAGTGAAAGAGTAAGATTAAATTGTCTTAAATGTTTCAACAATTTTCTCTTGTCTTCAACCCAGTGGCAGCATAACACCCCTCCAAACCTTATCTATTGCTGCTCTACTTTCCCACCTCAGGCCATACATTTCTGGCTTCCTACTGTCATTTTCAAACTACAATCAATGCAGTCTGGCACTGTCACTCAATAAACCACTTCTTATTCAAAACTCATGCTATTTGCTGATACCACCTTTTCCCCACACTTTTGGTATAACCTGCTGAACTTCCCATTACTGCCATTTTTCTCAATAATTCGGCACTTGGTTTACTTTCATATATTCTATTCCAGGGTAACCATCAGTAGTTGGGTACTTGGGAGCTGCTGGTGAGTTCCATCAACACAATGGAACAGATGGCATCCATGCCTCTTAACCTCATCCCCTGACATACTCTGGTTGTGCTAGGTTATGCAAGGTTATGTGGTAGTAACAAACATTCCCCTAAACTTAGTGGCTTCAAAGAATCAAGGTTCATTTCTTATTCTCACTCCATGTTCACCGCAGGTTGACTGGGCGAGATACTATTTGGGGGCAGCTGGCTCTGCCCATTGCAGTCACTCAGGGACCTGGACAGAATGGACAGCTATCTTGAGCATTGACTTTCTACCTGCACCCAACCCATCAGTAAATATTGTCAATTCTCTCTCCAAATTATGTGCCACATCTGACTGCTATTTACTATCCCGCTGTGATAGCCTCCTTTTCTGGCTCCCTTTCCTGCCCATCTTAGGCACCCTTCAGTAGTAGGGAAGGTCTCCAACTAGCAATTAAATCCTCTAGCCTGAATTGACTCATGTCACTTCCACTCAACAACTCATTAGCCAGAACTAGTTACATGGACTGTTCAACCACAGGGCATCCAAGATATGCAGTCTTGCTCTGTGCCTGGACATTTTAATGCACAACATTAATAACTGTCAAGGGTGTATCTGATATTTCTTCTCAACATTGGCCCCATGGTTCCTCAGTCTCCTCAAATTCATTTTAGCTGTCTAGAAATGTGGTCACACCTTGTTATTACCTAGAAGTACAACAATACAAAGATCTGGAATTCTGAAATTCCCCTCTCTGACCACTACTTTCTGTCATTTCCCAAGCCCTGTGCTAAGAATGGATATAAAAGCAAATGAGACATATGAGTTGACCTTGAAAAATTCTTGGGACAATGGAAGAGTCAGGAAACCTCTACAATATGAGACGTTCTGAGAATGGGCGGGTGTACAAACCAAGAGCCCAACACAGACCAGGGATGAAGGAAGAGGGTGAAAGATGGGGACATCTTTCCTGAATGGTGTGATACTACTGTTGAATCTTCAAGTTAGCACCATAATTAGCCACAGACGTGCCACTATAGACAGTGGAAACAGCATGTGTAAATGCCTGGCAAAGTGACAAGTAGCTATCAGCATAAAGAGCATGCCAGGGGTGCTAGAGATGAAGGTAGAGTGATAGGTTGGGGGCAAATCATGAAAGACTTTGAATACTGTGGAGACTTTGAAAGGCTGTGGATTTTTATCCTGAATGTATAGGGAAACTTTGAACTAAACAGGGTTGTATCATTATCAAGATTTGTGTTTTTAAAGTATCATTCAAGTTTGCTTATTGACCAATATTTCATAGTCATTAGAAATACTTCACTGACCAAATTAAATGAACAATAGCAAAGCTTTACAAAAATGTTTTTTATTTTGTTATTAATTCCATAAATGAAACCCACAATGTTATAATAATACAAATGTTTTGATCTTTTAAAATGTTTCTTTCTTGGATTTTTTATATTCATCCTTATGTTTTTACTTATTCACCAAATTAAATGATATTTTTATGCCTGAGAATTTTAGCATATATGTCCTTCAATATTACAATTTTTAAAACAAACATTAAACAGTAGTAATAAGCTTACAGTCCCTGTTAAACCTAAATCTTTATGGTTTAGGCTCACCAGCAAATTTCCCCAAAACTTGAAGAATTTTTTTTCCAAATCTGCAAAAACAAGGAAATTATTTTAGTTCAAATTATCATACAATTCAGGCATAAGACATGTAAAAATGAAAGGTCCATGAATCTTGATGACACTATAAATGAAAGTGGTTTGGGTTTAAAACTTAAAGTTTAGAAAATCAGTCTCATTATGTAATTCTAAATAAGGCATTGTTAATTTTTAAAAATTTATCTCTTTCTATTTATTTCTGGAAATCCTTGGCAATCTAATGGTGATAAAAATTTCTCTAAAATCCCATGCAATTTAAAAATATCTAGATGTCTTTTCCACAATTATTCATTCCCTCCACTTTACAGTTTTAGACTGAGGTAATGGTTCTGTAGAGAAGTCATATTGATTAGCTTGAAGTCAATTTCTAACCTATTCCAGCACTCCAGCTTCCTTAGACCATTTTGTGGGTTTGATTTGGTTTTGTGTTTTCTTTTCTCCCATTTTGTGGAAGATGTTCATGTCTTCTTTCACATTTCAGATTGGATAATTCAGACCTTTTTATCCTTACTTTTGACTGTATATGTTTTCATTGCTTTCTATTGTTTATGTTGCTTCGAAATAATATAGGTGAAAGCACTTTTCCAGGAGCAGGGAGTGAAACTGAGCATAGTGGAGCCACCCTTGCGTGGCTGCTAGTGGGGGCTGATTCCAAGATGGGGCATCACAGGAAAGGTTTTCAAGAGTGCTAGGGAATAGGTCATAAGTTACAGATTTAAAACCAGAGTTTGAGAGGCAGCTGTAGACTGGAAAAAGGAATAACAAGAGTAGCCAAATTCCACCAACCAGAGCTAATAGGCAGAGGGAACTTGTAGAAATAAAACAGGGTCTCTCAATATAGAACAAGTAGGGGTGGAGAAAAGAGTGTAGCTATATCTAACCCAAGACTGAAACTAATCACAAACACTGAAGTCCAGCCCTGACATTCTTCCCATTATTTTGGCTACTGTGATTCCAAAAATTAGGGACTGGATCTTTAATAGCAAAAATAGGCTGGAAATATTATAGACAACTCAGAAAAATTACTGCTACAAATACCAATTCTATGAAATGCCTTGACCACTTAAAATTGACTTCATTATTACTGCTGCTCTTTTATTTTGTTGGCCTATTTATATCAATAAGTTATATATTTAAACAAGTCTTGATCTTTATAAGTTTTATTTTTAAGTCCCATTTAGACTTGGAAATTAGACTTAGATGAGTATGTTTTTCAGGCTTTACAGTGAAATCCAATGCCCATAACAGGCAAGTAGAAAAAGAAAATGTAAAGCTCTTATTTTATTCTTATCTTCATCAATAAGAACAAAATGATCACTTTAGTGCTTTTTTTGTTCCAAGATCCAGTGTACAAGAGCAAAGAGCCTAGAGCTCTTCGGGAAATTTCTGAGGTGACCTATCTGAGACTTCTCATCTGCTTCTTACCTGCTCCTCCCTCAATCCTTTTAGCCCTTCATATAAGAAACCAAATGAGGATGTTTTGGTGCAAGACCTCTTCTACAAGTTTCTCAATATTTTTATTTCTCTATTTCATTATGTTGTTTTGTGATTCTTACTTCCCTGCTCCCTCAAAGACTCCTACTTCAGTATCACTATAAGGCCACTCACAAGGGCCAAAAATTCATGTTTGTGATGCCCAGGCTTGGACTTCCTTCAAAGAACTTTCTTACTTGGAATAAGATAATGAGTTTACTTCAACTTTAACCCTTTCTTAGTGTTAACACCTTAGGGTGGCAGAGCAATTTAGAGGGTACAAAGCACTTTCACATGTCCTCCTGTTTAATCTTCACCACAGCCTGTGAGCAAGCAGGGCAGGCATCTCATTTTACAAATAAGAAACCTGGGGATCAAGAAAAGACTCTGGGCAACCCAAATCCAGCTCTCCTAGCATTACCCCTGAACTTTGCCTATCATGTAACTGCCTTTAGATTACTTCATGTCATTTTCAATTTTAAATGATATGATCAGATTTGCATTTTAATAAGATACATGGGAGATATATTTAAGAGAGGCAAGTTTGCAAGTGCAGAGATCAGGTAGTTAGAAGTTTAGGCAAGTATGATGAGGATCTGAACTAGTACTGTGGTGATGGAATGGGAAAATAGGAAAGAAACATGACATGTAAGTTGTTACCAGATTGCAAAGCCCCTCTACCAAAACAAACATTACGTAGGTTAGAGTTGACTATATTGGCAATTTAGTCTTTGATGATTCAAATAAAACTTTCTATATCACAAAATGCCTTGAAGTTATCAATACCAAAAGTCATGTACTAATGACATACAGAAGTGCAAGTTAATAAAGCTATATCTTTGTTATCAGAGATTTACTAATTAGAAGAATTAAACACAAAGTTGGAAAGCAACAAATTAATGTTGGAAAGACTTAGAAAGACTTTGGTCTTTCTTCATTCACATTCATTCCCTTATATTTCACATTCTCTTCCTATCACATCCTCTCAACTGATAACCATTCTTCTGAGTACAAATACAATACAGGCAGTAAATGCAACCAAAAGAGATCTATTTCATCCTCCCCTTTCCAGTGTCACCTCCTTCCTACATCTGTACCCACATACTCTGCCACCCCTCCTCGAGCAGAAGACATGTTTGTACCTCTAAGACCAAGCACTGCACCTGTTTGTAAACCCATCCCTTCTCAAGGACATTGCTTCTGTAATTATCCCCTTTATCTTCTGCATAAATTTGTTCTTTTATGCACCATCATTTCTCTCAGCATGACAATGATGCTTCGACTCCATCCTTCCATAAAAAATCCCTTTCTTGACTGTACATCATTTTCCAACTAATGCCTCATTCTCTGTTTTCCTCATCACAAATCTGTGCAAAAGTATCAAGTACACTTACTGTTTCCACTTACTAACTCTTAGTCTTTTCTCAATATCCTCTAATTGGAATTTGGTACCCTCTGTGCTTTACAGTAGCTCATTCAGCCCAAGTCAGTGTTCATCACTTACCAATAAAAAATACATTTCTCACCTTTTAGGCATTTAATATGGAAAAAATTTAATTATTTTTATGAATTTACATAAAATGATATAAATTAATTACACTGAGAATAATAAAAGTATTTTGCATATAATTATCATACGATTGATACAGTAAGAGTTTCATGAAGTCTTGGCATGGTAACGTTCTCGGATGAATTCTGCCATGCCTGATATCAAGCTGAATAAGCTTTTTTGTCCTTTCTTCTTTCCTTCCTTCCATCCTTCTCTCATTTCTTTTTTCTTTACTTTATTGTCTTTCTTCTTTTTGCTAATCAACTGAGTATCTTCAGTTCTAACTCAGATAGGACTGAGTGAAATCAGTCAGACTTAAATGATAATAGAATTTTGCTTCAACATAGTAACATTGTATTAATCTCTTAAATTTTTTTAAGCTGTGTAGAAGGTAAGTTATATGTGATTTCTAAAGAATCTGTGTCAAGCTCTAGTAAACTAGCTTAATTATGAAAAATTAAATTTTCTGTGATGATCTCTTCTTTTGAGTGTTTAATATAGAATTACATTTGCTCAGTCATGAGCTTGGTTGTTTTAAACCATTTTGTGTAAGTGTAATTTCAGCCTTCCTTTAGTTTTTTGGCATTTAAACCACTTAAAAATTATCAGTGGGTTTGTACTTCTTTTAATTAAAAAGAAGCAAAGATAATGAATATCTTTCCCAAAATCTGAACACATCTTACTGCATATGGCACTGATACACATATAAAATTAATCTGTGTTAGTTTTGTAAATATCAGATCAAAATGCTACTTCTTTTTGTTTTAGCATTTCAATAATATGATGTAACAGTGTACTTGTTATTCACATGACAAATATCACATTTTAATATGAATAAAAAGAAAGTACTTATTCTTATTTTTCTTTAAAGTCATTGAGGTTTCTAGGAAAATGTTGGAAAATGTAAAAGAGAACATGACTGTAGCTCAAAAACAACAGCTTAGAATTGTCTGAGCCTCTAGGAACTGTCAGCAGCTTCCATCATTTAAATTCAACTTACATGTGGGAGAAGCATGTGAGAGGTAAAACTGGCATACAAAAGGCAAAATAGACAAGTTGTACAAATTAAAAAATGGAATGGAGTGTTTTGATTTAAAATTTTCTTCCTATTCTTTAAGTGGAATTTTTCCTTCAACAGAGGATAAACTCAAAAGTTCAGCTTTTTGGTGAGAATGAGACAGTAATGTATGTAAGTTATTCAGAAAGAAAAATTGCTGTTTATAATTTTATAATCAAAGTAACTTTAGTTACAACAGATATATTGAATGGTATCACTGACAAATCCTTTATCTACGTAAATAAAGTGGAAAAAATTACATGCCTACCAAGGCATGTTTACTTTGTCATCTTACCTATTTAAAAAACAAAAACAAAAAACACTGACTACTGTATTGATATTGACTCTAAAATACAAAAAAGAAAAAATGCATTCTAAATTTTGAAAACTTCAGCTTAAGGTCCATATAAAATTTGTGTAAATTTATTTTTCAACTTTGCAATAATTTAAATGAGTGTAGAACCAGTGTCTATGAATCATATTTAAGCTTAGAAATCTCATTCTTTCTGTTGATGCAATCTGATTGTTTCAGGGACCATCTACTTTATTTCAGACTTGGTGCACAGGGAGGTTTCTATTTATGCATATTTTTAAAACATCTTTATTGGAGTAAAATTGCTTTATAATGGTGTGTTAGTTTCTGCTTTATAACACAGTGAATCAGCTATACATATACGTATATCCCCATTTCCCCTCCCTCTTGCGTCTCCCTCCCACCCTCCCTATCCCACCCTTCTAGGTGGTCACAAAGTACTGAGCTGATCTCCCTGTGCTATTCAGCTGCTTCCCACTAGTTATCTATTTTACATTTGGTAATGTATATATGTCAATGCCACCATCTCACTTTTTCCCAGCTTACTTCTCCCCCTCCCCATGTCCTCAAGTCCATTCTCTACATCTGCATCTTTATTCCTGTCCTGCCCCTAGGTTCTTCAGAACCTTTTTTTTTTTTTTAGATTCCATATCTATGTGTTAGCATATGGTATATGTTTTTCTCTTTCTGAATTACTTCACGCTGTATGGTACACTCTAGGCACATCACCCTCACTACAAATAACTCAATTTCATTTCCTTTAATGGCACAGTAATATTCCATTGTATATATGTGCCACATCTTCTTTATCCATTCATGTGTCGATGGACACTTAGTTGCTTCCATGTCCTGGCTATTGTAAATAGAGGTGCAATGAACATTATGGTACACGACTCTTTGTGAATTATGGTTTTCTCAGGATACATGCCTAGTAGTGGGATTGCTGGGTTGTATGGTAGTTTTATTTTTAGTTTTTTAAAGAACCTCCATACTGTTCTCCATAGTGGCTGTATCAATTTACATTCCCACCAACAGTGCAAGAGGGTTCCACTTTCTCCACACCCTCTCCAGCATTTATTGTTTGCAGATTTTTTGATGATGGCCATTCTGGCTGGTGTGAGGTGATACCTCATTGTAGTTTTGATTTGCATTTCTCTAACGATTAGTGATATTGAGCATCCTTTCATGTGTTTGTTGGCAATTTGTATTTCTTCTTTGGAGAAATGTATATTTAGGTCTTCTCTCCGTTTTTAGATAGGGTTGTTTGTTTTTTTTGATATTGAGCTGCATAACCTGCTTGTATATTTTGGAGATTAATCCTTTGTCAGTCGCTTCATTTGCAAATATTTTCTCCCATTCTGAGGGTTGTCTTTTCATCTTGTTTATGGTTCCCTTTGCTGTGCAAAAGCTTTTAAGTTTCATTAGGTCCCATTTGTTTATTTTTTCTTTTATTTCCATCTCTCTAGGAGGTGGGTCAAAAAGGATCTTGCTGTGATTTATGTCATAGAGTGTTCTGCTATGTTTTTCCCTAAGAGTTTTTGTTTGTTTGTTTGTTTGTTTTTGGCGGTATGCGGGCCTCTCACTGTTGTGGCCTCTCCCTTTGCAGAGCACAGGCTCCGGACGCACAGGCTCAGAGGCCATGGCTCACAGGCCTAGCCACTCCGCGGCATGTGGGATCCTCCCAGACCAGGGCACGAACCCATGTCCCCTGCATCGTCAGGCAGACTCCCAACCACTGCGCCACCAGGGAAGCCCTCCTCTAAGAGTTTTATAGTGCCTGGCCTTACATTTAGGTCTTTAATCCATTTTGAGTTTATTTTTGTGCATGGTGTTAGGGAGTGTTCTAATTTCATTCTTTTACCTGTAGCTGTCCAGTTTTCCCAGCACAACTTATTGAAGAGGATGTCTTTTCTCCATTGTATATTCTTGCCTCCTTTATCAAAGATAAGGTGACCATATGTGCATGGGTTTATCTCTGGGCTTTCTCTCCTGTTCCATTGATCTATATGTCTGTTTTTGTGCCAGTACCCTACTGTCTTCATTACTGTAGCATCGTAGTATAGTCTGAAGTCAGGGAGCCTGATTCCTCCAGCTCCATTTTTCTTTCTCAAGATTGCTTTGGCTATTCGGGGTCTTTTGTGTTTCCATACAAATTGTGACATTTTTTGCTCTAGTTCTGTGAAAAATGCCATTGGTAGTTTGATAGGGATTGCACTGAATGTGTAGATTGCTTTGGGTAGTAGAGTCATTTTCACAATGTTGATTCCTCCAATGCAAGAACATGGTATATCTCTCCATCTGCTTGTATCACCTTTAATTTCTTTCATCAGTGTCTTATAATTTTCTTCATACAGGTCTTTTGTCTCCTTAGGTAGGTTGATTCCTAGGTATTTTATTCTTTTTGTTGCAGTGGTAAATGGGAGTGTTTCCTTAATTTCTCTTTCAGATTTTTCATCATTAGTGTATAGGAATACAAGGGATTTCTCTGCATTAATTTTGTATCCTGCTACTTTACCAAATTCATTGATTAGCTCTAGTAGTTTTCTGGTAGCATCTTTAGGATTCTCTATGTATAGTATCATGTTATCTGCAAACAGTGACAGTTTTAGTTCTTCTTTTCTGATTTGGATTCCTTTTATTTCTTTTTCATCTCTGATTGCTGTGGCTAAAACTTCCAAAACTATGTTGAATAATAGTGGTGAGAGTGGGCAACCTTATCTTGTTCCTGATCTTAGTGGAAATGGTTTCCATTTTTCACCATTGAGAATGATGTTGGCTGTGGGTTTGTCACATATAGCCTTTATTATGTTGAGGTAAGTTCCCTCTATGCCTACTTTCTGGAGGGTTTTTATCATAAATGGGTGTTGGATTTTGTCAAAAGCTTCTTCTGCATCTATTGAGATGATCATATGGTTTTTCTCCTTCAATTTGTTTAGATGGTGCATCACATTGATTGATTTGCGTGTATTGAAGAATCCTTGCATTCCTGGGATAAACCCCACTTGATCATGGTGTATGATCCTTTTAATGTGCTGTTGGATTCTATTTGCTAGTATTTTGTTGAGGATTTTTGCATCTATGTTCATCAGTGATATTGGCCTGTAGTTTTCTTTTTTTGTGACATCTTTGTCTGGTTTTGGTATCATAGTGATGGTGGCCTCATAGAGTGAGTTTGGGAGTGTTCCTCCCTCTGCTATATTTTGGAAGAGCTTGAGAATGATAGGTGTTAGCTCTTCTCTAAATGTTTGATGGAATTCGCCTATGAAGCCTTCTGGTCCTGGGCTTATATTTATGTATATTTATACTGTTTTTTGTGTGTGTGGGTTTTTTGTTTGTTTTTTAATTGAAGTATATATGATTTACTATGTTTCAGGTGTGGAGTAAAGTGATTCAGTTATATATATATTGTTTTTCAGATTCTTTTCGAGTATAGGTTATTACAAGACATTGAATATAGTTTCCTGTGCTATACAATAGGTCCTTGTTGTTGTTTATCTACTTTACATATAGTAGTGTATATCTCTTAGTCCCAAATTTCTAGTTTATCCCTCCTCACTTCCCCCTTTAATAACCATTAGTTTGTTTTCTGTCTGTGAGTCTATTTCTATTTTCTCCACACCCTGTCCAGCATTTATTTGTAGACTTTTTGATGATGACCATTCTGACCTGTGTGCCGTGGAACCTCATTGTAGTTTTTATTAGCATTTCTATGATAATCAGCGATGTTGAGTATCTTTACATGTGCCTGTTGGCCATCTGTATGTCTTCTTTGGAGAAATGTCTATGTAGGTCTTCTGCCCATTTTTTGATTGGGTTGTGTGTTTTTTTGATATTGAGCTATACAAATTGTGTATTTTGGAAATTAAACCCTTGTCAGTTTTATTGTTTGCAAATATTTTCTCTCATTCTGTAGGTTGCTTTTTTGTTCTTTTATGGCTTCCTTTGCTGCATATACTATGTTTAATGTATATACTATGCCTAATTTAAATGGGACAACTTATATATCTGTCAAAGTGATGTGCTAGAGCTACATGGAGAATAAAATGGGAACTGTGAATAGACTGGGAAAGGTAGTGCTATGTTGGGAAAAAATGAAAATATAATAGGATAAACATGGCTTAACTATTGCAGAATATATGCTAATATAGAAAAGAAATAGTAAGAATTTCAAAGGAAGATCTGGAGACAATTAAAAGCAGATCTAGGGTTGAATAGTAATGCTACCAAAATATGAGGTGTGGAAAACGATGTGAAAGTATTTCCTTAGAATTCATTAATAACATTAATTCATGTCTTATTAGCCATCTTTCACTAGGTAAAGCTATAGTTACAAACGACCTCAAAACCTCAAAGGCTTACAGCATCAGTAAGTGACATAATTCTTGCTCCCATGGTTGTGATCAACTATGGCCCTGCTCTATATATCTTCTCATTCTGGGATTGGTTGAAGAAACAGCTCCTATTCTGGATGTGTCTTCTTTTATGCAAAGGGAACAAGCAAGAAAGTAGAAATCCACATTTTGTCTTTTATATATCTTCTCACTTCCACTGACATTTCAATGGCAAATACAAGTCATAAGCCTATCAGTGATATCATGGAACTTCAAGTCATATGGCTATGGAGAGGAACATATAATCCTTTTATTGGGAAAATAATTCAATCTACTATATGTGTCATATGCCAATAGTGTCTTCCATGGAGAATGTGAGACTATACATAAGTCTTGAAAAGTTAGAGCAAATACAGGTCAGCAGCTAAATAATTATTTAATGATGACAGGAAGGAGTCTCCATTAGCACTGACATCTCTGGCTTTTTTCCTTTGAAATTAGAGTAGGATGGATGTTTAAAGTAAAACTAATTTTCAAAAGGAACATGAGTTTTATAGAACAGGTAGAAATATGATATATGACAATAAAAATGCAAAGGGTGGACTGTGGTAATTAAAAATATAGTATTTTAATAAAGTTTTAAAATTGTTCATGAAGTAATAGATTAGGATAATTTGAAGTTGTATATTGTAATCCTTAAAGCAGCCATCAAAATAACAACCCAAAAATATAACAAAATAATTATTAGAAGAGATAAGACAAAATAAATACCATAGAATATTTGATTTTCCTAAAAAAATGGCAGAAAAGGAAACAGAGGAAAACAAAAATATTAGCTAAATATGAATTAAACACCAAGTTGGTAGACTTAAAAACAAACATATCAATAATTACATTAAAGTAAATGGACTAAATACCCTGATTAAATGTAGACATATTCAGACTAGATAAAAAAGCAAAATCCAACTATATATTGTTTACAAGGAACACTCTTTAAACATAACTTAATGAACAGGTTGAAAGTAAAAAGATAGAAACAATAAGCAAAAGAAAGCTGGTGTGGTTATCTGAATATCAGAACAAAGTAGACTTCAAGATGAATAGTGTGACCAGAGAGTAAAGGGGTGCATTTCATAATGCTAAAGGGTCACTTATTAAAGAAGATATAAGACTACTAAATGTTTATAAACCCAATATCAGAGCTCCCAAATACAAGATGAAACAAAAGAACAAAACAAAAGAGAACTAGAGACAGTTTTACTGTCACCAGTAGAGATTTTAGCACACCTTTCTCAGTAATAGATAGAACAATTAAACAAAAAATCAATACAGTTATGGGTGATTTGGACCATCAACTTAAGCTATTAATATTTACAGAAAATCACTCCCCACAAGAGGTTACAACTTCTAAGATGCACATGGAATAGTCAAGAAGATAAATCATATTCTGGCCCATAAAACACAAGTTTTAATAAATTTCAAAGGACTTAAATTAAACAGAATATTTTCTTTAACCATGATGGATAGATCACCATGAATGGATTTTTTTATAACATCTTGAACATGAGACATAGAGCTGTCAAACTCCAGAGAGATTTGTTTCAAAGCCTGGACAATCAGGCTGAGCTCTTTTCAATACTTCAGACTTTTCAGGACTTCAAAACAATTTACTCTTGCAGCTCACACAATCTACTTTTTATTTCAACTCTCATCCAGGTTGATCATTTGATTGAATTTCGCATTGGGGGGGTAGAGTAAAAAGATATAAAAGTCTTCCTACCTAACTCTAAAGTCCTTTGAATTTAATGGAACCTTATGCTATGTTTATTACTTTCCTTTTAATGTTAAGACCTTGAGTGGCTCTTGGAAGCCTGCATTTCTCTGTGTCCTTAAGACCACACAACTCTTTTGTATATTTAAAATGATTCCCAATGAATTTTGGATATTTAAATTAAAGATAAATAAAAATAATGTACCTTTGAAAACCTTCAAATATTTGGAGGTTAAAAAAATACACTACTAAATAATCCTTGGGTCAAAGAAGAAATCTTGAAGGATATTACAATATATATTTTCACAAAAATACATGAAAACACAACATATTAATATTTGTGGGATGCAGCTAAAGCAGTCTTTAGGAGAAAATGTACAGATTTAAATACCTATATTAGAAAACAAGAAAGGTATAAAATCAAGCACTTCTTCCATTTTAAGAAACTAGAAAATAAACTCTAAGTATATAGCATAAAGGAAATAATAAGAGTAAGAAGCAATAAAATAGAAAATTTAAATAGCCTTGTATAAAGAAATGAAATAATAATACCAATCCTCCACAAACTCTTTCATAAAATAGAGGAAGTAGGAACACTTCCCAACTCATATCATGAGGTCATTTTAACCATAATAATAAAACAAAATAAGAACAATACAAGAAAAGAAAATTACAGCCAGCATATCTTGTGAACCTTAGACACAAAAATACTTACCAAAATACTAGCAAAAGAAATCCAGATATATATACAAAGGGTTATATACCATGATCAAGTTTGACTTATCCCCAAAATGTGATGTTGGCTTAACATACGGAAATCAATCAACATATTTCACCACACTGACAGGTCAAGAGAGAGAAATCATGTCCACGTGGTAAAAACAAAGAACCCCAACCTCTACTTCACGTTATGCACCAAATCCAATTTTAGATAGACCATAAACTTAAATGTAAAGTAAAATTTTAAAATTAATAAAAATGGGGAATAGAATAAAGCATAGAAGAATATCTTCATGAGCTCTGAGTAGAAGACTTCTTAGAAATGACAAATCATAAAAGAAAAAATTGATTTCATCAAAATAAAAATTTCTGCACATCCACAAAAAAAAAACAAAACACGTTCAAGAAAATAGACTGAGAAAATATATCCCAATACATGTATCTGACAAAAATTTGTACCTAAAATATAGTAAAAATTTCTGTAACTCAAGAATTTTTTTAAAAAATGAATCAAACACCAAGTTGGGAGACTTAAAACCAAACATATCAATAATTACATTAAAGTAAATGGACTAAATACCCTGATTAAATGCAGACAGATTCAGACTAGATAAAAAAGTGACATTCCGCTATATATTGTTTATAAGAAACACACTTTAGACATAAGTTAAGAAGCAGGTTGAATGTAAAAAAGACAGAAACAATAAGCAAAAGCTGGTGTGGCTCTCTGAATACCATAATCCCACTGTGAGGTATTTGTCGAAGAGAAATAACTTGTGTGCACAAAAAGTCTTTTACAAGAATATTTACAACACCTTTATTCATAAATATTCAGTTATTGTTTCCAGACAATAACTGGAAACAACAACATGTACTTCAACAAGAAAATGGAAAAATAAGCTGTGGTATATTCACTCAATTGGATACCAAGCAATAAAAAGAAATAAACTACTGATACAGGCAACTACCTGAATTCATCTTAAAAACTATGATGCCAAGTGGAAGAAGTTGAACACAATAATTACATATTGCATGATTCCATTGATGTAATATTCTAAAATAGTCCATCTGTGGTGACAGATCGGATTACTGACCAGCCTATATGTAGAGACATAGTAGTGGTAGGGAAACGGCTGAGAAGGGCAGAAGCAAACTTTCTGGAATGATGGAGTTGTTCTTTGTCTTGGCATGCATTCCTCAAAATTGACTGAAAGATATGAGCATTTCACTGAATGTAAATTTTAGTGAAATTTTGAACCAAATAAATGACATTGAATAACTGTGTGTTTGAACATTATATTATTTCATCATGTTTTCAGAAATAGTATAACATAGGTTAGGAATATTATAAGAGGCCCAGGAGGCATTATAGTGAATTAGGAAGAGAACTGGGCCCAGTGGGAGGGCGCACCCACTGATTTGGGCCAGAACAAGGTCATGATAAGGGAATTTTGGTAACAATTTTCCGGATGAAACCAAGAGGGCAGGGAGAGTTCGAGAGAGAGGCAATTTGATCATCTCTTATAATGCTCCAATCCAGAATCTTCTTAAAGGGATTAATTAAATCAGTTTTAACCGTAGGGTAGCATATTAGGTGTAATATGCTTTCAGGAGCTCTGCCTCCCTTGCTCCTCAAATTTCCCTCAGTCACACGCTGTTGTTTTAGAATAAAGGGAAATAATTCTATTTTTACTTTACAACTCAAAATAAAAGTCTTAAAATGCAAGTGCACGGTTAAAATAATACTTTAGCATAAATGAATTTCATTCCTGCATAATCAGCGGATGAATGCAAATAATTAAGCACCGATCCTTCCTGTTTCTGATACTGTAAAAAGAACAGGAAAAAGGAACACTCCTGTTCAACACATACTTTCTGAGCATCTAGCGTGTGCTAAATCAATAGTGTTCAAGCTTTTGTGACTGTGACCTTTAGTAAGAAATGAAATTTACATTGCAGTGCTGGATGGATGTACATATGTATAACTAAAACAGTGTTATAAGATAAAACCTATACTTGCTAAATAAAATGCACTCTGTGTTTTCTATTCCAGTATATTCTGCTTCACGTACACAAAAATGTTTACAAAAATGCTGATAGTGACCCACTGACTCCATTGCACTACCCACTAATAAATTGTGAATTGTGATGGGGAAAATGTAGTGTTAACCTTGTTACTCAGAATGTGATCTGTGGACCAGCAGCATCAGTTACACCTCACACTTACTGAATCAGAATCTTCATTTTAACAAAACCTCCAGGTGCTTCCTGTGCACTTTAAAGTGACAGAAGTCCTGTGCTAGACATTCACTGCCTGAGGAAGATGTTTAGGCCAGAGGAAGTCTTTTCAGTATTGTTTAGGGCAGAGATTCTTAGGGATGTGTTTTTTATTTATTTTTTTATTTTTATTTTTATTTTTTTTTTGCGGTACGCGGCCCTCTCACTGTTGTGGCCTCTCCCTTTGCGGAGCACAGGCTCCGGACGCGCAGGCCCTGTGGCCATGGCTCACGGGCCCAGCCGCTCCGCGGCATGTGGGATCTTCCCGGACCAGGGCACGAACCTGTGTCCCCTGCATCGGCAGGCAGACTCTCAAACACTGCGCCACCAGGGAAGCCCAGGGATGTGTTTTTTAAAGTATACATATCCAAGCCTCGAGCCTACAAATTCAGTACCTCCTAGGATATCTCAGGGCATTTACCTAAAAAACAATACATAAATGAACAAACCAAATCTACCAGAGCTTCTGAGCCCACTCCTACTTAAGAATCTTGGTCTATAGTGTTAAATGAAGCAGTGTACTGATTTGTTTGTTTTTACAAAGGTGCAAATCTGTGCTTCAGGAAATATGGAAAGATTTTACTTTATTTTTCACTGTGATTGCTTCACATTTTATTCCCAGAACGTTTATTGATAGAGGTTTTGCTACTGCTACTTCTGGGTTTACTTCTCCGTGTGGGAGAATTTCCAAACATCTCGAGTCTACTAATAACTGCCCTTTTATAGAAATGTAATGTGACTTCCAGTAGAATTATTATTGTTAGTTTTGCTGAGGTAGCACGATTCATCCCCTGGATTACTTCCAGTAGATCCCTAACCAAGGATCCCTGCTGCGAAAGAAGATAGGGCTGCCCATAAATGGCTATAACTGTTCATTAAGGACCTTCCCGTTGTGTTAGAATGTTTCCTGAGTGATGGGAAGTTTTAGTCTAGAAGCTGCTAATCTTGCTAACACTAAAAGGCTCTCTCTCCCATTAACAGCTTCTGTGTTGCATTAATAGTAAGAAAGTGATAAAGAGATGGACCTCAGCTGTTCAGTACCCGCTGAGGTGAGGTCCCCAGCTTCCTTCTTATCCCATAGTCCACTCTAATGGTCTTGCCTGTATTAAAATAATAGAGTGGATAATAAGTGCTGTCTATTTTAGCAGAATCTAAAATTCCTTCTTCTTTCTGGGGAGGAACACCATTTTTTTAGACTTCCAATTTTAAAACTATACCATCAATACTTTTGCAATTGAAGTTGATCTGTTTAATTCATAACTTTTTAAAAGTGCAGTGCAAATCAAGTACAGGGGAAAAATTTTGCTTTGGAAAAAATAAATCTCTCTGTCTTTCCTGGAAAAACTATAAAATAGGGAACTCTCTTAGAGATGTCTTGTTCTTTTTTTTTTTCTCTGGTAAATCAAATCACTCATTTACACAGCAGTAAATTGGAAAATCAAGGAATAAAGACCTTTGCTTTTGTAAATATTAATAACTCTCATGTTAATAGACAAAGAACAAATTATGAAAATATAATATTAAAATAAAATAAGTAAGGTTAAATTTCTTAGGTTTAGGGTGCATGTTAATCAATGATGTTTTGTTAAAAACGTTATCTTATTAGACTTCATAATGCTAGGAGCCAATGCCATACTTAATTGCCTCTGTTCTTTTTCTACTGAAAATGCATAACCTTTTGCAGTGCACTTTTTAAGGATCTCTTGATTTAAACACATGTTTTTAGTATATAAGATGTCCATGGAATAAGGTTATCTATGCAGTACTTAGGTTGTTGCAATTTTTCATCTATAAGCAAAACTATTTTTGCTTCCAACTACATATTTTTTTAATTGGGTAAACAGTAATCCATCATCTCAAAAGTGTTGCTCAGATTTTTATTTCTTGAACTCAAATACTAAATTTTTTTTCTCGACTTACACTATTCTTTCCTGATTTGAAAGCTTAATTTTATAATTAGGCTGTATATAGTATATTTTTACACTTGTAATTTATGTGTATAAAAAGGACCAATATCAATAATCATCATCAGTGACAGTATATATTTTTTAAATGAAATATATGTTCATAGCCTTCATAGAAGAAATCACTATGATGAGCTCTGTGCAACATTTATGTAAGATTAAAGAAATTACTGTAAAAACCAATTAAAAGATGTTTTCTAAAAACACAATTAATATATTTTTCCTTATAAGTACTTAGCATCTTGGGGGGGGGAAAGACATATCTAAAAAGTCAAGGCTGCCCATCTAAATTTTTTTAATTATGTATTAAAGCCTTTTAATGAAAAAAATTTATAATTTAAGAATGAGAAAATGTCAAGTATTTTTTTTTTATAGACACTAGGTTTTTTCTCTAGGCAAGTAACAATCTAAATCCCTTTTAATTAAGTAACTTTCATATGGTCTATTAGCCAAACAATTTTGATAAATCCAGTACACTCTCGTTTGTTTTATTTTTCTTGTAAAAAGAATTATTCACCACATACCAATGGCTAGCATATTATTGTTAATATTCTTCAAATTTAGGGAAGAAGGGAGCCGAATATGATGATCTTAATGGAGCTCCAATAGCAAAGAATTCCATTGGAAAAGTAGCAGGTTTCATATAGAATAGTCTTGAAGTTGTTGGTATTGTGCACACTTATCTGAATTCTTTTTGTTCCCTTTCTTCTGTCCTATAGTCCATGAAGGCTCAGGAGAAACCAGCCAAAAGGAGACATCCACCTGTGATATTTGCCAGTTTGGTGCAGAATGTGATGAAGACGCTGAGGATGTCTGGTAATGTGCTATTTTATTCTTTTAAAGAAAATAATGACAATAATTAATTTATTTTTACTTTATCAATTATTTGCTAAAAGAAGACATTTTCAGCAGTTTTTTTTTTTATCCAGTTCTCATGGAGGTAAAAAATGAGGGCTACAATAACAGCAAGGACTTTCTGAAGCTGAACTAAAAGTTGGGTCAGCCAAGCAGCTGCCCAGGGCATTACTTGATAAGGTACAATAAGATATCACCGATACCCCCAAATATTGTCAATATTAAGAGATGGAGAGAAAAATCATACTTATCAGAACATCTCTCAAAAAGCATGGTCAAGAAACAATGGATAGTTGCTAATCTGCTCCTAAAATGGTGGATCTGGGCAACTGCACAGATTTTACTTAAAGGGTATACATATGCACTTCCATAGCTGAATTAGGGAGATGGTAGGGCAAGGAATAATCTTTGAGCCACCCCGTAGAATCAACTTCTCCCTTCACCCAAGCAATATTCAGCTTCTCCTGTAAAGATATGCTGAACAGATTATGAATAATATTCATTATTTGAATGGGTCCCAAAATGTTAGCCTTCTAGGGCAGCCATGTGTATTGGTCCTACCCTGATCTCATACCTAAAGTGAGCAACCCAAAGGTCTCTGTATGGCATGACAGTGGAAAGAGGCAGACTCTCTTTCTTTCTATCTCTCTTTTACACACATACCTTTCAGAAAAACAACCAGGTGTCCTTTCATTTTTTTTTCAATATGCAGACTGTGTTTGCCTAGAGCAGTTAACAATCATTTTGATCAAAGTAGGTAAGGGAGTAAATCTTAAATGTTCTCACCACACACACAAAGTATTGGTAATTATGTGAGGTGATGGAGGTGTTAGCTAACACTATGGTGGTGATCACATTGCAATGTATAAGTGTATCAAACACGTTGTATACCTTAAACTTATGCAATTTTATATGCCAATTATATCTCAGTAAGTTGAGGGGAAAACACAATCATTTTCATCAGACTTTTGTGGGTGGAGGGGGCAATTCATCTAAGAAACAGAAAGAAAAAATTAAGGCAGGATAATTTTGGCAAGAATGAAACAAGCTGCACTTGAAACATTTTAGAATATTTTTGAATGTAGATTAAATTGAGGATTCCAACTGAGCAAACTGAGATTCTCAGGGTAAATTGACTAGGTACTTACAATAAACACTGCTATTGACTAGCCACGTGAAATAGCCACCCATTAATAAAAGCAGATATCAGTAGGATTTCCATACCTGTTAAACATTTCTAGCCAATGGTCAGCTAGGAGTCAAGTCAGGGAGTGTATGCACTGGTTTGACCATCTTGAGGTAAACAGACATATGTTTTCTTAAGAACCTCCTGGACATCTTAATGGCTGATGAACTTTATGGTTCCCAAACCTGGCTGGGAATTTTTAAAACACATCGATTCTTTAGTTCCATGTCAAAATTAACGAATCAGAATTTCAGAGAAGTGAGGCTTAAAACTTTACTTGTCTAAAACTCCCCCAGATGGTTGTATAAATACTGCTCTAAGATAAATGACTGACTCAGAGGATCTTTCTCCTCCCTAAATGCTTTAAGGCTCTGTAGAGTCCTAGTCATTATATATTAAGACACATTGATAAGAAATGTATCCTTAAAATATCTTGTTTTAATGTTTGCTGATGACTACATCTGTAGCTCAACTTTATTTTTAATGCTGTAAATTATCTTGCTGTCAGCTATTTTACTTTTTAAAAATTCACATGGGTCCTTAATTTTTTCTTAAGAATTTTCCATTCCCCACTCTTTAATGATCACCTTTAAGTGACACGGTTTCAGTTTACAACTGCAAAGATTTAAGAACTGAGACAATAATAGCAGATAAAAATTACTGATTTCTTACTATGAGCTTAGTCTATTTGTATGCATTCTTTTTTTTTCCTCAGTTATCTTCAAAATACCCTAGAGTAGATCCTATTATGATCACTTTACAAAGAGGAAACTGAGTTTTAAAATGTTTAAGTGGCAGAGCCAAGATGAAGATAGTAAAAGTAAAAGGTGAAAGTAACTAGAGGATGTTAGCATAACAATTCAACCAAAGATGCAATTAAAGTATTTCTTTCCTGTCATGTCTGGAATAATGAGATGGCCAGATTGCAGGCAGCTTAGATCCAGTGACTGAAGACCTGCAGGGTTAGAGCTGGTGACAAGAGAGAAGCTTGCAGCAGGCAATGGTAAAATGTTCAGGCAAGCAGTGTCACTCCTGGTATTCTAGCAAAAGTTCAGATCTCTGGTATACAGGACAAGGAGATTTGGGCAAGGTGAGTGGCATCAGAAAGATTCAACAGCCATGGGTACTGGAGTTAGGAAAAGAAATTCGGATACAAAGGGAGCAAGGAGAAGGATAAGGCAGAACCTCAGTCATCAAGGAATTGGAAAGCTAATCAGGGGCAGATACTGGATAGATACCCACCTACCAGAACTGGTGTACAAAGCCAAGCCTTGGCTACAAAAGGCTGGGACAAGCCCCTAGATCTCAGAAATAAATTACAAGGTCAGAATGAAGCCAGCAGCAAGGATGACTGGTTGCTGAATCAGTTAGCTTTTGGCTAGGACATCTTGTATGCCCCCAGCCTAGAGATGAGATTAGTTCCAAAATGCAGAATAAGGCTGAACCTCCAGATGGGGCTAAGTGGCCATAGCTGTGAAGATTAGAGGGATGCAGGGGGCAGGGAGCCAAGAAGATCATTATACCTCCCAGGCAAGAATGAAAAGTTGTTAGCGTTCAAATAAAATGTACTTAAAATGTCCAATGTAAGCAAAAAGGAATGGTGCTGAAATGATAAGCATATTGATTTTCATTTACATAAATACCTTTGCACGTTAACATACTGTATTTAGTTATGGCCATGAAGGGCAGACTGGAAACAGCTGAAGGACACAAGAATAAAGCAATAAATGAAATTAAATAGTCATGGAATGAAAGAGGCTATAAAGTAAGAAGCAATAGGGGAGGGATCTGACTCTAGTACTAGTCAACTGAATCAGCGGAGCTTGATGTGCTATTGATTCTGGATGAAACCATGGCCAGGTCCTCTCACAAACATAAAATACTGCATATGCTATGTGGGAACAAAGAGTATAAGTCAGTGTTTAGTTTTATTTTTTCCCTTGACATTAACTAAACTACAATTTTATGCATACAAATTCCTCAACCATACATTATGAAATAATAACAAGATGTGGATAAGTAGTACTGAGAAATAATGTTAATATTGAAACAAATGTAAAAGATTAATTCCTGATTTTTCTTTAACCCTAGCCTAAGAAATTAATATTTTACATTTTACCACAAGGGGTAAATCTAGCTATTCAAAGATGTTCAGGTATTTTCTAGATGAAGGTAAACCTTTGTTAGAATTAAAAAGCCAGCACACAATCAGCTTATCTTGTTTTCATAGTTAGATGAGTTTTTGAGTCAAGAAGCAAGGTACATTGGACACGGGAAAGAAAAGAAATAATAAATGGGGGAAGGGTAAGGAGAGTAGAGGAAAAGGAGAAAAAATAATAGAGGATGACATTGATAAACCATGATACTAATAATGTAAAATTAATGCCTTTATTTTGAGAAAAACAGATGGTTTATAAGCTTATACAAGCTCCTCCCTTATGTTCTATGATTTCCTTTCAAGGTTTTTCTCTTGCCTTTTTCTTCTTCTTATGGAGAACATCAAGGCTCTAGAAATAAGAAAATGGTCAGATTTTCTCAATAGGAAAGAAAGACCATTGCTACAAAAGATTCTTCAGTTATAGATATTTACCTATGTGTAGGAAAGGATCATGCTTTCAAAAGAGGTTAAAAGTCCACATGGTAAGTGGTCCACACCACAGATATATCAACTCTCATATCAAGGCATCTCTTTATTTAGGATGGACCTCAAAATAATTGGAACACCAGTGCAAAGGGATATGCATGCCTATTTATGGGGAAAGGGTTAAAAGGCAAAGAAAAGAAAGGCTTAAAAGATAGTTTCTCTTTATATCTAGACTGAAAAAAGGTCAAAACTAATATATTTATACATCAAAGAGACTCTCAGATACCTCCTGCCAAGTATAATTTATAAAGAAAAAGAAAGGCTTCTAAGTCAAACGTAATAAATTTGACTCATAGCAAAGTAATAAAGCCCCATCTGACAGTACTGGGAATACTAACTTATGATTTCAACAAATATTTCTGATACTTGCTTGGTTTTAGAAACAGCTTTATATTCCCTTAATTATCTTACCTGGTAAATTATTTCAGTAAGTCCAAAGTAGGTCAGTAGTAACTCTTTGCACTGGGAACTAGTCCTAAGAAGTAATTATCCTAGAACTTTCTGTTGGTCCTGTCAGTCAGAAGTAGTTCAGAGCCCTGGGGTTGATACTTGATTTAATATAAGAAAAGAGCAAGTTGATAGCTGGGTCTGATCATAGAAATGACTGGGTATGAAATTGGCTGCAGGCCTAACATTTCCAGGGTATCAAGATAGATCAAGGAAGGGAGCACAGGTGTAAGAGCAGATACAGCTGGGTGACAAATGACATAAGGGGACGACTTAAATCATTATGTGTATTTGCTTCATATGTATGCTTTATAGCTCCTGTGCCCATTTTAACTTTGCTCTTGTATTATTCTCAACATGCCACTTAGGCACCATTAACGAAATCATATTGGCTTAAGTGCTATTAATTCCTCAGTAGTCATTCATTTTGTCTTTGAAAGCATTAATAATGTTTTCCAGTTTTAGTGCATCACATCCCTGTGTTTGACTGCAATGGTAAGAGAGGAGAAAAGCAAAGTAGTTCAGTAAAAAGAGTTCAGAAGAGAAAATGAATGGGCATCTACTTTTTCCTTGATTTCATTGATGTTCCATAACTGAAACAGGGTGTGAGATTTGGTATTACTTTTGTGAGCCTCTCTTACAAAGACAGTTTAGTGTGAAGTCTTTAACATCTTGCTCCTTTGATCTAAGAAGTCTCCTTTTCACTAGGAAGACTGTGTGTTGCTGGCATCATTCCCACCTTTAATGCTTTTTGGACTGTAGAGAGTCATGAATATTTGAAGTGGGGCTATGGTCAAGGATGATCCTTGGCACTAGATTTCACCATACATATAAGCAAATTAGGCATCAGTATTGGGTTATGAGTTTGATAGGGAAAAATAAGACACCTCTGAGTCTTAAGATTTAGAAATGATTTTTTAAAAACTACTACTGGTCGACAATTGAACAAAAAAGATTGTGTTGCAGTTGGAAAGTTTCCAACTGTTTTCTACTAAGTAAAAATAATATAATTTGGGGTTGTATGTGGGATCTAAAGAAGAAGATGCTGATTAGTCACAGAATTTTACTGAACTACGAGTTCATTCTGTCTTCCCCTAGGGTGTTTTCTTTATATTGATTTCCTTTACTCTCTTGCCTTAGAACTGTAAAAGCAGTTACCATAATTAGGACTGGCTTCTAATGTGAGTTTACTCATGGAGAGAATAAAACACACACACACACAAACAGAAAATAGGTCTGTCTAGTCCAGAAAATCTAAGGTTTTGGTGGGTTGTAGGTTTTATGATAAAACCTTCTTAGTTCTAAGACTCCTGTCGTTAAGATGCTGCCTCCCTCAAATTGCCTTTCCTTCACCATGAAGACAGTGTTTTTGCCTCTGAAAACTGCCATAGTGTTGTCTGTTTGTATAGATGGAGTCTGAAGAGTAAAAACGTCTCTCTTTCCTTTAATACTTCCATTTGCCCAGAAACTTTTTCCAGAGAAGAGGGCAATATACAGCTTCTGCTGTATATTTGGGGAAACACACCTCTTTCCACTCCCATAATTTCAAGAGAAAAATGCTGACATTTTTAGCAAATCTATGGCTTAATGTAAAAACTTGAGTTTGATTTTATTTCCTTCTTTTATGTATTTATCCACCTATCTTAAACAAGAAAAAATAATTTGTACTTTTAAAAAATTTCACACAATTTAGAAGTGCAATTATAAATAAGACTAGTATTTGTAACATGGTCTGTACAATGGTCTGTGCCTACAAATGCCATGTCTGTGACTCAGACTTCCCTATGCCAATAGCTGCCAATAAATTGCCAAGTCTACAAACTGAATCTAAACACTTTAAGTGTTACTTAGAAAGATGAATAAATAACGATGCCACTTCAAATGCACAGCAGGCCATTCCAAAAAAAGACAAACAATAAAATATACAACGAACCCACCCTCCAAATTTGGGTTGAGCTTTGTGAAAAGTAAGATTTTTTAAATAAAACTGAAATTTGAAAATAAATCATGGTCTTTCAAACAAAGACATACCTCAGGTCTTCTATGTACTGGGCTACTTTACTTAGAAAGGAATTGGATTTTCACATAAGTTCTGAAGAGTCTTTTGAATTTTTCTCAGTAATTATGTATGCCTCAACTGTGCTAGTTATCACACAATGATTAAGGAAACTTAGTTAGGATGTGATGGGTGCAAATGTGGATCTGGTGTAGAGTATCGAAAAATACAGGAATAAAATATTGAAAACTTTAATACGTTTTATATGTTTTTGCAATTTTTATTTAGCTCAGACAGTAGAAATCAGGTAACTTCGATTTTATATAAAAATAATGAAATATTACATGAAGGCAGAACAAAGGAAACAAAACTCCAAAGCATAGATTGTATTTCTCCCACTAACTTAACTGTTTTCATTACTTGTTTCTCTTTTACCTGCTTGTGTAGACTATACCCTGCTACTCCTGCCTTACTTCTGGTGCTCACTCACCAAACTCTCACCCACAATTTTGTGTTGAGTTTTCTAAGTCTCAGTTTCTAGTATATTCCGAGTCAGAGACTCCTGTGCCTTAAAATCAGGAAATACACGCTCCATGTTCCAACATTACAACATAACATCCCAGTCTCAGAGATAAAAACATGAATCTCATTGTGATCATCAAAAGATGACAGACTTTTCACAAGCATGTGTTTCCTATGCGGCAGGTACCATGGTAATGTTTACATTCATGGAGCCATTTAATCCTCCTGCTAATCTTATGAAGTTAGATACACTAATAACTCCCATTTTACATGGAAGGAGACACAGAGAGGTTAAGCAAACCACCCAAAGCCAAAGAGTAAGTGGAAGAGCTAGGATTTGAACCCTTCCAGGCTGACTGCAGACACCATGCTCTTAACCACCACTCATTGTCTTCTCATATGTTTAATAACATAAATTATGTGTCTGCATGTGTGTGTGTGTGTGTGTGTAGCATGCATTAGGTGTATACCATACACGTATAACATGTTGGATATATTCAGCACAGACTTTAACACTTTTTTGTTGTTGAGATAGAAAATACAACCACTTTGTGATAAAGTCTTCCACTAACAGGTTCACATCACCTATGATGTCCTTTGAAATATTTTTTTCCCATTAGATATATACACCTTATTTTTTGCAGACTGTGTGGGTTTTATGTGATTTTTGTAGAGGTATCGAATTATTATCTATGGAGAATATCCTTATGACTATATGTGTGCCCAATTAGGTTGAGAAGGTTATTAACCATGAGGTTGCAGAGAAGAGACATATCTTCACCAAAACCTGGTTCTTTGAGCTGTTTCAATTTGCTTGTTTTGAGTAAGGCAATAGCAACTCTGATTATGAAACAGGATGAACGTTATTTATATTTATAACTAGTGACAGGCTTTAGATTTTTATCCAGAAAAGAGGCATATAACATGGAGAGTCGCCATTATAATACTCCCCCTTCCTTTAATGCTGGTGCCACCACTAGCAATATTTCAAAGGGCTACGCAAAAGGCAGAGGAGCATTGGGGAACCCAAAAGAGCACGGGCACTGCTCAGTAAGCCATGTGTTAAGAAAGGTGGGACTTCATTCCTCAGTATCTTTGGGAATAGCTGATGGACTACATGCTCCTTTCCAAGTGGTAAAGGAAGGCTTATTACAAATGCATATTCTTGCTACAAGAATAGAAATTATGAGGGAAGAAAGAGAAAAAGAAAGAGGGAAGAATCACCAAATTAAATGGCAAATAAATATGGCCCATATGCCAGTGGATTTTAATCCCTATCTTAGTACAATGCTCTGCTACATCTTTTTATTTAACACTTAAAAATATAATGCCAAGCCTCTTATTTCCCAATCTAATATATGTTTTAATGGTTACATTAAAATGGAATTTGCTGTGGCTTTTTCTGATTATAAAAGTTGCACATGTTTATCATAGAAATTTCAAAAGCCTAGAAATATTACAATGTCATTCCACCATTCCAAGATAATTACCATAAAATTTGGAGGTGTGTCTGTGTGTGTACATGCACATGTGTGTGTATGTATTTTTGATGAGTCGAATCATATTTTATATATCAACAAAGCCTCTCTCTTGAAAATTTTACTTAACATTGAGGTTGTGCTTGGAGATTGTTACAAATGCTAAACAAATTTATGAGTAATATATTTAGATTTGAACATAATTTCTGTGGGCCCAAATTCTAATTATTCTTTCAAAATTTTTGCCTTTCTCAAGACACATGGAGTTGAGGGCAGGGTCCTAACATTTGCAATCTAAAGAATTTACCAAAACCTAAATCCCCTCTAAGTCTACCTTAGACATTTTTCTTGGTTAACTCCAAGAGGTTAGACTGTATGTGTACTGAAAACACTTCCTTTGTCTGTATCCAGAGCATTCATAATAAATAGCTTTCTGAGGTATAAGTATTATTTACTGAGAAAGTGTCCTCCCACAGGTGTTTTAAATTGGGTAGAAACTGCTCCTGGCCTTCAGTGGTTTACTCCCAAATAGTAATATACTGTATATGTTGGTTCATCTAAACAACAAATCAGCAAGCAGTCCTCGGTAGCCCACATCAGTCTGTTCCAGAAATATGCCCCTATAAGCAGTATGTGTAATATCTAATAAGTGATTGAACAAATTATAAAATTATATGCAACAATTATATGCAAATCAATACTGCTGAAGAACTAAATGCTTATTATAGTATAAAGAAGAAAATAAATAAAGGAAACAAATATGTTTTTTCTAGCTTCCCCCCAATGCAAAGTAAAATTAATCAGGAGTGGGTCCATTCATCCCTTCACTACTAAGCTATGAATGAAACATAAGAACTCAGGACTATGCACTTGGGACAAGTGATCTTCTGAAGTTTGTTTACCACAGCTCTTTTTTATTCATTGCAGTCTTTTCAAAGTCTTTACATAATAGTTTACTCTGTTCTCTGAACTCATGCTAAAATGAGCTTTCTATAATCAAAATTGTATTATTCAGGGTAATAAAAGTAATGCTAGGTTCCAACTAATCATAAGTGCCTATAATCAGCAGATATTAAAAGATGTACATCAGGGAGAAGTGTGCAACAATTGGGGAAAAAGCAAGAAATGAAGTAAAATATTATCTTCACTTTAGCAGAAATTAGTGATGTATTTCTGTTTAAACATTGATATGTACATAAATGTGATACTTTAAGACATTCAAATATAACATCAAATTATCAATTATGACAAAGAAATTAAAATATTATATTTGAATGAAGTATGCAGTTTAATTTTAATTGAATATGTTTTTCCTTCTCTAAAAGGTTTGTTGATTTGGGAAAAAGAAAATACAACAGATACGCTTGCATTACAGTGACACTGGATGGTCAGACTTGGGAGGGGAAATAAATAAAAAGAAGCCCTGTATTGATCAATATATCTGTACCTGACATTTTTGTGTATTATTACATGCTTAGGAGATATGTTATGGTATGTTTTACACTGAATTCATAAGTCTTTTAACAATTGTCTTTTGTTGGAGAAAGTATTTCCCTTTTGAGATGCACATGGCATTAAGGGACAGCCAGATGAAAAGGGAAACCTTCTAACATATTAAAACCTAATTCTTTTCAGACTACTTTCTCCTCTCCTTTGATCCTCTGGTATCTCTAGGATGTAGTTAGGGCAGGTAATGTCTTCATTTGACAGATAAATACACGAAGCCCCTGGGAATTCTCCGACGGTCCAGTGGTTAGGACTCCATGCTTCCACTGCATGGGGCATGGGTTTGATCCCTGGCTGGGGAACTAAGATTCCACAAGCTGCACAGTGTGGCAAAAAAAAAAAAAAAAAAAAAAATACATGAAACCCCTGAAAGGTTAAGGGTAATCAACATGTAGTAAAGGGAAGGGCTCAAGTGATTTATGCTACTCTCACATCAAAGCTACCCAAGAGAGATTTTAAAAAGAGAGAGAGAAGAGTTGGTATGACATAGTGGAAAGACCACTGGGTTCAGAGAAGTGAGGTTTCATCTTGGATAAAATCACATCATTTCCCTTGGTCTCTGTTTTTTTTTTTTCCTATAAATGAATTAGATTACATAGATAATTAGATAGATAGATAGATTTACAGTCATTTTGTAATACAATTCACATAAAGCTCATTCATTTAAAGTATACAATTCAATTGTTTTTAGTATATTCACCAAGTTGTGCACCCATCAGCACAATTTCATAATACTTTTATCACTTCAAAAAGAAACTTGTACACTTTAGCAGCCCCTCCCCATTTCCTCCCCAAGTTTCCCTCCTCCATCCTTAGGCAACAACTAATCTACTTTATGTCTCTATAGATTTCCTTATTCCAACATTTCATATAAATGGAGTCATTCAACAGGTGGTCCTTTGTGACTGGGCTTCTTTCACTTAGAATGTTTTCAAGGTTCATTGTATCATGTATCAGTATTTCATTTTTTGACTGATGAAAAGTATTTAATTGTGTGGCTATACCACATTTTGTTTATGCATTTATCAGTTAGTTGATGAACATTTGGGTTGTTTCCAATTTTGGGTTCTGATGAATAATGCTGTTATGAACATTTGTATACAAATTTGTGTGTTTGTATATGTGTGTAAGGTACAAGTTTTAGTTTGGACATGTGTTTTTATTTCTCTTGGTATATACCTACGAGTAGAATTGTTAGATTAAATGGTAACCTCATGATTAACTTTTTGAGACACTGCCAGACAGTTTTCCAAAGTGGCTGCACCATTTATATTTCTAGCAGCAATGTATGAGGATCCAAATTTCTCCGCATCCTTGCCAACACTTATTATTACCATCTTTTTTAATAATACAATCCAAGTGGGTATAAAGTGGTATCTGACAGTGGTTTTGATTAACATTTTCCAGATGGCTAATTGTGTTGAATCTCTTTTCAGTGTGCTTACTGATCATTTGTATGTCTTCTTTGGTTAAACATCTCTTCAGATTTTTACCCATTTTTTAATTGAGGTATTTATTTATCACTGAGTTGTAGGAGGTTTTTTTTTTTAATTGTAGGTATAAGCCTCTTACCAAATATATATGATATGCAAATAGTTTCTCCTTTCTGTGGAGTTGTCTTTTCACTTTTGTGGCAATACCTTTCAAAACACAAAAGTTTTTAATTTTGATGAATTTCAATTTGTCTGTCTTTCGTCACTTGTTTTTGGTGTTACAACTGGGAAGGTTTTGCTTAGCCCAAGGTCACAAAGAATTACTCCTATATTTTCTCCTAAGGGATTTATAGCTTTGGCTCTTATATTTAGGTCTCTGATTCATTTTGAGTTAATTTTTTATATGGAGGGAGGAAAGGGTCAAGAATCATTTTTTAACTTGTAGATAATCAGTTGTTTCAACACCATTTATTGAAAAAACTATTCTTTCTCCATTGAATATTCTTGGCACCCTTGTAGAAAATCAATTGACCCTGTATGTGAGGGTTTATTTTTGAGCTCTCATCTTATTCCATTGATGTATATGTCTATCCTTATGCCAGAATAAACTCCATTTTCTCATAGGTAAAATATAGGAAATAAGGGTGTTGGTCTAGATAATGTCCATGTTTCTTTTGAATTCAAACATCACCTAAGATAGGAACAGAATTACTGTGAGCTACATAGACCTACTTCACAAGCATCCCCAGTGGCCCCAGTGGCATTGTTCCTCTTTCCTTTTCAACCTAAAATTTTTACTATCAGTTTTAAATTAGAAAAGATGGTCTATTGTGTCCAGAAGGTAGCATTTACAACTCTGTATTTTAACCCTCATGCAGAAATAAGATTTTCACACTGGCTAATCATCTCTTTAGAAAGCACAGAAAACAGGAGGCTCTTCAAAGTATATGAATCAGTGGTGGCAAAAGGTAGAAATACAATGAAGTTATTTAAATAAGAGAAAAAATTCAAGAATTTAATAATAAAACAATGTTGAGGAGAAGAAAAAAGGAGAAAAGTAGGATAGAAAAAGTAATTTTAAAGAAAAATCAAACTAAGAGAATATGCTAAAACCATATTTCTGAGTATCCCTGATTCAAGGTAAGGAAGAAAAAGAATAATTCTCATGATGTAATTAGAAAAGACACTACTAGTTCGTCAAAAGATACTTTAACAAGTTCTGAACTCCACAAGGATTTATACTCTATGACTTTAATAACATTTTGAACAAAATAAAATACAACATCCTTGATAACTCCCTTATAAATTATACAAAATTACTTATATTGGATCTTAATGTAATGTATTAATGATATAATTCTAAAGTTGTGAGATTATATCTGTAGAGGTGATTCTCCGTAAGACCTGAATAATCATATCCAGATATGTTATTGTTATGGTATTTGATTCGGTGCAGGGTTAAAACAAGATCGATGGCCAATGTGTCTGTTAGTCTTTTTCTCTTAATTATTGTTATCTCAGGCAGAGATTAGGCAGAACTGCTAAAATATTTCATATGAGTTTCTAGGATTATAGTTCCCAAGTACAGACAACAAAACTAAGCAGTTGTTGAGAGAGAAATTATTTGTTCAAGCAGCAGAGAAAGGAAGAGTGCCAGGTCTTCAGATGGTCCTAGAAGAGTGTTTCTTGAACTGTTCTCTGATTTACTCTAAGCCATTTATGAACAAATTGGAAATCAGATGACTCGGTTTGTGACAATAAACTGTCATTTCCTTATATCATTTTTTTCTGTAAATACTTTATTTTACTATTAATTAAGAATAAAAGATGTGGTTGTTACACAAGTTCATGCAAAGTGGGAAAACATTGATCAGATTTTTAAGACAAATATCCTAGCTTTGATCATATTTAGTTAAAAGTTTATAAGTAGAAATGAGAAGTAAAGATAAAAATATGCAAAACAATAGCAATATATCATAATATAGAGCCTAACAATTATAATTATGGGTTTAGAATATGAAATGTGACATAAGAGATACAGTTGCTTATACAACTTCCTACTATCAATTCTGCTTTTTCTATTTTTCCTCAGATAATCAATATATAACCAATGATTTGCTAGATATATTTGACTCTATATTTTTTAAATCTTCATAATGGGATTTGTAGTCCTTTATTAGTATAATCAAGCTTCTGGGAATTTTAACCCACTTACTCATTGATTGCACCTTTTTTCCCCAAATTTTGTTTGTCCCAAATCAAAGTGTAGTTTCAAATTAATATCTTGTACTGCAGTGTTAAAAGAGAAAAACATCTTTGCACTAAGGATGAAACAACACGTGGTAATAAAGTACAGTGCACGAGGTCAGTAGGCTTGCATTTTCCTTTTTTCTTTTTTTAACGTTTTTATTCGAGTATAATTGCTTTACAATGGTGTGTTCGTTTCTGCTTTATAACAAGGTGAATCAGTTATACATATACATATATCCCCATATCTCTTCCCTCTTGCATCTCCCTCCCTCCCACCCTCCCTATCCCACCCTTCTAGCTAGTCACAAAGCATCGAGCTGATCTCCCTGTGCTATGAGACTGCTTCCCACTAGCTATCTATTTTACATTTGGTAGTGTACATATGTCCATATATACACTACCACTCTCTCACTTTGTCCCAGCTTGCCCTTCCCCCTCCCCATATCCTCAAGTCCATTCTCTAGTAGGTCTGTGTCTTTTTTTTTTTTTTTAGTTTCTGCTTTATAACAAAGTGAATCA
This sequence comes from Mesoplodon mirus, assembly GCF_964341445.2. Lineage (NCBI taxonomy): Eukaryota > Metazoa > Chordata > Mammalia > Artiodactyla > Ziphiidae > Mesoplodon > Mesoplodon mirus. The sequence goes on from NC_138984.1 coordinate 43,197,409, forward strand.
GTCATACATATACATCTGTTCCCACATCCCTTCCCTCATGCATCTCCCTCCCTCCCACCCTCCCCATCCCACCCCTCCAGGCGGTCACAAAGCACCGAGCTGATCTCCCTGTGCTCTGCGGCTGCTTCCCACTATCTATCTACCTTACGTTTGGTAGTGTATATATGTCCATGCCTCTCTTTCGCTTTGTCACAGCTTACCCTTCCCCCTCCCCATATCCTCAAGTCCATTCTCAAGTAGGTCTGTGTCTTTATTCCCGTTTTACCCCTAGGTTCTTCATGACATTTTTTAAAAATTCCATATATATGTGTTAGCATACGGTATTTGTCTCTCTCTTTCTGATTTACTTCACTCTGTGTCTTTATTCCCGTCTTGCCCCTAGGTTCTTCATGACCATGTTTTTTGTTTTTTGGGTTTTTTTTAGATTCCATATCTATGTGTTAGCATACAGTATTTCCTTTTCTCTTTCTGACTTACTTCACTCTGTATGACAGACTCTAGGTCCATCCACCTCACTACATATAACTCAATTTAGTTTCTTTTTATGTCTGAGAAATATTCCATTGTACATATGTGCCACATCTTCTTTATCCATTCATCTGTCGATGGACACTTAGGTGGCATCCATGTCCTGGCTATTGTAAATAGAGCTGCAATGAACATTGTGGTACAAAACTGTTTTTGAATTATGGTTTTCTCAGGGTATATGCCCAGTAGTGGGGTTGCTGGGTCATATGGTAGTTCTATTTGTAGTTTTTTAAAGAACCTCCATACTGTTCTCCATAGTGGCTGTATCAATTTACATTCCCACCAACAGTGTATGAGGGTTCCCTTTTCTCAACACCCTCTCCAGCATTTACTGTTTGTAGATATTTTGATGGCCATTCTGACTGGTGTGAGATGATATTGCATTATAGTTTTGATATGCATTTCTCTGATGATTAATGATGTTGAGCATTCTTTCATGTGTTTGTTGGCAATCTGTATATCTTCTTTGGAGAAATGTCTATTTTGGTCTTCCGCCCATTTTTGGATTGGGTTGTTTGTTTTTTGTTATTGAGCTGCATGAGCTGCTTGTAAATTTTGGAGATTAATCCTTTGTCAGTTGCTTCATTTGCAAATATTTTCTCCCATTCTGAGGGTTGTCTTTCCGTCTTCTTTATGGTTTCCTTTGCTGTGCAAAAGCTTTGAAGTTTCATTAGGTCCCATTTGTTTATTTTTGTTTTTATTTCCATTTCTCTAGGAGGTGGGTCAAAAAGGATCTTGCTGTGATTTATGTCATAGAGTGTTCTGCCTATGTTTTCCTCTAAGAGTTTTATAGTGTCTGGCATTACATTTAGGTCTTTAATCCATTTTGAGTTTATTTTTGTGTATGGTGTTAGGAACTGTTCTAATTTCATTATTTTACATGTAGCTGTCCAGTTTCCCTGGCACTACTTATTGAAGAGCCTGTCTTTTCTCCATTTTATATTCTTGCCTCCTTTATCAAAGGTAAGGTGACCATATGTGCGTGTGTTTATCTCTGGGCTTTCTATCCTGTTCCATTGATCTATATTTCTGTTTTTGTGCCAGTACCATACTATCTTGATTACTGTAGCTTTGTAGTATAGTCTGAAGTCCAGGAGCCTGATTACTCCAGCTCCGTTTTTCTTTCTCAAGATGGCTTTGGCTATTCGGGGTCTTTTGTGTTTCCATAAAAATTGTGAAATTTTTTGTTCTACTTCTGTGAAAAATGCCAGTGGTAGTTTGGTAGGATTGCACTGAGTATGTAGATTGCTTTGGGTGGTATAGTCATTTTCACAATGTTGATTCTTCCAATCCAAGAACATGGTATATCTCTCCATCTATTTTTATCATCTTTAATTTCTTTCATCAGTGTCATAATTTTCTGTATACAGATCTTTTGTCTCCTTAGGTAGGTTTATTCCTAGGTATTTTATTCTTTTTGTTGCAATGGTAAATGGGAGTGTTTTCTTAATTTCACTTTCAGATTTTTCATCATTAGTGTATAGGAATGCCAGAGATTTCTGTGCATTAATTTTGTGTCCTGCTACTTTCCCAAATTCATTGATTAGCTCTAGTACTTTTCTGGTAGCATCTTTAAGATTCTCTATGTATAGTATCATGTCATCTGCAAACATTGACAGCTTTACTTCTTCTTTTCCAATTTGGATTCCTTTTATTTCTTTTTCTTCTCTGATTGCTGTGGCTAAAAGTTCCAAAACTATGTTGAATAATACTGGTGAGAGTGGGCAACCTTGTCTTTTTCCTGATCTTAGTGGAAATGGTTTCCATTTTTGACCATTGAGGATGATGTTGGCTGTAGGTTTGTCACATACGGCCTTTATTATGTTGAGGTAAGTTTCCTCTATGCCTACTTTCTGGAGGGTTTTTATTATAAATGGGTGTTGAATTTTGTCAAAAGCTTTCTCTGCATCTATTGAGATAATCATATGGATTTCTCCTTCAATTTGTTAATATGGTGTATCACATTGATTGATTTGCATATATTGAAGAATCCTTGCATTCCTGGGATAAACCCCACTTGACCATGGTGTCTGATCCTTTTAATGTGCTGCTGGATTGTGTTTGCTAGTATTTTGTTGAAGATTTTTGCATCTATGTTCATCAGTGATATTGGCCTGCAGTTTTCTTTTTTTGTGATATCTTTGTCTGGTTTTGGTATCAGGGTGATGGTGGCCTCGTAGAGTGAGTTTGGGAGTGTTCCTCCCTCTGTTATGTTTTGGAAGAGTTTGAGAAGGATAGGTGTTAGCTCTTCTCTAGATGTTTGATATAATTCGCCTGTGAAGGCATCTGGTCCTGGGCTTTTGTTTGTTGGAAAAATTTTAATCACAGTTTCAGTTTCAGTGTTTGTGATTTGTTCATATTTTCTATTTCTTCCTGGTTCAGTCTCGGAAGGTTGTGTACTTCTCAGAATTTGTCCATTTCTTCCAGGTTGTCCATTTTATTGGCATGTAGTTGCTTGTAGTAATCTCACGTGATCCTTTGTATTTCTGCAGTGTCAGTTGTTACTTCCCCTTTTTCATTTCTAATTCTATTGATTTGAGTCTTCTCCCTTCTTTTCTTGATGAGTCTGGCCAATGGCTTATCAATTTTGTTTATCTTCTCAAAGAAACAGCTTTTAGTTTTATTGATCTTTGCTATCGTTTCCTTCATTTCGTTTTCATTTATTTCTGATCTGATCTTTATGATTTCTTTCCTTCTGCTAACTTTGGGGGTTTTTTTGTTTTTCTTTCTCTAATTGCTTTAGGTATAAGGTTAGGTTGTTTATTTGAGATGTTTCTTGTTTCTTACGGTATGATTGTATTATTATGAACTTCCCTCTTAGAACTCTTTTGCTGCATCCCATAGGTTTTGGGTCATCGTGTTTTCATTGGCATTTGTTTCTAGGTATTTTTTGATTTCCTCTTTGATTTTTTCGGTGATCTCTTCGTTATTAAGTAGTGTATTGTTTAGCCTCCATGCGTTTGTATTTTTTACAGATTTTTTCCTGTAATTGATATCTAGTCTCATAGCATTGTGGTCAGAAAAGATACTTGGTATGATTTCAATTTTCTTAAATTTACCAAGGCTTGCCTTGAGATCCAAGATAAGATCTATCCTGGAGAATGTTCAATGAACACTTGAGAAGAAAGTGTATTCTGTTGTTTTTGGATGGACTGTCCTATATATATCAATTAAGTCCATCTTGTTTAATGTAACATGTAAAGCCTGTGTTTCTTTATTTTCATTTGGATCATCTGTCCATTGGTGAAAGTGGGGTGTTAAAGTCCCCTACTATGAGTGTGTTACTGTCGATTTCCCCTTTTATGGCTGTTAGTATTTGCTTTATGTATTGAGGTGCTCCTATGTTGGGTGCATAAATATTTACAATTTTTATATGTTCTTCTTGGATCGGTCCCTTGATCATTATGTAGTGTCCTTCTTTGTCTCTTGTAATAGCCTTTATTTTAAAGTCTATTTTGTCTGATATGAGAATTGCTACTCCAGCTTTCTTTTGATTTCCATTTGCATGGAATATCTTTTTCCATCCCCTCACTTTCAGTCTGTATGTGTCCCTGGGTCTGAAGTGGGTCTCTTTTAGCCAGCATATATACAGCTCTTGTTTTTGTATCCATTCAGCCAGTCTATGTCTTTTGGGTGCAGCATGCATTTTCTTTAATGGAATTTAGTTTAATTCTATTTGTGCTGCCTAACACTGGCTGTTAGGGTCATTGTAGAGAACTATGGATATTGAAAACTATAGCCTTCAAAGTTACTAGTCAAGAAGGCTTTCTTTTTAATGGGAAATAATACAATGGACACAAGTATCTTAACTATAGAGAAGAGCAGTGTCAGCATGAGCTGGGATAATTAGGTTCAAAAGGTTTGAAAGAATAATTTTAAAATAACCACTAAGCACTAGTGAACACTTACTTTGTGCCCTGCTCTCCTCCAAGGGTTTTGCATTCATTAATTCATTTAACATTAACTGGAACACTACAAGTTAGTTACTAGCATGATTTCAGCTTTAAATAGGATGGAACTTAGGCACAAAGGTGTTAAGTAACTTGTCTAAGTTTATTTGGCTAGCAAGGGTCAAAGTCAAGCTTTGAACCCAGATGCCAACTTGGGGAACAGTGGAGAACTTACAAGACTCAGAGGAGTTTTCCAGGTATAGAGAAGGGGAAACAGATAAAGAAAGGCATGTTTAATTAGCGTGGAAGTCAAGTACACAATCTCATTTCATTCTTCACAACAGTGTGGTGAGCTAGGTATTATTTTCCTCCATTTAGACACAGGATGGAACTAGTTTTGGGGAGGTAAGTAACATGACAAGTGTATGTTGCTAGGAAGGGGTAATTCTTGAATTCAACCTCAGATTTTTCTAAGATAATTCCAAGGTCCATGCACTTTTCTTTGTTTAACACTAGAGGGAAGATGTTAAGGTAGAATTAAGGTAGTTAAAGAAAGGAATAGCTTATGACTGAGAATGTGTGTAGTACCTGAAGAGCTAGAAAGGTACCTGTAACCAAATGATTGAAGACTTAGTCGTCAAGTATATTAGGATAAGTAACACTAAATGTTAAAACAGATAAATGCTAAATTTTCAGAGGTATAACACATGCACACACACACAATTTATTTCTTGCTCTCATCACAGTTCAAGGCAAGTGTTCCTAATCAGGTAATCTTACACATGGTTTGTTAGGAACCATATCTCTTTCCATATCATGGGCCTGACATTCCTTAAATCATTAAGGTCCTATTCATTTACTTAATAGAAAACAAAAGAGAAGGAATGATCATACATGGGAGTTTTTATCGACCAGTCTTGGAAGTGGCATTCCTCACTTCTACATAGGTCCTTCTGGCCAGAACATGTTACACGGTCAAAGGAGCATTAAGGAGAAAGAACCCAGTAATGAAGTTTGGTAATTGTCGCTAAAAGAGAGAAGGATTGGAACCAAGGAAGCTGTACAGTAGCAGTGTATATTTAGGTAGTACATGTGATGTGTCACACTCTGTCTCAGCCTTGGCAATACAGTGTATAACACAGACCAGGTCCACACCTGCAAATAGCTTACGTCCTGGGGAGGTTCTGGTCCAAGATCGTGACATAGACATCCTGAGAAGAGGAGGGGGAGATAGGTGATATAGAAATAAACAAGTGCGCAAGTAAGATGCTTCCAGATAATAAGTTTTTTTAAAAAAATACAAGAGTTCTGAACAACAACGTCCTGGGAAAGGGGGATGTTATTTAAGATTGGGTATTTAGGAGATGCCTCTCTGAGGATTGCCATTGGAGTCAAACAGCAAGCAAGGACCAGCCATACAAAGATCTGTAGAAAAGGAATTCTGAGCAAAGAGAACCTCTGGTCCAAAGATACAATAATGCTGACAAGCTTGGTGTGCTGAAGGAACTGGCAAAGATTAGTATGGCTAGAGCCCAGAAAATAAGAAAGTCTTAGATGAAATTGAAAAGGGCCTTGATCATGAAGATTCTAGTAACCTTTAATGGAGTGAGCTGTCTTTATTCTAAGTATGCTGAGAGGCCTCCAGATGTTTTCATCTGCGAGTAACTGATTTAGTCATCTGCCATCTCCTGGAGGCTTACTAGACCCTTCCAGAACATCATCATTGCCCCCTTCTCCAGATCTCAGAGCATTTTCCCTTGTTTCAATCCTATCAGTACCTAGTTACCCCAGAAATATGGATACGGGATTTCCTCAACCAGAATGTAGCATCCTGGAGAGCAGAGACTTATATTTAATTTGTGGCTCCCTCGGTAACAAGCACAGTTCCAAGAAAGCACTTAGGTCCAGTATAAGTGCATGCATAAATGAATGATGAATAAATAAACGAAGGAGGGAATGAAAAATAGTTAAAGGAAGAGAGAGCACTATCCCCTTGATGTAGAGCCTGCAACATGCTTCTCACTTTCACTATGTCATTTGATCCACACGAGCACAATGGGTGCATGGGGAAGCATTTGGCAACTGCACAATTATGAGAAGCAAGACATTAGAAAAAGAGTCAGAGAGAAATGAAGATTTTGAGGCTGAGTGCTGGGAAGAATAGTGGAACAACTTTGGAAATAGGGGTTGGGAGGTAGAGTCAATTTGGGGTAGGGGAGGAAGGTGGTGAGAGAAAGTTATGTTCTGATTCAGCTGACAAAAGGCAGAACCAAGTGCAATGCCCAGTAGGCAAATAATTAAAGGTTAAGTTGTGTGGTACAGACAGAAAGAGCTGCAGGAGTTCAGAGGACTCTAATAAAGAAAATGGATTTGGGGCTGAGGAATGAGAATAGACACTGGGTAGCCAAAAGTTAGATTGTTGGGCAAAAGGACACAAAATATTTACTGCAAATAACATGAGACTGGAAAGAAAGGGCAAACTAAGTAATGGAAAATAGAGAGATATCAGGATATTTTAATTAAGAGACAATAAATTAGGAAGAGACCAAAGGGGGGGGAACCCTGAAGAACTGCTATCCTCTATTTGTTTAATTAAAAGATAAAATTACTGCCCTGCTGCTCACTGAACATTTCTGATTTCCAACCTCCAGAGTAAGGGAAATAGGTCTACATTACAGATTGTACTTTTGGCTCCCTTGAAGTTGGGGAAGCTCATGTAACTAGTTCAAGACCCTGACCTGGGGCTGAATATTTGATTGCCATTACATGACTCTGCAGTGTTCTTTCCTCTTTCTGGCATCGTAACTGGCACTGTTCAAGTAGGCACCTGCTTCATCATCCCAGGTCCTTGGGTGACACGTAGCATGAATAAGAAATAGATCTCTCTTGTTTTAAGCCACTGAGATGTAAAGGTTGTTTGCTGCTGCAGCATAACATCATACCATAACTGATGAATCCAACATCAGTGAGAAAAGATAGATTTGGAGTGAGAAAGACTCTTGATCACAAGTAGTGGAGAAACTGAGTTGTTAAACAAGGCACAGACACAGGTTGGCAAATGATAACTGACTTCTATAGTCTGAATGTTTGTGTCCCCCTGCAAAGTTCATATGTTGAAACCCCAAGATGATGATGGTGTTAAGAGGTCTTTGGAAATGATTAGATCATAAGGGTGAAGCCCTCAAGAATGAGATTAGTGTCCTAACCAGAGACCTTAGAGAGCTAGTGGACCCCTTCTGCTATGTGACATTATAGCAAAAAGACGGCCGTCCATGAGAAAGTGGCTCTCACCAGATACCAAATCTGCTGCTGCCACGATGTGGGACTTCCCAGCCTCCAGAACTGTGAGAAATAAATTTCTGTTGTTGATAAGCCACCCAGTTTATGGTATTTTTGTTAGAGCAGCCCACTGACTAAACCCATGACTAAGACATTGACCAAGCTTCTAACCTGCTTATCCTCAAAGGCCTTGCAACAGCGTGGCCCTGGAAACGCAGCTGCAGGTGAGTTCACCCACTCATCCATGCTTCAGCCAGTGAAAAGTAGGATAAGCCATCTCCTTCAGGGCCTCTGGTCAGCTCTCTGAGTGCTGGCTGTGTCATTCTCCTTGCCCCCTCTTCACAGCTAACATGAGCTAGGTTGACTTACCTGAGGATCAAAAAGTTGAGAGGACAGCTAGTGGGGCTTCCAGATCTCCAGTTCCACAGTGCTTACGAAAAAGGCGAGAAAAGAACCAGAGATAATCAGAACCAAAAGTATAAAGTAGAACAATTTATAAACAGTGAGAACAAAATGCTTGATTGGCTTCTGACAAGAAGGATATATTTAGGAAGATAAAACCAAGCTTACAAGAATAAAGCAGGAGTTGATTTTCCATACGATGCCTACAAATATAGGGACTAGTAAAAGGAAAAGAGATGTGCAACATATTAGTGAATATTTTTTTCCCATGGAGGGATGAGGAGGAGGGTGAAAGGGCAAGGAAATGAATGTCTTTTTTAGCTCAATCTTTGACTACTTGTAGTGACCTAATTTTAGATTTGAGGAATTATACTTAAAACTGTATTTGAGATAGTGTTTTTAATATTTTAGATGGAATTCTAAGATTCATTGTGGACTTTAAGTAAGAAACATTTATCAGTTTTTATTTTTAAAACTCAAAATCATGTTTTTAAAAAAGAAAACTTTTTTTTTCTTTTTAAAAGAGGAAAGCGGAACAAGCTAGTAAAACTCATTCTGTTAGCAAATTCGTTTCACAAGAAGAGAATTCTCACTGCCTAACAAAAAGGCCCACCAGGGCAGATGCTCAATTTGCCATTGAATTGTACCTAAATCACATGTGTGTTGATCACATTATATCAGTCAGAGTCTAACAAATCATTCTCACTTTACTCATCAGCCTTGAACCAAGAGTTCAAATCCTGCTGATCATATTTTAATAGACAAAGACATGCTTTGATAGATGGATGGATGGATGGACAAGTATATGGATAGATTTATATAATGAGGCAGCTTCATGTCTTGAAACAGCATAGACTTTGTAAAACAAACCTGAACGAAGGGCTCTTGTGCTTAAAAGCCGTCTAATTAAGAGCTCAGATCAGATGGTGAAGTCAGACTGCCTTAAATTTTGGTGCTGCCATTTACTCCTGTGTGTCCTTCAGCAAGTTCCTTAACCTTTCTGAGTCTCCACGTTCTCATCCATATAAGGAGAATTTGAATATCTATTATATGAAGGTGTGTGGAAGATACATAATAACAATTGTCATTAACCTCAGTTTTCTTTGAATTTCTTATTTAAAAACTTGTATCTCAAAAGTGTTTCTCTTGCCTATATTATAATTTATTGCTCATACTGTGATTTGGAGGAATGTCTCTCGTTCTCTCATTGTTGGTGACCTGTAAGATGTGTCCTAGCTTATCTCAGAAATTCTTCTTACGTCTCCAAAGCATCCGTTTAAATAAGCCTTGACTTCCCAACCTGGGAGTCCGGCGACAGGAGGAGGAATTCCTAGAGAATCAGACTTTGAAGCCTAGTGGGATTTGATTGCAGGACTTTGACAGGACTGGGGGAAACAGAGACTCCACTCTTAGAGGGCACACACAAAGTAGTGTGCACATCGGGACCCCGGGGAAGGAGCAGTGACCCCAGGGAAGACTGAACCAGACCTACCTGCTAGTGTTGGAGGGTCTCCTGCAGAGGCAGGGGGTGGCTATGGCTCACCGTGGGAACAAGGACACTGGCAGAAGAAGATCTGGGAAGTACTCCTTGGTGTGAGCCCTCCCATAGTCTGTCATTAGCCCCACCAAACAGCCAAGGTAGGTTCCAGTATTGGGTTGCCTGAGGCCAAACAACCAACAGGAAGGGAACCCAGCCCCACCCATCAGTAGTCAAGATAATTAAAGTTTTCTTGAGCTCTGCCCACCAGAGCAACAGTCAGCTCCACCCAGCACCAGTCCCTCCCATCAGGAAACTTACACAAACCTCTTAGATAGCCTCATCCACCAGAGGGCAGACAGCAGAAGCAAGAAGAAATACAATCCTGCAGCCTCTGGAACAGAAACCACATTCACAGAAAGACAGACAAGATGAAAAGGCAGAGGGCTATGTACCAGATGAAGGAACAAGTTAAAACCCCAGAAAAACAACTAAATGAAGTGGACATAGGCAACCTTCCAGAAAAAGAATTCAGAATAATGATGGTGAAGATGATCCAGGACCTCGGAAAAAAGAATGGAGGCAAAGATCGAGAAGATGCAAGAAATGATCAACAAAGACCTAGACGAATTAAAGAACAAACACACAGAGATGAACAATACAATAACTGAAATGAAAGCTACACTAGAAGGAATCGATAGAATAACTGAGGCAGAAGAATGGATAAGTGACTGGAAGACAGAATGGTGGAATTCACTGCTGTGGAACAGAATAAAGAAAAAAGAATGAAAAGAAATGAAGACAGCCTAAGAGACCTCTGGGACAACATTAAATGCAATAACATTCGCATTATAGGGGTCCCAGAAGGAGAAGAGAGAGAGAAAGGACCAGAGAAAATATTTGAAGAGATTATAGTTGAAAACTTCCCTAACATGGGAAAGAAAATAGCCACCCAGGTCTAGGAAGTGCAGCGACTCCCATACAGGAGAAACCCAAGGAGAAACCCACCGAGACACATAGTAATCAAATTGGCAAAAACTAAAGACAAAGAAAAATTATTGAAAGCAGCAAGGGAAAAATGACAAATAACATACAAAGGAACTCACATAAGGTTAACAGCTGATTTCTCAGCAGAAACTCTACAAGCCAGAAGGGAGTGGCATGATATACTGAAAGTGATGAAAGGGAAGATCCTACAAACAAGATTACTCTACCCAGCAAGGATCTCATTCAGATTCGATGGAGAAATCAAAAGCTTTAAAGGCAAGCAAAAGCTAAGAGAATTCAGCACCACCAAACCAGCTCTATAAAAAAAGCTAAAGGAACTTCTCTAAGTGGGAAACATAAGAGAAGACAAGGACCTATAAAAACGAACCCAAAACAATTAAGAAAATGGTCATAGGAACATACGTATCGATAATTACCTTAGACATGAATGGATTAAATATTACAACCATAAGACACAGGCTTGCTGAATGGATACAAAAACAAGACCCATATATATGCTCTGTACAAGAGACCCACTTCAGACCTAGGGACACATACAGACTCAAAGTGAGGGGATGGAAAAAGATATTCCATGCAAATGGAAATCAAAACAAAGGTGGAGTAGCAATACTCATATCAGATAAAACACACTTTAAAATAAAGGATGTTACAAGAGACAAGGAAGGACACTACATAATGATCAAGGGATCAATCCAAGAGAAGGTATAACAATTATAAATATATATGCACCCAACATAGGAGCACCTCAATACATAAGGCAACTGCTAACAGCTATAAAAGAGGACATCGACAGTAACACAATAATAGTGGGGGACTTTAACAGCTCACTTACACCAATGGACAGATCATCCAAAATGAAAATAAATAAGTAAACAGAAGCTTTAAGTGACACAAGAGACCAGATAGATTTAATTGATATTTATAGGACATTCCACCCAAAAACAGCAGATTACACTTTCTTCTCAAGTGCACATGGAACATTCTCCAGGATAGATCACATCTTGGGTCACAAATCAAGCCTCAGTAAGTTTAAGAAAATTGAAATCATATCAAGCATCTTTTCTGACCACAACGTTATGATATTAGAAATGAATTATCGGGAAAAAAAACGTAAAAAACACAAACACATGGAGGCTAAACAATATGTTACTAAATAACCAAGAGATCACTGAAGAAATCAAAGAGGAAATCAAAAAATACCTAGAGACAAGTGACAATGAAAACACGACAATGCAAAACCTATGGGATGCAGCAAAAGCAGTTCTAAGAGGGAGGTTTATAGCTATACAAGCCTACCTCAAGAAACAAGAAAAATTTCAAATAAACAATCTAACCTTACACCTAAAGGAACTGGAGAAAGAAGAACAAACAAAAGCCAAAGTTAGCAGAAGGAAAGAAATCATAAAGATCAGAGCAGAAATAAATGAAATAGAAACAAAGAAAACAATAGCAAAAATCAATAAAACTAAACTCTGGTTCTTTGAGAAGATAAAAAAAATTGATAAACCATTAGCCAGACTCATCAAGAAAAACAGGGAGAGGACTCAAATCAATAAAATTAGAAATGAAAAATGAGAAGTTCCAACAGACACCGCAAAAATACAAAGCATCCTAAGAGACTACTACAAGCAACTCTATGACAATAAAATGGACAACCTGGAAGAAATGGACAAATTCTTAGAAAGGTATAATCTTCCAAGACTGAACCAGGAAGAAATAGAAAATATGAACAGACCAATCACAAGTAATGAAATTGAAACTGTGATCAAAAATCTTCCAGCAAACAAAACTCCAGGACCAGATGGCTTCACAGGTAAATTCTATCACACATTTAGAGAAGAGCTAACACCCATCCTTCTCAAACTTTTCCAAAAAATTGCAGAGGAAGGAACACTCCCAAACTCATTCTATGAGGCCACCATCACCCTGATACCGAAACCAGACAAAGATACTACAAAAAAAGAAAATTACAGACCAATATCACTGATGAATATAGATGCAAACATCCTCAACAAAATACTAGCAAACAGAATCTAACAACACATTAAAAGGATCATACACCGTGATCAAGTGGGATTTATCCCAGGGATGCAAGGATTCTTCAATATATGCAAATCAATCAATGTGATACACCATATTAACAAGGTGAAGAAAAACCATATGATCATCTCAGTAGATGCATGCAGAAAAAGCTTTTGACAAAATTCAACACCTATTTATGATAAAAACTCTCCAGAAAGTGGGCATAGAGGGAACCTACTTCAACATAATAAAGGCCATATATGACAAACCCACAGCAAACATCGTTCTCAATGGTGAAAAACTGAAAGCATTTCCACTAAGATCAGGAACAAGACAAGGATGTCCACTCTCACCACTATTATTCAACATAGTTTTGGAAGTCCTAGCCATGGAAATCAGAGAAGAAAAAGAAATAAAAGGAATCCAAATAGGAAAAGAAGAAGTAAAACTGTCACCGTTTGCAGATGACATGATACTATACATAGCAAATCCTGAAGATGCCACCAGAAAACTACAAGAGCTAATCAATGAATTTGGTAAAGTTGCAGGATACAAAATTAATGCAGAAAAATCTCTTGCATTCCTATACACTAATGATGAAAAATCGAAAAGAGAAATTAAGAAAACACTCCCATTTACCACTGCAACAAAAAGAATAAAATACCTAGCAATAAACCTACCTAGGGAGACAAAAGACCTGCATGCAGAAAACTATAAGATACTGATGAAAGAAATTAAAGATGATACCAACAGATGGAGAGGTATACCATGTTCTTGGATTGGAAGAATCAATATTGTGAAAATGACTATACTACCCAAAGCAATCTACACATTCAATGCAACCCCTATCAAATTACCAATGGCATTTTTTACGGAACTAGAACAAAAAATCTTAAAATTTGTATGGAGACACAAAAGACCCTGAATAGCCAAAGCAATCTTGAGAAAGGAAAATGGAGCTGGAGGAATCAGGCTTCCTGACTTCAGACTATACTACAAAGCTACAGTAATCAAGAATATATGGTACTGGCACAAAAACAGAAACACAGATCAATGGAACAAGATAGAAAGCCTAGAGATAAACCCACGCACCTATGGTCAACTAATCTATGACAAAGGAGGCAAAGATATACAATGGAGAAAAGACAGTCTCTTCAATAATTGGTGCTGGGAAAACTGGACAGCTACCTGTAAATGAATGAAATTAGAACATGCCCTAACACCATACACAAAAATAAACTCAAAATGGATTAGAGACCTAAATGTAAGACCAGACACTATAAAACTCTTAGAGGAAAACATAGGAAGAACACTCTTTGACATAAATCACAGCAAGATCTTTTTTGATCCACCTCCTAGAGTAATGGAAATAAAAACAAAAATAAACAAATGGGACCTAATGAAACTTCAAAGCTTTTGCACAGCAAAGGAAACCATAAACAAGATAAAAAGACAACCCTCAGAATGGGAGAAAATATTTGCAAACGAAGCAACTGACAAAGGATTAATCTCCAAAATTTACAAGCAGCTCATGCAGCTCAATATCAAAAAAACAAACAACCCAATCCAAAAATGGGCAGAAGACGTAAATAGACATTTCTCCAAAGAAGATATACAGATTGCTGACAAACATATGAAAGAATGCTCACCATCATTTATCATCAGAGAAATGCATATGAAAACTACAATGAGATATCACCTCACACCGGTCAGAATGGCCATCATGAAAAAATCTACAAACCATAAATGCTGGAGAGTGTGTGGAGAAAATGGAACCCTCATACACTGTTGGTGGGAATGTAAATTGATACAGCCACTATGGAGAACAATATGGAGGTTCCTTAAAAAACTAAAAATGGAATTACCATATGATCAAGCAATCCCACTACTGTGCATATACTCTGAGAAAACCATAACTGAAAAAGACACATGCACCCCAATGTTCATTGCAGCACTATTTACAATAGCCAGGTCATGGAAGCAACCTAAATGCCCATCGACAGATGGATGGATAAAGAAGATGTGGTACATATATACAATGGAATATTAATCAGCCATAAAAAGGAATGAAATTGGGTCATTTGTTGAGACGTGGATGGATCTAGAGACTGTTATACAGAGTGAAGTAAGTCAGAAAGAGAAATACAAATATCATATATTACCGCATGTATGTGGAACGTAGAAAAATGGTACAGATGAACCAGTTTGCAGGGCAGAAGTTGAGACACAGATGTAGAGAACAAACGTATGGACACCAAGGGGGGAAAGTCGCGGGGGGGTGGGGATGGTGGTGTGCTGAATTGGGCGATTGGGATGGACATGTATACACTGATGTGTATAAAACTGATGACTAATAAGAACCTGCTGTATAAAAAAATAAATAAAATAAAATTTAAAAATAAAATAAAAATAAAATAATAATAAATAAGCCTCGAATCTTAACACCTATTCTCCTGAAGTGGGGGATGGTGGAGGGCATGAAAGCAATCAAGCCAATTGTTCGGGATGGTATAAATGAAATTAATGTTTTGCCTTTTCTTTTATACTTCCAATATTAGTGTAGGTGTTAAATAGATTTTTAAAACAGTGTAAATATGTTAAAGAGTTTGACCAAGAAAAATCATAGCATCTTGTATTCTTAAGAAAGTTTTTGTTGGAGCTTCCCGGGTGGCTCAGTGGTTAAGAATCCGCCCGCCATGCAGGGGCCATGAGTTTGAGCCCTGGTCTGGGAAGATCCCACATGCTGCAGAGCAACTATGCCTGTGTGCCACAACTACTGAAGCCCGTGCACCCTAGGGCCCGCGCTCCATAACAAGAGAAGCCACCGCAATGAGAAGCCCACGCATCACAATGAAGAGTGGCCCCCACTCGCTGCAACTAGAGAAAGCCTGTGCACAGCAACGAAGACCCAACGCAGTCAAAAATAAATAAATTAAAATAAATAAATTAAAAAATAAAGCTTTTGTTGTTGTTAGAGAGTAAAAAAAAGTTTAACATAAATAGCAGTTTACTGCTATTTAAACAATACTGTTTATTGATTCCTTAGTGAATCCAATGCTAAATAGTTTACAATAATGTTTATGTTTAATACTCAGAAAGATCGTACAAGGGTTGCTATCCTCATCTTGCCAAAAAGGAGCCTGAGGCTTAAAGGGTTACAGCGTACCCATGTCATGTCATATGACTAGAAAGTGAAGTGAAGCAGGATCTAAACATAGGCAGGCTGGTTCCAGAGCCCAGGCTCCTTACTACTACACTAAATTGCCTCTCAAATAATCATAGTGTGTTAAATCCATCTGGACGGGACCTTGGAGATCATATAATCCTGTCTCTTTGTATTACTGCTTGTAAATGTAAAAGAAGAGAGAAGTTAAACGATCTGCCCAAGGTTATATACTTCTGTCTTTTCCTCAACATAATACACTCTCGTTTGAAACACATTTCTAGGATTTATACAACCTAATGGCATAGTCATGGTGTTTTTTTAATTGAATACCAATAAAAGAGTCATTTCATTTGTTTTTCTATCTCATGCCTGTGAACGAAATGTAAAACTGTATTGCAAAGCCAAGAGTCCTTATCTTCACTAATAGCCTGTTTTTTCATAGAAGGAGGAAAACCATCCTTAGGCTGAGTCTGTTTAAAATGAAATAAGTGTGTGGTCATTTTCCTGTGAAGAACATCTCTGAAGCATTAAGGAGAAAGATATGCTGACTGGCCTTCAAAGTCATGTAACTTTAACTTACAGCCAACACATCAACTTTAGAAAAGTACAGTCTCTCCTACACAGCTAGTGTTATGCATTTTATAAGGTCCCCAATATCACTTCACTATAGTTCCAGCCAGAAAACCAGTGGGGCTAAAAATGCTTTGCCTTTTCAATAGGCAAATTGATTTTGTTTTTAACTTTAAATTTTTTTCATTTGATCAATTTTTACTCTTTATTCAGACACTAGAAGAGATGTTTACAAGGATGTATAGTTATCTGAATGAGCTTCTGATTTTAAAGTCAGGGATTATTTTTCTTGAAAGTTTAAGAAAGGGGTGACTTCTGCTTTATACAAAGCCAGAAAGCAAGAACAACTCTGGATCATTTTCCTTGAAAACTACATACCATGACTGAACACAATTTAAAATTCCATCCATTAGATAAAATTTGTTAAAAGTTCTGCATAAGAGCTTATCTTGGTCTTTTACCTAAAGGACTAGCTCCTTCACTAATTTTTTAACCTTAGTTGAGTTACTGACCCCTCTGAACCTCAGCTTCTCTACCTATAAAGTGGGAGAGATAACTGTCCACCCATAAAATTTTTATAAGGGTTAACGGCTCAGCTGTATATAATAAAATGTTTAAGACGATCCTTGTTACTCAATAAATATCTGGTGTTATCTTTGTGAGTTCAGTGTTCAATTACCATACATTCATCTAGTCCTGAGGCTTCAATTGCTACCTTTAGGCATATGATGGACAAATATTTTTGCAGGCCTGACTCTCATGCTCTGAGTATTTATTCACTCCTTTAATACGTATTTATTATCAACTAAGTGTCAGGTGTTGGTCTGGGTGCTGGAGTTACAGCAGTGAACAAAACAGATAAAACGTTCCATTATTGAGCTTACTTTCTATTAGGAAAACATGATAAGTAAGTAAACATATATATAGTTTATTAGATAAGTGCTCAGGTAAGAAAAAAAGCGTACAAATGACATAGGGCTCATTAAGACATTTTGGACAAATGTTAAGAAGTGAAGAATGAATATTATAATTTTAGATAGAGTGATCAAAAAAGGCTTCCATAAGAAGGCAACATTTTTATGAAAGTGTGAAGGATACGAGGAAGCAAATCCTAAGGATATTAGATTAATTTTGTCCTATACCACAACAGACATTTATTGAGTACCAACCATGTACCATGTATTTTACGTATCTCTTTCACTCCATATGTCTAAATTTAACCCATCATCTTCCCTCCCAAACCTATTACATGTGCAGTGTTTCTGGCACCACTGTTCTTCTAATTACCCAGGCAGGCAATTAACTGTGTCATAGCTGATGCTTCCTTTCCATCCCCCATCCACACACACCAAGATCCATCTATTCAGCAGCCAAGTCCTACAAAATTTACCTCCACAATTCTTTCATGTCATTCTATTCTTTTCTGTTTCTGTTGATAACCAGTGTATTTCCGGCCCATATTACCTTTACCTGGACTATTTTAATAACCACCTAGCTGGTGCCTCAAAGCCCAGTCAATGGCAGTCAGTTCAATCTCCACATATGCCAACGGGCTTGTCAGTTCACAGTTCCAAAATCTTCAACAACTCAGTGGCTCAATAGTATCCAAGCTCTGGGTCAACTCACTCAGATTTTCTGGGCCTCCTCATCATTGAAACGGTGGTTACAACATCCTATTCTTTCAGCACAGTGTCCAAGGTCAGAAAGGAGCAAGCTCTGCCTCAATGAAAACTTACACATTGCCATGAACACCTGCAACAGCAGACTTTTTTTATTGCCATGGCTGTGTCACATGTTTGCACTTCTAACAATCATGGGAAAAAGGAAGCCCAATTAACATGCACCCCCTCAATACACACACTTCCAATATCTGAATAGAATCAAGGATTCTTTAGCAAGGAAGGAGAGCAAGAATGGCTTTTGGATTGACATCAAATAATTTCTGCCAAACCCTTTATTGCATAAGCTATTGAGTATGATATTCAAGCCTTCTGAGATCTACCTTCCTGAGATTTTCTTTCTACAGCATGCTCTAGCCAATGTGTGCTCTGAACTCTCCCATCTCCATGCCTTAGGTCAGTTGTTCTCAATGTGTGGTCCAGGGACTAGGATATTATTTGCCTTTTTCATTCTCATTCTCACGCAAATGCACAGTGGAGTTTTCCAGAGGCTACTTGATATGTGTCATCCAACAGTTTCAATGCAGAAGCAGGCATTAGAATCTAGCGTTCTTCTATTAAGCCAAACAATGAAGGGATTTTCAAAAATGTACACATTGCCATTCTTCTCATTAAATTTATTTTTAGAAAATATACTTATTTTTATAAAAATATGTTAATGTCAATATGCAATGCATATATTATTGTTTTTAAATGAAATACAAAATTTTTAATGCCTGTTTTACTTTCTAGTATGATAAATATCAATAGATATAATTTTCATAAATAAGAGCTCTCTGAGGTCCTCAATATTTTTTAACATTACAAAGGGTTCTTGAGATCAAAAGGCTTGAGAAGTGTTGCCCGAGCCCAGATTACACAGCCTCCTCTACCTCAAAGCTGTGTCCTGCATTACTAAATGCTTATCACAAAAGACATGTCAAATGATCTTCCTCAGTCCTTAGAAGCTCTTATTCCACTGAATCCCAGTGCATTCATTTTCTATGGCTGCAAAAGAAATTACCCCCAAATTTATCAGCTTGAAACAACAATATTTACCTCATAGCTTCTGTTGGTCGGGAATATGAGTGTGGCTTAGCCATGTGCTTCTGACTCAGGGTCCCTCCCAAGTCTGCAGTCAGGATGTCAGCTGGGGCTGCAGTCGTCTCAAGGCTCAACTGGGGGAAGACGAGGTCCACGCTCACTCCCATGGCTGCTGACAAGACACGGGTCCTTCTGCACTCTTGGCTAAGTCTCCTCACAAAATGGTAGCTTGCTCTCTACCTCAACCCCCAGAGAAAGATTTCACATAGAAGGGGAAAGAGAGAGACAGCGAGAGAGAGAGAGAAAGAATGAGAGAAAGAAAGATTGAAGCCAGGGCCTGCTGTTTGTGGGACCCAAGGCAAAAGGAAAATGTAAAGTCCGTAATTCAAAAAGCAGGAAAAAAGTTCTATCAAAAGCTTTTTTCCTTTCTTTTGTTAGTCTCTTTCTTCAGTTGTCATGGTGATTTTTATTTGCTGTCATTCTGAATAGAGAAAGGTTAATTTTTTTAATTATTAGCATGACTTTTACTGTTAATTTTTATATTGTACAAAGCCAGGTTTCAATGCAAGTGTAAGAACATTAAATCTGTATACAGAATCTCTACAGGATCATACTTTGTAGCTCATACAGGCACATACATTTTGTTCCTTCAAGAACAGTAGAAACTGTTGCATAAAACTAACTCAAATGTTTTTAATTCATTGCTTGATATTTACACATTGTGCCAACCCTCTCTACCTTCAGTGTACTGATGAGTAAGAAAGGACTGAAAAGAACAGGAACTATGGGTTGTCTTTTCTCTTTCTTATCAAGTCATAATTTTTAGCACCAGTGGCTGGCTAATCCAGAAGAGTAACATGAAAAAAATATATGGTAGAGTTCCTTGGTCATTCATCGCCTTCTTCGTATCTGCTAAAAAAAGTTCTGGGTTGAAAGGAAAGGACATCTTGTTGGGCTGTCAGGGCCTCCACTTACTCAATTGTAGAAGTAGCCCATTTACTGCGTACTTGCTTTGAGTCTCATGAGCTCCTATGAATCACAGACTCCTGTGCCTATATATATTGAGAACACCTATATAGGAATGGGGTGGCCGAAAAAGGAGGCAGACACACATATTGAATCTACCTCTTCTGCTCATATGCACACTCCATTGCGTCACTGGGCTCCGCTTATGAAATTCAAAGATAAAATTTCAGGTTGATGACTGACAGCAGAACATTAAACCAAATGCAGGTCCCTGTGTGGGCAGTCCACATGCCCATGAAGTCAGCCCTGCCTACCACTTTTGCTGTATTAGAGGAGAGTTGCTGGGTCCAGCCCATACTCAAGTGGAGGGGATAACACAAGGGCATGAATACCAGGAGGCAGGGGTCATTAAGGGCCATGTTAGATGCTTCCTACCTCATCCAATATCATTTTTCTCTCTTGATTTATTCCTTTCTTCCTTGTACGCTATAGTTATTTTCGTGCATATTATCTTAGTACTGTACTTGATGGTAACCTCCTCAAGGACAAGGTCCCTGTCTGATATATATCCTGGCACTCCTTTGTCTTATATAATATGCAACACTTAGCAAGCCCTGAAAACATGCTTATGGAATGAGTGAATGGATGAATGAATAAATGATGCAATGGAAGTTTGATTTATATTCTGATGAGTGGTCTTTGTTAAAAACAATCAGTATGAGAACCTGACCTTCATATTTTCCTCAAGTGTTGCCAGATCTTATGACTGACTGCCTTTATGATTTCAGATTTTTATCTTTCCACAAACCACATATTCTAATTTCTCTTTTTACCCCTTTGTCGTGAACTGTCCTCTCTTCAAGCATAGGTTCTTTCTGACCTCTAAAAAATCTTATTTAGGTTATTGTCATGGGTGAATTATTGTATTTGAGAAGAGAATTAATGATACAAAAGACAGCTGGAGCATATCTGGAGAAACTGTTCCATTAGCATTTACATTTTTATTTTGGGCCGCATCAAAATGGCAGGGGAGCTACGCCCTTTTAATGGTTCGCACATGTGGTCAGGCATTGTGTGAGCAAATAATGCTTCCCAGAGCTTGTATTCAATTTTCAGAAAAAGAAAATAAAAATGAGCAGAAGCCTTTGTAGATCTAAGCATTTTCTTCAGTTTTCTTCATTGGTCTATCCCACAATGCATAAGCTTTCACTTCCAGATCTGTTTCAAGGGTCTTTTATAATGACAGAAGCTAAGTCTTTGTTTCCAAGGAGCAGAATACAAAATGCATCAGTGTGCCATTTAAGAAGAACTATTCTGTCAGTCTTATTTATGCACTCAAGATAATACAGTGTTTTTAAAAAAAGCTGGACCCAGCCTCTGCCTGTTTATTCAGTATAAACAGAAGCATCCCTTTTGACGTTTTAAGGACAGGGTGTGTGCTAATTTCACCAAGTAAAAGCCATGGCACTTGGCCATAGATATCCTTGTCTAGAGCAGCCTTGCCGCTTCACAATATTGTGAAAGTGCACATAAAGGATAATATGGTGATGCACATCAAATATTAATATGCATTGACACATAGTCATCTATTACAGCAGCAAAGTGCCCAGACTGAGCCGGGTTATGAGTAGGGCTATGCCTTCTTTCACCTTTGTCTTCACATGTCAGCCTTCCCTCCTCTCCTACGTCAAAACAAAACACTCTGTACCCTTACCAGCAACTCCAAGGAAGTGCTGGCAGCACAGTAACTGGTGTCCTCATATTGGCCTATTTACGTACAATAGAACACCTATCAGCTAATGTGTGATCAAGAGAGGAATGGTATTTATTGTTTCGGATTTATGATACTGTGAACTGAGCAAAAGTGAGAGCCATGCAAGGGATTGGGAGAGGGGGGCAGAAGTTCACAAGCAATGTATATTTATTTCTTTAGCAACTTCTCACCAGCATTTTAGCGATAAATGCATTGCAGTTTTATCATGTTTCATGTAAGAATGTATGAATAACCAAGCAACAATTCAACTCTGTAGTTCAGAAATAAGTGTTAGTTAAATAGTTCAATCGAGTATGTATTTTTCTCTTTGTACAAAGCTACAAAAGCAGTTGTGCTGCAGCCATTTGCTGCATTCAGACCTTCCTCCTCCCTACTGTGTATCACACCCCCTCGAGTAGGCACCCATCCCATATCCTGTTTCGTTTTAGACTAGTACCACCCCTAGATAGGAAGGAAACACTAGGAATCTGTTTATGCATTTCTAAATCTCCCAGTTTAAAAAGATATATGCCAAAATCAGTGTACTGCTTCTAGACAGATTTTTCTATTACTGGGGCACAACTTCAGATCTCTTCCCAGGGAAAATGCAAGTACTGAATTTTATACCCCATGATAATATGTTCAAGCAGAAATTTTGCTTTCCATTACACAGAAAAACATTTCTATCCTTTATAACTGTGCCTGAGTAAGTTTCACCAACTTCTTAGATTTGAACTGTGCTGTTTTCCATGTCTTCCCCATCCAGCAGTTTTTTTTCTTTCTCCTACAAAAACCCTGTATCATAATGAAAGTCCTTCCTGTGTCCTGTGAATTTCTTCCTCAGATAAGACCTTACCCAGCACCAACTTAACTAGTAACCTCACACTTGATCATAGGCACATCCCTTATCATCCCTGCTCAATAATTCAAAAGCTCAATAGAAATGCTTTAAATTGAAATTGAACCACCATTAACAGTCCTAGAAAAGTAGGCATCATTCAAGCAAAACAACCATCACCACCCTCTTAGTCACCAACTCAATGCCCGACATAGCTGGAAGTCTGGATTTCTCACTGACTGCCACTGCATTTTCTCCAGATCAATTAATTAGTCCTGACTGAGTAAACTTCTGATCACTTCCCTTCATCTGGACATTAGTGTATTCCCTTTACATTAGGCAGTAGTATACCTCATCCCTTCCCTCTTTTTTCAGGCTTCTCTGCTGCTCATTAATTTTCTCACAGTCAACCAGCCAGCTCTGCCCCCTGTGGTTATAGGAAATTATCCATGCAATGAACCTAATTTAGAAAACTCAGCTGCGTAAAGAAGCGGCAACATTATTCTTCTCAGAGTCCCATCTATGTTTACTTTCATGCTGAAGTTTCTCAGTGGTCACTGACAAAGAAATAGATACTGAATTGAGAATCTTTTTGCAGAAGCCATTGGACAACTAATAAAGAAATCTGAGGATAGAGTCTAAATTAAGTGCTTAAAAAAGCAAAACTCTAGCATCCATCTTCCTTATCCTTAATGTGGAAAGACTCGTATAAAACACTGACCATATACTCTGAGATTATACATTTTAAAACTCGTGTCTTTAATATTAGAAAATATTAAACAAAATTTACAATCTGCTACACACAATTTACAATAGGTAAATTCTAACTCAAATTTTGAAGTTTTACTATAGGATAACTGTTTTGAAGTTCTGTTCAAGAACTGCCAGTGTTCTCCACATGCCTGACACAGCTCTATGGAGTATGACACTAACATTGAGAAAACATTCCACTTAATTTGATACATTTCACAGCTTCTCTTTGATTTTACTCTTGAAAAGACAAGAACCTACCATATTTATTAATAAATAAATATATAACAAAACACTGAAGGGCACTCATGATTTTTTTACAGACTGCAACCTTATGCTATATTTAAATTGAAATAATGTGTTGGCTAATTATAGTCTGTGTTGACTTAATGCAAATTGTAGCAAAATGAAGAGCAGGAATTATCCATAAAATAGAATTCCATTTTAGTGTTTATGATAAATCAACTATGGATAACCTTTATGTATGGGAGATATATTCAAAATTATCCCATGAATAAAGAAATATGGGAATATTGTGTTTTCACAATAAATACATGTATAAGAGATATTTGACTGTCACAAAGTATATCTGTAAGCTGGTCATGCTTTGATCCCAAATTCTTCCCGTCTGCAGTGTTCTTTCACAGAATTTCAGAGGAAAGACTCATTTTGTTAATCTTTCTTTAACATCCTTCTTAATTACTTTGAAATGTGTGATTATCTTTAATCATTGAGAGTTGCTAGGCCTTCCTCCAACAAGTATAGTCTGTCCCAGATTCATGTAATCTAAGGATAATAGAAACATCACTAAAAAGGAGATTATAGATGTGGTGAGGGGAAAGATCTCCCAGTTTAATATTGTGTCCAGCTAGCAAAGCTAATGAAACTTTTCCCCACTAATAAAACAACTGGAAATATAGATGGATGTTAGATAGATAGATAGACAGCTATTTTTTTAACTATCAAAAGCTGCAGATATTTTACTAACTAAAAGACTAATAAAATGGAATTTTAAAATGAGATCAACATTACCAATTCTTTGCCTGAAGAAACAAAGACTACCCACCACTACATCCAGCCTGTTTTGAAAAACATAAGGACAAACCAGTCAGAGAACTGGGTGGCCTTCTCTATGTAGATCAGTGATGCTTTCGTAGAAAGCCAAAGTGCTGCTATGCCCCTCTTCTTTCTCATGATCACTGCTCTCTCTCTCTCAATGTGCAGGCAGAAACCACAATTCCTAGAATATAAGTAGGCAAGAAGTGGGGATACCAGCAGTTGGTGTAGTTCCCACACAAAAAAAATGCCACAGGCAGAGGAGGTGGCATACAGGGAGAGTTATGGATGCTGGGCATATCCATGATTGTTGATTTTTGTGTCTGAATCTATTCAAAGTGTCTTAGAGAAAAGGTGGGAAGGCTGTCTCTTTTAGATAAAAACCTAGGTACTGGACATTGGACTAGAAGATGTGGCCATCAACCCAGCACTCAGATGTAGACATGAAAAAGGAGTATGTAGACATGAAAAAGGGCAGGGAATAGGATAAATCACAATCTACACACTTTGCATATTGGCAAACTAGTTTTAGGTAAATCAAGACATGTTCTAAAGATGAAGAAGCAAGCCAACAAACCAACCAAAAAAATTCCCAACACCTTCTCATTTTTCATACTCTATAACATAGGGAAATCCAACATAATATTTAATTTGCTCATTGGGAGATATCTACATCATTTTTATTGTAATGAGATCAAGAATATAATGCATCTAAAGCATTTGGCTCCTGGCAAGTAGTAAATCCGATAAACAGTATTATTATTGATAATAATAATAAAACAGAGAATCAAAAACTACTTTCTTGACTGTAAATGAATAATTCCCAAAACAAATGAGTACAGATTAAAAGAAAAATTCCCACTCCACAACAAGAGAAGCCACCGCAATGGGAATATCCCACATGCCATAGAGCAACAAAGCCTGTGCTCCATAACTACTGAGCCTGCGCTCTAGAGCCCACGTGCCGCAACTACTGAAGCCTGCACACCTAGAGCCCGTGCTCCTCAACAGAGAAGCCACCACAATGAGAAGCCTGCACACCACAACAAAAAGTAAGAGTAGCCCCTGCTCACCCAACTAGAGAAAGCCCATGTGCAGCAATGAAGACCCAATGCAGCCAAAAATAAAAATAAATAAATAAATAAAAGACAAATTCCCAGGCAGAATCAATGAATTAGTGAATACATGCCCACTCCAGACATATCCCGGAAAATGTTTTTAATCATAAAAATAGAAGAAAAAAAAAAAAAAACCCTGAAAACATCCAGGTAGAAAGAGACACGTTACCTACTCCCTCAAAAGGGTTCAACTAAAAAAAAAAAAAACAAAACAGCGTTACTATGAATATTACAGAATTAGGGATTTTTTTATAGGAATAAGACCTTATGCATTTGTGGGAACTGCTGAAGAAGTAAGAAGTCTGCTGCTTCTGTATCTGGTGTTGGCCCTGATAGTGCTATAGGTCAGCAAGGGCACTGGTCAGGAAGAGAAGCTGGGTATGAGATAGGGAAGACAGCAAGGACCAACTGGAATGCACCTCTGCCACTCACAGCCTCCAACCTCAGTGATGTGGGTAACTTGCAGAAGACGTTGTTACCTTTTATTATGGAGCTGCCTACCCACTGGCTCAGGACTCAGAGAAACCGATGGAGGAAATCTAGTGGGAGCTTGAGATGCTGCAGCCTCCACTGCTGCCCCACAATAATGAAGTGAGGTACCAGCAGATCAGCAACAATCACTGTGGCCTGCAGCTGCTTCTGGTGCCTTTTATGAACCTTCACAGTAAAATAGCTGCTGCTTTATTTCCAGGTGATTCTCCTGTGGCCCAGAACCAATGCAGGAAAGCAAATTCTGGGAAATGTAATTCCATTTTTATTCCAGTAAATTTCATGTAATTCCAGTTTATGTGCCTGCAAAAGAACAAAATGAGAATAACCTCAGACTTCTCCTCTGCCAATTTAAATTCCAGAAGACAGTGGAACAGTAACAACTGAATTAGGAGAGAAATAAGCTATGAGCTAAGGATTTAGTTCCTGTATTAGTTATTTTTTTCCTGTTTGAAGACATCTGTCATCTTCAGCTCACTCAGATTTTCAGAATGTTCTTAGGCTTCCCACACCTTCATCTGCCATTGTTCTTTCTCTGTTTGCAATCCTTTTCCAATAGCTCAGTGTTACCATATACGATGATGCTCCTGGGGCAGTTCTCCAAACTTCACACTTCTACTTGTGTCTTATCACTCTTAGTTATGGTACATGGAGTACTGAATTTTACTAATAAAATTTATCTTTCTATCTTTTCTCTCCATTTCATGTTCAGACACAGTCATCCTTTAAATCAGCTTCTGGTATACTATGGTTCTTTCAATCAGGGGCCCATGTTTACCACAAAATCAAGAGCTAAAGACAGTCTTTAGGTCATCCAAGCTTTGTTCATTAACAAAATCCCAGGCCCTCTTGAGTATTTGCCTTTTTGATCCCAATTCCTGCCCTGCTTTTCTTCATGTGGTTCTTAAACTTTGTTTCCCAGTGTCACCGTATTTACCCCACAAATTATAGATATCTATAATGTATGTTTGTTTTTATTTTTATCCTCTTTAAATCAGTTAACTTAATGTATAAGTTAAATACTGAATTTTAGGAGGAAAAAAAACTAGCAGATTCATTCGCTTCGAATTACAATCAATGAGATGCCTCAGCAAGATACCATTAATTAAATCTCCCCTTTTTAAACTAACAACAACAACAAAAAGAAAATAGAGTATAAATCAATTTTGTATGATTTTTGTTTGTCATATGAACTTTGATTTGTATAATACTAAGGCTTAGCTCTTTCTTTGGTGTCATTTGGGAGCTGTATGGAAGCTTTTCTCACCAACGTTCAAATAGTTCTGACTGCCCGCTGGTAACAAACAACTGACAAATTCAGTTTCATTTTCTACTTAGGAAGTTAAATTAACAAAAATATTCCTAAAATATTTATATCCTCCAGGCAAACTACCCTAGGTAGTCAGCCTGCAGTCCCCATGCCTTATCTGTTGCTCCCATTGGGACTAACTCCGCCACCAGGAAAGGACTCACTCTCCACGACCCTGCCCACTTGGAGCAGATTCCCAGGACACCCTCATTTAATCCTTTTTTTCAGACCAGACTTTGAGAAACACTATTGTGAAAGACGATTTATTGTATATTTTCTGGCTGATCAACAAAGGATAAGAACTGCTGAGTCTGTTTTGAAAAATGATAGTTCTCTGGGCACCCAAAATGTTTAATCTATTTTGTCCTTCAGCTTTTACCATATACTCTCATTTTCCTTTCTCTTCAAAAATTTTTTCTTACTTTCTATGCTTCTTTAAAGAAGTAGAGAACTCTGGAACCTTCAATAATCAAAAATTCTCTTTCTTCCCTTGACATCCTGCTTCACCCTATTTCTTCTAAGAGTCCTGTGATCAGTCCTCCTGGAAAGTGACTGGTAAAATAAAAGGAAGTTGAGTAAGCAACCCTTCCAATCCCAGAGTAGGATTAGTGCAATAATATAGAAAGAAAGACAGCACCTGTGTTTGGAAAGATATAGCCTCTCTTTGGGATACGAATGAGGAATATGTATTCTTGAGCTTTTTAAAATGCTTTTACAACTTGAGATGATCAGAAGATAAGAAGATAAATGCCTAAAAATGCTATTTAATAGATAAAGGACAGGAGTATTACACATTTGAGAGGTCACTTTAAAATGGAACAAAAGTTAAAAAAATAAAACAAGACATATATTTTGCCCTTTAAGTGTTAGCATACAATTCAGTATGCTGTTGAGAGCACAGGGATGATTGCAAGTCAAATGAAGGTTATGTTATAATTGATACTCTGAATTGTTAAGGAGAAGCAAAGGTGAAATAGAATGCTTTTTATTATTTCTTTTGTTGAAATCTTATTAAAAACTTTTAATGGAATGCAAACTAGAAACCATCTTCAAGGTCTCAAGTTAGGTTAGATGTGCAGCCATTAATAGTATCACTTAATATAAAGCTTTTTGAAAATAACTTTCCCAACACAGACATGGGCTAACATGTTTTCTATCTTCTTTGTATTTTCTTTGCTATTTCAGAGAAAGTTTTGAGCCCAAACAATATAAAGTATGATCATCATAATCAATCTTGATTCTGAAATATAGCTGAAAATCTCTGGATTACAATTTACACTCAAAAAATAAAAACTAGTAAATAAATTTAGCATTTTAATTCAATGGTTCTCAGTCATGCTTAAATGTTCAAACAGCTGAAGATTTATGACTTCTTTGCAGATTTCCATGAAGTAATGATATTTTAATTGAGTTGAAGGAATTAGGAAGAAATTCACCTGCAGAAATATGACAGTTTGTATATGTATGTAAGTCTCTACATGTAAAAAGTAATGATTCATAACATATACTTGAGAATTAACACATACAAGGTTTTGTCTCATTTCTTATGTGCTCTTGGCTCATTCATTTTGTCAACTTATAGCAGCACATGCCACTAGACAAATTGAAGAAGCAATGAAACAAAAAAGGGAGGGGTGTAGGAGAAAAATTTACAAATCAGAAAAAAATCTTTTCTGTTTTTCTTAAGAAATTGGAAAAAAAGCTGTTATTATTTTATTTTAGTGACAGAACATCTTGATTGAGCTCCCAACAGAATTGTTTCCTAGAAGCAGAGTATGAAACCTACTATTTTAGTGTGTATTTGTTCAGACACATTTCCAAAAGAGAACACTTTATATGAGCAAGCAAAAATAGCATAATTACACCAAGTTTCTTCACATTATGAAAAGTGAAGGCCTTTAAAATAATTTTCATCATGTAAAACCAATTCCCCATGTAACATTCTGATCATTTTGAACACAGTTTATATATTATTCTAATTATTTGACTAACCTTGTCTGTCCTATTGAATCACCATCTAACAACTTCTCAATGCCCTTTATTCTTAGTAAAGAAAAATGTGCAAACTTTAATACAGATATGCTATCATGAAAAGCCAATGCAAAATACAAGGACCCTGAAGAGAAAAAAAGAAACAAAGACAATATTTATAAATGCAATATCTTGTGCATGTTATAATCATCATTTCAGAGGAAGGAAGCAATTCTGAAAACAAATTTTCAAAGCTATTTTTACGCTAACATTATTTTTTTCTAAATGTACACCCATTATGGTAGAGTTATCTTTTCCTTCCTTAAGTTCAGAATTGTCAAAGTTAATTTCCTGGTATGCAGTGTGCCTTTATTTTTTGTTATTTAAATGGTTTAGCTAAAGTTAGATTAGAGTGCCCATTTGTTTATACATTTGAAGGCACTGTGAGCTGAAAAGGCAAATTCTGTATAACATATCCATGTGAAGATCCTCCCAGTACTTCCAACAATGCTTCTGATGAAGTGTGTTCAGTAATTTATTAATACTTTTTATGCTTTAAGAGTTCTAATAATGAAAGTTTTAAAAAAGGTCTCATCCACTTTGGGTGACTCTCTTATACTGAAATCAAATAGTTGCCAGATGATCGTTAATGTAAAAAAGAACTCATTAAACATAATATTTTGGGATAGTAATAGTAACCATCTCCATAGTGACAAGCAGTGAAACGTCAATCTTCTAGATATTTATTTACTTTTGTTTATAATACCATTTATTTTTATAAATAAAAAAGTAAATAAGTATTAGCATGACAGTTTCACCAGTGTTTTCCTTCCAGAAGAATTATTTCCAGGAATATTTTGCCTTAAAATAAATACCAAGCATTATAGTGATGTTGTGGGAATGTGTGTAAGGGAGAGTCACAATATTATGTAATAATATTACTATTATTGCCCTTAAAAGCAATTGGTTTGATCACATAGATACAGCAAATTAAATAATAAGATCTTAGCATATCCTGGCTACTTCCTAAGTGCAGCAAAGTTAATTTTGCTACCTTAAAACACTGCAAATAAACCAAAAACATAATTTGTCTAAATTCACAAAAAAACTGTAATTTTGCTAGTTATGAGTTTTTCAGATTCATGACTTTGAAATGTTTAAATACTTAATTATACTTTTGCTGCATGAAAATATATTGGATCAAAGTTTCACACAGAAATCATCAGAGGGCTTGAATGGGGAAGGGCAAGAGGGGAGAAAGGAAAGAGAAGATCTAGCACCACTCCCACCTCCCCGCATCTGGCACTGCCAAGCTGCAGGATGCCAATTCAATAGGACAGAGTCAATCAAATCCCCTCTTAAATAGCGATTGAAGAAAATAAAATGAGAGGAAGAAAGACAAGTACACTAGATTAAATGCTCAAAGATAAGTGCAAATCAATGAAAAATGCTTGCAAAACTGAGAAGGAAGGAGAACCAGGAAGTGGATATTTATGGTATCTTAATGTGTAAGGGTAAAAAGAAATTAAGTGTACTAAGGATAAGCTAAATCAAAGGGAAAATGTTGAACCACTTTAACTTTTTGCTGAGTAAAAAGTCCAACACAGTTATATAGAATTATTTTCCTGGCTATCTCAAATGACTTTACCAGTTAGAAAGAATATCTGTTTATTGACAGAGAATAGAAACCTAAGGCTCAGAGAAACTAGAACTGCCTCTAACAGAGCTTGCATTTTTACAGGCTCCGATAAAACTTATCGTCCTCATAGAATCAAATAGTACAAATTCCCCCAACTGGTGTCCCCCTCTAGTCCCTTGCTCTCATCTGTCAACAAGCCAGAGGTTTGATCTCTCAGATGAGCTTGTCATCTTAGGCAGCAGGAAAGTGAGGAGTAGGTTTGCTGAAAGATTAGGGTAAGAGGTGAGAGAGAGTATCAATCCTGACCCCTAGGCTTCTGGCTTTCCCACTTGGTTAATGTAGGTGCCAATTACTGAGGTGGGAAAACCGAAATAGAAGTACATTTCTGGGAAAAGAGCAAGAGTTTAATTTTTAAGGTTAGTTGACGGTGCCTAGGAGGCACCCAAGTGGGTGTGTCAAGTAGGCAGTTGGATTCTAGTGGTTGAATTCTAGTGTATGCTAGGCTAGAGAAACCAATTTGAGCTTGTCAGACTGAACAGAAGAGGTTGCCTAGAGAAAGACTATAAAGAGAGAAGAATGGGGAAATTAGGACTGAGCTTTGAAGAGCACCAAATTGTAGAGTGTGAGAGAGAGAAAGAGACATTAAATAGGTTGAGAAGGGGAGCCAGAGAAGTCCAAGAGAAACCAGGAAAAGTGAAAAGAAGCAAAGAACGGTCAACAGAGTGAATGCTCTAACAGCTGTAATCAGGTCACTCAGGCCTCATCATTTCTCCTCTGTATTGATACATGGCCTTTGAACTGATCTCCCTGCTTCCAGTCCCCGTCTCTCCAGTCCATTCCCATCACTCCTGTTACACTTCTGCTTCCATTCTTCAAAACTCTCTGAGCCTTCACAGTAAATTTCAATGTCCTTAGCAGGTCCCAGATCTGCCTCAGGATCCGGCTCCACCTCTTCAGCCTCACTCTACTACTTTCCTGGCACACCGGGACCTCCAGGTCTACTAAGCCACCTGCAGCTCCTTGACCAAGGCTTCATGTCTCTGTGCTTGGGCACAAACTCTTCCCTCTTGCTGGAAGATTTATTTGTCTCCCACACCTGTGCCCAACCATGTCCTACTCAACCTTCATTCCTCCTCTGCGAAACCTGGACACTCAACCACGCCCAAGCTCAGTTAATCTCAGCCTCGCCTCTGCCTCTAAATCAGTTCTTTGTGATTAATTTTTGTCCCTTGCTCTTCACTCTAGGTAGCGTCCTGTTCACCTCTGTATCCCCAAAACCAGTGCTTCCACACGTTAGATGCTCAGCACAGATCTACTGAATAAATGACTGAACGAATGAGTACACCAAAATTCTGCCTTTTGTAATTTCTTCAGAGCTTTTGGCCATGCTGCTTTATTGTTACTTATTTGGAAGACGTAATATTTAGAAATGCTAAAGAAAATATAACTTAGCTTCTTTTTTTCTTCCTCCAGTTGAGGAAAGCACCTTTTGGACTCTGAACCTCATTCATTGGCTGAAATAGAGGAATGTCCAATTTCACTGAACTTCTAATAACTAGCTTATAAAAGAACATAGGGGAAAGTATGAAAGGCTCTGAGATGGACTCACAGGATCCTAGGTATATTTCACTGATTGAGAGCAGGGTCTCAGGCCAAGAGTGAGTATCAGTGTTTCACAGTTCATGTCTCAGTTGATGAGGCATGGGATTAAAATGATATTTGTTATTTGATTGAGTGCCATATGCAGATAGTTTCCTAAGAATTTGGGGTTACCATGGTCAAACGGTAGTGTTCAAAGTGATTCCAAGAATAAATAACCTTGACCAATATAATCTAATTATGAATTGTTAATAAACAAAGGTAGATATGTATTCACTAGGTAATTAGACTATGTTGAATTGAAATGAGTCATCCCATTCAGTTCCTTGTAGCCTGATACCTCTGTATATTTCTAATACTTTTTTTCTAACAGAGTTAATTGAATCATATCTCAATTCATGGGATTCTGTCATGTTTGGTCCATGCACAAGTTCTTTCTTATGATGTGGCCACTCCTCCAAAAATTGATGGCATCATCATTCTCCATTTAAAGTAGTCTTTAGAATTTATAAGTTAAAAGTGAGTATTTTCCAGTGTGACTTAAGGTCTGGTATAGATATATTGGCTCATTTCTGTACAGTCCTTATATTTAGCGAACATTCATTTTCAGTGTCATGTCCTGTGAAACTTTTTATTATCTCTCACTGCAAGCATATACTGCAGTTAGGTTAGGCTGACAGAGTGATTGCTTGAACTATGGCACTGCATTATGGTATAGTGAGACAACACCAACATTTTGTGACACTGGCATTATGCTTCAAGGAAAAAAGAATGGACCCGAGTCTCTCAAGCTGACAGCTCTGGTTCCACTTTTCCTGTATATGATACCAAGTAAAAGGGTGTGTACCTTCTCATAGAAAGGAGACATCTTCTAAATGTCACACTTATTGTTCAAAAGGCTTGAGCTACTTAAGTGAACACCATTGTTTTCTGCATATGCATTATTCTTTTAAAGATATAGTAGTCCTTTTATTTAGTGTGATGGTTTGAATAAGATTCCTTCAAAGTGTATTATATTTAACAGGCTTGTGTTTCCTGCTATTTAAAAACATTACCAAAGGATGATCATTTTTTAGCCTTTAAAAAATAGACTACAAATTGTGCGATTTAGCCACAGCTTTGGTCTTTAATCATAAATTCTTTCAAAGGGGCACACATATGGAAGAATATGTAGCCAAGTGGAACAAGTTCAGAATTAGCATCTAAAACCCTGTAACTGTTTTAGTCCTTACCAGCCTGGCAAAGAAAGCATCAATGACAGCCTCGAGAATGCCATGCGACCATTTTAATGTCCCTCTGTCAACAAAAATATTCTAATGACAAGTCACAGCTATAAATTTTAGATTTAGTTCTTATAAATTATTTTTGTAGATAAAACTTTATAGAGCGACATATAGTCCAATCCCTAATACTAACTAACCACCACCCTAACAGCATGCTGTCTGCCCAGGCACAGCATACATATTAGGAAAGCAAAAGAGCATTGCTGCCTAAGAAATCTTGCTAAGCAAAGGGAGGTACTGTCTGCTTTGCATTTGCTTTCCTTATTACCCACACATACTGCAGAGTGTACCCTCTGACTAGTAGTCTCCAGAAACCATAGTCAAAATAAAAACAATGCCTGGGAAAAGGCAAAACCTTTCACTTCAAAATGTATATGCAATATTTAACATGTCTTCTGATTCCAATTCATGATTTAGTAATAGCTGCATATAAGCCATAAATTGATACTCATTTTCTCCTTGTTCTACGTAAATATCTGAATCTACAGAAAGCACTTGCAACCAGTACAGGCCCATTTATTCAGTTTTCAGTAGCTGCTGCTGCATCTTTGAAAGGAAATAGATCTGTTGATACAAGTATAATTGGAAGTTAGATCAGAATGATCAAATGATCAAATTACTTAAATTAGACACATAATGAATTGCCTAAAGATGAAGAAACTGCTTGATTGGCAAAGGCTTACAGCAGACAGTAACCTTCAATCATTTCCTACCTCTGCAGTAAACACTGACTCATATTTTGAAGGATAGGTGATATAAAGGATAGTAATATCAAAGGTTGGTACAAATTAAATAATCATTAAAAGAAACAAGACTGATGGAGTTTTTGTTCAGCATAAGAAGATTCTAACAGATAGGAAGTCTAAATCATTTTGAGCATCCCAATGGAAAAAAAAAAAGAAGACAGAAGTGGTATAATATGGATTTCAGTGCCCAAAATGTACATAGATAATGAAAAGGCAAATTGTATGCACTGCATGTAGCCAGGGACTGTCAAACTGTGGGGACTTTTACCATTCCTACTGATTATTGAACACTGATCCTTGGGACACGAAATTCATCATCATGTTTAAAATAACCTAGTCCACGTAACAGGGAGATTTGTTCTATTTTCTTTTTGGTAATTAAATACCAAAATGTCTAATAACTTGTACATGGTAAGCACTCCATTTATTCAGCAAGTATTTATTGCACATCCACTATGAGCTAAGCATTTAACAAAAATTAATAAATATTAATTTTACATAAGAATGAAGAAATGCTTTCCTTGAAAATTGAAGCAAAATAATATGAATCCATCAATTAACTATATAATTCAAATCAAAACTTTGTTGCGGGGGGTGGTGGTGGGATGAATTGGGAGATTGGGATTGACATGTATACACTAATATGTATAAAATAGATAACTAATAAAAAAGAGGCTAAAAAATACTTTGTCTAAACTACTAAAATATAAACATATTTTTAAGTCAGAAATTTATTCATTTATTTACTCATTTATTCAACAAATATTTATTTAGTGTTTATTAGGTGCCAGATATTATTCTAGGCCTGAAGAATATAACAATGAACAGAACAGACTAAGTCGCTTTCTACATGTAGCATATATTGAAGTGGAGAAAACAGACAATTTTAAAAAATCAAGTATGTGATATAATGTCAGGATTCAGAAATAGAAGTGCTGATTTTGATAGGGTAGTCAGGGAAGGCTTCTCTGAAAAGGTCATATTTGAGTCACGCAAATATCTGATTTAAGAGCACTCCAGACAGAGGGAACAGTAAGTGAAAAATCCTGGTGCCACAAGCATATTTGGTGTGTCCTCAGAACAGTAAAAAGTCCAGTGTGGTTGGAGCATGGAAAGGGCGGAGAAGACTGATAGGAAATGAAATTGAATAGGTAGCCAAGGGCCAGATCACGTAGGGCCTCATAAACCATGGTAGAAACCATCGAATTTATCCTACGGTCCATGGGAAGACTTTGCTGGGTTTTGAGCAAGGAAATGATTTGATGTCGTTTAAGTATTTATTTATTTATTTATTTAACGTCTTTATTGGAGTATAATTGCTTTACAATGGTGTGTTAGTTTCTGCTTTATAACAAAGTGAATCAGCTATACGTATACATATATCCCCATATCCCCTCTCTCTTGTGTCTCCTTCCCATCCTCCCTATCCCACTTCTCTAGGTGATCACAAAGCACCACCGATCTGATCTCCCTGTGCTATGCGACTGCTTCCCACATAAGCTCACTCTGTCCCAGCTTACCGTTTTTAAAGCATAACCCTGGCTATTCTGTGAGCTGACTCTAGAGCAGCAGAGTAGAAACACAGAAAGCAGTTCAGAGGCTCGTTCATTTCCCTGGTGATTTGGAGTAGATGTACACTAATCTTTAGCTGTTTTTTAATTCCTAGCATCTTAGTGTCCTAACTCTGGATTAGCCTCTATTTCTTTTCTATGTCAGAGGAGAGAATTTTTAATTTGTATGTACTTTTACTAATTTTTCTATACTTTGTCATTCCAATTTATATACTGATAATTTTTCTCAGTACAATATTTTAAATCTCTTATGATCCAAGTTACTCTTTGATCTATATGAGTATGAATACAAAGCTAAAGTCACCCCAGTTCTTTCCAGATATAAATATAGTTTTAATTATATTGTTACTTTTGATTAGAACTTTACATTTAAAAAGTATTTTTCATATTAGAAAAACCCCAAATTTAAGAACAGACCAGTTCACTTATTTAGGGCTAGCATGTTATCAGGGAAAATAGAGCTTAAACTCCAATTCATGTTCAGGGGCCCCCTGACTGATACAACATCTGGATGAGTAATAAAAGCATCCTGTATGGTTTGTTGGCATTGGTCTCTTTGGTGCCTTGATATGAGTCTGATAATGATCTCAGCAAGCCCCAAGTCTGCCTGCCTGACAGATGTCAAATCTCGGTAGATCATTTGGGAGCTAGAAAGATATAGAATACATGCTATTCAGTGGCATAAACAGAAGTTATCATCCAATGACTTTAACTTGTAATCAACTATAGGCTGATTTATTTAAATAGAATTTATGTTTTTTATATGGTCATTCATAGTGTGGAACATAAATGTACTTATTTTGAAAAAAAATAAAAGATAATATGTGATAATAAGAAATTTTGTTTTGAATTCAAAGAAATTATAATTTAGGTTGCTTAAGATAGAAGGCTGGCAACTTGGATGGATCTTCTGGAAATGGATGGGTAGAATGGGTAAGGATGAATTAAACCCCTAATATAGACTGTATGTAATATATAGTCACCATAAAGTTAAAAATATTGCCAAGTTTCAGATAATAACTTATGATAGCCCCAGTATTTGTTATAGTCAATAGCTTGTTGATTTTTCCTCTTAGAAAAGTTCAAAATCGTTTTTTTACAAAACATAATGTATTACTGTAGTGGCCACATACTATTACTGAAAGAAAAGTCCACATTTGATTATGCAGCTTCAAAAGCCTTCTGAGATGAAACCAAGAGCAGGACCATTTTGCAGGGCCATGCTTAAGCACAGAAATGCGGATATCTTAATTAGAATAAAAAGAATAGCACTGTTAGCGAATAACTCTAGCATGAAAAAATAAATGAGAGCAAAAGAATTCAGTGTGGCTTTATGCATGTTGCTACACATACATTTATCTAAAATCTATAAATTGAGTTTGTTTCTACTATGTTTGAGAGTACAAGTAGATTCATTTCTCATTTCATGTATATTGTCTCTGCATATAAATACATCTTATAGACAATATATTAAAAACATGCTTTTCTACATTTTTATCAAGAATTTTGAACCTGCCCATGTTCTAAATAGCAAGCTTCTCTGCTAGATGGTAAGCTCCATGAATGGCAGGGGACTTTTCCTAAGTACTGTTGACTGAAAAAAAATACACAACCTGAAAGTTGAGACTTATGTTATTCGGTGGCCTTACCTTACCGAGGACTGTAGCCCAGAATAAGCCTCTCAGCTCTGAGGAACTGTTCCAAAGAGGTAAGGGAGGAGCCAGGAAATACAGGAGCTTTTGCTGAAAAAATAAACAAAAAAACATGTTGAAACACATGTCAAAAGAGTATGGCTAATCACACACACACAAAACCCAGCCATCTCAAGTTAATGATTTTAGTGCCTTTTTATGTATGGGGAGATGCAAGAGTTTGGTCTCATTGAAATTATCCTTCTGATATGCATCTTAACTATCTAGGGCCAGTGTGTTATTTTTCTCCACCCTGAATTCCACTCAGGGAGCACCCGTAGGGGCAGCTGCCGTGGCTGATAGCTTGATGGTGGGCAACTTAGTTGTTTATCTGAATGGCAGGCAACATTCTTTGTTTACTGAAATGGCAGGTAATATTTTTGGTCCACAGTACTTAGACTGTATACTTGGCTTAAATATTTAAAGAGAGAGAAAGCAATAAAAAAATAGAGAAAAGTAAGGAAGAAGTGAAGGACAGAGATAACAAGGACTAGAAAAAATAGGAGTAGGAGTGAATGAACTTATTTTTAGCATTACTCAGTACGATGATATTCTTAGAATTTCCAAGAATGTGTAATATTTCTGGAAAATCAGAGAAATAAGCTAATGGTTTCTGTATTTTGAAAATTATATAAAGTTAAAAATTATTAAAATCTATAGGACAATGCCAAATATCTCATCTTTAAAATAGAATATACTGGAGATATTATCTGTTAACAGTTTCTTTTTCAAGCAAAAAAAAAATAAGGAAGAAAGAAAAAAGAAAGAAACGTTAGTCTTGTACTTCCAAACACGGCAGAAAAAAAACTCAATTTATAGATTTTAGATAAATATGCATGGCAAATAGTCTTTTTATCCAACTGATCAAAGATTATTTGCAGTTGATTAATCAGGTGTAGGTGGAAAGGTAATATAGTGATGGCCAGCTTGGAATGGACTCTAGACCAATTTAATACAAGATGAAGAATGAACTCTTCATAAGCATGGGAAGCAACAGAACCTGCTATGCACCAAATATCATATGAAGTTATTTTCATTTGTTCTCCACTCATACCCTCAGACTTTTAGAGGTAGGTATTATTATGAGCTAAGAGTTATTTTCCACATTTTATGAATCAGTCAACTAACCTGCAAAATTAAGATTTTTAACTCAATGGCATATGATCCTGCAATCCCACTCCTGGGCATATATCTGGAGAAAACTATAATTCAAAAAGATACATGCACTCCAATGTTCATTGCAGCATTGTTTACAACAGCCAAGACATGGAAGCAACTTAAATGTCCATTGACAGAAGAATGGACAAAGAAGATGTGGTACATATATACAATGGACTATTAGCCATAAAAAAAGAATGAAATAATGCCACTTGCAGCAACATGGATGGGCCTAAAGATTATCATACTAAGTGAAGTAAGTCAGAAAGAGAAAGACAACTACCATTAGCAGATTAGCAGATATGAACTATTATATAAGGTCCTACTGTATAGCACAAGGAACTATATTCAGTATCCTATGATAAATCATAATGGAAAAGAATATGAAAAAGAATGTATATATATGTATAACTGAATCATTTGCTATACAACAGAAATTAACACAACTATACTTCAACTATACTTCAGTAAAATACATTTTTTTTTAAAGATTTTAACTCAGGTCTGTTGTTCACTCAACAAGCATTTATTAGGTAAAGCTAACCGGCTAAGACCCTAATAACAATATCCAAAGGTCCATGTTCTTTCCACTAAACTGTGGGGACATGTGACACAGGACAGGATGGAGAGCAAGTGAGTAAGGCTACAGATGATGAAACAGCCAGCAACCTAGTAGAAGCAGCAGCAGCCCCAGGAAGGAAGCACTCTCAGATGACACAGAGCATGGCTGGAGCCCTGGAGAGTTAGGAATCACTGAGTAACTCACCAATTAGAAGGACATTAAGGAAACATTGAAAAATCAGACAGGAATCCTCACTCATCCATTCTTTCATTCAACAATTATATGTGGAATGTCTATTATGTGCAAATCACTGAGCTAGGGGACAGGGAGGCCAGGGGAGAATGCCAAGTTCATCGAGTAGAGGCTTTAA
This sequence comes from Mesoplodon mirus, assembly GCF_964341445.2. Classification (NCBI taxonomy): domain Eukaryota; kingdom Metazoa; phylum Chordata; class Mammalia; order Artiodactyla; family Ziphiidae; genus Mesoplodon; species Mesoplodon mirus. The sequence goes on from NC_138984.1 coordinate 43,237,322, forward strand.
CAGAGAAGAAGCTACAAAAATGGGGAAGATGGTAGGAAAATGAGGATGTGCTAGATAAACAGAAGTAATAGGTAATATGAATGTAAGGAAATAAAGTATCAGAATTTTAGAACTGACCACCCTAGACATCATCTTATTTGGTCAGATTGTCCTCCAGTAACCTGCGGCCAGATACCCAGTAGCTAGAGAGCAAGAATGCCCAAACCAGAGTCCTGACTCCTGGTGCAAGTTTCCTTCAATGACCTGACCTGATTTGCAGAAGCTTCTAGGGCTCTGGGTTCCAAACAGGAGGCATATGTTGTCATTTCTAACATGAAACAGGAGACATGAGTTTTAGGGAAGAAGAAAGATGTTTTATCATGTACACAGAGGAGAGAGTCAACAGAGGGAAGAGAATAAGAAATTATATTGTTATGGAGGTAACTTCAGTGCAGTAAAGGATTTAGAAGTTCTCTTGCTACAAGTCACCATGGAAACCACCTGTTAAATTTCTACTCCTCCTTCAAGTTCTAGTTCAAGCATCATACTCTCCCTGAAACCTTTCAAGATCCTCCAGGTAGAAGTCATTGTTTCTCCTCAGTGCTCTCAAAACACATTGTTTATGCCAACTTTGATGTCGGTTTTGTGGATACTTTTTTTTCTCATTTCACTGTGATCTCTGTTGCCAGCTGGGATCACATGGGCCATCTTGGTGTCTGTGATATTTAGCCCAGTACCTGGCACCAAGTAGATGATCAACTACATGTACGGGGTTAGACTGAATTCAGTGAGATCTGTGATAAATGAAAATGCATGTGCCTAGGAATAAAAGACAAACAAAAACACAAAAAACTGTGGCAGTAATAGTTGCAGACCTCCAAACACCTTTAACAAGAGGACCTTACCGGGAGTTTGCAGCAGGGAGATATTCACACATCCTGTAACTTTTTACCTTTTAAAGCTTAATATGTTTGAGAAACTCTAAAGCATTCTTATTTCAAGGCAAAATGTTCAAACACTTCTACTTAAAGTCCTTCATCCCAAGGGTTTCGGAATAGCTCACGACTATTTCTGGCTGCCAACACTGCCATACAGCCCTGTTTCAGAGCATCAAAACTCACTGGCAACACTGCAGGAAGTCAATGAAGAATGCTGGCTTGGCCTGTAAACTAAAATGCCACCATGTGTTTGCAAGTTTAACATTTCAGTGGATGAACAAGTAAGATGAGGAGAGAGAGAGAGAGAAGGACGGAGATGATTCCCTTCATATAACAAACTCTACTTGAAAGTCACTTTTATATAGACATAAACAGTTGTTATTTACAAAGATACATTTTAGCCTACTGGAATTTCTCCATGCTCATATTATTTTTTTCAAATGTGGTTTAAACAATTTAGAAATAGATTATCTAGATCTAAATCGATGCAAAAAATATTTACTAAGCTTGACATTTAAGCAAAATGTCAAATCTAATATTTGTATCTTTAATTATATTTTGAAACTATCAAAAATATAACATATGTGCATCCACCACCTACTTTTAACAAACATTTTACCATATTTATTTTTGTATGTATATGTATAACTGATTTAATTTGTTATAAAGCAAAAAACTAAAAACTAAAAAATAAAAAATAAAATATTTTTGATCTTTTCTTAAGAGACATAACATTATGGATAAAGTTAAAGGCATCTTCCTTCCTTAATCATATTTCCTACCTTCTCTTTCCAGGATTGGTATATAACATCCTTATGAATATTTTAATCATATTTTTCATTATTCAAATAATGAAATTTATGATAGCATGTTATAATATGTATTAAATATTATTTTAAAAACAAATTTAAATTAAATTGACACTAAAATTAATAAGTGATAGAGGATGATGTAATCATAAAGGGAGATTATTTGATACAAGTTTTAATTATGAATGTATTTAGTTCATGCCAGCATAACTTAATCAACACTTTATTTTTTTACTCAATTATAACAGCATAAACTTTTGTGGACATCAGTCTGGAAAAAAAACATGTTACAAAAGCACCGAGAATTAATTTCATGAGGAAACGCTGCAAGTATACAAAGGTCACCTTATTTTCCTACCTTTATATCATAAGATCAATAAAACTGACTGAAACTTGTTGGATAGGTATTTTATTGTTCCCATTTATCACCCATCATTTACACACACACACACACACACACACACACACACACACACACACTCTTACTCACTCACTGCTCTTAGCTCCCTGAGAGCCAAGGAGTAAAGGAAAACACATCAGGTCTTAAGGTGACATTACCTAATAAAAGGAGATATGCCATATCATCAAGTAACACTACCTTTTTTCTTTGAAAAGAATTATCATGAGTGTCCTTATAGGAAACTAAATAAAAATTAAACAGACAAATGAAAACCACCTGAACAATGTAATGGACAGTGTTTTCAAACTAGCAATTTTACCACAATGCAGAGTTATTTTTCATCTACTGTTTCTTATATCTCATGGATAAAATCCAAGGGCATGATATGAAATTGCAGCTTTCTGGAAAATCTAGACTGTAATGATGTTCATGCATATTTACTCCTGAAAGTCCTTTGGCAAAGGAGAGCATACCAGAGGGCCAGTTTGTAAAATATAAACATGAAGCCACCCCACTGGCTGCAGTGGGTGTGGGAATCCCACAGCTGGTCCTAAAGGAAGGTGCTAAAACACTCAACATGGATTGTGACAGAAAGGAGTGAGTGGGAATTCAGTCTATCATGTTATTCAAATGCGATTTTTTCATTATATTGTTTTTCCTTCCAATTTTTTATTCTGGGGTTTTCATGCTTTCTGACTCTGTTGTGTACTAAGGCCCATCTAGTCAAAGCACCCGTGCTTCTTAGTAATCAGAGAGTCACCCTTGGTTATTGAATATGTTTTCCAGCTTAATGAGCAAGAGCATACACATGACGCTAATGAGGGATTTTTGCTTCAAGATACTTTTAAAAATGTATATGAGTAAGAAGAATTGTTTACTCAGATTATTTTAAGATGTAAATGCAGCTGCTTCAAAAAGGAAAAAATAATCCTGAGAAAAATGCAACTGTGATACATGAAAATGGATCACGAGCTCAATCCTGCTTCAACTACATCCTATATACTGAAGAGGGGCGTGGGAGCACTCGAGGCCTCGGAGGGAGGCTTGTTTGCTCTCTAAAGCAATGGCACTAATCGTAGCTGCCACCACAGTCCTCATCAATCAGTCCTGGACTCAGGCCAGGTGTATGTTAAAAATCCAAGGAATAATTCTCTAAACCACAATTAAGGGTGCTTACATGATATCTACATCATGATAGAACCCTGTTTGCCTCTGTCCCAGTAGCAAAGAAAGAAAATTCTCCCTACCAGGAGAGGAAAAAATGCCTTCCTGAATCCCACATGCAGCTGCCACCCTGAGCCTGGCTGCTGGTCTCTTAAGTTTCCGATTTGGAACAGAACACAGGTCAGGAAAAAAAAAAAAAAAAAGGAGGAAAGGGTAGAGCAGGAAATGCATAGGGGTGACATCTTTTACCTTAGTGCTTTGCTACAATATGCCTTAAGTATCGAGCCACTAAGCCCTATTGATTCTTCCTTCGAGTGACTGCCTCACCCTTGAGCTTTCCTTTGCTAGTCCCTCTAGCTGACGGTGATAGCTTGGTGACTAGTCTCCCTGCCCACACTCCACTACCAGCTAATCTTCCTAAAGCACCCCTTTCATCACGTTGACCTTCTCATCACCCTGTGCTCAGAAAGCTTTCTGGACTCCCCACTAACTGGAAGATAAAGGCCACTCTTTGGACTGGAATGGAGGCCCTTTATAATCTGTCTATAGAGTGCTGGACTCGGCCACTTTTATTGGGAAGAGTTCATTTCAATCAGACTGATTTATTCCTGTTCCCCAGCACCCGGTGCGCTTCTGCCTCCACACATTTCCCCATGTCGTTTCTTCCATCACAATTCTGTTAAATCCTACCCATCTTTTGAGATAGTTCAGTTTCCATGGTTTCCTCCCTACCTTGTGAGCATTAAACCTGAGAGTCATGTGGAAGTTGGAGCTAAGTGCCTGGCACTGGGGGCCCCTCCAGACTTTCATCTCCTTTCTCACCACTCCATCTTGGTTTTGCTCGATGAATCAGTCCTTCTGACTTCTCCACTATTGATGTTTTTCAATCAGTGCATTTAATCACTTGTTCCTGTCACCTGAAACCACACACATGTGACCTGAAGCATGTGGAGGAATACGTGTCACTGAACATGTACATTAAACAAGAATATTAAACTCCTTATAATGGAATAAAAGAGAAAGAGAAAAAGGGTGTGGCTGAGATTTGTCAGTAGGCTGTGCAAGCTATCTGCCTTAGAAAGAGCTAAGGAACTTGCTTAAAATGTTGATTTCTGAGTCCCATACCAGATGTATTGCATCAGAATTTCTATGGCGAATCTTACACACACTAAATTTGGAAAATCTCTTCGTCTTAGAGGGTAAGAAAGAGTATTTACTATGATTACAACTCATCACAGCTGCACATCAGAATCACATTTTGTAGCATTTTTGACAACTGAAGTTACCTTGACCTCATACCAGACCTCCTTAGTGAGAATCTTTGTGTTGGCACCCAAGGTCAAAATATCCCACAAGAGGTTTTGCTCTGCATCCAGGATTGGAAACCACTAAGCCAAAAGTTAACGATTATCAATATTTATTAGGTAGTTACAACTTCGAGTAATAGTGTTAAGCAGTTTATGTACATTTATAAACGATTTTCATAGGTTCGGAGAAGTTCAATAACTAGTCCAATGCCATACAACTAGTAAGTGATCAAGCCTCAGTTAAGCACAGGTCTATTTGATACACAGCTCCAAACTCTAATCTCATTCCCATCTACCTTTATTATTTTAGACATTATTTTAATACATGGCCGTCAGTCTCTTTGCCTAGAATCGTTCCTCCTGTTAAATATGTGATTCTGGTTTTGAAAGTTCTGACATCACCTAGGGGAAGGGTTCCTCAGCTTAGTTTCCCTTCGCTCACACACCCATGGACTGGCTATCTGTAGTTCTAGACATTTTCTCAATCCTTTCCATCTAATAAGCCAATTTCTATGCTTTAATCCTTATAAAAAGATAGATATTAATAGCAACTGAACTTTTTCCATGTACAAGAGAAGCCTGGTCCCCCTCACCGTAATCCTAGGTTACATGTCTGGAGAAGGGCATTGCTCCTTCCTCTTAGGTTTCGAAACGAAAAGGATTGCCATTCTCAAATTAAAAAAAAAAAAAAAAATTATTGGCCCAAGCTTACATATGTCACCTGAGTAACAATATGGTAGACTTCCTCACCTTACCTCTCAGTCAACACTCTTCCACCCTTTGTATAGAGGGTTTAACTTTTCAATGAATTTTCACATCTCTTACCTTATTTTTTCCCCACAACTCAGTCGTTCCTGAATTGTAGCTTCTTTACAGGTAAAATATTTATAATCAAATTCCATCAAAAGGAGTGACATGAAAATTAAAGAGTAAATGGATTTAAAGTATCACAGGAGTCTTGAGTGAAAGGTACACACTGTTTTTACTGTTACTACTATAATGCAGCTCACCCATGACAGTTCTGACCGAGAACACTGACAGCAGCTCTGACCTCATTTACTGGCCAGGCCAGAAGGGGTCTGCATCGTAACCTTAGAGACAGACAAGCTCCAGGGAAACAAACCAGTCAAGGTCCAAAACAACCCCGAAACCACCGTCACTGCCATGCAACTGAGTGCTTTAAAACTGATTAGGAATGTTGTATGGTCAAAATCCTGAATGGACATCAGATCAAGAAACTTGGGAGAGGAATAAGTGACAGGCATGTTTGACAGATGAAACAAAATCTAGTGAAATTAGAGGGCAGCCACAAACCAGACACATGAATAAGTAATTTGCTACCTGGAAGCGTTTGCATCCTCACACTCTGGTGGATGACAAGACATTCTTAAATACACGGGAAAGGCTTATTTAACTCATTTCAGAACATTCTTGGAAGAGGCATTTCAAGGGAGGCAGGGAATTGAATTAATGTCAAAGCCTCCAAAATATTCATGAAATAATTATAAATGTGAGTTTTACTTCCTATAATTTAGATTCTTCACTCCATCAAGTGGTCTTTTAAGCTTATTGGATCTTTCTCTTCTTTCTTACAATTCAGAGAGCTAAGGTTTTCAGTCAATGTTAATTTTCTCTGAAGGATTTTCAGAGGGGAGTATTTCCACATAGAGACCCCTGAAATTATTATTTTCAAGTAGGGCTGATTCTTTTTCTTTGTAGCCTAGAAGAAAAGAGATCTATGTAATCGCAGTGACAAAGTGTCAAAAGACTGAGATAGGTTGAAAAAAAGAAGAAAAGAAAACACAAAAAACCTTAAAGGCATCCATGCAGTTCTCAGCCTTACAGATCCTTGGCTCACATAAAATACTTGTGACATGCTGTAATTAACTAGTTACTCCTCTCAGAATGAATAATAATGCAATTATTTGCCAAAAGCAGGGAAGAAGGGATAGTTTCTGTTTTTAAAAATGTTCGCCTTTCATTTCTGTAGAAAGCAAAACCCTGGATTAGTTTACATAAGCTGTGAAAGCACAGAGTGACCTGCATTCTCACTATTACACTACATGATAATTCTGTCACCTTTTTATCAGAGCCTTATACTTTTCAATGGTTTGAAACAGTACTAAACTGGCAAGTCAGGACCACATTCAAATTGTATTGGTTCTTAAAAACAGCACCCAAATACCACAGGAATGTAAGTAGTAACCTGGCTGGTGAAAACATCTTTTTGTACTTGGACTTCCATGCCATTGAGGAGGGTAAGGGCTAGCGAGGGCTCTGTTTCCTTTGTCTGTGCAGACACAAATAAAAGGAGGAAGGTGAACCTTAGTTCTTCAAGTCCTTCTCCTTCCTTAGAGATGCCATGTGCCAAGTAACATAAAGTTAGGTGAGTTCATCTGAATATATCACTGGTTCTCTCTCCTATGTGTTAATATCTAGACAATGACTGTTTTCTTTAAATTTTTCCAACTCCATCCTGCCACAATTTCAGTAATTCATTCAGCAAGCATTTATTAAAGCCATGCTATGATGCACTGTACTAGGTACCAGGAATTCAAAGGTAAAAAAGACCCACTGCCCTTGAGAAGCTTGCAGAAAAGTAAAAATATGAACCAGAGAGCAGGCACATTAACAATGGAGTAAATGCAACCAGGGAGCCCCCTCTCCAAACACACATACACAAATTCATCCACTGATATAAAGACACAAAACCATGCTGCCCGATGAATATGAACTTCCAAAACTTTTTAAAAAGTTTTGAAGCAGAGACTTGGATTTTGTGCTAAAACATAACAATTTTGTAATTTCAGTAGAGTCAGTTGGAATGTGTTGGTATGTATATGTGTGTCTGTCTGTGTGTGTTTTTATGTGGAGCCAACTTTATATAGAGTTTCATTAAGGATAAAATGTTCTGAACAATTGATGCCTTAAATAAACAGATTAATTTCACATGTATCAGTTATTCATTCTAATACCAAGTGTTAGTTCAGAATTTTTTAAAACTAATATTCTCTGATATATCCTCATGACCCTATGATACTAAAAAGCCTGGATCACTTGTTTGGGAAGACAGAGACTGAGTCAGTGTTATTTAAATTCATAAAATCATGATAAGTATTCCAAAAGTAGACACAGCCTTGTTTTTTCAAGCCCGATTCATCCAAAGCATTCGTTTAATTAGCTAATAGTAGGCATTTGGATCTTTCTTGTTTTTCATTGTACTGAACAGTATGTAGAACAGTGCAGGCTTTGGCATCAGACTGCCTATATTCGAAAGTAGATTCTTCCGTGTACAAGCTGTGTGACTTCTCCAAACCTACATATTCTTATCTGTAAGATGAAGATGGTAAAAGTAACTACCTCATAGAGATAGAAGGATGAAAGGAGTAATAACATATAAAGCACATACCACTAGGACAGGCACTATCATTAAATAAGCTAGCATTATTATCATTATCCTCAAATTCAATTGAATATTCATTTGATCTCAGTGAGGATATTTAATATTTGCCAAGAAAATTATTTAGCTACCCTATGTCTATTTCTATGGCAGTAGAGTGATGAGAATTTATATTAATTTTATCCTTTCTTTAAAAATATAAAATCAGGGCTTCCCTGGTGGCGCAGTGGTTGAGAGTCCGCCTGCCGATGCAGGGGACGTGGGTTCGTGCCCCTGTCCGGGAGGATCCCACATGCCGCGGAGCGGCTGGGCCCGTGAGCCATGGCCGCTGGGCCTGCGCGTCCGGAGCCTGTGCTCCGCAACGGGAGAGGCCACAACAGTGAGAGGCCCGCGTAATGCAAAAAAAAAAAAAAAAAAAAAAAAAAATATATATAAAATCATGTTTCTGTACTCATTCGTTTCATTTATGTATGTATTGAAACCACAGTTATTGAAAGTTTAGGGTGTGAAAGGTATTGGCGGGACAGGGAACACAAAGATGATTTAGCCACTACTGATAAAAATCAAGATAGACTTAACAGTTTGAGACCATGGTCCTGAAATCTTGCATGGTTTTCTGATTAATTAAGCCTAATAAACTTAGGTACAAAAAATATATAGTAAGCAACGATCATATAATCAGAGTTCATTGGTCTTTCATAAACGTAGAAATGGTAGGTCTTTGTAAGCCAGTCCCAACGTTTCCCTTTCCCTAAGCTACATAGTTTTAAAGCCATTTCAGCAATCAGTGAAGCTTTTTCCACTTATTCAAAGAAAGAAAAACATTCTTCACAGACTTCCAATTTCCAATTGTTGCTGAAATTCATGAGCAAATTTATTATACTCATGCATTTATTTAATATATGCAAGGCCCAAAGAGGAGGGAGGAAGGAGAAGGTATGATAACACTATACAGTAGAGAAAAAGATAATTATAACCCATGCTTTCCTAAAGCTTATAGCCCAGCAAAACTCCATCTTACTTTCACCTGAAAGAATCTAGGTCTTCCTTTTGAGATGAGAATAGAAATGCCAAATGTCTACACTTTTATCTTAGGCATTTCCTGAAAGGCTTTATTTGAGGCAGTAAGAATGAGGAATTTCCAAAGGGGAAACAAACCTTGAAAGGAGATCCCTGAATGAGCAATGCTAGAAAAGGAAAGGGAAGAAGATGTCGGCATCAAAAAGTCTGTGGGACTAAGATCAGATCAGTCAAACTGAAAAAAAAAAAAAAAAGCCAACTGGAAAAGGAAGATCTTGTAAGATATCCTGAACAATTGTTGAATTTGGCACTATGGCTTAATTAAGTGAATTCTTCACTGAAACGTTGAATCTGGCCAGTTCAATTCAATCAAATTTTCTCTTTCCATCTCTATTCTCATTTCACCATTTTATTATGATTATCAAATGGGCTTCTGAATTGCCAGTCATTTTTTGTCAAGATTATATATGGTGTACATCCCTGAATTTCTTTGTATTCAATTTGGAGAAACCTGAAAAGCCCTTGATATCTTACATAGTTTACTCCAGATGGACAGAGGTTCTCACATACCTTCCTCTCTGTTCTGCTGCTGCTAACAGATCATTATTTCACTGTCTTTCAAGGAGATAGTCTCTAGAGTCTAACACCAAAACAGTCAAAACCTAAACTGTCTTCAACATAAATGAAGCTGTCTTTTTAAAAATACAAAAAAGTCAGTCCCTTCCCCTCTTTATTTACTACAAATGGTTAAGGAGAACAAGCCTGAGCTACAAGCCACTTCTCCAAATCCTTTATGAAAACGACCAAAAGCTCTTTGAACATGTAGGAGCTCCTGATCTCAGATTTTTCAGATGCCAAGAATCAGCCAAGGAAGCAATGTTGCGATCCCAGTAGCTGTCATCATGTAGCACCATCACGGCCAAGGTAGGAACACCACTCTCAATGACTTAAGCATGTAGAGATGGTTACCATCTGTCTTATTTGTATCTAAATAAGTGAAATATTAAAAATAACCAAGTGTTCCTAAAGCAATTCTCTTACAAAAAAAATATTAAATGAATTAGTACAGTATCTGCCAACACTTTTAACAGAGATCTAGGTAATTCTGATACAGATGGTTTAAAGACTACGCTCTGAGAAGCACTGGTGTGTAGACAAACCCTCTCTCACTCAGTCAACAAACCAATCAAGCAGTGATTCCTAGGAAGTGAGTCTGGTGCCAGGCTGACTGCTTAAGAATACAGAATCCAAGGCTTTTCCCCTAGACTTACGGAGGCCCAGAAACCTGCTTATAAGTAGCTATGTTTAAATTTTTCTGGGAAACATACACAGCCTGCAGTAAGAGGAAAGGGGTTGTATTTTACTTTAACACATCTGTGGGGGGTCCTTGTTCCACAATTTACTAGCTCTCTGACATTATGTAATATCATTGGACTGAAAAATGGCTGTTTCAAAGATTAAAGAAAGCAATGCATGTTTAGAACCCAGCATGTAGTCAGCTGCTTGTTTTTGTTATCACTATATCCTATGCTCAGCTCCAAGTAGATATACAAAACTAAAATGTGTGATTCATCACTTCAAGAAACATATCATCTATTTAGAAAAGTAATATAAATATTAATAGAAATTTTAAATGGGTTTATATTCTAAGGCACTAACATATTTGCACACATAAACATGATATTCTGAGTGACAAAGTAGATTGTAAAACACAGAGAATTATAAGGACATAGGAAAAATCATAAGAAGCTTGCTTTAAATGTCTAATTCTCTTAATTCAGGTGACCTAATTTTCATTAATTCACCAAATTTTTATTTCTATTAATAAAAATAATAAAATCATGAGCAATAATCAACTTATAATTATTTAAAACTGAAAATAGAAAGAGTAGTATGTATCTGGGAAAGGGCTCCATGGGATAGACTTCAAGGGGCCCAAGAAACCCCTAAAATATTATGCAGAGTTGTTTATATGAGTATAGGTATTTCTGAGGAGAGATCCATACCTTTTACTTCATTCTCAAAGGGTTTGGTGATCTCCTCAAAACGTTAAGGACCACTGAAGATTCCTGTTTAGCACATCTTATGTGTATCCTCATATATGCTGAAGAAATTTAACTCCTGATTGTATTCCAAATAATCTCCGTGTGTACTTTCTCTTAAATGTCCTCTGAATCATTTTCCTCAAGCTTTCACCATTCAAATATCCTGCGAAAAGAAGTAACACAGCAAGATTTCATTTAAGGAAATTGTAAAGCAGGGTTTCATGGCTACTTCAGCATATTCAAATTCTGCAGGCATCAGCACGGAAGTTTATGTACATGTTTTAAAAGTTCCAGTGGCAGAGATTAACTGATGATTATTTTCTGAGTTTTCCCTTTTTATTTTTATCCATTGCTCAGTCTTTTGAATTATTTTTGATTTGTTCTATGTTTCTTTTCATCTCAGGTAGAAGAGCGAAGGAACTTCCCCTGGAAGGATAAAATTCAATTTTGCCAACTTGCATTTTGCCAACCTAGCAATTCTTCCACTTTGTGTTTTATTTGTAACGTGGTAACAACACTATTGATGTTACACATTTTTATTTCTCTCTTCCTTTAGGTGTGTGTGCAACATTGACTGTTCTCAAACCAACTTCAATCCCCTCTGTGCTTCTGATGGGAAATCTTATGATAATGCATGTCAAATCAAAGAAGCATCATGTCAGAAACAGGAGAAAATTGAAGTCATGTCGTTGGGTCGATGTCAAGGTAATGTTCACACCAAAATTCATTTTAAAGAATGTCTTTAGTCTTTGTGTAGAAATGAAAAGTGGAGATAACTCCTGATTAGGCAGCAGCTTCATTTTTGAAAGACAATTCTGACTTACAATGGGCATTAAATTTTACTGCAGCAATTTTGAGGAGTTTGAGGGCCTATTGGCAACAGTCCATATTTTTTTCTATATAATGGGCCTGTATCTTCACAGTGCCATCAACCCAGAGGCCAATATTCAGAAGATAGCAGATATACTCCTTGCACAGGGAAAAAAGAAAGTGAAAATCATTTTTAGCAAAGAATCTAAAGATTATTAGACAACCTTGAAATCAAAAGCAAATCACACCACTTTTAGGTATTGACTCAACAGAAATATTTCAAGTACATTTTTATAAGCAGTATGTACTGGAACGTTCTATTTTGTTTCTTGTTCAGAAACAAACATCTTTTTTTGTTTTTGATTGGTTATTCTTTTACCCAACTTATCTCAGTTATAACTGTGAACCTTCTCCTTGCCCTAAACCTTAGAAAGCCTCTATCCTTCTATTATTCACTCTCAAACAGAAATTGACCTTGTAAATCTGCTTTGTATAAAGATTGCTTAGAAATATAGTTGAAAATTCCTTAACTGTAGTGAAGATACTGTTAGAAGGATATCTAGGAAACAGTTAATCTTTATTGTTAATTTTTTAACACAGATAACACAACTACAGCTACTAAATCTGAAGATGGGCATTATGCAAGAACAGATTATACAGGTATGTAATATTTTCTACTACAAATATGAGCACTGCTATTACAGAGTTCTGGGGAACCACTGTTTACCATTGATCCTAAGCTGATCTTGCAAGACTTCTGACATGTGCTAGTCTTCTCTTGCTTAGTTCAAATTTTCAATAGACAAGACTGAATTTTTGTCGAAGCAAATAAGACACTTTTTTCTTTGCCACAGTTAAAGCAACTGTCAAAAATGTCAGTAAGATATAATTAACTTGTTTTGACAGTGCAAACGGTACAAACGACAAAACATTTATCAAATTAATGGGCATCAATGGAAATTAATGCAATTTTTGGCAGTATATTATAATTAATGCAAATGTTCTTGTTTGAATTTTTATAAAAGTCAACAATAAAAAAGTTTAGAAAGATAGGACATCTATAAATAGTAATACAGGCTGTCTATTTTGATGCAAAGTTAAAAAGGTATAGGTAATTTATTTTAAAAAATAATAAAATTCTTTATTTAGAAACTAAAATGCAAAATTATACAGAGTAAAATTATACTCTGACACATGCAAACTTATAAAGCATTTACTGGGCCTCCCTGGTGGCGCAGTGGTTGAGAGTCCGCCTGCCGATGAAGGGGATACGGGTTCGTGCCCCGGTCTGGGAGGATCCCATATGCCGCGGAGTGACTGGGCCCGTGAGCCATGGCCGCTGGGCCTGCGCATCCGGAGCCTGTGCTCCGCAACGGGAGAGGCCACAACAGTGAGAGGCCCGCATACCGCAAAAAGAAAAAAATAAATAAATAAATAAAGCATTTACTGTAGACATGTAAATCTTATTTAGCAATTACAGAATATTATTTTGAGGAATATTTTTACCTAATATAGTTTTCCTGAGTGAGAAATAACTTATGGATATTCAAATAAGATTTTAACAGATTCTTAAATTTCATAGAAATTTAGGATAAAAATATAATAAAAATAAAATTATTGAGGTTGATAATGATAAGCAGTTTTTTTTTTTAAAAAAAAAGCAGTTTTCCATTTAGCTATTAAACATTTATAACTAGACTTGTGGCTAATATTCAATCAAAAAATGCTTATCTTTTGAAATATGGACTACTATTCACTCTCTTTGAAATTGCACTTCCTTTAACACTATTTCTGCCATTATGTTTATATACATGATAAATCTTGAAACTTTTTAAAGTTAGTCAATCAGATGTTTTACTCATAGATACCTCAAAAATTTCAGAATTTGGAAATAACAAAAGGATTCTTTTTTTAAATTTTCCATTTTTATCTTAATGATTTTCAACAATGTAAATAAAATTTTCATGTGCTAGAAGTTTAGTATTATCATGGACGATGATACATGAAAAAACATTCTATGTAGATATTGTATAGCTGTTCCCAGAGTGTCCAGGAGAGATATTAATAGGTGTTCCTTGAAAAGAAGAGTCCAGGGTCAGTAGGTTTGGGAAGAGCCCAGATAAACAAATGAATTTTCTACCCAAAACTCTTCATGGCTCTTATATGCACTGTAAAATTTTTAAGAGATGTGCATCTTTTATTTATTTAATGTTTTTTATGTTTTATTGTGCAGAATTTCTAATACATACAAAATACACACAAATGTAGGCTATATAGTAAAATGAACCCCCATGTACTCATCACTCAAACTGAGTAACATCAACCCATGGCTAACCTAGCCCCATCCCCACACCCATCTTTCTCCACTTTCAAAATATGTGGAAATAATTCCAGAAATTATGTTATTTTATTCATAAATACTTCAGCTTGCATGTCTAAAAGATTAACCCTTTTTAAATAAAATTGTCATTATCACACTTAAAATAATTATGAATAATTCCTAATAATACATAGCTTTTATCAAACTTATTCGATGAATAGCACCTTTTTTGTGGCACATTTTTCATTACTAGTGTCACCAAGAATGCACTTTGGAATATGCTGATCTACAGGAAAATATTAAAAGTGATAAAAGATAATAATGCAAAATTGAGGTCTGAAGCTAATAGCATATATTTTAAATTTTAAATGATATAAAAGTTAAATTCTATATTTTATTAAAAATAATAACTATATATTGGCATTTTAAGTCACTACCTGACATATTTAATTTTACTGTAGCCTAAAATATTTGGAAATTTTACAAGGATCTCACTTTTATACAAGGAGTAACTTAACACACTGCACTTAAAATACATTTATACCCGTTTTGCAAAGTAATTCATTTTGAAAAAAATCTTCAAAAATGTAACACATTGGGAATATCTTCTCCATTGAGCTCACAGCAGAATCAAACATCTCCCTGAGACTTCTGTCCCTGAAACAAAGAACTCTTCAAGTTGATTAGCATCAATGTGCAAATATATTTGCATTTATAAAATTGCACCAATAAATATAATGGAGTTTGCCATTCTCTCTATATTATGCATAATGCATATTAACGGTTTGTCCATTTTCAAAGAGTTTGGGGAGTTGAACTTTTATTCCAAAAAATATTTTATATTTGAGTTTGGTTTCAAACAGGTCATCTCTGATCTTCAGTGTCCATGCTTTTAATTGACATTGTTTCCTATCTTAGGTCTTTATTGAACGTGAGAATATGTTTTTAAATACATGCAAATGAAAACTATCTAGACACTCAGTGTTGTCCAAGATGTTCTAATTTGACATCACATTTATCTAGTAGATCCCAAAGAAAAACTTTTGAGATAAAAGTAAAGTTTAAAAATACATGTTTGGGGGCTTCCCTGGTGGCACAGTGGTTGAGAGTCCGCCTGCCGATGCAGGGGACACGGGTTCGTGCCCCGGTCCGGGAGGATCCCACATGCCGTGGAGCGGCTGGGCCTGTAAGCCATGGCCGCTGAGCCTGCGCGTCCAGAGCCTGTGCTCAGCAACGGGAGAGGCCACAACAGTGAGAGGCCCGCATACCGCAAAAAAAAAAAACAACATGTTTGTTGAAATCCAAATTTAAGACAGGAACAAAGATAATGTCAATTGAAGCTTGCAATTTCTAATTAAACATTGATTGCACATTTTAAAATTCCCCTGGATTTAATTTATGTCTATCTTCATCAATGATCTTATTAAAATGCAATATATACCCTTTTTTTGACATTATTTAAATAACAGTCAGGTCCCTCAGCATTTCCAGGCTTCCAGTAGTATTTGCATTTTCCTGAATTTGGGGACTCAAACTTTGGAAAAAAGTAAAAGGAACCAAATGGAGACTCAGTACGTCATTGTCCTCTTAATTTCTGTTCCACATGCTCAAAACTCCCCAAGGAGGGAAAACAGGAACTAGAACTTCATGGTTACTAGAAGTTTGTTATGTGCTCACAGCTAATTTAATGTCAGTCACTTCCCTTGTTGAACAAACATTCATGTGCTCTCCCACCACAGGGAAGTACAGATCTTAAAGCACTCTCATTTTTCCCCTTACATGTCCTTAATACTATAGTTTTAAAACTTTTAGCTTCCCCCCCCCGCCCTTTGTTCCCTTTGAGCCTACCTTGCAGCTATTAATACAAGAACATATATTTCTGATTACAAAAATGGAAACATACTTTAAAGAAAGCTTAAATCTAAAAATAAATATGTTGTGTCTCATTTTTTATATCACTTTAAAAAGAGAGACTCCAAGTAAGGACAAGCAGGGGCTAATTTACAAAAAAATTAATGCAAACTAAGAGAACCACGCCCCCTAACATGATTAGAGCTTAACTGAACTTATGCAGAGCTGTGAATTCCATGAGCCTCATAGGCACATAACTGAAGTGGACGCTAGGAAACCAAAGAATTTGCCAAATCATCCCTGCCAGCATTACTTTCCGATTGTGTCTGACTTTGGTCTCTATTTTGCCCTCTCCCCTTTAATGAGACCCAAGGCATTAGAGAGTCCTGAATCAAGAGCTTTGGATCTCTTTGTTTCAAGGCAGACAGGATCCCTGTCTGATGAGCTAAACAAGCCACTTAATGTTATTCTCCCTTCATCAGTCTAAGACGGGCTTAGATTTAGGTCTTTCTCTTCACTCACAGAAAGGTTCAGAGAACACAATTTTACAAAACCACAAAGCTAAGGCTTTCAGGGATTTCCATTGTTTCAAAATCTAATATTAAACTTTCCTTCTGGAAGTTTTTAAATAGAAAATGTTTTATACCTCTTGAAATTTGCAACATTTTCTTTAAAAAGAAATATATATATACATATATTCCCTCATGTCTTATAATGAAAAAAAATGAAGTGCAACTCTTTTGTTTTTCTTCATCTGGTATGTGTATTTTCTGATTGGGTTGCTTTTCTGTCTAAAAGTCTGGTAATGCTTCACAAAAGTGGCTATATATATTTTTTCTGGTAAAAATATACTTAATTTTATAAGTTATTAGATGTAAAAAAAAACAAACAAGCAAAACAGTCATGTAGTTAAACTAGTCTGTGTTTTATCATCTAGAAAATAAAATGTATTTGTAAATGCCATTCTGTACCAGTTTCCAAAAGTATTTGCAGTGACTTATAATTAAAATATACTCAACAAAAGTTTTTAAAGAGAAATTGAAAACATAAAAGCAGAACTGTTGAGGAAAATAAACATATTGGCAATATAGACTATTATCGTTACTGCATTTAGCCCTAAGCGTTCTTGCAACCAATATAAAAAGAGAAATTATGATTGAATCAATTCATTCAACAAATATTTTCAGAGTCCTTGCCATACACACTCTGCTGTCCTGGGCTTTACAAAGGTGAATATATCAACCGAGATCTCTGCTAAAATGGAACTTAGGTCATTTATTGTCTGATAAAAATAAATAATCAGTTCAGAGACCAAGGACAAAGTTTCTCCAGAACTAAATTCTAAAGGAAATATTTAGCATAGATCTCTTTATAAGGCATCACTGGAAAATATAGAATGGATAAGATCTTCAACAGTGATTTTTACAAAATATACCAAGAGGCTCTTCATATAGCTGGGGATTTTTTAAAATCAATTTTTGATAACATTCTAGAGCATAGCATTAAAATATGTATAACTCAATGATAGAGTTCCTATGGCAGACTAAAGTTATGAGTTACATTTATGTATATTTTCAAATTGGAAAAAGATAACCCAGAATACTGTGTAAAATGGTTGCTAGAGAAAGCACGCTCAGTCTGTCTTCCTTGTGCATCTACAGGTTCAACGGGAACTGGATAATAGAACAGTCAGAAAGCTTGAGTAAAGATACAGAATATGTTAGATTATAGCCCGAATACGGGAAGAGAAACTTCCTGTTTTTATTAGCTGTTAATGAGAAAAGTAAGCCCTGAGTCATTCCCACTCTTGGGAGGGAACCAGGGTCTCCCTACCTCTGAGTCTAGGTACAGACATGCATGGAGTCCATGTGTTTACTTGATGTACATTACAGTGTGGCTATTCACCATTTTTTATAATATTTAGGCAGGATTTTTAGGAAATGTTCTCTTTAGAAACCTTTTCCTTATCTTTAAGCAATAATTTAGATATTAAGCTCAGGTCTGAAATATGGAAGTAACCAGAAGTACACATCTAAACCAAATTCCATCCATCCTATTATTATTCCATCAACCCATTTCTCCACACTAAGAGGAAACTGACATCTTGAAAGGGTATCTAGATAGCCTAAGTGAATTGTCATAATAACTTGTTCTCTGTAGAAGCCATTGCAATTTACAAAGGCTTTTCACATGTATTGTCTCCTTCAGTCTTAACAACTGAAATGTGAGGCAGATATTATATGCGTTTGACAGGTGAGAAATGGAGGTTCAGGAAGAGTAGTAAAAAGATTACGTGATAGAGCTAAGGTTCAAACCATCATCGCTAATTTCAGAAACCAGCAAAATGTCAACGGTCAGGGATCAGGGGAGAAGTGTCACTACCTAACATTCTTAGAGGTTTTGGGATGCACTCTGCACCTTAAAGGTTAACCCCTTGTGAGCTCCAGAGTCAAAAATGTTTCACCATGGTATCCCCATTGCCGTGAGATGCTCCAGAATTACTCTTCTCTTTGAACTTATGTCTATATATTATAAGCACTGTATTGTTTGGTTTTAAAATTCTCCTCTTCTGTGTCCTATTTATCCATATACACAAGAGAAGCCAAAGAGAACAGGATTTGTTACCAAGTAATCCTACATAAATAGAAAATGTGTGTGTGATACTTTGTAGTTTTACAAAGATCCATTCACATTACCTTATCTGCTCTAGCGTCAATTCAATAAAACAGGGTTACAAATACTAGGGGGAACAAAATTGAGGCTCAAAGAAGCTAAGTGGCTGACCTGGAGCTGGACACAGTATTTTGACATATTGACCAGCCACCCATGCAAATAGGGCACTTGCTTGATTTACTGTTTGCCTCGATTGCTCTTCCACTATACATATATAGACACGAATAGCAAGTGGTCACATATCATATTTATAATACGAATTAATTCAGTCTTGTGGCAAAAATCTGCATTTAAAATGGAAGCTTTTTCCATTTGCTCGTGAACACAAGGAGCACTTCACCGGAAAGCATGTTATGTCTAGGCCAATAATTTGATCTGTAGGAAATAAATAAATAGCAGCAAATGCAGGCAGCAGCTTGTAGCACAAATATTGGTATCAACAGTGAAATAAATAAAAACGTTTGCCCAGGCTATTACAGTGCCACCAGACTGGCCTAGAATATTTAAGCTCAGGAAATGAATTAAGATGTCAAGATTTTCTCAAGATTTCTGGGGGAAAGTGTCTCAATTCGAGTATTTTCCCCTCTGGGATTTACTTTAGAGTGCTTCAAAATTCATAAAGCTTTCTATGAACTCTAACTCACAATTTCTCCTGCTCTCTTGAACTTCTGTGCTTTCATTGTTTTCCCCATAAAATCATGTAGCCAGTCATCTGTAATATGATGTTATGTTCATGGTTATAGATAAACACAGAAATAGTATTTGCAATACAGATGAAGGTTTTCTACTGAAGAGTTGCCTTGGGCCCTGCTAGACACTCTGGAAAACTTTGTGTTTATGCCCCAGTTCATAAGTGAATCCTGCATCATTTATGTGCACTTTTTCCTATCTAAAATGCTCCTTTCTGAAACAAATTGTTCACCAGGAGGTGTTACTTACCTACTTTTCTCTTCCATAAAGGTGTGGCAGCCAGTTTAGTGGTTAAAGCCATTAAAAATCAGACTGGGCTGCGTTGAAACACTGGTCATGCTATTACTGATTATTTAACCTTGAACCAATTAGTTGACCATTCTGAGCCTCAGTTTCTTCATCTGTTCAATGGAAATAATAAGTCTACTTCCACAGGGTTGAAGTTTGAATTAAAAGGTGTTACATAAGGCATTAGCAAGCAACAAGTGAGTTAGCTATTGCTGTTTTTTTTCTTTTGGTCTGACAACTGAAAAGAATTTTTTTTTTTTGCTGTACGCGGGCCTCTCACTGTTGTGGCCTCTCCCCTTGCGGAGCACAGGCTCCGGACGCACAGGCTCAGCGGCCATGGCTCACGGGCCCAGCCGCTCCGCGGCATATGGGATCCTCCCAGACCGGGGCACGAACCCGTATCCCCTGCATCGGCAGGCGGACTCTCAACCACTGCGCCACCAGGGAGGCCCAAGAATTTATTTTTATGGGAAATGTAACACATTATATGGGATATGGTCTGTTCATGTATGTTGTTCAGAGTTTTTATACATATATTGTCATTTATGAGGTCATAAAATTACAAAAAGGTTTATCTTTTTCCTACCCAAGTCATATAACAACTTTTTGCGAGATACTTTGGCTGATTTTTTAATTCACCTATAAAGAAATATTTATTGAGCACCTACCATTGATGTCTTCGACACCTCAGTATGTCAAATTTTTCACGTGGCCATTTTTTTTTTTTCAGTTTTCCTCCAGTCAACATAATATTATGTATGGTATATTTTGATCATTTTAAAATAACAGGGTCACCAGATTATTACAACATGAGATTCAAATAGGAATTTAATGAGGACGTAACATTTGAAAGAACTGCAAGATAATGATATCACTTATATTTCTTTTCCAGTTGAGCTTTAAATTAGTCATTTATATCCCACAGTGTATGTTTGAAGGACCTACACATTCATTATTTAAAAGAAAACCTGTGTAATGGGTGACTATAGTGATGGAGAGGTATCAAGCAAAAATAACAGGAATGTGGTATATAAGAATTTATTTCTGTTTGTGCAAAACATTTAGGGAAAGCATTAAAGTCAGAACAAACATTCTCAACAAAAAACTGATCATCAAGGAAAAACAAGTCTTCTTGGCATAAGAGGCAAACATCTAGATATCACTGGTGAAAGTGACATAAATCTCTACCACGGTTTACCTTTTTACCTCAAACATATTATTTCTGTTCCTAAGGATCAGTAGTATGATTATGGGTAGAAGGTGTGAAACTGAAAGAAGAGTAGGATATGTCCAAGTGCTCTGTATAATCTCAAGACACACAGTTCTCCATAAAACTAATATATAGAATTCAAGCAGTTTCAAAAACACCCCAAAATATCCAGAGAGCTTTGATTTGCTGCTTTTGTTAATGAGTTTGACATGCCCCAAATATATGAACCCACGTTATCAAGCACATTAAAAATTCAGTTCTCACATCTTGACAATTTGAGACTATGTACAAACATAATCAACTAAAAATATTTTTAAATATCTGTGAAACTAAAATCTCTCAGAGAAATTGCATATCTAAACACTGCTACTTGTTTCATGGGTCATAGCTTATTTTCTCTAGTTGTTCATTTGGAAAATGCTCAGACTTTTAGTTTGAACTCAAATGTAATCAAGAGAAATCTAACTTATGAGACAAGCTCCAGGCATAAAGGTGTATGAAAATCAGTGATAAGGCTTGAGGGAAATGGTGGTTCAGTAACCTGAAAATAGTAATGAGGACCAAAGAGGACAGCATCCCATCCTCACCTCTGAGTCCTGAGATGGGGGAGTGGAGGAGGAGGGTAGAGAATATGGCCACCTTGTGGGAAAGCTGAAGGGACTTGGTATTCTCAGGGAAAGCTAGTGCTTCAGTATGCAAGAAGAGAGATGAGAATTTCAGTGAAGCATCTGAGGATAGAGGGGAATTTGCCAATCATGGAGCACAGTTACAGGTGAGCTTTGGGAAGTGGTTGGAAGTTGGGGCACAGAGATAAGTTTAGTCAAGGGCAGAGAACCAACAAGGGCAGCACATCATAGAGATGATGATTCAGTGGAGATAGAGAACTGGGACAAGACAGGGCAAGAACTGGATATTGAGTAAATTCATGACAAATCTCTTGGACTTGTGGACTCAGAAATCTACGTTTTCACCACACTAAGAGTAAGCTGTTGCTCCCCGGTGAACTGAGATGAACCAAATTCAATGTCTCTCTGTGGATTTGCAATGAGAAAGCGTTACCTAGAGGATTTGGTTCTCTGCCCAATACATTCTCTTCTTCAAGTCGAATTCTCTGAGAAGCCCAGTTATAATGAGGTCACTTAGTGAACATGAATAGAGCATATATTCTTTAGATGTTTAAGACATCAAGCTAAGAAGCTTGATGAAAAAGGTTATACAATAGAGATACTCCTGTCCTCAAATTTATATAGATAATAAATGACTTTGGCCAGGACTTCCTCTTCCATGGTTAGAGCTTACAGAAACACTATTGGCCTATGTAACTCTCCTTTGTTGAGTTTCCATTTCTCAGGGTTCTTGTCCAATCTACCTATTTTCCTAGATACAGTAAAGTTGAGACCTGCTCTCCCAGAAGCCAGTTCATGACTCTGAGGCATTCTAGTGCTCTGGAAAAGCACAGGGCAATCCTGTTCTCCCTACTTCTGAGTTCCTCTGGGATCTCTCCCAATAGCCCCCAAGAAATGACAATATTGGTATGAATATCAATATTAACCATATTGGATTGATAGGTCCTTCTGCATTGTGAAAGCAGCAGTTTTTACACAAAGTTGCCTTTGAAAGCCCTTCCTTAACATATAATCCATAGAGGTTTGACCAATAACTGAGAAAAATGAGTAAATCTTGGAAAGCAAGTTTAATATCTTTTGGTATGTCCTAAAATAATTCTTAGCATTTGTGTTAATAAATGTCCTTTATGGTGACACTGTTAATGTTTCATTTCATAAAACACAAACAAAACAAGTTTATTAATTACCCCAAACAGAATGAGATGGAAGATTCTGCAGAGAGTTGTGAATGCATCATCAATGTTTGGTAGTGTTATATAATATTCCTGTAATACATATTCCAGGCCAATTAAAAAGAAAAATCTATTGCTTTTAATCTTTCACATTTTCTACGATTCAAAGCTGTGTCAGCCACACATCAGAAAACCTCTTCCCAAGAGCATTTCATTTAATAACAGAAATAAATGTCTATTTAACTAAAAAAATTTTGAATAAATTTAAAAAATCATTCAGAAAATGAAGCCTATAAACAAGCTCCATTTGTCCTCCAGAAATTAAGCATTCCAGAAAGATCATGTTATTAGTCTACAGAGTTTAAATCAACAGGCAATTAGTGTTTTGTCAGGCAGTACACATCCAAATTCACTTCTGCGGGTTGACTGTTCATGTACTGTCACAATTATTCTACAACTCTTGCACCACTGAGGTTTTTTCCTATTTATTTTTCCATTATTTAAAGAGCCCGAGGGAAGTGGAAGGTTTCTGGTTGTTTGAAATGATCTCTGAGCAAATCTCACTCCTATCCCCAAAGCCCAGCCACTCACCCTTCCCCAGAGTTGGCACATATGCCTTTGTTTCTGATTTTTAATGAAATGTAGCAATGGGAACATGAGACAGAACCACCAGGCAGGCCAGGGAAACTTATCTGTAAGGTAATTTTAAGAAGTGTCCACGTTGTCTTCTATATGTAGAATAATTAATAGTAAGCAGAGTGCCCATCAACAATGATAGACAGCCATTAACTCTCACGTATCTAAGCACATCGTCAGGACTATATTCTAACATTCAAGCTGACTGCTTTCTAAAATTTAATATGCTTCTTAGCTGTTCACATTAGCCATGAATTGGTATGTGCTTAGGAAACACAGATAATTGTAATGTTATTTTAAGAAAACCACTGTCATCTTCATTATAATCATCATCGTCATCATCATCATCATATCAGGAAAATAATACCACTGGAATAGGATCACTTGGCTCTTTCCAAAATCAACTAGAACTTATATGTGTGTTGACTATTGTTTTGGATTCTCTAAAAGGCTATTCTCCAATGATATGGGTAGCCATATTTATTTCTTAGTTTCATTTTAATTTCAGAGTAAACAGCTTACAAAGAGCATTTTGTAGGGGAAAGAGCTGGAAATAGGAATGCAGAAACTTTCGACTTAGTGTCATCCCTATTCTACCTCATCGAAACCTAGATAGGTATTTAGCCTCTCAGAACCTAAGTTCTTTCATCAGTAAAATTTGAAAATAAGATTAGATTATAATGATGTCTTTCTAGATTTAGGATTCTATCATCAAGTATACAGCTTTAGTTAAAAAATCATGAACTTGAGGGAAAGTTGTTGACCATTACCTTATGTTAGTGTTTCTCAACGGAGGCAACATTTAACAATTTCTAGAGACATTTTTGATTGTCTGGGGAAGACGGGGTGTTAGTTACATGTAGTGGGTGGAGGCCAGAAATGCTGCTAAATTAAACGTCTTACAATGCAGAGGACAGGTCCCCACAACAAAGAATTAAATGCTAAAATGCTAATAGTGTCAAGGTTTGGAAATCCTGCTTTATGGCATTAGAAGTTATAGATAAGTATATAGCACATGGGTTCTAGAAATTAAGTAGCACTATGAAGTCCAGATCTGGGCTCCCTAATCATTTCTCAATTCTCTTGTGCCCCAAGAGGAGATACAATCCTAAACCAAGGATCATTGGTTTAATCCAAGTTTCTTTTCATTTCACTGTTTGAAACATACACACTCATTTTTTAAAATGATGGTTGTCCCATAAATAGAAATGTCCTTTAAAGTTTTACAAATAGAGGGAATATCTGTTTCTGAAAAGGCTTATCAGAATGATGAAAATACATCTAGCTAAAAAGGAGGTTATACTCTTAGTTAGCATAAGTTACTGAGGAAAGTCGCCTAGTCATAACTGGATCTGTTATCTTATTCAGTATTCCTAACTAGTAGTCTAATAACCCAGGTCCCTGCTTTGCTTCTGTTCAAAGCTGTGTCATCTCTGTGTTCATATTAGCTACTCCTTACACATTTTGACTAAATTGCTGAACCAAACATTGCCTGTTTGAAAGATCTTTAATGATATTCTTTGAGGAGGAAACCATTTTAAAGCTTCTTTTTATTATCTGGCACTTCCACAGTAGAAATCTTTGTAAACCTTGATTCATAGGAATATATTTAAAACCAACTGGCTACGTTCTATTTAAGTGTACAACAGCAATTCTTAAGGCTGAAATTGTTGTGTTGTTCACAGAACAAAATGCTTGCTTGATATGGCTTTAGATCTCAGGTATTCATGAAAACCTTCATAGTTGAAAATGAAGGGGAGTCTGAAGATGTCTCTTAAATGGCAACTTAGTGCTGAGCTAGACTGTGCCTCTTCCCTTGGGGAAGGACACCAATGTGCATTACTGTTTAACGGCTCCCAGGCACAGATCCTCTTTGGGATGGGGAATAAACCCGGCTGCATTGGTTTGCTGTCTTACTTAGTGAAATAAAGTTATTGATTTTGCAACAAGGACAATGAGGATATTTGTTTAAAAAGACAACTTGGAAAAATTGCAAAGACAACAGGAAATGATAAATGAGCAAGTCTTTGCTACAGTAATTACTTTAGTATTGAAACAAATGAATAACTTTCACAGCAATGCTATTTTCTGTCTTACATTATATTACCACCTATTCATATAGTGTGTGTACCATTGGCCTTTATACTGGAACAAAAAATATCTATCTATCTATCTATCTTTCTATCTATCTAAGAAGGAAGAGTTGGTAAATAAATTGCCTGAGATATATGTGTTAATGTTTTGAAAAACTTATGCTGTCCTTTCTGGAAGGAGAGTATCTCTAAAAGATGGGAATGTTTTTTTTCATCTATGCTAGTTTTATGTCAAAAGTTAGTCATTTAACTTTTGGCAAAGTGAGAGAGTGGCATGTACATATATACACTACCAAATGTAAAACCGATAGCTAGGGGGAAGCAGCCGCATAGCACAGGGAGATCAGCTCGATGCTTTGTGACCACCTAGAGGGGTGGGATAGGGAGGGTGGGAGGGAGACACAAGAGGGAAGAGATATGGGGATACATGTATATGTATAGCTGATTCACTTTGTTATAAAGCAGAAACTAACACACCATTGTAAAGCAATTATGTTCCAATAAAGATGTTAAAGAAAAAAAAATGAAGTAAATCTTTCTGGTATACACAAATGAAATAACATACAAGTATCTATAATCCATTTAGTGAATGTTATTTTGCATATGGTTTGTTAATTCCCTACTGAAATGTTTTGACTTTGTGGACAGTTTGTCAAAAGACCTAAATTCTAAACCTACCTGCTCAACTTATAAATGTTATATGATCTAGGGAAGTCTCCTAAACTTTCTGAGAATCTTTAAATAAAGATTATATCTTTTCTGCTCTTTTCACATGTTTTGAAAATGAAAGCCTTTTGTGAGATGAGACTCACTATGCAGTTATAAGGAATTATTAGTATATATTTAGGACATGGACATTTCTTATTCTAACATGTTTTTTATGTTGTTATCAAAGTTTTAATTGTTTTCAAGACAAATAATTCTTTAATTTGGATAGCATAATTTTATCTAATTTTAAAAAAATTCAAACTGAAGATTTTTAGATTCTAGATTTCTATTTTCCTGTTTCTGTGTATAAGCATACTAATTGGGTAATTTAAAAAATTTTAAAAAGAAGGCAAGCCTGTGTTAGACTCAGTCTTCCCTTGACTATGTATAAAGCTTTGAATTTATGCCCCAGGTAGATCTGTTCCCCACTGATTGGCTTAAATCTTGCTCAAGCTCTAGTTTCTAAAAACACAAGGGCTATTTGGAGCAACCATTCATTTTTTTACAATGACGTTTTTTCTCTCAATGTGTTCCTAAGTAATGTAAGAGCTCATTGTACTCAACAAGTATAGAATGTTTCAGAATTTGAGTAAAAATTGTATTAGTGTAAAGTAATATGATTTAGCCCTGTTAAGAGAATTCTCTTACAGAATTTGAATGTAGCAGGGTACCAATTAAAATTATGAGTTAATTGTTAAAGGGGGGACCTTCAAGATGGCAGAGGAATAAGACGTGGAGATCAACTTCCTCCCCACAAATACATCAAAAATACATCTACAACCGAAACAATTCCTACAGAACAACTACTGAATCCTGGCAGAAGACCTCAGACTTCCCAAAAGGCAAGAAAATCCCCACGTACCCAGCCATGTGGCTGGGTCTTAGTGCTCTGGCCTGGTGTCAGGCCTGAGCCTCTGAGGTGGGAGAGCCAAGTTCAGGACACTGGACCACCAGAGACCTCCCAGGCCCACGTAATATCAATCGGTGAGAGCTCTCCCAGAGATCTCCGTCTCAATGCTAAGACCCAGCTCCACCCAAAGGCCAGCAAGATCCAGTGCTGGACGGCCCATGCCAAACAACTAATAAGCAGGAACACAACTGCACCCATTAGCAGAGAGGCTGCCTAAAATCATACTAAATTCAAAGACACCCCAAAACACACCACCGGATGCGGGCCTGCCCACCAGAAAGACAAGATCCAGCCCCACCCACCAGAACACAGGCACCAGTCCCATCAATGAGGAAGCCTAGACAAGCCACTGAACCAACTACACTCACTGGGGGCAGACACCAAAAACAATGGTAACTACAAAGCTGCAGGCTGCAAAAAGGAGACCCCAAAGACAGTAAGTTAAACAAAATAAGAAGACAGAGAAATATGCAGCAGATGAGGGAGGAAGGTAAAACCCCACCAGACCAAACAAATGAAGAGGAAATATGCAGTCTACCTGAAAAAGAATTCAGAGTAATGATAGTAAAGATGATACAAAATCTTGGAAATAGAATAAATACAAGAAATGATTAACAAGGACCTAGAAGAACTAAAGAGCAAACAAACAATGATGAACAGCAAAATAAATGAAATTTAAAATCCTCTATAAGGAATCAATAGCAGAATAACTGAGGCAGAAGAATGGATAAGTGACCTGGAAGATAAAATAGTGGAAATAACTATCACAGAGCAGAATAAAGAAAAAAGAATGAAAAGAATTGAGGACAGTCTCAGAGATGTCTGGCACAATATTAAATGCACCAACATTTGAATTATAGGGGTCCCAGAAAAAGAAGAGAAAAAGAAAGGGTCTGAGAAAATATTTGAAGAAATTATACTCAAAAACTTCCCTAACATGGGAAAGGAAATAATCAAGTCCAGGAAGTGCAGAGAGTCCCATACAGGACACCAAGGAGAAACACACTAAGACATATTAATCAAACTATCAAAAATTAAATACAAAAAACAATATCAAAAACAGCAAGGGAAAAGCAACAAATAACATACAAGGGAATCCCCATAAGGTTAACAGCTGACCTTTCAGCAAAAACTCTGCAAGCTAGAAGGGAGTGGCAGGACATATTCAAAGTGATGAAAGGGAAAAACCTACAACCAAGATACTCTACCCAGTAAGGATCTTATTCAGATTCGATGGAGAAATCAAAACCTTTACAGACAAGTAAAATTTAAGAGAATTGAGCACGACCAAACCAGATTTACAACAAATGCTAAAGGAACTTCTCTACACAGGAAACACAAGAGAAGGAAAAGATCTACAAAAACAAAGCCAGAACAATTAAGAAAATGGTAACAGTAACATACATATTGATAATTACCTTAAATGTAAATGGATTAAATGCTCCAACCAAAAGACACAGACTGGCTGAATGGATGTAAAAACAAGACCCATATATAGGCTGTCTACAAGAGACCCAGTTCAGACCTAGGGACACATACAGACTGAAAGTGAGGGGAAGGAAAAAGATATTCCATGCAAATGGAAATCAAAAGAAAGCTGGAATAGCAATTCTCATATCAGACAAATAGACTTTAAAATAAAGACTATTACAAGAGACAAAGGACACTACGTAATGATCAAGGGATCAGTCCAAGAAGAAGATATAACAATTGTAAATACGTATGCACCCAACATAGGAGCACCTCAATACATAAGGCAAATGCTAACAGCCATAAAGGAGGAAATCGACAGTAACACAATCATAGTAGGGGACTTTAACACCCCACTTTCACCAATGGACACATCATCCAAAATGAAATTAAATAAGGAAAACACGAGCTTTAAATGACACATTAAACAAGATGGACTTAACTGATATTTATAGGACATTCCATCCCAAAACAACAGAATACACATTTTTCTCAACTGCTCATGGAACATTCTCCAGGATAGATCATACCTTGGGTAAAAAATCAAGACTTGGTAAATTTAAGAAAATTGAAATTGTATCAAGTATTTCTTCCTACCACAACATTATGAGACTAGATATCAATTACAGGAAAAAAACTGTAAAAAATACAAACACAAGGAGGCTAAACATTACGCTACTAAATAAAAAAGAGATCACTGAAGAAATCAAACAGGAAATCAAAATATACCTAGAAACAAGTGACAATGAAAACACGACAACCCAAAATCTATGGGATGCAGCAAAAGC
The DNA here is from genome assembly GCF_964341445.2 of Mesoplodon mirus. Taxonomy (NCBI): domain Eukaryota; kingdom Metazoa; phylum Chordata; class Mammalia; order Artiodactyla; family Ziphiidae; genus Mesoplodon; species Mesoplodon mirus. The sequence continues at coordinate 43,266,629 of NC_138984.1, forward strand.
AGTTTTAAGAGGGAAGTTTATAGCAATACAATCCTACCTCAAGAAACAAGAAACACCTCAAATAAACAACCTAACTTACACCTAAGGCAATTAGAGAAAGAAGAACAAAAAACCCCAAAGTTAGCAGAAGTAAAGAAATCACAAAGATCAGATAAGAAATAAATGAAAAAGAAATGAAGGAAACAATAGCAAAGATCAATAAAACTAAAAGCTGGTTCTTTGAGAAGATAAACAAAATTGATAAACCATTAGCCAGACTCATCAAGAAAAAAAGGGAGAAGGCTCATATCAACAGAATAGGAAATGAAAAAGGAGAAGTAACAACTGACACTGCAGAAATACAATGGATCATGAGAGATTACTACAAGCAATAAGCCAATAAAATGGACAACCTGGAAGAAGTGGACAAATTCTTATAAAGCACAACCTTCCAAGACTGAACCAGGAAGAAAGAGAAAATATGAACTGACAAATCACCAGTAATGAAATTGAAACTGTGATTAAAAATCTTCCAAAAAACAAAAGCCTGGGACCAGATGTCTTCATAGGCGAATCCTATCAAACGTTTAGAGAAGAGCTAACACCTATCCTTCTCAAACTCTTCCAAAGTATAGGAGATGGAGGAACACTCTCAAACTCATTCTACAAGGCCACCATCACCCTGACACCAAAAGCAGACAAAAATGTCACAGAAACAGAAAACTACAGGACAGTATCACTGATGAACATAGATGCAAAAATCCTCAACAAAATACTAACAAACAGAATCCAACAGCACATTAAAAGGATCATACACCATGATTAACTGGAGTTTATCCCAGGAATGCAAGGATTCTTCAGTACATGCAAATCAATCAAAGTGATACACCATATTAACAAGTTGAAGGAGAAAAACCATATGATCATCTCAATAGATGCAGAAAAAGCTTCTGACAAAATTCAACACCCATTTATGATAAAAACTCTCCAGAAAGTAGGCATAGAGGGAACTTACCTCAACATAATAAAGGCCATAACAAACCCACAGCCAACATCATTCGCAATGGTGAAAAACTGAAACCATTTCCTCTAAGATCAGGAAGAAGATAAGGTTGTCCACTCTCACCACTATTACTCAACATAGTTTTGGAAGTTTTAGACACAGCAATCAGAGAAGAAAAGGAAAAAAAAGGAATCCAAATCAGAAAAGAAGAAGTAAAACTGTCACTGTTCGCAGATGACGCGATACTATACATAGAGAATCCTAAAGATGCTACCAGAAAACCACTAGAGCTAATCAATGAATTTGGTAAAGTAGCAGGATACAAAATTAATGCACAGAAATCTCTTGCATTCCTATACACTAATGATGAAAAATCTGAAAGAGAAATTAAGGAAACACTCCCATTTACCACTGCAACAAAAAGAATAAAATACCTAGGAATAAACCTACCTAAGGAGACAAAAGACCTGTATGAAGAAATCTATAAGACACTGATGAAAGAAATTAAAGACAATACAAACAGATGGAAAGATATGCCACATTCTTGAATTGGAAGAATCAACATTGTGAAAATGACTATACTACCCAAAGCAATCTACAGATACAGTACAATCCCTATCAAACTACCAGTGGCATTTTTCACAGAACTAGAACAGAATATTTCACAGTTTGTATGGAAACACAAAAGACCCCGAGTACCCAAAGCAATCTTGAGAAAGAAAAACGGAGCTGGAGGAATCAGGCTCCCTGACTTCAGACTATACTACAAAGCTACAGTAATCAAGACAGTATGGTACTGGCACAAAAACAGACATATAGATCAATGGAACAGGAGAGAAAGCCCAGAGATAAACCCATGCACATATGGTCACCTTACCTTTGATAAAGGAGGCAAGAATATACAATGGAGAAAAGACAGCCTCTTCAATAAGTGGTGCTGGGAAAACTGGACAGCTACATGTAAAAGAATGAAATTAGAACACTCCCAAACACCATCCACAAAGATAAACGCAAAATGGATTAAAGACCTAAATGTAAGGCCAGACACTATCAAACTCTTAGAGAAAAACATAGGCAGAACACTCTCTGACATAAATCATAGCAAGATCCATTTTGACCCTCCTCCTAGAGAAAGGGAAAGAAAAACAAAAATAAACAAATGGGACCTAATGAAACTTAAAAGCTTTTGCACAGCAAAGCAAACCATAAACAAGACAAAAAGACAACCCTCAGAATGGGTGAAAATATTAGCAAACGAAGCAACTGACAAAGGATTAATCTCCAAAATATACAAGCAGCTCATGCAGCTCAATATCAAAACAACAAAGAATGCAATCCAAAAATGGGCAGAAGACCTAAATAGACATTTCTCCAAAGAAGATATACAGGTTGCCAACAGACACATGAAAGGATGCTCAACATCATTAATCATTAGAGAAATGCAGATCAAAACTACAATGAGGTATCACCTCACACCAATCAGAATGGGCATCATCAAAAAATCTACAGAAAATAAATGTTGGAGATGGTGTGGAGAAAAGGGAACCCTCTTGCATTGTTGGTGGGAATGTAAATTGATACAGCAACTATGGAGAACAACATGGAGGTTCCTTCAAAAACTAAACATAGAACTACCATATGACCCAGCAATCCCACTACTGGGCATATACCCTGAGAAAACCATAATTCAAAAAGAGACATGTACCACAATGTTCATTGCAGCACTATTTACAATAGCCAGGACATGGAAGCAACCTAAGTGTCCATCGACAGGTGAATGGATAAAGAAGATGTGGCATATATATACAATGGAATATTACTCAGCCATAAAAAGAAAGGAAATTGAGTTATTTGTGGGGGGGGGGGATGGACCTAGATAGAGTCTGCCATAGAGAGTGAAGTAAGTCAGAAAGAGAAAAACAAATACCATATGCTAACACATATATATGGAGTCTAAAAAAAAAAAAGGTTCTGAAGAACCTAAGGGCAGGACAGGAATAAAGATGCAGATGTAGAGAATGGACTTGAGGACATAGGGATGGGGAAGAGTAAGCTGGGATGAAGGGAGAGAGCAGCACTGACATACATACACTGCCAAATGTAAACCAGACAGCTAGTGGGAAGCAGCCTCATGGCACAGGGAGATCAGCTCAGTGCACGGGATAGGGAGGGTGGGAGGGAGACGTAAGAGGGAGAGGATATGGGGATATATGTATATGTATAGCTGATTCACTTTGTTAGACAGCAGAAACTAACACAACAATGTAAAGCAATTATACTCCAATAAAGATGTTTAAAAAAAAAAAGAATCACAAAAATTCAAAAAGAAAATTGTTAAAGGCCTATTCCAGATAAGACACACTCCATCATTCCCATTTTGGATATGAGTTTTACCCATTGAGAATTTAATTGATAAATACATATGTAAGCATTTGTAGTACCAGCAAAGGTTAGATTTTAAGTTGTAACTCTTGTCCTCTCTCCAAGTAAACAGGAAATAAAGAAATAGATAATCTAATCATTTGTGTACATGAAGATTAAATTCTTACCCCTTCCCTCATAAAAATGAGCCTCTATTCTATATTTAAATTTCTTTGGAGAAATAGATTGCTGGTTTTTTTTTTTGATTGCCTTGATCACCAAAGGTTTTTCATTGGAACTCGAATTCCATGGTTGCCCTTTATTCCTTGAAAAAGAAAAAGGAAAGAAATAAAACTTTTGTAGTTTACCTCCATAGCCTGTAGTTACCTTTATTTACCATAATATTTTTTAGTAGATGGGATGCTCAGAGCTTAGCAGAATACATCTACAAACTATTATTAGACTTTGTATTTAATTTTGAGCCTTGAGTTCATTCACTGCTCTATGTGACATTTTAAAAACCCGAGCAAACAGTATTATTCTTGGAAAAGAAAAGCCCTTTCTCAATAGATTTAGCATTTAGAAACAATATTGAATCGATTTGAATCAGAAAATTGTCTCTGAAAACCTGAAATGAATATAAACATTAGGAAGATGATCTCACCTCTTATTTCCTGCCATTGGTCTTGTACTATTTCTTTTGAAAGTGGTCCTTAAATATTCACTCAAACCCTGTATATGATCGGATCCATCCCAAAGCCTCAGTTTGCTTTGGGTTTGTTAGAGCCCAAGCTTACTGCACTCCACGGTTCAGATCTATGCAAGACTCCTCCGCCCTGGGGTAGAACCCTGTTAATAAGAAGTGTGTTATAATCATCCTACCAGAGATTGTCATCTCATATGTCAAGATCATTTATATATTTTACTACTATTTCTTCACCCCCCCAAAAGAAAATGGTGCTTTTAGGTGAATAAAGCTCTCCTGCCTTACCCTGCAGGCAGAATTCTTACATTCCTTGGGGGTGACAAAGGTTCATATCCCTTTCTGCCCTGAGGAGAAAAAAAGACTAAGATGCATCATTAATCATGCAAACTGTCTACTGCAACAGTGCCAAGAAAATGATCATTCCTATACCAACCATCAATATTCCTGACACCTGTCTAAAAACTCAGATCATGCATATCCATCTGCCTTTAGAGAAGTGTCAATGTGCAAACTTCCCTTCACTATTTTTAGGGTCATGTTAAAATTATTCATCACCTGCCTGTCAGTTCCTCCAATTTGTCATATTATCCCAATGTACCAATGTCTATTATTGGTCATTCCCCTTCTGCTAGAGCATTAGGGTGTAGGATGTTTTTGAAACTGTCAAATATATAAGAGGCAGTGGAATCCTACAGTTAGGCCAGAGTTCTCACCAAGAAATTCCTTTGCTCAATGTCCCCTCATGCTTAATGGAAAATGAAGATGTTTGGGGTTCCTGTGTCTACTTCAAGTTCCACTTCAATCTAATTTCTGGGAAATGAATTCTGGTTTCTAATGACTTTCATTATAAACTCCACAGTTATTTCTCTCTTGGGAAATGATTCCCAGAGGTTAAAACACATCTTACAAAGGAAAGAAACCTTTTAAAATTAAGGGGTTAAAGAAAAGCTGTTCTGATAAAACTGTCAACACTCAAATGCCTAGGAATATTGTGTTCTATACAAAATTTAAAATTAAATAGAAATTTTGGTAGGAAAATATGATCCAGCACCAGAAACTTAAACAATATGATGGTACATCTCATCTATTATTCTTAGTATAAAAGCCATAATCCCTAAAATTAGTTAAGTCAAATTTTTCACTGATCTCAAATCATTTTAACATTTCTATTTTACATCTAACACAATTTTAAACCTAGTACAACTCTTTCTCCACTCTCTTTGACTTTTTTTTCCTCTTCCCTGTTTCCATTGTCTTCTGCTAACACCTGTGAAATGGGTTACAGTATCTTTAAATAACAGAGGTATTTCCATGTAGGTGGGAAAATCCCGGAAATGGGATTTAAGGCACCTGTGATTTTCTAGTCATCGCACTAATATGCAATGTGCACTAATCCCCAGGGAGACCTGTGTTAGGTCCTGGATTTGACCATAACTTCCCTGAGCATTAGTTTGCTTATCTATGAATCATAGGCCTTGAATAGATGATCTCAAAGTCTGTTCCAGATAATCATCTCTTCTATTACTTTAGACAGTGATGACATATAAAGCCACAGACTAAGTAGCTCAGTCTGTGAGTCCAATGAATTTCCCCAGAATCTGCCTAAATATGTTAAAATCCTGAAAACGATTAGCAAATTAGCAGAGTGCCTCTTCAGAACCATTCTTACTATGGTCAGCATTGTTTCTGAACTCATCAAAATGGTAAGTTCTAAGCTTAGAAAAGTGCCAGTTATTTTCAGACACTATCAAGTGATATGAATTTAACTGTGACATCTGTGAAAGGTTCTCGGGCTGTGGAATCCAGGACTTCAAAGTCACAGATGTGACAAAACAACCCAAGACCCCAAACATCTATTCACCTGGAAGGTGCAGTGCAGAATTTTAATTAGTGAACTTTTTATGAAAATTGATCAACTTCTTACTGATCCTGGTAATATTTGTTTTGACTTTTTATAAATAAGAGAATTCAGAGGCAAACTACGCCTAAGCCTCTCTCTCACTTGAAATTCAGAGAGCCATGTTCCTCTAACAAGCACTCTTATACTAAATGACGATTATGCAAATAACTTATTACAGTAAATAGAAAATAAAGGATTAAGAGTGCTGAAGTAGAGATAAAATAATAGAAAATAGTAGAAAAATAGATCTATTTTTCATTCCTTTGTGTCATGCATTATATACCTGTATACCACATGTTGTCATATCTCCTCACAACCTGCCTGGGGAGAGAGGTATAATGAGCCCTTTCTAGAAATGAAGCATGTATAGCTCAGAGATGCTGGTGTAGTAGACTCAAGCGGATGGAGTGACTATGACTGGCAATAAGAGAAGTCAGAGGTGTTACAGACAAGTTGGTGCTTACATTGGTGGGCAGAGAAAAGAGCATTATAAACATAAGGAACAGCATTTGAAAAGGCAAAAAGGCTTTGATAAACAGGCATTTTGTAGGGAATGGCCAATTGTCTGGAATGGCTGAAGCATAGGATGAGGAAGGGGAACAAAGGTGCTAAAATGGGAATGGCGATGTGGAGCTTCAATCAAGTCTTTTCTTGTTTGTAAGGAAAGTTGAAATTTACCCTCTGCTCAGTAGGGAGCCATTGAGGTATCTTAAATGATTGATGTCATACTGTTTTATTAAAAAAAAAAAAAAAACCTGGCAGCAAATTAAAGAATAGGCTAGAGAGGGAAGGACCATTAGGCAAAACAAGTTAGGAGAACATGGCATTAACCAGAGAACAATGAAGCATGAATGCCATTGACAGTGTTGGCAGCAGAGAGGGAGAAACAGATGAGGGGTGGATTTAGGAGCTAAAAGGTTATCAGACTTGCCAACTGACTGGATATGAGTGTCAAGAGAAGGGGAGAATCAAGAAAAATGTGAAGTTTTTTTGCTTGGCTGCCTAGATGAATGATAGTTCCATTCTCTAAGAGAGGGAAAACAGTACGAAGAAGAACAGATTTGGGGGCAAAATATTGAGTCATTTTTTACCTGTTTTATTTGAGGACATTACAGAGAGATGAACACATGGGGCTAGAGGTCTGGAGAGAAGTGGAATTAAAATAATGATGTGGTCATCCTCAAACAGAAGCTGAGCTTTGGGGTGTCAGGGAACTCAGGTGAGGGACAAGCAAAGACAACCAAGAATAAATCCCTGGGGAACAGTGGGGCCCATAACAAGGAGCCCTGGAAGCAAATGGAAAGTATGGAAACACTCAGTAGCTTCTCTCCTTTGATCCCTTCCTCCATTCCTTCCTTCCTTCCTTCATGTTTCTTAAAACTAATGTCAAAGAAAGGGTCACTTCACTCTCAGAGTTGTATTTTAAAATGCCCTTCCTGTTGCAAACTTATTTTTCTGTATAATTATGTTTAAAGCTTACTATTTAGCCTTAGCTTTTCCTGTGCTCTTAAAGATGTATGTCCCTGTTCTCTTCCTCTGGTAGGACCCTTCATATCTTTCAAGAGAAAGCCCGCCTGACCACTCTACTTAATGTCCACTTGCAGCCCATGCATTCTCTCCACCAATAGTGTTTGATTTTCCTCACAGTACTAAATGAGAACAGAATTTTTTTAATATACTCTTGTTTTTACCTTTTTATTCTCTATCTTCTTTTGTACTTCATGAGGGCAGGGAGTTTGTCTTGTTCCCCATTATAAACGCAGCACCTGGAAAAAATGCCTCGTATATAGTAGACACTTATTTGTTGAATAAATGAATTAGGCTAATAGTCACCTCTCTAGAAACCAAACTATATGAATTTTTAAAGGACGCTCCATGTCAAATTAATGCCACTTTTGTTTTCCTCTTAAGAAATTTTGACCATAATATTTTTTATCATTTTGTAAAAGTTTTAGCACAAAGCCACAGAAACAGAAGGTGAATCAATCTCTCTCTCTCTCTCTCTCTCTCTCTCTCTCTCTCCTTATGTGTGTGTGTGTGTATGTGTATGTATATATTTTTTTCACCCCTAAAAAATAGATTCCAGCTTGAGGGTTTCATTTTTTATCTCTACTGGGCATTTAAAAAACATTTTAAGGAAAGACCTGTATAGAAAATATAATTCTAAACATTGCTTTGGAAGTAATAGCAGAGACTGTTTACTGAAAGGGGAAGAAAGAGACCTTCATATGCAAATGTATGGCATTTGAAAATGTCATATAGCTATATCTACATATAAATAAGCTGCTCTCTGAATTCCAGGGAAGGGAGACTTCGTGTAGCATTAGCCAATTTCTAAATCAAAATAAACGGATAAGAGTAGCAGTGAGTCAAGACATGTAAGAACACATCTTTACTACCTCTTAATACAGCTGTGGCACTCCAGGTTAAAGACCACCTGGCCAAAATGAAATCAAATCCCACAGTACTTGAATGGTAATGGATATGAACCAGTAGAAGAAAAGGGATTCACAGATCAAAAAGATGACAACTTCCTGTCAAGTGTTTGCTTCCTTCTAAATGTGGACATGCAATCAAGGATCTCATAATGTCTTCTATACCTAACCTCTATATCAGGATTGTTTTTTATGTGAGGTTCTGAAGGTTGGACTAAAAAAGAAAAGACTTAATTTTTACCTCTTTCCTTTTTCATACTTGTTCTGTTGCCTTGGTACAGGATGGTCACCTTGGGAAAATTCCTCTGGTAAACTATAGTATGTAAATTATCAGATGGGGATGAATAACTGCTCTATATTAAATGAACTATCCTTGCAGGACACCAGGGTACTATTCTACCAATTACGTTTTTCCTACACTGGTTTGGTGCTCTTAGCTTCTGGAGGAGTTAATTAGCCTCACCTGAATAGCAGCCCATTCCTGGGCACCAGGTTTCCTAAGTATTATTTTTACAATAAGCCATTTGCTCCTTTCCAAGTTGAGACTGTGGAATTCACCACAGGAAAAAAATTAATCAATTATTTTATGCCACTTTTACTGGCCATTTCATGGAGCTGGTGTGGGAGTTGTGTTTCCCTAGCAGGAGGAACTATCTGCAATCTGTCAGGTAGCACCTGCATCACAGTTTTGTCTTGGGTATTAAAAAGCACAACAAAGCCTTCATCCTAGCACAGCATGTTTATAAAGAAGCTGGGGCTAAGAGGATAAGCTTCTAGAACGATAACTGAAGAGAAAAACTTGAATTTTAGAAAAACGAGAAATTATAATAAGCTTAAGGTATCAATGGGGAAGAAAAAATGGAAAATCCAATAGTCAAAGGAAATCAAGAAATGGGAATGGTCTTCAGATGGATAATATAATTGCTACCTCTTATTGAATATAGCTGAATGCTTGGCACTTTATCAGTGCTTTCCTGTGAAATGACCCTTCAGTGAAAGAATTATTATCACCATTGTAAACAAATTTAGGCTAAGAAAGTTTAAGCAATTCTCCCAAGGTCACATAGCTATTAAGAAGATGAGAATATGTGTAAACTGATACCTCTTTAACCACAAAGCTGCCTGATCTCTTTCCATTATACCAGCCTGCCTCCTGATACATAGAATAATAGGGGAAAAGGTAGCAGGATGAATGTTGGTTACATTTGAAACTATACAGTCCGTCTCTTGTGGAGGATATTAAAGGAACCAGAAGCAAATCCCTAATGAGGATTAAAAATATCGTATCAAAGAACATGTTCAGAAAACTAAAAAAGGAAAAAGAAGTTGAGAAAATTTTGTTGACTTTTTGCTAAAATATGCTGATGTGGAGATATTTATGTTTTTCTGAACATCTGGTGGATATTAGTATGTTTTTACTCACAATCTTCTGTTATTAATGATAAAGGGAAGCTGAGTAATTATGATATACTGCCACAATGAATGAATATCATGCATTTTTTTTCCAGTGTATTACAGAATCTCATTATTCCTTCAAACATAAAAACATAAAGTTATTTTTAAAAAGAGGAATATGGATGTTATCTTATTGTAACAAACTTGTTTCCATCAGAATAGACTGAGTCAGCAACTGTTGTATCTACGAGATAAGAATACATTTCAAGGCATAAGATTTGTTGTTATTAAGAAGTGACTTAAATTACACTTTAACATTGCCTTAAGTTTGAGAAATAAACTAAACCTGATATATATTTGCTTTGCCAAGAAAGAATTCCATTCTTTTACAAGAGATCATGGAAGAGAGATTCTTTTATTAGAGATAGAGACACCATGGTTTCTGTACCCTTGGTAGATTGTCAAAACAAAGTGTATCTTTACTGACCCTATAATCCTTCCCTCTGGCTTTTTTCGAGGGCTCTTCAGCCACCCAGGATTCTTGCAAGAATTCACTACTGAATATAACTGAATCTCTTCCATAAGATGCCAGCAATGATACATACTCAAAGGCTAGATAAGGCAAAAGGCTAGATAAGGCAAGCATGGCATGGATCTGCTGGTCCTGTTGGAGAGGGAGCCTCCCCGTGAGTGGGAGCACTCCACATATTTGCATGTGCCAGTGAGTGTGTGCCAACTCTATTGCAGGATGGTACAATAAAGTGGCAAAGTTGGTTCAATCTATGATTATCAATCAGTGTAACACACCATATTCATAAAGAAAACATAGGATCATTTCATTATACATAGAAAAAGCACATGGCAAAACCCAAAACCCTTCCATAATAAAAACACTCAACAAAACAGGAATAGAAGAGAACTTCCTCAACCTGATAAAGGGCATTTATAAAAAAAAAAAACTTTTATTGCATGTACTACACTCCTTAGTCTATGCCCTCTACCCTCATTTCCCTCACTCTTAATGCTCCAGAAACTGACAGTTCCCCTACAAGCCATGCTTTAGCTCTCATCTGACTTTTTGTATATATTATTCCAACATGGGATACTCATTCTTCTTTCATTTGTCTAATTCTTGTTCATCCTTCATGTTTCAGCTTAGATATCCTTCTTCTGGGAATGACGATGATCATAACCATCACTTTCATTTATTTAGCATTTACTATGTGCCAGGCACTGTGCTAAATAAATGCTTCTTTACACTTAAAATCTCATTTACTTATTACACATATTAGTTTAAAACAGCTATAATTTATTGGGTACTTACTGTGTGCCAGACATTGTTATAAATGTTTTACCGACATGCATAAAGGTTAAATAACTTGGCTGTGCTGACAGAGCTGGAGGGTGGAAAAAAACAGAATTGAACCCAGACAGCCAAGCTCCCAAGCCTGTGGTCTTATTGCCTCACAAGTGTTAACAGGTAGTACCATTATTTCAACCATTTTAAAATTGAGGAGATGGAGCCCATTCCCTCCCCACTTTCACCCTGGAGTCCAGACATTTCTGTGTGCTCTTCAGCCCCTATCTTTACCCAGTTATCACATCGCTTTGTGTTAGCCTGTTTGCTTTTCTGTTTCCTTCTTTTTCAGTGAGGAAACAGAAGCCTTGAAGAGTGAAGTAATTTGCCAGAAAAAGTTAACAATATTAAATGGCTGGGCAGAGATTGAGCTTGGCTCTCTCTTCCAAAGTCTGCTTCTTTCCCTCTGCCGAACGATCTCTTATAAACGTGAGCCAGAGCATTTCTCTGCGGACATGCATTTCCATGAAAACGAAAGCAAACTGACCCAAAAGGACACAGAGATTATTTATTTCTAGGTCTATTGTTCCATTTTTGTTTAGTTCCTTTAGATTTGTTTTCAAGCATGACTATGAGGACATGTGATGATAATATCTAATTAAAACTAAAGCATTTATTAAGTGCTTATTTGCTAGCTATTGTTCAGAGGATTTTATATGGATATTTTCATTTATTCCTCACTCTAACCCCATAATACAAATAATCATCCCCATTTTACAGATGAGGAAACTGATGCACAGAGGGGTTATATGAGTTGCTCTAAATCCCACAGCTGGTAGGTGGAGGAGCTAGAGTTGGAACTCAAGTTGACACATGGGTAGGAGCAACGAGAGTCTTTTCAGTGTTACCAAAAATTCACTGTCGATTACCACAACGATTCGACTCATATAACATATAAATTGCGTATTACGAGACTAATAGAAAACATGCCTTATGTTCACTACCCCTCAGAGAGTACTGAGAAATAGAGAAATGATTGGGCCTAAAGCACTTCATGCTCATATTTTCCTCCTAATTCCTTTGGAATGACCGAGCTCCAAAAGATGATAAAGGGCTTGGATGGGTCCAACTTTTGTTAGCAGAAAGACAGATGGGGTCTTGAGACTCGGCAAAGCTGTTCCTCTGCTAGGCATACTTCATCTTCTCTATATAAACTGATCTCCATTAATTTGTATGGAAGACTTATTGTTCCAAGTCTCAGACGACGATCCCTACATCATATGAGTTTAAGCCTGGCACAGTTCTGAGAGGACAGTCTTGTCACCTCTAGCCACAAACAGGACATGGTAGTAGTTGCTTCCAGTGACCCAAGACCAATAAAAAAATAGAAATATGAAAGGAGGTCTGGCCCTCAAAAACAATTAGCCCATTCCTGTTACTGCCAACTATGATAGAAAAGATTGTGGCGTTCCAAAGTCATGGAAATCCACTCAGTCAAGTGGATTTCTCTGACTTTCTCAGTCAAGTCAAATCGACTCTCTCAGAACTGGAGAATCTGTTTCTTAAAAACCATATGAGGACATAAAGATGGTGGTGAATATTTAAAAGAGTTTTAATAGGCTGAGGGAAGTAAAATTTCACATTTTTACTATGAGAGATTGTTAATAAGTGATAAACAGCTTTGAATGTACACAATCTACACTGAACAAGAATAAAATCTTAAATTCAAAGACCTAACCATTCCTTTTGTAAGCTTCTCCCCATCCAAAAAAAATAATCACTTGATGACCTTTATTTTTCAATTAGTGTATTTTTTCTGGTAAAAGTAAAACATATTTATTATAGAAAATTCTCTCTACTACCTAGAAATAATCAATGTCATTATCACTGTCAAAACTGGGGTGAATCTCATTCCAGGTTTTTATATTTTCCACACATTATATATTTTAGTATCTTACTCATTTTTCTATGTCATCAAAACTCTTCATAATTTTTTTTTACTTGAATAACATTTTATCATCTAATTATACCACAATTTACTTAACTATATTATACAATTGCTGAAAATTTAGGTAGTCTCTCAGTTTTCACTTTTATAGAGGATGTTGCAATTGATTTATTTATGAGTCTTTGACTGCTTCTGAGGTTCTTGATATGTGATACCATATTAGTTTTTCAATGTTTGCACCATTTTCTCTCCCACTGATGATATTTCAAATTCTTGTCCCTGTACCATCTATCCCTGGACCAATCTAACATAAGATGTAGATTTCCAATGATTATAGCTTCTCTCCAGATAGACTAACTGGCCTCCTTATAGGGTACCATGCTGAACAATTTAACTGTCCTGCTATTTGAGATCAGCTTTTAGACATGGCCTGATATAAAGCTTACAAAATGAATGCCCTATACATGGTCCAATCTAAGTACACAGACCCAAACAATACACGTAGTAAAAAGCCTGTAAGTAAATAAATTAAATGTTGATAGTAGTTTTGTTGAGGGTGTAAACAATAAGGTCTTTCTATGCTTCTTCTACTTTCTATATTTTCTACTATTCTTAAATCAATGTGAAATTGCTTTTATAATGAAAATACCCAATACACTTTATTTTTAAGGAAAAAAAGTATAGAACTAAGCAATTTAGCCCTCTCAAAAAATACACATTCTTCACATTGAATGATACAGTTTCCTATTAGTAAGTGAAACACCTATGGTCATAACTATATCTACAAATTCAAGTGAAGGAGGAAGGAAATCATAGGGATCTCTCCAGGCAAAAAACATTTCTGTCTCAATTATCTATATCTTTCAGACAAAATTGTTTTCTGGTCTGGAATTATCCAGATGACTGCCTCTTTCATTTTTCCCCTTAACTCTATATGTACAAGTCTAAGACAATTCTTTACCATTGAAAAATTGTGAAGAAAACACCAGATTAAAAAGGAGAACACACAGAAAAACTGGTTGTGGGTATATAGGAATTCTCTGTATTCTCTTTGTAGCTTTTCTATAAACTATTCTAACATTTAAAAAATTACTTTAAAATGAGAACACATGGTTTCTGGAGCTATCTTTCTGCCCTTGACCCACTGTATGACATTAGGGAATAACTGAATATTTCTGGCCTCCACACCCTAATATATCAAGGAAAAAAATACACACCACACCACACACACATACACACACAAACACACACACACATTTATATGTTTAACTTACCTAACATTTAGGGATGCTGCAGTCTCAAGTAAAATAATAGCTACAAAAAAACTTTTTAAAATGTAAATCATTAAACAAATTAAAATAATAATGTAATTTAATAATCCTTTGGCCTAAATAGAATTTATGTTACATAATGGAAATTGAAGAGAGCAAATCTACATACTTCTTATCTTTAATAACTCTTATTTTCTCGTGATAACTTTTTCAAAAAGAGAGAAAAATGTTTTACTTAAAAGCATTCCTCACTGATGTTTCTTCATCATCTAATTTTTCCCTTTCATTTCATGATATTTCTAATCTTGCCTTTAAACTGACCTCTGCATGTCCCTTGTAGACCATTATAAATGTCCTTCCTACTTTAGATATCATGTAGAAGACTTCCTTTTAATAATCATAAATTTGCTTAATATAGACATTTCACCCCGATCATTTTCCTACTACACTATTGATTTCTTTCAGTTAATATCAATTCTATTGTAGAAATACCCAAACATAAACACAGAGTTTTCAATGCTGTCTCAAAAATCAAAATCAGAGATCTGTCATGTTTATACATCAGAGCTTGTTTTTCTGCAGTCTTCCCCATTATACAAAATGGCACTACCATGTTCAAGCCAAAAGCAGAGCTTAATTGTTTTTCCTGCAGTCTTCCCCATTATACAAAATGGCACTACCATGTTCAAGCCAAAAGCCTAGTCATCTTTGATCCATTCTTCTCATTTTGCAATACACAAACAAGTCATATTCAGTCCACCTCTAAGATATATGTGGAATAGAAGTATTTTTTTCTCTCTCCACTGCCACTATAGTCCAAGACCTGGACACTGTCTTTCACCTACACTACTGTAATGCTCTCCTACTTGTTCTCACTGCTTCCTCTGTTTTCCCTCAATGATCTATTTTCCACACCAGTCAGATATACTTGAAACTATCCCAATGGGTTCTCACTGCGCTTTAAATTAAATCAATACTCCTTAGTGTGGCGTACAAAGTTCTACATAGTAACAAGGACCTCGCTGTTCTCTCCACTCCGTTTTAGCTCTCTCTTTACTCCCCTGGGAACCCTCTTCTCTACGTACAATGCTGGCTCCTGGAATGTCAGTTTTTTACATTAGAGTCTTTTTCTGTGTATAACACTCACTCAGAGGGCTCTTCACCTGGCCAGCTTTTTCTCATCCTTCCTTCTTCAATATCCTTCCCTCACCTCTTTAAAACAGGGTGCCCACCCTAGTCTGCTATATCTTAACATCCTTTTTTCTCTGTAACATTTCTCATTTAGATGCTAGGTTTTTGTTTGTTTTTACTTTTGTATATTGTATTATGATGTGTATGACCTTTATGAGAGAAACTTTGACCCACCACTGTGCACTCTGTACCTGCAGTATTTGGCACACAGGAGGAGATCAGTCAATATTTTTTAAGTGAATGAATAAATTGATGAGCTAATTAGGTACAGTACAGGTAGGAGCAAGGACTAGTAAATTTTAAGACCTTGTAAGAGAAAATGTGTTTCTTACCTTCTCTGGATCCAAAGAGCTACATGGTCACATACCAAGAGCCAGAAGTTGTGGGTTGATACTGACAGCATTCACTGCAGCAAAACTGAGGGGCTTGTTTGAATCACCTATGTCACACTCAACTAGCATCTCTGGATATAGCTATTTTGTGGGTTTTCTGTTTCAAAATAAGTAGTTCCCTATAAGCCCCAATTCTAAGTGCCAGCTGTTTTTTTCTGATAGATAAACTAGGTGTTTGACGCTCTCCAAATTCAAATTTGTACACGTTTTACAACCCCTATTGATTTCTTGAGTGGTTAACCAACCGTGTACTTGGGGAGTGTAAATTATACACTGGGAGTGTGTTAGACCCGTTAAAAGGTAAACTAACACTATGAGACCACAAAGTACCATTTAGTTAATAACTAATTTCAAGTCGTAAATGCTGTCCAAGTGGAAAGAAACTGTTAAGACCTACGCCTCATCCTTAACTATTTCTAGAGCAGTTCTTGCACACAAAGGTATCACTGACTAGAAATGAAGGAAGTGCCAGAAGAAATCAATTATTCAAAACTGGGAAGAAAGGGGAGGGGGAGGGAGGGAGAGAGAGAATATTCATAGCTATTTAGAATACTTGAGGAATGAGTTGTCCTAGATTAAAAAGGTTTTGTACTTAACGAAGGGATAATGCTTTAATGATGAGAACATTTAATGTTCAAATTTTCTTAATGGGCTACTCTAAATTTCCATCCTTCTTAAACAAAAGATGCTAAACAAACTCCAGCGTTTTCTTAATAAGTCAGAATACTATAATAGCATCAGTTATTCAAGAATTCTAAAAATGCAGATAGAGATAATGTGGGAGATTATACTCCAGATGTGACCTGGAATTTTGTTGAAAGGTCATTGATGTCAGTCTGCTTCTTGGTCATTTGCTTCTTTCTAATAAATGTAAAATGCAGCATCATTTGTTGTATGACAAAATAAACAATGTAAGATAACTGCCTTTCTTATAAGATGAATTAATAAATCAAAAATGAATGCAGCCCCTTTTATAAAGTTTCCCTAGCTTCTCAAAATTTCTTCTTTACTGTGGTTATTAGCATCTTTTGACACATCAGCACCTTGAAAACATAATTTCTGCACTGCAAATGCAATGAAGCATAGATCTTTCAACATATGCTTAAACTAAGGTGATCATATAATTTACCACCTTAACTAGGAAATTTTTGAGAGTGAAAGGAGGCACTATGAATCATTATGCTGGGAAAATAAACATAAACCAAGATTGTACAGGTCACATACTACCTGAAGCCAATCTTTCAGCTCATTTCCATTAATTCCATATGGACTGTTAAAAAGTATATTTTATCAATGTGAGTGTTTGGTTGCTAAATAGTCATTATATTAGTTTGCTAAGGCTGCCATAAAAAATTACCACAAACTGGGTGACTTAAAACAACAGAAATTTATTATCTCACAGTTTTGGAGGGTAAAAGTCTGAAATTAAGGTGCTGGCAGGACCACAGTCCCTCCACATTCTCAAAGAGAGAATCCTCCCTTGCCTCTTCCAGCTCTGGTGGCTCCTACATTCCTTGGTTTACAGCAGCGTAGTTCCAATTTCTGCCTCTACCTTCATCTGACCTTCACTGTGTGTCTTCATATGACCTTATAAGAATATCAGTCATTGGATTTAGGGCCCTCTCTAATCCAGTAATGAAAGCATCTGAACTAATTTTTTCCCAGTAAGCTTGCACTCTGAGGTTCCAGACAGATGTGAGTTTTTGGAGGACATTATTCAACCCAATGTGGTAACCAATAAAATATTTGGTTAATGTTTTACAAATAATCATTAGATAAAGATTTTACTGATGATAAAAAAATGTATAATACTGAACATGAAAAAGACTTGTTCATTGGTATCCTCATGTCTCTATAACAGGTTAAACAGAGAGACCACACGGAAATCTATGATGGATTATCACATCATCAAAAGTTTTATCTTAGAAAGCAATACCACCTTTAATAACAGTCTTATTCTGCTTAAATATAAAGATACTTGATTCATAGACATGTACTAAATATCATCAAAACAGAATAACTTTCAACACCATGAAACTGTTCCGAGGTTATGCTATGTTCAGAAATTACTTCTTAGGAAAAACTACAAAAGTCTGTCTTAGAGGTTGACTCTGTGACTTTTTCAATATCAATTTTATCTAGAATGCTTATTTAAAATGTCAAACTAACTTTCAGAAATACTCATAGCATAATCAGCTGCATTTGTTTCTTAAAATTGTTTCATCTTATCCTTGAATATTAGAAGAGATGGTATACCTTCTAACGCTCTCAATGACAATCAACTACATTAATTTGGTACCAACATATGGCAGTATTCCAAATTTGTAAATGAATCTAAATCTACGCTGTAAATTTTCTAACTGTCCTTTTTGGGCCATGACATCATACAGGAGAAATGTGCAAACCCATCAACCCGTCAATTGCCTATACTTGCTCTTTCAAGTCATTTATAGATATCTTTTTTTTTATGGTTAGCAACACATTCTTGCCCTCCAGCCTTGTGCCTTTCACTGAATAAGCCTGAAGTGCATAGCAAATATAGCTTTTACCTCTGCATCTAATTCTGTCATGCTGAATATATACACTCTACTGAGTCGACTACAGTTCTCCACCGTACTGCACCTTACCTTGTCAGTTAAGGTAGGGATTGTCTGTCTCTCTAAGGACACATTACTGAAGTGCAGCTGGCTCTTTGATGCAACAACTAAGAGGGACTAATCTTTTGAAAGCCACCACACCAAGGTACAGGCAGTTTCCAAATATATTGCCTATGCCTGTCCTACTCATTTATTCATGCTACTTATTGAACACCCACTTATTGCTACTTCTTGTTCTACACCCTAGAAATGTTACAGTAAATAATACAGTCTCTGCCCTAGGAGAAAGTATAATCTATTGCAATGTTTCCTTGTGTGCTCTGAATGGGTAACAGGTGTATAAACTCATTAATCTACTTTAGCAGTCAGGTGGCTTGAGTGGCTAGAGCCCCCAGGCCTATTGTCTCCTCTTGTTTGCCTAAAACCAAATCTTATCCTTTTCTATGTGTGTGGTAATGTGAAAAATTTGGAGATGCTATGGTCTAATGCAATGTTTCCCAGAAAAGAGTCTGGTGGAATAGTCCCACAAAATGTTCCTAAAAGGGAGAGGGAAGTTTCCTAGATAAATGAGTTTAGGAACACTCCATAATGTGTGTCCTTTCTAGGCATCTCACAATGCAGGTTAGGCTTTTAAAGACTCTGAAAACAAGCAGTAAAGAAATGCATATAGCTGTGTTTAATCCACTCTTTCCCAAACTTATTTGACTATAGAACCCCTTTTTCCATGAAGCCTGCTCCAGAAGTAGCACTGCATTGACAGAGCTCCCCTTGGGAAACCCTGCTCTGGAGAGTATGTCCATTGTCCTTAAGGCCTGCAATTTAAATGAAAGGGTGGCTGTCTTGTCCTGCTCAAGGAACTAAAGAGATGTCCCTCCCCAGCTGCCCTACTCTTGTGCCGTCAACACCTGCTGTTTGCTGTAGCACCATCTCTCCCAGTTGTCACACTGCCACAAATGGTGACTAGGCTTCCATTTATTCCCTCTATTTGTCTTCTTTCCTGCTCCCACTGCTTCTCTTATAACTTTATCTTTTCTACAGACTAGCTGAATGGCTAAAGATACCACCAATGGACCAATGCTCCTTTACCCCCATCTGGAAATTGAACTAATCATAATCCTTGATATAATCTGCACCCTTTCTCAGCAGTGTTATTTGTTTCTATATCCGAGAGAAAGCTTCATTTGCTTTCACACAGAGAATTCTTGTTGCTATTCTGGTTAGTTGTCTACAGAGCTATTAAAGAAGCCTAGAGATTTGTGAGAGTTGGTCTCAGGATACCTGGATTCTGACAACATTTAGAAGTCTCTCGCAGATGCTGGCATTTGTTGCAGGCAGACAGCCTATTCTTTGAGTGTTGTGTTCTCAAAAGGGGCCTAAAATAAAATAAAATAATAAAAATGAAGTGTGGGCTTCCCTGGTGGCACAGTGGTTAAGAATCCGCCAATGCAGGGGACACGGGTTCGAGCCCTGGTCCGGGAAGATCCCACATGCCACGGAGCAACTAAGCCTGCGAGCCACAACTACTGAAGCACGTGCTCCTAGAGCCCATGCTCTGCAACGAGAAGCCACCACAATGAGAAGCCCATGCACCTCAATGAAGGGTAGCCCCCCACTCGCCGCAACTAGAGAAAGCCGGCGTGCAGCAACGAAGACCCAACACAGCCAAAAATAAATAAATAAATTTATTTTAAAAAAACGAAGTGTATTCTAAAATAAAATGAAGTGTTCAGGCTGACTACCAAGATCAAGGAAGGCTTGATAGCTGAAGGCCCCTGATGACTTCTCATCACATGCAAGGTGGGCATAGGAAGAGCAGCACTGGGCAACCCACTGCTCACACACTCCTGGACATGGAACAGCTGGCTGAGATCAGTCCTTTAAGAGAAGGAGCCGAGATAGACTCGGGACCACGAAGATGGAGCAGCGCCAGCATAGTAATCAAGGGAAGGAAGCAGGATCCAGGGAACAGGAAAACCTAGCATTAGATGGCTAGAGACAGAGAGATGAGAAACGGCTAAGGTGGTGTCAAAAGTATTGTGATCCAAATCATCTGAATGTCAGAATTGTCTGGGGTACTTTTTTAGAAGACAAACTTCAGGTGCTTCAGCTGGTGATTCTGATTCAGGTGATCAGGACCAAACCCTGGAAATCTATTTTTGACAAGCGGTTAAGGTGTAACTGTGCTATAACAAGCAACATTACCCTTAAAGGAGGAATTTGAGGATACTAACCCACTCGTTAAAAATTTTTTTAAAATTTATTTTATTATTTATTTTTTAAATTTTTGGCTGTGTTCAGTCTTCATTGCTGCACCCGGGCTTTTCTCCAGTTGCGGAGAGCGGGGCTCCTCTTCATTGTGGTGTGTGGGCTGCTCACTGCGGGGGCCTCTCCCGTTGCGGAGCACAGGCTCTAGGCACGTGGGGTTCAGCAGTTGTGGCTCGTGGGCTCTAGAGCGCAGGCTCTGTAGTTGTGGCGCACGGGCTTAGCTGCTCTGCGGCATGTGGGATCTTCCCGGACCAGGGCTTGTCTTGTGGTTTAAAAAGTTCTTAGCTGCGTGGTCTGCATGGTACACTGGAAAAAGGCCTAGTTTTGACCCCAGTTCTGCTTATCGATTGTGTAAATTTCTAAGACAAGTAATTAAACCTATTTGAGCTTCAGTTTCCTCATCTATATAAAATGAGATTTTTATAAATCTACTTTGAAGGGCTATATTAAGGTATATACATTTTTGTCATGTTAAGTATTAACACAATGTTAGGCATGTTGTAGATTCTCCAGGAATTGTAGATTTATCATCCTGTCTTGAGAATCTGTTTTCTTGGCTGTGTTTAGAAGACAACAACCAAATCATGTGGAAACAACCCACAGGTATAGTACATTATGTATAGTACATAGCACAGTGCCAGACACATAGTAGGTACTCAAGAAATGTTCATATAATATATTACCAATTTTTTGGTCCTATCTACGTTATTAAAATCCTTAAAAATTTCTGCTGTGTTTCAGTGAATGCTCCAGCCTAAATCCTCCTCATTCTCTGTTGGCTAATAATTTCACAGTCACAGAGGAAAACAAACATGTCACCTGAGAAGGTTTATCTTAACTATTTATCCATTGCTGCATACGTAGCCTATAAAGGAGAAAATAGCTTGACTCACATAACCCAGAAGGCAAAAGTGGACAGGATCTGAACCCTCTGTCACTTGTGTTGTCATTTTCAGCACTGTTACCCAAGAAGCTCACTAAGAAAGGACACCCAGATTAGCCACTAAGCAAATAAGTTTGGCCAGAAATGCATAGGTTTAGTTCAAGACAAAAGAAAAAAGGGGAGGGGACTATACCTGGCATAAAATGGCTTCCCATAATTTTTTCTTTCTCTAAGGTTTACAGTAAACTTTGTCTACGAAGAGCAGCTTGGAAGAGAGCAGTGGTGCTGCAGCTAAAGCTCAGTGGGGGGAGCTGTAGCAAATTGCCCCAGATAAGCTTAAGGCAACTCCAGCTCTGGACTCCCGAGAGGCTAATGAACCATGGATCCCTGCCTCTTCCCAAGGCCTGATGTTTACACAGGGTTGTCAAAGACATCTAAAGTTCCATAAAATACTATATTTTTAAAAGGTCTTCAGGCATAATCCTTTAAACCTATAGGAGTTACCCACTTGCTGAGAGTTAATAAGCTCTTGACTGAATGGTGACGTTTGAAAAGGACCATTCTAGGCAGAGTGCAGTTTCCCCCAGTTGCTTGTTCTCTTCACTGTTTGGAGGGCTCTGCCATCAGAAGCCAGGCAGGGCATTCCTAAGGCAGGGGACAGAGAAAATGGCTAAAGATCTGCTTATTTTCCTCCTAGTAATAAACAACTTCTTCTTTTTATCTTGGAGGTCTAGATTTTCTGGCTACATCTATATGAAACTTGTGATGTCAAATTCTTCAATTTATTAAAATTGTATTAGGATGTTGTAAGTTAAAATGGTACATACAAGTTTCTCTTCCAAGGTTTTACAGATTTCTCAGCTTTTACCCATGTAAATATATTACCAGTAGAAACTGAGATAATAAAAGCCCATGCAAGTAATCATCCAGTATTGTTGCATTTCAGTCACTCCAGTCCCCAAATTACTATGTCTATTTCAGATGCTGTTACTTTTTCCACTCTAAATTCAGGCAATTCTTGAATAATGAATTAAGGTCTTGCCTGAGAATGCAGTAACACAAAAATTAGTTTTCTTCCATTGTATTTTATGTCCAATAAGAATATTTATATATGCAAGTGGTGATGTGGATAATCACATTACACATTTTATATTAGTGCCTGATCAATAGTACAATAAGAAAGAATTTCTCGGGCTTCCCTGGTGGCGCAGTGGTTGAGTCCGCCTGCCGATGCAGGGGACAAGGGTTCGTGCCCGGGTCCGGGAAGATCCCACATGCGGCTGGGCCCGTGGGCCATGGCCGCTGAGCCTGCGCGTCCGGAGCCTGTGCTCCGCAATGGGAGAGGCCACAACAGTGCGAGGCCCGCGTACCGCAAAAAAAAAAAAAAAAAAGAAAGAAAGAATTTTTCTGCATCCCCATGCATCCTGCTCCCAACCCATACCTCTGCCTAATTAGCAAAGTTCTGGATCCAAATAGCTTCAATTACTCTTCTGAAGAAATAGGATAATGTTCAACTTGCAGAAGAAATGTAGCACTTGAAGGACTTGATCTCTATTTTGAAGGTTTTCTTTTAAAATCTTTAACAGATGAAATAACTAGGAATATTGTGACTGGGCCTCTGCTCTCTACAGAACTTTAGAATTGATCGTGTCCTTAAATGCTTCCACATCCGTTGTGCTAAGCTGTCACTTTCAGCTAGCATTCTCATTTGAGTCTCTGTCCTAGAGGCTTAAAAAAAGAGAGACTCTTCTCATCTACTCATCTGTGCCTTGAAGAAACTATGACAGCAGGTGAGGCTATTATAGAATTTGTTAAGTTGCAAGAACTCATATTGCATTACATTCAGGACCCATTCAATAGGAATGCTTTTCTGGTCTTTAAAAAAACTTCAATTGCAATTCAAGCTAGATAGGAGGTTTTACTGCCACCTCATATGTTTACACCTGATAAGGACAGGAAATCATAAGAATTCTATATTTTCTTTGAAACCAACTCTAATCAACAATGGGACCATTATGACTTTACTTCTAAATTCATAATTTGTTTCCGTCCCAGGCACAATATAAATATAATGGAAAGAAAGATAGTTTTTCTTTTTCTAGTTGGTTAAATAAAATTATTTTCAAACTGCTTTAGCAATAGGGCAGTAAGCAGGAGAAGAGTAAAATCAAGTAATCACTGATTACAGTAAAATCAAGTAATCATCAGTAGAGGAATAGCTCAGTGCTGGAGTTTCCTTGTACTGTTATAAACATGAAAAATAGAAGTATTATATAAATACATCAAAAATAGAAATTTCATTTTGCTGAAAAAAATGTGGCACATTTTGTGTGCCCACAGGAAAAGAGAGTTGAAAAGATAATAAACCACACTGTACAACTCACATGCATGTACTTGTCAAGATAATTCATGATGTTAAAGCATAATGTTAAAAATTGAAGTAAGATCCACAAGCATATTGTTCCCCACAAGGAAGACAATATGTAGAAAAGATCACTTTATGCTAGAATGTCTGAATTACAGATCCAGTAAATATTTAAGATATTTTACACTCTTTAAAAAGTAAAATGTCCCCATAATTAAGGCAAAGTGATTTCCTTACCTAAATAATGTCCTTATTTCTCCACTTTTTTCCTAGGATATCAATAATAATATTTTGCAATAAATATTTATTAGTAATTTATTATAAGTAAATATAAAGAATAGAAATAAATATTACTCTCAAAATTCAAAGAACCTAGAGATCTGAAATAATCCAATCTACCATACAGTAACACTCTACAATATCTGAGAAATAGTAACACATCTGAGAAATTTTCACACCACCACAAACTCATCACTTCACTATATAACTCATTCCCCTATTGAACAGTTCTAGTTGCTTAAAAATGTGCAGCGGAAATCTGCCTCCCTAAAGCATCCTCTAAATCCTGATGATACCTCTAGTTTAGGATCTTTCCAACTTACTCTAAAATCCTTACACAGAATCAGACTCCTCATGGGGAATCAGAGGCCTAAAGGATTTGTATATATATTCTAAAGAAAGGCCTGATTAAAGCAAGATAGGGCTGTCTCCAGAGAAATATCATCTGACCAGCCCCCAGATGTCCTCCCAGACTGTAATACACCATGGGTAGGATCTGATCCTTTAGCCTATAGGTGCAGAAATTTGATTTTACAAACCCCAAGAATTCAGTGGGCTGAAGAAAGCTGACTTGTGCCCCCAAAATGCATGGAAACTCAGAACCAATCAATTCACTCAAATGAAATATATAACTGTCAAGTGGATAAGATATCTAGGTGGTACTGTCAAAGCCAGCTACACAGAAGTCCAACTATTTTAAGACTAAAGAGCAGGGCATCAAAACAAGAGAAATGGGTTAACTGAGTATTTAATAGCATCAGACGCTAATAATCTAGTGCATCCATCTTTGCAATCTTTGCAACTGGGCACTCTGGGTTTGCTAGTTCAAGTTGGCTTCTCAGGGCACAGCATCCCAGAGGGCACTTGAATAGATGACACAGCATGACATTCAGATGCTTCTTTTGCCAAACTCTAACCCTTATCCAAAGGGAAACATCCTTTCTTCAGATATAAGGATAATTTTAGTCAAATTTTACAGTCATATTTCTGCTTCAGTCGATAATGTGTTGCTTTGATAGATTAACTCTCTGAACGACATCTTGTTTCCAACTTTTTGGGAAGAAAGCAGGGGTAATAATAAATACACGTGTACACACACACCACACTCTGGGCTATACTGATTTAAATATCTGAACTGTTATGCCTGGCTCTGCCCACTTTCTATTCTACTTATCTTACTTGACTTGTGATTAAAGCAAGTTCTTGCTATTCGCCATTTCCTCTGTCTCTTCAGCTTGCTGTGTCTCTTTCCCTGAAAGCACCAGGATAGAAACAATACATGTAGCTGTGCTTTACAGCAGCCCACTTCTATAGCCCTTGACTGGAATGTCGACTAGCAATGGGCATGCAGCCTTATTAGCTCTGCTGCAAGTAACTCAGATGATACCAGAAGTTGTTTCTTAAAAAAGTCAGGATCTCATTCAGAATAAACAATTTGTAAACATTTAAACAGGAAACTGGACAAGGATTTTAAACAAAGACACGAAGAGTTTCTACCATGATCACTCTCTGTCTTAGAAGAAAGAGCACAACCCTTACATTAAATCTCTTTTTAAACGGAGAACAGAGAAGTTGATGTCTAAATCGTCAACCACCGGAGAAAACGTACAGACTTCCAAAGTATCATTTTTCTATGATTTTAAATCATTAAATGCTTTGTTATTGCTTAAATACCTATGCATAAACACCAGGATCACAAATACCCATTATGGTCCATACACATATTTGGTTTGTATGTTATATTTCTGTGTTTCTACTCTTCTTAATATACTCAGATGTCATTTCTAAAACATGTCTATTGCATTACTAGAAGTGGTTATATATTCAGGTTTTCAATCAACTGGTTTACTTGTTTGGATTGACTATAAATTTGTTGACATATATTGACGATTCCTCATTTTCTTGCCCAGGGTTGATTTCTTCTACCCATTTACTTTCAATCTCTCTTTCTTATTTGACAGTATCCTACGAGCAGCATAACAGAGCACTCCAAGCTCATAAGGAATGGTGTAAACTAATTAGCAGATTTCATGATGGAAACTATTCCCCTCCCACACGATCATCCTGTCTGGATAATGAACTTTGTGAAAATATCCAGCTCTTACTACACTAAGGCACACAGTCTCACTCAGACAAGCTCCTATTTTGCCCTTGGACTTCAGTTCCTAATTGTGGACACGGTACAGATTCAGAAACAAAAACAGTATGGGGTGAGGGACAGAGTTAAAAATAAAATAGCCTTAAAAAATGGATTTTGAGTTAAGAACATTCTTGATCTTCTTTTGCAACTGACAGAAGAATAGCCCTAATAAGATGTGTTTGAAAAATACTATGACTGAAATCACAGTGTATAAGTGAAATGTAGGGAAGTTACAGAAAAGTCCCCTACATGCAGGTGTGCAGAGGCACTGAAGGGTTACTAACGAACACTAAATAGAAGTGTTGGATCATTTGTTATGGGGAGAAGATCCAGAAATGAATGAAAATCAGTGCTGGTTCATTACATCAGCAGTGAGGCTGGCAAACCCCACTGCTAAAGTCATCTTTCAATAGCAGGTGTGTGGTTTGTCCACTCTGGCTTGTAGCCCCCCAGCCAAGGCACAGAATGAGCCCAGTCTTCATGGATTCATGAATGACCACAAGCCCTCTCGAGATGTATCTAAATACTGTGGTCGTTCTGCTTCTATTTTGGCCACATACTCCCATATTGGAAATTTTACCCCGCACTATCCATTTCAGTTTTGGTGTGTTTGCTTACTGCAAGCAGTATTTCTTACCAAAAACACTGTAGTAGCTTGGAAGAATGGAAGAAACCAAAAAAGAAAGTTCTATACATTCTCAGTCTTTTCTATGGAAGTGGTTCTTTCAGTTTAATAGTAATTATCAAAGTAGAAATATTATAAGGCAAACAAAAGATCACCTAAATAGGTAAAAAGACATAGATATAAAACAAATGAATGATTTAAATGCCATTGCCAGTCTCTTCGGCATCCTTATGATAAATCCTTTATTAATATGGGTATGTAATTTGAAATATTACCCACCATACTGATGTGCATAAATATCCCTACACAAGAAAGCACTTAACATATTTAACAATTTACTTCAAACTTTAATGTTATTCAGATGACAACCTAGATCTTAAAATGTATAGATATTTTATAGCTCTGCTTAAACATAAATAATACATTTGTCTAATTCACTAATACCAAAGGTACATTTTTTCTCATGATGAATATAATCATCATTCATGACTGCCAGTAAAAATTATAAGGATGCACTATAATAAAAGAAACTATACCCCAATGTGGAAATGATAGGATATAATCTGTTTCATAAAAATAGTAATTTATTCTCAATCTTCCTTCACTGGGAGAACCCAGCATTACCGCTGACCGATTACTGTGGTCTTGAAAAGTATCTTTAGATTGAAGTCAAGAGAGTTATATTTCTCACGAGTTTAGGGAAGAATTTTAAAGTATATCAGGTCTCAGATTATAGAAGCAACTCAAAAAAGGCAAAACTTTATCTTATAAAATGAACATATAAAGAATCCAAAGACTGCTTAGAGATGGCATTACAAAGGAGAAGCAAATGTATTTAAACTAACAGAGGTCAGAAAAAAATTTAATATCTTTATAGAAACATGAGAAAACAAAACTTGTTAATGAAAGAAGAAAGGGTTCATTTTAGAACACAAGTTTTTTTTCTTTACCATAAGTTTAAATTTCACATGACATGGTTAACATAGGCCAAATATTATGAATTAGAATACACTCATAGCATTCAGTATGTACTGTGTTAGTATCTCCATAAGTGATTCTGAAATAACATTTGCTCTTTCAATAGCATTATTTAGGCAATAAAAAAATGTATGGGTGCTAGGAAAATTCATGTTCACAGTAGATGAATAAAGCCTGAAAGAATACATTTGTTGAAATTTGCATTTGGTTTTGGAAAACTTCTGTTTAACAATTGAACAGGGCCATATTTTAGTTTTT
Organism: Mesoplodon mirus; assembly: GCF_964341445.2. Taxonomy (NCBI): domain Eukaryota; kingdom Metazoa; phylum Chordata; class Mammalia; order Artiodactyla; family Ziphiidae; genus Mesoplodon; species Mesoplodon mirus. The sequence continues at coordinate 43,294,897 of NC_138984.1, forward strand.
AAGCTCTCACATGGAGAGAGTATCAACATATTGCAGCAATTTACTTTTAGGGACATTATGCTGGGCTTTGAAATTCAAAAAATAGGATATTTCTTCTTGAATTATTTTATGATCAATGTACAGTCTCTACACAAGGAAAATTAAAGCCGTCTGACAACTCATAGAAACATCACTGGCTCTTAAAGATGTAGGAAATTACATAAAAGCATGAAAAGTACTGGGTAATTTTGCAGTTTCATCTCTAAACACAACTGTAAAGACATCTGTCTTTCAATTCTTTCTCCCTCTTTCTTCTGAAGCATGGCCTTTTAATTCTTGCCCTTTTAAATATTTTTGCCTACTGTAGCTTTGCTTCTTAATGTACTGGTTGATCTTACCAGGCTAAGAAAGTATTTACAGGGGATGTTGCTTTTATCTGTATTCACAGAGAATGCTAACAAATTAGAAGAAAGTGCCAGAGAACACCACATACCTTGCCCAGAACATTACAATGGCTTCTGCATGCACGGGAAGTGCGAACATTCTATCAATATGCAGGAGCCATCTTGCAGGTAATGTTTTCACCCTTTAACTTTTAAATGTATAAAGTAAAAATACAGAAACTAAATTCTGGATGTTTACAGAGAATTGGATGGCATTCTGCCTGAATGGGTGATCAGCAGCCAAACTTTCCTCTCCCTCTCTTACACACACACATACACACACACGCACACATGTATGCACACACACGCGCACACACATGCACACACACACACATGCACAAACTAGAAAACTACAAAATGTGTGTACATACTCAAGTACTATGTAACACATCATTATATACACTATTCTGGTGGAATTTTAAATTGTACCTTGGGCATTACAAGTTCCTTAAAGACACAGCCTCCTCTGGTTTATTCATCATTCTTTCCCATGGACACAGAGCAGTGCTTGGCACAGATCAGGTACTTGATAAATATTTCTCAAACAAATGAATGGATGGGGCCTAAAGATAACACGGTTGCTTTTGGGAGGCTGTCTTTTCCAAAGTCCTTCAGGTCTTCTAATATCATCAGTCTTGGTTTTGCTAGGATCCACTATCCACAAGGCTTGTAGAGTGAGATATTAGCTATACCTCCACAGATTCAGACTCAGCTGAGACACAAAGAAATTGCTTGTCTGGATTTAGTTAATAAATACAAATATCTGCTGAATACTCATGGATAGAACATAATTATTTCAGAGACGATAAAGCCAAAGTGCAAAAAACAAACGTATTTTTTACGAAAGGAATATACAAGTGGCAAATGATGAAATAGGTTGCATATTGCTGCTATACAGTGAAAGGAGTTTCTCTCTCTTGTTCTCTTCCTTCTCTCCCCTCCCTTCTCCCCCTCCCCTCTCCTTTCCTCTCCCCCTCTTCTTCTTTTTCTTCATCTTCTCCTTCTTCTTTCTTCCTTTCCCTTTCTCTCTCTCTTTCTCAAGAACTGCCTTCCTTTCATGTTTTCCTTCATTGAATACACTAGCACTTGCCTTCCAGTAGAGCAGCCAGGCACAGTGAGAAGCTGCACCCACTGCCCTGTCATCCCCAGCAGAGTCGTCATTATTAAACCCCTCTGATGCAGAGAGGAAAGATCCCAGGATGTAATTATGAGAAATTCAAAGTGAAGTATTAAAATAGTTGCACAAAGTCAATGACAAGTTGATCCACTAGTACTGTTTTCATGTGAGTTGTTTCCTCGTTTCATGGTCAAATGCTAATTCTAACACGCAGATTGTCTACCTGAGCTTTCTGATGAGGGCTGAGTGAGGGAGAGGCGGCCTTCATCCTCAGATGAATAGCGCGTGGGCTTGTTTTGCCGAACCAACCATATTGCCTACATCATAATTACTTTTTTCCTACTGAAATTTAATTCTCTAACATAATCAGACAACTTTATGACCAGTAAATTAAAGAAATCAGTCTTGTTGTACCTCTGGCCCTAACACTTTTTAACACTTATAACAGTAGCATAGAGAATGCTTTATCCAAAAATAGGTAAGTAGTACTATTTTTTATACGCATGTCATCAGAAACAAGCCTTTTCTCAAGCAATTATGTTGACTTAGGTTAAGTAAAGAGCAAGTTAAATAAAATGTAAAGCTCACCTGAAGAAATATATATAGAAAGAATAATTATTCCTGGGCTTCTCTTGTCTCTCTATATTATCACCACAAATTATCTACCAACTCTCCTATCTTCAAACTCATATAATAAAGTATAAAAAGAAACTGCATTATCTTTGAAATAAAAAACACAAAAAGATCTTACTGAAAACAAGTATTTGAAAGACATATCTACAAAGTACTATTTTTTTAAGAGCAGGAAAGGGAAACAAAAGGTCCTAATTTCACAATGAAGATAAATAGCTATAGGCCAACTATAAAAATGAGTCCAGCAACTACAAGTAACTGGACACTATTTCTTCCAGGTGTGATGCTGGTTATACTGGACAACACTGTGAAAAAAAGGACTACAGTGTACTGTACGTTGTTCCCGGCCCTGTCCGATTTCAGTACGTCTTAATCGCAGCTGTGATTGGAACGATTCAGATTGCTGTCATCTGTGTGGTGGTCCTCTGCATCACAAGGTCAGTAACTGTACTCAGTGGCCACCCACATGAAGGGATATGTCATTCCTCCTTGTCTTAGAGCTCTCTAATTACAAGTCCCTTCATGGACTTTGCAGCCATCCATTCTCTGGAGTCCTATTTCCTCATCATAACAGCATTGGAATAGCCAAATGGAAAGACATTGACTTTCGTGCTGGAGTGGTACAAATTTTTTTCCTTATTTTTGCATTATGATGAGGATTATTTATTTTCTAAGGAAAGGTCTTTGTTCCCCTTCTGATGTGTAATATCAGTCTTTGTTTAAATATGCTTTTCTCTTTTAGCTATAAAAAGTCAGTCTTCATTCAGACTACTAACAGACTATTTAAATGAGCAGTGTTTCCTGATTTACTCGGATTAGTATGCCAAAAGAGATCATAGAATGGATTTTATATAAGGCCTAGAAAACTATTAAATTATAGCTCTCATTTAGGGCACTTATATTTCCAAGTATAACTCTCAGGTATAATCATTTTTAACATATTTGATATAAACCACAAATACATTTTTATCTTAAGTTAACAAAATAATTTTTAATCACAAAATTCAAAGAAAATAGTTATAATGAGAATGATTATGTTGTAGTACATGAAAACCTTTGATATATGGAAACATGCAGCAAATTTCACAACAAGCTTTCATATCAAACCCCCAAACAATCAGACAGTAATTGTTTCCTGGAGAGTTAGGTTGAGAGAAATCAGAGATCTCATCCAGTTTCAACAGGAAAGAAAACCATGAATAATTAGTAATGTCTGGCATTGGGCTTGGAGTAAAGGAGGGAGGCCAGGTATGGCTTACCTTCATTAGCGTGTAAGTTCATGGTAACCAAGGATTAGATTGCAAACCAAATGCATATTATTTATGTCCTGTCTAACCAGAAATGTTACTGAAGATTCTTTGTTCTGATCTGATTTCACTCTGCTTGAGATAAAAGTTCCCAGGAAGTGTTTCAAGGTTTTTGTCAAATTCACAAGGCATTTAGACTTTCAATCATTTGTGCAGCTCTACAGTAAATCAGAATGTTTCCCCCAAAAGTATTTTAAGACAAGAAAATAAAAGAAAGTATCATATCTTTAGAAAATAAAGGCCATAATACATCTCTGTATCTGTATTGTTCTATCTTCTTTGAGGACAAGTGTGGCATTTGCTCTTGAAAAAGACAAAATATGGTTCATAGATCCTTCCCTGGCCTAACGGCTTAAGGGAACATCATCCACGGGAGCTCTGTGCTACTCGAAGCCAACTTGAGTTCATCAACTCGACTCTTATGTTTAGATGCCAAGTGAGTCAGTGGATTACATTAAAATTGATTCTGGGGAGCATAAAAATAACTCAAGAAACCAAAAATATTAAGTATAAAAGAAAAGATAGAAAAGAATCTAAAACACAGGAAACTGTGCCACATTACTCCAGGGGTCTTGAGCCTACTAATATCTAAGTAATATCAGCACGTGAAAAATGAAATTCATATTTAATAGATACAAAATCATAACAATTTGATTTGCTACTTCACGTACTGACAAAAATGCAGAACTTTAAATACTTCAGCAGATGTTTAGAAGTCTTATTAATCAACTTCATTCCCATATGTAATAAAAACAACTGGAATACATAGGGTCCTTATCTCCCCAGGAATTGTGTGTGTGTGTGTGTGTGTGTGTGTATACCTGTACAGACACACACCAATACATATACATATACATTTGGTAACATTATGAAGGAACAATTATCCCCATTTTCAAGATAGGGACTCTGAGGTATGAGAAGTCAGCAAATTGCTGAGTATACACAGCTGAGCAATAAGGGAAGAAATGGAATCTAGGCTGCCTAGTATCAGAGCCTGTGCACTTAACCACCAGTCATACTGCCCCTTGGCTGGTCAAGATGTCTGTATTCTGATGTTCAAGACAACCTAACTGAGCTCCAAATTAGGCAAGCCATTTTTTTAAGACATACGGCTGTTTTCATTTTCCATGTAAAAACAAAACAAAACAAAACCTATCTTCTATTTACTTTTGAGGAGGAGAAATAGCACATGAACTAAACTGGCATTACTGTAATGCATTTTTTAAAACTCTCCTAGGCAATCCAAGCTTTCCAAAATCCAAGAGTCACACTAGTCAATAAACTACACTATTCTCAGTATGGATTCATTTCATTCACTTGAAAACATTCTGCTCAAAAACCAGACTTTGCAGCTAGGCCATCCTCCCCTCTAACCCTTCCTGTCCAAACCCTCTCTTCCTGGGGACCTGGCCACAGTCGTCCATCAAGACCTGTTCCAAAACATCTAGTTGCTAAAAGATTTACAAAATTACACGAAGCAGAGGTCCCCTCGTTCTCTTCAATTTTCTTTTAATCTCATTGTCACCTGGTCTCTCCTCTTTTCTACCTCTCTTTTCTTTCTCTTTTCCTCTTCCCACTTTCTTTCTTTTCCTAGTTCTTTCCCCTTGTTTTTACTACTTTAGTCAAGTATCTGTCCTTCTCCTAAATAAACATGTGTCATAAAGAATACAGACATCTAGAGACATGTTCTGAAATGAAGAGAGTTGCCCTGCTGAGAAGATGTATTTTCAGTCTTTTATCTCCAGCTCTCACTTGCTGGCAATATGACTTCCAGCTCCATGTTCATTTTGACAGATCTACCCCAAAAAACCCATATATGTATATACTATATACATTTACTCACATATGAACATATATATGAATATATATTTTCTGACACCCCCAGCTTATTAAAATAGGATTTTATATGAATTTTATATTGTTATTTTTATTTGTATTGTCAAAGCATTATTTTATTATAAGAGAAAAGCTACTAGATCAGAGCTTTCCAGATAATTTGACTGTCTTAGCTTTTTATAGAAGCTAAATAATTGGTACCAATTTATGTCTCTAGCTTATAACATTAATATACAAAATGATATTAGGCTGAACCAAAACAATATCCCTTTTCATTACATATCCCATATTAACAGTTGGCTCACTCTCTGGTTTGATAGGATTTAAACTTGTAGCACTGAAATGTCAATATAACATTCATCCTTGGGACATTTAAAGTATCAGGTTGTTGAAGACCTTTAACATGAGATTAGATGAGCTTACACTTGCTGTGTTGCATTGTGCTGAGTCATTGTTTGAGCCTTGATGAGTAAGCTGTTGAGGACTAGGTAAATGTATTCCTCTTCAACTTCCACCTCTGTTCTTCGGTTCTCCTCAACAGATACTTAAAGACAACTGCAAGGAGAAGCAAAAACAAAAAAACAAAAGCAAAAACCTCTTCCAACATAATTCCAGCTTCTGCTAATAATAAATTCTTTAGTCTGAAATATTTTAATAATTTGCTTAATCCACAACTTCACTCTGTGATTGTGGGACCAGACTTTAGGTAATAGCACTGGACTAAGATCTGTAAACTTTCCAACCTTCTAGGAAATGCCCCAGAAGCAACAGAATTCACAGACAGAAGCAAAATACAGGGCACTACAGTTCAGACAACACAACAAGAGCGTCCACGAGGTTAATCTAAAGGGAGCATGTTGCCCAGTGGCCGGACTACCGACAGCTTGGACTACACAATACAGTATTATAGACAAAAGAATAAGATGAGATCTACACATGTTGCCTTGCATTTGTGGTAATCTACACCAATGAAAACATGTACTACAGCTATATTTGATTATGTATGGATATATTTGAAATAGTATACCTTGTCTTGATGTTTTTTCTGTAATGTAAATAAACTATTTATATCACACAATATAGTTTTTTCTTTCCCATGTATTTGTTATATATAATAAATACTCAGTGATGAGAAAAAAAATGGCGTTCTTAAATTTGCGGTATCTCCTAACTGTAAATATAATCAAGCTAGTACAATCTGTACAAGTACCAGTATTTTATCTTTCTCCACATCCTGAGACAGAGCATTAGTTTATACAGGACTCAGTGGCTAGGTTTTGAGAGATTCCAAGATCAAGGGAAATGATGGTTATTGGAAAAGAGAAAAAATACTTTATATCGAGTGAGGAAAAAATATTTCAGATCTTTGAATCATCTCTATTTTATCAGCTTTCTTCCCTGGTCTTCCATTTTCATCCCCAGAGCAGAAAAATCTCTGGCATATAAATTAAATCAAAGAAGAAGGGGAGGGAAAGTGCTTTATAACTCATAAAGGAGAGGGAAAGAAGATATTGGTTTTTATTTGGGAAACATTGTAGAATCTCCCAGTTAAGTGCATATATCTGAAAGGTCCTAACAAGCTACGTATTAGGAATACACAGAGCACAAAATCTATTCCATTTAGGTGAGTGGAATTAACAACTAGGAAGAAATTCTAATAACATCATTAAATGTGTAATACCAAATCATGAATTCTCAGAAGCACCTTGCTATATTTACAGTATATGGTTCTTTAAAAAGAAATTAGAATCACAAACAAATACCTCATGAATAACTTCATGGCTAATGCAGCACCATTATTTGAAATGGAACTAAGGTGATAATATTTCATGAAATGTGCTTTATATATATGATAAGAACGAAAATGAATCGCATAGCATATGAAAGACCTTGGTGGGAAATCGATATAGATTTCTGAGCACACAAATATGTATGACCACTCTGGAAAAAATTAAACTGTAAAAATTCTCAAAGAATAAGATGAAAGTAACAAATCAAATAATTGCTGTATTATCATTTAGTCCTTCATAGCTTTCTGTGGCTAACAGAGTAAATCTAAATAAAACTTTGTCTCCTTCAAATGTCCTCTGCACGTACTGAAAGGAATGACACTTCTGTGTCCACAAAAAAAAAAAAAGGACAAATGTCAAACCAACACTTTCTGAATATAAAATATTCAGTGAAAAATAACTTTCCTGAAGTGATATTTAAGATATTTGTTAAGACATTTTTTTTTTTTTTTTTTTTTTTTTTTTGCTGTACGCGGGCCTCTCACTGTTGTGGCCTCTACCGTTGCGGAGCACAGGCTCCGGACGCACAGGCTTAGCAGCCATGGCTCACGGGCCCAGCCGCTCCGCGGCACATGGGATCCTCCCAGACTGGGGCACGAACCCGTATCCCCTGCATCGGCAGGCGGACTCTCAACCACTGCGCCACCAGGGAGGCCCTGTTAAGACATTTTTTAAAAGGTGACAATCTAAATAGTATTTAGGACTCTGTGAAAAATCTGGTTTTCTAGGTTAGTCATCACTTTGAAAAGTGTGAATCTATAAGCATAACCGTCACTCAAGTGTTTCCATAAATTGGTCGTAGGCTACTTGTACAAACAAACTCTATTTAAACTTCCACATGGAATTTTAGTTTGGTTACCAGGTGCAGAGATGTAACGAGCCCTGATCTCCTTTGTGTAAGACAGGAGTCGTGGCAAACAAACCTTGCCTTCTCCTAAAGGAAGAACAAAAATACAACATGACAGGGCTTAGTAGAGTTAGAAAGAAACAACAATTCCACTGACTTTTACTTGTAAGAGTAGGAAATGACTTGCTTCATTAAATATTGATACAGTACGTTGTGTGAATTTTTATCAAAGGACGTTAAACCTAAGTGTTGGAAAAGTCCTTGGAGTTAATAATACAGTACGTTCCTATTCACCTCTATGCTCACCCAACCCATGAAAGAATCCCTTTTAAAAGATGCATAACAAATCTTTGCTGTACAGTAGAAACTAACACAACATTGTAAAGCAACTATAGTCCAATAAAAATGTTTTTAAAAAGATGCATAACAAATCTTAAGTGAGTACATACTATGTGCCAGCCACTATTCAAGGTCCTAGGGAGACACAACTAAAACATGACCTCTACTCTAAAGGAACTCACAATCATCTACCCTCTATTTGCATATATCTATCACTTGGAATTTTATTCTTCGTCAATTCTAATTTTGAGACCACTTTTTTTTCATATTGAGTTGAAATTTACTTCTCTATGGTTTCTACCCATGGCTTCTATTTTTCCTCTCTGGAGCAAAGGAATAATGACTTACATGTTTAAAAATATTAGGACAGATACTATGTTCTCCCACTCACTTGTGCAAGTATTTTCTCACCCTTTGCAAGTATCTTCTTCTCCAGGTGAAATACCTTAATGTCTTCATCTGACATTCATGTGATATGGTTTCCACTTTCCCCTAACACCTGCATCATTCTTCCTTGGACAGACTCTACTTTGTCACTATATATCTTTAAGTGTAGAGCTCATAATTGCACCGTCTGCTACAGTTGTGGTCTGACAAGCACAGAATATCGTAGAACTTGTAGAAAGCAAATTTAACTGAGAGCCATGATCTCTAAATTCAAGTCCTACTTTGACCACAAATTTGGTGTGGAACCATGAGCAAGTCATCTCACATCTCAGGCCTCAATTTCCTCATCACTTCTAATCTCTGTAATTCCAAGATTCTAGATATTCAGAAATCAGGCACTATACTTTTATTATTACTACGTAAGACCACATTAGCTATTTTTGCTGCTCAACTTAAATTCAAAACTCTTTTTAAATAAACTGCTATTAAGCCATGTCATTCACTCACTCATTCATTATCCATTTAGTATACGTTATACATGTACTGAGGGCCACCAATCACCAGCACCATACTAAGCTATGAGAAGACAAGGATAAATAAGGCAGGGTCCCTGCCTGAAAGGGATGAGATCATCCTGGTTCCTTGCATCGAAATCTCACAGCCCCATTGATGAGACTGGGAAGTAAATAGTAAATTATAAAGAATGTAACAAAGGCTACGATCACGTTCGGTTCAGAGTGCTTGGGGACCCTCCAGGAGGAATCTCCAGGCTGAGTAATGTGCTTCTTCACAGGATGTGAGACACACAGGATGACTTCATCATTGTCCACACAAACCCTGACTTCTTGCTTCTGAGATTTTATCTACTTCTCCTACTCTCTTCATGCCCTTCTTCTCTCCATAATACACAGAGCAAGTAATAGCTTATCAGTGAGGCCTCCTTGACCCCCTTGGCTGTCTTCCTAATCCTGTTATGGTACTTTCCATGTTATTCCTTAACTGTCCATGCAAGTCTGTCTTTCCCTTAGTCTGGGGGCAAGAAGGCAGAAAATCAGTGCCTTACCAATTGTTTCCATGTATTCAATAAACATTTATTGGGTGCCTACGCCATACCAGACATGATTCTAGGTGCTGTTACGTAGCAATGAAGTGGAGAGATCTTTACTCTCAGGCTCACATCCTAGCAAAAGAAGTGGAGGTGAGGATTAATCAAACAATAGACAACAACAACAAAAACTAGAAAGTTTTTTTTTTTTTTTTTTTTTTTTGCGGTACGCGGGCCTCTCACTGTCGTGGCCTCTCCCGTTGCACAGCACAGGCTCCGGACATGCAGGCTCGGCGGCCATGGCTCACGGGCCCAGCCGCTCCGCGGCATGTGGGATCTTCCTGGACTGGAGCACGAACCCATGTCCCCTGCATCGGCAGGTGGACTCTCAACCACTGCGCCACCAGGGAAGCCCCAAACTTGAAAGTTTTAAGTTCTATTCAAAAAATTAAAAATAGAATGAGGGGATTCAGGGTGACTGGGTTTGGTGGGGACTGGGTCCCTCCAAGGAGAGTGTAGTACTTAAAACTTGGCCTCTGAAGCCAGACAGAAATGGGTCCCAGTCTAAGCTCCACTTGACTAAACTATTTAACCTTGGGCAAACTGCCTAATTTCTTTATGCCTTGTATTTAAAAATCAAGAGAAAAATGCTTCCCACACTCAATATGACTGTTACGAGAGATAAGCAAGACAATCTACTTTCTGCTTAGAACAAGGACACGCACAGAGTGAACTTTCCATATGTGGAAATTATCTTTGAGGAATATAATAAATATTTGTTGTAAAAGTAATTAAGAAGAAGAAATGATATGTCATCAGTTAAATAAAGCATAATGGGAGTCATATGGTAAGAGTTAGAAGGAATCAAGCAGTCATGCTCACTCAAAGGAGCGTTTCCTGTCTCTTCGGGGACAAGAGAGCTGTTTCTGGGAAAATAAGACAATATAAGTTAAGAAAAAATACTGCTCCTATTATTTCTTTTTTCAAACGGGTCCACTGGCATCGTGTCTGAACAAGAGGAGTGATCATTCTTTCATTTTAAAAGAGGTGTATCCTGATAAAGCACATAGCGTTAAACCTGTCGTGTGTTTCCAGGCACAAGATGAGTGAGTCAATATTGCAGTGATTTTGCAAGGCCAAGTTCTTTACTTTCATGAATCCTTGAGGAAGAGTCAGTACAGACTATTGAAATATGACAGAGATTATCTCAAAGTCACGTTGGACTCTCTACTAATGTTTATCTTCAGACGCTACTTCCCTTTTCCAAAGTCATGCAGCACCTGCACGAGCTTTCTGTTCCTCAGTTATAGCAGACATTTCACTTACATAATTAATCATCTGGATATCAATCACAAAAACCTTTTCATTGAATTAACTGATATCTTTATATGAGCATCTATATTACATGAAGGATGAAGGATTATATAAGGTAATGGTATTGGTTTTTATAGCTAATGCCTGAATATGCAAATGAGTAAGGCCCTTTGAAATCAACATCAGGAAGGCGGGCATGATGTGCAGCCCACCTGGTCAGAGTCAGGCCTCCTTCCAGCCTCACTCTGGACAAAAATCTACTTTACTAGTCCACTTACTTTGGGAATGTAACCAAATTCAATCCAGCACAAGAACCTAATTCAGAGTTAATGAGAGTCCAAAATCAGGGATTATGGGAGAGAGGGGGAGAGAGGACAGGAGCATTCCTGGTCCTCTATTCCTAGTGGTCCCATTGCCATTGCTGTACCTGCCAGTCTTCCTGATCCAACAGAGGCACATCCTCTACACTAGCCTTAGCCATAGTGGCCTCTGGAGGCAGCGGCTCTCAGCACCCATCCAGTCAAGCAGTCAACCCACTCTGCAGGGCACACTTGCAGAGGGGCCTGCGCCCTTCCTCCCTGTGGGTGTCTCCGCTTGTCGGGCTTCCTCCCCTTCTCAAGATCCTAACCACCTTTTTCCTTCACCTCATGAAGCCTCCATCCTCTGTTAAAGCCCTTCTCTGCCACAATCCATGGATTAGTCCTTGAAAACAAAGGCCTTTTTATGAGCCAGGCTATGAAAACAAAGCAGAGAGTAAAGACCCAAATTGTCACCACAGTACAACAAATTATTAATAAATATATTACATGAATAGAACTTGGTTAACTAGCAAAATTAGAAAATATAGGTAAGTCAAACACATGAATTAATCCCACCAACAAAAGATAAACACCATGGTGTTTATGTATGTCATTTCAGATAAGTTCTGTGAGTATAGGTTGAGGTTTTTATAAGACAATAAAATATTTTTTAATAAACTGAATGCTCACTAAAGAATAAGCTACAGGTCTTCCCTGGTGGTGCAGTGGTTGACAGTCCGCCTGCCGACGCAGGGGACACGGGTTCGTGCCCTGGTCCGGGAAGATCCCACATGCCGCAGAGCAGCTGGGCCCGTGAGCCATGGCTGCTGAGCCTGAGCGTCCGGAACCTGTGCTCCGCAATGAGAGAGGCCACAACAGTGAGAGGCCCGCATACCGCAAAAAAAAAAAAAAAAAAAGAATAAGCTACAGAGTTTCACAGTCATTTAAGCATGATTTATCAAACTACACATATATATGGTGTGGTTCTTGAGTAAGTTTCAATCCCTCTCAGTTGAGAATCAGCAAGGCCTTCAAAAAATTTAGATGAGGATCTCTAAGCCATCCGTTTGCACATTTATCTTTCTTTCCCCCCATAACACTAATTTCCCACCATCTCCCATACTACTTACCCTTCCAGTCTCAGTGCTCTCATACTACTGGCAAGCTAGCCTCAGTCTCGTAGTCTGCAACTGTACAAAGTTTACCCATAAAGCCTCATCAACAGAGCTTCTCCTTAATTGTCCCTGTGCCTAACTTGGATCTACTTAGATCTAGAGATGCTAGAGCAGCTTTACCCTCCACTCACCATGAGGAGGTTTCGATTCTCTTTTCACTCTGTGGAAGCCTCTCTCTGATTCCTAGTCCAGAGAAGGGTTTGACCATTTCACCATCATTTAGCTTCAAGGTGCTCATGCCAAAGCTGCCATTCCTACAACAGTTCACATTTCAGTTAAACTCAGCTCATGAGGGTGCTAACCTCTGAGCTGAGCTGTTTCCCAAACTGGGCTCTTCTTCCCTGCCTTGTATGTTGTGAGTAAAACGCTGCTCCCTGGCATTCATTGAGGCAATACATTTGGTTCAGAACCAGCAGTTAGTATAAGTAGTAATAACATTAAATAACAATAATTAAGATATGTACTTATTATTACTTTTATTTATCAAAAAATAGATACCCTGATTATACTGAAAGGTACTTGAACCAACTTCCAAACTTGAGCCCAAGATAAAACTGAATAATTAAAAATAATATAAGAATATTATATCACTTAAAGGAATGCACAGATCAGTGCCACCCATCAAGTGAGCTGAAGTTAGCTACTATAAAAGAGCACTGGGGCTTCCCTGGTGGCACAGTGGTTGAGAATCTGCCTGCTAATGCAGGAAACATGGGTTCGAGCCCTGGTCTGGGAGGATCCCACATGCCGCGGAGCGGCTGGGCCCGTGAGCCACAATTACTGAGCCTGCACGTCTGGAGCCTGTGCTCTGCAACAAGAGAGGCCGTGATAGTGAGAGGCCCGCGCACTGTGATGAAGAGTGGCCCCTGCTTGCCACAACTGGAGAGAGCCCTCGCACAGAAACGAAGACCCAACACAGCAAAAATAAATAAATTAATTAATAAACTCCTACCCCCAACATCTTTAAAAAAAAAAAAAAGGAGCACTGAATTTTACTGGATGAACTAGTCCAGTAAAGGCAGTCTATTCTTCTAACAGGCTCTACTATGTGTTATGTCAAGGGGTCTCTTCACAAGAACAAAGACAAAGAGAAAATGCTGTGGCCACTAGGGAACACACTTACCTCCTAACTAATTACTTGAAAAAAAATTCTTAGCTAGAAGTTACTTCCTCTGTTCACATCCATAACCTCTGGACCAACGGCATTTCAAGTCAGACACCCTCAGAGTGAGAAATAACCATATGGGGGAAGGGGAAGAAGAAAAGGAGCAAGAAAGAGCTGAGAGAGGAATCAGAGGCTGGGGGAAGGCGAGAGGGCGGGAGACAACCAGCAACTGGATTGGGAGAAGGGGGGCAATCATGGGAAGAGCAATGTAAGAGATGGTTCGTTCAAACAGTCCTTCGGAAAGAAGCACGTCTAAAGCCTTTAAGCAGGATGGCAGGCATATGGGATGGCAGCAAGTAAGCAGCGGGCAGGAAGGTGGTGCTCCTGGGAAGGCTTCTTGCCCTGAAGTCTCAAAAGACCAACCTGCTGCGTGTACAGGGTTGGGCGGCAAGGAGCTGGCTTGGCAATCTGGGCAGAATGAAGCCAAGGCAGTACATGACTGCTCAGGCCTCCGGGTGAGGAGGAGGATGTGTTTAAAATACAAGTTTTGTCATGTGCATATTTTCTTCCTCCAAATTCTTGACCTCAAGATATGGAGATCAGATTCGTTATATTCTGCCGGACAACCTTGTCCTAAAGCACTGGATCTGCTCTCTAGATAGAGAACAAAGGAACAGCTCACGCAGCGCTAACCCTCCCTGTGGGGCTGTGGAGGCGGTGTGGCCATCCCACACTCAGGCTGCTGGCTACTATCTGATCTGGCTACACTTGCAAAAGAAAATCCCGGGGTCATAAAGCAGCCCTGAGCACCCTTAGAAAAGACGTGCTGAAAAGGGTAGCAGCCCAGCCCCTGCTTACAGAAGACAAATCCATCTGTGGTCTGCCTGGGAAAATATGGGTCAGAACGGCCAAGCGGAGCAAACCATTGGAGAGTATTGTTTAGGTGTGAAAAGACGAGTAGAAAGAGAGAAATGACTGCTCTAGAAGTGGAGGTTAGGGAAGAAACTGGAAGGGAAGCCCCAGGGAAGCCCCACCTCTCAGCTCTTCTGAAGGCACGTGGATCCGTTCACTGGACAGCACGAGCAGAGCCGGCGACTTGTAATTAAGCTCACAGACCAAAGTCTGGTGAACAGCCGGTGAGGTTGCCGACATCCCCCCAGAGGGCCGAGACTTCACTGCACCAGCATCCGCATAATAACATTATATTTCTCTTTTAAATAAGATGTACGCGGATGTTCACTTGTGCCCAATTACAGTAATGCATGATTTACATAAAATTAACTCTCCTGCTTAATTATAGTCATGCAGGGATTAGGAAGAAAAGGCTTTTACTTTGTAAACACTGTATGCTTTAACTCGTAGCCTCTCCGTGAAATACGACTGGCCCAATAGCAAACGAAGACAAGTCCCTCCGTCACTGGGGTTTACCAAATGTTGTCTTCCTGTCTGTGAGGATTATGTGTAAACTGAGTCACCAGAGTCTCGATCCAGTTAGAGCAGAGATCCAGTTCTTCCACAATGTGAATGTATAAACTGGAGAGCTCTGTAGCAAGGAGCTAGGGTTTAGAAGTTTTGTATTCAGTGCGGAATTTAAACCGTCTGGGTAAGGAATCTGCAAAGGGCAAGAGAACGAGTCTCTAGTTTTCCAGAAGCGGCGAGAAAAACGTTTTCTTCAAAGGGCGATCCAAAGCTGCTTTGACAACAAAATGATTAAAGACTGCCTCTTCTCTCATCTTACATCTGTCACTTTTCTGCATTCCTTTTTGCCACAAACATGAACACAGTTTTTCTCTGAATAAGACTTCAGATTGCACATTAACGGGGAATTAAAAGTGAAGTTCAGTGCAACCCACACCAAAAGCATTTTTTTTCCCAGTCTCTGCCAGACCCGGTACCAGAAAACTGGAATAGAAGACAAGTCATTGAGCTGGCACAGTAAGAAAATGATTGAAGGCAACAGGGATTGAAGTTTCATCGTTATCAGTTCAGTGAAGACGAGGCAATGCTTCTCTGAAAAGCTGCACAAAAATACCTCAAGGGGCCAAATGCTCACCGCACTGCCTGACCACAAAAGATGGCAATTTCCTTTTGCCACCTTGTCAACCCTCTTTTCACCTGGTACACAAAGGACCGGATACCATAAGAAAGGGATTTGAAGTGAAAAAGACAGACAAGATAACCTGCGAGCTCCTAAGAAAATGCATGGAAGAGCAAGATCTTATAGTCAGAGCAGATGGCATTTGCCAGGAAAGGACTGTAAATTGAAATTAGGCAAATTGGTCCTTATTTTCAGAAAACTGAAAAACAGAGAAACCCATTCCTAATTCAGGGCCTGGGTTAACTTCTTTAGCAATACCTTTAAACACTATGCATAATAAACTAGATACCTGTAGCATGCCAAGGACTTGTATAAGAGGCTCATTAACCAAAAATTACATTTAATATGTGAGATCTCATGGTACACTGTATAAAATTATTTTACTTCATAATCCTTCCTTGTTTATTCTGCAACAAAATATAAAGCAGTGAGAACTTCTTCAAGCCCTGGAATCCAGAAGGGCTTCTGTGGGGGAGATTTTCAAAGACATCCTTGGAGAGGCTAGAGATAGTATACAGCCACTGGTAATTTTGGGGGAAAATTGGTCCAGTCATCTGTGTTTTGTTTCCTTCTTTTCATCAGTGCAAATTTTTCTGTCAGGATCTGAGGTTTTAGAGAGATTAAGTTGTTGATTTTTTTTTTCCTTCTTTGAAATGAAGGTCTTTCTGTTCTCTTGAGTTACCATCTCTCTGGCACTGGCTGCTTCACGTTGTGCCTGATGCTATAAGACATTCTCACTTGAAAATGCATGAGTCAACCTTGAATTTTCCATCCTCTGATCCTTCACTGAGTTGTTGTTTCACAGTACGAAAAAGCCTCAAAAGCTATGACTTGAACAGTGGCCATACTCAAAAGAACACTATGCCAGATTTGATCCTGAATACACAGAATCAAAACTCCTTCCATTTCAGACAAAACCCTTTGTTTGACCTGATAGTAATGGAATGAAACTGTCCTTAAAGGACTTCTTTTTCTAGCTATGTCTGAGGCCTTTTAAGAATTGGTACTATGATTTATTGATTGTGATAATGTATGACATACATAAAATTACAATTTATGACTAAGTATAGAAACAAAACCTGCTTTATTGACGTGTTACTCATCTTTTATAGAAGAGGAATTGTTTGGGGCACTTTAAGAATACTATTTTACTTATGTATTACAATGAGCCTCTGAAACATAATATTACTGCACCATTTTTATGACAAAGTAACCGCAAAGTAACAACTGCAAAGTTGTTAATATCTTGGCCAAGGTCATAGAGCCAGGAAGAGCCACAGTCACAATTTGAACCCAGATAAAACCAAAATCCATTCTGCTCCACGATAGCATGCTGTTTCCATTACTTTTTGTTTTATAGTACTATCGTGTCAGAAGTCCTACATCATTCAAATTTACCTGCTGGCCAAACACTTGTTTCAATAATGCTGCCATTGTTCCAATTATTCTGATTCTTTGCTATCGAAATTATATTCAGAGACAGCTTATAAACCACACCAGAACACCTGTTCTGGATGCTGTCTTTGGGTTGCTACCTTTCTCTCCTTTCTCCTCTCCTCTTCTCTGTCCCAATTTTAGGGACTTCAGCTAGCCACATAGCTCTTTCTGCTTAGAGTTATAGGTGCCACAGGAAAGAATTAAACAAGATAATTTCATATTTTTATAAATGATATTGTATCAGATATTATCTTGTTCATGTATGTGTTTACTTGGTTTTCTATCTCTTTTAAATCTCTGGCCCCTCTAACCCCAAGGAATGTTGAGCTTCATGAGATCAAGAAGCCTGTCTTGTTCGTATGACCCCAGTACTTAGTACAGTTCTTAGAACACTGTAGATGCTCAATTAATACTTGTTGAACAAATGAATGCATGAATGAAATTAAAGGCTTCTCTGAGCTTCGGCCAACCTACCTGGAATAACTGGCTAGGTAAGTCAGAAACATAACTCTGCTGCTATGGCATAAATCAGTAGAAGTTGAATAAGACATGTTCAGTTTGAAAGTTACTAGGCTCTGAAAGAGGCCCCAAAAGTCTAAGTTGATGGTACAGAGGCTGCTAAAAGGGCCTTGGAGTCTTTTTTTCCTTTTCCCTTTATCCCTTCTAACCCTCCATAAGTCATACCAGCTTCCAGGCAGCACCCTGGTGGGGCAAAGGGTAGTATGGAGCTGGTGTGCTATAAATTATAGTCATTACAACACGTCAGCAGCCCCCCAGCTGAGATCTTTAACTCATTGCTAGGAGAGCTTTCAAGGGCATCCATTTTCAGGAAGGTTTAGGAGCATTAAATACCTTTCACAAGCCACCAGGCTTTTTAACTCATGTGAGTCTGACACTTACTGGGTGCATTTTATCTCACAATCAATTTAATTAGGAGCTGTCGGATTAAAAATGATTTGTTGCTTCTGAAAGACACTTGAACTCTAAGATTCATTTGTAAAGCTGTTCTCTTTCCCTGTCTCTCATTCTGTCCTCTCAATAGCTAGTACAAAGCAGCATGAGGGGGACAACACTGCGGCCACCATGACTGCCAAATAAAGGTGCAGAGTAAAGCTCACTTAGGAAAATAAGTAAATGCCAATAATTGGAATCTTGAGGTGGCATATATATACCCTTTGGATAGTCAGGACGGAACCATGTCCTTGTCTTATTTCTTATTCATATCACTTACTTATGACCTTTTCTCCAAGGAGGTAAAGTTTTTAAGTGGCTCTGCATGGCAGAGATCAAAATGGTCAAAAGGTGAACTGATATGTAAGATAAAACTCAAACACAAATCTAGGCAGGAATAAAGGAACAAGGGGCACCTCGTCTGATTTCATTTGTTCAAGACACAGGTCCCGATTCTATCATTAGCCATTCATGTGAAGGTACGCAAGTAAAAAAGAAAAATGTTAGCTACCTGAAAACAGTACTTCCAAAGCTACCGAGGTAGAAACTGTAAAATGAACCCTGCTTTCCATGAGGTCAGCTATAAATGAAAGAGATGTATTCCGAATAAATTACCACCAGCAAAGGCAAATAGAGAGCCCTTTCTGGTGAGGAAAGCGAGTACCTTTGGATTTCACCTGCCAAGCTTTGTCATATGGAAAAGCTGAGAGTGAGGAGAGGAAAAACCATTTGAAATGACCTAATTCTAAGGATCTATATTGTAATCCCTGCCTGTTTTAAAATTTCAAATGAAAAGAACCTGCTTAGTTAATGGTTAATAAAAATGATTAGTAGGCAGAAGGCACTGAATCTATCAGACCCAACATGTGCCAGAGAGAAAAATCTATAAGATACTATTGGAGATTAAACTCTTCTTAATTGCATATATTATTATTATGTGTTTGCACATTTATTATTAAAATTTGATTACTCTTTCCCTCCTTGGTATAAGAAAAGTAAACTGGAGGTCCAAGGAGATTTAATTGTGTTGTATTTGTTACCTGAACTGGGTCCATTCAGATCTGTCCTAGGTCCAACAAACTATTCCAAGAAGAGACTATGGGGACAGAACTATATTAGGAGCTACAAATTCAGTGCAAGGACAGCCTTAGCTAACTATAAAGGGATTTACCAACTGTAAGGACCTCAGCACTGAGTACATGGAAACCAAGGCAAAATGTTAGCAATGTACTTTTAATCTCTAAGTAGAGACTTGCTCTAAAAACAAGTTGCAAGGAGATCCATGAAGCCAAACTACCTATGAATAATGCACACTGGCTCCTTTTTTTGTAAACAAACATCACTATAGTTTTCCAGCTGAAAAACAATGAAACACTTGGAATATATGATTTCTAATTAATTGTGGAAATTTACAGTTTAGCATTGCCGTGTTTTTTCCATTCTTGGTACCATTCCTGAGACTTGGGTTTGGGGAGATCTGGGGGAAAGGGTGATGAGAACCCAAGCCTGAGAGCACAAATACCAGCTTTGAGAAGGTGGTTATCTTGCACAGCCTTTGAAAAGTCTTGTCTGGGTGCTGTGACAGCCTCAGCTATTGTGGCCAAAGACTACATCACAGTGGCATTTTGGCAGCAGGATGTTTTGGCAGGGAAGGTGAATCCTGGGCGAAGCACAATCTGCCTGGTTTTATGCTGTTTCAGAATCAGTCGCATGTCCTAGTCACTTTTTAAGGTGTGTAAAATATAGTCTAGGAAACAAAGAGATCTGAGAATTTGTTCAATAAAAACAAAAGCTTACCAAGTAGTGAGGAGGCGGGGCAAGGCACACCGCTTAAGGTTCTGCGTCGTGTTTACGTTTCCTGGGGAAAATATCCACTCTCTGTGAATTACCCTAGATACTCATACATCAGACAACCAAACTCTAAGTTTGACTTTGAGTCTGTGAAGCCCTAGATAGTACATGCCTGTTGAAACCAAGACTGCCTGCTGCCTTATGTCTCACTAAAGGCACTACAATCAGCAGGATTAGATTTGCTGACCATCCTGATGAATACTTGAAAGGGAAGAAAAGAAACGAAGAACTCTCCCTAAGGAATCTCTTTACCAAAACCTTGTGTAGTACTTTTAAAGTCTTCTTCAGGATGGGATTAGAAACCTTTCCCCTGACTTATGGATGTCTTAATTTTATGAAACATTGGTCAGATGTTATAACTTAGATGGAAAACACAGCCTTCCCTCTCTCTTCATTCAGCATTGAAATGGCATCTATTTAGTTCAGCCATCTTGGTTAGAAAATACAGGAAAATACAGCAGTGTAGCAAGACAATTACCAGCAACATCATGATTATATGCGTGCATGGAATATGTGTTTGACAATCAGGCCCTTCAGCTATTAAAATGCTTGGTGGGTTCAAAATTACTATAAATTCCTTTTGAAGGTAATTTTCAAAAGTGAAACATTCCCAAAATTGAAGAATCGTTGAGATCTTTGAAAAATTAAAACAATAAATGAAGTTCAGGATGAAAGTTCAATAAGAATGAGAAATAATTCATGTAAATAGAAAAGATTCAAGAAGAGAAATAATTCATGTAAATAGAAAAGATTCAAGAAGGTTACGTCAGATTTTAACTATCCTAGCATTATTAATTTAATTTCTAGTCATTATGATAATACCAAGCATTTAGAATGCATTTAGTGTTTATGTAGATAGGATCACTCCCTCTCAAAATTATAATTTTGAATTAATATACTATTAAAAATGTCACTAGAAAGTGCTTTTGTTATTCTGCCAGTGGAATAACTGTTCCCTGTTTCTTTTTATAAATGAAGTTTCAGCATTTATTTTTTGATCCTCCTTAGATTTTGAAAACTGTAATGTTTCTGTTTAAGATTTCTCCTCATGCTACATTAGTGCCATGTTCTTTGACAGCATAAAAATATGCAAATATAGCCTTTTTAATGGTGATTTTCATTTTGTTACTGTCGTTTAACTAAAAAACAACTGATGATGTTTCAACTTATCACTTACAACAGTGAAGTTACTGAATTGATATTTATATTCAGAGCAGATGACACAGAAACAAATATGTTTGAACTACCATCTGCACCATGTTGATTTCTTCCTTAAAGTCACAATAGAGTTGCTGAAGTACAGCCTTAGAGGGAAAATCAGACTCGGGGGACAGAGATGGCACATTACTACCCAAGAAAAATTGGTCAGTGAGGTTTGCTGAATTTTGGAGATGGGCTGTGGGAAGAGAGGGAGAAGAGGAGTGCGGGACTGTGACGTCTGCAACGTCACAGGAATCATTCCATTTTGACAACAAGAGCTCGCTCTGCTTTTTGGCCCTCCATCTCCCAGGCTGCCCACTTGGCTCCTTGCCTCATTGCCTACCTCTCCTTGCAGCCAGTATTACACAGCTTCTCCATCTGTTGCTGGTTGCCAACTGCTGCTTAGGAAACCCCAGAATACTCTGCGCTGAATTACGTGGGAGTGGCCCCTTTCACAGCTATTTGAACTGAGTGAGGCAGGCAGCTGGGTGGGAGGAAAGCTGGCGAGCAGAGCTTTGCTGGCGCCATGTGCCTAGCAAGGCTGACTCCCAAAGGTGGGAGTTTAGCTCAGGAGTCGCTAGAAGATGTCACATAGGAAGCTTCGGTTATTCCAAAATGATTAGAAAATGAAGAGGAGAACTCCTCTTAATGGGCCAGTGGATAGAGTATTGTAATGAATGAGATTTTTCTCCTAGCTTGACCTAAGTAAATGATGCTAAACAATTCAATAAACTCCACTGTGCCTGAATTCCAGATGCTGGGATAGCCAGACCTCATCTTCATGGGTAGAAAAATGAGGCTTCTTTGAAGTCTCTCTACCCTCCCCACACACACTTTCCACCCAGCTTGTCTCCATTCATGTACCCCATTAGCAGGCAATAATAATGATAATTATAGTTAACATTAATTGGGCACTTAGTTTTTGACATAATTGGTGTTAAGCACTTATTGCTGA
The DNA here is from genome assembly GCF_964341445.2 of Mesoplodon mirus. Lineage (NCBI taxonomy): Eukaryota > Metazoa > Chordata > Mammalia > Artiodactyla > Ziphiidae > Mesoplodon > Mesoplodon mirus. The sequence continues at coordinate 43,317,005 of NC_138984.1, forward strand.
ATAATTACTGTTTGCCCCTCAGAGCCACTCTGTATGTGTCCTCACCCTTTTCTGTGCCCTTCTCTGTGCCCTGGGAGGCTGACCACATCTTTAGACTCCCTTGCCTTTTGACTTCTGGACGGGCTGAGCTTACATGTACAAGTCACTGGCAGCAGATCGGTGGCAGGGAGAAAAATGAGATCAGGGTATTATTCCCTGTCTGCCTTGTCACAGCAGATTGGCTGTGTTCCTCCATGGAAAACCTTATCCAGTAACCATCTCCTATAGCTACAGATTCCTCCCCTTGCCCCTTCAGGGCTGTTGGTGGTGACTGCTCTGTTTCACCATCCCTTGTTCCTTTCCTTAACCCTGCCTATACCTTTGTGAACATTCCCTTTATTAAATTCTTCTTAATCACTTGACTTGGGTGGGCCAGCTATTCCCTGCTGGGACCCTCTGAGGCACACACATAGAATCCTCTTAACAATCCCAAGAGGTAGGTTTTCTTGTATAGGTGGGGAAACTATGACTTAAATTGCTTTAGAACTTGCTCCAGGTCATGTATCTGGTGAACACAATGACCAAAAGGCAAACCCAGTTTCCTAACTCTAAACCAGTACCCAGTATTGGCATTATGATCAATTCCAACTTCCTAATATTTTCTTATTGTATAAAATATTATTTGTATTAGTCTGTCTCTTACACTTATCATTGCAAAACCCCAAATTCTTGCTTAGACTATCACAAACTCTTACAATCCTATGACATTAGGGTATATTTACTTGGTTTTACCTAACAGAAAACAATTCAAGTTAGCATAAGAAAAAAAGAAAATAAATTTAAGTTGTGGTGGGAAGCCTTAAATAGCCCCCATGATCTCCACCTCCTGGTATTTATGCCCTCGTATAATCCCCTCCCCTTGAGTGTCTACTACATTTATTAACTTCTAATAAATAGACTATGGCAGAAGTGATGGGATGGCACAAGATTACATTATTTTTTTTAGTGGCGTCTATTTTAGGTATTTGCTCTCTCTCACCTATTCTTGGATCACTGTCTCTGGGAAAAGCCAGCTACCCTGTGGAAAGCCCCACATAACAAGGAACAGAGGCCTTCCAATAGCCACAAGAGTGACTCAGAAGTGGATCCTCCCCAGCTGACCCTTCAGATGACTGCAGCTCCAGCCAATACTTGACTGTAGGTTTGTGAGAGACCCTGAACCAGAACCTCTCAGTTAAGTGGCTCCCAGATTCTTGACCCACATAAACTATGAGTATATAAATGTTTCACATTTTCAGGTACCAAGTTTTGTATTGTATTATGTATTATTATATTACACAACACTAAATAACTTAGATTTTGAATCCAAGAGTGGTTCCAAAGGAACAGAATCTCAAGGCTGACTTATCTGAATTGTGAATCCTGTAGGCAAGTTGAACTGTGGAAATGAAGCGGCACCATTGTGTAGCGCACACACCACTGCCGATCTGCTGGCTCACCCATCGCCCACCGACATGAGGCAGTGGCCAGACCTGCCACTGCTCCATCTTCCCCTGGAGCTTCCCCTTCAGCTTCTCTGAATCCTGCGCCAGGTGTGGGTGCTCAGTTCACAGCCTTATGGAGACTGCTTAACCAGATCCTGCAGTTGTGTAAGGTCAAATACCATGAATTTCATAAATACAACAAAAACAAAATGTTCACAAAAAGCCTCAGAAAGTCAGGAGCCAGCATAGTCAGCAGCAGGAGTTTGCTGAACTTCTTTCTCCAGCTCCACCCGAAACCCAACTCTGGGCTACCAGCTTCCCTTCTCAGGTCTCCCAGCCCAAGACTTCATACTCTTGAAAGATAATTGATCTGGTATGGGTCAGCTATCCTCTCCTTGACCAACAGACTGGGGGTTGGGAGTATTACATGATTAAAAAAGCATATAGAAGAGAAGATCGAGGGCAGTACCCCACAGACCACCATGTCTTTCCAAAGGTGTCTCTGCCCCCAGTCTTTCTCCCCTGACTTATCTTACCCACTGGGGTCATAACTTCCTACCAAGTACTCAGGGTTTATCTCAGCAGGGTCTAAAACTACCATCTGAACTTCAGATAATTCATCAAAATGGTCTGTAATCCACACCTAATGTGCACAGGCCACTTTGAAACCCCATAAAACTACATGTGTACATAATTCATAACAGTTCCCAATTGGCCTTTTCTTATAATTACTTACAGACTTCAAACTTCAGTTAAGCTTTAAAATCTGTTATACAGTTGTCTCCTTTTTATTCAGTAATACTCTCTGTCACCACACTTTGGTCAGGGTACCACAAGGAGAAAGGTTTCCTGGAGATGCTTTCTGACATTATAAATAGAGAAGTATAATTTTCTTTTTAAATTAGATTCCCATCTTTTCACTATCAGTAATGTTTGTTCATCCAGTGAATGACTGCCTGATAAGAAAGAAGCTGTAAGACTCTAACATATTCTTGCCAAGTAATGGCAAAAGCAGTTGTAGTAGTGAGAAAGTCTTAAACGTATCTCTGCAGGCACTGAGTGGCTTTTGTTTAACAGGAGTTATTAGGTACACACTGTACATTTGCTTAAATGTGTACAATATGCTTGTGAACTTGTGCTAACAGAATGCTCACTAAATGGTATTGTCCTTCGCTTTGTGGGGTTTTTTTAATATCTATAGGTATTTAAATTATAAAAATGAGGAGATCTGGCAATTGGAGTTATGGATCTCAATTTTTGTGTGATGAGAATCATCTAAAGAAGTTGTTTTGATAAAAGTGCTAGCTCCAGACCCATAAATTCAGATTTAGCTGACCCAGGATAGACCTGGGAATTTAAATACTTAGTAAGTGCCCCCAGGTGATTCTGACAAAGGACATCTGCCAGTCCACGCCTTGAAATAATCATAAAAATTTAAGTAAACCCAGAATTTAAACCAGTCAGTTCTTGGCTGAATAAATACCAAAACAAAACAAAACAAAAACCTTCTAGGGCTTCCCTGGTGGCGCAGTGGTTGAGAGTCCACCTTCTGATGCAGGGGACACGGGTTCGTGCCCCAGTCCAGGAAGATCCCATGTGCCGCGGAGCGGCTGGGCCCGTGAGCCATGGCCACTGAGGTTGCGCGTCCAGAGCCTGTGCTCCACAACGGGAGAGGCCAAAACAGTGAGAGGCCCACATACGGCAAAAAAGGAAGAAAAAAAAAAAAAAAACCTTCTAATTCTTGTGAACCCAATCACATCACCAAGCCATACCACAGTCCAAAAGGAATTACTTCTGACATGGAGGCTTGTACTGAGTGAAAAGATCAGCCAGCCACAAAGTCAAACAAGCAAAGAAAACTCTAGGAAGTAGAAAAGGTCAGAATGAGCATGAGCACCCCTCAGCCTGGGTTTCTAAGCATCTTGATAATAAGGCTTGTGAAGCTCAGCGATAGAGGAGGCAAAGTGTTCTAAATGCTAGGCAAATGAGAAAAAAAGGACCATTTTGTTTTAAGGAACGGTTTCTGTTTAGAATGTTTGGAAAATGAGCCCTTAATAGCATCCTTTTATTGGTACCAACTCCATAGATTTGGTTGCTTTTAGAAAGATGTTATCAAACAACTTCCCTGAAGACCTGCAGCCCTGTTGCCTTTGCTGTGTGTCAGGCACAATTTAACCTTCATTATGTTCTCAGCAGAGGTGTTTATGTAAGACACTGTAATCTCCATGCATTGCTTCCTCTTTTTGTTCTTCCACAGCCTCAAATGCCAAGTGCTTTTTTAAAAAGCCTGCAGTTAGCACAACTGACCTATCTGTTTTACCCAAGCTCACCCTGAGGGTGACGGGCTTTCAAAGGCTGTGCAGGTTTCAAGGATGATGGACTGGCAAAGAATGCTAAAGTGGAGCTGGTAAAATTGAATGACAGATGCGGGTTCAACTGACCAGGGTTTATGGCCAAGGGTTAAGGGAAACGCCGGGATTCAGGTCAGGGGTGAAGGTAAGACAGAGATGTGGCCAGGAGCAGGGTCAGAGACCAGGGGCTCCATACTGAGTAAACAGGCCTTTGGAAGAAGTGTGAATTCTTGTTCCACTAGAGACAAAAAATGAACAAGTAGCTATATAGTTCAGAAAGCCAAGGTCAATTACCAGAGGAGTTGAAAGGTAGCACGACAAAAAATAAAACCCTCCACGCTAGTCAGCTGCTAGACCCAAGGAGTCAGGGGAAGAGTGCCTCAGGGTCTTTCTGCTGAACATGGCAATGTTTCCCAAAGTGAGGTCTCTGTGTTACTGACTTCATCCGGACCACTGGTTAAAAATGCAGAGTCAGGGGCTTCCCTGGTGGGGCGGTGGTGGAGAGTCCGCCTGCCAATGCAGGGAACACAGGTCCGTGCCCCGGTCCGGGAAGATCCCACATGCCGCCGAGCAGCTGGGCCCGTGAGCCATGGCCGCTGGGCCTGCGCGTCCGGAGCCTGTGCTCCGCAACCGGAGAGGCCACAACAGTGAGAGCCTGCGTATCGCCAAAAAAAAAAAAAAAATTTAGAGTCAGGTGACTCTACCAAGGTCTACTAATTGCCTCTAAGGGTGTGGCTGAACTCCCGCCGCTGGGCTCTATGTTCATAGAGACCCTCCAAGTAAGTGGCTCACGCAACATGCTTCATTCTACTCCCCTCCTCCACCCCTTCTATCTTATTCAATACAATTAGATGTCAGTGTCTTTAGCACAGGACTCTCATCTGGTTCCTGTGAAAAGCTGTATTGAATCTAGCAGAGTGAAGGTTCTCATGGGGATGTAGACTGTTCAGTAACTATTTCTTGCAGAACAAAAGTTACAGGACCAAACAGTACAGGCCAATGGTGTCATAATGTCTAGAAAGACACATTTGCAGAATATATCATTTTCTTACCAAAGTAGCAAGGCATTACTATACTGGTCTCTTGGATTAATGTAGCAACTTTCCCCTAATGAGCTCTAAGCTGTTCCATTAGTATAGCTATAAAAATAAGACAAGAGAAAGTAAACACAGAGTCATCCAAAGTGGGTATTAACCACTAGTAAAGGAGGAAACAGAGTCCAGTTCTCCTCATCCTCAGCAATACAGAAAACACAATTAATATTTACTATCTGTGCATAGCTCATCAACTAAAGGAAAGCAACAAATAAATACACACATGTACAATAAACAACGTGAAAGAAGGGAGAGAATTCATAACTGTGGTTTTCCCACAAATTGTTTTGTAAAGTGATAATAACATCCCCAAATCACTTGTACTGAGTTCCCAACTTGTGTACACACAGCCATTATACTTCCCTAGTAGGAATGGCAGCCAAGTCACACTGCTAGAACTGAAGCCAAGGACAATTACTGGAAAACACCATTAACCCCTAGTTTCCTCCCTTCTGCACCAAACCCACCTGTGTGGCTTTTGAGTCTTGTCCCAGAGTAAACACAACTCTACTTGTACTTTCCACCAATGGAAAAATTCACACTTACTCAAATTCATGGAAGACTATGAGTACTTTCAAGTTAAAGTAACCTTGCAAGTCTTACAATCCTGTCATTCTTTAAGGAGTTCCTATTAAGTCTTAAATGCTTCAGAGATTAAAAAGGTATGTTAATGTTATTAGGGGCTTGAGATAAAATGCCATGCCTTGCAGGGTATCTTACGCTTAATGAAAACATTTTCATCACATTCTGAGTCTATTATGCCAGATCTTCATTTCATAAGTTGTAAGATAATCTTATTTTAATTAGAAGAGCTATACCAAGTACATTAGACTAATACAGTTAAATATATTCATCAACTTTCTTCTTGTCAGGTAAAATGGCTCCTTTGGAGTTATACGGATGTGCTGCCACAGGTGTCAGTAAAAGAGAAAGCACTAAATATACGTGTGGATAAATTCTGAATGGTTTGTAGAGCATTAAATGAGTTTTCTAAGGAGGATTCAATATGGTAGCCACGGTCACATGTGGCTATTGAGTTCTTGAAACATGGCTAGCTCAAACTGAAATGTGCTATAACGTAAACACTGGATCTCAAAAATTTAGTGTAAAATCTATAAAATATCTCATTAATAATGTATATATTAATTACACGTTGAAATAATTATGTTTCAGCTATTTGGTCTAAAAAAATATAGGATTAATATTAATTTCTCCTGTTGCTTTTTACCTTTTAAAATATGGTTTCCAAAAACCTTTAAGTTCCATATGTAATGCACATTTCTACTGAACACTGTTGCTCTATATCATCTAAACAATATGTAAGATCAAACCCGAATTATCTGTAAGATATTATCCATGTTGTTAAATAATAAACATAAATGATAAAATGATAAATCTCAAATTGGCTCCCTCTAAATTCTGAATAAATTCCCAATTATCTTTCCCCACTGTCCAGTCAGTTAAATGAAAGAATGGAAAAGCCAGTCTTAATAGCAGCCTAAGAGAGATGCTACCAGACAGGTCTGTGGCTGCAGAAGAAAGTACCTTCCTGAGCCAGACACAGGTCACGTGATTCTCAGCAGTCGATTGTGAAACGAAGCCAGAAGTATCTTGTGGGAGAACCACTCTTTAACAACAATCACACAGAACATCTATGACCCAGATGCTCAAGCTGGAGCGGGAACGCTTGAAATTTCATCTTGTGGTTTTGCAATTCTTGCAAAGGAAGGAAAGAGAAAAGGTACACATTTGGAAAAGTTTTCAAAATAAACAAGTACCCCTAAAGACTGAGTTAAAACACCTTGTTGGAAGGCCAGGAAAAATGTGAGCACCAATCAAAACAGACAGCATGTAAACAAAAAGACTCATGCCAAGCTGGTAACATAAAAGGGCCATACAAATATTTTTCAATGTAGAACTTGCTACTCTTGAAGAAAAGAATATAGAGCAGGTCAGAGGCAAACAAAAAACAAATGGTCCATGATGAAATCAGCAGAGCACCTCACAAGGGACTTCAAAGAAAAATGCAAACTCCCTTAAGTATAACAAAGTCAGGAAGCCAGCTGGAAAAGGCCAAGGTCACTCGGGGACCTCGACAAAGGGATGGCAGGGAGAATCATTGAATTATTTGCCTCATTCTTGACTGGAGAAGCCCGTAGAAAGAGTCTCACCTCCATTTTCCTTTAAAGCAGACAAGTCAGAGGTATTAAAACAAACAGTGGAAAATAAAGGACTTTCCTATACCTAAGTGACAAACTAAATGTAAATAAATCACCAGGACCAGACGACATCCACCCAAGATTTCCAAAGCAGCTCAAGGGTGAAATATGTACATCTTGGCCAAAATGTATAACCTGTTCTTATTAATGCCACTGTGGAAGAATAATGGCAGGTTGCCAGCATGACTCATGTTCATAAGAAGGACGCCAGAGGAGATTCTGGAAACAAAAGTCTCTCTACATAAACACTGAGAATGCAATACCTGGGGGAGTTATGGTTTATCTGAGGAAGAGTCTTCTCTAATAATCTACAAGGGGCATTTTTTTAGATGATTTAGGATACTTGAACTACATACTAAGAAATTCTCAGAATTTTGTTGAGTTTTCTTTTTGAGTGCTTATCTGTTAGAAATCAGACTGAGTATTTATGAATGAAATTATATAATATTGGGGGTCTGCTTTAAAACACCCAAGAAGAAAAAAGTTAGGGAAAAAAAATGTAAGAAGAAAGCAGACTATTGATAAGATGGGTACAAAGTGGTTTATTATCCTTTTCTTTCTCCTTTTGTGTTTGAAAATCTCCATAATAAAGTTAAATCAGTCAAGGAGGGAACATAGGAATATATAAACACATATCCAAAAAGAAACCAAGGAGTACTATTTATTTAGACTTTCAAAAACACTGACAAAGTTTCACACTTACATTTTATACACACAGACACACACACACACACACGAAGTGAGTTTATCACTTATAATGAAACCTTTTATCACAGAGAGGGAATCACCCTAGAGACAGAGGCAAAGGGGAAAAATAAATGGGAATTTTGTTGGATAATGAAGTGCTAATAGTGGTATTCCTGATGAACCAGTTTTATATAGACTCATAAGAGAAAAAAAAAAAAAAAAAAAAGGCCAAACGGAAAAATCAAGTTTGTAGCTAGTATGAAACTCATTATTTGTAGTGAACTGTCCAAGCTTATAGGGAGAAAAAAAAAATGCTGAAAAATAACTTCCAAGTCTGCCTAAGTAGAAAGAAAAAAGATAGATGGTCTTTAATGTGTACCACTATTAAAAGATTAATTTTAGAAAATAGTAATATAGAAATATATGTATAAGATGTGAGATCTTATCAATCACTACAATTCTAGAAAAATGTTCGGGAAGAACTATGAACATTCCTCCTAAAATCAGCTTATTTTACTTCTACGGCTAAAGAGAAAATACAACGCTAAAGAATCGTGGGAAAGAATGTTTTAGAAATAAAACATTTTCAGGACTAGCTATGCCTAAGGCAACAAACTGTCTGCTTTTTCTGGTCACCACATCTCAGTGACAGTACAACTAAACTGAATGAAGTCTGGAGAACAACATCTAGAATCAGTAAGAGAGCTGAGCAGATTGTATCATATTAGATTCAGACAGTTAAAACTTGTCGGCATAGAATCACAGAAACTTGAGTGATACTGTATGATCCATGTTTACTGACTAAGAAGCTGAGTGTGAAATGGTTAACTCATGTCATCTAATAATCAGGAATTGTTATTTTATACTCAGGGAAGTTAGTGTAAAATAGAAATAAAATGACAATAGGAATGCTGTCCATCAAGATATTTGTTTATTTGGTCTTTCTCTAAAATTATTGCAATACTTTCCAATCGTATCATAATCTGTACTAAAAAAATCAACTAATAATCACAATCCAGGAGCAAATACTTTCAAGCTTCATATCTAAGAAGACAGCATAATTTTGTAATCTTTCAGTTCTGCTTATTCATCGGTTCATCTTATTTTAGATAGCTAAAAACTGTATTTGTGAATTTATAAATTATAAAGCCAAAAGTAAGGCTAAATTGAAACTTCCTGTTCCTCTCCTGAAAGTGTCAGTGATGATGGTTTCATTTGCTACCTCACAAGAGTCAAAGGATGTCTGGTATCTGGTGCAGCCACAAACTTGTCCAACTTGCCACAATGTCCCTGACTCAACTTCCAGACTCAATCTCTATGCTATTTGGTAGATGTCAGGTAAATAGCAAAAATATAAAAGCCTCATCATCATTATAACCGATATTAACCCTTGCCTAATAACCTTTGCCTTCTTGCTATTCAAGAAGAAAATTATTCAGTAACAACAGCTAATTAGCTAAAATATTAATCATGATGATCTCTGGTTACTGGTTCTATTGATAATTTTAATTTCCTTCTTTATATTTTTGTATTTTCCAATTTTAAAAATATAGATTAATTGATCTTTAATCAGGAAAAGCATTAGGAGTATTTTCTTAATTTTTATTTTATATTGGATTATAGTTGATTTACAATGTTGTGTTAGTTTTAAGTGTACAGCAAAGTGATTCAGTTATACGTATACATATATCGATTCTTTTTCAGATTCTTTTCCCATATAGGTTATTACAGAACACTGAGTAGAGATGAAGAGTATTTTAAAATAGGTGCCACAAATTTCCGTTTATATAATCTGGAAGGAATATTTAGAGTCAATAATATCTCACTGGCAAACAAGTTTTCAAGACTGAAGTTTTATATAATGACTTCCCATTTTCTCTAAAATAGAAAATGCACTTGATTTCCATCCATTTAGAAGTTGTGAATCAAAGTCCTTTATAAGAAAAACAAACTTAAAAATCTAAAGTGTTCCAACTTTAATTTTTGATGAAGACATATCATCACCACCTACCATCCCTTACAACTGAGCAAAACAGTCTTAGAGACACACTCAACTACCACAGTACACAGAGGATGCCACTATTTCTTTGTCCAAGTGACTCTGCTGTGTTCTGGATCACAAGAGGGAGTTTGACATTTTGGAATAAAATGCCACAGGATCTCAAAAGAGGACTTTGAGGATTCTCAGGGTTTATATGAACTAAGTGAACGAAGTGAGAGTTTCACTTCACCTCATTCACTTAAGGAATCTCAATCAGCTGTTCCCCAAATAGCAAAGTATGGACTCAGCAAAAGGACCCAAGAATTATACCACACATTGTTTATGGCTGAGTGAGCTTAGAGAGGGCTGGTATATGCTGAGCACACAGCTATGTGTCATGAAGCCATCAATCAAATTCAGTTGATAATAGAATTCCCTAAATAAATGAATTATAGAAATCAATGAGTCTGCTATTCTTTCAGAGTTTAAAATCACTGAAAAATTTACCATAGATTTAAGAGGCAATTAAATAGTGGGCATCAATATTCTCTTATTCATTTCACAGCTCTTTCTGTCTTAACTGCTCTGTTTATCAAAGACGCAAACAGACTGCTAAAGACAGACTCCACTGGGGTCATCCCAAGAATAATGGGAATGAAGGCAGTAGTTAAGCTGAGTTACCTTCTGTGAACTCCTAATAACAAAATTAAGTGAAGCTCCTTGGGACCCAACCAATCATATCCACCAATATTGGTCCAGACCTCACTTGCCTGTTACCTCAGTTAGTAGCGTCAAAGAGAAAGAAAAAGTGAAACTCCACAGGCAATCAAAACCTCTCACATTAGCTCTTAAGTTTAACTTCATTTTTTTCCCTCACATACTAACAATAACTTTTTTGAGTCTCACCTTTCCTCTTTGTTCCACTACAAATCACTATCAATGCCTAAAAGTCCCAGAGAGCACTTAGTCAAGGAGAGAAACAAAAGGCCCAGATAATTATCAATTCAGTAATATGCACTGAAGTGAGTCAGTTCAACCTATTTGTTCGTATGAGGCCTAGACTGGCAAATGTAGTCCAACGCTGGGTGAAAGGGGAGTGTGTGTATTTATATAACAATAAAGCTTAATTTCTTTCATTCTCCATGATATCACTGCACCAAGCTTTCTGACTTAACACCAGGACGGCAGCGTGTAAAGGCTGCCCACTATATGCCGGGCACTGGGTTAGGCACTGAAAACACGAAGAGGAACAAATCATGGGTCCCTTCCCAAAGAAGCTCCAGGGGTGATGGGGAAGAAGGACATAGAAACCAATCATTGCCACGAAGTGTGAAAGGCATGATACTGTCTGAGACACAAGCAGCAAAACAGGGTTATTAATGCTTTTAGGGGCAGGGATCCAGAAAGGGCTCAGAGGAGGTGATTATCTGAGTTTGGGTGGCTGAGATGTCTTTGAAGAACAATTGAAATTTAGCCAACAAACAAGGAACAGAGGACAATTCACGTAAAGGTCATAGAGTGTGCAAAAGTACAGAGTGTGGAACAGCCTAGTATTTTGGCAACTGTAAGTAATTTGGTGTGGTTGGAATGAAAAATGAACAATAATAAAAGCCTCTGTCCTCTGAGTCTATACATCATCCATCCATCGCTCCTCTGATTGGGGGCTATTTACTGAGATGAATCTGTTTGGGCTCCCCTACTTGTGCAGTTTTAGTTCACACTGAAGCTCTGGTTATCACTCCATATTCATCTGATGCCACCATTTCTGGTCATGAGCAGCCACGTTGCATGACCGAACTTCTAGTTGTGCTCCACTGTGACCTCTGCTCCACTTGGCTGCAAACACTTAAAAGGAAAATTGACCCTGAGAGAGCTGACGCATTTTTATGAAAATGTAATTACTAATAGGGCTTTATTGTTGAAAATACAAATTAAGTCTTTTTCTCCAACCTTATCCTTATGCATCTTCCTCCTCCACTCTCTAGTCAAAGATATATTCTTAGCATATACCAAAAAATACAGTTTTTTCTTTTTGAATACACTTTAATTATAGGGACTGTGTTGTATTTATAGCTGTTCCTAGGTGGCTGGCAGAGAGGCTTACCTACAAATGACTGATGAACAGAACAATCAATCACTCACTTCATCTGATTTGTGCATTGAAGGCAAGTGTGGAAGCATATGCCATATAGAGCCAGTCAACTGAGGAAAGAAAAATATTGTACATTGTCTGCAATTTTAATGATCCAAGAGAATAAGACATATGAGAAATCATATACACTTATCTTTGTATAAATCCTACTTAAAAATAAAATAATGGGGCCTCCCTGGTGGCACAGTGGTTGAGAGTCCGCCTGCCGATGCAGGGGATGCGGGTTCGTGCCCCGGTCTGGGAGGATCCCATGTGCCGCGGAGCGGCTGGGCCCGTGAGCCATGGCCGCTGGGCCTGCGCGTCCGGAGCCTGTGCTCCGCAACGGGAGAGGCCACAACAGTGAGAGGCCCGCATACCGCAAAAAGAAAAAAAATAAAAAAAAAATAAAAAAAAATAAAAAAATAAAATAAAATAATGGAAGGGAATATCAGTCATGATGTCTTGGCTACAAGAAATGGAAAGTTTATTGCCTCAACAATAAGGAAAATGTATTATCTCATATAATAAGTCCAAGTTTCCAGGGTTGATTAATTCAGTGGCTCAACAGTGACATCTTTTTTATCTGCCATCTTTAGGTTTTTACTCCTGTTTGCCTCTTTCACAGTTATAATTTGTGCAGTAGCTTCAACTATTACACGATCACATAACATCCAAATGACAGATTGAGAAATGAGGGCACACCTCTTTCTCATATTTTCATCATGAGAAATGAGGGCACATCTCTTTCTCATATTTTCGACATATCTCTTTGGCCAGAATTGCATCATGTGTCCAATCCTAAACCAAGGGCAGTCAAGGGGTTTGGAATTACAGTGACTGGCTCAGCCATGGACTAATCAAGGCCCACCTTGCTGAGGGGCTGGAGAGGGTTCCACCTTCCCCCAGGAACATGAACAAAATCAGCGTTCTGAAGAAAAAATTAAGAGGGTGGGGAGACACAGGCAGGATTTGCTATTAAATAAGCAACAAGTAGTGTTCACTATAGACAATGACCTATTTAACTTCATTTCATTGCACTCACTCAACTTCCAAAGTGTCAAATAAGCAACAGGTAAACTGTATTTTCCATAAAAAGAGGCCCAACTGTATTTACTTTTAAGAAAGAAGAAACAGATGAATAATCCTTCAACAAAAAAGCAAGCAAATGAATGAGAACTAAAATAAGAGCATAAAGAAGTTTAAGTGCTATGATCTTTGAGTGAAAAAACATTACGTTTGACTATCATGGGTTATCTTTACAAAATAAATACTAAAATTTCAGTGCTGCCATCGATACATTAAGTCAAAGCTCCTTCATGTATTTCTTCTGTTGACAGTAAAGATTAAAAAGTGATCATATTTAATAAAAGAGACAAGAAACTTAAAGAAAAACAACCAAAGGCTGAACTTCCAGCTACAGCCTTTATAATTACATTTGCTATGTCTGCAATCCTTTACCCAGACATATGCAGGTTTTCACCAACTCTTTGAGGATAATGCTAATTAACTTCTTAATTTTTTCAGAAGTTATTTTGGTGGGCGGAATAATTTAGCTCTAACCACAAGTTAATACAGTTTTAAGAAACCTTTCTGGAATTCAGTGCCTGTCATACATTTAACGTTAATACCATGTTGCAATATTTAAAAGTTTATTAACATGATGTATTTCAAGCTATACATTTTTAAATTAATCTCAAACTAAATCGAAGGATACACCCATTAAGCATACCTTTAAGAGTTGAATATTGGACATAACACTCACCACTGGATGCCTAGCAACCCCGGTATCAGCACTTACAGTAAGTCTATCTTAAACACTAATGTAAAATTAGAAATGACTATATATCCACTTCAAGTCTCTGTTTGCTAGAAAAATGCACTTTTTCTGTTGTTAATGATTCTGTATTTTGCTACCCTGGGGAGCTGAATTTCAACGTACAGGTGGAGAAGGGGGTGTCTTGGTCATTAAATGATCATTCACTCTCAACGAGCAGTCCTAAGAACGGTGACTACTTACTAAAGCAATGATGCCAATCACTGGTCATCACAGTTAAAATGAAATTAATGTTGGATGAGTAACTCAAGCCATCTTTTTTTTTTTTTTGTAAGCCCCATGGAAAGAATACCTTGCTTCCATACATTCTAATTTCCAAAAAGCATGTAAGATTAGATTATGAGTGCCTTGGGGGCACTCTCAAGGCTCTCCTATTCTTTAAAATGCCTGAGGTAGTCCCCACAGTCAAAAAATGTCATCTCTCATCCCATTTTCTCCTGCTCAAGTACATGATAACAAATAACCTTTCTAATTCTGCATACATTCCCATGTCTGTACATTTACATTACTGGAGTCTCCGGTGTCACAGTTGCTAAGGAGCTCTCTGAAGCACTGCGGTTATGCTCTGCCAACTGCGTTTGGCTGCCCAACTCCTTCTGGGCTCCCAAAGCTGGCAAGCTAATATGCTAATAGAATTCATTAGCCTGGGCTTTGACAGACAGTTAAAACAGGACTCTACATCAGCACTCCAGCACTGCACAGCCATTATGCCATTTCAGGAGGCGCAGCTAATTCAAAGAAGATGATGACAGGGTGTGCAATCAGGGAACATTAGAGTGTCGGGCAATGGAGAGGCGGAACATGCGAGGCAGGCAATCCTGCCAGCAACCCTGATTTGATTTCTGGCACCACTGGCGGGCTTGGCCAAAAACCGAGGTAATGAGATAAACTGAAATGCCAGGCACTGGGACTGGTCTTTGAGGTAATTATTCTCTGGGGTAACAAGGGACAAGATGAAAAAGCTTTCAGGGACAGGCAGTGGGCACCCGTGGGACCCGGTTTCCATTACAGCGTGACACTCTGCCGAGCAACTCTCTCTCCACTCAGGAGCGCAGGGTACTAAACAGGCTGTCAGAAGGGAGGGGAGAGTGGGAAGGGGTCTGGGAGAGGAAATAAAACTGAAAAAAAAAAAGATAGAAACAAGATAGAGAGGTTGTCAGAGCCAAGCAAGGGAGCGAGGATTAAGTGAGGTATTTCAGAATCTCTGTTAGGAAGGACGGTAACGGACGTGTCTTTAATCAATTAGTCTTTACATTCAACCCACTCTGGGGAGAAAGGAAAGGGGACAAGGCAAAGGACACAACAGGCCACAGAAGCCCCAAGAGCAGTAAAATCCCTTAAGATGCCGGTCGAAAACAGATAAGCCTTTGGCATTTTTCCCTTTGGGGCTCTTGGCTCTGTCAGGTTGAGGACCTGAGTGAAATGATTAAGAGACCACTTTCTGGAAGTTCAAGCCTCTAACCCGCTGCATATAATCAGGCTTGCCCGGCAATTCTTTATGTAGGAACAGGCCTAAGGCTAAAGTTGAACCAGAAATGAATCATTTCTCATTCTGCAGTGAATACTACTCCTTCTGAATCAAATTGGAGGTCACTGGCTAAACAAACTGGGAAGCGTGTGTGTTACAAACCAGGAGAGTTACTTTGTGTGCACAGACCTAGAGCTTTAGCTTTTTTTGAACTTTACGAGAGAAAACATTCCCCAGCTGAAAGTAAACACTACCTCGGGATTGACAACTGAGAACATGTACGAATCTTGTCACCTTTGCCCTGCTTGGCTTCAAAAGTGGGAACCAAGATACAATATTTGAACACACACACACACACGCCATGTTTTGATCCCAGAGAAGCTGTATGTTCCAGTGGTGTACTTTCAGTTTTTGATTTCTGCATATAACAAAACCTACCCAATGTTCATCAACTATACCTCTCATATTTTCTCCAAAGATCTCTCCTGGCCCATTCTCTCTTCTTTTTATACGTAGTCTTGAACAGTAGCATCTCATTCATTCGTGCAATTTCAGTTATCACCTCTACAGAAATGATTATCAACCTCTCTCTAAAATCCAGTTATCTATAAACTCCAGGCCCAAATCTTCATTGGCCTTTTGGACAGCACTAATGATGTACACAGAGCTGGAGAACAATATCTTCTGACACACAGCCACCAACTCAAATTCCACAGGTCCAAAACTCTTACGTTGCTGTTTCCGTGAATAACATCGCTATCTTTTTATTCACCCAGTTCAAAACCTTGGAGTCATCTTCTCTTTCGCTTGTCTCCCACACCCAATTTGATGCAAACTTTGTTGCACCAAACTGTCACGTCTCTTGTATTGATCCCTGAATGCCATTCCCACCATGTTTTTCTAATTTAGGAGCTACATTATGAATTAAATAGTGTTTCAGGATAAAACTGAGAATATAACCACTATAATATTATTTCAGAGAAAATATAGTCTATATACCTGCCAGCCAACCAACTTCAACTCATTCCTGACTCTGTTTACAATACCCCAAATTTATATCCAGTCAGTTTCAAATCTTGTTACTCTATCTCCATTTCTCTTATATTTGTTACCTCCAGATAAGGTCCTGCTGGTATCCTAAGTTCTGCCCTCAAAACTTCCACCTGGAGCATAGCAAGAACCTCTTAACTGATCTTAGTTACATACATTGCCATAAGATTAGCTTTTTAAAACATCAGTCTAATCATGACATACCCCTACTCAAAAACTTTCTATAATGTTTCTATCTCAAGAATGGTTAATCTGGCATTAAAAACCCTCTGTAACGTGGCAGGAACCTGTTACTCCAATTTTCCCTCCTTCCACACTTACTCTAATATCCTAGCCACTCCATTTCACTTTCTTTTGCTGAACAAATTACAGTATGTACTTTTCAAAACAGTCACTTCACTTTGCTTAGAACACACTAATATCCCAACTATAAATTTCTTCTTGTCACATCCTACCCACCCTCCAGATTGTTCAAATCCTATATCTTTGAGGAGGTATTACCAGTTTTCTTCCCCTCCCTCCTCCAACCCCCGTGTAAACTAACTGCTAACTCAACCACCCTAATAAATAAATGAGTTAACACACATACGTTTTGCCAGTATTGTCTTTCTTTGAAAGAAAGATAGGAGGGGTTGTGTCTAAGATCATGTATGAAACATACCACACACAGATAGGCATGTAGTTATTCTTCTTCCCTATGCCATAAATGAAAGGTATCCACATAATTAGGTTAGCAAACAAGTTCAAATAATTGGGAGATATGATTTGCCCAGCTGATTAACCTCAGTGTTCTCCAAAAGGGTTCCCTCCATAGTACCATCACATGGTTCTGTGTCCACCCAAATCACCTTGAGGCAGAGATTAGCTGGATAAGTGACACTCTCCCAGTGTTCCTCTCTCCTGACCTCTCCATTCTGGTTGTAAAGAAATCCTGATGACTCCCTTGATGTCCATCAACTGACACTTATAGGACTCCTACATAATCAGAGAGGGTCATTCAGCTAGAAATAAAAATTTACAGCTGAAAGATGCTGGGAGGAGTGTTTTTTTTTTTTTTTTTTTTTTTTTGGTTGATAGTGAGGTGTAAATCAAATTCACTGTGGAGCAGACCATCCCCTTCCTCCGATTTCCAATTTGCATCCTGGAGAGGATGGAAAAGCCCTCCTGTTGGGAACCACTGCTATCATGAGCACTAGTATTGATTCAGAGTATTGTGTCACTCGGGTACTCTGAGAAAGAAAAAAAGATTTTTTTAGAACCTCTGATTTAGGTTATGCTGATTATTACATTGCCTATATCACAGGGTTGTTATGATAACAAATACAAAAATATTTTTTATTACAAAAAAACCCCAAAAATTCTGTGACAGTTTTAGGTAACCTAAATATCTATCCACCCAGTATGGAATAATTTGTAGTTGATAATTTATCTGGACTCTGCCAACATAGACTCATCGATATGGATCTCCTTTCAGATTGGACTTAACACAACACAAAGTCACATAAGCCAGGAAAAAAGAAAAAAAGAATTATCTGCCTTCACTCCCTTTCTATAGCTGTCATGTTAACTGGTTATTTTCATATCTCCACTTTACCCCAAGCCTCATGGTCTTTTTTTTGCTGTTATTTATGACAGAGAAGTTGAGATACACAATCACAGAGAACATAATTAGAATCATAGAATTTTAGAGCTAGAAGAGAGAGACCACAGAGGTTATAATTGAGAGTAAAGTTTATTTGGGAGATATAATTTTATTTTTCCCCTTCGTGGGTTAAACAACCAGTACAATCTGCTCCAGATTGCTGCGTCCCTTCTTAAAAGTAAATTAACTATATCTTCTAAAGAAGGGAATTCTTTTCTCTTTGCACATACTTTAAGCGGTAGTTACTGGTAACTTTTAGAAGGTGTTGTTTGTCGCTTGCTGCCGTCCCTGCCAGAAATGCAGTCTGGCATCCACTCTTCTCAGCGAACATTCTAATTACAATATGCCCCCTTTTCCAAATGGTCTCAGGATGAGTGAAATAAACAGGCATGCAAAGAAACACCATCATTAACAATTTCAATGACATGGAGAATTATGATGATGAAAGAAAATGTCCTGACGCATTCCTTGACAAAATCTTCAGAAAAGGAAATGCATCCTCTAAGTGTGGTTTTAATGCTAAGCAAAATACAGTTGGCATGAGGATGGTAAAGTCAAAATCACAAGAGGACAGAGAATCAGAAGATGTGGATTCTAATCCCAACTCTGCAAATGGTGTGAACACCAGACAACCTAGTGGGAAGTAATCTGGCAATTGTAAAAAAAATAAGAATTTTTAAAAGCATGGTATGTAAAGGTATTTTTAACCACCCTACATTGTGCACATTCAATTATTATCTGCCCTATCAGCTTGTAAACCCATGGATGTCAGCAACCTATTTTTGGTTTTTTTAGCAGGACGAGTCCATTATCCTATACAGTATCTTGTAAGTAAAAGATGCTTAATAGATGTGTGTTGAATAAAAGAATACATGAATAAAGAATACAAGAATTATTGAATGATCAAGTTACTGAATGAATGAAAATAACATGTTAAAGGAAAGGAAAGAGAACAAAACCATAAATGGACCATAAACACCCTAATGGGTTACAGTCATTGAACAGCATCCTAATGAGACACAAAAAATGCTTTCTCTTTTTAGCAAATAAGAGGCTATTAATCGAAGGTGTTTCTCCACCTGCTTAACGAGGGATAACATTTCAAAACACTGTCAGTCACTTCCAGATTTCTTTTCAGAGAGGGGAAAGAAGGCACCACACTAGGATGGGAGTTTACAAGGGCTATTCATCCGCAAGCTTCAGGACATCACTGATCACCAGCTGGGGTCAGGAAGAACTTATGGGGTCCCCTAAAAGCTTCCTTCAGAGTGTGCCACAGTGCTCACTGCCAGAGCCGCAACACCAATGCTAAAATGAAGCTCAACTGCTATTTTTTTATTGAGTAGCAACTCGTATGGTTTTCAAAATGAGAAGAGAGCACAACACAGAAATCTGCTCACACGGCACCAGCAGCTCTGCTGTGGAGGCTTCCAAACAAAATGCAGGCAGTGGGTGATGAAAGTAAAGAAAACGGTGACTTTGTTGATCTAAAACCCACAGCATTCTACCTCTGTGAAGGACCAGGCCATTTCACCAAAGGACCAGGAAAATAACGTAACTTTCTCCTGAGAAAGTACATGGCACGGAAGGGCAAATATTTCATCTTTAAGGTCAACGGCTATATCACCGTCAGTTTTCTCACTGAAAAGCTACTTTGGAAGTAAAGAAATGCCCTATTCGAACGTAGAACTTTTCCGCCCAGGCTCGTAATTTCATTAGGTTAAAATGGTTTCGTGAGATCATTTCACCTGGGAAAATAAACAGGATATGTAAGAGATGAAACTCCTTTCAAGGACACGATGGATGCTTTAAAAACACACAGGAGACAGCTGCTCGTGGCAAAGCGGCTGGGGTTTATTTAAAGAAAAACATAATTGTCAGACATTGGTTCCAATAGCTGGCATCCCAGGAATCCTGGATGACATATTCAAAACAAGCCTTGATCTTGGGCTGGCATGCACACTTCTCAGGCACGGATCTTCTTGTTGATGCAAACACAGGTGAAGCTGCCTTACAACATTAGCAGAAGCCACCAAAGTCCTTAACCGTCCACGCTCCTCCCCCCTGCAGGGAACAGCTTGAGGCACTGTGCTGTGCCCAGAGTCAAAAGTTTATTCCATCTCAGGGATACTGGCAGCCAGGACCCCTGAAGAGACCATCGCCACACTCAGCAAAGTCAAAACGTTTGCCAGATCCTCACTGTTGGCCTTAGACATCAATAAGAGCTCTGGGAAAAGAATGCAAGCCAGATGACTATACCTGTTTTCAGATTAACAGCGCCTTGAATATACTAGAATACAGTATAGATTAGATATAGGAACATTAGGTGGTGCTGAGCTATGTAAAGAAAAGAGGAACACACCACTAATGCTCAAAGTCAATTTAAAAAAAAAAGAAAAAAAAGAAAACAGGGCTTCCCTGGTGGCGCAGTGGTTGAGAGTCCGCCTGCCGATGCAGGGAACACGGGTTCGTGCCCCGGTCCGGGAAGATCCCACATACCGCAGGGCGGCTGGGCCCGTGAGCCATGGCCGCTGATCCTGCGCGTCCAGAGCCTGTGCCCCGCAACGGGAGAGGCCACAACAGTGAGAGGCCCGTGTAACGCAAAAAAAAAAAGAAAACAGAAAAGAAAAAAAAGAAAAGAGGAACACATTTAATCCCAGTGTAGCTCTCCCAGGCTTGTAAACTCATTCATGTAATAACTATGTGGAGAGTGGCTGCTTTGTGTACGGGAGATAGGAATACAATGGTGAACAAGGCTTGGTCCTTGTCCTTTAAGAGCTGGGGTAAAGCGTTCAATAAACACTTTTTCTTCCAAGTTTTTCCTAGGTCTCAAACTTCTGTAAGGGAAATGGGAGAAAATGACATTTAAACCAAATGTGGCTATATGCACTTGTAGTTGAGGAGAGGTGCAGGTGGTGGCGGTGACGTAAGTCACCTAGTCAGGGAGAAACGAGATGGGGGGACGTGCAGTAGTTAGTGCCTCGTTTAGCAAAGTGCATCGGTGAGTAACAGCCATGCAGAGGAAGCCCAAGCAGGTTTATGGGTAGGAAATGGAGAGAGTTGGATTGCTCAGCATAAACAAGTATGAGAAAATATTATTTTTCTTTTTGGAGTGGCTGGAAGGCAGCACAGAAAGGAAAGAGACAGAGAGAGCCAAAAAACATAGCAGGCATCCAGAACTTAGGTTGGGAGACTGGCGGAGGGACTTTTTAAAGAGCCCAATGTTCAAGTTTAGATTATCTGATTATGGAATGCCACATAACTTCCCTCGCTGTTACCCATTTCTTCAGTGAAATGCCACCACACACAGCTGCTTCGCAGATGTGATATTTTAGGAACGCGAGGGAAAGAATGAAGTAGAAGAAAAGTGTCCTGTGTCTGGGTTGATGCCAGGGCAGAGATAAAGAAACAGCCACAAAACACAAAATAAATAATGAAAATCCAGCATCATGAAGAAATCAGAGCCCAAGATGACGAGATGAAGCCAACTCCCTGGACACATGTAAAACTCCTGGGACAGGTATTGGTATTTCCCTTAAGGTGTCGGGTAGCGATTCTTAAGAGCAGCAGGTGACATCTGGATTGTACTTCTGCAGGGCAGGACCGTGTCTTTGTCTTTGCATATCACATCATGCCTCTACAGGCACTACTACAAACCTCCTAGGAAGGACTTATGAATGGTGATGAATAATTTAGAATAGTGAGATGAAATCCCGGCACCTAACTACCAAGCAGAGAATCAAGGGCTTCCCAGGGGCCTTCAAGTCTGAAACACAGGAACTGCTCTGTGTGCACATGAATGAGTAATTGCCCCACGACCCTCGTTTCAGAGGCTCCTACCCAGAAGTTTCTTCCCTATCATTCTGCCCAAGATTGAGATTCTCACCATCAGGCATCTTGGGATAGACTTAAGACAACCTATTCAATAATATTATGTCAATTATACCTCAATTTTTTAAAAAGACAACAGATTCAGGAGCAATGCCTTCATACCAGTTCTCACATCCAGCACAGAGAAAACCCCTTCACATGTTGAAAAGGTTTTCGAACACACACTCTTAGAAGACGCGTTACCTCTTTTTTGTTATTTGAATTTGAAACCAGCAAAGACCAAGCTAGTCATTCTTTGGGTTATGAGTGGTGTTTAAGGCAGAGCCACCTTCATGTCAGAAGAAAAAAGAAAATGAACAAACTGTATTTTTAAAATAGATGAAGTTACTCTTACACAGAATTAGTTCTGTCCTAGTGAGATGTTGCCTAAAGAAAAGAAGCTCCTGACACTCAGTCATTCACTGATTTACTGAGCACATACAATGCCCGGTGCAGGGGATAATAATGTGGACAAGGTAGACATAGTCTCTGCCTTCATGGCGGTAGCATTACAATGGGAGACATTTATACAACAGTAAAGGTGAAGTTTGGATACAGAATGGGAGGTGCCACGTTATGGGGATACAGTATGCCATGAGAGTGAGCAGGGGGCCAGCTCAGATCCCAGGTCAAGAACAGCCTTTGAGAAGAACTTTCATGTAACTTGAGACCTAAATGAGGGATAGGATCTGGCTCAGAAAGAGGCAGGGAGAAGCAAGCAGAAGATGTGAACACAAACACTGACGGAGAGGAGCAGACAACAAAGAGTGTTTACGAAGAGAGACCCCAGAGAAGCAGGATTGAGACTCCAGGTAGAGAGGGGTCCTCTGGCCCACATAAAAGGAGGTGTTAAGGATTAATTCAACAGGGAGGACGTTCAGTTGAGTTGGCTCTAATGCCTACGGAAGCAAAGAAAAATCTAAGCCTGTAATGCCTCAAGCTTACAAAATTGAAACCTATGGACAACCAATCACAAAACAGCCCATGAGTCTTTAAGTTATAGCCAATCAATAATTTCCTTGCTTTAATGCTGCCTTTTCCCTATAAAAGTCTCTCCCCAGCTCCTGTCAGTGGAGTGCTCCTAACCACTTCCCGTTTGGCACTGCCTGATTCAAATCGATTTTTGCTCAAATAAACTCTTAATAGTTTTAATATGCCTCAGTTTATCTTTAACGGACAGAAGGAACAAGGATGGAAGGCAGGCACTTGGTAGGAGCACAGCAAGAAGCGGAGGCCATTTCTGAATAATAGCTTCTATATCCCTTGAAACAGGGGTCCAGGTTAGCGGCCGAGAGTGAGAGAGAGGATAAGGGCAAGGTCCGAAGAGATTGTTTTTCTTCTTTGCCGCCTTCACTGACCACTTGTGTGGGCAGATAAATTCTGTCCCTGAAATTGCCAAGTCCCTAACAGGAGCTCTTCATGTACATCCTGCTTTATTATTTTGGAAGGGATAGTTTAAATATTAAATATCATGAACGAAATTACGCTAGACAGAAAGGAGTTACAGAAGGAGATAATGTAGCCTGTCAAGAAAAAAAAATCAAGAAATTATCCTATTATAAAGCTCCTTTTTAGCTGCAATGATGAAATATTTCTACATAGGATGGATTTTAGGACCATCCAGCACCACCGTTTTTGTCTATTTCTATATTCATATTGGACCCTGGGGTCTCTGCAATATCTATAAAGAGAATTCTGCCATAAGACAAAAAGGCCCGGCTCAAAATATTTGTGAAGTTGCAGCATCTTTTTAATCTCCCATATTCTATAATAGGATATTACAATTTTCAAAATTTAATCAAATTTATATTTCAAATTCTTTTTTTATAAAACTTTCATCAAAAACACAGTACATTATGTTGCTTAGCTATCCCTTTATTAGATCCTATGTATTAAATTTCATTCAGAATCAAATAGTAAAACTATTTTTTTTTTTTTTTTGCGGTGTGCGGGCCCCTCACCGCTGCGGCCCCTCCTGTTGCGGAGCACAGGCTCTGGACACGCAGGATCAGCGGCCATGGCTCACGGGCCCAGCCGCTCCGCGGCATGTGGTATCTTCCCGGACCGGGGCACGAACTGGTGTCCCCTGCATCGGCAGTTGGACTCTCAACCACTGCGCCACCAGGGAAGCCCCCAAAACTATCTCTTTTGAAGAACTGATGTGCTCCCTCCTTCCTGATAACAAAAATTATGCAATTTACTAGGTCTCTTCCTTTGACACGGCTGGAGGGGAATTCTTACGTCTAATTGGAGCAACTCTATTGCCCTCAGAGTTAACATATTCCTCCTTTTCCAGTTCCTCTAGTCTGTGGCCTGAACTGATGTGTCCCTACTGGACAAACCTTTTGGGATAGGTGATACAAATAAATTAATTAAAAGACCAACTTAATCTTGTGGATAGTGGAAAGCAATTCAATTTCTCCATGAACACTGCTTACCTGGTCTTCACAGCACATAATAAATCTGTTATAAACCAAAAACTTAGTCTTGCTCTAACATCCTGAGGCTACACTAGAAAAAATTATGTTGGAAACTTCTCATAACTTAGATTCTATTGTGTCCAAATCTACTCAGTGGCATCCCAACCTCTTATTAAACCACACAACAATGTACAAGGAAAACAAACAAAAGTGTAATTCATCAGTGGTTTTAAAAAATTTTGGATCCAGTATTTTATCAGATATTTTGTTGCCCATTTCACCTGGCTGTCTTCCAGAAAGTGGTATTCTAATTTTTCTGAGGCTAATTGTAGCTCTGCTTGCTCAGTGGTTTCTATGCTTCTGAGTGATTTGTTTTACTCAGTTTATACCATGCACATGCCTCACGTTCTTTTCCAGGAGCCAGCCCATGATATTGAGAGGTGATACACATCTGGTACCTTTAAAAGTAGCATCTGCACTGCCTGCAATAATTAGCATTTTGCTTTACGGTGCATCCTGCTTTGCATTTATACTGCACCCTGAATCAAATGACTTTAAGACCCTGAAGTAGTTAATCTATACAACACTGCTACCTCGCCCAATAGCTCAGAAAGATCTGAAGAAATTTTATTCAAATTCAACCTAGAAAATGGGTGAAAGTGAAATTAGGCAAGCAAGGCAATAAAGCAAGAAGCCTAGAATAAGAACACCTGAAGATGAAAAACCTGGAGCTGAGTCTCTAAGCCAAACTACTTCCCTAAGAATTCCTGAGCGCTAATGAAAGCAATGAACACTGTACACAGCTTGCCTCCCCTCCCCTGCTCCTGTATCCTGCCTGCTGGTGGACTCTCAGTGGCCTACATGTCTTCTCCATGACAGCATTAAAGTCAAGCAAAAAGTACTTGTAAGACAATAAAGAATAGCTATCCTACCATCCTATAAGGTTTCCTTTATGCTGAGTGAAACAGGTATTTTTAAAACCGTTCAAGAATACCACCTTGTTTCCCCAATAAGCAGTAGATTGTTTAAAAGCAATTTTTACAAATGATTTCTAGAAGTTATAAGTATTCTGCTTTGCTTTTGCAAAAAGCCTAGTTCCCCTCCCCTTCTATATACCTATCCACTGGGGAGTGGACAAATGATACATACGAATTCTGTTCTGAACCTCTATAGATGGAATATGGCAACTTGCTTCATTTTGGCATAGGAACAAGTTATTTCTCTGCTAAAGCTGTAGGTTTACTAAGAACCCCGAGTGCATCTTCAGTCTCATTAGCTTTTCCAGGATGCGGGGCTGTTGTAGTGCATTTTAGAATTTTCACTATGTTTACAGGATGATTCACAACTTGCCGTTTAAAATAAATGCGTTATTCCAACATCATCTTTTCCCCACTAGGTGAAGACTGTGTCCTTATCATGTACAAAATTTCCATTATTTTTTGGAGTCTCTTTCTGAACTTCCTATTTATTTCTCTGGTCTGGTTATCTATGCACGGGTAGTATATGACATTAAATTCTGAGGCTCTATAATAGGTTTAATATCTGGTAATACTCATCTCTCTTCAATGTTCTTTTTCAGAATTTCCCTAGCTATTCATATTTATTTTTCCACATATTCTTTTGCATCAATGTGTATACTTTTTAAATATACTATTGATCTTTTAATTGGCATCCCAATGTATAAATTAACTTAGTAAGAATATCTTTATTGACTATGGCTACCCGAAACAAGACATATCTTTTCACTTGTTCAGCAGTTTTTTGGTGTCTTCTAACAGTGTTCTAAACTTTTCTTTATATAGACCATGCATATACTTTATTAGGTGTATTCCTAGCTACTTTATTTTTATGCTGCTACTTTATAAAGGATTTTTTTAAATTACATTAGATCTTAAAACTTGTTATTTGCATATAAAAGCTATTGATTCATAGGTATAAAATTTTTACTACACTACCTTATTTAATCTCTTATTGTTTTAATATTTCTTTTTCCGTTCATTCTCTTGGGTTTCCCAGCTATAAAATCATACCACCTAGAAATAGTAATTTTTTTAACCTTCTTTAAAATTTTTGTAATTCTATTGTCCTTCTTTGGTTAATTGCATGAATTATTACCTCCTGTACAAGGGCAAATAAAAGTGGTAGCAGTGGGAATTGATATCTATTCCTGTTTAGAGTGGGTACCCATCTAGGAAAAAAATTATATCCATAATTTATAACTTATACATTATGCAAGAATAAATTCCAAATCAAATATTTACATATAAATAATTAAATCAAAGAAGAAAATATGAGAGAATTTCTTTATAAACATAGTTTCAAGGATTTCTTTCAAAATATTATTCGAAATCCAGAAGCCATAAAAGGAAAGATTGATACATTTGATTACATTTTAAAATATTTCTACCTAGCAAAATAAAATAAAATAAAAACAAAGACAAAAGACAAAAAAAATAAACCAGTAATAAAAAAAGGTATTTACAACTCATATAACAGAGAAAATGAAAATTCAAATGTAGGCCACATTTGTAGTCTTTCTATTTTAAAGACTAATGGGGAAATAAAATTTTATATTTATATTTGTGTATGTATGAACAAATTACAGAAGGGAACACAACAAAGTATTAATAATGGTTATCTATGGAAGCGGAGTGAGAACTCAGTAAATTGGGGAGAGGGTTAGAAGAAAGACATTTCACTATATAGTCATTCATTCATTCAAGTTTTTCAACAAATTAATAAATTAAAAAAATAATAAAGTAGTGACTTCTCAGAAAGATGAGAACAGAAAAGTAGGTCAAAATTCCTCTTCCAGATCAGCTGAAAAATGAGTAAAGTATGTCAAGGAATTTCTTCCAGAATTGGCCCAGATGAACAAGACTGAAGTGAGTTATCAAGAGCTAACTGAAAGAATCTCCTTTCCAAGAAAGCACAGCCCACAAACTCACCTAGTGTTGCAAGGGACACTAACAGCCCATGCTAAACTGTGCAAATTAGAAACAAGCACCCTCACCCCAGGAAGGACTCAGTTCCCCCAGCCTGGGCAAGTAAACAATGTACTTATGATCAAGTTTAGATAATTCCTCTTCCTCTGGATGGAAGCAGTCTAACTCCAGGGCACACAGCTCGGTCAGCAAGAATATGAATTTCAGCCCCCGCTCAGCCAAATGCCCTCACCCAACCATTCAGAGTTGTGAGAAAGTAAGGCAAGGCACAGAGAGGAACACATTCACTTGGATGCCCTCACACCACTGCCTCAGTGTCATGGAACAAACCACGTCAAGCAGGGAGAATTAGGGATTCAGCTGACCCCAGTTTCCTGTTATGTATTTCCCCCTCCCCAATGTGATGGAATACTTTTCTAAATTAAAGGGGAATTTTTCCTAAAAAGCGGGGGGAGGGGGGGAGGGAGGGAAAGGACAGAGGAAATTTAGGAAAAACAGGAACTTCCTGCCTTAGAGTCAGTTTCGGCGCTACATGAAAACACTCCAAGGCAAAAGCATGGGGTTGAGAAAATATATGAGGCCACACAAAAGAAAGCACAGACAGGCAGCTTCTCACCAACTGACAAATTCATCCTAACTCTGAGGCATTTTCCTGAAACAAAAGGACATTTACCCAGACTGGCAGGCAGATAACAAATGACATCATGTACCTAAAAGCAAGCACTAGGTTAAAAGGAAAATCAGATATGAAAATCTGACTGCTGGGGCTTCCCTGGTGGCACAGTGGTTAAGAATCCACCTGCCAATGCAGAGGACACGGGTTCAAGCCCTGGTCCAGGAAGATCCCACATGCCACGGAGCAACTAAGCCTGTGCGCTGCAACTACTGAGCCTGTGCTCTAGAGCCCACGAGCCACAACTACTGAGCCTGTGAGCCACAACCACGGAAGCCCGCGTGCCTAGAGCCTGTGCTCCGCAACAAGAGAAGCTACCACAATGAGAAGCCTGTGCACCACAACAAAGAGTAGCCCCCACTCACTGCAACTAGAGAAAGCCCACACACCACAACTAAGACCCAATACAAGCAAAAATTAATTAATTAATTTAAAAAAAACAAAAACAAAAACAACAAAACCTGACTGCTGGTTTCAACAGGCATATAAAATGCTATCCCCTTCTGGGATTTCCCATGCCCCATTTTCCTTTCCATACTTATCCATCTGCCTAATAATCAAACTATTAATATGAATCTATTATCTCTTTCATCATAAGATATAAAAGGACGAGTAAAAAACATCAAGCTAAGCAGTGAGCAGACCGAAAGAGAATGTACCATTTTAATTTTTGCTCAAATAACAGATCAAAATAGACCTGCCTTCTATCAAAGATAAGTACACACAAGATAAACAGTGTTAAGTCCTTTGAAAAGTTTTGGCAAGAAAATAAAAAACACATGATAAAGCTGGAACAGTATATTTTTACAAAGATATGTTCCAAGTCACAAACATTCAAACATTTTAGAACATTGTTTTTATACTATTTAAAGTGAAAGATAAGATATAGGAAGATATTTTTGAAAGGGATTGACAACATAAGGGAAAAAAAGTAAAGCATGTAAGGTTAACTAATAATGTCATGAAGTATTTAAAATATCACTCACAGCTGTAAAGAACTAAAGTGACCTTGCAGTGTATTAAAGCTGGGATGTGGAGAGAAATTTGACATGTTCTTTCAGAAAGAAAAGGCAAAGAAAAAAGAAATGAAAAAGTCAGAGCAAAAGGATAGAAGAGCAAGCAGCAGAAATCTGACATCTGGATGACTGATCTTCCTTGAGGAGAAAATAGAATACCCCAGGACAAAGTCATTTAAGAAATAGGGCTTTAAGCTTCCAACATTCTCCTCCAGTTTATTCTTGCTAAAAACTGAATGCTAGCTCAAATGTCCAGTGCATTGATCCTCCTGCCCAGTTTGTGGGTTGTTTTCCTCAGGAGACAAATATGAGAGTCACAACCCAAATGTCTTGTCTTGAAAGAGAATACAGTGTATTTATTAGATGAAAATAAGTAAGAGAGCAGTAAAATATACAATATTGATTTAGATATTGAGCAGTAATAATCAAAATGACAACAATAACAACTTAGGTATATCAAATATTTTCTATGTGTCAGGGACCATTCAGAGCATTATCTTATTTAATAATCACCAACAACCCTATGAAGAAAGTATTACTATCATCACTGTTTCAGTGATCGGTAACCTAAAGCTTAGCAGAAGTGAGTAATTGTCAAAGATGGCACAGTTTGGAGAAGGGAGAACAGAGACTTGAGTCTAGTTTTTCTCTCTCTGGAGTCCGTGTTTTTAACCACCATGTCATTGCCATGTGACGGGAGTTCTGAAAATCCAGGTTATCCTGGATTGTGATGCTCATTCCCAAGATGTTCCTTTGTGGTCCCCCCAGAGCCTGTACTTTCAGATGCAGCCAATGAAGAATCAGGAGAGACTGGATCTCTAGTGTGAGCACATCAACCCCTGAGGGCCTCTGCCCAGTTAAGCTTTGATTATTTCTGTGATGTATAGAAATGTGTAGCTTGTTATTGGCCATGGCCCAGAACTATATTAATCATTGAATAAAGCCTAGTATTGGGTGTCAGTGAAACCCTGGACTGCTCGAAATGAAGAAGACAAAAGAGAGATGGGGTAGGGGAGGCAGAGGATAGACAATAGACTATGAAAGCAAATGCAGCTTTCTAACTAACCAAGCAGATTCCAACTGATCACACAAACTCCAGCAGCTGGACAGGCACCACCTACATCAGAGAGGTCATTAAACATCCAAAGAACGATAAAGCTATCTCCAGATTTTGCCTTACTTTTGATGATATGTACCATAATCATAACCTTGGTTATACGGGCCTGCTGCCTTTTTTTTTTAAGCAATTCTTTTATTTTTGAATTTTATTTTATTTATTTTTTTATACAGCAGGTTCTTGTTAGTTATCTATTTTATACATATTACTATATATATGTCAATCCCAAGGGCCTGCAGCTTTTTATGAAAAGTGTCAAGTAAACTCACTGAGTCAATTTGTAAACTGAAAGGAAAACACTGGCTTCCCCCAGGCAAATACAATAGAACAGAAAAATGTGTCAATGATATAATAGGGAAAAACAAAAAAACAAACAAAAACCTCTCCTAAAAGAAAGAAATGAATAAACCTACAGAAAAATAGGACATATCTATGTTTATCAAAACAATAAAAGTGACCAACACCTTGACATATCTTAACAAAATCACTGAATTTCTAGGATGAGAAAGAAACCCCCAAGTATCCAGGCATAAAAAGAAAGTGACCTAGAATAAGTAACAAAAAATCAGGCTGGCCTCAGACTTCTCTCCTGAAACATTAGATTCTAGATGAAAATGAAACAGAATCTACCCTAAATACAATGTTCTTCTGAAGGCTCAAAGTGTACATTCTCATAGAAAAGCTTCTGCAAAGTCCTGCCACACATGTGAAAAAGAATAATATCAAACATTAAGTTGCCTATATATATTAACTTACTACTTCTCACAGCTTCCATGGAAAGTGATATTATTATTATTTTAGTAAAGAGGATGCTGAAACACAGGGAACTTAGTAAACTGCCTGAAACCACATATCTAGGGAGTAGCACCCAAGCACTCCAGCTGCAAAATCTGTACTTTGAACCATTATGCTGTTTGAAAACTAACAAATCATCTAAAATAAAAGGTAATGAACAAGTAATTTACCAATGATAGTATTATGATAAATCCGTTCTGGATAACTCTTCTCATCCCTCAGGTTTAAGCTTAAATATCATTCCATTAGGGAAGTCTTCCCTGTGACATCTTCCAGACTAGGTCTTCCACTCAGGGTATAAATAGGAAACTAGAGCTCCTTAGGTCTTTCAAACAGAGGGAATTTAATACAAGGAATCAATTACAAAGATGATGAAAAAAGCTGTGAAAATAAACAGGGACAGTGAGGCAAAAGATTTATAACAGAGATTAATAACAGCAGGAAGTTACTGTTACCTCTGTGAAATAAAAGGACAATGGCAACAAGCAGGGTTCCAGAAGTCATGGCTTTTGGGAGGAAGCTAGGACCACAAAGTGAGGGACTCTCTGATAGGAGCTAGCAACCCAGAAGAGATGGAGCTATTGCTGGAGTGACCCAAGGGGACAGAGAAGGGGAGAAATACACTGGACTCTCTTTCTTGCCACCTTCCAATCTCCTGCCACTGCTTCCCATGGCTGAATCTATCTGAAAGGTGCAGGAGACGGAAACCTGGGTAACATTGTTCCCTATGACGGACAGCAGAACAGCAGAAGGGCGGTGACTACAGATGAACTCCTCTGGCCATGCCACCAAATACCCCCACGTTATCTCTACTGTAATATGCCTTACCTTGTATCCGTTTGTTCAGGGTTTGCCATCCCCACTGCTATAGCCATGGCATTGTACCTTTTAGGTCAGCCTTCAGGAAAGAACGTGTGCAGTTAGCTGACAGCCTCCAGCTGCCACACCTACTGGCTCCACCGTGGCATTCACACCAAGGCCATACTTTGCTAGAGCTGCTCTGAGCCAATGACCAAGCACAGCAGAGGTATTTGAGCTGAGCCATTCCTGGACCACAGGACCGATGTGGCTCCTCTTTCTGCTCCCCATCAGCCTAGCTGAGACTTTCTCAGAGCCGCATTGTAGACATAGGTTCTTCCTACCCTACCCTCCTTCCTTCCCCTCTTCCTGCAACATGGTCAGACCTGCATGATGGCCTGAGCTCCCCTCATCTACTCCCACTCCCTTCTCCACGATCCTTCACAGGTATTTCCTCCAATCTCTTGCACTTCTTATTCCATCTTGGCGTGTGTTTTCCCGGAAAACCCACCAAACTATAACCTCCTGGAGAGGAGAGACTATGTAGATCTTGTTCGTTGCTATAGTCCCATCACCCAGTATAATACCTGGTACAGAGCTGGCATACACTACATATTTAACCAATAATTGTTAAATGTTTGAAGAACTACATTTATACCACACAATACATTTTTAGCAATAAGTATTCATCATGAACAGATTTGAAACAAGCAGTAAATAACTTGCCTTCAGGTATATTCACCATGAGTCATCTTGCAGTTTACAGCTTGCTCTCATACAAAAAGAATTCTGTATTAATCATTAAGGTGAATAATATACTAACATTCCTAGACTTGACATAGGGGATAGCTCCTAGAATTCTTCTGTGGTTTCCAAGTAAAGCAAATAACTTTTAAGTTGGTATTTCAAATTTTTCCGATTTTCACTATTCACTGAAAGATGTGTGTATTCAGCAGATAGGGAACAAAGAGCCTACATAAGGTCAGAAGACAAGATTATTAATAGGATTATTCTTGTAGTCAGGGAACTGAACACTATAGAATCCAATTTAACTACCCCTCTCCCTGTTGGCCCCTTATTTGAATCTCACCCCTTTTTTTCCTTTTTCAGAGGGGAAAACATTTAAAATTTCTGAATCAAAGCTGAGATTACTAAAACCAAGCACACAGTGCTAGACAGTGCTAGCAATTTTCTTTCATCTTCCTCCACAAAACCAGGAGCAAGGTAAGAAGATAGAATGTCGAGAGAAATAATAGGCATCATGTTAAGTGCCAAGCTCTTTAAAAAAGTCTCCTATGCCACCAAGATTAACCCCTTGTTAAGACAAAAATCTGAACTAGGCAAATACTTATGTGCTTCTGTATGAAACTTCTGGAAAAGTCTAGGCTTACTTGGTACAATGGATAGGCATTCGTTCAGTTTCAATGTCTATTATATTTCTGAAATTAATTACATAAAAATAACTTAAGAGAAGACATAATCGTTCCCTGTGACCCATATGTCTTGTCAACTGGTAGGTAAATCTACAGGCTTAATGAGATTCAGTTTTTACTGTGTTGGCAAGATGACTTTAAGAGATGATGCTGTGAACTTCCACTGGAAGGCATGCGTCTGGTCGTCATCCATTTTGTGATGGTAGCAGACATGGTGCTCAATGCCCAGCTCCATCCAGCCAGTAGGAGTTGCAAAATGTTACTATAATATTATTTTGTCTTCATTTATGAACTGCAATACTTTATAAAGAGAAACCATCTCATCCATAATTTGATTATCTTAGGTATAGTTAGTGTAGAAAAGGCAGAATAAAATCTTTATCAATTTACTTACCAGCTTTCAAAATAATGAATTGGATCCAGAGGATCCTCCAAAGGTGACTAATGAATCTTTCTTTTTATTTTAATGTCATTCTGAACTTATTCCTTTAAATAGATTTCATGTGTCTTAATCCATTGCAGCTATTATCCTTATTCGTGCACAAATTAAGCCACCTTTAGCCAGAGTCCTTTTGAAACAATCTCCATAGACTTTGATAGTGGCTTTGACTTCAGATATGACAAGATTTCCATGCTCATCTTGTGCATGTCCTACCCCAGACCTGAAATCAGCCTCTTCTCCAAGAAGTTATGGTTTATGTATGGGGGGGAAATGTGAGCTGGTGGTGCTCATTTGCTGCTTGGGTTGGTCACTGTTCTAAGCTTTTACAGGGAGCAAAGTTAGGAAATATGTAATTTGGAAAAAGGATAAAATATATCATGTGTCCATACCTCACTGATGCTCCAAATTCGGGACTAAGGGGTTTTTACAAGTCTTACATTACAATGGCAGTACAGGCATGCAATCAGAAAAACCCTGATGATGGAAAAACAGAGCCATCTTGTTTCTTTTAAAAAGAGAGAGGAAGACAGAGATAGACACAGAGAGATGAAGGAGAAACTAATTGATTAGAAGAGACCAAAAACACACCCATTGGGATGGTTATTACCAAAAACAAAAACAAAAACTCTTTTAGTGTAGAGACCAGCAGACCTGGCCCCTTATGGCATTTCACCCATTTCTACCTTGGTTGTAGTTCTTTGGTGGCAATGCAGCAGGAACCAACTGTTGCTTACTTAATCTAGAAAGGAAATCATTGGAAGGAATAGGATAGCTTATAGGGTGGAAGAAAAAGCTGAACAACAGAGCTTGACAAAGAGCAGAGACCTGAGTGGCATCAGATGTCGTGGTGGCAGGAACAAATGGGTGATAACTCGTTCCCACTCTGTGTGCCTCTGTGTGCAGTGAACTATTGATCACATATTGGAACTATTCTCAGCTTTCAGTCCCTCTGCTCAAGATTCTTTTCCCCTGGAAGTCTCAGTGGTATAACTTGGGCTGGGTCCCCTCCCTTGGTCATTATTGACAAGCTTAGCATTGCTATATCTGTGAGGAGGATTATTTCCCTGAAGCAAAAAATTAGGACCAAAAAAAGAAGAAAATTGGAGAATATATGTTGGGCAGGAAAATCAGCAGAGGTCTTCTCCTACCTCCTTCACTGAACTGCAAGAGGCTCACTCATTTCAGTATCCACAGAACACAGCTTAGTGCCTGGCTGTGAAATGTGCATAGTGGATGTTAACACTGGCCACCATAGGTCTTGCCAAAAGCATGGACCTGCGATATAGAAAGGCAATGCCATCCAACACAACTTGACTATGTCAGACGTGCTGGGAGACAACAGATGAACCCAAGCTCCGTAGAGAACCAAAGAGAAATAAAATAAATGGAAGAAACGAAAGAGAAGTACACTTTGGGTCGACCACATAACTCCGTAGAAATCAGAGGCAGCACATCCTTTTGAACAAAGGCCTGAGAAGATGAAAGACCAAGGTGTTGCACATACACATATATCAGACTAATTATTGATTGATTGCTGGAGTCCATATGCTGATTTGTATATGGAACCCCCAATTTTAAGACAAAGTTACAATGTGAGACTCTGCCAGTCGTGGTTATAGTATTTCCCACTCTGTGTGCCTCTGTGTGCAGTGAGCTATTGATCATATATTGATCTGGTAGATACATTCCTACATATCTTTGTCAGTATTACCATTTCTGAACATGAAAGGCAGCAATATTTTGCCATTAATATGAAGGACTGCCATATAAAGTAGGATCACAGACAAGAGGCATCCTTTATTGAAACTGAGAATGTTATATAAGCAATTATATAAAATATGTCAGTGCCTAGCCATTTCTAAATCAACATTGTAGTCCATTAATGTTAACATGCAATGTATGAAAAGTTGTGAGTACAAAGCTCTTTTTTAATGCAGGTAACTTTAATAGCAACATACATGCAGGAGTAAGTATTGTTTCACACTCCGATGATGCAAATTTGATTATACACAATGCACTAAAATAATGTATATAAAAAATGTATATAAAATGTATATAAAATGTATATAAATGTATATAAAAAATGTATATATAATGTATATAAAAAATAAGTCACCGAAATAATGTTCAGATTCTAAGCTAAATATTAATTAAAATTCTGGACAATTCTAAAACAACCAAGATATACTTTCCTTGTACAGACATAGATCTACTCAAACACTAAGGAGGAAAGTTACATTATACATTATCCATCCTTAGCTTTTTCTGGAAAGTTTGGACACTTCTGCACTTTTCTAATTATTTCTGTTCCTCTACAAAGATGTCTGATCAGTCAGTTAAATCGAAGTTGTTTAATAATAGCCTTCTGTATATATAAAGGCGCTGGCTGAAGAAACCCAAATTCCAAAAGTACATCCCTTCTCTACGAATTGTCTTTTATTTGGAAATGGCTTCATGGTCCCATGAAAAGGAGTTAAGAGGAGTCCTGAATATCAATTCTTCAATTCAAGACAATCTTCTAAAGAAAAAAAAAAAAAAACCTTTTAGAGAGGAGAGAAATAAGACGAAAGAAAATCTTTCACACATAAAATACATTCGGGAAATGCTAGTTAAATGAACAGTGTCAGGGACCCCAACTTAAGCCAACATCGCTACTGCATTTCAGAAAACTCTGTCCAGACATCTCAGGCAAACCGGTAAAGAGGACCTGACAGAAGTTTATTTGCTTCAGGGAATGAACTTTCCAGAGCAAGTCATCGTAAGAGAATAAACATGACCCCAAAACAATCAATGATTTGACTGGCTGAAGAGACGACCCAGGCGCTGGCACTCACCTCTTTCCATTCCCCGTCTGACACCCAGGAGAAGAAGAGGCTCCAGGTAAAACCCCAGCACCCTATTTTATATCTTCATGCGGAGAGAGGACAGAGGCACCAGCATTGCCAAGTTCGTCCACTCCAACAGATCCCAACACAAAGCGGGAGAGGGGTCTCATCCCTCATTTTGCCACAGACTGTCCTTCAGTCTGGGTGCTGAGAGGGCTCTGTCCTGTACCTGATGTGCTCAGCAGGGGGTTGCAGTGCCTAAAGGCGAGCAGAGCAGCATGTGATGGCTGGGCATCTCTCAGGCATGTATGGGAATCCCTGGAATTACCGTTTCAGGGGAGCACTGCACAGGTATTGATCACGTGATAGTGAGAGCCCCTCAAATTTGGGACTTTATTGATAATGTGATGGCACTGTACCTACAGGTTAGTGAGCTTGAGTCAATTCAGAGAACAAATAAATGAATAAACCCTAGTCACTTTAAAACACTCTTCCCTTCACAGTACTTGACTTCAATCAAAATTAGAAGACTGTGATGTCACAGAAGACTGTGATATATCAAGACAAAGGATAACAATGGGAAATATCTAGGTTTATACTGGACAATGGTCTCTGACAATTATCATCTTTTCTTTGAATCCCATGTTGTAGTACCAATCCAAGCAACTCCTAAGCTCCTTAAAGATTTGCTTGATTTTTTTTAACATCTTTATTGGAGTATAATTGCTTTACAATGGTGTGTTAGTTTCTGCTTTATAACAAAGTGAATCGGTTATACATATACATATGTTCCCATATCTCTTCCATCTTGCGTCTCCCTCCCTCCCACCCTCCCTATCCCACCCCTCTAGGTGGTCACACACCACCTAGCTGATCTCCCTGTGCTAGGCAGCTGCTTCCCACTAGCTATCTGTTTTACATTTGGTAGTGTATATATGTTCATGCCACTCTCTCACTTTGTCACAGCTTACCCTTCCCCCTCCCCATGTCCTCAAGTCCATTCTCTAGTAGGTCTGTGTCTTTATTCCCGTCTTACCCCTAGGTACTTCATGACCTTTTTTCTTTTTTTTTCTTAGATTCCATATATATGTGTTAGCATACGGTATTTGTTTTTCTCTTTCTGACTTACTTCACTCTGTATGACAGACTCTAGGCCCATCCACCTCACTACAAATAACTCAATTTCGTTTCTTTTTATGGCTGAGTAATATTCCATTGTATATATGTGCCACATCTTCTTTATCCATTCATCTGTTGATGGACACTTAGGTTGCTTCCATATCCTGGCTATTGTAAAAAGAGCTGCAATTGATTTTTTTTTAATATGCATTCTGGAAAGTTTCTTTCAACCGTTTTAGTGTCATCTTGTCCCATCATATCTGATAAGCAAAAAAATTAACTCAGGTTGACATCTTCCCTACAAGAGACTCAGAGCTATTGAACTATCTAAAGATGGTTCTAAATACCAGCCTTTAAATGATAACTGATCTGCAAAAAGCAAGCATTGTTTCTGACACGCCATGTCACATTTCTAACTCTTCACTCTGCATTGTGCTACATCCTGCAATGTCAGCTAACGTGGAAATCAGCAGTACACAACATGACAGGGTGACTTAAAATTGAATGAAAGCCACTATTCAGGCTGAGCATCCATTTTATGCCATCCATTAGGAAAAATATAAGGGCAAAGAATGAAAGGTTATTTTCAGAAACCATTGTTTGAAATAAGCTATGCTTCCTTGAACACTTACATAAAAGGTATCTCTCTTTTCTGTATCTTTACTCAGTAATGTATTATTGTGAAAGCCAATTTAAAAGATAAATCCTATGCCATTTCCCTAATCAACTTGCACTTACACATGCTGTCACCTCATTCCATAATATAGTTTTTGGCTTGAAATCATGGACCTTTTAAATTCTAGAGTTGGAAAGGACCTGGGAGATAATATAAGTCAACCCATTTACTGTGCTGATGAAACAGAGGCAGGATGTAAAAAGATTTGTCAAAGGTCACATTGCTAATTAGTGGCAAAGCTCCTGCTAGAACCTGCATCCCCTTTCACTCAGTGTCTTTCAATTACATCATGAAGGGGGGGCGGTGTAAGCTGCAAAGAGGAATGCAGCAAGCTGGAGGGCACCTTGAGATTATTTACAATGGTATAAAAAGCAATTAGACCTAACATGCTCTGATTGAATTTCTGCTTTATTTTCATTTCTTGTCACATTTCAGTGATTTAAGAGAGTTTGTTATTTACTTAGAATGGCCAAGAAACAAAATCCTGGGAATCTGATAAAATGTGCTGTGTAATAAGCCAAAAATTAAATGAATGGAAAGCCAAGGAAAAGACCAAAGAAAACACAGGAGAGGGGAGGGATCTGGAGAGGAGAAAGCACTGACTGCCACCCAGCTATTGTTCCCATTTCCAAGATGAGAAAACCAAGGATCAGAGCCATTAGCTTGCCCATGGTGACCAGGAAGCAAACATTTACCAAATTTTCTCTCAGCTACCTTTCAAACAAACAGTTGCTAACCAGATCTTTCACAATTCAATTGCCTTCCCAATACAAATAACCCTTAGACCAAATGTATGAGTTCAGGTTAGTGTGTGAGAAATGATGAAAAGGAGGAAGGACAAAGAGTCGAGTCATGCACTAGAAAAACAACTTCTAAACGCTGGCTGTATTCCAGGGGGTAGGAGAGACCAGCATGGAGGGATTTCAGGAGAAACACAACCTCTCCTCCCATCTATCACCGAGGCCTGAAACAACGATCGCTGCTTTGCAGTAAGGATCTTTGTTCTTTGTGCACAGGTTGCCCATTCTGAAGTTTCTGCACAGTACCATCCACGTCGCTCTCGTTAACCCATTTCACTAAATTCAGTGTTGTCTCTGCTGCTCTCCTAGATTCTCTTTGCTCTGTGACTGTGGCACTCATTCCCAACTGTGCTTCCCTTTTTATACGTACCCGAACGGTTGTTTAACACTATACCCTTCCTTCTGGAAAACGGAGACATTGACCCTGTTTAGGGCTGCTCGCGCTTCCCCCATTGGCTCTGCTCCCTCAAGCGCTGGGACATAGTGATTCGCGTCTTCACGGGAAATAGAGGTGTCTAGACCTGCACATCTAAACCGTGCTCTCTGATGATTTTTCCATATTTTGACCTACCAGTTCCTCTCCCATCCTTCCTATTCAGAAAAGCATTCTGCCTAACCAGTGAGACAGAGGCAAATAAGGACACGGAAGAACAGATGTTTAAGTTGTTCATTGACCTTGCACCACCACTCCAAACACTCAGTGATGATGGTGCCTTAAAAGCTTCTTGTCCTCTTTGGCATTTTTCAAAAGTCTCTGTTGTTTTTGAGTCTTAAGCTGTCTGACTCTCTTCATGAGGGTTCCTGTGTGTTTCTCATGGTGGTACTAGGTCATTCACGCATTCTTCCTTTTGTTGAGCACAGCCTTTTAGACCTCAGATAACCCAAGTGGTGGGTCCTAGTTAGCCTTAGAGCTTCCACAGTTACCTTTTTATTTCTTCATGAAGAAAGGTATATTTCAGAAGTAAACTTTCAGAATTCGATTTTCAGAGCCTCCTTTTTCTTCTGAGTTACCTTGCCTGTTAGAGTCTTGGCTGCACAGAGAACTGAGGCAGAAGGGAATGCCACATATTCCACAACTGAAAGGGGGTGAGAGATGAGGCTATTAGGGTTAAGGCAGAGGTTAAGGATTTTGGCATCTTCATCTTCAGCGTTTTAACATTTACCCTAATAGTAATAATA
Source organism: Mesoplodon mirus (assembly GCF_964341445.2). Lineage (NCBI taxonomy): Eukaryota > Metazoa > Chordata > Mammalia > Artiodactyla > Ziphiidae > Mesoplodon > Mesoplodon mirus. The sequence continues at coordinate 43,357,033 of NC_138984.1, forward strand.
ATGACATCATTGTCTCTCCTTTCTTCTGCTGAAGACCTAAAGGCCATGTCACTGCTTTGAAGGGAAAGGAAGAGAGAGGTCTCAGGACTCTTAGGAATAATTACTGTTTACATTTCTGATTGAAACGACTGTAAGGAAGACCAATGACTAAAGTGAGGTCTGTTATGCTGCAGGGTCTGAGTGGCCAAGAGCCCCTTTATCACAAACTGCAGAGTGACCTATAACAAACTGTGAGTTTCACACCTCAGTGAGTGAATACAGCTAATCCTGTACAGATGAGAGGCACCTACATTTTCACATCTGCCATTCATGGAGGCTCCAATGTGCACTAAAATTTGCCGCAACTAAAGGCCCCGTTTGGACCCAATGATTCATCATGGATGCTGAGATGTGGCAGGTGAGCAATGGTACCCTGAACACTCTCTCTGCCCACCTGTGAGTCATACCTTCTGTCACTAGGCAGCATGTGGCTTCTATTCACTGACTTACCACTGCCAACAGTGGAGGTGCCAGTAGCGACAGGTGTCCCTGCTGCTCCTTTTGACATCATGGTGCCCGCAGACGGCTGTCAGAAATCAGTGACTGAGTCCCTCGTGCCTTCTTTCTCCCACCCTCAACCTGCTCCTTCCCAGAGCCCACTTTCCTACTGTACAACTGGAGGGCTCTGTGCACACTCCAGGGAAGCTTCCAGATATGGCAGCATTCACTACTCCACCACTTCAGGAAACCAGCCTGGCACCGCTGAGAAGGAGTAAAGGAAATGGAGAGCTTCTGCTCCCTTCAGGCTCTGTGGCTAAACACACAGGAACAAGTCTGGAAGCACAGTTTCAATTGTTGTCAGAATTTCCCATCATCTGCCAGTCAGTTGCGTTTGCAACATTCTCCAGTCCTTGGACGGGGAGGCGTGTGCCAGTCTGCATGGCTGCTTTTCAAAGGGCAGCCCACAAAGTATACATACGTTCCAACATGGCTGCAATTTTAGCTGCTCAGAGAGCACAGCAAGATAAATAACCACGCCGTGAGAAATTACAGCATTATGTACGGCAATAAATATGACAAATGACAGGCCAGATATTCATTGGCTCATAACAGTTGGCAGGCATAACCATCTGTGGATCCAAAGTTCGAACTATTTGTTTTCTCTCCTACAGCTGCCTAGATCTTTGTCCACCTCTACTGAAACCTCTGGTCTTTAAGGTAGCCCGCACAACCTTGCGAAACCTTTGGCTTTATTAGATTTTAATTAAGAAATACAGGGATTGCCACAGAAAAGGAAAAACTCTCTGGGTGTATGAGAGAGGAAACACAACAGATATCTCATATCCTTTTCCTTAATGTAGAGAAGCTTTTTACTTGCAAAGAATCTGAAAGCAGGAGAGGCAAAACTAATGATAATTAAGAAAAATGATGCTGTTTGTTGCCACAGAAGAAATAAATCTTCTGTGTCTCCTGTTTATTTATTGATTAAACAAGGAAACCTACAATGGATTTAAGTTCCTGCTTTAGTCACTAGAAAGGTAACACTGAAGTCCATTATTTCATTATGTGAAATGCTAATCTATATTTCTCATTTAGAATCTAAATCCTCTGCTTGGTTGAAATCTCACAGCTTCCACCTCTGATAAGAGAAGCCTAATGAGCCCTAATGTCGCCACAGCAAAACTTGCCCAATTAGAGCAGTTCACAGAAAAAGTACACTGTGAACTTCTAATGCAGAATCTTGACAGTTTAGAGTTGGAAAATCCACGCTAAGAAAAATCAGATTTTTAAACAGGTAACTTTCTAAGCATAGCTATTTCTTGCTCTTGATTTTCCCTTCTTAGTGCTGCACTAAGATATAGGGAAGGCTTTCATCAGAAAGGCAGAGAAAAGGATTTTTCAGGCAGTGAAAGATGGTAACAGAGTTCTCTATAATAGAAACCTTTTCCCCAGTTACTAATCTAACCTGGGAGTGAGTCAGCTGAGCAAAACAAATGATTTTCTGATTATTAAGTATTTTGTCTCTTGTATGAATGTTTCTCTTTCAAGCACTTATTAAAATAAAGCAAAACAACCAGACCCAAGAGCAAAATTCTTTCTACCCTTCTCACACACAAAACATCAAACCAACCAATCATTAAGGGCAGATTATGGAAAAAGAGAAACCACAGGACTATGAGATCACTCTGCTACCATTTCTTATCCAAATACCACAGCATCACGCTCAAATCAACATTGCTACAGGAAAGTAAATCTATTCAGTGATACTGATTGACCAAATGTGCATTAGCGCCTTCTATGTACAAAGCAGCAAGTAGAGTCTGGGGGGAAAGAGGGCTAAGGATAAACCAGACATGGCCCCTCTTCAAAGCTTCCAGAAGATGAATCATACTAATATAGGCCAGAGAGGACTAAGTTGTGCAGTGAAGGAAGCAGACAGTGCTGGTGCATCAGAGGAGAGACACTGCCACCTCTGAGAACAGACTGAGGGAAGGCTTCCTGGAGGAAAGGGTACTTGAAGAAAAGGAAGACTTGAACATGCTGACACAGGGGAGTAGAGGACACCCCAGACTGGAAGAAACAGGGAAACACAAAAGCATGAAGGTAGAAAAGTGCTTCTGAACCAAGTAGAGTGAGAAAATGAGCAAAGTACCAGGCATGCAACAAGCGTTGGAAGTCATTCGCTCACAAATACTAACTGAGCATATATTTACTATTTTTATGGCACTCTTCAGGGCACTGGGGAGACAACAGTGAAGAAAACAAACAAAATCTGTGCTTGCACAGAGTTATTTCCTAGTTGGGGAAGAGATATATTGAAAAAGGCAGCCATGGGTTTCCCTGGTGGCACAGTGGTTGGGAGTCCACCTGCCGATGCAGGGGACACGGGTTCGTGCCCTGGTCTGGGAAGATCCCACATGCCGCGGAGTGGCTGGGCCCGTGAGCCATGGCCGCTGAGCCTGCACGTCCGGAGCCTGTGCTCCGCAACGGGAGAGGCCACGACAGTGAGAGGCCCGCGTACCGCAAAAGAAAAAAAAAAAGAAAAAGAAAAAGAAAAAGGCAGCCATATAATGCATCAGATGTTTTTAAAGTATACAGGTATTGGAAAATAGGGATTATATAAGTTGTTGAGGGGAATTTCTCAGATAAAGTAACTCTTGAGCAGAAACCTAAAGTGAAGGATAAGTTTAAGTACCTATTTTGGGGAATTATAATCCAGGCAGAGAGCCTGCGGTGAGACATGCCCAGTGTAGTGTGTGGTTGAGGACAGAAAAGGCCAGGGTAGCTGGGCGATGGAGAAGGAGGCAGGAGGTGATGTCAGAGAGATGGCACAGAGTGTGGGTGGTGGCCGGCCACGTCCTCAGGGCTTGGCTACCAGAGTTAGGACTTCGGGTTTTCCTCTGGGCAGGATGGGAAGACGCTGGAGGGCTTACAACAGAGGACTGGCATATGACCCACCTTACATTTTGGGGTGAGTACAATGGCTGCTATGGGGAGGATAGACAGGGGTGGTAAGGATGGAATCCAAGAGAGCAATTAGAAGACCAGAGCAACAGTGAGACAAGGCATGACAGTGACATGGAAGAAGAGCCCCTTGTGAATGTGAATATTGGCAGGGCAAGAAAAAGTGGAAAATAGCATTAGTAGGGTGCTTATTCCTAGTCGAACTGGATTAAAATTTTCCCTCCTCATTTACAAAAGTTTAGCTATACAGTTGCAAGTTTATTTTGACCCTGACAGAAAATCGTATCATTCAAAACATACAAATAGCAAAGTTAGCTGGAGTTACTCAGAAGTCCTAGTTATAACATCAACCTGTCCAAGCGGAGGAGGAGTGAGTCTGCAATGTGAGCGAGCCTATGACACTGTCGCAGTGGACTTTCTCACCCAGGGCCTTGGGACTGCAGTTCTCTCTATTCACAGCCTAGATGGTTCCTAGGTTACAAAGCCACCTGCACCCCTTTAATCCTCCAGCTAATGTAAACTATTAGAAGTAATAATGTGGTCTTTGTGTCTCACAGCCACATCTCCTTTCCTAGTAAATTCCGCATAAACCTTCTCCAAGACCATAGATCAAGAAATGTGTGGTAGCAGGTGCTATCCCTGCTGTCAGGAAGCCAAGAAGGAGCAGGGAGTGACTGGTGGCTGTCTGCTCCCCATAACCAGTGCTGCGGGAAGACCTGTTTGCTCTTCATCCTCACACGTGACTTAGGGATACAGCTCTCCTCACTTAGTCCCAGCTCCCTCACTTGCTCCCTGCCCGCTTCAGGGCACCACTCTGATTTCTATGTTTCCCACATCTCCTATCATAATAAACTAGCTTTAGTTTATTATTAACACAAGTAATCAGGTCATGGGAGAGGTGCTGGCTTGATGGCTCAGGTATCTCCACAGTCTCATGACTGATAAGCTCTTACAATCACCCAGGAAAAAGCTGCTGCAGCAGATACCTCAGATCGAACGGGACAAGGAGGACCATGTTTCCAAACGCCTGTGGCAACCTCTAGCTCAGTTTCCTTCCCTGAGCCAAAAATAAAAAAGGAAGGAAAAGAATCCACCAGCATAATGTGACGAGAAATGCAAGGTGATGCGTCAGAAATAACAATGCAGGTCAAGCTGGCATTTGTTGTTACTGAAATTGGTGAGTGATATTCCTTCCCCTAGAACTGCTTTTGCTCCTCCAGGAAGAATAATTCTGTATCAGTCATTATCTTTCCAGAGCAATAGAATACAAGGATTTTTCCCATTATGAAATGGTGGCCCCCCTGTAAAATAAGGGTGACCATTATCTCTTGGTATGTTATGTTGCTTTTTAAAAACAGTAATTATTCACATAATTCCATCCTCAAAAACACTTTAAATGATTTTCCAAGCTTTAATGTACATATGAATCACCTGGAGATTCTGGTTCAGAGGACCTGGGGTGTGGCCTAAGCTTCTGCATTTCTAACGAACTCATAGGTAAAAGTTAATACTGTCAGTCGGCCAATCACATAACACGTAACAAGATATTCAAGTATTTTCAGGACTTCCCTGGTGGTGCACTGGTTAAGAATCCGCCTGCCAATGCAGGGAACACAGGTTAGAGCCCTGGTCTGGGAAGATCCCACGTGCCGCGGAGCAACAAAGCCCGTGCGCCACAACTACTGAGCCTGTGCTCTAGAGCCCGCGAGCCACAACTACTGAGCCCACATGCCACAACTACTGAAGCCCGTGTGCCTAGAGCCCATACTCCACAGCAAGGGAAGCCACTGCAATGAGAAGCCTGCACACTGCAATGAAGACCCAACGCAGCCAAAAATAAAATAAATAAATAAATAAAAAATTTTTTTAAAAAGAGTACTTTCAAAATTATATTTTTAATTACTCTGTATTTCATTTTGCTTTCTAGAATATGCCACTTTCTATTAGATTTGGATTTTGATCAGGACCCTTGCTCTTTTCGGGTGCTTAGAAGTTCTCTGATGACAGTATTTGAATATCTAGACTTTTTAACAATTACGGTTGGTCGTGTATTACTGTTCCCAGTGTCAGCTGGATTCTTTATGATTCATGCTCTGCATTTTCTTGTTAATATGTAAGTCACTATGCTGATGAGCTGATATGGGGAAATTTTTCTTTCTTAACCCTTAAGAAAGCTAGTAATTCAACCCTTTAGAAACCCAGTAAGCAAGAGTCAAATTGTTTAAGAAACACTGTATTTCTTTGGAAAATATTAAAGCTCTAACAGTAACATTTCCAGAGGGCAAAAAAAAAAAAAAAAAGATGCTATTTTACTTGCTCCTTGGTAGAGTGAGAGCTATGAAAGATGATGGAAGGGAACTTAAAATAAAAATAATTTTATTTTACATTTTGATTCAGATCCTGTAATTCCAAAGAAAGCCTTTGAAGATAGATTGATTTCAATAATTTCCTGCATGCCACTTAACATCACCTGGAGCCAATCAAGAGAAATCAGAATATCTTGCTCTGACATTTGGGTGTGAAGCAAAAACAACACCTTTATATTTTAAACTTCACTCTTTCTGAAAGTGAGAGGTTGAAAGTTCTGGCTTCATCCATACACATAGCAGGAAACTCAGCATTTGGCCCACAGATATGTTCATATCAGATTTGCTAGCCTGGTAGTTCTATCTGAAACCTCTCTTAAGTAGAATCTGTTGATCGAGCCAAAGTGTGTCCTTAGTTCGTTTTGCAGATAAACATTCTCAAAAGTCTGTAGTTGCGGGTATTTCATTTCCTTAAAACCCCTGCCAATTTTAAGACTGTCAATTTATTTTCAAACTGCAGAGTTGGGATGGTATTTGAGTATGCAGGAGGATATATTGCTCAATTGTCACTGTACTATAGATTAAATGTCTGCATAAAAAAGGAATGCATTTTACAATTTTCAAATTGATGCAAGTTTTATGGGGAGATGTAATGAGAATAAGGAGGTATTTTATGCAGGAGGAAATGCTGTCTGGCACTGAAAACCACAGACAAGGATTCAAGAGTCTAGGATTGAATTGGTGGCATCACAAAAGATGCCTTCAGGCATGGATGCTCCAAGGTAGATCAAAAGAGAATCAGCTGAATCATAAATGCTCACTGCTTCCATGGTAAACCTCAAAGAATTTCTGGTTCCCAGGTTTAAGGAGTGGGCATGCTCACCTCAGATCTGGCTGTGTGAAGTTGGGCACAGTGTTGAAAGCAGTTTAGCATAGAGCAGGGGTAGCATGTCCTGGGGTCAGAGGCATGGATTCCCCAACCAAATTGCCTGTGTTTGAATCCACTCACTTAGCTGTGCGCCCTTGGGCAGGTTACTTAACTTGCTTGTGCCTCAGTTTCTAAGCTAAAAAATGAAAAGAATCTAGTTCATAAGATTGTTATGAGGATTAAGTGAGTAACATTTGTATGAGGCTCAGATCAATCCCTGGTGTAAGTATAAACACTTTGTTAAATAAGTGAATGAATAATGAAGCAATGTGGCTTAGGTGTACATTCTCTGGCTCCCTATTGCCTAGTTTCAAATCTCAGTTCTACTACTCTACTGGGCAAGTTATTATTCTAGCTCAAAGTTATAATATAATACTATCTACCATTTTATGAGTGGTCTTGGGCAAGCTATTAGCTATCTGAAGCTTGGTTTATTCATCCAGCAGTATACTTCCTATGGTTGATGTATATGAGCTACCTTCCACATAGCAGACTTATCGTTAAGTTTGATAAGTATGTCTTTAACTCACTGAAAAATAGTTTATACAAGAAAGGGCCAGAGAAAGAAAAGAAAACAAAAAAAAAACCCTGTAGTGTTACACCGGCAGTGTTCTTCAAGGTTAGCATCCACACATTAATCAACCCTCTCTGGACATAGTCGTTTATCAATTATGACTCTACTTCACAGTGCTGTCATGCAGCCCATATTTGACTGTTTAGTCCACAAAAATAATCTCTTTTTATGGCATGTTTTCTAACACAGAGTACATGATGATAACACCTTACATTTATATAGCACGTTAATGTTTTCCAAAGCCGTTCCCATCCATTATTTTATTTAACTAGACATATCATAAGAGGGTCATTTGTCTTTGAAGAAGCAGCTTTGAGGAAATTTTCAAATTTAATTTAAAACCATACTTTCACTGCTACCAAGAGTTATCACTGAAGACGGTATCTCCATCAATGGTTCCTTTTAGGTGACAGACTGTAGTCACCGCATCTCTGGATGTCTGTGGCAAAGGGCAAAGCTGCCCCAGTGTTAAAATAGCTCTCCACGTTCTCTCCTCTCCTTTTCTCTCTGCTTAATCCAATCCCACATTGCCCACTATTTGGAGGACCTCTCTACTTAAAAGTACATTCAAAATCTTCACACTTATTACTGTAGATCAGTCATAACTACCTTTTCTTGAGTCCAGTTACTCAACATAATGTGTATGTTGCCTCTTCTCCACTTAGTCAGTATACGACCTATGTATTTGTGTCACCCCAAGAGCCCTAAATCCACTTCTTCAGCCCGACGATGATCTCCTTACCCAGGACTTACTTATTTTTAATTATTTATTACTTGTACTTCCTTTTTACCTTATTAAATAAGTAAATTTATAGCTCACCTATTTTCAAAAGGGAACTGAAGTGACAGAAACACATAAGCAGTCACAGGTGTAAACGGAAAAACAAAGGAGGAAGCCTTGCATGGTCTCTCTCTTGCTGTCCCTCAGCTTTCCGTCTTCCTTTTCACCCACATTCTGCACACAGAAATGGGCCCTTCACTTGGATAACAGCCTTAATCCCGCTCTGTGAAGTGAATGTAAACTTTGATTGTGGACTGCAGAAGCTTCTCAAGACCCATTTTCTCCACTTTCCCCAGCCCAGAATCCTCCATTTCAGACAAACAAGCTCATGGAAACTCCATATGCCTGGTTCTCTCTCTCCTGCCTTCATGTCCTACCCAAGAAGTTTATTTTGTTTCTTTAATAAACATTTACATCAAGTTCTTAGTCTGTGCCAGTCTCTGTTCGAAGTGCATTACATAGATTAGCTCATTTAACCCTCATAACAATATCCATCTTACAAATGTGGAAACTAAAAGAGAGAAGTTAAGTGGCTTATACAAAGTTTTAAGCTGAGTGGCAGAGCCAGGATGGGACTGGCAACTGGGTCTAGAGTCCGTGCTTGACTCCACTCTACCTGGACTCTCTTCTCTCTGAGATGCATATTGATTTGCCTGGGGCCCCCTTAAGCTCTTACAAGGTCAGAGCACACACTACTCTTCTACCCCAAGCATCTCTGAAGCAGTTGTGTTTCTCCAACATGGATTTCAATAGCTGGTGACGCACTAGCGTGAAACAAATAATAACTTGAATTTATTGAAAGTGAGTTTCATGGACCCTAGTATTTCTATATTCTGTGAAGAATGTAATTTTTGCATTGATCCTTATGAATAACATCTGAAGCTAGAGATGTGAATGCATTGTCTGATTTGGAGGAAAATAGAAATAAAATAGAAAGAAAACTACATCCTCAGACTTGTAACAAAAGATGTTTTTCTGAGATTTTTTTCTTTTTGGGTAAAAGGATAACCTTTGTAGAAAAATATAGAGGGAGGCAATTTTAAAAGAAATGGAAAATGCCCAGTTCTTTTACTAACCATATTCTTCTGGTCCACTAACCTATAATATTAAAACTCTAGATAGTACCTAATAGTTATATAGACTTGCTGTTTCACCAGTCTAAGTATTTTCATCTCCAGACTTTTGTATTGTTTTCATTATTTCATACTGCCTAATAAGTTACCAACATGTACTGACTTAAAATATTTATTATCTGGAGCATCACATAATCAGTGAAGGATGAAAAATTTCTGTCAGAGTAACTCACTTCCATTGATTTTCCATAAAACCTGGCTTTGCCTATTATTACATGGCTCTAAAGGAAAAAAAAGGAAAATGTTCAATCTTTCATACTTTTTTATTCCTCCTCACCAAAGAATGTAAACTATTTCTCAAGGAATCCTCCCGACCTCCACCACAGTAGGAAAAAAAAAAAAAAAAAGTCTTGTACCACCTGAGGAGCAATTTTCTTCTCTAAATGGGTAGCAACTGAGTTTTTTTTTTTATTTTTAACATCTTTATTGGAGTATAATTGCTTTACAATGGTGTGTTAGTTTCTGCTTTATAACAAAGTGAATCAGTTATACATATACATATGTTCCCATATCTCTTCCCTCTTGCATCTCCCTCCCCACCACCCTCCCTATCCCACCCCGACATCCCACCCCGACATCCCACCCCTCTAGGTGGTCATAAACCACTGAGCTGATCTCCCTGTGCTATGCAGCTGCTTCCCACTAACTATCTATTTTACGTTTGGTAGTGTATATATGTCCACGCCACTCTCTCACTTTGTCACAGCCTACCCTTCCCCCTCCCCATATCCTCAAGTCCTTTCTCTAGTAGGTCTATGTCTTTATTCCCGTCTTACCCCTAGGTTCTTCATATATATACAATGGAATATTACTCAGCCATAAAAAGAAACGAAATTGAGTTATTTGTAGTGAGGTGGATGGATCTAGAGTCTGTCATACAGAGTGAAGTAAGTCAGAAAGAGAAAAACAAATACCGTATGCTAACACATATATATATGGAATGTAAAAAAATAAAAAAAGGTCATGAAGCAACTGAGTTTTAAAGCAGGTTACTTCACACTAGAAGAATACGGTTAGTTTTCATTTCTCAAAAATTCAAAAAATTCAAAATGCAAAACTGATGAAAAACCTATGATATATTTTACCATTTAAATATTTTCTTGAATTTTGGAAAATATTTTTGTTGAACTTAGAGCATATGTTGGAGTTATAATGAGTCTTAGGTCATTTTAATTGTTCTTATGAATACATGAAATAAAATATTTCTAATATATCTATGCCAGTCCTCACGAGACAAGCAACAATAAGATGCAGCCTCTATCCAACACAAGACTGTCATTCAACAACACATTTGTGAGGGGAGAGAAGAATATACTTCCAACACTAAATTTTATAGACACCCTACAATTTTACATTTAGTACACGGTCAGGAAAGCACCACAAATAATTGAGTAAGAAATATAGCTCACTCACTGTTGGGGAAATTGGCTTAAATTTTAGGGAAGGAAATGTCCTTGCCGATATCATATATCAAAAGGTACTCAGAAGTACTGATTTAAAAAATAAAATGTATGAGCTTCCCTGGTGGCGCAGTGGTTGAGAGTCCGCCTGCCAATGCAGGGGACACGGGTTCGTGCCCCAGTGCGGGAAGATCCCACATGCCGCAGAGCAGCTGGGCCCGTGAGCCATGGCCTCTGAGTCTGTATGTCCAGAGCCTGTGCTCCGCAACGGGAGAGGCCACAACAGTGAGAGGCCCGCGTACCACAAAAAAAAAAAAAAAAAAAAAAAAGTACAAGTAAAACATAAAATACCTGAAAAAAAACATAGTAAATATTTAAGATCCTGAGTGGATAAGTATATCTAAGCAATAGAATAAATCATATGGATAATGGTTAATTATTTTATTAGATTAGTTTTAATTTCCAAATGTCTAAAAATAATTTTAGCACATTAAAAAATAATATATCGGGGAAATATCTGACAAAATTCTAGTACACAAAATGTTACATGGAAGGTTTCTTCCTTAGTAAGAAAAATACTAAGATATTACAGGATTAATGAGCAAAGAACACAAATAAATGATTCATAAAAACAAATTTAAGTAACCAATTAACATAAAATAAAATATTTCCTCCTCACTATCAGACATACTAAGTAAAAAATATAGTTTTCAACTATTTCATTAAAATATTCTTTAAAGTAAAACACTCAACTGTGATGACTATGTAGGGAGAAAAGCAATCTCGAAGACTGTCATGTGTATGTATACATTGATGTAATCTTTCTTGAAAGCAATCTGGCAAAAGCAATCAAGAAACTTAAAAAAAGAATTAGACACTTTAGCCCAATAATAATTCTTTAATATGTACTGGGAAAACAAAAAAATTTGTGTGACTCGCTTTACTGTGATATTTTATTGTGGTTGTCCGGAACTGAACCTGCAATATCTCCGAGGTATACTTGTACTTAAAGTAGGAAGACCAGTTTTCTGGGATAATTTAGAAAACTGAAGTCAGACCCATGCATAAGCAAAGTACATGTTTGCCTCTAGTAAGACTTAAAATTTGCCAAAAACAGATTCCCCAGATGACTTCTCCCAGTCCTTTTACTGATCTGCAACTACTGTTGGGAGACAAATCTCCATGGGTCTCTCATGTTTCTGCATTTCTTTATTCTTGACTATCTTCTCCAGTGTGTTTGTGTAGTGAACAGCCTTGGAATAGACAGTATCTCCCTCCACAGCAAAGGCCAGACAGGCTTACTGCCCATTATAAAAGATTCAGGTTCACTAACTTATGGATTCCCTTCCTGTAATACAAATCACTGCATGTGCTACCATTACGTAGCCCTCTTCGCACCACCGTGTGAGAATTGGGCCAATATCTGGTTACTAATATCACTGAGAGTAATAAATTGTCCTTTAATTCTGACCCAGGAGTCTTATATCTTCTGCCAGCATCCATGAAACTATGACAGGCGAACTTGATTGCATACAAGTAGGGTAAAGTCTCAGACTCTCCATATTGCCTCACAATTATCTGATTAGAGATGTATTTTTTTGGCTTTAAAGGTTTTTTTTCTATTAAAATCAGCATACATTTAAGAGAGTTAGTACTTTATATGATGTTTATTAGTCATTTGTAACTTATTATGTGAAATAAGTTATAAGATCCTTTGTTGTAAACAAGTTTATACAGAGGAAAATATGATGATATATAACATGCACCCTTAGCAGCTGAGCTCAGAGATAATGGTACACACAAAACAGGTAAGTAGAGTCATCAGAAAGGGAAGTGAGGAGAAACAGACAACCAGTAAATAGTGTAGACATGTAATTTATTGTCACTTTAGAGAGTGGAAGGAGTGTTCCTGAAAAATAGAATATTAAATTTACAGCATATAATAAATTTAAAAATCTCTGTAAAAAGGGTCTTCAGGCTACTCCATGCCCCACCTAGAGGTACCATACCCTGACCCAACAGTGCAATGGCACAGTACTGAGCTTGGTAACACTGACTGATAAATGTGGGAATTTCAGGTGACAAACCAGAGACTGGGCACATCATTTGTTATAGTCCTTGAGAAGATATTTTGGTACTGGTCACAGTTTGGATCTTTTTTTTTTAAAGGAGGACACAATGTATCTTTGATTGAAAGATTTTTCCTAGTAGAGATATTTATAAGGAAAAGTAGTGGGGCTCTCTTGAAAGCAAATCCAGTTCCATTTCTGTCTTCCAGGATTGAATGCTCCCAACCTGGGGAGCCATTTGGGCCACGCCCATGATGACTTCTAGCTCCGCATGAACAAAGATTGGCGATGGATGTGATCCCCACGTGAATGCTCTTACACTTGGCTTTCCTAACCTACAGATGGCTTTAAGTTGTTGTCAAAGAAAGAAAAAAAGCCAATAAATGATTGAGGATTTTTCTAAAAAGTCTCTGAGAAATTCAAATGGGGAAAGAGTGGAAAAATAATAAAGTAGCTGGTTCAAATGCTTGTATCATAGAGAAGAATCATATCATTGTTAAGTGGTGGCAAGTAGATAAAAAAGGAACAACATGAAGACTGACAATTTCAAATCTTGGAAATTCCACAGTACTTCAACTTTCTGTAATCTCCGAATAAGGGAAAAATGGGTCCAGTACTTCTAAGAGAAGTCTGCACTTCAGAAAAATAAGTAAAATCAAATTTAATCTTGATGAAAATGACCATGAAAATCATCAGCTCATGGGACCAGAGTCCATTAAGGCATGTGGAAAACATCCCTATGTTTAGTTTGTATTGTTTTAACTGTGGTGCTCTATCCCCATAATCTTAGGTAAAGCCAGTTAGGATGTTGGATTTCCCTAACTCACACTGAAGGTAACTAGCTCTATTTTCTCTCTTCTCTGCTTGAAGGAAGGAAGGAAGGAAGGAAGGAAGAAAAGAGAGAAGGAAAGAAAAGAAAGGAAGAAAAGAAAGAAAGAAAGGAAGAAAGAAAGAAAGGAGAGAGGAAGGAAGGAACAAAGAAAATAGGAAAAGCTCCTAGATTTTTACATGGTGTGTGAATCCACTTAACACAATTATAATGCCCAATTAATCTTAGCAACATGAGTGATGAATCGTTTCTCCTGGTGTCTCTTCAAAAGAGAGTCAATTTAGTTCCAGCATTTGACTATTGTTTTAAAGCAACTGTAATCTTGCCCGATTAATCAGGAAACTAATAACTGAACTCAAATCCATATTCAGAAATACTGTCTCCCTAGGTACTGCATAACAGCACACTGACTACCCTAGATGCCAGTTTTTCCAGGTAATACGAGGAACAAAGACTGAATTCTATCATTTTCTTTCCTTTTTAAATCTTAATTTGATGGTATCTCCTGCCATCTACTGATAGATAAAAAATATAAAAACAACTTTTCTAAATCATTTGACCATTTACCACAGAGGATCAAGTGCCATCTTTTGCTTAAGTGTGAAAAATCACCTAACCTTAGCATCAGGATTTGTATATCCAGAAACTAGTAATAGGTTTGCTTCTAGTGGAAAATCTTTGGTTGCATTCACAACATTTTACATGTAAAAGCATTATGGTATAAGAAAAAATATCAGTGGCTCTGGAGTCACAGACTCTGGGCTCTTGGCCAGCTCATCCTAGGGCACAGCCTTGTTCTCATCCGCTTAGGTTGCTTAGTCTAAAATAAAAGTATTGGTGGTGGGGGGGTGCTTTTTCCAAGCTCCTAGATGCTCTAAGACAGGGCATTTGAGTTCTTGATAAATACAGCCCCAAAGGACAGGTCACTCAGTTTTATAGATGGCTCAATTAAAAACCCAGAGTGCTACCCTCGGTCATGGTCAGAGTCTGCAGCCACCCTCTGCAGAAGGCTCCTCCTCATTTTGTCTGTTACTTCCAGACACTGCCCTTCCAGCCTGTCCCCAATATGTAGCATCTTTAGGAGCTGTCTGCTGCTTCTCCTCATGCTGGCACAGCATCTTCACTGTGGAAGACTCCTCTGCATTCACCCAGAGAAAGCATGGGAACAGCAATCAAGCTGTTGAACTTAAATGACTTTGCCACATACTCTGCAGCTGACCCCAGCTCCCAATTGGTGGATAGGTATCTTTGATTCTTTTTCTAACCTTTGAAGAAAAGTCCCTACTTATCTGAGGGTCACTTATCTGGTAACTGCAAACGTCTAAGACACCACTGAGAACCAAAGATGGACAAAAAAGGTCCTCTGGGAGATGTCTGCAAAGGTCTCCAAGATGAGACAATGCATGTCACCAAACTCATTTCATTAAAGTTCATACTCTTGACTTGAGAGTTTCTTCTCTCCCATTCAAAGACATATATCATCAACATTTCTAAGCTTATCCATGTTGAATTTTTAGCCATTGCCATTTAAAAGCAGCAAATTAGTCATGGGGAGAAAGTCCATTAGAGGCAGGAATGGCAGCCATAAGAAGTGACAGCCAAGCATCTGACAGTAAACAGAAAAGTGGAAATGTTATATTATCTTAACTAAATCTTTTAAGAAAGCAAAGAAGTGTGCAATTCATTTTAAAAAGATCAAAGTAAAAAGTGGTCAGAAGCCTTAAATGTATGTTTTAGATAGAAAAATCCACTGTGTAGATTTCTGCATTTCTAAATGATTTTAGAAAGATGAGGTATTCCTGTAGAATAAAAAAATGGGGGCTGACATAGTTGGGGGCTCTTCCATGACCAAGTTCTTCTACTCAAACTTAATTTTTCAGGGCATTTTCCCAGCCTGCTCCCTTACACCACACCCCAATTCACAGATTCTTAAAAGTATAGTATATGCAACACAAACTCTTCTTGAGAGTTCAGATTCTTCTCTATTGACGTCATTGGTCAAACTGTGATGCCCTCAGAGCTGACAGAGAAGCAGAACTAAGTGGCCCTCTTCAAAATGGCCCTTAACCAGAACACTGTTGCAGTACTTTTGCCTGTTTGTTCTAGTTTATCAAATCAAGTTCTAGTTTGCTGACAGGCTGGGATTTGCAGTATGGAATGTGGCTTTTCCCTCAGGGGCCTCCCCTATAATGATTTTCCCAAGTCCTCAAAGAGACCCTCCTCCCCTTTACCACCATCCTAAGGCTAGCAGGGCTCCAGGTTACCCCACCTGAGTTAGAACACTCACAATAGGCAGACCAGGCAAATCTCCCAACACACTTGACCTTAGTTCTCACCATTAGTACCATCATGTGAAGCAGTGTGTCAAAAAAAATAATGTGTAACAGATTGCAAGAAAAAAATATGAATATGCTTCTGCCTCCCTAGGATTTGCCCTTTTACTGTCATGCACTGGGGTGTGAAGAAGCACAGCTTGGGAGGAATTCGACCTACTCTGTAAAGGTCATAAAAGTTTCCAGCAGAAAGTGATGACTCATGTTCCATACATCCTGATATTTCAGTGTTCAGGAAAAATGCAATCTAGTCCAACACACCCTTTCTTTCTACCATTTTCTTGCCAGGTCACTGTACTCATGAATTTCACTACAAAGGGAAGTTCAACAGCCAAGGTGAGGGAAATTGCTTAATGTGAACAAAAGTTCAAAAGCAGGGCAAGAGGAGTCAGGCTTCCCTGCGCCTTGTATTTACAAGAGACAGGTTTCATCCAAACACACATATCTTTCCCAGTGTTTTGGCGTCTTTCAAAGCAAAGTTTTAGAGGCTGCTTTTCCTCTCCGGTTCTGTACACATACATCTGCACGCACACACAAACACCAGCTTTGAAATCGGCTGGTATTGTCTCAGAACTTGAAACACATCCAGCATTTGACCTTAACTTTCCAGCACTTCAGGAAGCAGGAATTCTCACACCCTAAGGCCTCTGGTTAAGCAAGCCCATGGAAGCCTCTCCCCGAAAGATGCTTAATTGTACACACTGCGTATATTTCATTTTGCCTTCTCACTGGAAACAAGGAAACACTCCGAATCTTGATATCAATTCCTCGTTTAACAATCAAGCAATATGGCTACCTAACAAACAACTGTGCGATCAAGCTGCCATCTGCATGCAGATCCAGGAAACCAGAACTAAAAGACCTGACCTTCACAGGGAGCTGCAGTGAGGCCAACCACTCTCAGTCCTTGTGTCACAGGACTCATCACTCCAATTCCCAAGAGAGTCTGATTGGCTAAGTGTGAGTCGGTCCCCCAAGGCAGGGAGCTTTGATTGAGGGAAATACCAAGACCACATGCAGTGGGGGCGTGGAAAACGAGAGGGAATGGGAACGGATACTGGGTGGGCAAAACTCACAGGTTAGCTCTACAGGCAAGGAAGTAACAAGATACCAAAGTTCATTTAAAATCTTAGGAGGTTGTCCAGACTACAATGAGGATCCATGGATACTTAGTTGATGTTGTAAGTTTTCCTTAATACAGGATTATATGCTTCAAAAGGGAAAATAATTCAAAAAAACAAAAACAAACAGATGTAAGGCCAATTTTGTTAAAGCCATGGAATAGCTTAGTTGGCTCAATTGTCTTCTGCTATTAGGGGACATAGGAAGGGAAAAAAAAAGTCTTTCAAGCCTTTATCAATCCTCTGTCAAAATGAAAATTGAACAAGAAACTCCTAATTCAGAAAATTATAGAATATTTGAATTGGAAGAAATCTTCACATATCTGACCTGACTATGTATTCAGTATAGGGATTCTCTTTACAAGATCTTATATCTTTTGTTTGCACATACATATTCCATCACTGCACAACTCTAATAAGCAGAATGATCTTCCTTACATAGAATAAAAATCTTTTTACCCATGAATCCCACATACTGAGTCTAGTTCTGCTGACTGGAACTACATGGAGAAAGAAAAAATAATTTGCTTTTTCACATGACAGCCTTTCAAACATTTGGCTCATGGCCACCACCCCCTGCAAAAGAATAAATAAATAATGGATCCCTCTAGGCTGAACACCTCCAGTTCTTTTAAAACAGTTTCTCATTGCACTTTGCTGACTCTTCACCATCCTTGGAGTCCTCTATTGCTCAGGTACCAGTTAGGCAAACAGGAATGTAATTATTTTTTCTCCGACCTTGTTCCAAAAAAGTTTTCTGGTGGCTGAGTTCCAGTTTGTCAACATCCCTTTCAAAAATATGATCCTCAAAATGAAACACAATACTCCAGAGTCGGAAAGCAAATGCACTGCATTCAGCACACTTCACAGATAGGCTACCACACATCACTAAGTGTTTCGGGGTCTGCCATCACTGAGGAGGGGGAAGTACAAGACTGCAGGGGAGTTAAGACAGAGTCCTGGGTTGTGTTCCAATATCATTCCCTGTGAAATACACCCTGTATGAGGAAAACAACAGATGTAACGTGCTGCTTGTCATACAAAACTCTTCCAACATGGGAATATCTTATCACAGTCACAATCTAATGTTGTCTCACACCCCCTAGGGGAAATTCCCCTGGGATATGTTGGAAGAGGAAACTGCCTTGAAAGAAATTTTTCAGGCACATCAGAGCTGACAGAAATCAGTTCTATGTCCAGACTGGGTATGTGGAGGATCTAGCCCGGAACACAGCCCAGGTGCACTCAACAAATTACCACAGCCTGTGTTGAAAACAGCCTCCTCCATGCTCCCAGGGCTGAGGATTTTAACTATCCCTAATATGGGGGTAAAAAGGGAAAATGGGAGTTTGGAAGGTTGGAGGTTGTAATCCAGGCAGATTTTGTTAACGGGTTATCAAAGGCACATTTCACAAGTTCAATACATTCCCCGTGCCTGCTAGAACAAATGACATATAGGAGCCTCCTCTGATTTGCAGTCAACTGTAAACTGTCTCCAAGTGATTGTACAGCTGTTTCAGAAAATTCAGAGGTTTTCAAATCCAGCCCAGGGAGCATCTTGTGCATTTATGAAGCATTTGAGAGATTACCGGTTCTGACGCCAGGGGATACCTTACATTTCCCCAACTCACAAGTCACATTTCTTCTATTCCCTAAGATACACACACACACACACACACACACACACAATCCATTTTGATCCATGTCCTGTGTGTGTTAATAGTCTTATTTTTTTAATTTTTATTGGAGTATAGTTGCTCTACAATCTTGTTAGCTTCTACTGCGCAGCAAAATGAATTAGTCTTCTTTTAATCCAAGCATAATTATTTACTTTCCAAATCTCCTAAACAGTGACAATTCTCCATGCTTTATCTAAAGCCTACTCTTAAACTTCTTATTCTTACCACTGAAAATAGTCAAATAGTAGTTACTACTTTTGGAAATGTTGCAGTGAACTTTGTTTTACTTAACTGTTTTTGAACTCTGTCTTGTCAAAAAAATAAATGAAAACTCTGCATAGTGCTTGTGGCTAACACTGACCACACATTGCTTGTGCAAACCTGAGCTGGGATTACAGCATTTCACAACCAGGGGCACAACCCTGCTCCAGTTGAAAAGTGGTTTCACACTGGTACTCTGGAGAAGCATGCAAAAGTCTCTCACAACCTTCAAGAGAAGCCTGCCAATCTCATCCTGTTTGAAAAGTCAGCCTGTGACATAACTTTCACTGTGCTGGGAGGAACGCTATTTCCTATACAAGACAAACTACTGCACTCAAGGGCAAAATGCAGGAATATCTGGAGGATGCAAGCAGGTATAGAAACTAACCTGCGTTTTTACATAAACATTTAAAATGAAAAACAAGCCCCAGGAGAGCAGAGATTTTTTTTTTGGGGGGGGGGGTCTGTTTTGTTGACTGATTTATCCCAAGCACCTAGAACAGTGCCTGGCACACACTTGTTGAATAAATGATGATTGAGAATGACTATTCTAAGTTCAAGTCTGAGAAGATATTGTTCCTGGATGTAATACTCTGCTCATAAATATTAAGAAGTAAACAGTCCCATGCTGGCAAATATCAGCATATAGACTAATATGGTGATGGGCATCAGAAGAGGAGCCTTGGTAGAAGATAGTATCTGGATCCATGTAGACTTCTTTTTTATTGCTTCGATGTGTAACTGACCAAGAAATCATTCTTTGCATCTTTCTATATTATACAAAAAGAGTTTACAAAGAAAAGACTGGTAGTCCTCGTGATCAAGCGTTTTCTTCTCTTATGTCTGTAGGAATGTAACACCTTAATAACTACTTAAGATATAACAAGGTGTTAAAACAAAAAAATAGGGCAGATAAATTAGGCCCTGATACCTTTAAGAATCTCTACTGAATAGGATGGGGCCAAAAAGAGAGACTTAGACTAGAAAGAAGGAACTGTGATGCTGTGGAGGAAGTGTAAACAGGGATGCAAGGCTGAAGTTAAAGGATGATGGTGGGGCTTCCCTGGTGGCGCAGTGGTTGAGAGTCCGCCTGCTGATGCAGGGGACACAGGTTCATGCCCCGGTCCAGGAAGATCCCACATGCCGTGGAGCGGCTGGGCCCGTGAGCCATGGCCACTGAGCCTGCGCGTCCGGAGCCTGTGCTCCGCAACGGGAGAGGCCACAACAGTGAGAGACCCGTATACCGCAAAAAAAAAAAAAAAAGGATGATGGTGCAGTTGCCCGAAACCAGCAGAGCAGAGAACCTGAAGGCAGGAGGTTAGGAAAGGTGCAGAGCCCAGAGGAAGAGTCCACCAGCCTCTCCACTACAAATCTAAAAGGACGGAGAAGAGAAAGGGAGAGGTCCCCTGACAGATGTGCTTGGCTGTCACTACACTTCTCCTAACTGGCCGGTTTTACTATATGCTCATGGCTGTTTACCAAACAGCAGGTCTAGTAGACAAACCTGGAGGGTCCTCATGAAGATCCTAAAGCAAAAATCAGCACTGGTTTTCTAGTCATACAACATTAGCAACATTATCTCTGATAGATATATTAATAATGATAATAAAATAATATTCATAGCCTCCTTGTAGATAAGTGACACTTTTTCCTCTAGGAGCTTTAAGAACCTCTTTTTATTATTTATACATAAATAAGAACTACAGGTTAAATAACTTACCTATGTTTATTATAACTTACCTATGTTTATTACAGCCAATAGCAGAGCAGGAAAACCCATGCTGAACCATGTTCTATACATTTGTAGATTCTAAATTGCTACATAGTTTGTTTTGATAGTTTCATGATTCTATAATTGTGCATTTGGAAATGAGAGAAATGAGAAAGATATTTACTACTCGGTTGTATTTTTTTTTTTTCATTCAGACCCAGAGGCCAAAGATTTAGAGCCCTGAGTCAAATGTTGCTTATCCTCCACACTGTACTAATTTTAAGGATGAACATCTTCCGGTCCAATATCAATCAGACTGAAACTGCCCAGCCCTGATGAGCAAGCCAGAATATATGTGGTGGGTCACTGAAAGAAAAAAAAGTTCCGGTACATTGGAATCAACATTATCTGTACTTGAAAAGTGTTAAAACTAGCTTGAGGCACAGAGTTCTGCCAGAGCCAAGATAACATGGAACGATTCTCACATATGTGGGGCTGTGAGGGGAATGGAGAAGAGCCAAGTTCTGTCATCCAGTACGGATTTCCAAGGGGCGCGTTAGAGCCCTTGGGACTGACTCCTCGGAACTTTCCCAGGAAAATCTTCTAAGGTCCCTGGCAAAATCTGTGCATGTGGGAACTTGGGAATCACTCCCAGATGAGAACTTCTTTGTTTTCAAGTCATCATTTCAACCCAAATGCAGATGGAAACTTAGCCTTCCAATTAGAAATGATAAAAAATTTAGATTGACTGTATATAGCTTTTTATTTCATAGACCTCAACCCCATTAGATGTAGATAAAAATGAAAATAAAGCTTGAATCCAACCAAAGTAATATCTGCTGTTTAGATCTCTTTCATTCTATAACAGCCATAGAGTAGATGTAAGGGGGTGAAGATTGTGATTATACCAACATCCTCTTTACAGGTATGAATACTGGGGAAAGAAAGTACAAAACGCCATCTCTACAGAGCTGTAGAAAGAGACAGACCATGAATCAGGAGGAATTACTCTGGCCCAGTCTCCTAGCTAACTGGCTGTGTGGTGTAGGACAATGATATAACAGTTTTTTGTCTATATCTTCATCTGTAAAATGAAGAAGCTGAATAATGATGATGAGAGTGACAATAATAATAAAGGTAACAATAAAAATAGCTAATGAGGAGAGTTTATAAGTTGCAATTTAATCCTCTCAACACCTCTAGGATTTAAATATAATAATTAGTAGCTCCATTTTACATCTGAGGAAATCGAGACTCAGAGAGGTTTAGTAACTTGCTTAGCTGTACAGCAAGTAGAGGAGGACTTGCTGCCAAATTAGTGAAGTTTAAGCTTCAGAGCCCAGTGTTTGCATAAGCCGCTTCCAAGACTCCATACTTAATTTTGTATTCCCTGTCTTAAAGCCCTCTTTAAGACAGGGAATACAAAACTTTCCAGGGCCCACAACAATTGGATTTGCCCCTGATGCAAGCAAGAGGAAGAGTTGGAATTCAAATTCAAAACCTGAGCTCTGGGCTTCCCTGGTGACACAGTGGTTGAGAGTCCACCTGCCGATGTTGGGGACACGGGTTCGTGCCCCGGTCCGGGAGGATCCCATATGCCACACAGCGGCTGGGCCCGTGAGCCATGGCCACTGGGCCTGCGGGTCCGGAGCCTGTGCTCCGCAATGGGAGAGGCCACAACAGTGAGAGGCCCACATACCACCAAAAAAAAAAAAAAAAAAAAAGCCTGAGCTCTTACTTGCTCTGTTTACATGGCTCCCTGTGTTCGCCTGTAACTTCCTTGGCTGTCTGTCATGAACTGTGCATCCCAAATTCATATGTTG
This sequence comes from Mesoplodon mirus, assembly GCF_964341445.2. Lineage (NCBI taxonomy): Eukaryota > Metazoa > Chordata > Mammalia > Artiodactyla > Ziphiidae > Mesoplodon > Mesoplodon mirus. The sequence continues at coordinate 43,379,425 of NC_138984.1, forward strand.
AAGCCCTAATTCCCAGTGTGACTTGTATTTGGAGATAGGGTGTTTAATTAAGGAGGTAATTAGGTTAACTGAGGTCATAAGGGTGGGGCCCTAATTCGATAGGATTGGTGTCCTTATAAGAAGAGGAAGAGAGAGCAAAGCTTTCTCTCACTCCCCAGGGCAGGCACGGAGGAAGAACCATATGAAGACACAGCAAGAAGATGGTGGTCTACAAGTCAGGAAGAAAGCTCCCACCAGAAATGGAATTTGCTGGTACCTTGATCAAGGGCTTCTAGCCTCCGGAACCGTGAGAAAATAAATGTGTGTTGTTTAAGCCACCCACTCTGTGCTATTTTGTTGTGGCTGCCCAAGCGGATTAATACACTATCCTATGCTTGCCTCATCCCTCCAGTTTAGGTCTCAAATAATGAGACTGCCGACTTTTCCTTAAGAGGGTCGTTTCATAACATTGTATCTTAGATATAGCCCTGACAACATCTTTCTGAACTTGATTTTAAATCGTTTCTCCTAGAAATGAAAATGCCTCCTTCTTCTCTGATTTGGGGAAGCAGTGCAGTATTAAATGTTGAACAACAGACAGCAAAAGTCCAAGCTCTAATCTCAGTTATTCCTGATTTGCTAATGATGTGCTGGGCTTCCATGTGTAAGCCTTTCTAGCATCCTTAGGTTTAATGATTTCATCTGCATAGGGTTGCTGGGCAGAATAATTCATCAAGATTATACTACAGAAACTTTGCTCATATAATACAACAAATACTGATTGATTTCCCTTTATATCATGTGATAGTCATAAACCCCCTCAGGAAGGAAAGTAAATTAAATGGACAATCAAATCACATGACTGTTTTGAAATCAATATAGGATGCAAAACATATATCTGAACACAGAGCCGACAGTTTATTTTCATTTCTCACTGATTGCTTGGTTCTTGTTTCATTGGCATTTATTCTTTCATTTATTCACAAGTATGTACTAAATACCTACTCAGTGTCAGAGGCTCTTCTAGGTCTCAGGGCCACAACAGTGTGATAGGCAGAATTATAAGCTGGCTTCCAGGAGATCCACCCATCGTGTACCTGCCTGTATAATCCCCTCCCCTTGAGTACAGGGGCACCTGTGAATATGATGAGCTATCACTTCTCTGATTAAGTTACTTTATGTGGAAAAAGTGAGAAGATTTTGCAGGGTGTAAACAAGGTCCCTAGATCAGGTGACTCTGACTTAATCAAAAGGAAATCATCCTAGGTGGGCCTGATCTAATCGGGTGATATCTTAAAAAAGATCTAGATGTCAGAGACTCTCCTGCTGACCTTGAAGAAATAAACTGCCACGTTGTGGGAAAGTCTCATGGCTAGAACCCTGGGTAGCTTCTAGAAGCTGAAAATATCACACCAACTGATAGCCCATAGGGAAAAGGAGACCTAGGTTCTAAAACTACAAGAAATTGCATTCTGCCAGCAACCTGAATGAGCTCAGAAGAGTCTCAGATGAGATTGCAGCCTAGCCAACACCTTGGTTTCTTCCTCGCGAAACCCTGAGCAGAGGACCCAGATAATCCAGGCATGGACTCTGGACCCATAGAAACTGTTAAGATGTTAAATGTGTGTTGTTTTAAGCTGCTAAATTTAAACAGAAAAAATAATACAGAGAGTGAATAGTATAGACAAGTCCCCGTTTTCACAGAGGTTTAGATCTAGCAGGAGAGACAACAACAAGCTCACAAATAAACAGGACTATTTCAAATAGTGATGTGTACCACGAAAAATACGCAGTGCGGTGGTGGTGGAGAGAAGCTGAGAATAAGACCCACATTAGGTAGAACGGCGAGGGAAGACTACTCGGAATGATGAGAAAAAAGCCAGCCATGTGAGAAGAAATGGCAACAACGTTCCAGGCACAGAAAACAGTAAGGGAGAAGGCTCTCACATACACTGGCCGTGTCATTACAGAATTAACTCCAAGAGCTATATGGAAACACTACTACATAAGCCCATCTATTCAACGAACGTTTAATTTAATATAAATGTATAACTGTCTAAAAATGATGCTTCGGTAGAGTAGGTACTATCGGACATTAATCAGTTCAAGTGCCATTAGCAAAAGTTCTAATTATAGTAGTCTTTTCAATTTGGCTTTTCTTCAACCTTTGCCAGGCATAAATTTGCCTTATAGGATATTGTGCTTAGCACACAATGGAAATTCAAAAGGACAGTTATTGAACTGGAGTGAATTCTTCAGTTTCGTTTAAAGTTTCATGTTCATCTGATTCTTTGGGGGAAGGAATGCTGTTCTCTTGTAGGAAAACAGAGAGATAAAGAGCTATTAAACTGTGCTTTAGCCAAGATTCTGACATATAAGTCAAGATCTCAATTAATATATTAGAAAGACTGTATTTAATAAATAAATGCAAAATGAAGGCACGTTGGTAATTTTGGCTAGCTGGCTGGTATTTATGTATATTCTATGTAATAGGCACTGTGTGGTATTATTAAATCTGTGAAATGTGGAACAACACTATAGTAAGTAGTAGTAGCACAATTTTTTTAATGAAGAAATTGAGGCTTAGAAAAATTAAGTACTTTTCCCAATATTATACCGCTAGAAAGTAGAAGCTAGGACTTGAATCCAGGTGACTTGACTCTAAAACCCAGCCTGTAAACAACTAGCTGATAATTACAATAATAACTAAAATTTATTAAATGCTTACCATGTGGCCAGGCTAAGTACATTACATATATAAACTCAATGAATCCTCACAGCCACCCTATGAAGTAGGTACTCTTAGTGTCTCTCGTTTAATAGCTGACTCTTAGCGAGGTTAAGAAACTTGTCCAAGGTCACTTAATCTCTCTGGGGTGGGCTCAGTCCCCTCATTTGAAAACAGGACATCAATAGTACCTACCTATGAGGGTAAAGGGCAGAGGAGGGGTTTGATCGCAGACAGTTTGTCACCACAGGCATGCTCTGAACCATCACATAACACTGTTGCACTGGCTTCAACCCTAGGGTCCAAAAGAAAATGATAGCGACTACAAAACATGCCTGGCGTATTTTCCATTCTTCATTACTCTGGTGGCAGGCTTACATAGCCAAACTAATTATATGGGGCCATTGTAACTTATTCTTAACCATTCTTTTTGTTTAATTGAGTTGGCTTCTCTCCTCTGGACTCTATCTTGCATGCTTCGTCAGTGTTGGAGGGCTGGAATAAGATGTCCCCTTCTGTCCCTCCCCACATCTTGAATTTGAGTAGTAACTAAAATGTCATGCTTTGTGACTGAAGTGAATAGAATCAATTAAAACAGATGTGAATTGCTAGTCTGCAGAATGACCTACTGTAAAATGTATTTTGTAAATGTGGGGCTAATGAGTCCAGGGGACTTCCTTGTGTTGTAAAAAGAACCAACATGATCTCTAAATCCAACAGAGGTAGAGAATATTTCTCAGTCTCAGCAAGGCAGCAAGAGAATATCCTAAGGACAGGGATACAACTAGCATAAAGACAGTTCTTATTTAATCAATTGTACTGTAACCTTTCTAGGGCAAAAAAAAATGTGCAGCAGGAGGGATGTGATTTGAATGGAATCCAGAAAAGGATATCCAAAAAGGAAACACCTGTCAGTGTTTATTCAGCTGTGTCCTGCGATGAGAGGGCTCTGAGTCTAGAGCAGTGTTTTTCAAATTATGGGCTGTAACCCATTAGTGGGTCATGAAATCAAATTGTTGTTTAGTAACTGATATTTTTAACAAGTAAGATAGACTAGACCAGGGTATACTGCATGAGGTAAAGTATTGTTTTGTGAAACTTATTTCTATTGTAAATATTTGTATATACATATTTATATATGTGTGGGTTGCATGTTCTTTTTGATGTGATAATGCATTTCTCTCTGTGGGTCTTGATCAGAAGTTTAAAAGCCATTGGTATAGTACAGATCTTATTTCAGTTTTCTAGCGCAGTGGTTCTCAGACTTTGGGATTTCATGGAAATATAAATCACCCTCCAAAAAAAGGAAAAATTGAGACTGTCATAGGGTTGCCAGTATTTTCATTCTGCTAAGTTAAAAAAAATGTTTACAAAGATAGTACTATAATTCCCTAAAATCAAGGTTTTTAACACCAAAAATAACTGACATAATCACAGAATAAAGCACATTAAGTTAATTATATTTGGTTTTATGGTAAGACCATTGTATTTCCCTTTTTCTTTTAAATTTTACTATAGATTTGTGAAAACACCCCCATGGCTAGTAATTGGAGAACAAATAGAAATATGCCCTAAACCTGAAAGAGCAAGAGCAGTACCTACAGTCACTCTCCCCTCAGTAAAATATTTTTTTAGGAATACTTGTCTTCCTCTGCCTTATTTCAGCACTTACTGAGCTACTTTCTGATACGTAATTTTGTACCTGAGGAGGGACAACCTTCAGGACAGTGAGCCAGAACAGAGGAAATGACCACTGTGCATTGTTATGCCGGGTAGATCTCTATTAATTAATACACATGCTTTTTAAATCATTTTCTTGTGAGTTTGAATAGCATGAGTCAATTTCCCCCAAACCTTAGCATCTAAGAGTGAGCAGATAAGATTAAATTTCTGGAACTACAAACTAGAAAATTGGACAGAGTGGAAGGTCAGCACATGACAATTCCTGCCTTTTTAATAGCACTCTCATAGCTTCCAAAGCTGACCCCAGAAGTTCACACTGTGTTGCCCAGGTATTCAAATATTCTTCAACAAAACCACCAGGTAGCTTCTTGCTCCTGGCGGCTCCTGCATCCAGACCGCTTCCCCTTTCAGGATGCTTTTTAACTTTGTCTTCTCAGCTTCTCCTTAACTCTTGTCTACATGTGACCTCTTTCTTTCCTAACTACTAGCCAAGCTTGAGCAGACTCTGTGAGGAACTCTCCTTACTTCTTTGTTTTACTTCCATCTTCCCAATGGCTGTCAATATTTCTGTGTTCAAGAAGTGCTTCCAGAAGCTCTCCCATCATGTCTCCCTTCACTATGTCATGGCATATGACAGCCTGAAGCAGCCAGCTGGCCACCCTCTGTGAGATCTCTTTTATGGACAACTTTTTAGACATAAAAGTTTCAGATTTGATTGTAATAAAATTGCAACGTTAGACAAGAACCAATGAGACAGCATTTGCTCAGACCCCACTAATTTGTAAAGTTTTGAAAACTAGAAGTACATTGGACTCCAGTTTATCTCTGAACTGTTTACATAAAAGGGGAGGGGGCAGTCATTGAACAAAATTTAAAGAGCTTGATTAGTCATTTTATTTTAAACAGGTTAATACATGAATTATAGGCATTCAAAAGATAGTCCTAATGAATCAGAAGTTGTCTATTCATTAAAAGATTCCAATAGCACTTAAACTTACAACTGCTTTTCTAGAAATCAGTTCATCTTACCACACATACTTGAAAATAATATAACTTCATTTCTTTAAAAAAAATCCCATAATTCAGATAATATTTTTCTCCAATTTAGTTTGGACTTCCTCCCATTTAAACTAAATTAGTTCAATCTTATGTCAGGGATATTTACACCAGTTTCCTCTACTGGCTTCATTACCCTCTCTCTGCCCTGATTCTTTTAAAGGTCAATCCCTGAACTGGAAAAACTCCATCTTCCCATGTTTTCATTTCTTACACCCTGCAGAGGAGTGCAATTAGCAGGGAGAGACGGACATGCCTAATCACCATAGTAGCTTGTGGTTCTAAGCAGCGGCTGCAATGAACTGTATGCACTAGTGACAGTGTCTAAACTGCAGACCAAATACACCTTTCCTTGAAAGGCTCTTCAGCTATAGGTGAGCATCAGCTTTCATAATAACTTGAGAACTCAAAATTGCATCATGCCCCTTTGTGCTCCTAGAACTTTGTGATTTATTTTTTCTATTACAATCCTTAACCCTGTCTTTCTTCCCATTGGATTTGTATTTCAATGAGAGCTTCTCCACAGCTTTATCTTTGTATTTTCCCCCAACTCCACCCTTGTGTCCCATTTAAGAGTCTTAAATGTAGGAAGCTATTAATAAAGGTTTACTGAATTGAATTAGATCATCCAGTCAAACCTTTCGTCTTACACATAAGGAAACCCAGTCCCTCAAGGTTGAATGTTCAATGTCATCCAGTTAGTATCAGAGCTGAAAATCAAGTCCAGGTCTTTTGACATCCCAATCCACTCAAATGCCACACTTTGTCAAACTACCTGGGCTGTGATCAGAGGTGAGATCCAGTAACCAAAGGATGCTGTGTTGTCTGTTTCAGATTTCTATTCATATTTTATTTTCCTGGTTGTTTCTGTTTTTGTTTGATTTTAGTTCTTATTAAATACAAAGAGAAGAAGAAGAGGAGGCGCTATGGTCCCTCAGGCTGTGAGGGGGAGCCATGAGCCCTCCCCTCCCTCTGTTCAAGGTGCATTGTGAGCTGGGCTTGAGGTGTAAGCTGGGTGGGGAGGGCTGGTGGAAGTGCTGGGAGAGGTGAGCGGTCAGGACCTGAAAGACTCATCGGCAGGGAGGGAGCCTTCTGGACCCCAATTGCAGCTCATCCCAAGGGCTAAGGGATGGAGTGGGGGACCAGGACCTGGGCTCCGAGTCACAGGGTCAGACCCCAGGCCCAGCCTAGGCCCCAGCCCACACCAGAAAGAGGAAGGAGCAGTAGAGTCCACTGTTGGAGGTGTAGGACTGTGGGGCAGAGTGACTGGGCCCCTCCCTCGTAGAAGTCCCTGACCCACGAGTTGGCATGTTTGTCAGAATTATTTTTAAAGTTGAGAATCTGAGACAATACTAACAAAATTACTCTGCAAAAAATATGTTAAAGCGTTCATTAAATTTTAAAATGTTATCACTAGAAAAGGCCTTAGAAATCAAGTAGACAAGTTTTACAAATGAGGAAAGTAAGGCCTAAAGACACTAAGTTCCTTTTGCATTATAGTACATTCCATCATGTTTGCCACTAATCAGGCCTGGTATTATGGCTATGTCTATGGAAGAGCCTAAAATTGTTTTAGAAAGAGAGACTCAAATATGTTCTAATAAAGCAGTCCTGCACATGTGGACAAGCAGCCAAACGCTTCCCGCCTCTGCTCTTGTCACCTATGCTTGTTACCTGGATTTGTGGCTCACTCAGTATTTATTTATTTTTTCAGTTGGAACAGAACCATAGCTTCAACTAAGATAACAGTTATTTGAGGCCAACAAATGTGAGCCCAGAGGGAGAGGAATTTGGAATCTCACATTTTTAGCATTCAGAGATAATTCAAGATAGTTCAAGTGCTTTCTAAGTGTAAACCACCAGGCAAGTGCTCCTTGCTATCACCATTATTTGCCTACAAAAATATTTTATTGCTAAGACATGCTGCACTGCCAAAATATTTTTGATAAATAATATTTATATAAGTGGGTTCTACATAGATACAGCCTCAATTTAATCAGGGATCCTAGCTTTTAACATGAATAGGTAGAAATTACAGAAATATGATTAATAGGTAATTTATAGAAATCCATTATGTAGATGTTCATTGACTCAAAAAAACAGAACAGAATGAGAGGAAATGGTTTTTTACTGCTACAAGGATTTAAATTATCTGTGAAGAAGGACTTCCTGACAAATACCAGACTTGGTTACCAAAATGGTTTCGGAATTTCCTTCTTTAAAGGTTTCAAACTAATATAATTTCCTTTTAAGACAGGGTAAGAAGTTTTTGTTGTCCTTGATTTTTGTTTTTTTGTGTGTATGGAATAGAGGATAAAATTGTATGACTTCCTAACATCCCTTCACCATGATACTTCAAGGAACAAATTCACGAGATAGGCCTCAAAATTAACTATTTAAAAGTAAGGCTTATTAAACTCTGAAACAGGTGACCAAGGGAACCTCTAGAATTTCCTTCATAAGGGAGATTTAAGATTCAATGACAGCAGCAGGGTGCTGGGGAAGGGAGAGGGGAAATGGAGAGAAGGCTGGAGAAGGTCTATCTAACTGAGGAAGCGAGTGACAAATTAATCTGCTCATCTCAGTCTGCCCAGAGCCCTAGGCCTTCCGAAGCATCAGTACGGCCATGAAAAACCAGCAGAATTCCTGCCCACTTCCTTCAAATATTGTTTTACAAGGTCTTACAGTGTCTTGAGACAACACACATGAAAAGCACTGCAGTCTAAAAAAAGCATTAGTACTAAGTTACTCTTCTCATTTAAATCTCTTTGCCTCAGTTCCTGTTTGTTTTAGGGCTCTGAAATGAGAGAAGCAAAGCTAAGGTTATCAGAAGGTTAAGGGGTTTCCTGCAGCTGAAAAGGGACAACTTCAGCGCTTCATTAGGTATTGCCTTGTATTGTCTTCTAATTGCTTCTCGTGCGTAAAACTTACTTTTCCCCAAAGACTTTGACCTTCTCCAGGATGAAGACCTTGATTTACATTTTTTTCCTGTTATCTAAGTGTCTCAGTTTATGCTGAGCATGTAGCAACTCAAAGTAGTTGATTAATTTATTGGTAGGGAAGGCTGAGGCACCCCCATGTATTTCCTCTGGGTGTGCCAGGGAGTGCTCTGTGAATGAGCAAGGCAGAAGCAAACCGCAGAAGAAGTATTAATTTTGAATATGGCATCTGCAACACAAGACATGAACATATTTTTGAAAAAAATCAAATCACATCTTCAAAGCCAAGAAGCTAAACTAGACAGTTATACTAAGAGTTTTTATTTATTTCATTTATGTATTTAACACACACATATGCTGCTTACCATGTTACAGGCACTGGTGCAAGCATTTCAAAAATATTAACTCATTTAATCCTCATAACAAAGGTAGTAAGAATTATTATTATCCTCATTTTATAAGAATCTGGAGCCTAGAAAGGAAAAGCAATTTCTCCAAAGTCATACAACCTTGCTGGTATTTGAACCTGGGAAGTCTGGCTTGAGAGTCCAGGCTCTCAGCTCTTATGGTTTGCGAGCTGACTCACCTGGGCAGGGACAAAGAGAGAGAAAGGGGAAGGGGGGCGGGGGGAGGGAGAGTTATGAGGGAGCAAGAGTGAAAGAGAAGGAAGAGCTGCCATTTTCAATCTGCAATTCAATGGTTTCCATTTCTGCATCCAAGTCAGCTTTTACTATCTCCTAGGAAAAGAATATGGAGGAAAGAGGGGTAGGGATCTGTGGAGCACACACCGAATCCTTTGAAGGGCAGCCTGTGGAAGTGACCCTGACCACTTCTGCTTACATCCACTGAACAGAACTTAGTAACACGTCCACACCTTGCTCAAAGAGAGGCTGGGAAGTGTAGTTTTAGCTGGGTGGACATGTGCCCTCCTAAAACTCCATCACTGTGTTAAAAACACTATGTTATGACAGAAGAAGGCCCTGTCCTCTCACCTGGATTCCTGCAACATCTCTCTGCTTAAATGGCCCTGTTTCAAGGAGGACTTCCTTGACCACCCTATCTAACACAGCACCATGTCACTCTCCGGCCCCTTATTCTGCTTTATTTTTATTCATAGTACTTATTGCTGACATTACATTTTACTTTTTATCATCTGTCTCCACCACCACCCCTCAGAGCATAAGCTCCATAGGAACAGGGACTTGGTCTTGTGATCACTGCTATGTTCCCAGCACCTACTTGTTGCTCAGTAATATTTGTGGAATGAAGGAATGAATGATGAATAAGCAATATTCTAACTTGTCTCCCTGCCTTTGATCTTGACAATAAAACAAGATGGGAAAGAGTTATCTTTTTTTTTGAATTTTATTTTACTTATTTATTTTTATACAGCAGGTTCTTATTAGTTATCTGTTTTATACATATTAGTGTATACATGTCAATCCCAATCTCCCAATTCATCCCACCACCACCACCACCACCACCACCACCACCACCCTGCCACTTTCCCCCCTTGGTTTAGTTATCTTAACTGGCACCAGAATTCTTCTTAGGAAAGTAGAAAACTGTCTTTCATGATAATAACATATCTCCTTGAGATAGAGAATAAAACCCAAAGCCAGTATTTGAGTAAAATTTCCCTTCGTGAAATAGGAAGTGGAAGTAAGGAGAAAACAGAAAACATGAAACTGGGAAGACAGGAACCAGTAAGATGTCAGAAATCTTCCTGACTATGACCCTGAAGTTTCATTAACACTCACTACACTTGTGAGTGCTTTGTGTGAGTGGATTCTGACATGCTTAAAGCAGGGGTTGGAGTTCACAACGGGGCAGGAATGGAGAAGCATGGAAATGGCATGCAGGGAAATGGGAGTCCAAGAGGCAGAGGAGGCCTTAAGAATGTAAGCCCCTCTAGACTTTCCAAAAATGTGGTATTTCCTAAGTGATAACATATGGGAAGTGAAGTACATTCTACCTCTTACGTCAACGCTATACATTATTTATGCTCCATCACTCATTTATACAGGATTTCCTTATATGTTGCTCTATTTCACACTGACATCATTGATGGGTTATATGGCGACGTGGTTGGGAGAGATTAGGGTCATGTGATCATGTGCTTTTTCACCATTAATCTTTCTAGTGAAAGTGAACACTCAATTCCTCTATGTTGTCTCAGCAAAAGGATAAGGAAAAGGCAGGACCTTCAGGCCTTCTCCAAACTGCACCCTCACTTTCATCGGTACCCACTTCAGGATGCAGTATAGAGTGAAGGGGATATGGTCAAATCATCCTTCAGCTCCTTCCCTTCTGCCTAATTCCTTTTATCAGTAATATGCTTTTATCCCACCACCTTTGGTATGAAGCTCAGAGTTAAGTTTTTCTTAAGGTAAGAATAATTACACAAAATCTTTTATTTTGCTGTACAGTATTATTTCAGGAGTTAAGTTCTGGGAACAGTAGGACATATAAAAATATTTGACACAGGAGTTCTGTGAACAAACTTACACTGTTAATAATAATTCTTAATGAACTGCATTTTCATTGCAAACTACATGTGTACAGTTATCTATTATTGCATAACCACTGCAAAACTTAATGACATAAAACAAAAATTATTAGGCATACAATTCTGTGGGTTAGAAATTTGGACAGGGCATAGCTCATCTCTGCTCTGCAATGACTGCGGCATCATCTGGGCAGGGAAGGGGAAAGGAAGTACTCAAGTGGCTAAAGATAGCTGAGACAACTGGGGCCAGCCAGGCATTTTTTTCTTCTCATATCCTCTCCATGTAGCTAGCTTGGGCTCCCTCATAGCATGGAAGGCTCAGTATAGTCAGATTTTTTTTTTTTTTTTACATGAAGCTAGTGTCCCAAGAAATCCAGGATTAAATTATAAACCTTCACATGTCCTAGCTTCAGAAGTACCAGAATGTTACTTCTGGCACACTCTAAGGCTATTCCAGATACTATATAAGGAAATGGGAATTAGACTCCACCTCTCAGTGGGAAGAGTAGCAAGTAATTTTAATCTACCATATTGCATTTTCTTGGAACATAACCTCAATATAAAACACAGACTCTATATATCTCCCTTCCTTAATTTAAGGAAGTTAAATTCTGTAAGAATAAGGACAAATGTATTTTATGCAATAATATGCATTCAGAAATGGGTACAATTCCTTGCAAATGATTGGTGATCAATAAATATTCAATGGATATATGGATTAATGCATTCTTAGAAGCTTGATAAATAAATCTGGGAAGCAAATATCCATGCCACTCACTAAAACCAAAACCACCAAGCAAGAATATGTACACAGAAGCTCTGCTTCTTCTGATAGGAACCTTCCCCAGTCTCTAAAATAAAACCTGTAACCACCAAGATTCCATTATACCGACTGGAGACCTTCCTAGTGTGTAGGGGCCACTCTCTCCTGATGCAAAGGCACTGAGCTGTGAGCATGCCCTGGTATCAGAAATCCCTACTGTGCCAAGACAAGATTACCACTAGAAATCATCTCCCGACACATCTCCCCAGGCAATACTCAGTCCACAAAAAATGCAGATGCAAATGCCATTCGAGGCTCCTGAGTTAACCAGCCTTCTGGTTCCAGTGCCTTTAAACAAATTTCCATATTCTCAGCCTCATTCTCTTAACTTCATTCATACAACCTATTATGGTTAACCAAAAAACTGACCAGTGTCAAGAACTGCGAACGGTCAGACATTTTACCCTACTTGCAGACAAACAAGTAAAACCTGCTACAGTTTTCATAGCAGAAGGTCAGAGACTCCTGGCTTAGAGACAAAGACTTTATTGCTCATGACACAGCAGGAACATAGCTTCATGTTCCCATCAGCTCCCTTTGCCTCCCCTCCAAGTCACATGGGGGTGACACAGAGGTGGGTATAGGTGGATCCTGCACATGTCATGGATTTGCATCACATCCGAGGAAACCCAAGTTTAGGAAACCTCAAGCTTTTATAAGAGGTGGCAAACAAGCTGCCTCTGTTTGCCCCAGAGGAAAACATCATCTTTATCATACTGGACATCAAATAACCCTACCATCTGCTCTCTATATATATCCTCTGCTACTATCTCTATTTTCCAAAGTTGTTCACTATACAAACAGTTTTGAAAAGGCAGTCCAGAACAAAAGACTGTCAGTGTATCCGCTCAAAAGACATTCAGAAATATGAAAGATCCATGGAGAATTGCCTCTCAACAGCCAGAAGTTAGGGACATAAAGCAGACCTCACATTTATATGGTAGGTGGTGGAAAGATATTTCATTAAGAGTAAAAAGGTGGAAAGATTTCTCTTCTTCCTGGAAGACACCTTCCTTTTGTTTTCTCTATTTCTCTTTCTCTTAAAAAAAAAAAAAAACAACTGTGTTATGTTGTTCCTCTTTCTTTCAGGTGGTTTATATACTCATATGACCTCCTACTCAAGAAGGAACCCAACATTTGAAAGGCTTCTGAATACCAATATAGGGTTCAAAGGAAAAGATACGTGGAGTGGCCAGCTTAGTCTTCTCTGCTTCCTTAGCCATTGAGGAAAAAAACTTTCTTTTCTGTGGGCTCATCATTCCAGGTCTCCTATCCCTGCCACAGTAGGAAGAACAAGAATATCAGGATTCCCAGGATTATGGGTTTAAATGGAAAAGGTGAACCAAGGCGGCCACTGAGCTGCCTCTGCCTCTGGTTTAGAAATTATACTGAAGGGTTAACCAAGACCTGGGGCTTACAGAATGGGAAACCACATGGAGATTGGGATGGATGCCCTAGCCAGTAATAAAGCATTTTCTTGGAGTGACTTCTGTGCTTATATGACTTAGAGACCTGAGGTAACAGTAGGCAGCTGGTGGTCAGTTAGAGAATTCAGACCCCTAGCCATCCCCTGCCATGACTAAAGCCCTCATGTTACCCCACTTCAGCACCACACCTGTATATCTATACCCAGTATTTGTCCACCTGCCTAGTTCTCCCAGTAAAGTGGGAGCTTTTAAAGGGCCACAAATATATGTCACTCACCTTTGCAGCCCCAATGCCCAGCACTTATTTCCCATTCAACAAACATTACCAACCAAGTGACCCTTGCTACCTTTTATTGCTGCACTAATCCTTCTTAAACACAAACTTTCACATGTTCAAAAACCTCTAGGAGCCTCCTATCTGCCACTGTATCAAGTATAAACTCCATTACCTAATTTCTAAGGAACATCATAGTATGTAATAAGTAGATATAATTTTTCAAAACTTTCTTTTAAGAGTTGATTGCTGAATTTCACTAATCTCTTTCAGACAGAAATAGGACTTAAGGTCAGCTAGATGGTGAGTGTAGCTGCTCAGGGTTTCCTCAAATTCAAACTCATCAACAGTGCTTTCTTTTATTACCTTTGCTTTCCTCTTGCATAAATTCTCAATGCCCTTAGCATTTGTGTCACACTCTATTACTTAGTTACATGCCATCTTGTACAGGACAGGTTACCATGATACAGCTCCTCATGGATCCCATAAGGTTGTGCAACAAAGCAAATTACAACACAACATGAAACTATTCACTAATGAATTGATCGCTTATAAATATAAATTCCAAAGATGTATTCCAAATCCATACAAATGATTACTTCTGACAAAAGGTGAAAGGGAATGGAATGAAAATGGTGATTGATAGGGCCTTCAGCTTTATCTGTAATAGTCTTTTGAAAGAAAAATATATTCATGCTGAGGTAGATTTTCTCCAAAGATGGCTACAGCAATCTCTGCCATGCTGTTCACCCTTTATCATGGGACTTTGCTGCTCCTCCCCTAAAGACATGAAGTCTATTTCTTGTCCCTTTGAAACCGACTGACCTGCTTAGCCCAACAGAATGTGATGAAAGTGACAAGGGGACAGAGTTCCAGAGCCTAACCTTAAGAGATCCTGCAGCTTTTGCTTCCACTGCTTGGGAACCCTGAGGTACCAGGTAAAGAAGTGTGACCCCCCTACTAGAGAGATCAGAGTGAGAGTCCCTGGAGGCTTAAAGATGGAGGACAGGATTCTAGTCATCCCAGCTAAGGAGCCAGACATGTGATTGAGACCATCTCAGATTCCTATATGAACATTCCGAGCAGAGATGACCCATTCCACCTAAGCCCTGCTTAGCCAATCCCAGAATCATGAGTAGATAAAATTCATGACTGTTGTTTTCAGCCACTGAATTTCAGACTGGTTTGTTACACAGCAATAGACAACTGTTAAGTTACTTGTGTTATTCACAATTAATTTTAAAAAATAAATAAGCCACATGCAAACCTTTCTTCCTGTTTAACAACTAGCCTCTCTCCTTTTCCCACCTCATTCCGTGTCTTTAATGTCTCTATTCATCTAACTGATTATACAATACCCAACAATGCAATGCAAAATCAGTGCAAATCAATGCAAAATCAGGGTAAAGTGATTATAGTGTGAAATTGCAAATCTTTCAAAATATGTTAAGAAATCATGAAGTTGATGAAGGTAATGTTAGAGAAGCCCTTGAATCGTGGGCAACTCTTCTGGGAGATGAGAATCTGCAGCTGGAATACTTAACATTTGAAGAAGAAAATATCCACACAGATGATGGCACAATAAGTGCCTCAAAAGGGAATGATTAGAATGTCAAAATATAAGAGAGGCTCTTGGAAAACTGATGAAGCCCTCAAATATTTTTGTAATAATGACCCTCTTTATGATTTCCCCACAGAAGTCAAATGTAAAATGGATATTGTGTCATGATACCATATAATTTTGTTAGAAAATTATGCTTCTCAGAATTAACACTTGATTCATCCTTTGTTCTAATGTTTAACACATCAACGACCAACTAAATTTTGTTAAATGTAAGGTAAATCCATTTTAATAATTTTCTTACATTTTTAAAAGATATTGTCTCAACCAAATATTTTTACTTTTTTTCTCCCTATTTTGAAAAGATTCACTTTAAGTGGGTTTGGGGGGTACCAATTATCTAAGGAAAATTGGGGGCCTCTGTAAAATCTTTGATTCATCTCCCTAACCAGCAGGCATATGCACTGAGGGCAGGGTCTTAGATCACACTTTATTAGTAGCCTCTAGATAGTTCATCAAATATAGAACCAAACAGATAGTGGGGACTCACAAATTCAATAAATGTGACAACGAATGACCTCCTGATTGATTGGCTCACATGTACATTTTGCCGTTGAAGGATGGCACTTTTTCCGTTATCAACCCTGACCCAAAATGAGCTGGTATTTGTTCTTCTTAAAATCGTACATTGAAGGCCTATTACAAACTTCCTGCTGAAAGCACGTTCAAAGGCTGGATATGTTTAAAACCAATTCAAGCATGTAAAGTCGTTTTAGGAAATAAGCCCCAGGTCCCAAGGGCTCAGCTGAGGAGGGCCACATTTTAGAACAGGTGTGCCACTTCACTGAGCAGGAATTTGGAAATGTCAAACATTAGAAGCACTTCAGAAACTCCAGCTCAACCTGCCGGAGAGTCACACTTCTGGGCACGTGTCAATAAATGCCTTGCAGAGATGGGCATTTGAGAAAATCTCTCAGCCCTGATTCAAAATTAGTTAAAACAGATCAGCATGGTAAGTTCTTAAAGAAACCATACTTTTTTGGGGGGGGCTTTTCCTATGTCAATTTTACTTCTCAAAAGAAATTCTATTTTTAAAGTGATCATTCAGAAAATTTCCATCTATTACATGATAACTGTAACAGCATCGCATGTCTTAACATCCCTGAATTTCAATCTCTTTCATCTTATCTTGCATCACCGATTGCAAGAGTAAGAACTGGGCTGTTTTCCTTGTCATTATGTTACTTCTATCCCTTTGGAAATTAAAAAGTAACACTACAAACTTGACTGCAAGTACCCTTTAAACTTGGCCCCTTCTGTTAGGACACCAGGCGCTCTGCAGCCCATCAGTCTGTTCTAGGGCAAAGGCAAACAATACTTTCCGTTACAATAACTTGTATCCAGGAAAAAAAAAAACAAACAGGCACTCTGTAGCATACGCAGCATAGCAGCCAGAGAAAAGTTTACTAGCTTTAGCCAATTGGAGGCTGTGGAGCTGGGCCAAATTAGCGTGTTCTTCTCCGCCTCTAGATGAAGTCATGAGTGAAATATGACATTGAACTTATTTTTAAAAGGGAAGAGGCACAGGATAGAAAAGCTAAACTGCAGGAAAGTGACCTGTGCCGAAGAGTACGCGGTTAGGAAGCGTGTGCATGCCTCTAAACCCTGAGTGGTTCTCAGTTTTGTATCCTTCGCCTCCCACTGGGTGGAGTAGGTCTTTTAAGAGCAGCTGGAATGCAGCTCCCCTGATCAGTGTAGCCAGTTGTTGCCCGTCTGAACCTCTGCCAGTCCTAGAGAGCGGTGCTCTGAGCTCGAACCAGAGGGCCACGCTCTGCACCCCTGTCCACCGTCCTTCTCGCCGGAGCCAGAAAGAACGTTCCCACCTGTCCAGCTATGGGGGAGGACGCTGCGCAAGCCGAGAAGTTCCAGCACCCGGGTCCTGACATGCAGCAGGAGAAGCCGGGCAGCTCCAGCCCGGTGCCCTCCTCCACACCGAGCCCCAGCCTGAACCCGGGGAGCACGGAGGAGGCCATCCGGGACAACTCGCAGGTGAACGCCGTCACAGTGCTCACGCTCCTGGACAAGCTGGTGAACATGCTGGACGCCGTGCAGGAGAACCAGCACAAGATGGAGCAGCGGCAGATAAGCCTGGAGGGCTCCGTGAAGGGCATCCAGAACGACCTCACCAAGCTCTCCAAGTACCAGGCCTCCACCGGCAACACAGTGAGCAAGCTGCTGGAGAAGTCCCGCAAGGTCAGCGCCCACACGCGCGCCGTCAAGGAGCGCCTGGAGAGGCAGTGCGCGCAAGTGAAGCGGCTAGAGAACAACCACGCCCAGCTCCTCAGGCGCAACCATTTCAAGGTGCTCATCTTCCAGGTCAGTGCCCCTACTCTCCGCCCACCCAGCTGAGACTCCGCATCCATGATCTCAGTCGCCTGGCTCTCACAGCCATTTTTACATCTGTCCTGCCTGTCAGGGACCGACCACACACACACACACACACACACACGCGGCCCTGTCCCCGCTGCCTTCAGCAGGTGCATGTGAAATCTACAATCTACACATAGGGCTGGGAATTCCCCAGGTCACTGCAGCCTAAACCCAAGGCAGGTGCCTCAGGAGATAGCAGGTCGGGGTCATTTGTCAGGAGCACCTCCATACAGGTTGGGAAGGTGAGCAGGTGCAGGCACACTAGTCAAATTCACTTGTCTCTTTGCATTGTGAACGTGGGGCTCTGACTGCAACTGTTAGCTGGACAGGGCAAATTAATTCACTGGCTGTTTATTAACTCTTTGTGGAAGTGAGGTGATCATGTGAGTTTTCTGTTTTGTTTTTTAATCAAGTCAAATTAATAACTTTTTAAAGCCTCCCTCGGTCCAAAGGTCACCAATGTTTTGGGGACTAACCAAGTATTGAAGATTGATTCCATTAGAGATGAACTAGCTTTCTACTTTTGAGACTCTTTTGGCTACAGCAATCTTGTTGAGCTTTTTTCTAGCAAATGCACTGAAACTACAGAGCATTACTCTACAAACACACTAGATATGCTTCTCGTTGCTCAGAGAGACCACAACTGTAAAGTAAAACAAAAGCAGTGTTATCAGTTACAAAGGCTAGCCTAGGATATTTTCTCCTTCAAATGGCTGCCTTGGAATGAAAAGGCCACTTAATTTTTGTAATGCATCAATGATGCAATTAATGTAGCAAGAGGCTCTTTGGAACAGGGAGATTGCGTGGGACTGTTGTTCCCCCACGAGGTGGGCGTTTGTGAATCCAAGGGCAGCCCTGCCTAACGCTGGAAGCCCTTCCGCCCAGTGGAGCCCAGCCAGCACAGAGCCCAGGAAGCAATTGCCATCCCTGCCCCAGGGCTGTCTCATTGTGACCACGTGAATAGGAGAGGATTTCAGAGCCACGGAGGGGAGAGGCTATAACCAAATGTTTGATTGTGAAAGGCACACAAGAAGAGCCTTCATCTCCCCAAAGAGATTTAGAAATTGGAACTTAAACCGAGGGAGCCTTCTTTTTCTAAATGAATCTGCTCTGCCAATTTAGAACCTAAGCCTCCTTCTCCATAAAAGGAAAGACTCATCTTGCTGCTTTCTTGTCCCCCCACATTGCACTTGATGTTGTAAAGCTTCAGGCAGCTGATGTCCTTCTATACCTTGCAGTCTGTTGCAGACCGGAAATTTTTTAGCTTTTAATGCAAATGGAATAGCTTTTCATGAACCAGATGAACTGAAAAGAGATATGGTAACTGCGCCTTTCTTAAGCCATATAAAATCCTAACTTTATTAGCCTAAAAGATATTATAAATCTCAACTCTCAAGGCATTTCTAGATTAAACACTGATCTCCAAACAAAACCAAACATATACAGACCTGTTTAAATCTGAGTCATCAAAGGAAATTTCCCTCCTTCCAGTATGAATCAAGAGAGATTCTCTCTTGTCCTATCCCTCAGTTAAGGAGGAAAAACAAAAAATTATTCATGTAGTAGAGGAAAATCACAGTAGGTCGGGATCAGTTTTTGTTTTGTTTTGCCACGGAGGATGTTCTGTACGTGTTGGGGAGAGGGATGGAAAAGATACGTGACTAAAAATTTCAAGAGAACTGTAAATCTGACATTTAAAAAAACAACTGTTGGGAACTTAAAGACACGGGCTGCTGCTGAAGCCCTGTCATGGTCTCCTGTTTTGTCACATTGGATTGACAGGTGTGAAATTACAGCCAGAAACGGTAGGAATTCTCCATATAGTGAGGACAAGGTGAAACAGGGGCTCAAGACCAAGGTAGAAGCTAAGAGAATCCAAAGCAATGTGTTCAGGCTCCATTCAGCGCCTCTTAGCAAGCAGCCCCCAAGGACTTTTTTGAAAGAGCAGTTTAGGAGACAAAGAATTAGAGGGGCAAGGAACTGGACCTTTCTTAAGTCATGTAATGTAAGATCTTTTATTAGCCTAAAGGATATCAGAAATATCAACTCTCAAGGCATTGCAAGATGACTATTCTGAAAAAACAAATACAAATGAAGTCCCTCAGTGGAAAAGTTGCTCTTTCTCTTGATCCTTCTTAAAGTAGGGGTTTCTAGGGTAGTAAATTATTACATCCATTATAATTATTATATTATATCCATTATGCCGATGGATATAATAATAACTTGTGTTAGAGAGTAGTCCAGTATAGGGGTTGAGAAAAGATAAATTTTGTCATACAGACACTGGTTCAAATCCTAGTTTCACCACTTGCCAGTTATGTGATCTTGTGCACCTTGTGTAGCTTTTCCAAGCTTTTGTTTCCTCATCTGTACATCTTAATAATATTTGAAAGAGCAAAAGTATTTTGAGCTTTTAATAAGCCCTGCATACTCTGCTAAGTATCTTTCTGTAGTTTATCTCAACTGCACCAATTTACAGAGGAGGATGCTGAGATTCAGAGATACTTATATCTTGTCTGAAACTATTTAGTTAGGCAGTGGTGAGGCTGGGATTTCAACTCATATTTAATTGACTCCAAAGTGTGCGCTCTTAAACATTAGTGCTTCTTCCCTCATATCTCTCTCATAGGGTGAGGAATAAATGGGATAACATATTTTAAATGGTTAGCGACTGTCATGGTGTAAGCTCAAAGAACTGAAGCTCTTCCTGGGTGGATCTGCAATGCATTTGCATGGAGAGGAGGCTATACTTGTGCTTGGTTAGATATATGGCTTTTTAGTAAAAACTGATCTCACCCTACCCAGCATCTTCAAACAGCTATGCTTTTGCTTTTTTAGTTGGGATTTATTAAAAGCTAAACACACACACACACACACACACACACACACACACACACACACACACACACTCCCAACTCCCTGCCATACATTGTATGACAACTACCGAGTTGAAATCAATATTACATCACCACCAGAGCAAAGGAAAGCAAAGCCCTTTAAAAGCACAGGACTCTGCCCAAAGGGCCTACTCTAAATAGACCCTTCTAGTAGCAGCACAGTCTTCACAGTGGGGCACAGGGTAGATGTTTTCTAGACCTGCAGAGTGAGGAGGGTGGATAATGTACCAGGTGCCACTTCAGGTCTCTAAGTTGTTTGTCACTTTCAGTCTACTTGACCCCTATGCTAGACTTTCCCTTACTAAATCCACTGTTTTTCTAGTTTAAGACAAAAAGAATTAACGTAAAAATAGGAGAGTAAAGAAAGAAAATCTGTCACCTGACTGGATCATAGTCAGTCCTACAGTGTTTAGAAGATTATGTTTCCAGTTTGTAAAGTCCTGTTGTGTTCTCCAAAATCTGCAGGGGCTTTTTGGTTGGTTGGTTGGTTGGTTGATCTACTAGATGCTAGTAACACTAGATACACATGAACATTTTTTTTAAATTCTGAAATCTGTCCTTAATTTGTCCTGTTTAAAATATGACATTTATTTATTTAAGTCTGTGCTAAACTTACAACATTGTTGTAGCTGTTAAGCCTCTCATGTCTTAGCAATTACTTCAAATTATAACCAGTAGAATCTAAAACTGGAGAAAATTCATCTCCTTCTGAGCAATAAAATAAATTGTAAAATCCTTGTTAAACTTAGCAGCTTCCCTTTTTATATTTTTTTTAAATAATGGCTTAAGATCAATGTTTGAATTCAAAATACTGTAACAGGAGCCAGTATAAATGAAATAAGACTCAGAGAGGTTGCTGATCAAAAAGAAAATGCTAAAGACTAATAAGACTAATTCTTTGCCTGTAAGTGCATATGTATCTTTTACTAAAAATAAAATTTGTACAAAAATCAGTGAATTTACAGTTAAGAGGAAGTTTTCTCTGTTGATTGAAGAGACTAGAATTTCACAGGTAACTGGCACTGAGGGTGTGATGCCCACTTAAGGCCTCTTGAAGTTCTAGTAATGATTACTTGACAAAGCAGTTTGGGAATGATTTCAAATTCAGGGAACAAAATGAGAGTACTCATGGACAGTTTACACTTTCATCCACATGAAATTGTGAAATTGGGTGAAAAGAGTAAAAGTTAGATGTTTACTGTGGCTACATTCATGGAGAATCAAGCCTATAAATGTGTTCAAATATTCATCATTTGGGTTCCTTTGATGAGAACAGAATTTTAGAAAGGTGCTAAAAGTATAACATCTTCAGAATATTTTTAAATTAATTTTTTTAAAGACTGTATTTATCCAAAGCCACTGCTCTGAAAATCGCTAAATTAGTACAGATTTAGAAGAAATGGGCATATAAATAACCAAAGTCACCTTTATATGACAGCTCGCAATGTTTGTATCACATTGATTAATATTCCCATAATGGGATACTGGTTTTGATGTGCTACTTATCCGGTGCCCTTTAGTTTATGAGATAAACAAAATACTAGTTCTTATTGTTATTATTTACACTTATTGAATGTCAGCACTGCCTCAGGCACTTTAAATGAATAACTGATTATTGTCGGTATTTCTTCAAAAGAATCATTAGTTCTCTCACATATTAAAAAACGAGACTCTATCTCAGATGCAGCCCTTCCAGGTAAATGTTGCCCCTTCTGTTGTTTTGTAATCCATATCTGTTTGAATTGAACAAATGAAAAGCATTCTCCAATGCAACTCAGGTCCTATAGTTTTGATTCTTGCATGAAACAAAGCATGTCTGGCATTTGTACACTGTGAGATCACTTTTGCAATCTGTTAGGCTAGTTTTCGTAGGATTTAGGTTAATATCACAGAATCAAGTATTTTAGAGCTGGAAAGCACCTCAACAATCATTTAGGTTAACCTCATTTTATATCAAATGAGCAGAGGCCCTGAGAAACAAAGTGACTAGCAAGGTTTCATTTTATTAATAATAGAAATTATAGAGTTGAACTATGAAATGAGTGAAAACAAACACTATAATCCCACTATGGCAAAGTTCATGTTTACTGGGTTTTCTACAATAGCTTTTAAATAATTCAGTGTGGTTTGTTTTTTGTTTTGTTTTGTGTTTTTTGTGTGTGTGCAACAAAGAACAACTAAGCAGTGTGATCTTAAAAAAGAACTGAACCCTCTATAACACTGAAAAATAATGAAACTTTTAAATCCTCGAGAATGGGAAAGACTGCTCAGGGATTATAACTAATACATTTTATTCTTATGACTTGCTGATTCCACCAACAGCTGCCTTAGGGGTACATTTCTAATCAATGGTTTTATCCACTTGGCAATCTATACCTCAGAAACACAAACTGGAGAAAACCATCAATGTGTAAAAGAGACCTAAAAATCAGAATGTCAGGTGAGCACAGTTCCATTTTCATAACTAGTATTTAGAGATTATTGGACAAAACATTCCATGGACACAAATTTATGGTCCTCATATCCCTCTAGGATGCCACCACATCCCTGTGGGAATGTAACAGCCTTTGTTATTTTCTTCTAACAACGGGGATGATAAGTTAGTGACAGGAGAACAAACTGCCTGTTCAAGCTTTTAAATGACTTACTGTAGCTTCCTTTTCTAATGCTAGTCATAGAGTCTCCTTCTCTTTTAAAGTGTGTGTATCTATCTATGTGCAAAGAAGATTTGCTTCCATGAGCACCAACCCAAGAAGTACCCAGCATATTGGCCAGTTTCTCTGTGTTGATATCTGCACATAAGACTTGAGACTGTTAGTTCACAAGAATCAGTATAAACAGCAAACAAGCGCAAGTGCAAGGAAAAAAATGCCACTTTTTCAAGAGTTCTTTCCATTCCTTTTCTCTCTTATGATGCAAGCATATCATTCATATATGTTAGAAGTGTACTGATTAATTCTCCCTTCCTTTTTTTTTTTTTTTTTTTTTTTTTTGCGGTACGCGGGCCTCTCACTGCTGTGGCCTCTCCCATTGTGGAGCACAGGCTCCGGATGCGCAGGCTCAGCAGCCATGGCTCACGGGCCCAGCCGCTCCACGGCATGTGGGATCTTCCTGGACCGGGGCACGAACCCGTGTCCCCTGCATCAGCAGGCGGACTCTCAACCACTGCGCCACCAGGGAAGCCCTCCTTTCCTTTTAAAAACCCCTAGGGGTCCTTGTGAAAGGTCAGAACCAGGAGCAGCTGCATCAGTGGGGCTACGTACCTTTTCGAAAATAAATCTGGAGGAAGTGGCATGGACATACATACACTACCAAATGTAAAATAGATAGCTAGTGGGAAGCAGCTGCCTAGCAGAGGGAGATCAGCTCGGTGATTTGTGACCACCTAGACGGGTGGGATAGGGAGGGTGGGAGGGAGGGAGACGCAAGAGGGAAGAGATACGGGGATATATGTATATGTATAGCTGATTCACTTTGTTATAAAGCAGAAACTAACACACCATTGTAAAGCAATTATACGCCAATAAAGATGTTAAAAAAAACTTTTAAAAATAAAAAAATAACTCTATAGGGCAAATAGTCAGCTGCAGCTGGGGGCCTCTCCTGGGTAGAACTATCCAAGGAAGCAATGCAACTCACAAGGGATTCTTAATGCCATGTTAAGGAGTTACAAACCCCAAGTGGATATATGGGTAACTAGCATAGTTAAGTAGTGACAGAATTGAGGATGTATATTTGATCCTCCCCCTTGAAAGAGCCATCAGTCTTAGAATCTGTAAGAGAAAGCAGATCAAAAACATTACAACAGGAGGCTGAAGGCAGGAGTATCACCTCACCTGTAGGCAGGTGAAATATCAAGTGTTTCCATAAGGTATGTGTAATTGGCCTGAAGGAGGACACATGAGCATGTAAGACTGGACACCTGGGGGACAGTGCAGTTACAGAGGAGCCACTGTCTGAAGTTCAAGTTGAATTTCCACCACTATAATCGTTCCTTTATAGTCAAATGCCATGTATACATTTTACTAAAGAATAGAGATTTTGAAGAGTGTCAGCATTTTTCTGCTTCTAAACAAACATTATGGAAATGTAAGTCCCACATGTACTTGGACATTCACAAATTTCTATGTGAAGGGAAAGGGCTTGCTTACCTTCAGGGGAGAACTATAAGAAGTCACAAAATAAACACTGTCCAGTAGACATAACCCAAAATACTGCTTATTAATAAAAATGACAGCAGAAGCATAGCAGTTGGCCAAAAAGGCATATCTCACTTGTTTCCAGTTGTATTAAGACACATCCAACTCATTCTGGATTATGTCTGTTCCTGCTGGGTTTATTTTCATAGTTGGCATCAAAGAGTTCTTATATAAATTTCCCCGACATTGTCTGAAAGAGCTCAATTGGGTTTCCCACCATCTCTTGACTGCCCTCATGTATGCAGTTTGATCTACCAACAGATCACTTCTGATTCACCTGATAATGCACTTTTCCCAAACCTGTCCTCAAAGGACACATGGTGAGAGAGACAAGAGTCTAACACTCAACAGTAACTGTGCTTTTTTAACAATAAAATTTACACTGCATTAAAAATGCAATATTATTGGTTTAATTCTTTTAGAAGTACAGTTAATATGGACATCTTTTGTTGCGGTTGAAGAAAGGGAAATTATCAGGGTAATCAACAGTAAGCAAAGGTAAACCTCTGATTAACCTGAGATTATACTACACAAAATGCACCTCTCCTCTAGTAACCAAAGCTTATTTTTAATTTTCCACCTGACTTTCTGCCTTCTTTACTGAGGACTTTTTTTTGGCGGTACGCAGGCCTCTCACTGTTGTGGCCTCTCCCGTTGCAGAGCACAGGCTCCGGATGCACAGGCTCAGTGGCCATGGCTCACGGGCCCAGCCGCTCCGCGGCATGTGGGATCTTCCCGGACCGGGGCACGAACCCGTGTCATCTGCATTGGCAGGCGGACTCTCAACCACTGAACCACCAGGGAAGCCCTTTACTGAGGACTTTTAATAACGTTTTACGTTTTACGTTTCTTCCTTTCCTGCAAGCAACTCCTGTCAAACCTTCCCAACCCTCTTGTCAAACCCCAGAAGTAATTTTGCTTCTGGACTAATCATCAGAGCCGTAGCTATTTCTGCAGTCTGCCCCTCTTTTAGTAATGCTCATCCACTGAGAATAAAATCCTTCCTTAAAAATGGAAACTGCTGAGCCCCTTAGGCCTTGTTCTCCTCTTTTCCCAGTGGCAGCAGCAGTCAGCAAATGTCCTTCTAGACACAGAGCTAAGTCCATTCTTTTGCAGTGCCCGACACAGGGGCAGTCTCCACTCTAGCCCCCCTCAGGGCTGTCTTAGAAAGCCTCCTCACTCAACATGCACTCATTCAACAAATAACTGCTGAGCTGTCGGGGACTACCCTAGGCGCGGGACTTAACGGTGAACAGGAGACAGAAGTTCCCACCCTCACAGGGAATACACGCCAACGAAAAGGAGGCAAGTCAAGACTTGAAGCGCGGCAGAGTTGCCCTCTGTAAAGGTCCATGTCATAAGTTATTCGTGGGAATCCCGTGCAAATTTCAAGTTTTTACTTTATCTTTTATACTGTGTTTCTGACATTCTGTGATATTCAAAATGGGAGTAAGCTTTGGGAAACGGAATTTGGGATTTCTTAACTCTACCAAGGATTCTATTTAACCAGACGTGCTGCTTTTTACTCTACCCAAGACTTTGTTTCTAACCAATTTATGGAACTCATACTCTGTTATGAGTATGTGTGTGTAAGGGGGGGACATGGGGCTGTATCTTTTCAGAGAGTATTGTAATTATACTATTTGGTGATTAATGAGGAGAGGGATTTTTAAGTTTCTCTATATTAAAACATTGTTCACTTAGTCTTTGTAGTGAGAAGTTGAAAGTATACAGGTATACCCTTAGAACATATTTTTGATCACTACCCCAATTTTACTGACTTTTCAGTCAATCAAAATTGCAAAATAAGAAGGGAAGTTCTTACCCATTAACATAAACTTTGCATGAAGTTTAGCTCCCAAATAGACTTTTTGTTTGTTTGTTTTGTTTTTGAGCTTTTATTTATTTATTTAATTTATTATTATTTTTTTTAACACATAGACTTTTAAATTCACCAAATCCAGTTATTTTTCAAACTGAAAGTTTACTGGGCAGGTAACATTGAGGCTCTGCTTGAAGCCCGGCTGGCAGTGGGCTCTGGAGCCTGGCCCACCTTGGCATTCTTGCAGAACTCCTAATACCCTTGGGAGTGCAGTTTGAAAGCTGCTAATCTGGGTCAAATCCTCTTGTTCACATTTGGAAGACACTGAGACCCAAGGAGATTAAGCTATTTGCTGAAGGCCTCAGAGCCATTGAGCAGTACAGAAAGAACTGAGACTCAGGCCTCCTGTCACATGTTCTTTCCACTGTGCCATTTCTTCCGATGAAGATGTGAAGGCACTTTGCTAGCTGGCTCTCATTTTCCTGTATTTAAAGAAAAATATAAAAATCAAAGGGGGGCTTCCCTGGTGGCACAGTGGTTGAGAGTCCGCCTGCCGATGCAGGGGACACGGGTTCGTGCCCCGGTCTGGGAAGATCCCACATGCCGCGGAGCGGCTGGGCCTGTGAGCCATGGCCGCTGAGCCTGTGCTCCGCAACGGGAGAGGCCACAGCAGTGAGAGGCCTGCGTAACAAAAAAAAAAAAAAAAAAAAAAAAAAAAAAATCAAAGGGATTCCTATGCTGTGTGACCCAAGTCTATCTGAGTTCAAATCTCCCTGCTTCGCTACGCTGGAGAACCATCCCCCTTGCACTCTCTGGAGGCAAATTTTCAGGCTCTGCTCCCTGAGGCAGAGGGAGAGGCAGATCGTTGTACACCCAGAAACTGGAGAAAGAGGTGTGCTGGGAATAAGGGGAGGGTGCACAGATTCCTGAGTTTGCCTCTTCACTCTTCACCCTAGGTGGAGGCTGAAGTACTCCTGCCCAAGGAAGCCCTATTTAACAGAGAGGCTTGATAAGCTATGCCTGGCAGCATGATTCCCCCTTACTACTCCAGAAATGGCCGTAGTATACCATCTCTCCTTATAATGCCCACAAAGGACATTCTAAACACAAGCCTTCGTGAGTGGGTCCCCAGTAAGGCTGGCCCTTGCTTCTCTTACTCCAAAATTAGGTCATTAGAAAAATTAGTGTGCATTTTAAAACAGATACCAAGGTTGACCATGCCTTTACTTTTGACTTCTACTTGGGGAGGGAACCTGATAGAGGCTTTACCTGGTGCCTGACACTTAAGGAAAAGATGGGGCAGGGGAGAGAACTAGGAAGTCCTCATCTTTTATCTTCTAACTTGACCTCCAGGCTCTTTTGCAGTGGGATTTTGGCAGGAATAGAGCCTGAGCGTATGAGAGAGAGGCCCTCTGGGTTCACAGTAACTTACTTTAGCTCCTTTATCTAGGCAGCTTCCTTGTCTTGTCTGACCCACAGCCCACTTCCCTCCCTGCCTGTCACTGATAGAGCCCTTGCCAGATGCCCTCATAATATTCCCAAGAGGCAGCCGTTGGCCTTATCCAGCCTAAGTGGAATGACTTGATCAGTTTAGAATTAACTTTTCATATTCTAGAAAACCAAAGCCACAGACCTTTGGTTTCTGTCATGCCAAAAAACACATACCCAGAAATTACAGCAGTTCAGGACTATTTGTGAAATGTGTTATTAATGTGAAATTTACATTGTCCATCTTTTCAGGAAGAAAATGAGATCCCTGCCAGTGTGTTTGTGAAAGAGCCAGCTTCCAGCCTAGCAGAAGGGAAGGAAGAGGAGCATGCTGATGAAAACAAGTCCCTGGAGGAAACTCTGCACACAGTGGACCTCTCGTCCGATGATGAATTGCCCCATGACAAGGAGGCCCTGGAAGACAGTGCAGAGGAAAAGATGGAAGAAAGCCGGGCAGAGAAAATAAAAAGATCCAGTCTCCGGAAAGTGGATAGCCTCAAGAAAGCATTTTCTCGCCAGAACATCGAGAAAAAGATGAACAAGCTGGGGACAAAGATCGTATCTGCAGAGAGGAGAGAGAAGATTAAGAAATCTCTCACTTCCAATCACCAGAAAACATCCTCAGGGAAAAGCTCCCCCTTCAAGGTCTCTCCCCTCACTTTCGGTCGGAAGAAAGTCCGAGAGGGAGAAAGCCCTGCAGAAAATGAGACCAAGTCAGAAGACATGCCTAGCAGTGAGGTGCCCAATGACCACGAGGAGAGCTCATTTGCGGAGCGTCTTTCCGAAGCATCCCTCACCAGCGTACTGGTGGAAGGGAAGAGCACGGAGGGGGATGCTGGGAGGGCGGCCTCAAGAGGGAGTGACTCGGCCATGGACAGCAACATCGACTTGACTATTGTGGAAGATGAAGAAGAAGAGTCGGTGGTCTTGGAACAGGCACAGCAGGTGTGCTATGATGGAGGCTACGTGCTAACCTCCCACGAGGCAGAGCGCTCAGATGAGGAGCCGGTGCAGCCAGCTGTGCTCCAGGTGGACCAGACCGCCTAAAGGCACAGCGCTCTGTGCCCAGCCTGTGCTTTCAGTTAAGTGGGTAACCAGAGCCTAGAAACAAACTCCTGTACATCTCCAGCACGCCCCACTCACACCGTGTTACTGTCCAGGTAGTCATCATTTACTACACAGTAGGCGCACACACGTGCCCGAGATTTACTATGAAGGCAACCTGTCAGGGTCTACACTTCTAATTTACTCTTAGGTTCCATTTCTGTAGTTCTCCAAGACTGCCCAGAAGAAGAAATGGAGCAGTCAAAAAACACTGATCAGTTTGGCTAAGTCAGATACATCAGAGGCTACATAAGATACTAATCATGAAATGTGATTAATTTTTTGTCATTCCAGAAGCTTGCTGAATAAGCGTACCACTAATATATTGAATTTCCATAGAATTCTGTGAATCTATATTCTTTAAGTGTGTGATATATAATATACATATGTATTTAAGCTAAAGAGATAACTACTTTATGTTTCAAGAAGAAAACACTTTTCTTAAAAGGTAAAAGAGAAAGTTGGCTATTTACTTAGTAGAAAACATTGTTAATTGAAAGACTATAATGTTCAGCTAACGAAGTAAGATATGTAGAAAAGTTGGGACTATTAGAAAAAGAAAACTAAGGAGAAGTTGGAAAATAAAAGAAACAGGAAACAAAGAATGGCAAAGAGAATGAAGACAGAGAAAAAAGCATGTGCTCAAAAGTAAAATATTTACAATATTAGTTCAAGTATTTACTCATATAACAATGCTGAAGAAATTCATTTATCCTAGAATCATATGTTATATCTTCACAATATTTTTATTTTCTAATGTTTTCAAATAGTCTAAAAAAACATTTTACTGTGTTAAAGCTGCATTTTTTTTCTTAATAAAAGACATTACAAATATTTCCCTAAGGAAGTTCAAAAGGATGTCTCTTTAACATTGGAATGAACATAAATCTTCAAAATTAATTAATACATACTGCCTTTTGTAGGAAGTTGGATCGTACTATTCTTTAATGTTTTCCAAATTTGAAATAATCCTTACACTTCAAATGATGTAATGTAGGTTTGTAACATGTTAGAATCAACAGGTCTGGGAAGGGAAAGAATCAAGTTTTCCTTTTTTGTACATAACGGTAATTTCATTCCAGGTCATATTTTATTTATATATTAATTTCACAGAATATTAATATGTTTCTCAACTTCTTAAAGCATGCTAGTGTTTATGTGTATGTGCACATTTACTCAGACAGGGTAATTTTTACTACTGCTAACATTATACTAAAATATTGCTTTATTTTTAATTACAGAATGGTAATGTTTTGAGAAAACTATTACAGTTTAAAGACAGTTGTACCAGAGAGCAAATGCCCTACCTTTAGTATGTACCACTCATTATAAGTAACCTTACAAATACAGCTAATCTAAAACAGTATTAACAAACTATGCTTTGCCTTATAAAAGGGATAGGATTAACAAATGTATTGATGGCATAACTGATACAGCTGTGTCCTTATTTTGCAATAATGTACCCCAAATATTAGATTGTTGAACTAACAATGGCTGTGTTAAAGAAGAGTAAATAAACCTAAAACTAAAAAGTACATAACAATGTCAGTTTCTTGGCAGAAAACTTTAAAAAAAGCAGAAAGAATTGATTATTAAACTCTCCTCCAAATGTAGCCATAATGTTGATTTTTTATTCTTGATTTCCCCTATTAACTCGGCTTTCTTTTTTCCCCAATCTCATTTAGAAATCCAAGTCTCATTCTTCAAGTTTAACTTTCTTGACATCACCTTGCCAGCTCTGGAGAGCATCTGAATTTACTGTAGCAGCTTGATGAATCTGATAGTTCCA
This sequence comes from Mesoplodon mirus, assembly GCF_964341445.2. Taxonomy (NCBI): domain Eukaryota; kingdom Metazoa; phylum Chordata; class Mammalia; order Artiodactyla; family Ziphiidae; genus Mesoplodon; species Mesoplodon mirus. The sequence continues at coordinate 43,410,133 of NC_138984.1, forward strand.
TCCACATTTTTATTATTTTGTACCAGACCTTATAATACCTTAAATAGCCCTGAAAACATGAATGTATTGAACTGTATGTTCAGTTTATTCACACAGATACACCTTTGTCTTCTACAGTGCCATCCAGTTGGTAGAAGACTAAATTTCACTCAGGGCCCTGAACGTGCCTGTTTAACCTTTACAAAGTTGCTGTTACTTTTTTGCAGTCAAGGAGTTGGGCCATCCAGAGCTAATGCAAGGTTTACATTTCCTTTTCAAATGTTATTTGTTCCTAGAAACTATCTGCGTGTCAGGCATCTTTTTAGATTTGACGGACAGACATTTATCCTCTGTTCCTCATTTGAAACATTACGATCCTAACCAGTGGAACAAAGAATTAAGCCAGCTAATTGTTGGAAAACACATACTGTAGGGATTAGAGAGAGCAGCAGTTGTGGAAATGAAAACGAGTTATTCTGTTTATTGTTGAATTATTTGTATACTGGCAAGGCTACAAAGTCCCCAAATTAGTTATGTCTTCTTCATACCCACCCAGTAACCCATTCTTAACTTTATGTGCCTGGAGCTCAAGAACTGGATTAGTTTTCCCCCAAAGATTATACATTAATAAGCACTGAGATCATTATCTTAGAAATATAATTCAGGAACAAGAAGGGTCTATTACACAGATCACAGATCTCACAGAAATAGAGCAGCGATGTCATTTTTCTGTGAGATTTTATTTTTAAAATATATAGACATATGTATTTCAACAGGAATATTTTCTTCTTTCCCCTTCTACTTATGAATCTAGTACATGGTTGAATTTCTTTTTATACATGAAAATAAAAGACCCACACTAAGGCCAGTTCTGCACAAAATAAATATTTTTTTCTTACATTTATTGTAAGATGAAAGCCCAAAATGTTTCTGCTTTTAGCAATGCTCATGCAGAAGAACAAGGTTTGAACCTCCTGCGTTTCAGTTCACTATCAGGAAACTAGAAGCTCTGACATAGCCAAGCCACTAGTGTAAGTAAAGGTTATAATGAAAGTCATTTCCTACATTAAGACACTAATGCCCAAACCCAGTTAATTCTTGCTCAAAAGTTTGTTTACTGCCCTACGGCCCAAGTCTAAGTGATTTTATGTTGGAGATTAGGAGTATGAGGAATTGAGGTAAGGGTGGCAATCATTATTAACAGTTCCATAGCAACCACAAGTCTTTTCCTAAGACTGCAAGACTGTGACACTGCAAAACAAGTTTCAGATAAAACTGGCACTGAACCTTTGTATTCTGCTTGATCTGGGTGTTGAAATAGACACTTCTGAAGCCAGGACCTCATTCCTAAAGGGAACAGGCAGTAACTCACATTATAAAGATACATTCTTCTTTTTTTTTTTTTTTTTTTTTGTGGTACGCGGGCCTCTCACTGTTGTGGCCTCTCCCACTGCGGAGCACAGGCTCCGGACGCGCAGGCTCAGTGGCCATGGCTCACGGGCCCAGCCGCTCCACAGCATGTGGGATCCTCCCGGACCGGGGCATGAACCCATGTCCCCTGCATCGGCAGGCGGACTCTCAACCGCTGCTCCACCAGGGAAGACCCCTTCTTATTTTTGTTTTAACCATTGCATTATCCTGTAGTATTTGAAACTCTAAAATTATCTTTAACTCTCCACACAAACTGCCCCAATTACGAAACTACACCTTTAGCAAGACAGCTTGATATTCATACTCTTAAAGACTTTCCACTGTAAAACCAATTCAGTAAATATTTACTGAGCAATACAACCATCTGTCCTTCCCACTTGGAAATTCGTAGTGCCCAAAGCAGGAAGACACAAGCATGGGGGAGAGAGAACAACATTTCTGATATCTTACTTTATGCCAGGCTGGGCACGCCAACGGTCAGGAGTACTGTGTACCTACCACATGCTAGACACAAACATTATCTCGTATAATCCAATGAATCCTATTAGAAAGGTACTGTTTTTACACCTGAGACTTTTGATGAGGGGAGCGAGGGAACTCCAGAGTTCTTAACCACTCTAAGTTCTCACTCATCATGTTACAATTTAACTATTTTTCCCTTGAAGGTCACAGAGTTAAAAGACTTGTCCAAGTTCACGTAACTATTGAGTGTCAGGGTCAGTGCTCAACCCCACTCTGAAATCCATGCTACTGCCAAAACAGGACTCCTAATTGTATCACCCAACTGTTCACTATGAATCACTTTATAAGCTCCCTGATGGCATGGTATTAACTTCATTTTATCGCGCCGTATATAGCATCACATAGAGCTGCACTTTGCAAATGATTTTAATGATTGTCATACTAATGCTAAGAAAAAACAGCTCACGATTCTTGGGGAGCCACAGAGAGACTATTATTTGGGTCTGCTGAGGCCACAGAGGGGCTTCTCAGCTCCTTGGCATTGTCCATTGTCAGTGGCTGCAGGGTTCACTGTGGGGCACGGTTTAATAAGCGCAAGCTGTCAACAGAGATAGATACTAGAATCAGCTAATTCAAAGATGGCACAAGAAGTCTGCCTCAAACTCTCCAAGTTAAAGGAGTCAGATTCCTGTGTCATGCTAGAGAAGCTGCTTTATCCTGCCTGGATACATCCTCTCATAGGCTGAAAATACGAGCAAATGGCAAATCAGCATGGGATGGGAGACGTGTGGGTGTTTGGGAAGTAAGGTGAACCGTGACGATATGGAGACCTGGCCTTTGAAGATGATTCCTGCAAAATCGTCCAGCTGTCTTCTCAAGGTAAAAGAGGAGCGACATCAAGCCAATGCTGGTGCCTCCATTTCTGTGGGCAAGCAATCAAAGAAAACCCTCCAGGCCAGTCCTCGTTCATCAGGATGTATGCTGCAGTCAGTGGCTTCTTCCAAGGGCTCAGGCAGTGGTCACAAACTCAAATGCCTGAAGGGCTCACATAGAAGTAACATGGTTCGAGGTGGTGGCAGCGATTGTGGTAGGGCAGTTACAAGTGGGCCGTGGCCTCTCTTATGGGACACCTTCATCCTTCACCAGCCTGAAGGTGGCGCATTTGCTAATTCCCAGAAAGCGATGGTACATTCTAGGAGCCACTCTGAATTGTGGTAAACTGGCATCTACCACCTAACTCCATTTGCCATGTGAGAAGTCAGGCCCAAAGCTTCACCTTCTTCTAAGAAGAGCCAAAATTCAGATTTCTTTTCTACATGAAAATCTCCTGGCTTTTAATTTCGGGCAACTAGCTCAAATCATTTTCATCACTGTTTGAGCCAACTGGAACTGTCTGCTGGCATGTAGCCTCGGCACAGGCCATCAGTTTCTGACCCCTGGTCTGTAAGTGAACACTCTTGGGTTTTCCTTCCCCACCTGGAGGCACAGACATGGGAATAGAAAGCTACTAACAGGATTGGATTTGCCTTGAGCAAAAGCAGAAAATTTTTCTTAGGGAAATAGAAAATGCAAAAATACCCTTGCCAGAACTTGTAAGAAATTTTCTCTTGCCACTTACTGCATCTGTGAAAAGATTCCTGTTAATGCTGCATAGTCAGTGCACTGAGGAGACAGTCACCAATCACACTGAAAGGTGGTTATATGTTCTCTAATGGGATAGAACCACTTCCTGTTATTAGCAGCACTACCTACCTGTGGGTTACCTGCAGAGCCCCTGGGTGCCAATGGGACTGGTATTTTGTTGGTGTAAACTGAGCATATAATGTGACTATTCCATTTCTATGTTCCAGTAGAAAAGTACCTACTCCTATCAATAACCTGGAGGTCCTACAGATGACAAAAAGCAAGTCTGCACCCTGCTCTGCTGTATTTCATAGCGAAATGGCCAGCGACACTCCCGTTCTTCAACTCCTTATATTGTTAGTAATGAGGTACTAAAGCAAAAGAACACAGCTCAATTTTCTGGATGCTAAATGGAGACTTCAGAGCTCAGAGCTGGGGAAAAAAAAACTGATACCGATTTAGCACAAGGGGCAAGATGTCCTTTGTTAAGGAGAAACTTTATGCTTGCAACCACTTTAAGCTCTGTGGAAGCACATGGATTAGCTGTGTTCTCCAAGGTCCAGTGCAGGTCAATTGTATCCAGAACCCCAATGACATGCAGAGAAAGGCAGTGTATTCTGAGGAATGTGCCCTTATTTGAAACATCAAATGTCCTAGGAACTTTAAATCAATAATTTTCAATTCCTACGTAACAAAAGCAAGCCCCCACGCCTTCCCTCTCAGGATGGATGGAGAAAAGGAATATCTTAGCTTATGGGACTGCCCCAAAAATTAACCAGAGAAAGGGAGACTGATGTACCTTGGGTGTAATTCCATTATCTCTTTAGTTCTCTCTCTTTTTTCTTTCTACTATCACTCTTTTTATTGTCAGAGACCAAAAGGTATTTTCCAACTACCTTGTAGCTAGACTTTTCAGAGATTAAACAAAATTAGTTAGGCCTGAATTATCCAATAACTGCAGGGTGTTTTTGTCTGCTAGAAACATTTCCCCAATAAAGGTATCCATTTTATTAACATTTATTGGGCATCTATATGTGCCAGGCCCTGTGCTGGGTCTGTGGATAGGACTGACAAGAGAAGAGTCTTTGCCATCTAGGAACTTTCTATCTAATGAGCAAGGGGAAAGCGCCGGGAGCCCCCTACAGAAAGAATTAGAATTTACAGAAGCAAAGCAAGAGGGAACAAATAATCTGCAAGAAAAATAAATCTTCAGCCTCAAGGAAACTGTTATTTGAGAAATAGTCGCACAAGATAGTTAATGGAGATCCTGTAGCTCTGCTGTGTAACATACCATAAATTTCCAGAATGGAGATAGAAGGAATCTAAACAGTACAAAGTACAGTTGTGTGGATGTAAAGAATACACAAGAGTAGAGATTTCTCTGTTCTGAAGTGTGAAACAAAATGGTGGAAGGGAGACTCTGAGTGGAAGAAAACCTATAGTCTTTAAAAACGCAACACTGACAGCAAGCACATTCATTTGTTTTAATTCGCAAGTAAGTATTGAGCACATACTGTATACCAAGACTTGTGAAGGTACTGGGTTCACTGGTTCACTGCAAACCAAAAAGACATACCCTTCCCTCCTGCAATCCCAATGTGCCCTGGAATAAACTGCGTGTTTAGTCACTCTCTTGGCAAAAGTTTTCAAATTCATTTTGTTTTGGGACTTTGGTTTGTTTGTTGAATTTTAGGGAATTTTTCTCTCGTGGAAACACATCGCTGCTTTCTGTTATATAGTATCTTTGCTAGGATGAGACAGGAATGAGTAATTAAAAATACACAATAGAAATCAATGAGAAAATTTGACTTACTTTAGGTAAAGTAATTTTACATCCAACTTTGAACAAGTACATGGTCTCCTTAAAAGAAGAGTTGTTTTTTAAAAATAATACTTCCTAAGATTTTTTATTTAATTAAACAATTATTAAGTAGGGAGAAATGGTCCATAATCCTAATGCCCAGATAATCCCTGCTGTACATGGTTCGATTCAATGTACTGTATCACAAGGCTGAAATCAAGATATCTCATCTGGAGGCTCTGGGGAAAATCTGCTTCCAAGCACATTCTTGTTAGCAGAATTCAGTTCCCTGCATTCAGTTGTAGCATGGAAGTCCCCACTTCCTTGCTAACTGTCAACCCGGGACTGCTCTCAGCTCCTAGAGGCTATTCACATTCCTTACCCTGCAGTCCCCTCCATCTTCAAGCCAGCAATGGCACATCCAATTCTTTAGTGTGCTTTGAATCTCTGACTGTTTCTTCTTCTTTGAGCAGCAAAAAAAACCTCTCAGGCTTTATAGGTCCTCCTGTGATTCAGTCAGGACCACCTAGATAATCTCTCTTAAAGTAAATTATACCATGTAACATAATAAAATCGCAAGAGTAAAATCTATCATATTCACAGATGTGGGGATTATGCAGGGTGTGTCCTCCAGGGAGGTGGTAAATCTTGGGTCCATGTTAGAATTTTGCCTACCACATAATGGAACACAGTAAGGGAATTCAAATGATGCAAAAAGGTTTCAAATGGAAATTAAAGAAGTTAGCCTTTTCCCACTTCTCCGAACACTATACTCTGATGATAACCATGGTCAAAGTTTTCTTATGTATTCTTCCAGGAAAAAATATAAAAGATATATATGTATATTTTCTCTTTATATTTAAATAATCAGGATCTTGTTGCACCTAACTTTTCTCATTTAATCTCTCTGGTGCTCTTTCCTTAGTTGCAAATATGGATCTACATTATTCTTTATCACAGCTACATAGAAGTAGCTTTTTATTTTTTAATAGTCATAAGAATAAGCCAAGTGATCAAGAATGAATCATCCCTAAAACCAAGACAGATTATTTATTACCTCAAGGATTTTCAAATGGTGGACAGAGTCTGCATCAGACCCATTGTTCTACCTGAAACACCTACTTCTCTTAGAGCAGATGGGTTCCTCAGGAGTCCCTATTTTGGAAGAGAATCAAGTAATTTTTCTCCAAAGTAAATTTAAATAATAACTTCTGGAGGAGGTGATCTATTTAGATACAAAAGTGTTTTGACAGAATGTCCACACATGTGAAGGAAGGGTACCAAAAAAGAAGAAGAAAGAAAAGAAGGAGGAGGAAGAAGAAGGAGAAGAGGAAGCAGGGAGGGGGAACAGAAGGAAGAAAATAGAAAAGCAGAATAAATCAGTTAAAACTAAATTGAAGTCAGGAATTTTTCTATGCTTCAGAACAAGAATAAAGTTCCACCCTGTGAGCCTTACCACATCCTTTCTCCATAGCAACACCAAAGAAATAAAAAGCACTTTATTTCTTTTTTCCACAAAACATGCATTTCTTTCTAATTATTGTCATTCTAAAGTTCTTAAACTACAGTGTTTGATCTATGGCTTTAGAATACCAATTTTTCATATCTGCCTTCTAAGTACAAAAAGACGAAGAGACTTCCACTACCTTTCATTGTTCTGTGAATGGGACCAGACATTAAAAAATAGATTTACATTACTATTCTTAACTTGCAACTCTTGAAGTGTCCACAAAATTCATACATTCCATTTTTTTTTCTACTGAAGTGACAAGCTATTCTGCTTTCATCAGTTTAAATGAAAACACAGTAAGCAATAATAATGGCCCCAATTTCCATGAGTGTTTTCTCTGTGTGAAGCATCCATGAGCCAAAAGTTTCTCCTCAGAGCTTGGTCCACTGCTCTGAAATGTAGATGGACTATTAAACCTCATGTGAATGCTTAAGAATTTACATTAACTTTTGAAGAATGTGTCATGTGCTCTTAAAAGCTTAGAGTTCTTCATCTCCACTGCAAAGAGATGTCCTAAAAACACATCTTTACAGGTTAACTACTGGGACATGGAAAAGCGAACTTTAGTAGTAACTTACCAGCAATTTAAGAACAAACCCTTGTATGAGGCAACTGCTAGAGAGAGAAATGCAACAGAGAAGCTATGAGGAAATCCCATACTTCCCTTAAACCCAGACAAGCAGAGACCCTGTCCTGTGCCTGCTCCTCAGGGAGTCCTATGCCTTAAAGAACATTCCAAGAAATATTCTAAGTTTCCGTCTGGTGTGATCAGAAAGGAAGACTCAGGTCAGATAAGGACCCTTGTGGGCCCCAGGCTCCATTTCTCCCCTTCAAGTGCTGTCTAAACCTCTAACCCATGCAAGGGGTAAACCAGATGCCCCAAAGAGCCTTCAGGAGGAAAATACTCCTAGCTAGCAGAGTATTTCTTTAATGAAGACATGAGAGTATGAATGAGATTGGGCCTCTGGAGTAGTGCTGACATGCTGATATGGGGAAACCCACATTTCTGAGGGACACAAGAAAAGTCCAGTGCTCTGGGATACTGATGGTATACTACCAACCCCTGGGCTGGAGCCATGCATGTGGGCTGGTACAAAAGCTTTTAGGATAGAGTGCCACCTCCAACCTACAGCACCAAGGGAGCAAGGTGGCAGCAGGGGTCCTTCACCCAGGGCCATCACTCCACTTCCTCCTCAGGTTCCACATCATGTGTCAGGCTCCTTCCCCAGGGTTGCCTTACCCTCCCCAAACACTGCAAAGAGTTTTTGAGCCCTTTGTTCCCCTATGACCAGAGATTCTTCCAATCCATGTCATCTCTTGCTTTACAGCATGTGTTGATGTTATTCCCCACTAAGCTGGTCTTAAGCCATGCTGGACAAGGGATGGACATTTCTTATACAAATGGAACCACTTTTCTTGTCCCTATCTTCCCACTGGTGAAAGTGGTAGAAGGCAGGGGTATAGCCAACACTGAAAGAGATCATATTCTAGGAATGCTGTGGTCACCACCTAAAGAGTTCAAGAGAAGGCATAATTGAAGGATGTATCATTCCATGTTTATGCTATAAAATTCTGAACACTAAATTTGACATGACCAGAAAACAACTTATCATTCACATTTCCTGCATATACTAGATAAGACTTGCATTTGTGATCATCATCAGAAAAGCACAGCAAAACCTTTGAGACAGTCCTGGGAAACCAGTGATCATGGCATGATGGATGATGTAGACTCATGAGTAATGATGTATCCAGTCTTAAATAAATGGTATTAGAAACCACAGAGGCAAGAAGGTCTATATTGTTTCAATTAAAACAGTCTGAAAAGCCACTGCATTGTGAACAATAACAGTATTGCTACCTTTTTCCTCACATAGTGGGAGATATGAAATTAGCCAGGAACCATGCAGTTGACAATAAAGAACAAGAAGAAACAGCACCTAGGTACTAGCCCCTGTGAAGATTCTTTACATGCAATGACTGGACAATAAACAAATGTGTAAATAGCTCTACTTTATCCATTATTCTGAAGCTTGATTGAACATTACCATACCTTATATAGGTCCATGAATTTTATAACACTTTTTTAAATCAAAAATTTTTTTATAGACAGAGACTCTACAAAAAAAATTTTGCCTGAGGCCCACTACATCCTAGGGATGGCCCTGTGGAAAACTCCTAAGGAAGGGGAGCAGGTAACTTGTCAACATACAATTCCATCCTTTCTCAGTACAGCTACAGTAGATTTCACATTATATGGTTTGAGAATCTGAACAACTTAGCAAATATTTTATATACACAATGAAATAAATATCACGATGTGTTGCAAAGGCTTGGGTATTTATGCATTTTGTGTGTGCAGCTACCATGCTTTTGTATTTTTTTTCCTGTTTGAAGATAGTTCTCAATTAACCAAATGTGGTTTATTCACTTAGTAAGTTAAATGTTTTATTTAACTTACTAAGTTAAATAAAGTTTATTTAAGTTAAATGCATAAAATAAATGTTTTATTTCTGGACTGTCTGACCTCCAACACTGAGTATTACTAGATGACCTCACTGTGTCAACAGTCGGTAGAAACTCAGAGAATGCAAATTAATTTGATGTTAAACATTTTAATTATGAAAGAAAATCTGCTCTAACAATGAAATAAATGCATGTAAACATATCAGATGACTTCTGAAGTATTTATCTCTTGGATTATCTTTGCCATTTTTATGAACATATATAGTTGAGGCTTAACTATTTTAAGGCTTCCATTATAACAATGATCTTTTATTCCATGTGCTCCCATATTTGTGTCCACAAAAATAATTAATTATTCATAGGTGATTAACCTGCCTTAATGACTTAAAAACCACTACTCTATTCAAACAATTACTTCACCAAACTATCAAAAGAGATTGATAGTGAAATTCTAGTTCCAGTTCAAGAAATCATGGTTTATTTCCAAAAATGGGCAAGAAAGAATTAGGAAAGGAAGTTTTTTTAACATCTTTATTGGAGTATAATTGCTTTGCAATGGTGTGTTAGTTTCTGCTTTATAACAAAGGGAATCAGCTATACATATACATATATGCCCATATCCCCTCCCTCTTGCATCTCCCTCCCACCCTCCTATCCCTCTGGGTGGTCACAAAGCACCCAGCTGATCTCCCTGTGCTATGCAGCTGCTTCCCACTAACTATCTATTTTACATTTGGTAGTGTATATATGTCCATGCCACTCTCTCACTTCATCCCAGCTTACCATACCCCGTCCCCGTGTCCTCAAGTCCATTCTCTACGTCTGTGTCTTTATTCCTGTCCTGCCCTTAGGTTCTTCAGAACCATTTTTTTCTTTTTTTTTTTTTTCTTTAGATTCCATATATATGTGTTAGCATATGGCATTTGTTTTTCTCCTTCTGACTTACTTCACGCTGTATGACAGACTCTAGGTCCATCCACCTCACTACAAATAACTCAATTTCATTTCTTTTTATGGCTGAATAATATTCCATTGTATATATTTGCCACATCTTCTTTATCCATTCATCTGTGGATGGACACTTAGGTTGCTTCCATATCCTTGCTATTGTAAATAGAGCTGCAATGAACATTGTGGTACATGACTCTTTTTGAATTACAGTTTTCTCAGGGTATATGCCCAGTAATGGGAGTGCCAGGTCATACGGGAGTTCTATTTTTAGTTTCTTAAGGAACCTCCATACTGTTCTCCATAGTGACTGTATCAATTTACATTCCCACCAACAGTGTATGAGGGTTCCCTCTTCTCTATACCCTCTCCATCATTTATCGCCTGTAGACTTTTTGATGATGGTCATTCTGACTGGTGTGAGGTAATACCACATTGTAGTTTTGATTTGCATTTCTCTAATGATTAGTGATGTCGATCATCCTTTCATGTGTTTGTTGGCAGACTGTATATCTTCTTTGGAGAAATGTCTATTTAGGTCTTCTGCCCACTTTTTGATTGGGCTGTTTGTTTTTTTGATATTGAGCGAAATAACCTGCTTGTAAATTTTGGAGATTAATCCTTTGTCAGTTGCTTCATTTGCAAATATTTTCTCCCATTCTGAGGTTTGTCTTTTCATCTTGTTTATGGTTTCCTTTTCTGTGCAAAAGATTTTAAGTTTCATTAGGTCCTATTTGTTTATTTTTGTTTTTATTTCTATTTCTCTAGGAGGTGGTTCAAAAAGGATCTTGTTGTGATTTATGTCATAGAGTGTTCTGCCTATGTTTTCCTCTAAGAGTTTTATACTATCTGGCCTTACTTAGGTCTTTAATCCATTTTGAGTTTATTTTTGTGCATGGTGTTAGGGAGTGTTCTAATTTCATTCTTTTACAAGTAGCTGTCCAGTTTTCCCAGCACCACTTATTGAAGAGACTGTCTTTACTCCACTGTATATTCTTGCCTCCTTTATCAAAGATAAGGTGACCACATGTGCGTGGGTTTATCTCTGGGCTTTCTCTCCTGTTCCATTGATCTATATGTCAGTAGTACCCTACTGTCTTGATTACTGTAGCTTTGTAGTATAGTCTGAAGTCAGGGAGCCTGATTCCTCCAGCTCCATTTTTCTTAAGACTGCTTTGGTGATTCGGGGTCTTTTGTGTTTCCATACAAACTGTGACATTTTTTGTTCTAGTTCTGTGAAAAATGCCATTGGTAATTTGATAGGGATTGCACTGAATCTGTAGATTGCTTTGGGTAGTAGAGTCATTTTCACAATGTTGATTCTTCCAATCCAGGAACATGGCATATCTCTCCATTTATTTGTATCATCTTTAATTTCTTTCATCAGTGTCTTAACAATTTTCTGCATACACGTCTTTTGTCTCCTTAGGTAGGTTTATTCCTAGGTATTTTATTCTTTTTGTTGCAATGGTAAATGGGACTGTTTCCTTAATTTCACTTTCAGATTTTTCATCATTAGTGTATAGGAATGCAAGAGATTTCTGTGTATTAATTTTGTATCCTGCTACTTTGCCAAATTTATTGATTAGTTCTAGTAGTTTTCTGGTAGCATCTTTAGGATTCTCTACGTATACTCTCATGTCATCTGCAAACATTTACAGTTTTAGTTCTTCTTTTCTGATTTGGATTCCTTTTATTTCTTTTTCTTCTCTGATTGCTGTGGCTAAACCTTCCAAAACTATGTTGAATAATAGTGGTGAGAGTGGACAACCTTGTCTTGTTCCTGATCTTAGTGGAAATGGTTTCAGTTTTTCACCATTGAGAACGATGTTGGCTGTGGGTTTGTCATAGATGGCCTTTATTATGCTTAGATAAGTTCTCTCTGTGCCTACTTGCTGGAAGGTTTTTATCAGAAATGGGTGTTGAATTTTGTCAAAAGCTTTTTCTGGATCTATTGAGATGATCATATGGTTTTTATTCTTCAGTTTGTTAATATGGTGTATCACATTGATTGCTTTGCATATATTGAAGAATCCTTGCATTCCTGGGATAAACCCCACTTGATCATGGTGTATGATCCTTTCAATGTGCCTTTGTATTCTGTTTGCTAGTATTTTTTTGCATCTATGTTCATCAGTGATATTGGCATTAGTTTTCTTTTTCTGCGACATCTTTGTCTGGTTTTGATATCAGGGTGATGGTGCCCTCATAGAATGAGTTTGGGAGTGTTCCTCCCTCCGCTATATTTTGGAAGAGTTTGAGAAGGATAGGTGTTAGCTCTTCTCTAAATGTTTGACAGAGTTCGCCTGTGAAGCCATCTGGTCCTGGACTTCTGTTTGTTGGAAGATTTTTGATCACAGTTTTAATTTCAGTGCTTGTGATTGGTCTGTTTATATTTTCTATTTCTTCCTGGTTCAGTCTTAGAAGGCTGTGCTTTTCTAAGAATTTGTCCATTTCTTCCAGGTTGTCCATTTTATTGGCATAGAGTTGCCTGTAGTAATCTCTTATGATCCTCTGTATTTCTGCAGTGTCAGTTGTTTCTTCTTCTTTTTCATTTCTTTTTCTATTGATTTTAGTCTTTACCCTTTCTTTCTTGATGAGTCTGGCTAATGGTTGATCAATTTTGTTTATCTTCTCAAAGAAACAGCTTTTAGTTTTATTGATCTTTGCTATTGTTTCCTTCACTTCTTTTTATTTCTGATCTGATCTTTATGATTTCCTTCCTTCTGCTAACTTTGGGGATTTTTTTGGTCTTCTTTCTCTAACTGCTTTAGGTGTAAGGTTAGGTTGTTTATTTGAGATGTTTCTTGTTTCTTGAGGTAGGATTGTATTGCTATAAACTTCCCTCTTAGAACTGCTTTTGCTGCATCCCATAGGTTTTGGGTCATCGTGTTTTCATTGTCATTTGTTTCTAGGTATTTTACGATTTCCTCTTTGATTTCTTCAGTGATCTCTTGGTTATTTAGTAGTGTATTGTGTAGCCTCCATGTGTTTGTATTTTTTATATTTTTTTTCCTGTAATTGGTATGTAGTCTTATAATGTTGTGGTCAGAAAAGATACTTGACACAATTTCAATTTTCTTAAATTTACCAAGGCTTGATTTTTTACCCAAGATATGATCCTGCAGAATGTTCCATGAGCACTTGAGAAGAAAGTGTATTCTCGTGTTTTTGGATGCAATGTCCTATAAATATCAATTAAGTCCATGTTGTTTAATGTGTCATTTAAACCTTTTGTTTCCTTATTTATTTTCATTTTGGTTGATCTGTCCATTGGTGAAAGTGGGGTGTTAAAAGTCCCCAACTATAATTGTGCTACTGTCGATTTCCCCTTTTATGGCTGTTAGCATTTGCCTTATGTACTATGGTGCTCTTATGCTGGGTACATAGATATTTACAATTGTTATATCTTCTTCTTGGATTGATCCCTTGATCATTATGTAGTGTCCTTCTTTGTCTCTTGTAATAGTCTTTATTTTAAAGTCTATTTTGTCTGATATGAGAATTGCTACTCCAGCTTTCTTTTCATTTCCATTTGTATGGAATATCTTTTTCCATCTCCTCACTGTCAGTCTGTATGTGTCCCTAGGTCTGAAGTGGGTCTCTTGTGGACAGCATATATATGGTTCTTGTTCTTGTATCCATTCAGCCAGTCTACGTCTTTTGGTTGGAGCATTTAAATCCATTTACATTTAAGGTAATTATCAAATGTATGTTCCTATTACCATTTTCTTAATTGTTTTGGGTTTTTTATTGTAGGTCTTTTCCTTCTCTTGTGTTTCCTGCCTAGAGAAGTTCCTTTAGCAATCGTTGTAAAGCTGGTTTTGTGTTGTGAATTCTCTTAGCTTTTTCTTGTCTGTAAATACTTTAATTTCTCCGTCAAATCTGAATGAGGTCCTTGCTGAGTAATCTTGGTTGTAGGTTTTTCTCCTTCATCACTTTAAATATGTCCTGCCACTCCCTTCTGGCTTGCAGAGTTTCTGCTGAAAGATCAGCTGTTAATCTTATGGGGATTCCCTTGTATGTTATTTGTTGCTTTTCCCTTGCTGCTTTTAATAATTTTTCTTGTATTTAATTTTTGATAGTTTGATTAATATGCTTGGCATGTTTCTCCCTGGATTTATCCTGTATGGGACTCTCTGAGCTTTTCTGGACTTGATTGACTCTTTCTTTTCCCATGTTAGGGAAGTTTTCAACTATAATCTCTTCAAATATTTTCTCAGACCCTTTCTTTTTCTCTTTTTCTTCTGGGACCCCTATAATTCAAATGCTGGTGCACTTAATGTTGTCCCAGAGGTCTCTGAAACTGTCCTCAATTCTTTTCATTCTTTTTTCTTTATTCTTCTCTGTGGTAGTTACTTCCACTATTTTATCTTCAGGGTCACTTATCCATTCTTCTACCTCAATTATTCTGCAATTGATTCCTTCTAGAGAATTTTTAATTTATTTATGTGCTGTTCATTGTTTGTTTGCTCTTTAGTTCTTCTAGGTCCTTGTTAAATTTCTTGTATTTTCTCCATTCTATTTCCAAGATTTTGGATCATCTTTACCATCATGACTCTGAATTCTTTTTCAGGTAGACTGCCTGTTTCCTCTTCATTTGTTTGGTCTGGTGGGTTTTTACCTTGCTCCTTCATCTGCTGCATTTCTCTGTCTTCTCATTTTGCTTAACCTACTGTGTTTGAGGTCTCCTTTTCACATGGTGCAGCTTCGTAGTTCTCATTGCTTTTGGTGTCTGCCCCCAGTGGCCTAGGTTGGTTCAGTGGGTTGTGTAGGCTTCCTGTTGGAGGGGACTGGTGCCTGTGTTCCGATGGATGAGGCTGGATCTTGTCTTTCTGCTGGGTAGGACTGCATCCAGTGGTGTGTTTTTGTGTGTGTGTGAACTTATTATGATTTTAGGCAGCCTCTCTGCTAGTGGGTGGGGTTGTGTTCCTGTGTTGTTAGTTGTTTGGCATGGGGTGTCCATCATTGGAGCTTGCTGGTCAACGAGTGGAGCTGGGTCTTAGCGTTGAGTTGGAGATCTCTGGGAGAGCTCTCGCCGGTTGATATTACAAGGGGCCAGGAGGTCTCTGGTGGACCAATGTCCTGACCTCGGCTCTCCCACCTCAGAGGCTCAGGCCTGACACCTGGCTGGAGCACCAAGACCCCGTCAGCCACACGGCCAGGTATGTGGGGAGTTTCTTGTCTTTTGGGAAGTCTGAGGTCTTCTGCCATTGTTCAGTAGGTGTTCTGTAGGAGTTGTTCCACATGTAGGTGTATTTTTGATGTATTTTTGGGGAGGAAGGTGATCTCCACGTCTTACTCCTCCGCCATCTTGAAGGTCCTCCCCGAGAGAATGAATATTTTTAAATTAAATATTAAACCAATATTTTAAACCAACTCAGAGGTGATATAATCACTGTATAGTATGTCTCCTTCCTCTTACCCACTAATTTTTTTCCTTACCAAGTTGTGACTTAGAAAAATGCTACTAGAGATGCTTCGGCTAATCAAAGTCAACATTTTACTCTCATGGGATTTTAACATTTCAAATTCCATTGAATTTCCTTTCAATAAATCTTACAAATATAACAGTTAGAGAATATAACATTCTAATAACACAGTACATTAAAATGTAAAATTTTAAGTTCACTTTTATATTCCCAATTTTTGTCTGATACAACTTAAACACAAACATTTTGTCAGTGCCACCATTCTTGTTTTCAAAAATTTAACAGATTTTTCATTTAGATAGGCATGGTTATAAAATGCATGAGGGCCATAGGGAAAGTAGTAAGAAATAATTCAGGTTTTCTGGAAGAATCTGTTTTCTTTTGACTCACCAAGTCTTGTTTTCTTTCTATCAAACAGGATAGGAATTACCTAACTTTCAGAGATTCTTATGTTACCTAACCCTTTCAAGTGGCATGATAATCATATGGCAAGTGGGAAAAGGATTTCAAATAAGAGCATGAGTGGCTATAATAATTACCTCTACTTTCTTAGTAAAAAAGGGCAAGTTCTGGGGCTTCCCTGGTGGCGCAATGGTTGAGAGGCCGCCTGCCGATGCAGGGGACACAGGTTCGTGCCCCGGTCCGGGAAGATTCCACATGCCGCGGAGCGGCTAGGCCCGTGAGCCACGGCCACTGAGCCTGCACGTCCGGAGCCTGTGCTCCGCAACGGGACAGGCCACAGCAGTGAGAGGCCCGTGTACTGAAAAAAAAAAGGCAAGTTCTAAGCTTTTTTGTTTGGAAATTCAAGAAGAGCAACAAAATGTGTTTGTATTTCCTTAAAAAGCAGTGACCTTGTCATGCTGTGGCATGACCTAGCACTCTCAAAGCTGATGGTTATATTGAAGAGGAGTTGTAATTCTAACAGCTTGTGTAGGTATTAAACTACATAAAAGTAGAGCCTTGAGATCAGGACTGTGATGCTTAAATGTTACCATTCTGTGATTTCTTATAATGATTATATACTACTATTCTGTAAACAGTAATTCTAGCAACAGAGTCTTTTTAGAAATGTATCAGGACACCTTTTTGTTGTATATCATGTATATGGTTTGGTATCATGCATAAATACAGCTGTTCTATTTCAAAGAAAAAAGAAGCAGTGACCTTTTTGAAACAGAATCCCTGGGAAATAGTCTTAGAATGTGAAATTCTGTAATTTTCACAAATAAACCATATATTATATAATATTAAAAACAATTACCTGACTTTTCAGTACTGACTTTCAGATGGATAAATCTCAAAGATTCAATGCTTACAACTTTACATCCTCCAAATCCAGCAAAAATCACTTACAAACATGACCAAAATTGAACCAAAATGAACATCAGATGGCTAAACAGACAACAGCAAGCACCTGCTTGCTTTACAAAGAATGTTTTAGAACGAATTAGAAGATATTGATTATAAATAAGCCATAACATGGTAGAAACAAAGAACTAATTTCTTTAGACCAAAATATTATATTGAGAATCAGTAATATCTAATTTGGTGCATCAGTCAGCATATTTGGACATTATGTTTCGTTCAAAGCCCAGTTTTGATGTCCGTGAAGGGTTCAAAGTTCCACTGTGGAATCATGAATCCTTGCCCTACCCAACAGAAATATTGCCTTTAAAATATTTCTGTTCCCTATGTCTTTTTTAAAATCAATTCTATGTATGCTCTGTTTTTCTAAGCAGCAGGGCCAACCTGACATTTCCTTGAGGACTGTGCCTGTCAGCTAGAATCACCATTCTTCCAATTGCTGAATCAGCCCACCCTTGTACCACTAGCTAGTAGCAATACAAGGAGACCTTCAAACTCTGCAAATTTTAGCTGGATTAGAATGGGCTCTAAGCCAATATCTTTAAAACCAGTACAGATTTTCAGACATTTACACAATCACATTTCTAATTACAGAAGACCCCAGAAATACATACCATTTCAGACTTGGAGGGACTGTTTGATTCCAAGTGAAAATCTTTTATCATGTCCCAGATGACTACCATATACTAAGGCCACAATAATTGTTCCTATTGTGGAAGGACATCATTCTAACTTGAAAAGCCAAGCTTTTAGAAGGAGTACTATAAATAGAGTTAATATTAGACAAACTTCCACAGTTGGAAGGAAGGGAGTAGAAATCAGGCACTGAGTTCAAATTTCCAACCTTTGTGGCTTTGATCCTTTGCCAACCATGCTTCTTCTCTGTAAGCTGATGGATAAAAGCTCCACAGAGAACAGTACTGAACTGAAGGAACTTTTCTTCTTCTGTTACAAAGGTTTATTAAGGGTCAATAGAACAGACTTTAACAATTCAGAGAGAATAGTTTATTGTTTGCCAGTAGAATTCTGGTTAACAATGACATTGTATTGTTTAATTCATCAGGACAAAATAAGTTAAAATATATCGACAGACTTACTGTTGTATGTCTGGAGAATCAAAGCCTGAGACAGTATTTTAGGAGCATTAAGTTTATTGAAGGAGTGCTCTTAGGGGAAAGCTCTTCAGGGGAGATTATGATAAGCAGGTGAGGGAAGAGGAAAGGGCTGAGCAAGGATGTGGTCCCGTATACAGACTAGTCTTGACCTGATCCGTGGGATCACACCACAGAATTAATTAGGACCCTCTCCTTTGATGCAAAGGGGCCAGCCATTTGCAGCCCCATATCCATCAATCATTGGCTGCTCCTAGTTGGAAGATCATAACCTCGTGGGAGATGCAGCTGCCATCAGCAATTTTCTGGAAGAGGAGGGAGAGAGAGGAGGCAGGTGGGGCTTGCCGCTGTGCGTTTTTAGCAACCAATGCTCACAGCTGGGGGAGAAGGAATGTAAAGGGATTCAAGCAGGGCACCTAAAGCATCTACTATGCTATTTGCCATTCACTCAGAAATTAGAAAAACACCTAGGACTCTGTCAAATTTTAGACAGACTGGAAAGGGTCACCCTGGCATCAACAGGTGAAGTCACTGGGATGGAATGGCTGGCAATCTTACCCAGTTGCCTTTAATTGTATTATCCCCTATGACTTGTGCTTTCTTTGCTTGTTAACAATCTACAGCCTCTGGCATAATGTATCCTTAACCTATTTTGGTGCTCTTAATTCAGAATTATTCCTTCTTCCCGCATGAAAGAAAAGCTGCCAGTTTTGAGAATACCCATTAAGTTAAGGGCACAAGGCAGAACGTTAACATTCAACTTAAAGAAAAAGCAATAGCCTTTATAAATCACAAAGCACAATTCTTTCTTAATGGAGGAATGAAGTTTTCGATTGAGAGAACTGGGGGAGTAAAAAGAAGTTTCCTTTCCTAAGTTACAAGTTTTATTTGCACTCGGTGAGTCATGTTACATGGAAATCCTTCACCCAGTAAGAAATGTACACGTCTCCTGTGGTTTGTGACCCTCTGCATCTCTCAATTATGGGCACTACAAATTCCAAACATGCTGTGAGTCATTTTCCCCATCTTTCCTCCCAGACTTTGTGCTGGAGATGGAGTGATTCTCGTTTTCATTGTTGCTCTGTGATGTACTGAAACAGTCAAAACAAATCTAAGCCTTTATTATCCAACAGGTAGATAAGAAATAAGAATCCAAAGGCTAGACAGCAATAAATCGGTAGTCTTTACCCAGATGGGTGCTTTGAACCCACCAAAAAACTCAGACATAACATTTTGCACTTGGAACTTTCCTCCTTTCCATTTTGAGGTGATTAATTTCATCTGGATATCTAGAGAACAGACCAGCTTTATATTTGAGTTCATTATAAAAACAGAGAAAGAAGGAAAAGATTTGCCTATCTCCATAGGAAAGTCCATTTCTTTCTCTTTTGACCTAATCAATATGAGAAGGCATTAAAAATAATAGTTTCAAAATCTTAACTAGAAATGCCAGTTTGGCCACAAAAGCCTTTGTTAAAAGGGCATGTGGGAATCCATGGGGAGAGACATCATTATACTAATCCACTCAGGATAGTTGGTTTCTATACCTCTGAGTCCAGATATTTGTCCTGGATTCTGCAGCAGCCAAGGCAGTGGGAGATTTTTTTTCTGAAGCAAACAAATCTCCCTGTTTCATACTGATCCAACCTAATTCTAGCCACCCAGCCTACACATTATATATTTCCTATTTTGAGAAAAACATTCCTGGAACAGGGAGTGGGCAGTGGACTCAATTCTATTTTCCACTAAATTAAAGACACCTTACAGATAAGGAAAGCCACATTTTCTGTGACAGGGAAGTGGGAAGAATACTTGCTGCAGTGAAAAAAATTACAAACCAAGAACCAGAGAATAAGAGGAAAATGGCAGATTGACTTCCGGTTAAAGGATAGCTGTAAGCTATTACAAGGCTCCCTCTGGCATCCTCCCTTATTCCTCAGCTCCATCCACATCTGTAAAGAAATCGTTTCTCAAAAGCAGAGCAAAATTCCAGCTTTGCAAGGGCTTCTAACCCTGGCCTCATACAATCAAGGCAAGACCCTCAAGTTATAATTAGCTTTCATTGACCCTTCTCCAAACATCTTTTAGCCTAGGGGCAACAAAAGCTGGCAGTCAGCATGACCAATTCACTGCTATTTATATCCGAGCTTAGTGGTTATTCTTTGTGGGCACAATTGTGTTCTGACCTTCTCCAGAGGGAGTACTGAGGGTCAGCACAGTTTTGTTCATACTCAGATCAAGTTGATATACCATCTCTGGGGATTAGAATCCTGATTTGTGAGTGTAAATGGCAGCTTCTGGTTTTATTATTGGTGCAAGAGAGTAAAACTTTATTTCTAATATTTGCATTTATTTGGGGGATCAATGAATATTTATAAGATGTATTGATAAAGTAAGGAAAGGAACATGGAGAAGAAGAAAGGGTGAAGTAAAAACTTATTAAAATTTTGTGGGGTTTATAGAAGTCTAAGATTAGACTGGTTTTCTGAATTAACACTAACACAAATTTATCTCTTTAATAAGCTTGAGCTCAGTCTCATAACTGAGAATTTTACCTCTTCAGAAATTCAACCAAGGACAACGCAACCTAGGTGGACAAAAGTACTAAAACCAGAGGAGCAGCCTTCTTGCTAATAGCATTAACTGACATTTTTTTCGTGTTTACAGGTGCCAGACAACGTTAAGAGTTCAGTCCTAGTATGAAGTATTATCACTTCCAGAACACAAGCTAGTAGGTGGGATTGAAGCCCAACTGGAACATTTACTAGTTGTGTATCTCCAGAAAATATATTTCTGGGTTTCTTTCTCTATGTTTGTTTGTTTTTAAAATGAGTGTTGGAAGTAATCCTCACTTTACTTCCAAAGTAAAGTTGTGGTGAGGTTAAATGAGTTAGTATATGTAAAACACTGAGCATAGAATCTGGCACATGGGAAGAGCTTAAATAATTCTCATCTATTACTATTATCCACTCACTAAAAATGAAAATGTGGAGATCTAAAAGGTTCAGTAACTTTCTCAAGGTCATACAGTGAATAATGAACAAAGCCAGGATTTAATTCAGGTGACCTATCTCTAAAGTCTATGTGCTAAACCTTAACACCTCCCTGAAGAAGCACATTCCCTGGGATCCAGTATAAATTGAACTCAGCCCTTTCTGACATAGCAGGAGCAGTACAGCAATACGATGATGATGGGCTCTTTTTGGCTGAGAGTTTGTGGCAGACCATGAATCTAAGAACAGAATAGTGTAGTGACTAATCACTACAAAAGCTGATGATGCTACAAGTTTGTTAAATCCTCAATGGGAGAGGTCAATACAGGAAAAATTGTTGGCTAAAACTAGATTTGTCTCATGTGAAATTCAAGCATGCTTATGAAATAAAAAATATAACTCTTACGAATTAATAACTTTAGTGAGGGCATAATATTTCACCTAAAGCAAATAGAAATTACCTTTTCAGGTGGAAAAGTACACAAGTTCCTAACTAATAAATGCGCTTCATACTCACACCATGCCACATATTTTATCTCATTTAATCTCTGCCAAAACTCCATGAAATAGAAATTATTAACTTTATTTTATGGATGAGAAAATAGGTTAAATGACAAGGTCACAAAACGGTAAAGTTAGAATTTGAATCCATATTTGCCTGGCTCCAAAATGCAAGGCTCCAAAATCCAATTTTTAGCCATGAAACTGACACTGCCTGTTGCTTGTGCCATGATGCCCTGTTTATGTACAAGAATTTAGAGTAAGGACTATTCTTGACAAGGCTCTCTCCTTATACAATAGTAAAAGCATGGCTTATTACCTTAGCATGGCTTGTCATACAGAGAGGAGGCTGAATAAATGTTATTTTTCCTTCCAACCATATACTTGTGAAGCACTTTGGAATTTTAAAAGACTTTTATTTTCTTATATTAAGTAAGGCCAGGGAAGGCATTACTGCTAGCACTTTACTGATGGAAATAGTGAGACCTGTAAAGAGTAACTTGCTCCAATCTGAAAGTTTGAGAGTGGCGTCATAGGCTTCATCCCCTGGGCTTTTCACTATACTTCATTCCCTACCTTTGGCAACACTGTCCAGAATAGGTGATGAAAGGATCTAAAACTACAATAGTTTCTACAAATATAAATGATTTACATCAAAAGGCAAATACTTCAGATGTCTATATAGCCATACCAAAAATGTTTCCACCGAGACAGAGTTTTGAACATGTGAGGTTCCTAAGATTGATAGATCTTTGGGATCTACCTAAAACTACTGATCGGTATCTTTGGGTGTCTGTTCTCCTACATCAGCTGCAAATATCATGTGGTTTACAGGATCAAGACAGCTCAATGACCAAAAGTGCCTCCAAGCTGTTGGTGGCAGGCCCTGAGGCATAAAAGAGCAGCAGTGGCTGCAGGGGGTGTGGTAGTTGACACAATGTAGTGTATTTATTTCCTGACTCTGAGGAGATTACAGCAAAAGCAGAGAGAGAGAGAGAGAGAGAGAGAGAATGAGACAGAAAGACCAAACACAACCAAATATCTGCACACAACATCAAGCACCATAGCTTGGAGCAAATCGTACTTACATCAGCCTTAGCTTTCAATTGAACACTCAAAATTCAAAAAATTACACGCCTTCCTTCCCTCTACAGGATCAGGAGAGGGGAAAGAGAAGCTTGCAGAAGCGGGGGGGAAGCTTTGATTATCCACACATTTATTTATGCAGGGAGAAAAATGTCTTTGCTGCCATCTCTAGATGGAGGAGCACTGTGTTCCAGTCTAGAGTTCCTGTCTTATCATGGGCACTCAAGAAATGCTTACTGGATGAGGAGCCTGGGGCTGTCAAAGTGATGGAGATGACATCAGTCCTGCGCAGGGCGGACTGGTAATTGAAAATTTCTGACACTAACCCAGACAAAAATGGACAGGCTATCCAGATAATGCACTGAGAACTTTGAGCAATCAAATAAATATGCAGCTTAATTTTTTTTTTTTTTTTACATCACTTATGTTATAGTCACAGACTGCTCAATTCCAAACCATCCTACGGGTAACCTGAATTCAGAGAGTATTAAAATGAAGTCTCAATACATTTTGAAAAATGACCTTCAGTAACATAAATTTGAAGCCATTTTTACTGGAGATGAGTAGAATGTTTTTAAAGAACCATTAGAAGGCATTTGTGAGTGAATCTTGCATAAGATTTTCTTTTCAATTCTTTTGAAAAGTAAGTAAGATCGACAACTACACTAGTTCCGCTTGGACAAAATTTGATCATTCTGGCTAGCTCACAGGAGAGCTAATGATTCTAATGGATTCTTAAACTACCCTAAGTACTTCTCCAAACTTGGCTATGTCCACAGTCACAAGGGATTCAATCATGTGCATATGGAAAAGGAGTCAAGTTGCGGGTGAAAACCTAAAAGGCAATGAATGACAATTTTGGTTCCTGGCATTCCAAGGTCTGCCACACCAGTTGATGCTATACCCTAATGTGCCTTTATATCTCTTTATATTAACTTCCTATAACTCTCATTCTTTTTCTACGTCACTGATATGACACCTTTCAATGGAAACCCACTGCACAATAGCTTAGGATTATTTTCTGTCATCTGAAATTCTTCTTGTGCAAGTCTTCTAGGACTGCCTGCACAGAGCCTACTTCCATCTCAGTGGAAAGCCCTAAACGTAAAGAGAGAAATGAGCTTGTAAATGCAGTCTGGAGAGGTCAGACTAAATACTTTGTTAAAGGTGGTCTCAGGAGTAATATTTGTTCATGAGGCAGATGTGAACATTTCCGCTAAGAATCAACAGTGGACCCATTTGCACGACGCTTAGTGTTCAAAGTGTTTCTGTGCATTTATCCCACCCTGCACACTTTCTCTCTATAGGTAAATATCGGTGGCTGTCTGAGTTTCAAAATGCTTCTGTCAGCCGCGTTGTTATCCTCGCCTGAGAGTGGAGCTGAAAAGACCAATGCATCGCTATCCATCCTCTCTATACCCTGCATTCAGGTAAAGATTTTCCTGGTGTGGCAGCTGTAACTGTGCTTTGTTTCTCTGCCTTTAGCTCCACAGTTGGTCTGCTGCCCTGCAGACTTTGCTCGGAACAGACCACCCCATTTCTGCTGGCTAAACCTCCAGGCCACGTCTGCTGATTTTGTTTCCCAACATTCCAAAGCTCTGCAGACCAGATGAGGGGCCGACTCGGGGCCCATTCTGCCTGACTCCATTACATCTGTCATCCTCTCGGCGCAAATCTTGGGATGGCTGCCTTTATCTCTCTTCCATACCTGTTCTAGCCAATGGAACAGTGCTGTAGCAAACAATGCTTCAAAGGAGAGGGAGTATGGCATAGTGGGAGGAGCGTGGACAGACCCTTTGTGAAATTCCTGGCTTGGCTGTTTACCAAACAAGTTAATCGACCTCTTTAAGCCTCAGTTATATCTAAAAAGAGTATAATAATGCCTACCTTGAATAAGTGTTATAAAGACCGAAACAATACCTGAAAAGCGCCTGGCCCATACTGAGCATGCTATAGAATAGCCATTTTTATTCAATTCTGATAAAAACCAGCAAGTTCTAGGAGCAGGTATCACATTACTTAGGAAGCTAGAGTAACAAACATTCTGTAGATGGCAGATAATTTGGCAGGGAGTTCTCCCTGTCTCTCAGTACATCCTCAGACAGCGTGCTAGCTGGCAGCAGAATTCAGTGATAGATTTATGACAGTGTGTTGCTGATGGAAATCTTTGACTGGGGCAAGCTGGGATATGACCCCTTTCTCCTTCAAGTTTATCATCAATCAATGGTGCTGTGCCATCTCTATAAAGGGGATCTTAATCTCTTTTTGCCCTTACACTTCCAGAAAAGATTAGGCAGCAATCAAGTTTCTGCCTAATAAGTTTGCAAGGACTCCCCAGCACTTGGAACAAGAGCAGGCACCTAGTAGGCACTCAATAAGCATTAGATGTAAGGAAGAATGAATGAATGACTTCAAGTGATATTTTATATCCTAGTGAAAGACTCTCCTACAGATCTGGAAGCACTGGTGTTGCCTGCAAGCTCCTCTTTACATTTTCATATGTTTGAATATAATTCTGTAAGATAACATTGGCACTCACCTAGCTCCATTTCACTCCATTGATAGTAGGTCACTATGGATACTTACATGAATGATTGCACCTGGGTAAATGTCAAGACACTCAAATTTCAAACTGAAAGGGGCCTTAGTGATTTGCCCTTATCTATCTTTCCTGCCTACCTACAGTATGCGATGTAGCAAAGTTCACATCCACTTTCCCACTTTTCATTCTAAAGACACATTGTGTTTCCCATGTGCCTTTAAGGAATCATTCTTGATCTCAGCCATAAAATTGGAAAGCTGCATAAATGACAAGATGATCCCGGAAGGCAGCTGAAACATGGGGCAGATTGAAACCGACAGTTAATTTGTAGCAGTAAAAAATAATGATATCATCATAAAACAAGTTTAAGATCAGACTGGGCTCAAACACTCTGCGCCCACAGAATATATAGACGGGCGCTGTCAAGCTTAAATAACAAAGCAAAACAAAACTGAACCTCCCAGTTTCACCAAGTGCAATTTATTTGCTTTTTTACGGTACGCTACCACCATCTGCTGGCTGCAGCTGATAAAATACCTAGCATCCTCCAAGTCCTGGAATATTCCATTCTGCAGAGCCTGTTGTTAATTACCATGCACAAGGAAACATTTTTAACCTCACAATATCATTGAAATGCTACAAATAAATCAGATCTTCCTAGAACACCAAGCAAATGAAACAGCCGGGAAGGCTAGACACTGCCAAAGGCTCCCTGGCCTGCTATGCCTAAAAGCTGCACTTGCTGGGTGCTGAAGTCCCAGCACATTCTCTTTTGATTGCCCAGCTCCCTCCTTACACGGGCTCAGTTTCAGACGTCCTCCTCTCCAGCTGCCTTCTCTACCAGGCATCCTACACAGCACTGCAGTGATAGGCAAAGCAGCAGCTCTTGGCTAAAAACAGCCTCCTCCTGGAGATCTTAAAGGAAGAAAACCACTGACATTTGTCTTCCTCAAGGAAAGCAAAGCCCTGGTGTGATTCAACAAGGAAAAGGAGGATATCCTTGGCTCCCAAAACTCTAACAGCAATATTTTAGAAAGGTTTCCACAGGGTTAAATGCCTTGTGTTGTGCCTGTTTTTCCTAATTTGGCAACAAGTTAGGAATTCTTTGGAGGGAGAAAAGCTAGAGTCTTTATACAAATAAAATCTAGCCACCTATAACACCCTGCCCACTGTTTCTAACGCATTCAGTCTTACCATTGTAGACTCTCTTGTGACTCACATCGCAGGCCTCTGACTTCTCAATCATCCTGAGGATAAGAGAAGGCTTTAGGAAATATTCCTTCTTCACCATAACTTATTTTTTTCTTGTGCTTACCTGAGTTTAAAATGTTTATTCATTGAGCGTGTAATAACTGTGTTATAAAACAATTTCTAAAACTCCTTCAAATGGTCATCTATTTAGAAAGTTTTTCTGTTGCTCATATTTTTCCAATCATAATAAGGGAATGATTGGTCCCAGACAAAATATCTAGCTCTTACTGAGCAAGGATGTAAATACATCACAAGATGTTTTCCCTGGAGAAAAGACCACAGCCTAGTGCAGCAGCAACAAATGACACTCCCCAGCTCTGACACGCCTCTGTGTATGATCAGGTTATCCCAGTTAGAAGGGCATGATGCCCCTGTACACAGAACACACTGGGCTGAATTAATTTCCTCCTGAACAGTATCATCCTTGCATCCATCTAAACAATTAGCTCACTCTCCTAAACATTCTGATGTGAACTTTAGTTCAAAGGCATTTTACGTTTTCTTCATGATACTGCAATTTCAGAAAGATACCACTTATAGGTTAGGTGATTTCTGTAGAACAAAGCAAACCCCTATAAGCAATGTAGCCTTGACTAAAATTTTCATTTAAATTATCATTCTTTTGTACAAATGACCAGTGAATATATTTTAAAATGTTCAATGTCATCAAAACAATTAATATCAAATTACCCTAAAATAAAATAATAGTGAATATATTTTTATCAAATAGCAAAGAATTTTTAACAAATAATAATACCCATTGCGGTCAAGAAACAGGAAAAGGTACTCTATGCACAACTGTCAGGAGTATAATTTGGTACAACCCTTCCAGAAGGTAATTTGGCATTGTTTATTTAAAAATCCTTTTTAAAAAGTGTACAAACCTGTGATTTATACATTCCAGCACTAGAAATTTATCCCAAAAGAATAATCATGGCTGATGAATACAACAACATGACGTCACAGCCTTGTTTGTAACTTACATATAACATCACAGCCTCGTTTATAATAAGGGAAGTTTTTAGTATTCAGATATGGTAGGCTGAATAATGGCCTCCCCAAAGATGTCCACATTACTTTACAGAATATATTACCTTACATGAATATATTACCTTACATGATAAAAAGGATTTTGCAGGTATGATTAAGTTAAGGATCTTGAGATTATCCCAAGACTTATCTGGATGGGCTCAATGTAATCACAAAATTTCTTATAAGAGGAAGGCAAATGGGTTAATGGCATAGAAGCTGAAGGGACAATGATGCAGGAACTAAAGTGAGGTCTTTGAAGATGGAGGATGGGGCCATGAGCCAAGAACAGGGCGGTCTCTAGAAGTAGGATAAGGCAAGGAAACAGATATTCCCCTAGATCTTACAAAAGGAATGAAGCCATGCTAGGATTTCTGACCTCTAGAACTGTAAGACTAAACGAATTGTGTTGTTTTAAGACACTAAATTGTGGTCATTTGTTATGGCAGCAATGATAAACTAATATACCGGATATCAAGCAGTAGAGAATTTGGTAAATTTAGGGCTCCAAAAGCCTTATACTTGAGGGTTTGAGTTAAGAAAGGGTTTTTTTTTTTAATCCAGTGTTTTTATTTTGACGATAATCTTAAAAATGTTCATGTAAAGATATTCTGGACCATCTGGTAGACCAATTTATAACTAACAGCTATGCTATGATTTCAATGCCCAAGTTTGTGTTTGTGTTTATAGTCACATTAGTAGTGTCAAGCGAAGGCTAACTCCAGAGTACTCTAAGAACATAGCTGACATGGCAGTTCAAAGAAGAGCTGTGGGAGGACTGAGTTACCACTGGTAAATAGCTGTCAATGTCACATTCACACTGTGAGTAGCTGTCTTTGTATCTAACAAAAATAGGTTTAGTAGTAAAGAATTTTTGTTTAAACTTCTGTTGATGTACTTTGAAGTGCACCATTAAATTGACTGACCCATGAAAATAACAGATCACAGGTTTAAAATGAGTTTATTATTAGAAGGAAAAATAATGACGATGATATTCAAGATAATTCAGATGATGGTCCACCAGGCTCAGAATCAAATGAACCATGCCAAGAAAGAAAATATAAAAAGTAGGATTTATCATCCTACTTTTAAACATAAACTATCACCTTAAATGACTGGTGCCATTTTAATGATATTGATTTTATATCTAAATTTAAATGTAAATTTGTATTGGTTTTATAGTTGTAGACAGGTTAAGATCATGAATTAATACTAATTTTATATTTCTATAGAGAGAGTAACTACACAATAAAAATAACATAAGTCAACTCAGGAGGGAACATGAGAATTTATTCTTCCATTGAAAAGGATTCATGTATTTGCTCAAGTCTGAGAAATGCAGAGTTAATTAATTGTGGTACCTCTTTCCAATGGAATATTATTCAATCATTAGAAATGACATTGTAGAATAACATTTAATGAAATGGGGAAATGATCAAGACTTATTTTTAAAATTTAAAAATACTTGCAAACTGTAGCAGTAAGATTCCGATGTTTAAAAAGAAAGAAATTTCTATACATAGAAAAATGAATAGAAGGATACGTACAAAACTAAATGGCAATGCATTGCTGGGTTTTTTAATATACTTTATGGTATTTTCAAATTTTTTTTACAACACACACTACTTTCACAGTGAGAAGACAGACCTCTGAGTATTAAATCTGGGGTTAAAACACTCTTCTCTTGGTCCTAGTTCCAGAGTGTTTAAAAATTGAAATGACATTTGTTTCTCAACTCCTGGAAGACAACTTTGCTGCTGAATAAGATAGCCTATGTTCCTCTAGAATAAGAGCAAGAGTGTCAGTGAAAAACTCAACAAATCCACCATTTGCCCCCTGAACAGCTGTGAGAAATATATACATACACATATACACGTATATAATCATCCCCCAGGAAACCTGTATACCTAAAGTTTAAATTGTTTAATTGGTGCTAAATCATTTTCCTAGTGAGAAGTTTGAGAGCTCCTTTTCATTCACTGGGCTGCCACACATTCTCTTATTCCCAACTGTTAGTATTTTATTTTATTTTATTTTATTTTATTTTATTTATTTATTTTTGCAGTACGCGGGCCTCCCCTGTTGTGGCCTCTCCCGTTGCGGAGCACAGGCTCCGGACGCGCAGGCTCAGCGGCCATGGCTCACGGGCCCAGCTGCTCCGCGGCATGCAGGATCCTCCTGGACCGGGGCACAAACCCGCGTCCCTTGCATCAGCAGGCGGACTCTCAACCACTGCACCACCAGGGAAGCCCCCAACTGCTAGTATTTTAAATCCATGAGCTTTGGAAAAACTATGTATCCCCTTTCATATTTTTAAGTTAACCTCTAAAACTTTTCCTGTAAGTATAAATTATTGCAGAGGATGTATTTACCAACATACTTTACATTGATACATGCTTCAAACATATATTTGTCAAAACTTTGGAGCTGAAAATTTTAATTTATTATTACCTATAAATTCAAATTCATTGTGAGATGGACTGAGACAGAAAGACATGAGTGTGTTGCTGGAATGATATAGAAATAAGGTGCATCGTGCATCAGTAATTCTTATCAAAGTTTTCTCTGCTTTGCTCTTACAGGATTCTCCCTCAGGAGCCACAGAGTCTCAAATATTACGGTTAGACACTACAGTGGGATTAGAGATGGGTTAGATGCATGGTTATCTTATACAGAATAAAGGAGAGTGACTGTGGAAGGGCAGTGGGGAAGGATTCTCCCCAGCCATTCTTTCTGGGAGATTAGTTTTAAGAAAGAGTCTAAGTAGAATCTGTGGATCTGGAAATTGATTCCCTTAAAGGTATCCATGACTTTGTAGCTCCTGCAAAATCTGTGGACTTCCAGGTTTGTATGGAGATCCTTGTTTGAAAACTGCTGCTTTAAACCCGAACAAGATAAACAAAAGTTTTTATCCAACTAAAAATAGAAATGGATTTATTGTCAGAATACTAGCCTTGATACCAGAGCTTATAGTACAAAATACTCCTGAGAACATGTAGGATCACTTCCTTAAATTACTTTGAAGTTTTTTTCTGATATGATGCACCTTCTGAAGGTAAATCATGCAGACAAAATTCTCACAATCATAAAGTCTCATTCTTTTACATAAGAAAATGCCTCTGAATTATCCCCAAATTCCACTGATTAAGAAAATAATCTATTCTCCAGAACTTGGGCTATTCAGTTTTGGGGATGAATATGTAAATTATTTAGTTATGATCCCCATTTTTCTTCCCCCAACTCCCGTGGCTTGGATTTCCATCATATACATAAGGCCTTCATTAGCTTGTAGTCTACAGGGTACTGATTTTTGTGATTAAACGGAACTTAATCTAACAGCAAATATTTTTTAGTGCATATTCCAGGCAGGCACTGGGTTAGATTGTAGGAAATATGTTATCAAACCACTCCTTAACGCCTATGAAATAGAGAAAGTGACTAGATATGGATAAACCAATGGTACATTGGTATTTCATGATAGTATCTTACTCCATTTGATCCTAGAATGTTATAACAAAAACTATCCTCATGGGCTTCTCTGGTGGCACAGCGGTTGAGAGTCCGCCTGCCGATGCAGGGGACATGGGTTCGTGCCCCGGTCCGGGAAGATTCCACATGCTGCGGAGCGGCTGGGCCTGTGAGCCATGGCCGCTGAGCCTGCGCATCCGGAGCCTGTGCTCCGCAACTGGAGAGGCCACAACAGTGAGCGGCCCACGTACCGCAAAAAAAAAAAAAAAAAAAAAAAAACTATCCCCAGTTCATGAATCTGTCTAATGTTAGCCCAACTTTGAAAAAAATGTATCTAATGCCTTCCCCAAACCACCCCCAACTCCCACCCATCCCCCCAGCTTCCAGACTAGAAGCAGAGAGCTTCTCTCTGTACTGATTAGAAACCACCAGCAGCCCAACTAACGTCAAGAGGATTCTCTCTCTCTCTCTCTGTACCTACCTTCCTTGCATACTCTGCCCAGAGTCTTACCTCCCTTTTGCCAGCACTCCGTGGTCCAGCCATAATTACCTTTTTCCTTCCCAACCCCAGGAATTCTAATAAGCTGGCCTCTTTCTGGAACAAGCCTCTCACTCCCACTCCCCTGCTAGACTCTATTAACCCTTCGAATCCCAGCACAGTTGAGGGGGTCCCCATTCTGCGTTCTTGCAGAGCCCTGAACTTCTGATCTCAGTTTGCAATCATATTTTTGGTATTTTAAATTATTTGATTAATGTCTGTCTCTCTCACCAGCCTCAAAACTATACGAGGCAGAGTCTGTGAATGTTTTGTCACCATTGTATCTTTATGGTGTCCAGAACATAGGAGAAGCCAAATAACTATCTGTTCACTATTTGGATGAATAGTTTAACCCTGCTTGAAAAACCCCAGACCTGGATCATCAAAGTATACTCAGAAGGACAACTCTCTGAGCGTGGACTCAAGCCCCAACCCTTGCCTTGCAAGGTCTAGGGAACCTGTGAGGTAATGTTGCAAAGGCTTTTTCAGCCACTTGGCTGGTTAATAGGGAGCCAATGAGGCAGAAACTGAGAAATGTGATTCCCTCATGGTCAGTACTACAACGGCACACTCCTGGCCTTAAGACTCTTCAATGATCCTTTTTCTGGGTCCTTTCCAATTGGGCCTGGGTTTTTTCTGCCTGTTTGCTCCTGAATCATCAGCACCTAACAGACTACCTACCACCTATTGGATGCTCAATAGATATTTGAACACAAAGCCCCCTGCAACTGCCCAGGCGCATAAGCGTTTGGTACCTATGCACCGTTTGAAATCTTTCCACATTAATCTCACTCTCTTTTTTTAAACTCACCATTTTTTTTTCCTCCTGATTCATTGATTTCCACAAACTGCCATTTCACTCTGAGTGGTTGGCAGCAACATAACTTAAGCTGACCATGAGAACTTTCTTTTTCTCATAACCCAAAAGAGCAAAGATGAAAAAAACTGCTCCACTCTTCTCAGCCAAATGTGCCTTTGAAAGATTTGATTTTTGAGCACAGAATCCAAATCTCTAATTATCTAAACAATTCCACAAGTACAAAATACCATATTTACATGTGCAAAGCAAGAATTAGGAATCAGAATACTTAATTTATTCACACAATTGAATGTTGAAACAACTACAGATTCAGATAATATTTTTTGCAAATACACTTCTCCAAAGTGGCCTTATAATATACATCTTTACATGGCATCATAGGTCCTCAATATCTAATCTCCAAATAATTGATATTTTAGGAACTTAAGTTCTTAGGTAAATGTTTGGAATATGTTTGCAAATTGAGATTCCATAGGCAATGTTGTCAACTCACAGGCCTCTCTCGAAAATGAGATCCTTGGTTTGCAAGCATTTTCTTTTAAAACCTAGGTAAGGAACAGGGAGGCGACGGCACTGATGGCTTAATAGCTTTTTCTTCCTGGGTAGATTCATTTAGGATGAAAGTGATTATTTCGAAATCCATTACATTCTAAGCAAATGTCTCTACCCTGGAAAAATAAAACAGAGGAACTGCTAGCTGGCTCCTGAGCAATTGTTGCCATTTTATTCAGCGTTTTTCCTTATTACAGTTGTCCCTCTGTATCCGTGGGGGACTGGTTCCAGGACCCACGCACAGATATCAAAATGCACAGATGCTCAAGTCCTTTATATAAAATGGCATAGTATTTACATATAACCTATGCACATCCTCCCATATACTTTAAATCATCTCTAGATTACTTATAATACCTAATACAATGTAAATGCTATGTAAATGATTGTAAATACAATGTAAATTCTATGTAAGTTCAAGTTTTGCTTTTTGGAACTTTCTGGAATTTTTTTATTCTGAATATTTTCAATCCATGGTTAGTTGAATCCGTGGATGCGGAAGCTGTTGATATGGAGGGCAGACTGTTCTCCCAAATGTTTAATTAAATATCTGTAGTAGTCCACATCCTCCTTGCAGTCCCACGTAAAACTTACCTCGTTCAAAGAAACATTATTCTAGTGAAATTATAACCTTTCTTCTGTGGTTCTAGGCCAACACTTAATGCCCTCCTTTTCTAATTTTATACCAGTTTATACCAGAGTCAAGGTCCAACTCCATCCTGGAATGACACATTTTCCACTCAGCTGTCTTCTTGCTGTTTAATCTGAGCATCATTCCTACAGGGATATGTCCCAGGAAATCACCTCCCCAGCCCTCAAACACCCCTAATAAACACTACAACCTATCCTGATTCACCTTCTCACAGCATGTTAAATGAAATTATATGTAAAATAAGTCAGAGATGATAGAGTGGTGGCTGAGGAATTTTTAATAAATGGAAAAATTAAAATATAATAATTAACATTCTGCTTGGACCTTTCAGTTCATTTGTTTTCCCCAGTTTCACTTTTTCCTGCATATCTAGGAATGAAGTCTTTATTTCACTAAGATAGGCTTAAGAGCTTAAAACCTCTCTTCTGCTAGTTATCTAGGGAATCCAAGAAATAGCCAACTGAAAGATTCCACATTATTCTTTTTTCCAACTGATTGCATCATTTTATCTACTTCAAGGATAGCCTCTGAAAGTACAAAGTCAGGATGTGACAGTGTGCTGTACAGCATACCCAGAAAAAGGCAATATTCCATTTAGGCCTGGGGGAAGAGTGAGGAAGAAGGCATTATTGTCCTGGTCTGCACACTCGAGATACAGGAATTCTGACTACAATTGTCAAGTTTGTCAACTTTGCCAGGATCCCTAGCTATGAGAACACCTGGAGAGATATGATATTATTTAGGAAAATGATAATAGGATTTATTGGAAATCACTGAGTCTGCTATATAGAGTAAGAATTACAGGTGGGTTACCACATAGCTGATTATAAATAACATGTTGAAATAATATAGTTGGTTCCAACATTAATTTCCCCCTTACTAGGAATTAGCAAACACCTGAACCATAGTACCAAAGGAAGCATCTCTTGTCCATTCTCAGAATATCTTCTTGTACTCTGAAAACTGTGATCACCCTCTGAGGCCCCATCCCAAGATGATCGCCATCTTATACAAGTCCTAATTGCACAAAAAAATTGTCATTCTAAATGTACTTGAAGGAGATTGTTTTTTTTTCAAGAAGCTCTGCTAAATTCTGTACCTTTCACCAGTTACTTATTTCAAGGTTAATGATGTCACTCTGCTGCTTTCTGTATCTGAGTCTATAAGACTGTCACCCAGATATTTCAAATTTGCCTCGCTCTTCTTTTTGGGTTGTGTTGCACTGTGCAACTAAGGAAGGTGGAAAAGGAGGCAAGGGGAATTATTTACTCAGTTCTTTGGAGTGGGTTTGCTAAGAGTTGAAAATACACCCTCCTGTTGGTCAGAAATATGAACTCTATGATCTTCCTCTGCCTTTCCTCACAACTCTTTGCCCTAAAAATGCCTCTACCTTTTGATGCAATAATTCTATTTTTGTGAATATATCCTAGGGAAACAATGTAAAATATACAAAAGCTTTATGCCCAAATTATATTAATAGGAACATATTTTAATAGAAAAATAGAAACATTCTAAATGGATGATAATAAGAGTAATTAAGTAAACTATGAAGTGTCCATTACAAATTATGTTTGCAAATATTTAAAATAACTTGTAAGTGCATATGATATAATATTATAGGTTTTAAAACTCTATGTACGTGCACTGTATTCATTTCGTATTGCTGCTGTAAAAAAATTACCACAAACTTAGTAGCTTAAGCAATATAAATGTATTATTCCATAGTTCTAGAGGTCAGAAGTCTGAAATGCATCTCAGTGGACTAAAATCAAGGTGTCGGCAGGACTGCATTGCTCCTGGATGCTTTAGGAGAAGATCCATCTCCTGGCTTTTTCCAGATTCTAGAGGCCACCTGCATTCCTTGGCATGTGGCCCTCTTCTCCAGCAAGCTGGCATCTTTCGGGCTTTCCCTTTTCCACCTGCCTTTTCCACTTTTAAGGACCATTGTAGTTATATGGGCCCACCTAAATAATCCAGGATTATCTACCTATTTTAAGGTCAGCTGACTAGCAACCTTAGTTCCATCTGCAGCTCTACTTCCCCTTTACCATGTAACCTCACATATTAATGGGTTCTATGGATTAGGATGTGGCTCTTTGGGGGGACCATTATTCAGGCTACATATACTATGCAAAAGAAACAAACCAAACAACCAAACAAAACTAAAGACAAAAACAACAACAGAACTTAGCCTAGAAGATCGAGATGAAAACATACCAAAATGTTTGCATTACTTAGTAGAGCTGTGGGTTATTGTTTTTATTCTCCTTGATTTTCCATGATATCCAAGTTTTCTTATTTTCCATGATTTATTATTTTCTAGATATTAATAAAATTCTTATTTTGATAATGAAAAAATGTCATCCAGAAAAGACATTTTTTTAATCCCTGTGGCTACAGCAGCCTATAAAAGATAACCCTTTTATTTTTTTACATGAATTTTCTCACTTGTAAGTAATCAACTAGTTAAAAGAAATGAAAGAATATGTACAAAGAGTTATTGATTAGTAAAATCTGCCCTAAAAATATACAGTAACACCAACCCTACTGACTAAGAGAGCTCAGAATTGCATGTCAACTTGTAGCTATTTGTCTTATCTCCCCAATTAAAAAGCAAACAATTTAAGAGCAAGTATGAATCATATTTTTTGCTGCCTAATTATTAGTGTTTAAAAGACAGCATAATCATGACCCTTAAACAAATATAAAATGAAGATGCCAAGACTTTATTTAACTCAATAATTAAAGAGGGGACCAGTAAGATGTTACAACCTGTTCAGAGGAGAATTTAAAGTACCATGCATATATAATCAGATGAGGAATTCTGAAATAAATTCATAACTAGATGCCAAACAGGTCTATTCACAGGGCTATAATCAATTTAATTCCACCAGACACAATTAATTTACATTTCTAGGGACTAGAATCATTTGCATTATTCTTGGTTCTCTACAACTTAGAGAGTTATAAAATAGCTAAAAGACAGTGAAAATCAGAGATGACCCAGAGGGTCGGTCATGCTAGACAGGACGCTTCAGATTCTTTTCTTGGGGGGGGCCATATCAGTATTTCACAATTTTTCCTGACAATATAATACCTCACATAGTACCATGTATGTAGTAAGCGCTCAGTATAAATTTGAGGTTTGAATGTTTGATTGAAAGATGGGGTCTGGCCTTATTGTACTAATTGCATTTAGAATGCCAGCTCCCCTATTATTCTTTTTCTTTGTCTTAAGTGCTAGGCAGGAAGTTAGCCATGAGCAATGAGAGGCAGCCCCGTTGGCTGAAAGTCCAATACCCGCCTAATCCCGCCAAGCTATTTGCCAACCCCGCCCCAAACACGCCCCCATCAGTACTCCAAAATGGTCAGGGGTCTGGAAAAATCCCCCACTGGCCGACTGGAGGGACTTACCCCACTCTGGCATATATGCACACACCTCACGCTATCGTGTCCAAAGATAACCTTAGGTGGCCATTAGCCTCATTAAATGTTCATAAATATTCAATGAATACATGCATCTGATTATAACAGACTGAATTATGGGAAGGACATGCGCGTCAGAGCCTCTTGTTATATAACCTGCATCTGTCAATCAACGACCTTGTCTTAAAAACTCTACACCCCAGCCCTCAGGGGCCATTGCCTTCCTTGGCCTGGCCCACCTCTCTCTTGAGGTGGTCTCTCTGTTCTCTCCTTATCTACAATAAACTCTCTTGCAACCAGTAATACCTCAGATTCTTTTTTGTTTGTTTTTTTCTTCGGTACGCGGGCCCCTCACTGCTGTGGCCCCTCCCGTCGCGGAGCACAGGCTCCGGACGCACAGGCCCAGTGGCCACGGCTCACGGGCCCAGCCGTTCCGCGGCATGTGGGATCCTCCCGGACCGGGGCACGAACCCGCGCCCCCTGCATCGGCAGGAGGACCCCCCAACCACTGCGCCACCAGGGAAGCCCTCAGATTCTTCTTTGCATCCTTACCGAGAACTGAGGCCCATGGGAGGAGGGGTCTCCAGACTCTCTTCCACTAACATGAAATCCCTAGTTCTTTGCCCTTCTTTCCTAGGTATGCTTAAGTTATAAGAAGAGGAACGTTTCTGACATTTGGGTGTAGCTGGACTTGCTAAGGTGATATTGAAGAAAGAGAGTATCTGATATTAAAGTATAATGCTAGTTAAGTACAGTTATGACAGGAAGCGATCTCAGGCCTCATAAGACTAGAAATGGTAGACACTCTCCCCTGTCTTGAGTGGGAAATTTTATGGCCCTAAAAAAGAAAATGGTCTGGAGATGGCCAAGTAACTGTCAGCATTTTCGCCTGGGTTATGCATCTAGATTTCAGCCAGATTTCCCTCAGGCCTCCCGATGTTCAAATAAGCTGTATGTTTTTCAAAAAGTTTAAAGATCTTCTGGAAAAATCTTCATTTTCAAAGAATCCATTCCCATAACCTCAGCAGAGAACTGTAAAAGTAGATGGACTTTTCCTTCAGGAGCTACAGAAATTAAATAGTTTAAGGACTCTTGGTCTAAGGCCCTGATATTTTATTTTTCAGATGGATAAAGAGGCAGAAATTATCCAGTTAAAGTCGTCAAAATTTGAACACTAAAGGAAAAATTTTAAATCTATAAAAGAGTCTAGTTATGTTACCAACCAGGGTTCTTGGCCTTCCCCAATCAACAGATATTGACTAGAGGCCAGACAAGAAATTCAGGCAAGGTTTTACTGGGGCCCCTGCTACAGCAGAGGGGAGTGAGAACCAACAACAGGTTCCCTTGTTTCTCATATGGGGTGAGGATAGGAGTGTGTCCAGGGGTCGGGCCAGAGGGGTGGCTTAGGTGTTTTGCCCACGCCTTAGGTGGTGCTGTGTGCAGGGGGCATGCACAGTACCCTGCTTTTGCTCCCAACACCCTGTTCTTGCTCCAGGCTCTTCAGAAGTAGCAGTTGGAATTTTTGGTCTCTTTGTATCTTTTGGGTCCAGAATTTGCCCCAACTGCCCCATGCATACAGTTATTTTTAGTCCTGTACAGTTTCTTTGTATTTTGCTGCTGGAGGAGAGGTGTGTCCAGATACAAGCATTGCAGCACTGCAGCAGAGGGTCCCAGGTCCCAGCCTATCTCAGTTACAGTAACTTTAAAAAAAAAAACTATTGTCATTTTTTTAAGCTGTGTAGACAGAGAGATATCAAGGCAATCTTGTACTGGTATCAGAGAGTCAACTCCAGTACCACTGGATGCACAGAAAACCAGATCAAACCAAACAAGATGCCACACATCTTGCCAATTAAAACCCTGAACAATTTAAAGTGCAGAATGATCTACCCACATTAAAACACATATACACACATAACAGAGAAAAAAAACCAGAAACTTGGCATTGCACCAACAATCAGCCAACATCTTGGCGTCCATTCAGATAGCATCTACCACTAACAGTCATAGTAATTCTTCTCATTACAGTGTTTGCATGTACATAAATCAGATTCAGGTGAATTTACAATGTGCTATGAACTGTCAGACTTAAAGCAGCCAGCAGATTGTCTTAGGTGATACAGGATTGAAACCTCTGAGCAGCACATAACTCTCAGAGCTACTGGACTACATTCCAGATGTACCTTCCTCAGTATTCTTCCATTTCCATAAACTGATGAGTTTATGTGTGACATTTTAAACTTTTGATATTTTACTACTGCCTGATTTTAATTCTAAGTGAATCTTGAAACTCAGATCGAGGGAAGAAACTACATGAAGTCTTTTCAAATGAGATCTGGATTTTTTAAGACCAAAGCACCCTTGGTGCAGAGGCATCATGTCTCCACGTTCCCTTAGAGTGCTGCCCATTTAACACTTCAAGCTGCAGTGTCTGTCAGCATTTGAGCTTCTCTTCCTGCTAAGCCTACAATTTCCAAGTGCACTTCAAACAGACTGAGAAGGATAGCCCCTTGACTGCATGCATTTCAAGGCTACCCTTCACATAGGATCTAAGCAGCTGCCACATTAAACAGGAAACCCATGGGTCAAAATCCAAACTGAGAGGGAAAAGGTAACAAGCAGACATGAGCCAGAGGTAATTTATGATTCAGTTAATGAAATTCTAATTAGGCTTATAAAGCCCTTAAGTATTTCCTGCAATGGCTTGTCATGAAGCCTTTATTCAAGGAAAGCCAGAGTGTGTTACATGTGGGTCATGTAGCATATTGTCACATAGATTCATGTTTATATTCCCTCTTTTACCGTCAAGCAAACTCTTAAAGGCAAGAAAGGTAATATGAAGCAGTGAAGGGGAAAAAAGCGGGGGGGGGGGCAGCAATCTGTTCAAATCCAATGTGATCTTTGCTCAGGGGACATCTGGGTAATTGTTCAATTTCTCCTGATTTACAAAACAGATTGTTATCAGCCTAAATAATGTCTAATAAATTCACCAAAGAGCATTTCTGGCTTGCTGTCCAGGTCATTTTAAGAGTGGAATTGTCATTAAAATTAAGAACATCTCAGAATTAAAAATAGAATGTTATTAAAAGGACCCCTCACTTAATTAAGCATGCCTACTCACAAGCATTGAGCAGTGCCCTCTGCAGAGCAGAGGGAGAGATGAAGGCCACTTAGCAAGTTGCCTGTGTGTCTGGGAGTGAGGCCCTATTAATCCAGGCCTGGAGAGGTCAGGCCCACACCTGCAGTGGGAAGAGGTGCAGTGTTAATGGAGGTGGCCTGAGAAATCTATTCTGAAGTGTTCTAGCTGGGAAATATATCTCAAGAGAGAGGAACAGAAAGTACTGTGCTTATTTAAAAAATAAGGCAAGAGTCAACGGTAAGTCCATGCTCAGACTCACTTTCACACTTCTAGATTTTATTAGCTTATTAGGATAGAATTATATTCGAAAGGCAACAGCTTGCAAAATCTTTGGGGGCCAACTTTCACAGTCGTATCACTCCAACTTGGACCTTCCTTGACTTGATTCACTGACATCCCATTACTTGTATCATTATCCAGACAGTGGATGCAGGACCTATCATGCATGCATGATGATATGCCAACCTGTAAAAACTGACACTTGAGATCTTGGCCCACATCTCACTGCCTTCCTTTGATTCTCTCATTGGAAAGGGTTTTCAGGGTTACCAACTCCCTCCTATCCCTTGACTCCTCAGTTCAGCAACTGCAACATGAGCTAAACTTGAAAAAAAATTACAACTCTAATAATGATACTTAATAACATTTACCACTCATGAAGAGATATGTATGAAATATAATTAATTCTAATGGAGCATTTCATTTAATTCTTTTTAGTATACTTTGAGGAAAGTACTGTTCATACCACCATTTTACAGATGAGAAAACTGAGGCATAGAGACAATGATAGTTTTTCAGGGCCATGGAGTAAGGCCTGAATTTTTTTTTTTTAAAGTGAGGGCTGAATTTAAACCAAGGTCTTTCTGACATTCAAAAGCCTCTGGACTTAACCTCTTCACTGATACTCCATGACTCACTATGCCATGTCGTCTCTCAATTTTCTATCAATTTGGGATGCCTATTTACTGATCAATAAATAATTTTTATAAATCCTGCCCTGAAAAAATAAGTATTGCCCAGAATCCCTATGTGCTTAATATATTTATAACAAGAGTGATGACAAATGATGATAATGTGGACTTGCACAGAAAGGACAAATTGTTCTAAATTGCAGGATGCGTTCATCAGCCAGCATGATTAAACTGTCCTCACTTAAAATAATGCTTTCACTCCCTCTTAACCATGCCCACTGTCCCCAACTGTTGCCAACAACTGAAAGAGCACCTCCAGCTTAACAGACTCAGGGTTTCCCTGGAAGAAAACTTCCTATGAAAATGCATTACAGAAATCAAGGAAAACACATGCTATTTTTTAGGCTCGTGATTGGTCTATTTTAAGCAATGTGGGCATGCATTCATCTGATTTGTCAAAGTGTTTTGAAAAGTAAAGGATAAGGCTTTAGTTTAAAATATATATATATGTGTAAATGTATGTGCGTATATATATATATATATATGACAGCTGGAGATGAGTACTACTTCAACTGTGATTGACAAATTAAAATCATTATTAATCACTTAATAGTCTAAAGTACATTGATACATTTAATAGTCTAAAGTACATTGATACTGTCAGAATAAGAATAATCAATGTCTAAAGTACATTGATACTGTCAGGCTAAGAAATCTAGAGCATATTCAGGTTGGGATTTTATTTTATTTTATTTTTTTTTTTTTTTTTTTTATTTTTTATTTTGTTTTCTAGTTATTTTGTGGAGTGGGGAGGATCACTGATTAATTACCATGTAACTCATGAAAAACAAAAGACAACAACAAAAAAACAAGAAACATATTATCTCTCAACTCTTCCATTTCATTTCCTTGACAATGCCTTGATACATTATTACAGATGAAGGGACTCGGACAGTTTAAGTATTTCCCAAAGATGCTCAGAGAGAAGGAATTGAGTAAGGATTTCAGTCGTGCTCTCTCTTGCCTCATCTTCTGCACCTGCTAGCACTTCTCCCAGGAAAGCTCATAATGCCCTCCTCCCATCTCTATATTTGCCGGGATAATTCTTACAGGTCTTTCAGGACTCAACTTAGATACAAGTTTCTATAGGCAGCCTTCCCTGAAGCCCCACGTCTGGATTAGAATACCTCTTACACATATACGTTCCCATAGGACTGTAGGCCCACCATCCTCACAGCACTTTTCATGGTATAATATAGTTGCCTATTTTCTTGTAGGACTTCCCCTCCCAACCCCAACCAGTGACTGTAAGTATCTTAATCGCTAGGGACTATGGTTTATTCAGGACTTATCCCCAGGGTCTACACAGTGCTGCACACTAGAGGCACTCCAGTGTTTAATGCAGAATTAACAAATCAACTATTGGGACTTCCCTGGTGGTCCAGTGGTTATGACTCCACGCTCCCAATGCATGGTGCCTGGGTTTGATCCCTGGTCTGGGAACTAGATCCTGCATGCCGCAACTAAGAGCGCACATGCTGCAACGAAGACCCAGCGCAGCCAAATAAATAAATAAAATATATATTTTTAAATCAATGATTAAATGAATGGATGCAGAGACCAAAGCCCACATACCCTGCTGCCGTAGGTTAAGTGGTTTCTCAGCCTGCAGCACACAGCCTCTCAGTGTGGCAGCACTGAGCACAGGGCCCAACAGGAAGGCACCATTCAGTAAACATTCTCAGTAGTTAAATCCCGGTAGAGTACCCAAGGGTTTAAACCAATTATATCAGAAAAGGGCATGAGCTTTCTCATATTTCAAATCAATTAAGACTTTGTCAATAGCATAGCAGTTTAGTCCTAGTATTGAAAACACAATTATTTCCTCATTATTTAAATGGAGGGAAAGGATGAACTGCATGTGGTTCACTTAGCAGTAGTACAGCTATAATGCTATTTTATAAAATTCATTCTAAGTAGATATTGACTAAAGACTATACTAAGGCTAAACGAATGAAAATAAGCTCTCCTTTTGCTTTTGAAAAAATTCCAGTACTTTGCAAGGCTACAGGTGAGAATAAACAAGGAAATAAAGTCACTCTATTTTCCCTGAGAAATGCCAACACAGTTAAAGCCTTGTTTGAGAAGACCCCTGAGACTAGTTAAAAGTGTGGGGAGGAAAACAAAGTAGGGGAAGAGAATTACTCCTGATAGTGAGAAGAGAAAGGGGAAGGGGATAGGAAAAGAAGATGACAGAAAACTAAGAGGAGCAAGTCTTATTCTTCACTTCTCCCAGCTTCTCTCTCTACCCATACTCCCTTTCATACATAAAAGGGTAAATCCAATTATACCTCCAGACAAATGCCTCCTGTGATAGGCAGAATAATGCCCCTGTTAAAGAGGCCCATGCCCTAATCATTGGAACCTGATTACTTTACATGGCCAAAGAGACTTTTCAGGTATGTGGATTTTCTGGATGGACCCAACGAAACCACAAGAGTCCCCATAAGTGAAGTGCATTTCTAGCTTTGAATATGGAGGAAGGATCCACAAACAAAGGGATGCAGGTGGCTTCTAGAACCTGGAAAAGGCAAGGAAACAGATTATTCCCCTAATGGCTCCAGAAGGAATGCAGACCTGGAGACCAGTGAGATCCATTTCAGACTTCTGATCTCAAGAGCTATAAGACAATAAATGTGTGTTGTTTCAAGCCTCTGGAATTGTTTTTTATAGCAGTTACAGGAAACGAATACTCCTCTCAAATTTGCCTCATGAACCTGAGGCTTTAACTTCAGGCTGTTTGCATCTCCACGTCAGTTTGCCCCAATACAACATGTCCAAAACTAAACTCAGCATCTTCTCCCTGACTATGGCTCATCTCCCAAACTATACTGCATGGTCTGTTACCCTGCCTTTCTTCTAGGTTGAGGCTACATGCCTGTGATTCTTCTACTTCCTTCACCTTTCTCTACAATCTGTCTTCACTGCTGTCAATTCCTTTTGATAAAAGTATACCAAGCAACCATGTTTTCTACTCTCATAGTCATGGTCCCCAAAAGAACTCTGATTCTTTAAAGAATTGAATTCTAAAAAGAATTTAATGTGACTTGCACAGGAAAAGGAGTAATGAAAGAAGGAAAGAGAGAAAAAAACAGGGGGAGGATCCCTTGATTGACATCCTTATTAACAGTTTTTGACTCAGGCATCAGGCAAGAAGGAAGGGATTTTCCAAGAGGCAATGAGTGTTCATCAGGTAAGCTGATGTAAGAATCTTCCAAATCTTAAAATACATAGTTTTTATGGTTAAAGAAAGGGAGGAGGACTTGTAGAGAAATGGAGTGAAATGAAGTCCTTCCAAAGTAGCCCCCAAATGCTATTCTACTCC
The DNA here is from genome assembly GCF_964341445.2 of Mesoplodon mirus. Classification (NCBI taxonomy): domain Eukaryota; kingdom Metazoa; phylum Chordata; class Mammalia; order Artiodactyla; family Ziphiidae; genus Mesoplodon; species Mesoplodon mirus. The sequence continues at coordinate 43,454,555 of NC_138984.1, forward strand.
ACCTTGCCTCAAACTTTCACTCGGGACACAACCACTATTTTTACTAACCCCATACCCAGGATGTGACTATGGCATACACAAGGATTCTTCATCATTCAGTAGCAGTCCAGAATCACGTTCCTGGATTCCAGTCATTCCCTAAGGTAAAAGTATTCAGAAGGTAAGAGAGCTAGCTCATGGAAGGGCCAGCTAACCTAGTTCATATTTCATCCTGTGAAGAGTTGGTGGGAGAATAAAATATGTCACCACAAGTTCAGTTAGATATAGAAACTCTCTGAAAGGCCAAACTCTTAGAAACCAATAAAGGAGAGCAGTTCACTTTCTAGTGACAGCTTGTCACTTTCCAAGAGAAATGATTCTGCTTAGGCAGTCTCAGGACATCAGATACTGAATCTGTCCTGACATGCCCTACAACTTTAAAGTTACTCAGTTCTGGGTTTCAGAAAACTGTATTTATAGAGATACAGTCTACTGAGATCTTTGTATTATCTTCTTATTTATGGAACACATTCATAAAGTGTGGTTTCTCAAGACAAATGAAAACAACTGACCATCTCCCAAGAGTCAATTACCAACACTGTAGTGGGCATCTCCCAGTCCTTGGAAGCACTCCCCAAAGTCATGCTATAATTATTGGGTCCTGATGAGCATGCCACAGCACCTGAAAGCAGTAATCAATGATTCACTACAGTTCTAGGCCCATGGGAAAATCTGGTGAGGACTTGCCCACCAGAGCATCACCCATCCCAGATTATATTCTAACTTGAGCCCATTTCTCTTGCCATTTTAGCCAATGGCAGTCTTCACATCCTGAAGCCAAGAAATGTTCTGAACTCTGATTTACATGTAAATCACACCTCAGCTTTATAAATTTACCTGTTGGAAATGCATGTAAATGAGTTTTTTAAATAGCAAAATATCTGCAATTTCCTACCTCCCTCTCCCTTTTTTTCTTGCTCTTTTCTGAAAGAAGAAATATGAAACGAACTAAGAAACAGATCAAACCATGCTTGTTCCTTTCCTGTCCAAAAGGCAGAGTTTAAATGAGCACAGATTTAAACAAATCAGCAGTACCAATATCCAAAATTTCAGTGCTGTTATCCTCTCTAAATGGCTATCCAGGAAGTAGTCCATCTGAGCCCTCTTTAAGATGAGGTATGTTTCCTGGTTCTGTCAGTAAATGTCTTCAGTACATAAAGCCACCAATGAGAATACTGCTGACATTCTATACATTATATCCAGCCATGTTTGAAAAAAATAGAATCCATGCTAATTATAGGAATTTTAGGAAGTATGCTCTCCTTCCTGTAAGAAAATTGAAACCAAAGAATATATTTCACTAACTGAATCCCATTCAGGAGATATTCTTTCTTGAGAGTATACTTCTGATTGCTTCTATTTCAATCTCAATTTTAACTGTTGAGATTAAAGCCTTAGGAAAAATCAGGAGAGCAGAAAGAATCATTTCAAAAACATAATGTTCACTTGTAGCTGAAATGCCTACAACTAGAGCAGTGAGTGAGTTTGCTAAGAAAGAGGAGAAGATACGTTGCAATCAGACTGAAGCAGACAGAATACAGAAATCCCCACGGATTCACATGGTGCAACGATCTTCTGTGGAACTACAGCCACACATCTGTAAACAGTCATGGTTACAATGCCCAAGAGTTGTAAAAGTTGTACCCTTAGCTAAATATTCCACAAAAACATGACTCTCAGGGTTCTCCTGTGTAAATAGGTCATAGAAATTTGAGGAGATATAAATAACTTCAATTTATACTATGTGTGCCTGATTCATTTTGTTCAATTCTGGTGAGAAATGTTATTCTCTGTTTGTACAGGGTTTTTTTTCCCTCTTTGGGGCACAGAATTGGTGAAAACAACTGGTCTTCTTCCTCATTTCCTGATCCTTCCCCTTTCCACGTGGTTTTTGTCCTTTAGTCTATTAATATGGTTTTTTACACTAATTGATTTTTTGATGTTAAAAAAGTCATGGGCTTCCCTGGTGGCGCAGGGGTTGAGAGTCCACCTGCCGATGCGGGGGACACGGGTTCGTGCCCCGGTCCGGAAGGATCCTACACGCCGTGGAGCGGCTGGGCCCGTGAGCCATGGCCGCTGAGCCTGCGCGTCTGGAGCCTGTGCTCCGTGGCGGGAGGGGCCACAACAGTGAGAGGCCCGCGTACCACAAAAAAAAATAATAATAAAAGTAAAAAATTAAAAAATTAAAAAGTCATTCATTTTTACACATTGTGGCACATACATTGTTAATTTTTAAATTAAGGTAATTTGAAACTGGGTATATTCTATGAACTAGGAAATATTCAAAGGAGCCTTTAGACAACTGCCTAAACTTTTTAAAAGAATAAATAAGGCAATGAAAGAAGAAATGTTTGATCTAATCAGATGTTGATTTATTTTACGTAAAACCTAAAGAGATGCTCTTGTGTACCACAGAACTTGGTATCACTGACGACTAGGTTTGCTTTCCTTACCCAGGATTGACACCTTAAAACAAGATGATGCACTAGACAAATACTCTCAGCATAACAGAATTGAAGCCTGTCTATGATCATCGATAGGAACCGAGTCTATAACCCACATAAATATAAGCACAAAACATTAGGCATCTTTCCAAATACAATCAAATACGTATGGGATGTTAATTGTTAAGCAAACATTTCATGGTGAGCTAGACTCTTCAGGAGTTACCTCATTTTCCCAGACAACAGGAAGTAGGTACTTAGAAGGGCCCAGGTCTATGAATGCTTTGGGGACACCAGGGTAACATTTTCCAAATTTTGCTCCAAAGCAATAGTCCTTCTGAGAGAGTATAGGTGTTTCTTAAAAATTCATTTCAGTGGTCATGAAAGCTTAGCAAACTCTCACTTTCTATAGGACTTTGCCTTTGCTATGCTAATATGTGTTGGGACTCTCTAGAATGAATCATATTATACAGACTTCTCCAGACTTATGTGACCAAGCAACCTTTTCACTGAATGTCTATGAGCATCTCATTGGGTCCCTAGTGCTTCAAGGTACATAGCTGGGAAAACGTTGCATTTGTGTAATGTGACAAAGCCCGTGGAGCAGTAGTTATAAAATAAGAGTGAAAAGAAGATATTCTAAAGCTATCCTGTTCCCTGTGATATCGCCACCTAAACCCAAGCAATAGCATTGAGTATTTCACTATACCAACTCTCAGACTCCTAGCAGTCATCAGAAGTGGCAGGTTGGAGCCAAATGACAAACAATTGTATTCTCTAACGCCATTCAGGAGCATTTCTCAAGATCTCTTCCTGGCCTGTCCCTCAAATTTTATGCAATTGTACGTTTTTGGTGCCAGGACTATCTGGCTGTACATTTAATTTCCAGTTTTGTTTCAGAGCCTTGTCATTTCATCAATCAGATCTATTCCATCTGCTGAAATGCTGACAAATCCAGCTGCTTTGTGACTTCTAATCAATTTCATTAATGTTTCCATGTTCTGTTTCAATTAGTGGCCTATTCTTTGGACTGTTTGATGACTTGATACTACCTACTGTCTGCAGATTAAAAACCAAATCACAAATTGCTTTGTCCTTGACATTAAAAATCCTTCCTTCTTTACCAAATCATTCCTATTTAGCACATTTAGCCCTCTTGAGTTAAATTACACTCTACCACGCTGTGAAGTAGGGGTTCAATTGTTATACAAAGAATGGATCCATACTGGGAAGTTCATCTTGACATTCACTTAATCCTTGTGCCCTTACTCAGAATTGAATCTTCTTTCATCTAAGTCTTTTCACTGTTGTGAATTTTTCCAGCACATTAAACACTTACTTGAAATGTTATTGGCCATAATCCTCATGCATTTTGTTAAATTCATCAGACACAATACCTATATTGTCTACTGTCTGCAATTCTTGACTTTGAAAACTGTTGAAGAAGTGGGACAGTCATCCTTGTTACTGATTATATTACCACGCAAACCTAAGCAATTAGGACGTAGCCATTTGAATGCTCTTCTTTAAGTATATTGAACATCTCTTCTCCACCTTTCTAATCTTTCTTTACGTGATAAAAATCAGTCTATGCTTACCTATTTTAAATGTATAAAAGTGTACAGATTTTTACTTCTGTAATAAAATGCAGAAATAGCATAGAATTTTGACTGTCCTTTCCCATGCTTCGTGTCACAACTGACAGCGTGGAGGTTTAGTAGTCTAAAGCAATACAGCAACAGTGCTGTGGGTCATATTTTTAACTTTAATGACAATCTGTAATTGCCTGCAGCCTGCCTTATTTCTGGCCCTGCTGATTTCTTGAGGACCTGTGATAACACAGCTCCAAGCTGGCCCTCTAATCGGGCTCGTGGCCTCTTTTATGTGTTTTTTCTATTTTTTTTTTTTTCCAGGGTTATCAGGTCTTACAGTAAAATAGTCAGAGTCTACAGCCTTCTTCAGGGCATTCCAAGGAATTAGAATTTCCTTCCAGCCTGCAAGCTTTCATAACTGTCTGCCTCTTCCTATGGCTGGGAGTGGAGAAGGTTTGAAGCAGCTTTGCTTCAAATTGAACTGCCTGATACCAGCCTTGAAATCTCCTTTAATCATTTTAGACATTTGAAATTTTCAAAATACCACTTGTTAGGAAAAGTTCCCTCTTCCTCCAGTATACCTGGATCACACTTAGATTGTACTTAAGAGATGTTATTTCATTTACAACGAACATTTATAATGAACATACATGTGTCCATTTATTCAATAAAAATGCACTGAATACCAATTATGATTGTCTTAGAAGGTACTGGAATTCAACAGGAAACAAAGAAGCATTGTCACCATCCTTCTGAAGAGCTTACCATTTGTGGCGTCATACAAAGGTTAACAAGATAGACATGATTACTGGGTCAGGAGGTTGGGGGGTGTTATATTATCATTAAACAAAGAATCATGATAAAATGAGAGGCAGTCATCTTCCTCTCCAGAAAGTCCTGGACATCACACACTTTCTCTAGTCTTCCTAGCTAATTTGATTAGTATATCTCCCATACTTTATCCATGAAACAATACTCTGGATACTGTATTTCAGCTTGTTGGGATCCAACCTACACATAGAGACAGTCTACATAGCTTCCTCTAACTCTAGCCCTGAGATACTACACCCACAAGTGGCATGTTTATCAAAAAACAAAGACTTGGTGGTATTTTAAGGCATTATGGTTTTAGTGCCACAATTCTGTGATGACATCGTTTTGAGTCTATGTTACTATTCCATGCAGTACCATTCCATTACAATGCAGTTGATGGCACGGTGGTTTGAGATAAGCAGTCACTATATCTGTGGTGAATGCTTTGGGCTGCAAACGACAGAAAACAAAACACATTGTGGCTTGAAGATAAAGACTTTTAAAATTATTTTACACACAAGACCATGGAAGTAGGTCTTTCAGGAGCTTCCTAATGTCAGAATGTAGAGGGCATCTCTAAATTCTCTTAGTTCCCTTTCATTGTTACAGGATAGCTGCAGCAGCTCCAACAAATTTGACCTTACATGACAGCATCCAAAGAAGGAAGCAAGGAGATGGGGGAGTGGGGAGAGAAAAAAAAGAACACTTTTTTGCCTGGATGATTTCTCATTAGCAAGGACAAACTTTCGCAGTTGTCCTTACGGCTTACTGACCAACATGAATCACACATCTATACCCTACACCAGTGCTTCTTAAAGTGTGGTCCTCAGACCAGCAGCAGCAGCATCACCTGGGATCTTGTGAAAAATACAAATTCTCAGGCCCCATCCCAGGCCTACTGAATCAGAAACTCCAGAGTTAGGGCCCAGAATTCTGGGTTATAACAAGTTTTCCAGGTGATTCTGATTCATGCTAAAGTTTAAGATCCACTGCCCCAATCACTGGCAAAGGAAAACTAGATCATTTACCAATCATTATTCATCCATTGGAACTGGGCACGTGGGGGCCTGTATTAAAATTGAGCTTCTGATGGCAGAAAGGGAAGAGAGGAGAGCAGAGGTGAGGAGTGGAAATGGGGAAAAAAAGAGGAGGAAAAATAGGAGCGAAGGGGCCCCAATCCCCATAGAAGTAGATCTCAACTCAGACTGAGCCTAGTGCTTGAGAAGCATCTAAAATTATTGATTTTTGCAGTGTAGAGGGAACAAATACAACTAATAAAAAACTGGAGTAAATCAGTTTTCTAATGAAAAATAGACTTGATTATTCTACTTCAAATGTGATTTAGAGTGTGATAAGTACTATACCATGCACATTTGCCATGAAGTGATACACACTGCAAAAAACAGTAGTTAATTAGAGCTTCAGTAAAGTGCCAGATTTCATAAGGAGTATGATATGGGGTAAAGAATGTCATTTAGAAAAATGCAAATTAGTGGGTCTACATTTCTTCCTGCTTTTTACATCTGCAAAACAGTATTAGAGAGTGCACAAAGTTTACTTTCCAACTATCTATACCCATGCTGCCCATATGGTAGCCACTAGGAACATGTAGCTATTGAGTACATGACATATGTATGACTAGTGCTAATTGAGATGTGCTGTAAATATGAAATACACACTGGATTTCAAAGACTTAGTACAAAAATAAGAATGTAAAAGATATCATTAACAATTTTCATAATGATAACATGTTGAAATGACAGCACTGTGATATACTGAGTTAAATAAAATATTATTAAAATTAATTTCATCTTTTTTCTTTTTCCTTTTATGTGCAGCTACTAGAACATTTAAAATTACATATGTGGTTTTCATTATATTTCTATTAAATAGCACTGATAGTTTACTCTTTGATGTGGTAAATCTACTTCATTTGAACTCATAAAAACTTTAAAAAATACCAACCAAGCAAGTCTAAAAGAAATAGGTAGAATTTGTGGTTGCAGGTGACATAGGATCTGAGAGATTCTGGTGGGAAAACATTCCCATACACAAGCTCATTACCTCCAAGAATTAATGTCTTCAAATTAACCACATCTTCCTTAAGTATCTTAACTTATTATGTAAATATACTCATGAGAGGACTAACATATTAAATATACGTAACCTGGGAATGGGAAAAGATTTTCCAAGATCTCCAATTTCCATTTCTTCCCTTTCCTAAAAAACAATTCATTTGCTCAAGATCAAGTGCAGTCGAGATGTTAACCCAGTTCTGGGTTCTCACATCTCTTTTTTTAATGAATAAATTAATTAAAAGCATACAAATATTACAGTGGTACGCTTCCTGGGCTGGCACTGGGGGAATATCTAATAGTGGATCCATCTGGTGTTACTGTTGAGAAAGTGAGTGGTTTGATGAACAGATAAATTCTTTTGCAAGTTACTCAGGTAGTTTTTTTGCTTCCAACATAACTGAAAGAAGAACCAAATCCAGGTTTCCACTGATATTTTTAAATGCTTTTGAGGAGAAATCACTAAGTAATTTTTTTTGCACACAATTCAGAAGAAGTTTTTGAAAAACTGAGTGACATTGTCCTTTCCAATGCCCATCTATTTATGTGAACAAAGTTTGTCAGCATTTGCACCTACAAAAATGAAAAATGGGGTGTTCTTGATGCTGAACCCTGTTTTATTTTACCACCAGGTAAATATGTTAAAGAACACTAAACTAACTTATTTTTTAAAGCCCTATATATCTCACTAAAAATTTCATCTCCAAAAAAATTATACCTATTAAGTTGAATAGTTATCAAAATTTGTCATATATATATATGTCAAGTCCATGCTAACAGTACTTTTAACGATAATGCAGCTGAGGAAGAGAGTAATTTTAACTTGGAGCTTTATGGAAAAATTTTTAATGTTAAATTTCAACTGGTAAGCATGTTCTTTTTGCAGAGAAATGTGATGAAATAATCAAAACACCTAAAATTCTGTGAGAGAACTCAAATGGAAGTAGGAGGAAAAGGAGGAAAAGGAATAATATAAAATGTCCAAGGGCTAAAAGAGGGCATATTCATCTATTTCTTAAATGGATAATGGCAGATTGGTATCAAATCCCCTAGTCTTTGGTTTCATTGGACGCATGTAATTATTTACTTGCTTTATTTTAAAATAACAACATTTGTAATAGGTAGAAAAGTACATTATTGAAGCTAAACTTGTGTTGAAACATTTTAGATGTCAACTTAAAAATGTTGAATCAAAGCCATAAATGCCCAGACCTCATCCAGGAAAAATGAAGTCAGAATCTCTGGGAGCACTGTCCCACCCAGCCCTGGGCTACTCACATGAGCAGGAGTTGAGAACACTGCCATAGGGTGAATTAGCTTTTTCCCTTACATTCCTCTAGAACAGGAAAGGTCTGGGAAAGCAGACAGGAGCAGCTGCAGGGCAAGAAAAGGAAGGAACTAAAAGAGGAGAAAGATGCAGAGGAACAAAGCAGGAAACAAAGGACATTAAAAGCCATTCACCCCAATTTGGCCAAAGGATAGGCCTGATTCTAATCAATAATGATTTAGTTGTTACTGGTGACTCTTGGTAAGTTCATTTGTTCTTTTAAATTTTTGTATTATTTTAATACTTTACAAAGCAAATGTTCAATAAACGTAATTTGAAATGAATTAATTCTTGTTGCTTATCTGATAATAAAACATCTTTTATCTAATGAATATGGATTCTCACCAGTTTTATGCCAATTCCTCCTCCACAGTCTACTCAATATTCAGTCCAAGAGTGGCCTCATCCTCATTTTGGGTTGCAAACACCAAGGACTCAGAAATAGATACTGTTCTCTATCTACTAAATAATGCCTGCTACTTTGCTATAGCATATTTCATTTTAGAAGTCCTCCATGTTGCTTCTCATACATCCATCCTTTTTTTTTAAACCACCTTGTAAGTGGTAAACTGCATACTTCCTTTGTTCTGACATCACTGGATTCTGACACTCCATAGGTAATTGGTATTGTTTTGATGCCTTGGCTGTTGACATGTGTGGCAATTCCTTCAACTAGGAGCTCACCTGTGGGTACTGAATAATTCCACACAACCTTCAAAGGCTGTCAGAAGGTACTTTCTTGAAATCTTATCATTTCGTGGACAAACATGAAAGCCTTGGTAAAGTCACGGGTTTCTATATATTTATTGCTTTGGAAGCCAGTCTCAATTTGTCAAGCTATGGCATACATTTGCTATGAATGCTTTCTTTCAGTTCATGTCAAGATGCTGAAGAAAGCAGCCAAAATATTTCTTCACTAGAAAAAAAATTTATTGTGAAGAACATTTTATTGATTTCACACAAACTTTTCAAATAAAAAAAACAACAACAGGATGTTCCAAAAGCAGACAGCATATTCCTCATCATCACCACAATCTTCAACTAGGCAAATGCTTTAAAGAAACAATTGAATCTAGCTGCATGAACTTGTCATATTGAAGACACCTCCAAATCATTAAGCAAAATCTCTGAGGCAAAACTGACACTTTTATCCCTTATCTGACAAATTTGACAGGAGCAACTATGTTCACTAACCCCTAATCCTTTCTTTGGAGCCCCTCAAGTTTTATATAAATGGCTCTTGCATTCAAGGCTCTTCAAAGTTTTCATCAGCCACAATAATTTGGGGATAATATCAAGCTGTTGGCTTAGTCCAGCTTTTGTTTCTGAAGGCCAACATTTCATGCTAGACTTCACCAACAAGTGCGAAATAAGAGAACTGAGGCAGCCTACTGAATCATGTACTTGAAAGGTTTTTAAGTAAACTGAGTTTGACAGGTAACTGTAATTCCAGGTCCTTGCTTCCATTTTCTGCATTCTCTACATCAAAATGTTGCCAAAGCTGAGTTTATTTCTCTGTTCTACTCTCACAGCCTCTATCCCTCAGCTCGGGCTCTGGCCCCCTTACCTAGATTTTTCTGACAGCTGCTGACAGGTCTCCTTGCCTTGGGTTTTTTCTCTAATTGTTCTCCTTCATACCACTGCTTGTGTTATCTTCAGAAAGCACGGCTTTGACTGTATGACTTCCTTTCTCAAAAAGTTTCAAAGACTCCTCATTGCACACAGAACCAAACCTGAACTTCCTCAAAACCATACATAGCTGAGTCCCACGCTTAACAGATTCAGCATTCATAAAGGGCTTCATTTTCTAGGCACTTATGTAAATACTGAGGTTACAAAAAGTAGCAAGAATATTAAGTATGGATTGGTTTTGAGAGGAAAAAATAAAATATGGTTCTCCTTAGAAGAAGTTCTCATCTACCTGAGAGGCAGACACATAAGTAAATCCTGAAGAAGAAGCTAGTTCTATTCCACTTTTAACTCCCACAAACATTCCACTTTTTGTCCCCAACACACTCCTGGCAGAATTCCTCTCCTCCAGCCATTCAAGACAGTCCACAATCCTTACAGGTTCCCAGCCCTCTGCTACCTCTGCACCATTGCTCATCTGGTCTTCTTCTTCTTCTGGAAGCTTTCTCCCTCCACTCCCTCCCAAGAAACATTTGATAATCTGCAGTAAATGCTTTAGAAAAAAAACCCTGACAAAGTGGTACTTCATGTATTTCCTGTTCTTTTTAATTTTCTGGCATTGTTTTCCATATCATATGAATATTTAGTTTCAAATACTCACTGAAGTTTTTTATAGCTTCTCTAACCAGACTGCAAGGAAATTCCTTCAGCCAGCACCATAGTGTGGGGAAAGAAAGACAATATCCCTTTTCTCTAATGTGTTCTGCAACTGCAGATGTCCTTGGCTATGCCTTTCTCTGATGATCCTTGATCCAAATGGCGATGCTGTAACCATGGTAGACACTGGGCCACAAAGCACCCACAATTCTAAAGATTGGTTGGCCAAAAAAAACTCATTAAATGCTTGCTAATTAAATGACTTGGGTAAATTCCAGGTTTATGAACTGTTACCATCTTCTGCTTTGGAGAGAGGTATTCTTGGGCTCCATAACACAGAAGCTATGCCAGTGCAATGACAAAATAGCTGTCAATTAAGTTTTTAAAAAATCAGTCTCAATACAGTGGGGAAAAAAAAAATCAAAGTTTTTTTTTTTTTTTTTAAATCTCACATGGAAATGCAGTTGGCTAACATTTATTTTCTGCTCTTCAACTCAGTATTTTGTTATCTTATAAACAGGACACATTTTTAGGGGGAGGGTACCTACAGGGTATAAAGGTATGAACACTAAAAGAATAAGCTAAGATCTTCAGCCTTCAAAACTACTCAGTATTTGGGAAGATAAATATATGGAAAAAAGTTAACTTGTTGTTGTCAAATAAATAATAATGCAAAGAGGCTATAAGAAGAGTATCTGACTGATTGATTTCTAAATATTATCTGTAATCAGGGCTGTATACTCAGCTGATGGGAAGATCCCTAAGAACTGGAGTGACTCAGCCACATGGGCAAGAAGGCCAGTGGGAATCCCAGTTTCACCAAAGAGATTTTAATTGGGAAACTAGTTTTTTTTAAAAAATAAGCTTTTTAAAAAATAAGTTGAAAATAAGCTTGTATCTATAATTCCCCAAAATGAAGCCACAGATTCTAAGGGCCAATATCACTTCAAGATTATATAATCCCTTAGATTTATCTGCAGTGTCTGGAATGACATGAAGTGTCTGTTACCAGAAAGAAAACACTCCTATTGTCAGATGATCACAAACACTCATGGGGTCCGGATGATCACATGCAGAATGCTTCTTTGCTTCTTCCATCCTGTCTTCATCAGACCACACCATCCACCTTGCCGAACATTCTTATTTCATTCTTCTGCCTCCTCTTCCTGCTCAGCCTCTCCCACAACTCTCACAGGCTTTTCCGCCTATATTCCCTCCCCACTGGGTCCCAGGTTTTCAAGGCACTGAGCTTTGTTTCTGGCTCTATTATAGATTAGCAGAAACAGAGCCTTCCTCGGTGGTTGGAGAAGATTTCATTTCAGAGCTTGCAAAGTCGTGACCCCCCAGGCTGAAACAAGTCCACAAACACATTTTACTTTGGCCTGCACAGTGTATTAATTTCTTTTCATTAGTTGTTATCTTTTAAAGATGAGGGACTTTCCAAATTCTTCACTTAAAAATTAGAAGATCCACATCACCACAACTGAGGAATCACTACTCACTTTTAGATGAAGACAAGCTTTTTAGTCTTCCCCATTCCACACAACTCCCCACTTAGATCATTCACATTTCCTGTCCAGTCTTTTAAACATCTGAGTTGGGCATTGCTGCCTTAGAACTTCCGGACTCCTCAGGCTACAGCATCAATGAGATCAGCAAACCTTTGTTACTACTGACCCCTTTTCACAGTATCATAGGGACTCATTACGCTTAAAAACAAAAAGAAAACAAATCTGTATCTCTATTCTGTCCTCCTGAAAATGTTCCCAGGGGAAAAGGAAATCTGATTCTACAAAAGTTATAAAGTGGACAACTTTTTAAGACTTATTTGTCAAATCACTAAGGTATCATAGAATTATTATATGATGTACTAATCAATTACTAATGAGTGTTTTTAAAAAATATGCATCTTTCACAGGAAAAAAAATAAATGAAAGTGTAGACACTCAAAAAATCTAAATCTGTAAATAATTTTACTCCCCTTTCTACCTCCAGAATCACTTCCAAATCTTCAGACTGGGGGAGTGCAAAAGGCTTCACTCTATGACTCCCCATCTTTCCAGAATGAGCTCTCATCTCCCTGCTACCACCCTAGTGTAACGCAGCACCATCTGCTGCCTGTTTACTGCAAAAAACTCCAAGAGGTCTCCCTAATTTCCATCTTGTCCCTCCATATTCCATAGTGTACTCTTTACACAGCAACTTTAGTGTTCTTCCTAAAATGTAATTTAGACAACATCACTCCTCTGCTTGAAATCCTCCAGTGGTGCAATGTCCCATTGTATTTGGAATAAAACTCAAAATAGTTGCCATAATCTTTAAGATCCTTTGAGCTCTTGCCTGTCTCTCTGACCTCATCTCGTATCATTCTTCCCACTGGTCATGACTCTCCAGCCACACTGGCCTTTTTGTTCATCAGACAAGCTTGTTTTATCACTAACCCTGGCAGTTCCCCTCCCTAGGCCTTCAAAAGCCTGGATCCTTCTCATTATTCTGGTCTCACATCAAATTTTACCTCTTCAGAGAAGTCTTCCCTGCCACACCCACTCTAAAGTAACTTCTTCTCCCAGCCCTGTCACTTGTCATTTCATTACTTTATTTTTATTTTATAGCATCTTTCACTACTAGGTTATCTTATTTATTACCAAACTGGATAATACATTTTCTCTCAAAAATGTCTGCCACCCTTTCCCATCTCTCTACATTTACTCATGCTATTCTCTTAGCCAAAATTTCCCTTTGCCAATTTCTCTTATTCTCAAATTCTACCTGTTCTTCAGTATCTAGCTCAAATATCATTTAATTCATGAAAATTTTGCTAACCCTTCAAATTAACTTTGCTACTTAAATCTTTATGGCATTCCCCTTATCTTTTTGATATGCCATTTAGGAAATTATATCATATATTTTGGTTATCCATATATCATCTTATCCCCACCACAAAATGGCTAAAGAACTAGAATTGTGTCTCATTTATCTTTGTACTTCTAGCACCTAGGACAGTGGTTTGCCTTACATGAAGTAGACACTCAATACAAGTTTTATAATAAATAAATTAAATGAATGAATAACACATCTGTGAATTTCTACCTCTAGAAATATACTGTGAGAAATGAAAAAGAAATCTAAACTTCAAGGTCCTTTTTAGAAAAATGGGCAAGCCTTGGTATATTCTTGGAAGACAGAAGATAAACAATTCCTTTCAGATTTTTCTATCATTGATGTTATTTATAATTTTGAGTTTCTTATAAGACAACAAGTTTTGTGTTCTAGTTCTAATACAGAAATTCTTTTTCAAAAAAAAAGTGACTCATTAAAATGTCACAATATTAAAAAAAAAAAGAAAAACTTGCAGCCAACAGCAACTCACTGAACTAAATCAATTGACCTATACTGAAATAGTCAAAGATCTTCATTTAATTTGGCACTAGAACAAAAGTATGGGACACAGTACCCAGTTGGTAAGTAAACAACAGTATTGTCATTTTCCAGTGGGAAAAGTATGATTTGGTTTCTAAAAAAAACATATGAAATATTAGGGAGAAAGGATACTTTATAAAACAATTTTTACCTCAAACCATAACCTACATATTATAGAAAACATAGGATCAGTCTCTGACACTGAATTCATTGTTTAATAATAACAACATAAATTGGGAGATTGGGAATGACATACACACTACTATATACAAAACAGATAACTAATAAGGACCTACTGTGTAGCACAGGGAACTCTACTCAATACTCTATAATGACCTATATGGGAAAAGGATCTAAAAAAGAGTGGATATATGTATATGTATAACTGATTCACTTTGCTGTACAGCAGAAACTAACACAATATTGTAAATCAACTATACTCCAATAAAAATTTTTAAAAAATAATAATAACAACTAAATCACAAAGCACTTCATATGTGCCAGGTGCAGTTATAAATCCTGTACATATACCAACTCATTTAATCAGTACAACAACCTATAGGTATTATTATTGTTTATCATCATATATCACTTTATGAGATAGATACTATCACATTACCATCATTTCCATTTAATGGATGAGGAAATGAGGCACAGGAAGAGCCAGCCCTTGCCCAAGGTCACGCAGCTGGTTGGTGGTAGCTCTGGGATATAAATCCAATCATTCTGGCTCCAGAGTCCATGCCTATAACCATTCCACTGTCCTTCCTCTCCAGTTAGTTCTTTAATTTTTCCAAAATATCCTATTCATCTAAAGCAAGCCAAACTCTTTTCATAGTCAGGATAATGGATTGGCTAAATCCATGGAAGGAAGTTCTCTGTAGATTTCCACAGGCAGTAGAAAATGCCCTTCCCTACTGATTCATGACCCTATTGGAACTAAACAGGGCAGCGAACCTTAGATCCCTGATTTACTTGAGAATATCCCTGAACCAGAGGAACAGCACATATGTCCCAGGTTTCTGGCACAGTCTTACCCTGGCCATCTTCCCAGCAGAATAGGAGAAATCTGTCTAAATATGTATGGAGATCAATGAAATCATTCTATTTTTTTTTTAATTTTACTGAAGTATAGTTGATTTACAATGTTCTGTTTAATTTCTTCTGTGCAGCAAAGTGATCCAGTTATACATATATGTATTCTTTTTCATATTCTTTTCCATTATGGTTTATCATAAGATATTGAATATAATTCCCTGTGCTACACTATAGGACCTTGTTGTTTACCCATACTATATATAATAGTTTGCATCTGCTAATCCCAAACTCCCAATCCTGCCTCTCCCATCCCCCTTCCTCCTTGACAACCACAAGTCCGCTTTCTATGTCTGTGAGTCTGTTTCTGACTCGCAGATAGGTTTATTTGTGTCCTATGTTGGATTCTACATTTAAGTGATATCATATGGTATTTGTCTTTTTTTTTAACATCTTTATTGGAGTATAATTGTTTTACAATGTTGTGTTAGTTTCTGCTGTATAACGAAGTAAATCAGCTATACATATACATATACCCCCATATCTCCTCCCTCTTGCATCTCCCTCCCACCCTCCCTATCCCACCCCTCTAGGTGGTCACAGAGCTCCCAGCTGATCTCCCTGTGCTATGCGGCTGCTTCCCACTAGCTATCTATTTTATGTTTAGTAGTGTATATATGTCCATGCCACTCTCTTTGTCTCAGCTTACCCTTCCCCTTCCCCGTGTCCTCAAGTCCATTCTCTACGTCTGTGCCTTTATTCCTGTCCTCCCCCTAGGTTCTTCAGAACCTTTTTTTTTTTTTTTTTAGATTCCATATATATGTGTTAGCATACAGTAATTCTTTTTCTCTTTCTGACTTACTTCACTCTGTATGACAGACTCTATCTAGGTCCACCCACCTCACTACAAAATAACTCAATTTCATTTCTTTTTATGGCTGAGTAATATTCCATTGTATATATGTGCCACATCTTCTTTATCCATTCATCTGTCGATGGGCATTTAAGTTGCTTCCATGACCTGGCTATTGTAAATAGAGCTGCAATGAACATTGTGGTACATGACTCTTTCTGAATTATGGTTATCTCAGGGTATATGCCCAGTAGTGGGATTGCTGGATCATATGGTAGTTCTATTTTTAGTTTTTTAAGGAACCTCCATAATGTTCTCCATAGTGGCTTTATCAATTTACATTCCCACCAACAATGCAAGAGGGTTCCCTTTTCTCCACACCCTCTCCAGCATTTATTGTTTCTAGACTTTGATGATGGCCATTCTGACTGGTGTGAGGTGAAACTTCATTGTAGTTTTGATTTGCATTTCTCTAATGATTAGTGATGCTGAGCATCCTTTCATGTGTTTGTTGGTATTTGTCTTTCTTACTTCGCTTAGTATAATAATCTCCAGATCCATCCATGTTGCTGCAAATGGCATTATTTCATTCTTTTTTTGGCTGAGTAATATTCCCTTGTATATATGTACCACATCTTCTTTATCCATTCATCTTTCGATGGACATTTAGGTTGTTTCCATGTCTTGGCTATTGTAAATAGTGCTGCTATGAACATTGGAGTGCATGTATCTTTTCAAATTATAGTTTTCTCTGGGAAATCATTCTTTTCTGCACAGACTTTTTCCAGAGTGGAGAGCAAAATTAAGCCTAATTAGAAAGCTTTTCAGAGGAAAAGAAATTATGTTGTGTTTAAGAGAAACAACATTTCTACTGGAAGAAAAAATGTTTCTTTGGCAACTAGAGAGAGATGCTAACTTAAACACAGTGGGTCTTTAACTCTATAGAGGGCTGGCGGTAAGGACAAGGCCTTAGGACTTCAGAGGCAGTTCTGCAGAAAAGAACACTATCAGACCAGTTCAGGGGGCTCCTGCAGACTTTCCCTACAACCCATCTCTTTCTTCCTTGCCAGCCCCTCTCTCTTTTCATCTAGGCCTCCCAGCACTCTCTGATCTTTGCACTGGTCTCCTGCTGGGTGACCCCATTTCCAAGTATCCTCTCCTTGTTTCTAACTTCAATCCTCCAGCTCCTTGATTCTTCCCTCTTTCCTCCTCAGCATAAGCAAGACAAAGGTCTTTTAAATCATGTCTTGAAATATACATTTTTATCTTCTTTTCCCTATCCAGAAACAAAAATAATTTTCTACTTGTTACTCTCAGGGCTTTCTACCTTTCTCTCTCACACACACACAAAAAAACTATGTAACTGATTCTTCCCCTGTAAAGTTTTTAGCCATATGTAAATCACTATTCCAAGAAATATTATCTTAAACTTAAGAGTTTAATAAAATATAAATAGCTGCCTTGAACTTTAGATTAAATTTTATTACTCTGAGAGAAGTGTGCAAATTCTAAGTTAACAACTCAAGAGAAAAGAAATGAAAAAAAAAACAGTATTTTTTCCAATTATTCCAAAGAAGCTCATATCAAAGTCACTTTGATTTATAAACTTCAAAGACACACAGATTTCATTTATTGAAGGTCCAAACAGTCAGCAATACTGATAAAACCATCCAGTTATTCTTTAATAGATTAACCCTTGATTTTAACTCTCCTACAACTTTTTAGCATGAACTTAGTTCATATTTGTCAACTGTCAATTCCTCTGCTCTTGGATATTGTATGCTAACTAATACTGAATAGTATTTTATTCTTTATCACTGACTTAAATATATTTTTCTGAGACTACATCAAGTTTAGTTTATCTGAACTTCTAATAAGGTACCTATATTTTATACAGTTTGATTAATGTATTTGGGTCAGTGTAGCTAATATATTTCAGAGAAAGACTAAAATTTGCTCCTATACTTAATCCTCTTTTTCTGTATAACTTCTTTCTGCATTTCCCTGCATACCTTCAAGCATAATCTGATGTTTACACTATATAAAATCTTTCCTAGCATTATTATTTTTATCATTAATGTTATTGTTCACTTGACCTTGTTTCCCTTCTTTCAAGTAGCACATGTTTCTCTTTTTGCTGCCAACCAATCTAACATGTTATTTTTATACCTACTGGCTTCAATTTCCATATAATACTTCCCACACCCTTTGTAGTTTACACATCTTGAATTTATTCTCCAGCAATATCCAAAATTATGTTGTAGCTCCACAGGACTCTGTACTCTGCTTTTCTCTGTCTGCATTTAACCTTTTGATGGAGTCATCCAAGTCCACGGTTTGGTCAAACCGCTAATCCCCTTGTCCTTTGCACACTAGTTTCATATTTCCAACTATAGCCACCCTCCAAGCGTATGTCCAGCCATAACCTCAAACTCAACAAGTCTAAAATTCAATACATTACATTCCTTCTCAAATATAATCCCTTTACAACCATCCACTTTCAAATACTTAAGAACCAAAATGAGAGATGTCATTAATCTTTCCTTGACTTTCTCTGAGTGTCCATTTGTCACCTCTCAAAATCATTCTTTCATTTGTATTCCAGCAGACACTAAATTCACACCCTTAACTTTGTGTACATGAACTCCTGTGACTTCCTCCCTGATTGTCAGAGTCAGGTCTCTCCCCTCCGATCCAGCCTAAATAATATTGCCAACCTAATCATAAGAAAAGGACACTTTTCAATGGGTCACTCCCTATTCAAGAACCTTCAATGGCTCCCAACCATTTACTGCACTAAGACACCAACTCTGTTGGCTTGTGAGGGTTCTCCATAAACCTAGTATGTTCTGGCTATTATCAACCCATTCTCTACTCATCCACTCTCCACACTCTCATCTCCAATAGGCTCTCTCCACACCGCACTCCAAACTAGTGAGGTTTATTGCTGAATCCTTCACTGTTTCCTTCTTTCAGATCCAGCTCAAATTCTGCCTTTTCAGAAAGTCTTCTCTGTTTATTCCAGATCCTGATTATGATCTTCCTTCTTTGAATGGGTACCAAAAACTTAGTTTGCTTTTGCAACAAAATGCTCAAAAATGTCACACTCCTCTTGCATAGTCTGTGTTGCCCCTAAGACAGTGCTCCATATGAAGCACTCATGGTAGACCCTCCAAAAATACCTTGTAACCAAGAAATGGGTTAATCAGCACAGACTTGTCTTTACAAGAGAGTGTACTCTGGGCAGCCACTTGAGTAAAACTGTCCACAGAGTAAATAACTTTTTCCCAGCTCTACAACCACTACCACCCAATTCTACAATTCAGTATAAAATCTGTTTTTGCATTCAGTGCCCTCCTTGATTCTACCTATACCAGCCTTCCAAGCTGATACCTCTATCTATCCCCGTCCCTGCACTCTCCCCTCCCTACCTTAGCAATTTAGCTCTACACAGAGTGTTCCTATTAGCTACTCAAATCAAACCATTAGAAACAGTTCAACAAAAGAAACCTACTAGAATCTGAAGGTAGGGGAAAAATACATATATATATATAACCAAATTAGTAAACAGAATCATATTAAAATTGTAAATAAGATTCAAGAGCTGCTTCTTTGGGAAAAAATATATAAACCTAAAAAAATTTTAATCCCTACGTTGAGTAAATATATGAAGAGAGAGAATATAAAAACAGATAAGGAAATTTTTATTTTAAAGTATTTTATTTTAAAGTATTATTTTAAAATATTATATATAACTCTATTCCAGCCCTTTTCAACCAGTTCCAGGAGAGAATTAAGCCCTAAGACATCAATTGCATATAATGAATTAACTTCTGTCCTATTATTAGGGAGAAGTTAATAATTACTACCATATGGAATGGTAGTAATTATGTACCATTTTGGAAAAACTGAAAACATAGTCACCCAAATAATTCTTTGGAAGCCTAAATCATTGAGATTTCAATAAAAGGGCAATTTTGTGAAAAAATATAAATTACTGAAAATGACTTAAGTAGAAGAAACTGATTAGAAGAAATCGTAAAAGAAATTGAATAACACTTTTAAAATGACCTCCAATATGATCCAAAGCAGTTAGATTTATGGGTGAGTTCTTTTGAATCTCCATGCAATATATGCTTCAGGAAACAGAAAAAAACTTACAGCACCAAAAATATTTTAGGAAACTCTATGCCACCTCAATGCCAAATCGGATAGAGGAAAATATTAAAACTACAGCCTTGTCTCATTTGTAAATATAAATTTGATAATCCTAATAAACAATCTAGTCAACTAAGTTCTACAGTACATTGCAAGGAATGTCCAGTAAGCAAAATAGAGTGTATCCTAGAAACACAAATTGAGTTTATTATTCAGAAAACGATTCAGTTAGAAAAGTGATAACAAATATTTTCAGTCCATGCTTTAGCCTAGGATGAGAATACTTCTTTAACATGAAAAATCAGGCTATTTTTAAACTAATAGAGCCACACTGAATATGAACTACTTGAGACATTATCACTTAAAGTATGAATAAGATGAAGACATATCATGTTAACATACAACATGGTTCTGGAAGGACTGGTCAATAATTTTAAAATTAGAAATGAAAAAAGGTAAACTTTTAGGATATAGGAGATAAAATCACCAGCATTTGCATATGATATAATTATATACCTAAAAATGAAAAAAGAATCAACTGAAAAACTCATAATTAGTAAAGTTCAGTAAAGCAGAAGATATATACACAAAAATAGAGAGCTTTCCAGTATATCAGCTCAACTCAGTTAGTAAATACCATGGAAAAACATTCCAATTCCCATAGTAACAAGACATACAAAATGCCTAAAACTAATCTTATTTAATAACATCTGAGATTACATCAATACATCTACAAAACTTTATAAAATACATTTTTTAATTTTTATAAATGGAAAAACATACTATGTTCTTCTCTGATAAGAGCTGATATTAAAAAGATGCCATTCTTGGGGCTTCCCTGGGGGCGCAGTGGTTAAGAATCTGCCTGTGAATGCAGGGGATGCAGGTTCGAGCCCTGGTCCAGGAAGATCCCACATGCCGCAGAGCAGCTAGGCCTGTGAGCCATGGCCGCTGAGCCTGCGCGTCCGGAGCCTGTGTTCCACAACAGGCGAGGCCACAACAGTGAGAGGCCCGCGTACCGCAAAAAAAAAGATGCCATTCTTTCCAATTTAACTTACAGATTTATTGCAAATTTCTAATTTAAATACCCATGAAATTTTTTGACTTGTCTAAATTATTCTAAGATTCATCTAGAAAAATAAAATGTTGAGACCAGCTTTAAAAAAATGTTAACAAAATGTAATGAATGAGGACTTGGCTAACTAGATATAAAAACTTTTATGAAACTACAGTAATTTAGATGGTGTTGTAATAGCACAGGACTTGACAGATTCATGGGGCAGACAAGATAGCCCTGAAATAGGACTAGAAATATATAAAAACTTAATGAAGAATGATAAATGAAAAAATCACATACCATAAAAATGCTGGAAGTAATGTTGGTGAATATAAAACTGATTTAAAACCAATATATCACCGAGGAAAAGATACATAGATTTGACTGCATAATTTTTTAAATTTGTATACCACTAACATAAAATTTATCTAATGTAACATCAATAATATTTTAAAAGTTAAAAATGAAACTCTTTATCAGAAAACACTATAAAAATATTTAAAAGCAAACTGCAAACTGTGAAAAATATTTGTAACATATATGATAAGTTAATAACCTTACTGTACAGAAGAAAATGTACATATCACTAAGAAAAATAAGAACACACTGTGTATTCATTTCCTGCTGCCATAACAGATTACCACAAATTTAGCAGCTTAAAACAATCCAAATTTATTTCCTTACATATCTGGAGGTCACAAGTCCAAGTCAGTTTCACTGGGTTGAAGTCAAGATGCCCTAAGTAATGGTTCTTTCAAGGGGCCCTAGAAGATAACCCCTTTCCCTGCCTCTTCCAGCTTCAAGAGGCCACCTGCATTCCTTGCCTCGTGGCCCCTTCCTCCATTTTCAATGCCTGCAGAGTAATATCTTCAGGTCTCTCTCTTCTCTGACCTCTGCTTCCACCATCATGTTTGCTGTCACTCCAACCCTTCGGTCTTCCTCCTTTAATGAGCTCACCTGTATAATCCAAAATAATCTCCCCAACTCAAGGTCCTTAATTCAAAACATCTGCAAAATCCCTCTGCCATGTAGGGCAACATATTCACATGTCTTGGAAATTAGGTTATGGACATCCTTGGGAGACCATTTTTCAGTACACCCCACATATGAAAAACAGATAAAGAAGCAGAGACAATATACAGAATAAAAAACAAATAAATGCCCAATAAAGACCCAAGACGGCGGAGTAGAAGGACGTGCTCTCACTCCCCCTTGTGAGAACACCAGAATCACAACTAGCTACTGGACAAGACAAGAAGACCCTGGAACTCACCAAAAAAGATACCCCACACCCAAAGACAAAGGAGAAGCCACAATGAGACGGCAGGAGGGGCACAATCACAGTAAAATCAAATCCCATAACTGGTGGGTGGGTGACTCACAGACTGGCGAACACTTATACCACAGAAGTCCACCCACTGGAGTGAAGACTCTGAGCCCCACATCAAGCTTCCCAACCTGGCGATCTGGCAAGGGGAGGAGGAATTCCTAGAGAATCAGACTTTGAAGCCTAGTGGGAATTGATTGCAGGACTTCAACAGGACTGGGGGAAAGAGAGACTCCACTCTTGGAGGGCACACGCAAAATAGTGTGTGCACTGGGACCCAGGGGAAGGAGCAGTGACCCCAGGGGAGACTGAACCAGAGCTACCTGCTAGTGTTGGAACGTCTCCTGCCGGGGGCAGGGGGTGCTGTGGCTCACCATGGGGACAAGCACACTGGCAGCAGAAGTTCTGGGAAGTACTCCTTGGTGTGAGCCCTCCCAGAGTCTGTCATTAACCCCACCAAAGAGCCCAGGTAGGCTCCAGTGCTGGGTTGCCTCAGGCCAAACAACCAATAGGGAGGGAACCAAGCCCCACCCATTAACAGTCAAGTGGATTAAAGTTTTACTGAGCTTTGCCCATCAGAGCAACGGTCAGCCCTACCAACCTCAGCCCTACCAACCGCCAGTCCCTCCCATCAAGCCTCTTAGACAGCCTCATCCACCAGAGAGCAGACAGCAGAAGCAAGAAGAACTACAATCCTGCAGCCTGTAGAACAAAAACCACATTCACAGAAAGATAGACAAGATGAAAAGGCAAAGGGCTATACACCAGATGAAGGAACAAGATAAAACCCCAGAAAAAGAACTAAATGAAGTGGAGATAGGCAACCTTCCAGAAAAAGAATTCAGAATGACGATAGTGAAGATGATCCAGGACCTCAGAAGAAGAATGGAAGCAAAGATCGAGAAGATGCAAGAAATGTTTAACAAAGACCTAGAAGAATTAGAGAACAAACAAACAGAGAGGAACAATACAATAACTGAAATGAAAACTACACTAGAAAGAATCAATAGCAAAATAACTGAGGCAGAAGAACGGATAAGTGACCTAGAAGACAGAACAGTGGAAGTCACTGCTGTGGAACAGAATAAAGGAAAAGGAATGAAAAGAAATGAAGACAGCCTAAGAGACCTCTGGGACCTCAGGCCAAACAACCAATAGGGAGGGAACCAAGCCCCACCCATTAACAGTCAAGTGGATTAAAGTTTTACTGAGCTTTGCCCATCAGAGCAACGGTCAGCCCTACCAACCACCAGTCCCTCCCATCAAGCCAGAGAAGAAAAACCATATGATCATCTCAATAGATGCAGAAAAAGCTTTTGACAAAATTCAACACCCATTTATGATAAAAACTCTCCAGAAAGTGGGCATAGAGGGAACCTACCTCAACATAATAAGGGCCATATATGACAAACTCACAGCAAACATCATTCTCAATGGTGAAAAATTGAAAGCATTTCCTCTAAGATCAGAAGCAAGACAAGGATGTCCACTCTCACCACTATTATTCAACATAGCTTTGGAAGTCCTAGCCACAGCAATCAGAGAAGAAAAGGAAATAAAAGGAATCCAAATTGGAAAAGAAGAAGTAAAGCTGTCACTGTTTGCAGATGACATGATACTATACATAGAGAATCCTAAAAATGCCACCAGAAAACTACTAGAGCTAATCAATGAATTTGGTAAAGTTGCAGGATACAAAATTAATGCACAGAAATCTCTTGCATTCCTATACACTAATGATGAAAAATCTGAAAGAGAAATTATAGAAACACTCCCATTTACCATTGCAACAAAAATAATAAAATATCTAGGAATAAACCTACCTAGGGAGACAAAAGACCTGTATGCAGAAAACTATAAGACACTGATGAAAGAAATTAAAGATGATACCAACACATGGAGAGATATACCATGTTCTTGGATTGGAAGAATCTATATTGTGAAAATGACTATAGTACCCAAAGCAATCTACACATTCAATGCAATCCCTATCAAATTACCAACGGCATTTTTTACAGAACTAGAACAAATCATCTTAAAATTTGTATGGAGACACAAAAGACCCCGAATAGCCAAAGCAATCTTGAGAGAAGAAAATGGAGCTGGAGGAATTAGACTCCCTGACTTCAGACTATACTACAAAGCTACAGTAATGAAAACAGTATGGTACTGGCACAAAAACAGAAAGATAGATCAATGGAACAAGATAGAAAGCCCAGAGATAAACCCACGCACCTATGGTCAACTAATCTATGACAAAGGAGGCAAAGATATACAATGGAGAAAAGACAGTCTCTTCAATAAGTGGTGCTGGGAAAACTGGACAGCTACATGTAAAAGAATGAAATTAGAACACTCCCTAACACCATACACAAAAATAAACTTAAAATGGATTAGAGACCTAAATGTAAGACCAGACACTATAAAACTCTTAAAGGAAAACATAGGAAGAACACTCTTTGACATAAATCACAGCAAGATCTTTTTTGATCCACCTCCTAGAGTAATGGAAATAAAAACAAAAATAAACAAATGGGACCTAATGAAACTTCAAAGCTTTAGCACAGTAAAGGAAACCATAAACAAGATGAAAAGACAACCCTCAGAATGGGAGAAAATATTCGCAAATGAATCAACGGACAAAGGATTAATCTCCAAAATATATAAATGCAGCTCAATACTAAAGAAACAAACAACCCAATCCAAAAATGGGAAGAAGACCTAAATAGACATTTCTCCAAAGAAGACATACAGATGGCCAAGAAGCACATGAAAAGCTGCTCAACATCACTAGTTACTAGAGAAATGCAAATCAAAACTACAATGAGGTATCACCTCACACCAGTCAGAATGGCCATCATCAGAAAATCTACAAGCAACAAATGCTGGAGCGGGTGTGGAGAAAAGGGAACCCTCTTGTACTGTTGGTGGGAATGTAAATTGATACAGCCACTATGGAGAACAGTATGGAGGTTCCTTAAAAAACTAAAAATAGAATTACCATATGATCCAGCAATCTCACTACTGGGCATATACCCAGAGAAAACCATAATTCAAAAAGACACATGCACTCCAATGTTCATTGCAGCACTATTTACAATAGCCAGGTCATGGAAGCAACCTAAATGCCCATCGACAGACGGATGGATAAAGAAGATGTGGCACATATATACAATGGAATATTACTCAGCCATAAAAAGGAATGAAATTGAGTCATCTGTTGAGACGTGGATGGATCTAGAGACTGTCATACAGAGTGAAGTAAGTCAGAAAGAGAAAAACAAATGTCGTATATTAACGCATGTATGTGGAACCTAGAAAAATGGTGCAGATGAACCCATTTGCAGGGCAGAAGTTGAGACACAGATGTAGAGAACAAACGTATGGAAACCAACGGGGGAAAACCGCGGTGGGGTGGGGATGGTGGTGTGCTGAATTGGGCAATTGGGATTGACATCTATACACTGATGTGTATAAAACTGATGACTAGTAAGAACCTGCAGTATAAAAAAACAAACAAATCAAAAAAACAACTAATACTAAACTTTCTTTGGGTTATTTGTATGGAAATATGTTAATATAAACATTTCAGACATTACATGAAATTTCTAAAAAAAAAGCCCAATAAACATGTGAAACACATATTCAATCTCACTAGTATTGTAACTAAAAAGTAAAACAATAGTGAAATACTTTTTTGCCTAACAAATTGACATCAATTTTTCTAAAATGTAATGCATGATTCTAGCAAAAGTATAGTTTCTGAACCATTCTAGACAAATGTTAGGTGATACGTGGCTGGAGCCTTTATGTCATTTAGTCCAATAATTTCATTTCTGGAAATTTTTCTTAAGGAATTACTTAGGTAGATATTTGAAATACATAGCAAGGCTATTACCCACAGTATTTTTAAAGAGTAATAAATTAGAAACTATGTCCAATATTAAGGCATTGGTTAAATAAATTGTGATCAAGCTATATGACTGATTATTATGCAGCCATTAAATTTAGATCTCCAAAGATTTTTAATAGTATTCTCACTATTAAAAATATTCTCACAATATACTACTGACAAAAAATAAACAGAATACAAAACTGCATATACTTTGACATACATGAAAAGAGAAGGCTTATCATGGTTAACTCAGAGTCATGGGATGATGAGGTATTTTTATTTTCTTTATTATACTTTACTGTTATAATCATTTAAAAAGGTAATTTAAAGGTTCCAAAGTGAGGGACAACAGATGTTGGACACTGAGCCTTAGAATTCTAAGTCGGATGGAAAATAAAGTGTTACATGCTCCCAACTGGCAGCTCTCACACATCAACCGGAGACCAGCCATGCACATTATTCCTTTCAGAAGCAGAGCCAGCCAGTACAATGGGCAAATCAGTATCTCACAGTCATGCACCCTTGCCAACAGAGGAGCAGCACAGAGCCCCAGACTCTGAGGAAAATCAGGTTTTCACCCCTGCATGTGGGCCTAGAAGGGATTCTGGGCCTATTGCAGAGCCCTCCAGAGTGAGAAGGGAAGACTTAAGCAACATGAGCTTTAATTAAACTCTAACACAGGAAGAAGAAACTAATTGGAATGGCTGAAGAATATGCTAGATAAACACATCAAACATTGCACAGTTCACAGTGCAACAATTTTTCACTTGACCAGAAAGAAATTAATTCTGATACACGCTCCTAGAAGGAATATTCATTTCAAAGTGAGTTAGGGGTACCTGATGACAACTTTGTCAGTAAACTAATAGAAACTTAGCTTTATGGCAGCAAGGGTGTTTTGTTCATTGCCATATGTCCAGTCCCTAAAACAGTACCTGACTTCTAGTAGGTACTCAACAGATAATTATTAAGTTAAGGTTGGATCAAGAGAATTACTATAAACCTTTATATTCTCCATTTAGGCTAACTGGTTTTTCACTTTTACATCATAGGATTTGAACTCACAACCAACCAGAGCCAGGTTTGGGGAATTAACGAAGACATCTTGTACACTGGAGGGAATGTTACTTTAAGGGAAAATCAGAATCTCAAAGTCTAACGTGAGTCATCCAAGGACACACCTTGAATTGATAGCAGAACCAAAGTGGAGGGCTCTTTCCTCTCCCTTTCCCACACTGAATGCAAGCATCAGATGCCGCCACACGGGTGACTTGGCAGGTGGAGGCATGTACCACTGGGCCAGCTATAAAGCTTCTCACAAAATACGACCACCCACCATATTACCCCACACTGTCTACACCCAGGACTTGCCATTTTCATATTAGTAACTCTAAACCTTAATATGGGTGACATTACTTCTCTCAAGACTAATGGCAGAGATCCTTTTTCAAGTCAGTTGCCAAGTGATTCTGAAATCAGTTCAAGGAACGTCATTTCTGAGGATGCTGAATATCGCAAGCCCAGTAGACTTCCTGCTCCTTGTAATTATGTTGTTCATCCTTGAAGTCTCTGTATTTGACATTTTGCCATTGTTGGCTCATTAAATAAATTACTTATTAAAATAAAAGAGCATCCCTGCAGTAAGTGCCTTGCCTGCTGACATCCAGCTGAGGAATGATGCCAATAGGTTTTCAGCTTTGATTGTACGAGTCAGCTTGGCTGGAGCCGCCAGCCCCCAAACAGTCCCTACAGAGGCTGGAGCACAAAGAAAGGGCACAGGATGAGGGCGGGGGGTACATAGCAAGGCTATCTATGCTTACAGTTAAGGGAGACACTTTCACAAATTGGGGGCCAAAAACTGAATATGCTATCGCAGGCCACTTACTGTGCTTAGTGAAAATCTGTGATTTAGGATTACTTTTTTTTACATTCAAGAAGAGGAGCTAGGCGGATAGAATGGTGGGATCTCTCAGAGAAAGATACTGACTGTAGCCCACCAGAGACACAGGGACAACACCATCATGAACCAACATCAAGGTAACAGAAAGACTTGAATTCCCTCGAGGACCTCTCACCTCAAAACTTTTTTTCCAAAACTAAAATTCAAGCAGTAAATATAATATGTTAAGGATGAGATGCCCCCACCCCCTTCAGCCTTTCTCCCGTTTCCCTGGATGTGAAGCAGCAAATGTAGGTTTCTGTGATTCTGTGCAAGGAAAATTGGAGCAGATACGGTCTCAGCTGGGCTGGGAATATGATAAATATTTTCATGGACTGCTGAGTCTCAGTAATTGAATACTTTAATGAAACGTGAGCTCCCTCCTTGTAACTTCTAACACCCATTTAACCCTTACAACTTTGTTTGGGCAATTTTTTAAACAAATGAATGTTTGATCCTGAAGAATCTTTTCTTTTTATTTTCAAACAGACGACCCAGTAGTAAATTGATAATGGCTCCTAATAGAGAAAGAACCATTGCTTTTTCCCAATGCCTTTAGACTCACTAATAAAGAGAATTTCTTTCCTATATCCACTCAAAATGAATTTATCATTAATTAAACATCAGGCACTAAGGAAATGCCCACTAGAACTTTCACACTTCTCTCCCACCATCCTAGCCTACCAGTTCCTCTGCTAACATACCAGGAAGAAAGATGTCTCTTCCTATTGTACCTAGACAAATCAGTGTACAGGGAAGTGATTTATCATTCATGAAAAGCAATCAGATTGCTTGGGGCTGACAGCTGTTCCCAAAATGCAGCTGAGAAACAGACCTTTGGCAAAGTGTAAAATTTGGAACAAAATCATATTACTGTACTTCAGCTGGCAATAAAAGAGGCTGACAGTGAGCTTAATAAACAAAATACCATGCAGCCCAAAATGTATTAGCTAATCTACATTTATGAACAAAAAAATGATCACTTTCCCCATTTTTTGTAAGTTACTTCCAGTCAAACAAATCACCTAGGAAAAGTAAAATACTCGCTTTAAAATATGTTTTTTTAAGATTTAGGCAAATTTTTGGTAAAGACTTTTTTTTTCACACAATTCATTATGGGAAATGGACCAGGAAAAAAACTGATGAAACCTATATAGAGGGACACAGCTTTTACTAGAAAAGGAAGAATTCCAGTATATTCTGGCCTCCAAGCCATAATGGATTTCATTTCCCTTGTTGAGAATGCTTTCTCATCTCTCTCTGCCTGTCTAACTGTCCTTCCAAACAAAATACAGATCCTCATCCAACCTCCAAAATGCTACAATTCTGAGATGATTTTCCTAACCGCTCTGGCCCTCGGTGTTCTCACCTTCCTTTGAAGTCTTGGATCATTTCTTTCAGCAGCCCACCACCCTGTCCTCCTTCCCCTGTGTCCCCTCATCTCTCTAACCTCTTTCTTTCCCCATCCCACTCCCCATTCAATTACATTGAAGCCTTTGCCCTATCCAAAGCAAACTGTGTCTTCTTCATACCTCCACGTTTCTTTAAACACTGATTCTTTGGCAAAGAAATGTCCTTCACCCCTTCTTCCTACCCAATCATACTGCTTTGAGACTAGTTCAAATGTCCATTTCTTCCTTCATTCAGTAAACATTTAATGAGCTTCGATGAGGAGGTCTGCTCTGAACTAATGGCTAGGGGTTAAGATATGAAGAAGACACAACCTCCATTTTAAAGACGCCCACATATTCTTAGTATAAAAAACCCAAATCCTTAACCTCTTTTAATATCACCATGTCATGCAGCCTCTGACTCTCACTAGCTTCACCATCTGTCACTCCTCCCTTACATCCATGGGCTCCAGCCACATCAGCTTTCTCTCATATTCTCAAACTCTACGCTCCCTCCAACTGCAGGACTTTACACATGCCATTTCCTACTGTCATGCGTTCATCTTTGACTGTATAACTCCTGCTCTGCTCTACTTCTCAGCCCTCACATTCTTCTCTTAGGAATATCTTCTTCAAGCCTTTGGAAAGGTCCAGTTCTCTTCTTAAGTACTCTTACAGCACCATGTAAGTCTTCAAAACCATCTGGCAGTTTTAATTTTACAATTGTGTATTTGCTTCTTTGTTTAATGCCTGCTTCTTCCATAAGGCTATAAGCCACATTGAGCATAAACTTTGTGTCAGTTTACCAGTAAATCCTCAGGACCTATAACACTGTCTGTACATATTAACGTTCAATAGATATTTGTGGAATAAGTGACCCAAAAAAATGGATATGTGAAATAAAAAGTCCAGTGGGCAAGGTAACAACAAAGCCCTTTATCATGCAATAGAATGTATGATGGAGGGGAGCCGAGGATGATACAAGAGCCCTGAGAAGGGCCTGATCTAACAGGGTCCATGGATCATTTTTATGGAAACAATTTCTTCTATCAGACAGATGGTCAGAAGTCAGACTGAAATCAAGGGGTGAACAGGAAATGACACAGTAGACACAGTAAGTGAAGGCTCTTCTTTCAAGAAGTTTAGATGTTGGATGGCTAGAGGGAAAAATCTATAATGGAAAGGATGATTTTTTTTTATGAGAGACTGAAAAATATGTATGTGCTGATGGAACAGTTAGAGAGATGAAGAAGAGATTGGATAATTACCGATTCTAGATTCCTAAAGATCTGGAGGGAATAGGAAGTGAAACAGCGGTAAGAGGAACTATCCATAGCAGGCAGAGGGACCTCTTTTTTATTAGGTAGGAGACAGGGATGTTAAGATGTACAGGAGTTCAACATTCATTCAACAAATATTTATTGAGCATGTACATGTAAGGGGAGTAGAGTATGTCTGCAGAGGGAGTGGAATGGGATTCAAGGATAAAGAGGGTAAGCCTTATTGAGAAGGTGACAACTAAGCAAAGACATAAAAAAGAAAACTGGGTTTGCCATGAAAACATCTGGGAGAAGAGTGATTCGGGTAAAGAAATCAGCTGGTTTAAAGGCTCTGAGGTAGGAACATGCCTAGCATTTAGAAAGACCAGAAGTCGACGGTGTTGCATACTAATGGTTTCTAAATTTTCTTTGTGAAGCAAAGAAAGTTATCCACTGACAGAGGAGCTGAGGCTGGGTTGAGAAGAACAGTAAAAGTTTGTATTAGCTGCTACTGAGAATAGAAGAGGGAACTTACATGGGATGTGTAAAAGGACTTCTGGCAGTACTGAAGACTGGAGAACAAAGTCTAAAGTTCATGTATCTACATGGGCACTCCATAGTCCAGTCCTAAGAGCTAAGAAGGAAAAAAGGTGAGCTGATCCAAAGAGAGGACAAAATCCCAAGAAACTGGTGAGACAACGATTCCTGTGATGGACTGTGGAGTTGGAAAATAAGTGATGACCAAAATAGAAAAGATGCACTCAGTAAAATGGAGAAAACCTTCTTGCTTCACAAGATCTGCCTAAGAGCTAGTCCCTCCCTCTCGTGCTTCCATAGCAAGTTCCACGTACATCAATCGCCATATTAATTATGTCGTACTAGCTTATGATCACATGTAAGAACACTTTACTCTCCTTTGGATCTCTCCCACAGCTTTGCCCGATGCCTGATCAAGATTAGGCACTTAGTATGCATTCACTGACTTAAATAGTTAATTAAATAATATATCATTTATGTTCTGCTATCTTTTATAATTATTTTTCTCTCCATGTATATGATCTGTCTTCTCCACTGTATTATGTAGGTTAAGAAGAGGAATCATGCCTGTACTTCTTTGTTTCCCTAGGAGGGTGCCCTAGAAATAGAAGAAACTCAATAATTTTTGTTATTGCTGTTGAAGGGGGAAAAATGATTAAGACAGTATAAAGTAAGGTCAATTTCTGGAGTTCTCTCTCCCTGAAGCAGTCATAAACTTGTAGTTGAGTAATTGTGAAGTTTTTGAGACGACAGCAGAAAAATGATGTAATCAGAAGAACTGCAGTGACAAGTGTTGAAAAAGATGATCCTGTAGATAAATGGCTCCTTGTGTCTCCAACATCACCAAGTACTTCTAGAAAATTATTTCCCAGGATAGAACCATCCCTGGGGTTAAGAAGGGCATTTTACAAAATCATCATAGCTTGATGGAACTACCCTTCAGGACAATGATTTTCCAATCGTTGTATGAATATCCTCAGGGGAATTGAGGGTGATTCTGTAGATATAAGGAGCCCCAGGGTAAACAATGGTGTATTTCTAAAATATTACTAGATGTCAAATTAAAACATATTATTAACATAGAAGAAATGCAGCTATATTATGAGCTAGAACATAAATTTTGAGTGAATTTTAATGATATATATGTAATTCTGTAAGCTCATTTGGCCTCTCCTAGACCTACTGCATAATACTGGGATCAGAGTTGGAGGGCAGGAGGTGGTATTCACTTTCCTTAACTATTCTAGCACTTCATTAGGTGAGTTTGGGAACTATTGTATTATCATTACCAGATTCTTACTGGTTTTATTCAACATCAAGCAACTTCTTAAGTCAACTGAATTTTTAAGTGTGTATTACCACCAGAGACAAAGTGCCCTGTGAAGATGACTTTCTACTCCCAGGCCAAGCATATCCCTTTCAATAAGCACATAAATTGTTTTCCAGATACAATACGATCTTATGTGAGTACAGGCAGTGCAAATCAAATAAACACAAAACATTTCATTTACTTGTCCCCCAAAAAACTTTAACTAAAATAATTATTTTGTTAACCCAGTGTAGAGCCAGCCCTACATCCACAAATTCACCAAACTGGAAAAAGAATGGCTAGATTCCATGCTTCAGCATGAATACTGCAATGGTATTAACCCAAGTTTTTAGTAGGCTTTTTCTCCCCTTCATACACTAATTTTCTACTTCTGTTTTCATGGTCTTTCAGTAAATGTGCCCTCTACCGTAATCTTAAATTGTACTTAGCACTAGGTATATATAAATTATAAATTAAAATATAAATAGAAAAGTTGAATCTTTGAGGTAGAGAATAAAAGGGAACATGGACAGTATCTTCTTCACAAACCATCCATGGCCACCCTTCAAAACTCTTCCATCCACAAGCCCCAGGAGAAGAGGATTCGTACAGGCAGAAGTGTACCTTCTAACGTGGTTTTACCCGCTCAGAGAAAAAAATGCATAAAGAAAACAAAAAGAGATTTACAATGTTATTTTTTATGCAACAAACTCCACCAAAAGCCAAGAGTAAAGAATAAAGGGTACCTGGGGATAACTTCTTAAAAACTTATAATTAATTTATTGTATTTACTCTCAGACTCCTGCTTTCTCCCTAAACTATTTACATCTTTAAAATTCAATATTCAAACATATATGTGGATTTTATCTAAAGTAAATTAAATTTAGATGAGTTTGCATTTATGTTTCTTTAACCCACTTATATATTTATTATTTGATCATCAAAACATTAGCTAATGATTTCCAAGGATTGGAGTGTACAAGGAGGCTTTTTATGACTCTCATGAAGTTTTGTGTTTTTTTTTTTTACTGTCTTGATTATTTGAATGTTACTCATTTTAATCAAATCACTTAATTCAATTGCCAAATGAGTTATTTTTATGGAAAGAGCTAAAATGTATTTAAAGGAAACCACACACACACACAATGAACTTAAAATTTTTTCTCATTGGTCTTAATATGTAAACAATTTAAAGCCAATTTGGTGTTGGTTTAGATATTTTTCAATCAGCAGGATAAACTAAATTATTCAACAACAAATACCCGGAAAGTTTTCCCTCTGCATAATTACCCGGGTTAAGCAATCAAGGCACACAGTCCCAGAGATCTCCTACCCAATTTACACTAAGATTTGGTTTCAGAAACTCTGCTTCCTTTCATACTTTTTCTCTCTCAAAAGCCCACAGCATATTTTTCAAGGATTTTCACTGCCAACTGCCTTTCCTTATTCTTAAAGTACACTTCTTCATGGAGTACTTACTAGTATTTTTCCTCAAT
The DNA here is from genome assembly GCF_964341445.2 of Mesoplodon mirus. NCBI lineage: Eukaryota > Metazoa > Chordata > Mammalia > Artiodactyla > Ziphiidae > Mesoplodon > Mesoplodon mirus. Next base: position 43,488,807 of record NC_138984.1, read on the forward strand.
TATCTTTCCCTATTTCAGGTTTACCTAGAGGGGTTTACTACCAGGTATCCTTCTTCCTAGACAAGCACAACATAATCCTAACAGCTGCCCCAACGGTCTCGAAAAAGCCCAAGGTGTTAGGAAAGTGCCTGTGTGTGCTCAGTATAATCTGAGTTTCAATCTTTGGCTTTGATTCTACGCTCTCTACACAGCACCAGATAGAAAGAGACAGGTAGAAAGTCCCTGTTTAAGCTAACCTCCTCTATGTAATTTCACTTGAATTATTTTAAATTGGATTTCTACTTTAACATGCATTTGCATATTTATTATTGGGCTCAGAAGTAAACTGTTGTAACTGCCTCTGAACTCTCTTTAGTCATCAGCAAGGAAAGAGTAAAATACAATTCGATTTTTACACAGATGAACTTATTTGTGTTTATTAAAACATAATCTGAAATGGATGCAAAAGATTCCCAGAATTAGGAATCATATCTTGAGTATAAAGCCTAACTCCTGTTTACAGGTAGGTGCCATGTGCCAGTTTAAATCTCACTCAGCCTTTTCTGCTCCCAGCCTAACATGAGCAGACCTTGGTCAGTAGAGTCCAAGACAGGAAATGTAATTGTCCCTCCTTTCCTCTACTGTATTCATGACAAAGATAGGACATGGACACCTTGGTGGGGGGGGGGGCGCGTGGTGGTCCCAGAGATGTGCAGAGTCCAAGGAGACCAGCGGAGAAGCCAAGTGAGACCAAGAGGGAAAAACAAGTTTTTCCCATCCTTCCCTTCCTGCACCAACACATATAGTACCTACTATGCCTTGTGCTTAATGGAGGTGTTCGATAAATGTCAAATTAGCAAAATAAGCAGGCAGGTAAAAGCAGAGCCACTCTTAGGCCCAGGTAAGAGGAACCCCAACCTTAAAGGATGCCACACTCAACAGGGGTCCCACTCAGGCTGTCCTTTAGCTGCATCTCTCCCCTTGGGGTCAAGAGGACATGCCTACTGGGAGCCTGTACCCATCTCCCACACCGACCATGCTCTGGGAGTGGAAGACCTTCAAATTCCCTGCCTAAATAACCCTGAGCCAGTTCCTGCCTAGGCCTCCCCCCAGGGCCTGCCCTCCCAAGGGCTAACCAAACTGGTGTGCACACTTCCAGGGTGGCCAAGGGGCAGCTGACTGGCAGGAGTGGGGGAGTGGCCTTGGACAGAGACTGGACCTGCAAGCTCTATAACATGCATGTATGGGAGGCCCCTCTAAGAGCTGGAGGAGCAAGAGGTGGGAAAAGAAAAAGCAGCAGCTGGGTGCAGGGTACCAGGAGTGGACGGACTCTCCCAGAACTACCATATTCTAACTCAAAATTCTGAAGAGTCTGAGAATTCTAAATTTGAACACTTCTCCCTCATTACAAGGGTATATTTGTCAATGTAGGAGGAGAGAAAATACTTTAACAGCTTGTAAGTTTGTTTTACAATTTTTAAATACTTAAGACATATAGTAGATAGACTTCATTTGTACCCTTGCCCCAGGCTCCATGAATGTTAGAAGGAGGTTCTCCTATGCAGGAGAGGGAAAGAAAGAGGTGGGAGGAAGAAGGGTAGAAAGCAGGAGAGAAAGAGGTAACAATGAGCTGCTTACCAGACAAGGATTAGGTATATTATCTTGATAGACTGTACTCAGTGCCCAGTAAAATGCCTGGAATATTTCAGGTGTTTAATATAAATTTAGTGAATGGACAATCAATCAATAATGAGGAAACCAGGCTAACTTTGCTGCAGTCACAGTTATGACCAAACTAGGGATAACAAACCTTTCCAATATGCCAACTACTATTCAGGCATCTGATCTCAACCTCAAGAATGGAAAAGACAAAATTGGTAACTAATCTGTTGTACATATGCATAGAACTCTCCTGACAGATCCACAAAGCCTGTCACCAGGGAATGAATTGACCCCCAGAGAAACATCCTCACATCTTAGGTTTCAGGCAGACCAAATAATCAAAACAAACAAGAAGGCCAGCTTCAGGACTTCTGAAATTGTACCCAGGCAAGATGAAAACCTTAAATTTGGCAAGGACAATGAAGCTAAAGAAGGAGTCAGATGTTAGAAGATTTCAAAGGGAAAACTGACGTGATCACTGAACGTGGCTAGTAACATTGCTAATTCAGATATACTGGCTTAAACACTTAAAAATTCTGTTTTTGTACACAAGCATAATTGAGTTAGAAAGCGTGTTCATCTTTCTCTCCTCCTATCTCCTATACCCCACCTCCATTTATGTACACAGTGGTTCTCAATCCTGCTCCTCCAACCTAGAATCATTTGGAAGCATTTAAAAAACACCAGTGCCTGGGCCCCACCTATAAAAATTCTGATTAAACTGAGAATAGGGCCTGGGAATTGGTAGTTTTTTAAATTGTTCCAGGCTATTCCACAATGTAATCTAGGATCAGAACTACTGAGCCCCAGGGAGTACAGCTATTTGGTTCATTAACCTGATAACGGCATTCTCTACCTGGGGGAAAAAAAAAAGTCTAGAAAGGAGTGAAGATTCTCTGAGGAGGTGACCTGAAAAGTACCAATCCAAGAGGATGGCTATTACTACAACATAGAGATTTGGTTTCCAGTTATATCTCCTTGCTTTCATCATTGAAATAATTCATTTGGTGCTTGAATGACTTACTTCCAAATTTTTCAAAATCACTGATTTGTATTTCAATTTTCCAGAATAGTAACTATCCCTTCATATTTAGACTCATCTGAATGTTCAATGATATTCTCAATTCTCTGAGCCATACTCATAGTAAGAATGATTAACAGATGTTGAATAATATCACCCTTCTCTGCAGATTAAAAACTTCAGTGAGCATAAGAAGCTGGAGGGTGTTTGATAAAATTCACATTCTAAGCTCCACCCAGAGTTCACATTCAGTAAATCTGCCAAGGGACTTAGAGATTTGCATTTTTAACAAGTTCTTCAGATGATTCTGCTATTGGTGATTAGTAGGCAACCCTTTGTAGAAGTACTGCTCTCGGGGGCACCGGGATCAATGGATAATCGCTAGACATGGAAGATTTTTTCACTTTCTACCACACTCGAGCATTTTGTAAGGCAATGGCACAGACATTCCAGTTCTACCACTCATAGGAAATGGATTACAAATAGATTGAATTCCCTTACTCTTGATAATCTTAGGAAATACCACCTGTTTCAGAGTCTATGTTATATTCAAACCAACTTGTGAAATCCTGGTAAACTGACTCAATTTTATGTGAAATCCTTGAGCTGATTCCTTACCTTATTATCTTTTAATATAGGACACAATACAAGTTAATTAATGATAATCACACATATGTCAAAAAGTTTTGAGCTCAGCTTACAATGATATCTTGACAGTCATGCAGGATTCCACTGTCATTTCCTTATATTTAAGGGCTTTTCCTCAATTATAGAGGGTAAATACCAAACTTGGTAAGGTACTATTTGATCTTCCTAAAGCCATATGGGTTGCTTCCCAATCTCTTGGTTCTTTTACATTGTTGAGAATTAGCTGCCTGATGACTTTTTTCCACTCATTTCCCATGTATCAATGCAAACTGATACAATTTAGGCTTGCTATCTTGCAGAAAACTGTCCTTCATGATTTCTCAGAAGCAAATGCTGACAGCTGTACAGTGACATCTGCAAGTGTTAAGTGTGTCCTAGGTTCAAATAGCACTTCATGATTTTTTTCACTTAACTCTGTACAACAATTCTATGAGGTAGGTAACATTATCTCCATTTTACAGGTATGGAGAGCAAGACTCAGAGGTCTTCTTTTCCCAAGGTCACTCAGTAAGTAAGCAGTTAAACTGAAACTAGATTCTGGGTGTTCTGAATATTCATCCAATTCTCCTTCCACTGCATTACACTGCCAATCATCTGGTCCTGCTAGTTCCACTGTACCCAGACATTCCAGGTACTCTTTAATTACCTCTTTCCCAGTCCTAGGTGGCCGGCCAATCTCCTCTCACAGCTGAGACTCGTTCTAGCCAAGTATTCATATTTACATAAAAGGCAAAAATGAAAACTACATTAAAATCTCCTACCATTTCACTGTCCTCTATCATTACCTTTCCCTTTCCTGTCTATCTAAGGGTGGTATTTTCCTGGTCATCCTCTTTTGTCTATTACATTCATCATCTCTAAGTATTAGAATTGGCCACAACTGTGTGGTTGGCAGCATGCTAGGTGCTACTGTGGTCACACAACAAAATGACAGTCTCAGAGTGCCAAACACACACTGGCAATGGCTGATAACAGGAGGGGAAGGAGATGTGTGCAGGAGGAGTTGGGCCAAAATTAACTCATAGAAGTGTGTGCTTTGACAAGGTCCAGGTGCAGAATGGATGGCTAGGAGGCAGAGGTAGGAGATTCTGCTCTCCTAGTCCCCAAAGCCTGGCTGCTACTCTGTACCATTCCTAGGAGTGGAGATAGAGGTTCACAAATGTGATTACTACATGCACTGCCAACCAACAGACAGTAATGGCTGCTGAGATAGGCACCCACTCTGGGCTTCTTGGGGAAAGTCCTCTCTGGTTCACCTCGGATACCTTGCAATCAGTCTTCCCCTCACATCACCAGCTATCTACCATAATGTTAACCATTGTTGGACTGTATTTTGCGTCCAATTGTTCAAGTTCATTTGTAGCAAGACCTCAACATTTGAAGACGGTTACAATTTTAGCCAATATAAACTATTTAATCAATAAATAGTTACTGTGCATCCATGATATATGTTAAAGTCACGGTGCTCAGGGTAAAGGAACAGATGACAAGACACAGATGGTTCCTGTGATCATGGAGCTGACATTCTAGCTATCTCAGAATTCTAGTTATCATATGCAGAGAAACTTTCACATAATTGTTTCATCCACTTCCCATCAGTGTATAGTACAGAATCCTATGTCTAGGGAAGTGGAATTTTTACTTTAATATTCCAGCGCCCAGAGAGTCTGTTTTAATGGGTGTTGGGGGAAAACCTGAGCATTGACGTTATTTGAAAACTCCCCCAGATGACTAAGTATGTCACAAGGGTTGAGAACCAGCTTTGTTCCAGTGTTTCCTGCCTCTGCTGGGTCCTAAGAATCACATGGGGATATGATTAAACCTAGGCCCCAGACCGACTATATCAGAATAAGAGGGCTGGGAGTCTGTATTTTAACAAGCATTCCTGTAATGTTTATAACAGGATCAATGTGGGAAATGCTGATTTTCTTGTCAAAAATAAAATAAAACTTGTCAATTGAAATGTGAATCAATCCATCATAAACTCTAATTTTTAAGTTAAAGTTTAAAAATTTGTAATCAGCTTTTCATTATTAATGAGCCAGAATTTGCCTTTATAATAAATATTATACCACTGTTTTAGGAAATGTCAGAATGAAGTGGAATTAAAATAAATATGGCCCTATATGTTGCTGGCCTTTAAAGAGCCAAATAAAAATGGACTTTGTCCTGGCATTAACACAATTACAAATCAGTTTGTTAAAATATGTTTGGATTTAGAACATCTGATTTCTTGATCACAAACTAACCTAAACATTCCTTATTAAATGAAATTTAGTTGTAACTGGAAATATCTGAAGAAAAGCAGTCATCCAGAAAATTAAGATCAACCAAAAACAGATGGCATCTATGAAATAGGGTGTTGAATTCTCTGTTATGTCAAGTAAAAAAATAAAACAAAATCTGTGTTAGAAGACAGTCCTTCTGAAATTTATATGTCTTCTCTGGAATGCATATATATATTTTTAATAACCCAGACTTTTTAAATAGTAGCAGGCCTTTCATGTTTCCCTCTAAGGCGTCTGTCATTTGAAAATAAAGTTCCAAGAAGCATGGTTTTTGGAGGAAATATATTTTCATGTCACAAATCAGCTAGGACTTCTTAGAGCCCATTACATAATACTACATTTCCATTTACATCCATTAGAAAGAAAGCATCTTTTTTGTTTTCTTACTATAGCCTTTTAAAGAACTTTATTTTCACCCTAGTGCTACTTTTGGAGAAAAACTTTTCCCAATTATGATGCATAAGGGGAAAAAGCATGTTCTCAAGTCTCAGCTGACTAAGCCATCTAGACTCCCAGAAAAAGGCAAGGAGAATAAATGACACTGGCAAGGGAACCAAATGGTTTTGCTGATGACAAAAATAACAGATACTATCCTAGGGCAGCAAACACAATAAAGCAAATGGTTGCTGCTGTAGAGCTTTTTCATCATTCATTTCCACTACAACTTTCTATCTTTCAGATATACTGAGTAACCCAGAATTTTTCATTTACCAATGCAGAAAACCTCTTTCTAGGGCACTGGAATGTGAAAGGCATGAATAAAGATGAAGAAATGGGCATTTTCATTTTGACTGGAGCTAAGTAGTTTAAAAAATGATAATAGGATTGAAAATGTATTTAATAAAAAATTGTGCTGTGAATAATAAATCAGGTATTGTAATTCTGACATTAAATCATTTTCTAGAATATCTGTTTTTCAGTAGAATATGAGCTCAAAACTAAGAACTAGAAAATACATTAGACATTTTTCTATCCTGAATGACATTTTTTCTTCTTTGTAGAAAAAATAAAGGGCAAAACCATGTCCTAAATTGATATTTATGGATAATGCTTTGTATGGTTTTAAAATTAAATGTATTGTGAAATGCTTTACAAATATTAATTCATTAATCACCACTAAATTCCTTTGTAGATTACAGCAAAAATGCTATTAAAAGAAGCCATACCCTTGTCCCGTCTTCCAAATGGCTTTATTATACTGGGCTCTACAGTGAAGAGCTGTATATTTCATGATTATTCAAGTTCCTAGGAAGAATTTGGTCTTTTCCTGACTAATGATACCATTTGGTTCCAAACATCTGATTTCCAAGTTACAGAATAAATGATTCACAGTATGGATTTGTTCCAACATAACTTGCTCTCAAACATTTGTTGACATCTCACTGAAATCTAATGATGTGGAAAGTTACTCATGTTATATTATTAAATAAAATAGCAATTTATCAAATATTACATGGTACCAAAACGTATAAATATATACCTATAGCTACAGCTGTTGATATGTCTGAAAAGAATTATAGTTGCTTCATGCTTGTTTCCACAATGAACATGGCTCACTATTGTAATTTAAACGTATTTATTCATGGTATATATTGGTGAGATATGTATCTGGTGAGATAAGAGATAAAGAAGGTAGTCAAGATTATCACACTTAATTGTATTTAAATAAATTCTTAAATAAACAAAATATCAAGACCACAAAACTGGAGTTAGATTTGTCATCAGAATTTCCAAGACCCTGATTAAGTCTTTCCCCCTCTGCTCACTCAGCACCTAGGCTCCTTCATCTCCTCGCAAACATCTGAGACCACCCAGTGCCCTCTGGATGTGTGCTGGACAGCTGGGAGTGCCCAAGGTTTACCATCTTTCCCACAACATGGGCAAAACAAACCTAGATCCCAGCCTCAAGGAGTTTAGAAGAAAAGAGAAGCCATGTTCACAAATAACCAGAAAAACAACACAGGATAAGTTCCTTAAAGAGAATAAAACCATGGTGTTATGAAACTTTAACACCTTCTTCCTATGTGTTTGATTCCACTGCCCACCCCTTCCGCCTTGGATACCTTCACTGTCTCTTCTTTTACACCTTCAGTCTCTGCAAGCTCCTGACCTCAATTGTGACACCCTCTCTAGTTTTGTTCCGCTTTCTCCCCTCTTGAAATTTCTTTCAAGAAATTTCTGTCTAAGCTTTCTCAAAATAAATATGCACTGTCTTTTTCTCTTTTATTTTACCCCTAGTGACTAGAATACCAACACAAGAACCGGAACATACTGCCTGGGGATTGTTTTCTTTGTAGGGTTTTACACTCACTCCCACCAATTTCCTCCACGACGAGGGTAACTTCAGAAATATAACTCAATCATTGCTAAACGTTCTAGTACATTTAAGCTGGTCATAACATATCTTCATGATGTTTATATTCATCGACCCAAAATAATGAAAAACTTTGAGGCCTGTTTGCTGAGGGAGGGGTTGAGAAGAGAAATGGGAGAGGGCCTGTAATTTCAGGTAACGTTTTGAGTTAAGAGAATAGTATAAACTGACTATTGTGAAAATACTGAGCCATGCAACTTGTTCAATTATGTAAGTTTAACAGAAGATTCTCTTTTTTGGGTTTTGTTTTTTACCGTAAAAACCTCTAAAGGGGTGGTCAGTTTTTAGATGAAAGGTCGGAGGAAGAAAAGCATGACAAGGTGAGATATAAAGAAGACAAGGAAAGAAAAAAAAACCATCAAGGAATTTGTAAAATAAGGCCTTATAGCATTTCCACCTTCATTTATGACGTGAAAAAAAGTAGAAGGGACGTTCAGGTAAAAGGGCTCCTAGCTTAGCCCCACCCCAGGCCCTCCGCAAGGCTCTCCTCTCCCGAACGCTGAAGGGTCTGTGCCGCAGTCGAGTAAGCACTTCATTAGGCTCGTCCCCAGAGTCAAGGCTTCCGCCTTCACAGACACAACACCGGCTCCCACAGAGACGCGACCGCTCGCTGCACCGGAGCCCGGGAGACACCGGCCTCAGCCCGCCCCACGCCAGCTTCTCCCGCCCGGACCACATCCCCGCGCGACCCTCTGCGATGCTCGGCCCCGGAGGTCGGGGAGAAGGGGTTATCCGTGGTGTTTGGGGCAAGAGTGGAACCCAGAAGCTACCTTGGGATGTGAGGACGCCACCGCGAGGCTGCTCCCCGCAGGCCCCGCAGGACTCGACGCCTCCCCGCCCTCCGGGCCGCGCTCGTCCCGGAAACCCCGGCATCCGGCCGCCGCCCGAGACGGCTCCCGCGGCTTTGTACTCACCCTGCCCTCGAAGTCCGTCTCTACAGCCCTCACGTCGGCCAGGCGCTCCCCAGAACTCAATAAGGGATGAGGCTCGGCCTGAGGGCCAACGGCCTAGTCGACCGGCTGCCTGCACCGTGGGGAGGAGGGAAGAGGCATTATCGACGGCAGCTGCACTCCACCCAACTCGGCGCAGGCACAGGCGTAGGCGTAGTATCGCCGGCCTCTGGGCCCGTTTTATCCCTTTGCAACAGGGCTTGGAGCTGCCCTCCCAAGTGTTTTTAATCTGCACAGAGCTGCAGTAAACAGTGTCCTTCTGGGCCCATGCCCCATATCCCAGAGACAAACTAAGCCTCCTCCCTTTGAAGAGTCAGTCGGGACCCTACCTCCTGAATAGCCTCTAGCGCTTCTCATTTCTTTCCCCACGGAAATTGCATGTGGCAAAGCGTGCAAAACAGCAGATGTGGAGGGAAAAGCGTGAGGAAGGAAGAGCGGTTGGTAACAACCAGTATTTCCCAAGCAGGGTCTGAGTTCTAAGTTCGTACTAGAATGTGTCTGAGTCTGTTTGACAGAGCTAAATATAGTGTGTTCACCACGTTTCTTCCTCTGCCAATTGCAGGAGATGGCTTGGTTGCTCTTCACTTCCACGGCCTTCTTTATGCTGATACGGGGCATTTGTTGAAGAGAAAAAACCAAGAGGGCAGACAGCTGCAGACCAAGGAAAGGCATCCACCTGGAAGCTGAAGGAGGCAGTAGGGGAAGGGCAGAGGAGCTGGCAAACCTAGGAGGAGGTGGGGTTCTGACCATTTAGGAGAGCGAACAGAGTTAGGGCCGGGGGAGTGCTGTAGCCTGTGGAGAATGGGAATGTTTGCCAGGTGCCATGCAACGTAATTCCAGTTTGCTGTCTCTTCAAAGTACTTCAGGAAAAGCGTACAGGAACTTTATAATTTACTTGGGTTTCTTTTAGATTTGACAGAAACAGAAAGACCTAGCTCTAATTCAGCATTTGGTACACGTGCGATGTCAGGGTTAGTGAGGGGTGTGAGGAGTGAGAGTAGGCAAAGGAGAAAGATAAGACCCAACAGAATATGGTCCTTGAGTCTCCAGAGCTTTAAGAATACTCTATTTGGGAGATATACCCCTACATTTGCTAGACATTTATTGCTGCCAATTTTTCCCCACTAACAAGAAAATGTTCTACAGTGTCACAGTAATCTATTTAAAAACCAGAGAACCGTGAAAATTCTGCACAAAAATCCCAGACCCATGACGAAACAAACAGAAATGCTGCTGTACCTACATCCTTTAAAAGTTATCGATGTTCATTATAAAATATTAAATGACTGAGTAAATATTAGCACACATTCTATTGTTTTTTTTAATTTCAGTGGAGTTAGGGACTAAAGGGGCAGCAGAAATTCTGTTTCACTGGTGTGAATCACTCATTCTGTCCTAAGTACACTCCTACGTAATCAAGTTTAACATACTACTCTGTATCACCTGTTTGGGGGAAAAAAAACTTTTAATAAGCCACAAATCTAAATTCTAAAAATTAATGTTTTATATTAAAAATGTTATCATACTACAAAAAAATAAATTCATTCTGGGATTAAGGAATTATGGAAATGCAAAGAAACCCAAGAGAGAAACAGAGACTGAGAGATAAATAATTTTTTAAATAGATACCATGAATCTTTTGGCTCATTTTACTCACTAGAGAATTTTGTTCTACTTGACCCTAATTTTACCCTGATCAGAGGAACTAGAGTTTGACTCAGCTGCACTTATGCTGTATCATCATTCAATAGTAATACCCAATGTTAATAGGACACAACCTACACATGTGCAGCTGAACTTGGCCTTTCTCTGATTCATTAAGCTCATCTGTTACCAGATTTTAACTTCACAAATCCAGAACTTTCAGTATCTCTTGCCAAAAGAATTCATATGGACACCAATCTGTCCAGCAGTTCTTCTGCAGGATATGTCTGCATAATACCCTCTGTTCACTGTAAAGCTTTATTCCTCTGGAAGCTGAAGGTCTTCTGAATCATTATGAACATGTCTGCTGAATGACCTCTCCTTTAGGGTTTTGATTCTTCCCACAATCATCTCCTTCGATCTTTCACTATGATTTCGAATCCTCTACTAATCCTAGGAAATGGAGAAATATGGTCAGGCCATATGTTTCTTTACTGGAAAAAAAGTATTTGATGAGGTAAGCCTATTTTCATTCTACTTAGTACAGGTGGAAAAAATCATGATTGTATTATTTATTTTATCTTCATGTGTCCTGTTTAGCCTTGAAAAGACAAAAGGGAGAGGTTCCTCCAAGTTTTACCTATTCAGCCACTCACTTTCCAGGATCCTTCATCAGGAAAGCAATTGTATTGGGTAAAAGATTGGAGTCAATGCTAGACACAAGAAAAGGCAAAATGTGGGCCTAGCTAAATAAACAATCCTAGACAAGGTATATTAGGGTGCTAGAGGAGGTGGTTAGAGATGAAAAGGAATTCAAAGCTAAACAAGTTTTGGGTCCACAGAGACCATACAATGCTCTGAAGCCAGATGAATGTGATATAACCTGTTGTTTCCTTCTTGCTTGGTTGTCCAGAAGCTGATAATTATTTATTTATTGTTGACTCACCATAAATATCTCTGTATAATCTCCCTTCCCAGGTGCACAGGGTGTGTGGTAGTAGCCACTGGTGGAAACTGCTGTGGGTCAGGGAGGCCAGAACTGATACTGGGATATGAAACTTAATGCTCTTAATTGTAATTCAGGAAGCCATCAGGCAAAGGCAGCACTCACTCTCTGGGGTTGTGATCTGAGTACCAGAAACCAAAATGTGAATGTTAATAAATATGGAACTACAAAGACCTCCTGTATTGAGCAGAGCACAGAAGGTAGAAGAAATGTGAGTCCTCAATTCAATATGGTGCCAGTAGCTTCTAGTGTGAGCATTCTGGAAGCAATTAAAGATGCTAATATGGTAAAGCCTCAGTTATGAGATACTAATAATTTTCCCCTACCTTACATGGGATTTTTGATCATCTCTGCCATGCTCTACTAGAAAGCAAGGGGAACTTCCATGCACACCATTGAAAACTTCCACACACACAGTTGGCAACTTGCAGCACCTGGCAGCTCCTGTTGGCTCTCACAATGTGCCCCTGCAGGTCCTCATTTACCTATTGTTTGAACAGTTCTCCCCTCCTAGTGGCAAGCTTCCTGAAGGTTCCAATATCTCCATTTTTCCTTAATCTTTTTTTACATTATTCAAATTACTTAATTTTTTTCTTCCAGTTTCATTGCGATATAATTAACATACAACACTACATTAGTTTAAGGTATACAGCATAATGATTTGACTGACATACTTCATGAAATGGTTACCACAGTAAGTTTTGTGAACATCCATCATTTCATATAGATACAAAATAAAAGAAAAAAAAATTTCTTGTGATGAGAACTCAGGATTTACTGTCTTAACTTTCGTATATAACACTCAGCAGCATCAAGTATATTAGTCATGTTGTACATTACATCCCTAGTACTTATAACTGGAAGTTTGTACCTTCTGATTACCTTCATCCAGCTCCCCCTCCCCCCCACTCTCCTGCCTCGTTCCAGAACTTTTTAAAACCCTTTGTTATGGACCTTACCAAAAAGTCAATATTTTCACATTAATGACATATATACACTACCATGTGTAAAATAGATAGCTAGCGGGAACATGCTATAAAGCACAGGAAGCTCAGCGCGGTGCTCTGTTGACGACCTAGATGGGTGGGATGGGGGGGTGAGGTGGGAGGGAGGTCCAAGAGGGAAGGGATATAGGTATACATATAGCTGATTCACTTCATTGTACAGCAGAAACTAACACAACATTGTAAAGCAATTATACTCCAATAAAAAATAAAATAAAATAACCCCCAAAAAAATAATAGTAGACTTGACTCTCCCCAGATAAGTTTTGACAGTTTTCCTCTCCACTACTAGTTTATGGATATCCACAGAAATGTATTTACAATTACCTTTAAGCTAAAGTCACATGACTACTATTGGGCCCTAGAATAAATATTTACTACTGATGAGGATATGGGATGCTCTAAGCCCAGAACTTGCAGACTATGAAGCCATGATCTGGGCAGCACTATTTTGGACTGAATAAGGTCATTGATGATTAATGCAATAATAATAGCAAATATCTGCATGATGTTTTTTATTTTATAAAATACTTCTACAATACTCAGTATGTCAACTAAACCTCCATTACTAAAGTTGTGGAGCAGAAATTCTTATTTCCTATTTAGGATGGGGAAATTAAGACCCTGGGAGATTATGTGACTTGCTCGGGTAATTGTTTCAACAAGTTTTGTCAGAGCAGTGACTCAGAACCAGGACATATGACTCCAAATCAAATGTTCATTCAGCCATTATATGCTGGTGGCCTTTTCCTGTCTTGAACCTACATGAGAATTAAAGTCACAAACAAAAGGGCGCTAACCATTTTCTGGCATTACTGAGCAGCTGAATGTCACTGTTGATGCTTTCGGTCTTACATCTTTATAGTTGTTTCATAACTGTCTGGTCTTTATATCTCCTAAATGTTTTTCATATATAATAAATGTTAGAGACAGTGGTTGGTCATTGTCATTTCACTTCTTAATGATTTGATGGAGAATGTACAAGTGGCCTGTGTATACTTGATTCAGAAGTCAGCTTGAAGCAGTGAGTCACTACAAAAATAAGCATTTAGCCAATATATTCATTCATTTTAGGCAAGGATGCTACTTTATCATTTACCCCTTCTTCTTTGGAGCTGATAAAGTAATGGATGACTCTTTTGACTGCTAGTCATCATGAAAGAGGGATATGTTATTGCTTTTTACAGTAATCAGAGCTATGGTTATGTTGGAGGGAAGATGGATAAACTCTCTACCCCAGAAGCCCCAAACAGGTCTCTGGGACTGTCTCCTTTTATGTTTGTTTAAAACAGTTAAGAATGATGTCAGGTCACCCTTTGAGAAGGGCAGGATGCAAATGCTTTGTTTTACATCAAACTTGTGTGCTCGGAGCTCGTATTAACTCCAGCTTCTTTCAGCGCAAAATAAAACGGAATATATTGAGTATACACAGAATAGTCCTCCACCAGTTCCTCTCACTTTTGTGCATGTCCTAAACTCCTCCAAAACATCTTTCCTCCAGACTAGATGAGATGGTATCATTCTTTTTAAATATAAAGACTTCTTTTCAATGTTAAAAAAAAAGTCTAGATTCAAAAACAATAATTGTAATTAATTGTAATTGTTATCTACTGAACAAGAAAATACAAAATAAAAAAAGGCTTCAGTGAATTAAATAATAGGTTTAAAAAGAAAACTTTGTTTTATTCACCATGGTATTCTGAATACACTTTTGAAAAAAGCAGTATGTGTATGCAAGACATATTTATGTTTCATCTACACATGACTTTACAGTCATCCTCCCACCCATGCATCCCTCCCACAACTGATCTAGAATTATTGTTTCCCAGATTGTTCCATGGTCAGAGTAGTCTCCATAGCTCAATCTTCTCTTCAGGTAGAGAGATCAGCCTTTAGGCAAGAGCAAGGAGCTGGTATGAATTCATCCATCCCTTCAGCAGACATTTTAGTACCTCCTAAGTGCCATGCTAGATCTAGGTGGTGTGATTTCTGGGGATGCCCCTCCACCCACCCACTCATGTCTGAAATTGTGCTAGTCAGAACTGCATTCCTTTCTTATCAACCTCAGATCTCTCAACATTCAGATTTCTCTGAGAAAGATAATACTACTGAGTTGCTGCTTGCTTCTCAATCCTAGCTACACAGTAAAATCACCTAGAGGACTTTTTTTAAAAACTGCCAATGTCTGGGTCCAATCCCAAGCCAGTTAAATGAGACCATGTAGGGGAGGAGAACCCAGAAACTGTTTTTTGTTGCATTTTTTTATTTTGTTAAGTTTCCAGATGATCTAATATGTTGCCAGGTAAAAACTATTGGTTTCTCAATGTTCCTAAGGACCTAAAGGAGAACAGCAGCAACAGGAATGATGTGATGAAATGTCTCTGAACGTGAACCTGCCGTGGAGTCTGGATCAGCAGGCAGGATAGACAAGGAACAAGTCCTGATGACAAATTTCTTCAACCTCATAACTCTGCCCTCGACTTGTCCTGACCCACTCTCTTATCTTGAACATGTTACTTAGAATGTTTTCATCCAAAAGACTTTTCGTTTGGCTGAACCCCATGTCTTCATTCTTTTAACACACACTAATATTTATTGAGCACCTACTGAGTGCCAGGCACAAGGCAAAGTTCTGCCCTCATAGAATTTACATTCTAACTGGGGAGAAGGGCAATAAAACAATGAATTTAACATCCATTTTGTACCTCTGGTTCTTATCTCTTTTCTTTTATTTGCTGGCATCTTCCAGGTACTTGATATTACTCTGATCAACTGTAAATGGTTCTCATATTGGATTCTTTTCTATGTCATTATGCAGAGGTATCACGTGGGTTTTTTAAAGAGAATTTATAATTACACTCCATAAATCTATGTCTGAGATGAATAACTTCCATCCTACCCTTAGAAAATTAAAGTACTTTGGTTTTAAAATGTTTCTGTCTCCAGGTAAAATACAGAATTGGGGCAGAATTTAAAGTCAGGAGACCCAAATTCAAATTCTGACTCTGTCTTACTTGGCTATGTGCCCTCAGACCAGATACTTAACCTCCTTAGGTCTCAACATTCTCACTTGTGAAGTAAGGATAATAATATGAAAATCAAATGAGAAATAAACACATACTATTAACAGAGATCCACACAGAACACACATGTAAGACCAGTGACCAAGAGTGAACTGGCCCAGGGGCCAAGACCACCCTCCCTAGCCCTTCCACCTCCATAATCAAAGGTGAAGACAGATTTTCAGAAACTCCCTCCTTCTTCACCACCAAACACATGTTCTCACCACCATTATCTGTCTTGACAACTATCTCATTTTTTCATTTATCCTAATTTATGTCAGCCACCACAAACCCTCCTAGAATCCCTCTTATCTCCCACACTCTAATCCTTTTAAAACTCTTTACATATCCTATTCTTTCATCTTCTCTCTCCCTTCCACCACTCCCGAAAACCCATCCATGGTGCTTTCTGAAATTCATGTCCATTATTTCCAAAATAACTAGTATTAATTATCAATAGATTTGCTGCATACCAAATAACTCCAAAAATTAGTGACTTAAAATAAAAACAATCATTTACTATATAGCATAGTTTTTGCAGATTGGAAATCAGGTAATGACTTGGTTAGACACTTTTAGCTTGGAGTCTCTCACAAGGCTGCAGTCATCTGAAAGTTTGGGGAGGAAGAATCTGCTTTCAATGTAGTTCACACATACTGGCAAGTTGGTGGTAGTTATTGGGGGGAAGCCTCTTTTCCTCTCCACAAGGACCTCTTGACAGGGCTGCTTGAGTGTCCTCATGGCCTGGTGGCTGGATTCACCAAGAACCAGTAATCTAAGAGAGCAAAGCAGAAGCTGCAGTATGACCTTGCCTCAGAAATTACACGTCATCACTTCTGCAGTATTCTATTGGTCACACAGCTCAGCTGATTCAGTAAGGGAAGGGACTAAAACATGGCTTACATACCAGGGGGTGAGGATCACTGGGTATCATCTTGGTGACTGGCTGCCATACCTCTATTTTCACAAACATTCTTTGAACACTACCTTCACTTTCTTGCTCTCATCAAAACCTGACTTTCCCCTGAGAATACCCTATCAGCCTTCCAATTAGAGACTGCTTTTCCTTTTGTAGCCTTCAGATCTTCGGGCCTGGAGATGAGTAGGTGTCATCCTTGCTCCTCATGGCTTTCAGAAACTTCTCCCTCCATCTTCCCTAAAAATGCCAACTTGAATCTCACATCATCATATATCACACATTGATTCATGACTCTGCTATCTCCTCATCTCTTTAGATTCTAGCTCCTGACTCACAGTTGTACTATCCAGTGCTACTCCTGCCTTCATTCTTGAACCTATGGACACACAAGTAGATCATCATGCCTGCACCCTGGTCTCTCAATTCCTTGAAATTTTCTCTTCTTTTCTCTTCTCTTCTCTTCTCCATTGATCATGTCAACAGCCTCTAATTCTATGGTCATAGCCCTAAGACCATGTTATTAGCAATAAATGCAACCCTTCTTTTTTTTTTTTTTTTTTTTTTTTTTGCGGTACGTGGGCCTCTCGCTGTTGTGGCCTCTCCCGTTGCAGAGCACAGGCTCCGGACGTGCAGGCTCAGCGGCCATGGCTCACGGGCCCAGCTGCTCCGCGGCACGTTGGATCTTCCCGGACCAGGGCACGAACCCATGTCCCCTGCATCGGCAGGTGGATTCTCAACCACTGCGCCACCAGGGAAGCCCAATGCAACCCTTCTTAATGTTAAATTCATGCCTTCCACCCTCTGACCACCACCTCCAATCTTTCCAAATCACTCCCTGTACTATCCCATCCTCAATCATCTTTCAAATTCACTGGGACCTCCACTGATCTACCACTATTCCATTGTCCCTCACCCTTTAATGTTATCATCCCCCTATTTGCCAAGCTTAAATTCCATGACCAAGCTTTATAACTGCTCCCTTACGTATACCCTTGACTCTTCTGCCTCTCTTCAGATTTATCATACTTACTTGGAAGACCAGAATCTTGGTTACAATCTAAATCTCTGCCTGTGCCAAACCTCCACCCTACAACTAACTGTGACTGGAGAAAAACATACAGTTCTGCAGAATGGTCTCACTTTAAACTCATGAATGGATCCTCAAATATGCTCTTAATACTACTTACACATATCACAACAACAGGAATATCACAACTTATTTTCCCAAGATCATTCAGTTTCCCACTCTGCTAGATAACCTTTTCACACTTTCACTCTTCTCAAATACCCAAACTTCCTTCCTATCTTCACTACCTTCATCACTGAGAAAATTAAAGTAATCAGAAGACAACTTCCACAGACTTCCACCCACCATATTTACACACCTACCAGTACACGTATGACATCTCTGTCTCCCTGCCTGTTACTATCCATGATCCTACCTAAAGCCAACAGTTTTTCTTAGGCACTAAATCCCATTCCCTACAGCCTACTCAAAGACATCACTCCAGCACTCTCTGCTGGATCATTTTCATTCAAATGCAAGTAACATACTGATGTCATTCTTATCTTTTAAAAACATTTAAAAAAATAAAATAAAACAATAACTTCTCTGGATTCCACTTAACCCACCGGCTATTGGCTCATTTCTTCCCTGTCTTTTGAAGAAAAACACCTCCAGGAACACCTATACCTGCTGTCTGTATTTTATTTCTTGCCATTCTCCGTTAAAACCAATTTAGTCAGATTTTTGCCTCCAACGAAACTGCTCTTAACTGTTCACTCTAAATGTGAACAATATCCATCATGTTGCCAAATCCAGTAGCCCAGTCCTACCTTCGCTTGCCTATCAGCAGGATTTGGCACAGTTGATCACTCCCTCTTTTTTGATACACTTTTTCATTTGGCTTGCAGGACACAACATTCTCTGGTTTTTCTCCTATCTCACTGGCTGCGCCTTTTAATCTCCTTGGTTGTTTCTTCCTCTTTCTCTCAGACCCTTGAATGTTGCAGTGCCCCAGGGCTCAGTTTTCTCTGACTATACCAATTCCCTTGGTGAAAAAAGCAGTATTATGGCTTTAAATACCAGTGATAGGCTGCTGACCTCCAAATGTATATCTCCAACTCAGAACACATTCACAGGCTCCAGATTTGTATGTCCTTGGATGTAAAATAAACATCTTAAACACAACATGTCCGAATTTGAACTGATCTTACGGCCAAAACCAGCTCTACCCTCAGCTTTCTCTTAGTTAATACAACCCCACCTTCCTATTCAGCAAATGAAAAATGCTGGAGCCCTCTTTGACTTCTCCCTTTCTCTCACAGCTCACATCCATTCCAACCACAAATCTCATTTGTTGTACTTTCAAAATATATTCAGAATCTGAATACTTTTCCCCACCTTCTCTGCTGCCACCTGCTGTATGCCATCATCTCTTACCTGGCTACCGCAGTAGCCTCTTAACAGTTCTCCCACTTCCACCCTTGCCCCTTTATAAGACTCTCAACATGGCGGCTAGAGTGATTCTTTTAAAACACTCCTGTATCCATCTTCTGTTCATAATCCCCAACTGTCCTTCCCCTGGCACAGAGTAAAAGACAATGGCTTACTAGACCTTACAGGACTGAAAACACCATCTTGCTTACCTCCCTGACCTCATCTCCAACTGCTCTTCCCCTTGATCACTCCGCTCCAGTCACATCAGTCCCTTCTTCTTCCTAGAACATGGGCCGGACAAGCTCCCACCTTAGCACCTACACTTTAGCTGTTCCTTCTGTGTAGATGTTATTCCCAGCTTGGTTAAATCCATAACTTTTTCATGTCTTTGCTCAAATGTCACCATATCATGGAGGCTTACCTTTATCACCTCATTTATTACCACCTCATTTATTACTGCAATGACACAACTACACACACACACACACACACACACACACTGCCAGTGCCCACTCACCCTGTCTCATTTTTTAAAAATTGTCTGGGGACTTCCCTCGTGGTGCATTGGTTAAGAATCCTCCTGCCAGTGCAGGGGACAGGGGTTTGAGCCCTGGTCCGGGAAGATCCCACATGCCTCGCAGCAACTAAGCCCATGCGCCACAACTACTGAGCCTGCACTCTAGAGCCTGTGAGCCACAACTACAGAGCCCACACGTCACAACTACTGAAGCCCGTGATCTGCAACTAGAGAAGCCACTGCAGTGAGAAGCCCACAAACTGCAACAAAGAGTAGCTCCCGCTCGCTGCAACTAGAGGAAGCCTGCACACAGCAACAAAGACCCAACGCAGCCAAAAATTAATTAATTAATTTAAAAAAAATTTTCTGTCATTTGTCATATTCTAAGGTATTTAGTAATTTATTTATTTATTTATTTTTATTCACTATCTTTCCCTTCTTCCCTCCTCTTCCTCCTACAATGCAAAATGAAACCTCTTTGAGGGCAGAGATCTTTATAATAGTCACTGATCTATCCTAAACCTAGAATTTCACGTAACCTATTCAATAAATCAATAAACAATGTCCTCCTAGAATTTACCACCAAGACATTTTAGGTATAGGTTCTACAGCTAATTAGTAAAAGAGCTAAAACTTGAACTCAGACATTATTATTACAAGTTCAGTGACCTTTCCACTCTCTTGCTCTACATTCCAGACAAGAACAAGCCTTTCTCAAACCCTTGAAATACCAATATTATTTGTTAAATTTTGACAACTTAATGAGAGTAAAATATATTACTTTAAGTATTTGATTATTAGGGCAAATATTTTTCATGTTTTTTGCTAAATTAACTGAATTGATGGTATATTTTGCACTTCCAAAACTTCTGTTTTGTGGCCAAGAATGATTGCTTTCTTAGACCTCTATTCTTTCTCTTTACTACTGTTACCAACGCTATTTTCTTTTATAGCCCATTTTACACAAAGAAACTAAGGTTTTATCACTTTAGGAGAGTTTGTGTGCATGCTAATGAGAAAAAACACAGCCAAGTTGAAATCAGAGGCTGTGGTGGATGCCTCCCTATTTCTGTGAGTCATTCTAGCACATCAGTATTGCAAAGCTTACAACCAAAATTCACTCCTCAGAGAAACTGCAAATCGCTACGTGTTAAGTTGCTTGAAAATAGTCAAAAGCACAAATTTTTAAAACTCAAGTGCCAATGATGTACTGTCATTGGATTGAATCATTACAACAAACACCTTAAAGTAGGGGATAGAACACAGATGAAAAAGAAAAAGAAACAGGAATCCAAAGTTAGGACTATGTAGAGTTAGAAATTTTTCTGCTTTGGGCAACCCTCTGCTCCTCCAGGTGGTGGCAGGAGGAAGGCAGCAGAAGCAACAATGAACTGTCAAAGTAAAAATGTTTTAATGTTACAATTGTGACTCTTATAAATATTAAGTATGTCAAAATTTACATAACTCATTCATGAGAGAACCAGCAGGATGATAAATCTGGCTCAAAGAGGATATGGAGAACTGAGTAGTTATAGAAACTGAAGGAAGAATGTTGGAATAGATTGCTAGGTTAGATACAAAACGGGTTGATATTCTACAAAGCAATAAAATCATCATCTCAGGGTTATATTTTCTATAAACGGAAATCATTTGCACCTCTACCAGATAAAACTTTATACATTAACATGTAATATCACAGAATACGGGCCCTAATCAATACAAAATAATATGTCAAACAAAAGGATAATTATCCGAAAGAATTAAGTAATTCTTGGGTGGGCCTGTTAGACAATGTGACATTATGATGCTGAAAAGACACACAGCCATCCCTTTGCTTTATTTCCAAATTTTTAATAATTTTTTTTTAACAGAACTGACACAGGAGAGCCTTCTCTTGAAAAGCTGCCTTTGAAGAAATACTCTATTCTACTCCATTAGAAAGTGTATATGGTCTGTTTTGAGAACCCCTCCTGGTTCAAACGCTAAAAGGATCCCTTCAGATCACAGCCTATCTTAGTACAGAGTATTATGCTTGAATATAATTATATCTCTTCTAGACAAGAATATAATTTATTAATTAATGATTGAATGAATTCCATATTTCAGTCTGACTGATAAAATTCTCTATATTCAAAGAATTTCAACTGTATTTCAGAAATGGAAAGCACCGTAGTGAAGAGTCTTAGAGTAAAATGATGTCCAGGGCCTCCCTGGTGGCGCAGTGGTTGAGAGTCCGCCTGCCGATGCAGGGGATACGGGTTCGTGCCCCGGTCTGGGAGGATCCCATGTGCCGCGGAGCGGCTGGGCCCGTGAGCCATGGCCGCTGGGCCTGCGCGTCCGGAGCCTGTGCTCCGCAGCGGGGGAGGCCACAACAGTGAGAGGCCCGCATACCGCAGAAAAAAAAAAAAAAAAAAAAAAAAAGTTTCATCACATTCTTAAAGGAATGTGGACCTCAAGAAAAATAAAATAAAATAAAATAAAATAAAATGATGTCCAGAAAGGTTAAGCAATTTGCCCAAGGTCACCCTGTGACTCTCAAACTTAGCTCATAGAGAAACTTAAAGCAGAAAAACACATGGGGTTATAACAGCTGTAGAAATTCCAGCTTCTGTGGTTGGTCTCTCTAAAACCATGATCTCTAACCCTCAAGTCATGCTGCTGTGCCAGAAAACAGGCTTTATAGCAAGGAGCTCATGTTTAAGGACTGTGAGGACTTTCTGACTATTAGTAATTTTCTCCAGTAAGATGCACAGCAAAAGAAATAGGTTAATTCAACTGCAAAAAACAAAATGATGAAAGCTTAGACGTAGCACCATTTAAATTGGCTAGTCACATCATTTCATCTTTCATAACTTGACCATTGCTTTTTCTAATTGTTTTTCCAGAGAGAAAACTGCCTCCTTAACACTTTCATTTTAGAAAATAAGGCCATATTGGTGAAATAATCAGGTTTTCAAAAGATAAGAGTATATGCTGATACCAAAAACACAAGGGATTTTGACTAGTGAATAACCTTGATGGCAGATTAGAAGACACTCATCTTCTTTTTAATTCTCCTTATCTACAAATTGAATTTCGAACACAGGATGGGCTGGTAGCGTTGAGAGTGAGTTTTGTTACTTACTCTCAAGTACTTATGTCAGTCATGATAATTATGCTTGAGCAATAACAGTCTTTCATCATGAATTTGTGGAATACTGATTCTTCTCCTACCAAAATTATTCACTTAAAACCAAGGACTTGGTATTCCAAGATGAATCTCAATGAGTGTTCAAAATTGGTTGCTAATTCCTGCTTTGACTCTGCAATCCCTAAATTACTCTGAACAATAGTCTTCACACAATTTAAAGTTAATTCAAATCTACATTAGTTTAAAATATATGTGCATACAACATGGCACTTTTACATTTAGGGAGACGGAGAAAACTGTCAGACAAATAGGATAACGAAAATGGACGGTCAAAATTCTGAAAACTTTAAGAATAGTTGTAATATGAAAAATACACCTTCTTAGTTATATTTAAAGTTTTAGCTCCATATTATCTCATAATTATCTTAAATCCTAAGAGGAGGCTTAATACTTACTACCCAACCTGGACTATTCAAAATATGTATTTTATTAAAATCCTCCAAATATACCATTCAAAATGACTGAATAAAAATCTTTTAAAATGGAATCTGATGATTCTTATTCAGCTCTCTCAAGGTTGTTAGTAAACACTCACCTTTTAAAATAAATGAATATATCCTAATACAGAACAGAGGTTTCAAGAAAATTTAGACAGCTTAAGCTGCCCAAAGCAGTATTTCCTAATAGTGTTCTTGTCACATTCAAATGATTTCATATTCTCCTACTTTGGCTAAATGTATACTAAAAAGAAGTGTTACTAGTTTGATACAAGTGAGTGACCAGAATGGGGGGTTTTGGTGGCACCAACCCCATGCTCTGACATGACAAACTGGAGCCATCAAAGGGCAGCGATCCTTTATGAGTGAGAAACCAGCCCCTGAAGTCTGGGGAAACTTCTGCATCTCCATTCTGCTAGAAAAAACAAAGTGTCTAATTGTTCTTAAAAATAACATGAAAGGACAATAATTCTGGTGGGGTTTTTTTGTTTATTTGTTTGTTTTTGTTAGCATTTGAATTAAATGTATGTGTATGCCTAGGAGAAAGAGGGAGCTGAAATTCCCAGGTCCTAAAATCTAGAAACTCATTGAGTGAAAGGTTCAAAAATGTCCTTTGGCCACTGAATCATGTCTGTATTCCAGCTGACCATTTTCCCCCCCTTAGACCTCCTTAAAGTCACTAGAAATTTATATCTTGAGGGATTTGTATCATTTTAAAAACAAAATTCCTTACTAGAACTCATACACAAAGTCACTAAGGTCATGCTTTCACTTACTCTAGGGAATTGATAAGTGGGGATAATTTCAACAGATTTCTCCTCTCTCATACTCCTTGAGTTTCCTATATCAGGTGGGTATTCATACAGATTGAAATATGAAAGGAGTGGAAATTAACAATGATTTTTTTTGCCTAGGGCATGAAAGATGCTAGCAAAATGCTACCTTAAAAGGGTTTGGTGGTCCATCCAGCTTCACAGGTGATCCATAAAAGGGTTAAAAAAAAAAAAAAGAAAAAAAAAAGGTTTTTATTAGATGAAGAGAAAAGTCCCAAACTGGAAATGTCAAAGATAATCTAAGCCAAAGGAGACATTCTAAAGTCGGTGGTGACATCATTGCCTTTCACCTTACTGTCAACAGACACTGTATATTTTTTAATGGAATTATATGAAAACATGTTTATGTAATTCTAAAAGAATGAAATATCGCTATCTCAAGAGATAATACATTTTCCCAACGTATACGTGCCCTTGGGGATTTTAGATTAGAACGGAATATGTGCCTTATATATCTAAGCAAGGTTAAAAAAAATGTGCTTAATAATAAAATTTAACAAATACACTGGGAACATGACATGCCCTAAAGTTATCATTTATAATGAAAACAAAAATAATCTGAGAATAAAGACTTCTTTGAAGAAATAAGAGAAGTAAATTCACAATCATGTAGATGGTCAATGCTGAAGCTAGAAATTGAATTCACTAACATATTTCTATGCCCTGTTAGTAATAAGTCCCTAGGTTTCCATACTGTGTTCAGTCTTTTTGTTGTTGTTTTTAATTGTTGTTTTAACAAATGGAAACATTTTATATGTAAAATAAATGAGAAATTAATGAGTATAAACTACTACAACAATCTTGGTAGCACATGTACAAGATATAAAATAAATGCTTTAAAAAGTACTTAAATTACTCAAATCCTAGCTCTGAATAAATGGGCCCACATCAAGGAAAACACATAATCAAGCCAGACATGCAGAAATTGGTAAGTAGCGTTAGCCAGCCACATGGATCTTGCCCTCCTAGCCTCCCAGGCTCAGTAGGTCTATGCTGTACTATTCCCTAGGAAGCACTGGTGTTTTCCTTTTTGTAGTTCACAGGTAGCAAGGTCAAGTTTGAATCTACTTGACTTTGTCTCTTTGTAAGCAGCAAGTCTCCTGTAACCAAGGCAACTGATATTGGCTCTGATTACCTATTCCATATTGTTGTGCTGTCCAGGGTTATTTTCACAGCCATAATGAATCTCTTTAATAACTTCAGGGCTCCAGGTAATATAGACAATCTTGGGACGTCTTTTTCTAAATAAGAGGAGATGCTTGCATTCTCCTAGATACAGAGAGTTTCAGTATACCTCTCACCCATCATTAATATCTTATACTACCATAAAACATTTGTCAAAGCTAAACCAAAACAGAACAAAATCCTTGATACATTATTATTAACTAGTCTCCTAGTTAATAATAATTTGGATTATTAAATATTAATAAATATTTGGATTTCATCAGTTTTTCTAATAATATCCTCTTTGTGTTCCAGGATCTAAGGGTGACACACTTCATTTACTCATTATATCTCCCTAGTCTCCTCTAGTCTATGACAGTTTCCCGGTATTTCCTGGGACAACTTTCCAGTATTTTCCAGGTTTCTCTACTGGAAAGTTACTATTTCTCCCTTCCTATAGTCTCTTTTCAAAATTAAGTCATTAAGTCTAGCCCACCTTCAAGGCAGAGAGGGTCCATCTCCTGAAGAGGGGAATATCAATATATACAAAATAGAATTCTTTTGTAAGGAAGGTTTGTATCTTCTCCTCCAAACTCTTTATATGTGTCCCATCTCAGTACACACACACACACACACACACACACACACTCTCCCAGTGTTACTCTCTGTGTCCTTCTCCTAACTGTCTCCCCCCATTCACTCTGTACTGGCTACACTGGCTTCTATGTTATTTATCAGCCCATCAGGCATGCCCCCACCTTAGGTAAACTTACTCTTTATTCTGCCTGAAATGCTTTTTCCCCACTTATCCACACGGCTCATTTCTTCACCCCTTCAGGTCTTTACTCAAATGTTATTCTCTTAGTGAGGACTTTCTTGGCAACCCTATTTAAAATTACAATCTCCCCTCCTAATTACTGCCCATCACCTTCCTACTCAACACTACTTATTCCATCTCCCTGATTTAATCTTCTCCATAGCGCATGGTCAAACATGTTATGTATTTTGTTTATCTTTTTATTGTTTAGGCTACCCCTTAAGAATGCCTAAGAACAAAATGGTTATCTCCTGTGGTGATCACTGTTTCCTCAATCCTTGGAACTATCTCTGCCCCTTTGTAGAAACTCAAAAATACATGTTGAATGAATTTTTTTTTTCAATATCTTTTTTTCAGGATCATTTTTTTCAGGATCTTAGTCATTTCAAGCTTCTGGGGCTCCTCACTTTTCCCTGGGGGCTGTATCTTTGTTCGTGGGCATATGCAGAGTCATTGCAGCAGGGGGAGAGCACCTGGTCCATGGTTATTAAAGATGATAGTAATAAGGCAAACAGAAGTAAATGACGTGAAATCTGTATATTCACCAAGATTTCCAATTGAATGGTCCATGAACTCTGCATCCTCCTCATTCCCACTGTGATGTCCCTTCAGGTCCTCTCACCCTCCAGCCCAAATCTTCTCAGAGATCAGGAATGCTCTGCTGTCTGAGACCTGTGAAGCTGCCTGCAGCCTATTTGTCTACGCCCGCCCCACTACTGATTCACCATGACAGCACCAAGCAAGCCAGTGGGTTCATGGAGAAGCTAACAGTCTCCTCAGGCTACATTCTTTAAAATGAATCACATGGGGCTTCCCTGGTGGCGCAGTGGTTAAGAATCCGCCTGCCAATGCAGGGGACACAGGTTCGATCCCTGGTCCAGGAAGATCCCACATGCCGTGGAGCAACTAAGCCTGTACAACACAACTACTGAGCCTGTGAGCCACAACTACTGAGCCCGCGTGCCAGAACTACTGAAGCCCGCACACCTAGAGCCCGTGCTCCACAACAAGAGAAGCCACGGCAATGAGAAGCCCGTGCACCGCAACGAAGAGTAGCTCCTACTCACCACAACTAGAGAAAAACCCGTGCACAGCAACGAAGACCCAATGCAGCCGAAAATAAAACAAATAAATAAATTCAAAAAAAAATAAAATAAATGAATCACAGATCTTTTCCATAGCTTCCTCCAAACTTTATGTGGAGTTGCAATCACCCTCTCTATCTTGGTGGATGGGAGTGTTAAGGACATAATTAACGCTTGAAAATTCTTGTTTTCATCCTCAGTGCAGAAAAGATTTGTAAATTTCTTTTGTGTGTGTTGGAGGAGTGGGTAGAGGTGGTGGCACAATTCTCTCACACTTACAGTTAATGGATAAACTTTACATACGAATATCTGTTAAGACCTTTGACTCTTGATATTCAAAGTAAAGCTTGTACAATTCCAAAAAAAAAATATTTTCTCTCTCAGAAAGCTCTTGCAAATCAAAAGCACCCAGGCTTCCAAGATTTGGAAGTCTACTATGGATATTTCAATGTATTTAGAAGTGCAAATAGCATTTTCTTCTTTCCTGACTCTTCCGTGTCTGGACATCCCTGGAACAAATGAATGCCTCCTGAGGCCACAGAGGGTGTTAGTTTAGTGAGGGAGTCGATGGTTGGGAGGTGGAACAAACCAAGAGAAACAAAACCCACCCTGATAGTTCCCAAATTTACTCTGCCATGCAGAATATTCTGCTCCAATTTTTATGAAAACTCAGAAGTGCAGGCCACCTAACTTGTTTCTGAACAAGACAGCCAGACGGGGTCTCTTGTACCAAGCAAGTGTCAGGAAATGGTGCAAACCTGGCCCCAGTTGACTTGCCTAAGGCCATGATGGCCAATAAATAGCTTCATTGGTTTAGCTCAGGAAGAGACATAGCAAGGAAAATGTTATCATGCAGTAACTAAGTGGTCTAGAGTAGTGGTCTCCAGTACAGTCGAGGAATTCTAGAAAAATTATTAGAACTATTATTTCTATTTTATCTAAAGAAAAATAATAAAGTAGTTTAGCTTTGTTATTATCTCATACACCAGTTGACCCTGGCACCTTGCCTAGTTCTGTATGTTGTGGTTGTGTGCACATTAAATTCCTAAACGGTCTTGAGACAAGAGTGGGAGTTTCATGAAATCGAGAGTGGCACCTGCTCTTGTTCATCTGCCTTCAGTATATTATGATATATCATAGCTAACCTGTGCCTGGTAGAGCAGCCATACTCATCTGAAATTAAATTTGCCGATGTGGCTTTTCAGTAAGGAAATCAGCCCCTGAAGTAATCCAGCACCACATACAAGTTGTTAGAGAAAGCAAGTCAAACTCTCAACAAATGGATAGACTAATATTTTACTGGACTAGCACTGTGACCACTTTCAACTGTAGTATATTATCTTGTTTTAGCTACACTAACCTTCAAATGCTGGGCAAGTGACTTAAAGGAGTTGCTATAATATAAACATGGATAAAAGATACTACTAATAAGATAAACAGAAGTAAATTTTAAAATGGCAGCAATGACCCACAAAAGAACTCTTAGCCACACACAGACAAAAGCAAGGACAGTTTAATCCAGAGGCTCCCAAACATTCTCCATTCACAATGTCTTGATGTCTCAGTAGTTTTTTCTTGGTAGCCCTAGATTTAAAAAAAAAAAAGTTTAAAAATTCAATAGTTTCATTTATTAAGTAGTTAGATCCAAAGAATTTAAGTATTTCTTTCCTAACAACTTAGTAGTCATTTGAAAAAAAGTAATACACATAAATTGAAAAAAGAATTTATCTCATTCTTTAACAGTGACAGTTACTAATAGGATAAATGCACCTGCTGGGGTCTACACAGCTTCTCAAACCTTGGAATCAGATTGGACACACCACTCTCTTTTCCTGTTCCACACTGATTCTCAGAGGCACTGCTTTTTATTCCAGCAACCACCAAAAACCTAGGACTGCAAATATATGCCATCACTGAAAATATTATAGCATTACATAATGTTGAAAATGGAATCTACCTTGTGCTGGTAGTTCACTCACGTCCTATCCAACAGATGTTGATTTTTGCTGTGTTTCACTCAAAAGTTTAAAATATCCTGCTGCATCTCTGTGTAAGACCCTTGGAAAAAATGCCTAAGTCCAAGACTGGGGCAGAAGATCCACAAGGTAAGTCTAGAATATTTTCTCATATTCATAGGGGGAAGGAAAAAAACTCTTAAAAACTACTAGAGTTATATCAGAAGGATTCTGGAGCCAACTTAAAGAGGTTCTCATTGGCCAGAGGTGGGATAATTTAAGCATGTTAAGAATAATATCTTTAGGGGCTTCCCTGGTGGCGCAGTGGTTGAAAGTTCACCTGCCGATGCAGGGGACGCGGGTTCGTGCCCCGGTCCGGGAGGATCCCACGTGCCGCGGAGCGGCTGGGCCCGTGAGCCACGGCCACTGAGCCTGCGCTCCGCAACGGGAGAGGCCACAACAGTGAGAGGCCCGCGTACCGCAAAAATATATATATATATATCTTTAATAGATTGAAACGTATCCGTTTGTTTAAATCCTTGTCTTAATAATAATGACTTAAAAATCCAGTTGGTCATCTTGTAGATATATATCAAGTCATTATTTTGAAAGCTGGTAAATAAATAGAAATAATCTAGCATTTCTCCTCCCTCTCTTCTTCTTCTTTTTTTTTTTTTTGCTTTATCTATTACAATATTTTTAGTCTTTATTTTTTATTGTAGGTTACATACAATATTATATTAGTTTCAGTTGTACAACATCATGATTCAACGTTTATATACATTACTAATTGATCACTATGATAAGTCTAGCAACGATCTGTCTCCATACAAAGTTATTACAATATTGACAATATTTCTTATGCTGTATCTTATATCTTTTTGACATTTATTTTCTAACTGGAGCTATATATTTGGTAGCTCTCAGTCTTCTCACCTTTTTCACCCAACCCCCCCACCTCCCCTTCTTCTGGCAACAGCCAGTTTGTTCTCTGTATCTATGGGTCTGTTTCTGTTTTATTTGGTTGTTTGTTTTTTAGATTCCACATATAAGTGAAATCATACTGTACTTGTCTTCTTCTGTCTGACTTATTTCACTTTGCTTAATACCCCCAGGTCCATCGATTTTGTCACAAATGGCAAGATTTCATAATTTTTATGGCTGAATAATATTCCATTGCGTAAATAAAATATACCACATCTTCTGTATTCATTCATCTATCAGTTGACACTAAGGTTGCTTCTCTATCTTGACTATTGTGAATAATGCTGCCATGAACATTGGGGTACATATATCTTTTTGAATTAGTGGTTTTTTTTTTTTCCAGAAGTGGAATTGCTGGATCATATGGTAGTTCTATTTTCAATTTTTTGAGGAATCCTCATACTTTTTTCATAGTGGCTGTACCAATTTACATTCCTACCAACCGATAGGAGGGTTCCCTTTTCTCCACATCTTCACCAACACTTGTTATTTGTTGTCTTTTTGATAACGGCCATTCTGAGAGGTCCAAAGTGATATCTAATTGTGGTTTTGATTTGCATTTCCCTGTTGATTAGTGAATTGAGCAATTTTTCATGTGTCTTTTTTCCATCTGTATGTCTTCCTTGGAAAAAGTTTATTCAGGTCTTCTGCTTATTTTTTAATCAAATTGTTTGTTTTTTTGATATTGATTTGTGAGAGTTCTTTATATATTTTGGATATTGACCCTTTATCAGACATACAATTTGCAAATATCTTCTCCCATTCAGTAGGTTGCCTTTTTGTTGTATTGATGATTTCCTTCACTGTGTAAAAGCTTTTTAGTTTGTTGGGGTTTTTTTTTTTCTTTCTTTCTTTTTTTTTTGCATTTGTTTGCTATTGCTTTTATTGCCCTTAACTTACAGATTGAAAAAAATTATTGCTGCAACATCAAAGAGTGTACTGCATGCCTTCGTCTAGTAATTTTATGGTTTCAAGTTTTATACTTAAGTCTTTAACTTATTTTGACTTTATTTTTGTATATGGTGTGAGAAAGGGGTCCAGTTTCATTCTTTTGCATGTAGCTACTCAGTTTTCCAAACACCATTTATAGAAGAGACTGTCTTTTCCCCCCACTGTATATTCTTGCCTCCTTTGATTAATTGACCAGTTAAGCATGGGTTAATTTCTGGGCTCTCCATTCTGTTCCATTGATCTATGTGTCTGTTTCTGTGCCAGTGCCATACTTTTTGAATACTATAGCTTTGTAACATAACTTAAAATCAGGGAGTGTGATATCTCCAACTTTGTTTCTCTTTCTCAAGATTTTTCTGGTTACTTGGGGTCTTTTTGGGTTCCACACAAACTTTAGGATTATTTGTTCTAGTTCTGTGAAAAATGCCATTTGGTATTTTGTTAGAGATTCCATTGAATCTGTAGATTGCTTTGGATAATACATTTTAACAATATTAATTTCCAACCTATAAGCACAGTGTATCTTTCCATTTGTTTGTGTCATCTTCAATTTCTTTCATCAATGCCTTTTAGATTTAGAGTACAGGCCTTTTACTTCCTTGGTTAAATTTATTCCTAGGTGTTTTATTCTTTTTGAGACAATTGTAAATGGTACTGTTTTTTTAATTTCTCTCTGATTGCTTTTTTTTTTCGTTTCTGATTTCATTTATTGAGCCTTCTTTTTTCTTCATGAGTCTGGCTAAAGGCTTACCAATTCTGTTTATCTTTTCAAAGAGCCACCTGTTAGTTGCAGCTGTTGATCTTTTCTTTTCTTTCCTTTTCTTTTTTTTTTTTGTCTCTATATCATTTATTTCCACTCTGATCTTTATTATTTCCTTCTACTAATTTGGGCTTTTTTTGTTCTTCTTTTTCTAGTTCCTTTAGGTATAAGGTTAGATTGTTTGAGATTTTTCTTATTTTCTCTCTTTCTTATATAAACTGAATCATTGGGTAACCAAATACTAGATGAAGGGTGTTTCTCTTTATACAAGTATTGCAGCTAGCTAGTAAATAAAGAAGGGATGAAATAATTATAGAATATTACCATTTTGCAACATCTAATAAATTATAAAATCTTGAAATCAATTATAAGTGGTTGGGACCATCACAGGAGAGAGAGAGCGAGAGAGACAGAGAATCCAGACACTTGATAAATTTGACAACACACAAATTTTAAACTTTAAAACACCATAAAAGTTAAAATACAAACAAGCTGGAAAAAAATATAATATACATATTAGAAAATAAGTTAATTTCTTTAACATTTAGAGAACTCTTAAAAATCAGTTTGAAAAAATTAAATATGCCAATAAAAATAGATGAAAACATGAAACATCAGTTCCCGGAAAAATAAATACAAGGACATTTATTTCAGCTTTGTTTATAATAGTCAAGTCTTGCAAATACATGTTCATCAGTGATAAAAAGAAAAAATAAAAAGATGGAGAGAAATATATAAATAAAAATAAAATTAAAAGACATGTCAACTGGGCTTCCCTGGTGGCGCAGTGGTTGAGAGTCTGCCTGCCAATGCAGGGGACACAGGCTCGTGCCCCAGTCCGGGAAGATCCCACATGCCGTGGAGCGGCTAGGCCCATGAGCCACGGCTGCTGAGCCTGCACGTCCGGAGCCTGTGCTCCACAACGGGAGAGGCCACAACAGTGAGAGGCCCGCGTACCGCAAAAAAAAAAAAGAAAAGAAAAAAAAAAGACATGTCAATCAATCACAATGTGTGGACATTATTCAAATGATGACTCAAATGAAAATATTTTTTAAAAGGAATGACATTTATGAAACAATTGGAAATTTGAACATTGAATATTTGGTAACAAGGAATTAGTGTTACTTTTTTTCATCTGATAATGTTTATATTTTTTGTTTTGGGGGTTTCTTTTTGTGGTACGCAGGCCTCTCACTGTTGTGGCCTCTCCTGTTGCGGAGCACAGGCTCCGGACGTGCAGGCTCAGAGGCCATGGCTCACGGGCCTAGCTGCTCCGCGGCATGTGGGATCTTCCCAGACTGGGGCACGAACCCGTGTCCCCTGCATTGGCAGGCGGACTCTCAACCACTGCGCCACCAGGGAAGCCCAATGTTTATGTTTTAAAAAGCCCTTTTCTTTTAGAGAGTCATACTGAAATAGTTATGGATGAAATGACATGATATCTGAAATTTCTTTCAAAATAAATAAGGGAGAGAGAGGTGTAGATGAGCCATGAATGGCTATAAGTTGATAGTCAGTGGACTTGGGTACTGAGTACATGTATTTTCAGGAAATATTTTGTCTACTTTATTGTATATTCAAATTCTAATAATAAAATGAAGTTTTGGGCTTCCCTGGTGGCGCAGTGGTTGAGAATCCGCCTGCCTAAGCAGGGGATACGGGTTCGTGCCCCGGTCCGGGAAGATCCCACATGCCGCGGAGCAGCTGGGCCCGTGAGCCATGGCTGCTGAGCCTGCGCATCCGGAAGCCTGTGCTCCGCAATGGGAGAGGCCGCAACAGTGAGAGGCCCGCGTACCTCAAAAAAAAAAAGAAAAAAAATGAAGTTTTAATTTAAAAAAAAAAAAAAAGAGCCAAAGAGGAGACAGTATAGCTTAATTTTTAGGAGCACAGGTTTCAGAGTCCAATGCCTAAATTCAAATTTTAGCTCCATGGGGCAATTATCTGAGCAGTTGCTTTCTCAGTTTTCTGATCTGTAAATTTGAAGTGATAATAACACCCACCTCACTGGATTGTCCTAAAAATGACCTTGAATAACACCCTAAATTTGGCAGACAGAATGCCATTGACATTGAGTTCAGAAAATCGTAACATGGATGTAATTCTTCCTATTATGTACACTATTAGTTCTAAATTGTTCCCACACCATCCTTATCAGTGTAAATAATCAGAATCCCAGAATAAGAGTGATATTTTGAAAATTCTACACAGAGACTCTAGTATGCTTGCCACAGGGGTCACGATTCTGCAGACCATTACTCAGGCAGTTTCTTGGGGATGCTCACATGGCAAGAAGCCAACAGCTAGCACCCACTTGCCAATCATGCGAGTGAGCCACCTTGGAAGTGCATCTTCCAGCCCCAGTTAGAGCTTCACATGGCTGCTGCGCCAGTTAACAACTGACTCAACTTCATTAGAAACCCTGAGCCAGAACCACCAAGCCAAGACACTCATGAATTCCTGACTGGTAAAAACAATAAATACTATGAGTGATAATAAAATAAATTAGTGACCATTTAAAGCCACTAAGGTTTGGAGTAATTTGTTACACAGTAATGGATAACTAATAGACATATAAAGATATGTGAACATTAAGATTCACTGGTAAATATAAATTCAGCTGTAAAATGCTACTCCAGTTTGCATAATTCTCAGAAAAAAAAATGTCCTGGAGTGCACTACAGAGAAGTTCCTTTACAATATCAGCAGTGGTCATGATTAATATATGGACAAATTAACAAAGCAGATTAAGCGTTGGCTCAAAAAAAAAATTCGCCTTCTTGGGCTATATCATCCACTTGTTTGAAAACAAAGTGTGTTTTTGAAAAATAAACATTTGATTAAAAACTATCTAATGTAAAGCATAAGAGGTAATACGGATCGTCAGCAACAAACTGCTCCTGATGGCACGTGTAATTTGGGTTTGTGGTCAATTTATTTTTTTCCTCAGTTGATCTTAGTATTCTTGTTGGAACCATCTGGCAATACTATTTCCAAATATGCACTGGAAGTTCCAGTATGGAACTTTGCATGGAGCTATGCAAATAAGGTCAGGGATAGTTAGAGCTATAAACTGTAATTGACAAAGACTTCGGTTGAACAGAAGGTCTTCTATTTGTCAAATGCTGTGCTAGATGCTTGAACCAGAAAACTCAGTCAAGTGTGAATTTTTAAAAACTCAGAGTCTGAAAATTCTTTTAAGTAATAAAGACATTGATACAAGGGATTAATCAATTCAAAAAGGATGGGTGGAGAACCAAAATGAAAATCAGGGGCCACAAAGAACTAAGATGACTGAAGAAGACAAGGGGCCAGCCAAGAGTTATGTGACTTCCCTGCTGAAGAGAGATTGGAAGTTCAGTTAACACCATCACGATGCCTGTTAGGTTTAGGTTTTTCTCTAATATAATTATGATATTAAAATTTTTTTTTTTTTTGGCTGTGTTGGGTCTTTGTTGCTGCACGCAGGCTTTCTCTAGTTGCAGTAAGCAGGGGCTACTCTTCATTGCAGTGCGCGGGCTTCTCATTGCAGTGGCTTCTCTTGTTGCAGAGCATGGGCTCTAGACGTGCAGGCTTCAGTAGTTGTGGTGCACGGGCTTAGTTGCTCCGCAGCATGTGGGATCTTCCTGGACCAGGACTCGAACTCATGTCCCCTGCATTGGTAGGCAGATTCTTATCCACTGCGCCACCAGGGAAGCCCGATACTAATTATTGAGTAAACTCAACTCTCAATTAACTCTCATTCCATGGGGTGGGTCCTATTAGCCTCGGTATTTCCAATAATGATATAAATTGTAATTGTAAAACATTTATACAGAAAT
The DNA here is from genome assembly GCF_964341445.2 of Mesoplodon mirus. NCBI lineage: Eukaryota > Metazoa > Chordata > Mammalia > Artiodactyla > Ziphiidae > Mesoplodon > Mesoplodon mirus. The sequence goes on from NC_138984.1 coordinate 43,524,315, forward strand.
ATGTATATCACACTATAGTTAATCTTTTAAAACTTAAAAAAAAATTTTTAATTAATTAATTTATCTTTGGCCGTGTTGGGTCTTCGTTGCTGTGCACAGGCTTTCTCTACTTGCAGCGAGAGGGAGCTACTCTTTGTTGAGGTGTGCAGGCTTCTTGTTGTGGTGGCTTCTCTAGTTGTGGAGCACAGGCTCTAGGTGCGCGGGCTTCAGTAGTTGTGGCACACGGGCATCAGTAGCTGTGGCTCGTGGGCTCTAGAGCACAGGCTCAGTAGTTGTGGCTCACGGGCTTAGCTGCTCCGCAGCATGTGGAATCTTCCCGGACCAGGGCTCGAACCCGTGTCCCTTGCATTGGCAGGCGGATTCTTAACCACTGCACCACCAGGTAAGTCCCTAAACCTTTTGAACTAAAAATAAAAATTTTTAAGAACTAATTTGGTAAATGTACGTACCCTAAACCTACTAATTTCCCTTCTAAGGAACTACCTTAAAGAAAAATCTTGCACATTTGCACAAGAAGACATGTAGAAAATATACTTTCCTGTATTGTTTATAATAGGTAATATTGGAAAGTTTAATGGGATATTAAAATATAATTTCTTTCATTGCTTTTCATTTTAGGGTTTGCCTAGTTGTTCTTGCTTGTTTATTTTTCACATTATCTTTAGATTCAATTTGTCTAGCTCTAGGGGAAAAGTTCACTGGTATCTTTATTGGTTTTGCCTTAAACTTATATATTAACTTGAGAAAGTTGACATTTCTATGAGGTTAAGTCATTCCATCCAAGAGCAAAGAATATCTTTGCATTTGTTTAAGTTATCTGGGTTTTTTTTCTTTCATACAGTTTGCAGAGCCATCCCTCTCTTACTCTTAGATCATTGGTGTGGGTGGCGTTGAGCCAAATCTGACTGAGGGGAAAGAGTGGGCACACAGCCCAGGTTCTGTCCATCAGAGTAAATATTGGGGTCAGGAATGGATATATGACCTGACCTGGACCAATGAGCATCAGCTGGAGAACTGTTTCTGCCTCTATAAGGAAAGAGAGACAGTTTGCTGGGGTTGCTGAGGTGACAGAACGTAAAGCTTCAGTTGTTTAGAAAGAGTCTAAGAACAAAGCCAACACCAAGGAAAAGACAAGTCAAGGGATGGAATGAGTCAGGTTCCTGACAACAATCCTTGTACACCAGGATACAGCCTTGCCTGATCGTGTACCTTGGAGTCAATACATTTAGTTTTTTTTTTAAAACAGTTCAAGTTTAATTTTTATTCCATGCAACTGAAAGAGACAACATGACTAATATAATACTTCTAAAAATTATTTTGGAAATCCATGTAGCGCATGATTCCATTGTTATCAGATCATTTCTGACTTCTACCTTGGTCACCCTCATCTAACTTTATCTGGATCAAGGTCTTGAGGCAGAGGAAGGACATAGTGAGAGCAGTCCACACACATCATTTTCTCTGCAAACTTTTTTGTCTCTATAGCTGGACAAGAAAGTCTTTGCTTAGAGACATGCAGTTAAACTTATATTAAAGATTTCACCTCTGGAAGAAACGGCCTGGCCCTCTACAGCCACGGGACACTGTATCACATGTATAAGACTCCTGATAACAATGAGTCTGACACATCCCTTTTTTCTGAATGTAAAAATCAGCCTTCCGGCTCTCGTTTTACAAAGCGAAGACATGCTTTGTAACTGACTAAACACATAAAGGACAGAAGGTATGAACCTGGAGCTACTGTTTCTAAGTAGTTGAAATACATGCAGCCAAAAGCTACAGGAGATCTTTAATATACCTGTCCCCGGTTCACATATTCCGCTGCTTCTGACTTGCACCACGAAACACAAAGAGCCCAGCAACACAAGAAACCCAGCAAATGTGCAGACGGCATGTCCCAGCAAGGGCCTCAGCCTCTCACAGCATGGGGCTCTGCCTCTCAGCGATGTGAAAAGCCCATCACAGACACAAGGTTTCCAGCGAATGCTGCAGCCTTCTTACATTGCGGATAAGCAACTTCTCTACTGCTCCTTTTTTCCCACGAATTTCACAGATGGTTCACATGAATTTGGCACAACCTCATCACCTGAAATTTCCTAAGAAATGACATCTCTACCCCAGGAGAGATGAAGTAAATGTGTAAATGTATTTGAGGATTTTGCCTTAAATATCATGCTATATATTCTAGTTACACTGTATCTTGGCCATCATAATGTGTTTCTTTTTATACATTCTAGATTATATAACATACACTCTCTAAAAAATGTATTAGAATCTCTAAAACTGTTACTTACTTCCATCCATTCCTCTTCTCTTAAATTATTAAGGATTTATTATGTACTCAATTTCTTGAATTCTGTACCAGAACTAATTATTTATTCCATTCCTCCTCTTTTGTTTTCCTCCCCTTTCATTTCCCTCCCCTTTTTATTCCCTCCCTCTAGTCCTTCCTTCTTACTGTGAAGTTCCTTCACTAGGCCCTGGATTACTGTTCTCTGTGTGTGTGTGTGTGTGTGTGTGTGTGTGTGTGTGTGATAGAGTTTAATGAATCTATTATAGGTACATAATCTGTTAGAAGTATATCAATTCACCCTAAGGTTTGCTTACTGGGGAATTTAGGAATGGTGGAGCAGGTAAATCAAGAGTCTATCTGCAGCAGGAAAAAAAAAAAAAATTTCCTCAGAAAAACTCATTCTAAGGGGAGAGTCAAGATGCACAATTTAGTGGTAGGAGTGAGGGTGGTGAGTCCCAGAAAAAAAGGCTACAATTAAAGAGTGAGAAAGCAGGTGATGTCACCATCACAGTTGAGTAGGAGGCCCCAGCTTCCACCCCCAACAAAAATCAACAATTAGATAGCTATCCACGAACAAAATTAGCTCTGGGAGAGCTTAGAAGTCCACTTAAGAAACTTCAGCAACACAGTGGACCAAAATTCCCTCTGAGAATAACCACACACACACAAAAGGAAGAAAAAAATAGCTTCATTTTCCTTACATCATCCTGTCCTCCAGGCTGACATTGCACGGTACCAAGAGGGAACTCTCTGGCTCAAAAGAGTGCCCCTCACCAGGAAAGCGGGAACAAGGTAAGTGACCAACTTTCCCAGACTTTCAGGATGCTTCATGAAACACCCTCTTCAGTCTTGCCCTATCTAGAGACTAACAAAGCTGAGACATCTAGAGATGGCTAGAAACAAGGAAGAAGAGCAGAGGCTAACAGGATCAGACATGCAATGGGAATCATGAAGCGGGGGAACCATGAAGTTGGGGGAGCCATGCAGAGCAGATTCCCAGTGACTGGTTCTGCAGAGGACCCCAGCAGCTTTCACTGCTAAAGAAACCAAGGCAACACAGCTGCCGCAGGCCCCCTACAGATCTCACCACTGAGGTTTCCCCCTGAAGATTTTTCCATTTGCAGACACAGCTCTCTCCTTGCTCTCTCTCCAACCCTTCCCTCCCCTTTCCCCAACAAAGCTGGGATCCGTACTGGTAGCCAGTGCTGGCCTCTGCTACTGTGTGAGTGTGAGACACCAGCCTAGATGCTAGCAGCTGGCCCCCAGAACTGTATGTGCTTTGAGGACTACCCCCTCCAGTTGTGCAGCTGCAAGACCCTGGCCCAATTCCTGTCACCAGTCTCCACTGCCATGCACATGCCCATAGGGAGACCCTGAAGCCACAGGAGTACACACGGACAGCCAGGGTCTCCAAAGCTGACTGTAGGCCCAGACCTGACACAGTCTCCTGTCACTGGCCTGCGCTGCTGGCTCACCTGTAGCTAACACCTCCAGCTGTACACCTGTTTGCCCCTGGCCCAACTCCCATCACTGGCCTTCACTACCGTATGCATACCTGTGGGGATACCTACAGCCATACAAGTGCACGCTGGCAGCCAGGGCCTCCACAGCTACTAGCATGCCCACAGTTGGCCCCAGCACTTACTGCTGGCCCTGGCCACAACCACTATGTATATGTCTGCATCCAGCCCCTGCCACTATACAGGCACCTGAAGTCAGCCTCCATGGTCAAGTGTATGCACACCACCAGTGCCAACCACTACTGATGCCCTGTTCTGGTAACTGGAGGCCCTGCTAAAGACCCCAACAGGCCTTACAGCCACTGCAGAACTCCTTCAGTGCTTGCCAAGGACCACACAGTTGTCAACGCCATGGACCTCAGCAGCCTAAGCCAACAAGACATTATACCTCCCCCAGAACCAGAATCACCACAAGCCCCCACATTTGGTGACCTTTACCACTAGACCCCAGTTTGCAGCATGCTACAACATGCACCCACCCTGAGGTGAAGTACTTTCCATACCAAAGTTAGTCTATAACGTCTGAAAGAGGTCACTGCTTCTTCAAATGTGCAGATACCTATGCAAGGCTACAGGGATCATGAAGAATTAGGGAAACATGACGTCACCACAGGAACAGTTAACTTACAGTAACTGACATCCCCAAAATGGAAATATATTAATTTCCTGATAAAAGATTAAAATAATTGCTGTAAACATGTTCAGAGAGCTATAAATGAACAGAGGTAAACAATTTAACAATTATCCATTTGAAATTTTCCAGTCAGAGAAGGAAAGAGGAAAAAGAATGAAAAGGAACGAAGAGAGTCTATGGGATCTATGGAACACAATAAAGAGAAACAATGTGTGCATTACTGGCATGACAGTGGGAGAAGAGAGAGAGAAAGGGACAGAAAGCTACTTAAAGAAATAATGGCTGAGAACTTCGCAAAACTGGGGAGAGATTTGAACATACAAGTCCATGAAGCTCATAAATTTAAACCCAAAATGATTTCCTCCAAGAAATATTATAATTAAACTGTCTAAAGTAAAAGACAAAGAGAGAATCTTGAAAGCAGCAAGAGAAAAGAAGCTTGTTACTTACAAAAGAACCCCTATAAGTTTATGAGCAAATTTCTCAGCAGAAACCTTACAGGTCAGAAGAGTGAATGATATATTCAAAGTGTTAAAAGAAAAAAAAATTCCAACCAAAAACACTTTTCCCAGCAAACATTGTCCTTCAGAATGAGAGATAAAGACTCCCAAACAAAAGCTGAGGGAGTTCATCACACTAGACTTACCTTACAAGAAATGTTGAAAGGAGTTCTGTAAGTTGTAATGAAAGGATGCTAATTAGTAACATGAAAACATATGAACATATAAAACTCACTGATAATGGTAAGTACACAGCAAATTCAGAATACTTCAACACTGTAATACGGAGGTATGTTAATCACTTAACTCTCGTATGAAGGTGAAAGGACAGAAATATTAAAAATAGCTTTAGCTACAATAATTTCTCAATGGGTACACAATAGAAAAACATGTAAATTGTGACATCAAAAACATAAAAGTTGAGGAGGGAGTAAAAGGGTAGTATTTTTTAGTACAACTGAAGTTGCAATCAGCTTTAAATAGATTGTTATACCTGTAAGATGTTTCATGTAAACCTCAGAGTAACTGCAAAACAAAAACCTGTAGTCAATATGAACAAGATAAAGAAAAGGGAATCAAAGTATACCACTATGGAAAATGATCAATTCACACTGGAAGACAGCAGGAGAGGAAGAAAGGTACAAAATAATTAAAAACCAGTCAGAAAAAAATTAACAAGATGTCATTAGCAAGTCCTTACCTAACAATAATTATTTTAAATGTAAACTAAATTAAATTCTTTAATCAGAAGGCATAGAGTGGCTGAATGGATTAAAAAACAAACAAAACAAAAAAGCCCCAAACTATCTGCTGCCCACAAGAGACTCATTTCAGCACTTCAGCTTTAAGGATGCACATAGGCTCAAAGTGAAGGGATGGAAAAAGATTTTCCATGCAAATAGAAAGCAAAAGAGAGCAAGTATAGCAAAAGCTATACTTAGATAAAACAGACTTTAAGTCAAAAACTGTAAGAACAGAAAAGAAGGTCATTATATAATGATAAATGGGTTAATTTATCAAAAATTTATAACAATAAATTATATAAATATATGCAACCAATATCAGATTACCTAAATATATTAAGCAAATATGTAAAATATCTGAAGGGAATAATGGAAAACAATACAATAATAGTAGGGAACTCCAATACCTCACTTTCAACAATGGATACATCATCCAGACAGAAAATCAATAAGAAGCACTGGACTTGAACTATACTTTAAACCAAATGAACCTAACAGACATATACAGAACATTCCAACCAACAGCAGCAGAATACACATTCTTCTCAAACACACACTGAACATTCTCCAGGATAGATCATGTATTAGGTCACAAAACAAACCTTAGCAACCTTAAAAAGATTAACATCACACTGAATACATTTTCTGACCACAATGGTATGAAAGTAAAAATCAATAATAAAAGAAACACTGAAAAATTTCACAAATATGTGGAAATTAAACAAACACTCCTAAACAACGAATGGGTCAAAGAAGAAATCAAAGGGGAAATGAAAAATATCTTGAAACAAATGAAAATGGAAACATAATATATCAAAACTTATAGGATACAGCAAAAGCAGGTTTAGGTAGGAAGATTATAGCAATAAATGTCTACATTAAAAAAAAAAGAAAAATCTCAAATAAACAACCTAACTTTACACCTTAAGGAACTAGAAAAAGAAGAACAAAGTAAGTGCAAAATTAGCAAAAGAAAGGAGATAACAAATATCAGAGCAGAAATAAATGAAATAGAAAATAGAAAACAAATACAAAAGGTCAACAAAACTAAAAGTTGATTTTTTGAAAAGATAAACAAAATTAACAAAACTTTAGCTAGAGTAACCAAGAAAAAAAGGAGACTCAAAAAAATAATATTATAAATGAAAGAGGAGACCTTAAAACTGAAAGGAAAAGTACAGGCCAATATCCCTGATAAATATAGAAGCCAAAATTATCAACAAAATATTAGCAAACCTAATTCAATAACCCATTAAAATGATCATACACCAGGTCAAGTGGGATTCATTCCTGGGATGTAAGAATGGTTCAACATATGTAAACCAATACATGTGGTATATCACATTTATAAAATGAAAGATAAATATGATCATTTCAATAGATACAAAAAAAGTATTCAACAAAATTCAATACCCTTTCATAATAAAAAAAATCTCAACAAAGTGTGTATAAAAGTAACATACCTCAACATAATAGAGGCCACATATGACAAGCACAACTAACATCATACTCAATGGTGAATGGCTGAAAGCTTCCCTTCTAAGATCAGGAACATGACAAGAATGTACACTACCACCACTCCTATTCAACATAGTACTGGAAGTCCTAGCCAGAGAAATTAAGCAAGAAAAAGAAATAAAAGGCATCCAAATCAGAAAGGAAAAAAGTAAAATTGTGTGTTTGCTGATGACATAATACTGTATATAGAAAATACTACAGATACCACCAAAAAGCTGTTAGAACTAATAAATGAATTCAGTAAAGTTTCAAGATACAAAATCAACATACAACAATCAGTTTTATTTCTATACACTAACAATAAACTACCTTAAAAATAAATAAGTAAATCAACTTCATTCACAACAGCATCAAAAACAATAAAATACTTAGGAATAAATTTAACTAAGGAAGTAAAAGATCTACACACCAAAAACTATAAGAAATTGTGAAAGAAATTGAAGAAGACACAAATAAATGGAAAGATATCCATGTCCATGGATTAGAAGAGTTAACACTGTTAAAATGTCCATACTACCCAAAGAAATCTACAGATTCACTGCAATCCTATCAGAATTTCAAAGGCATTTTTCACAGAAATAGAAAAAAATCCTAAAATTTGTATGATATCACAAAAGACCCTGAATATTCAAAGCAATATTGAGAAAGAAGAACAAACTTAGAGGCATTACACTTCCTGGTTTCAAACTATATTACAAAGCTATAGTAATCAAAACAATATGTTACTAGCATAAAAACAGATACATCAACCAATCTAACAGAATTGAGAGCCTGGAGATAAACTCATATACATACAGTCAACTAATATTTGTAAAGGTAGTCACGAATACTCAATGGGGAAAGGACAGTGTCTTCAATAAATGGTATTGGGAAAACTAGATATTCACATTCAAAAGAATGAAGTTGGACCCCTACCTTACTCTTTTCAAAAAAATTAATTTCAAATAGATTAAGGACTTAAGCACAAGACCTGAAACCTGAAACATAAAACCCTTAGAAGAAAATAGAGCGAAAAAACTCCTTGACATTAGTCTTGACAAGTATTTTTTTCGATATGACACCAAAAGCACAAACAACAAAAGCAAATATCAGTAAGTGGGACTACATCATACTGGAAAGCTTCTGCACAGCAAAAGAAACAGTTAACAAAATGAAAAGGTAGCCTATGGAATGGGAGAAAATATTTACAAACTGTACGTATGATAAGGGGTTAATATCCAAAATATCTAAAGAATGCATATAACTCAAAAGCAAAATAATAATAATAATAATCCAATTAAAAATGGGCAAAGGACCTGAATAGATATTTTTCCAAAGAAAACTTCCAAATGGCCAACAGGTACATGAAAAGATGTTCAATACCACTAATCATCAGGGGAACGCAAATGAAATCCAGAATGAGATATCACTTCATATGTGTTAGAAAGACTATTATCAAAAAGACAAGATACAAGGGTTGGTGAGGACTCAGAGAAAAGAAAACACTTGTGCACTGTTGGTGGCAATGTAAATTGGTATAGGCACCACGGAAAGCAGTATGGCAGTTCCTCAAAAAATTAAAAATAGAACTACCATATGATCCAGCAGTCCTACATTTGGTTACATAGCCAAAGAAAATGAAATCACTGTCTCAGAGAGCTATCTGCACTCCCATGTTTATTGCAACATTATTCACAATAGCCAAGACATGGAAATATTATTCAGCTGTAAAAAAGAAGGAAATCCTACCATTTGCAACAACATGGATGGACCTTGAGGGCATTATGCTAAGTGAAATAAGTCGACAGAGAAAGAGAAATACTGTATGATCTCACTTATGTGTGGAATCGTATAAAGCCAAGTTCATAGAAGTAGAGAGTAGAACTGTAGTTCTCAGGGGCTGGGGGGGTGAGGGAAGTGAGGAGATATTGGTCAAAGGATACAAACCTCCAGTTATGAGAGGAATAATGCATAGCATGGTAACCACAGTTAACAATACTGTATTTTATAGTTGAGAGTTTTTATGCGAGTAGATTTTAAATGTTCTCACAACAACAACAAAATGGTAATTATATGAGGTGAAAGATGTGTTGACAAACCTTATTGTGACTAACCTTATATATCTCCACAATATATACATCTATCAAATCATCACAGTATATACCTTAAACTCACACAATGTGTTAATTATATCTCAATAAAACTGGGGTGGGGGAGAATGAAAAAAGTGAGAAATGCTAAAACAGACAGAAGTTCAAGACAGCAGAGTGATTAGCATGGAATCCATCAGCCTCTGCAGCATCAGAACATGGCACCCTCAATGTATATTATGCATGCTCTCACAGTCCTGGCTGCCTTGAGCCCAGACTTAGGGACAGACCCAGAGGCCTCACTACCACCTCTGGCAGTGTCCAATACTAGGTACTAAGGCAGTGGAGCCATCAACAAGGAAAAGTGACCATCACTGATGGACATCAGTGGACTCTCCCATAGGCACTGATGCTTGGGCTCCCATAGCAGCAGGAACTATCACCATCCCCAGGGCCTAGAGTGAACTCTTTCCCAGTACTCATCGTCAGAAGCTGAGAAGGGCCAAACTGTGACTCTATTACAAGTCGTTATTATCCCAGCATCTACCACAATACCTGACACAGAGGAGGCATACGCTGAATATTTATGGAATGGATGCATGAATAAATGGATGAGCAATGAATGAATGAACAAACTAGAAAATATTGAAGTCACTGGATACACATTTTCAACTATGGGAATAAGCTTCAAAGACTGTCTTTAAAAATCTATGAAGGGAATGTTTGTGAACAGTTAAAACTCCAATCAAGGTGGCGGAGAGCAGTCTCAAGGAGGCAGAACTGTAATTGGTTGTAAGTAGAACCCTAATCAAGTATATCAGACTCATGTTTGAAAGAAAAACCACACGAATAGAAGATGATCAGCCACATGAGCAGAGGAAAAAACAGGATCCCAGAGGAAGAAAATGTTTACAAATAACTATGCAAGTGTTACCTAGAGGAAAAGGAATTCTGACTGAACACTAACATTTTGAACTTCTTGGTAACGGTACCCCAATCTGTTCCAGCTGAGGGATACTTCTTGAATCAAATCACTCCTAATATTTGGATTCCTTGCTCACCAATCTTCTGCCAATCCAGGCATTTTCATTTCTTGACAGTTATAATGCTCCCTAAAATTTGACAAATTCATGCATAGGAGACAAGCCTCTGAGAGCCGGGTTAATGGCACTCTCTTGGGGTGCTGGAAAAATGAGATTTCTGAGGCCCAGGGCTGAGCACTAGCTATGCCCTGATGGTAGTGAAACTCCCAGAGTGAAGGCCACAAGCTGTGGAAAGTGGTTGGTGGCTGGCTGGTCTTCTAGAAGTCACTTCTCTTCTTTGCCCAGTGCCCTTGCCAATATCACCTGTCCCCCAAGAGAGTCAGAGGAGGACAATAGGAAAATGGTGAATGCCACTTAGCAACCAGTGGTTTGTAATAAACATAAAAAAACACCCTGGAGTTCCCCAAAAAGGTGTAAAGAATTTTTAAATCTCTGGATTTTTCTACAAAGAAAATAGAAGCAGAACCAAAGAAAATCCATTTTGTGTCTATCACTATGACGCTGTACTTCGTTAGGCCAGTGTCTCTGGGAAACTTTGTTTACACCATATTTATCCCAAATCTAATAGAATTCAAAGTCACTTAGTATTTGCTTCTGTGCATCTCACCAAGTCACCAATTACTTCCAAATTACCAGGTTCATCTTTTTCATTGATTATCTTGGTACCTCTGAAACATCTGACATTGTAGATCACCAGCTCTTAATGGAAACTTTTTCTATTAGGCACAATGATAGGGCAACATGCTGCCTCTCACCCTATCTCTTCAGTGGCTCCTTCACTAATTGCAATCTTTCCTCCTTACGCCTACTGGAGTTTGAGTCTTCAGACCTCTACTCTCTGTCTTTACTCTTAGCGAGTCCTGACCCATTCTGACTACTCCAACCACGCTCAACCAATATTTATTTATTGAGCAGCTCCTGTGTGGTATGCTATCTTCTTCATAATGGTGACTCAAGCCCAGCCCTGACTGGTGTCTGGAACATTAGATGCATGCCTTTAACAGAACTTCCGGACATTTATGTGTTGATGGCCTACCTTCACCTCCAACAAAGCACAGTATTGGATATGCAAATCAAAATAGCTTAAATATAAATTAAAATCATTTGCTCAAGCCCAGGTGTAGAATGAATTTCAGGATTCTGGCTTCTTTTTTCTGTCTCAGTTCTGCCCTCTTCCATGGGTTGAATTAATGCTCAGGCAGGCTATTGGCCTTAGCGCTTAGGTTTCTTAGAAACCTCCACACCATGAGAGCCAAGTGGAGGAAGAAGCAGATGTGCAGGCTGAAGCCCAAAAGAAAAAAGAAAGATGAGTTAGAGGTCCAAGTAAACCACTACCTTGAACACCCATAGAGGCCACAAGAGCAGAAATATGAAAGGCAGGTGGCCAGGCACAATGGTACAAGTTGTTAGATTGCATGCTACTGCCTGGAATTTGTTTCAATGGATCTAGAACTTCCATAGCCATCTTGTTGCCACAGCCCCCGCTGAGAAGCCCACTTTGCACACACCAAAACAGGCTCTCTTGGTTCTGTGACATTCTGGACTAGTTGTATTCTCAGGTGTGGCTGAGTGTAACATGTGTACAATAGATCATCTCTTCTGCTGTCTTAAAAAAAATCCTCAGGTGGACTTTCTCATTGTAACGAGTGGTTGCCTCAGTTCCAGGACTCAAATGTACATCTCAGATTACAGGAGAAGAGAGCCTCTCTTCCACAGCTGCTGAACAGAAGCTAATGGCTTTATCCTGACTGATGAATTGGGGTCAACATCTACCTCTGAATTGTCACTGTGGCCAGAGAAATGCTTTGAGCTGTTGGTTTAGGTCACAGCTCCAGGCTCTTTCCTGAATCAGTTACTGGGGCAAGGGGATGTGATTATCATGACTAGTTTAAGCCAAGCAGAGCCTTTCTCTGGAGCTAGAATCATGTCAGCCCCACCAAAAGTATGGCTGCCAACTAATGGGAGAAGGGTGGAATGGATGCCAGAGAGGCAACCAATAGTTTTAGCTACATCTTGTCTATTTGAAGCCCATAGAAAAAGAAGAATTCTGTATAATCAAGTTTCCATACAGCTAAGGGTTTACTTCATTCCTTATACATATTAACCAGCTTGAAGGACAGTTCAGAAGTGTATTCTTTATATCTTCTATTAACAGAAGTATACCAAATATAAATTAACCATTTAATGATGAGTTGAGGTCATCATGCTGAAAATTTATTATTGTACCAATTACAGTACAGGGACTGACCCCAGGAATCACTGAGCTGTGCATGGCTATGGCCCATGAAATGGTCCAGAACACTATGAGCTTTAACAAATTGTATCTACTTTTTATAACTTTTCTTTCTCTTCCCTTTCTTTAGATTGCTACTTCTAGTCTACAGTGGAATAATGAAGGTTTTAAAATTGCGTATAAATTAAAAGTAAAAAGAAATTGCCTAGGTGGAAATATGCCAGAATGCAAACCATGGTTGCCTCTGGGAAGGGGTGTTAACTTGTTTTTATTCATTTTTGTTTCCTCATTATGTTTTGTTTCCTCATTTTTGTTTTCTATACACATACACACACACACACACACCACACACCCCATACATACACATGCAAAACTAAACAAAGTAAATAGGATTTGGGTGGTGCCTTAAAATTCCCCAAGTGGAAAAATGTCCCAGCTATTAATTCTCCCAGCCTGTGGCAGATCTTCTAGCAGATTTAAGGCCTTGTTGTTGATTCTCTGTTGCCTGGTGTTTTCTGGGTCAGGGAGTATATATGCTTGAAGAGAAGAGATCATAGAAATGTCAAAACATACCAGGGGGAAGGTCAGCTACCTACCTACCGTGAGGCTTTGACCTGGTAGCTCTCCACCAGGCAGAGACTGGCCCTCAGCCTTACAGATGGGGAAACCCAGTTTTGCCCGTGACTCAGGGTTGCGCAGTTCATGAGGATGATGACTCAACACTGTGGAAACTCATGATTGACATGTGTGCTTCTTACCCAGAATATCAATTTAATGACAGACAATGAAAAAGGACCTGCTACTCAAAAGGAATTTTTCTCCCGGCATAGAAACCATATGGGGAGCCAAATTATATTTAGAAGGTTGATTTGGTGAGCATAAAATTAAAACAAATTATAAAGTGTCATAAGGTTAAAATAGCCTGGTACATCCATCCATCAACAGGCTGGGTCATATCTGCCAATCACACCAGACTGCCTAAGGCCTCAGGCCATACCAAACAATGCTTTTTGGACACTGCCAAACTTTATCTTCATGGCTCACCATTTTATTTATTTCATTACCAAATAACCCCCTTTCTAATGAGCAATTCTTTCTTTGGATGAGTTAATACAGTCACGGGCTATGGATAAAGATTATTGCTCTTAAAGTTACTTTTCATACTTCTCTTTACATATAGCTCTGGGAGAGCAGTTTTCAACTGCCAGGGCCACCTCGTGGTTACCTCCCACTCTACATACTGTGTTCATCTTCTAAGAGAACTGAAATCCAAATCGAAAAGAGTACAAATAAATATAAAACCAAACTAACTACCTTACCCACAGTACCTCCACCAAACCAAATCAGTTCCCCAAACTAACTTATCTTTTTAAAAAATGAATGATAAAGCTCATCTTTGACTCTTCTTGAGGTGGCCAAGTCTTATTTTCTCCTCCTTCTCAATGCCTCCCCCATCCATTGTTTGTTTTCCATTCCCACTGCCCCACTTTTTAAAAAAAATCTCAACCCGAATTACTGCGAGTCCAGTAATTCCTTTCCTTGCCTCCTGTTTCCTCTCTTCTCCTCTCATCTGCATATCATTGCCCTATTAATCTTCTAGAAACTTTCTCAAAATATTTAAGGACCCCTCATGACACAAAGAATGAAGTGCGAATGCTCTGGACCAGTGCTCAAAATTCTCCCAAGTTTGGTCTTTATGTTCTGTTTGGCTTTGCTTTCTGTGACCCCTCAACAGGACCCTGCATTTCAGCTTTGTATATTCACTATGGACAAATGAAAAAGTTAAATACAGACAATATTTATGTTTTGTAATGCAAACCTACCAGGAAGAAGTCTTAGAAATTAACACCAATAGATACAGTTTGCAGATTTTCATTTTAACAAATCATTCAACTTTAAAAAAAAAAATCCCTGTATTTACCTTCATAGACACATACATACTTTCATAGAACCACGGCTAGTTACCAGGTAATCAACAAGTATCCATAGCTGCAGTCATGCTTTTGAAGGAAACCTAAACCTGTCCAATGTAGGTCTTAATCCAATGACAACTTCAGACAAGCATCACATAACTCATATTGACTTGTGACCTACCATCATTCAGAAATATCTTGGAACATAAATGTCTCTGACATTTAATGTGATAGAAACTCTGCTTATTTCTTACGCAGGATGTGACCTTGAGGGACATAATATGATCTGTTGGGTTTAGTCACCTTTCAGTAAGAACCCGACACAAAGTGATCTGAGCAATAAAGGGAATATTTTGACTCATGCAATTCAAAATGTGACATAGCTATACCCAAGTGTTCAAACGTGAACATATCTCAGCTCTGCATTTCCTCATGCTTTATTCCCCAGTAGATTCTTTACAGATAGAAGGAATGACCAGTAGCTCAGTCTTAGCAACCCCAGCAAAAAGATGGTGTCACTTTCCCAATACTATCAATAAATATGCTACGGTGGATTCTTATTAGGCCAGCTCAAGTCATATGCCCATTACTGAACCAATCATTGTGGCAGGGGGATACATTGTCTTGATTACCCAGGACTGTCTCATATACTCCTCCTCCCTGCTGAAGCCATAGGATGGGGTCAGCCCTATTGCACTACATGGATTGAGAATGGAGGAAATGTAGTTCTCCCAAGGAAAATCAAACGCTGTTATCAGAAGAAGCGAGAACAGATACAAAACAAACAGGTGAATACTAGGGGCAGATTCTTACATTAATGGGCATCCCTAATGGGCATCCCTATTATCTCTTACTATCATATACTCATTCATGAGTCCCACAACTTTATAATCAAATTTTGAGATTAACTTTAGCAATTTGTATCAATACTTTTTTTTTTTTTTTTTTTTTGGCGGTACTCAGGCCTCTCACTGTTGTGGCCTCTCCCATTGGGAAGCGGCCATGGCTCACGGGCCCAGCCGCTCCGCGGCATGTGGGATCCTCCCAGACCGGGGCACGAACCCGCGTCTCTTGCATCGGCAGGTGGACTCTCAACCACTGTGCCACCAGGGAAGCCCTGTATAAATATTTTTAATATGCATACCCTTAACCCAGTAATTCTGTTTCTAGGAATGATAGCTCTGCTATTAAGTGCTTTCCTACATGCCCAACACTGGCCTGTGTACATTGCAGACATTATTTCATTTAATACAGAACTCTAGGATGCAGTGGTATTATCTCTATCTTTGAGCTGAAGAAATTGGGCTGTTAAGGGACTTAAACAAGGTTGCACAGCTAATAAGAGGTAAAGCCAGAAGTCAGCCTTCATAGTCTTCACCACTATTAGTTACTTCCTTCAGCAGTCTCTGTGGCATATAGTCTCATGAATTTATTCTAAGCAAAACCATGACAGGTGAGAAAAGATGTACATCCCAGGAGGTTATTTATAAATATTTGTCCACAGAACTCAAGTGTGAAATAAAGTTTCAATAAATTATGTCAACCTACATATTCCTCTCATTATCAGTAAATATATACTAAGTTCTTACTTTATAAAATGATAAAAGATTAATGACATTTTTGGTAAGGCTGTGAAATTACAATTTTATTCAAACCAGCTGTCTAAGCTACGGAAGCATCCACAGTTAATTACACACAATAAGGCCTTGTGCATTGTTTCATATCTCTCACCATGTCAGTTTACGATTTAGGAAAAAGTTGGATACTTAATCTGTACAACAACTCAAAATATATCTTTATACATTGCAGCTGTCTATTATCAGGCCAAAGAGAGCTTTAGGCTAAATCATTTAACCTTGATGACACTCAACACTGGAACATTCCATCAAATTGGAAAGTGAGTGGCCTAGGAACCCACAGACCTGCTGGTTTTAACCATTTCACCCAAGAGTGAGAAGCTTCTGTTAGCAGTCAGAAATCTTCGCTCTGTGCTAGTCCCCAAATCAGGGCAAAAGAGTGGGCAGGACAGCAAAGGCCCTGAAGCCAATGAAGAGCTTAGACCACTCTAAGGACAGCTGGAAAGGTAGCCATACCAGTCTAGGTTTCTGACAGCTGCCTGGACTAGGTGGGAGGAGGGGGAAAACTCAGTACATAGAACTCTGTAACACACAGAAAGATCAGTTAATTTATAATCAGTCTCTTTTTTTACCATGCCTCCATTTCTCATTATCCTCGGGAATGTATCCTCAGCAAATATAGCCCTAAAACACTCCTGAAAAGCACATGCAGGAGAAGCTCATTTGCACAAGAGTAATGATTTAGCCCTGTGAACTTTTAATTTGCATAATCCCCTTTCCTTTCCCCCTTTTGTAAAGGTCTTTGATATTTTTTTCTCCAAATGACGTGGGTTGGGGAAAAGAATTAAGCAAGCATCGAAGTTCTCCCTCCTGTGTTCTCAGCTATTACATTAATCTTTAAGATTTTTCTCTCCCATTTATTAAAAATCAGTGACTCATCCAACTTTACACATAAATCCACATCAAAGTTAATTAGAATCTTGGTAGGCTAATGTTTGTCTCTTCCCTTATTAATTCCTAGAAGCTTGAAGCAAGGCTCTGTGTGTGATTGTGGAAGAAAGGAAAAGAGAAGCCAGTGGACTGACCTGCTAGGACTTCATGGGCAGTGTTTGCACGGCTGGATTCAGAGTTGGGCCCAACCCCACTTGCTGTGAAGAAGGACCAGGCCTCTAAGTAGCCCTGCTGATGGTCAGGTCAACCTCCTCTGGAACTGCGGTGAACCCTGACACCAATCTGAAAGAGGGAAAATGGAGGTAAGAATTAAACAACAGAGGATAGAGCCTTGCTTGCTGACATCTTTTGCTCTCCCTCCTCTATAATCAGGAAAAGCAGCCAATGATTCTTGTAAACTGACTTTCTCTCCTTTCTTCCTGTAAAGTTAAAAAAAAATACCATGCGGAGGTTGTAGGAAGATAGCGGAAGAGTAAGACGCGGAGATGACCTTCCTCCCAACACATACACCAGAAATTCATCTACATGTGGAACAACTCCTACAGAACACCTACTGAACGCTGGCAGAAGTCCTCAGACCTCCCAAAAGGCAAGAAACTCCCCACGTACCTGAGTAGGGCAAAAGATATGTATAACTGATTAAATTTGTTATAAAGCAAAAAATAAAAAATAAATAAATAAATAAATAAATAAATAATTTAAAAAAAGAATAAACAGAGACAAAAGGATAGGAACAGGACCTGCACCAGTGGGAGGAAGCTGAGAAGGAGGAAAGGTTTCCACACACTAGGAAGCCCCTTCGCGGGCGGAGACTGCGGGTGGCGGAGCGGGGAAGCTTCAGGGCCGCAGAGGAGAGCGCAGCCACAGGGGTGCAGAGGGCAAAGCGGAGAGATTCCCGCACAGAGGATCGGTGCCGACAGGCACTCACCAGCCCGAGAGAGGCTTGTCTGCTCGGCCGCCGGGGCGGGCGGGGCTGGGAGCTGAGGCTCGGGTTTCAGTCGGAGCGCACGCACGGAGAGGACTGGGGCTGGCGGCGTGAACACAGCCTGAAGGGGTTAGTGCACCACGGCTGGCAGGGAGGGAGTCCGGGGAAAAGTCTGGAGCTGCCTAAGAGGCAAGAGACTTTTTCTTCCCTCTTTGTTTCCTGGTGCGCGAGGAGAGGGGATTCAGAGCGCTGCTTAAAGGAGCCGCGGCTAAAAGCGCGGACCCCAGAGACAGGCATGAGACGCTAAGGCTGCTGCTGCCGCCACCAAGAAGCGTGTGTGCGAGCACAGGTCACTGTCCACGCCCCCTTTCAGGGGAGCCTGTGCAGCCCATCACTGCCCGGGTCCCGGGATCCAGGGACGGCTTCCCCAGGAGAACGCACGGCGCGCCTCGGGCTGGTGCAACATCACGCCGGCCTCTGCCACGCAGGCTCGCCCCGCCTCCGTGCCCCTCCCTCACCCGGGCCTGAGTGAGCCAGAGTCCCCGAAGCGGCTGCTCCTTTGACCCCGTCCTGTCTGAGTGAACAACAGACGCCCTCCGGCGATCTACACGCAGAGGCGGGGCCAAATCCAAAGCTGAGACCCCGGAGCTGTGCGAACAAAGAAGAGAAAGGGAAATCTCTTCCAGCAGCCTCAGGAGCAGCAGATTAAAGCTCCACAATCAACTTGATGCACCCTGCATCTGTGGAATACATGAATAGACAACAAATCATCCCGAATTGAGGAGGTGGACTTTGAGAGCAAGATTTATGATTTTTTCCCCTTTTCCTCTTTTTGTGAGTGTATATGTGTATGCTTCTGTGTGACATTTTGTCTGTATAGCTTTGCTTCCACCATTTGTCCCAGGGTTCTATCCATCCATTTTTTTTTCTTAATAATTATTTTTTATTTTATTAACTTTATTATATTTTATCATACTTTATTCTATTTTACTTTATCTTCTCTCTTTCTTTTTTTCCTACCTTCCCTCCTTCCTCCCTCCCTCCATCCTTTCTTTCTTTCCTTCTTTCTTTCTTTCTACGTCTACTGATTCTTTCTTTCTACTTTTTCTCCCTTTTATTCTGAGCCGTGTGGATGAAAGGCTCTTGGTGCTGCAGCCAGGAGTCAGTGCTGTGCCTCTGAGGGGTGAGAGCCAACTTCAGGACACTGGTCCACAAGAGACCTCCCAGCTCCACATAATATCAAATGGTGAAAATCTTCCACAGATCTCCACCTCAACACCAGCACCCAGGTTCACTCAACGACCAGCAAGCTACAGTGCTGGACACCCTATGCCAAACAACTAGCAAGAAAGGAACACAACCGCACCCATTAGCAGAGAGGCTGCCTAAAATCATAGTAAGTCCACAGACACCCCAAAACACACCACCAGACATGACCCTGCCCACCAGAAAGACAAGATCCAGCCTCATCCACCAGAACACAGGCACTAGTCCCCTCCACCAGGAAGCCTACACAACCCACTGAACCAACCTTAGCCACTGGGGACAGACACCAAAAACAACGGGAACTACGAACCTGCAGCCTGCAAAAAGGAGACCCCAAACACAGTAAGATAAGCAAAATGAGAAGACAGAAAAACACACAGCAGGTGAAGGAGCAACATAAAAACCCACCAGACCTAACAAATGAAGAGGAAATAGGCAGTCTACCTGAAAAAGAATTCAGAATAATGATAGTAAAGATGATGCAAAATCTTGGAAATAGAATAGACAAAATGCAAGAAACATTTAACAAGGACCTAGAACAACTAAAGGTGAATCAAGCAACGAGGAGCAACACAATAAATAAAATTAAAAATACTCTAGATGGGATCAATAGCAGAATAACTGAGGCAGAAGAACGGATAAGTGACGTGGAAGATAAAATAGTGGAAATAACTGCTGCAGAGCAGAATAAAGAAAAGAGAATGAAAAGAACTGAGGACAGCCTCAGAGACCTCTGGGACAACATTAAATGCACCAACATTCGAATTATAGGGATTCCAGAAGAAGAAGAGTAAAAGAAAGGGATGAGAAAATATTTGAAGAGATTATAGTAGAAAACTTCCCTAATATGGGAAAGGAAATAGTTAATCAAGACCAGGAGGCACAGAGAGTCCCATACAGAATAAATCCAAGGAGAAATATGCCAAGACACATATTAATCAAACTGTCAAAAATTAAACACAAAGAAAACATATTAAAAGCAGCAAGGGAAAAACAACAAATAACACACAAGGGAATCCCCATCAGGTTAACAGCTGATCTCTCAGCAGAAACTCTGCAAGCCAGAAGGGACTGGCAGGACATATTTAAAGTGATGAAGGAGAAAAACCTGCAACCAAGATTACTCAGCAAGGATCTCATTCAGATTTGTTGGAGAAATTAAAACCTTTAGAGACAAGCAAAAGCTGATAGAGTTCAGCACCACCAAACCAGATTTACAACAAATGCTAAAGGAACTTCTCTAGGCAAGAAACACAACAGAAGGAAAAGACCTACAATAACGAACCCCAAACAATTAAGAAAATGGGAATAGGAACATACATATCGATAATTACCTTAAATGTAAATGGACTAAATGCTCCCACCAAAAGACACAGATTGCCTGAATGGATACAAAAACAAGACCCATATATATGCTGTCTACAAGAGACCCACTTCAGACCTAGAGACACATACAGACTGAAAGTAAGGGGATGGAAAAAGATATTCCATGCAAATGGAAACCAAAAGAAAGCTGGAGTAGCAATTCTCATATCAGACAAAATAGACTTTAAAATAAAGACTACTAGAAGAGACAAAGAAGGACACTACATAATGATCAAGGGATCGATCCAATAAGAAGTTATAACAATTGTAAATATTTATGCACCCAACATAGGAGCACCTCAATACATAAGGCAAATACTAACAGCCATAAAAGGGGAAATCGACAGTAACACATTCATAGCAGGGGAATTTAACACCGCACTTTCACCAATGGACAGATCATCCAAAATGAAAATAAATAAGGAATCACAAGTTTTAAATGATACACTAAATAAGATGGACTTAATTGATATTTATAGGACATTCCATCCAAAAACAACAGAATACATACTTTTCTCAAGTGTTCATGGAACATTCTCCAGGATAGATCATATCTTGGGTCACAAATCAAGCCTTGGTAAATTTAAGAAAATTGAAATTGTATCAGGTATCTTTTCTGACCACAACACTATGAGACTAGATATCAATTACAGGCAAAGATCTGTAAAAAATACAAACACATGGAGGCTAAACAATACAGTACTTAATAACGAAGTGATCACTGAAGAAATCAAAGAGGAAATTTAAAAATACCTAGAAACAGGTCTTCCCTGGTGGCGCAGTGGTTGAGAGTCTTCCTGCCGATGCAGGGGACATGGGTTCGTGCCCCGGTGCCGGAGGACCCCACATGCCGCAGAGCGTCTGGGCCCGTGAGTCATGGCCACTGAGCCTGCACGTCTGGAGCCTGTGCTCCGCAATGGGAGAGGCCACAGCAGTGAGAGGCCCACGTACCACACACAAAAAAAATAAGTTAAATAAATAAATAAATAATAAAAAAATTAAAAATACCCAGAAACAAATGACAATGGAGACACGATGACCCAAAACCTATGGGATGCAGCAAAAGCAGTTCTAAGAGGGAAGTATATAGCAATACTATCCTACCTCAAGAAATAAGAAAAATCTCAAAGAAACAACCTAACCTTACACCTAAAGCAATTAGAGAAAGGAGAAAAAAAAACCCCCAAAGTTAGCAGAAGGAAAGAAATCATAAAGATCAGATCAGAAATAAATGAAAAAGAAATGAAGGAAACGATAGGAAAGATCAATAAAACTAAAAGCTGGTTCTTTGAGAAGATAAACAAAATTGACAAACCATTAGCCAGACTCATCAAGAAAAAAAGGGAGAAGACTCAAATCAATAGAATTAGAAAGGAAAAAGGAGATGTAACAACTGACGCTGCAGAAATACAAGAGATCATGAGAGATTACTACAAGCAATTCTATGACAATAAAATGGACAACCTGGAAGAAATGGACAAATTCTTAGAAATGCACAACCTGCCGAGACTGAACCAGGAAGAAATAGAAAATATGAACAGACCAATCACAAGCACTGAAATTGAAACTGCGATTAAAAATCTTCCAACAAACAAAAGCCCAGGACCAGATGGCTTCACAGGCAAATTCTATCAAACATTTAGAGAAGAGCTAACGCCTACCCTTCTCAAACTCTTCCAAAATATAGCAGAGGGAGGAATACTCCCAAACTCATTCTACAAGGCCACCATCACCTTGATACCAAAACCAGACAAGGATGTCACAAAGAAAGAAAACTACAGGCCAATATCACTGATGAACATAGATGCAAAAATCCTCAACAGCATACTAGCAAACAGAATCCAACAGCACATTAAAAGGATCATACACCATGATCAACTGGGGTTTATTCCAGGAATGCAAGGATTCTTCAATATACACAAATCAATCAACGTGATACGCCATATTAACAAACTGAAGGAGAAAAACCATATGATCATCTCAATAGATGCAGAAAAAGCTTTTGACAAAATTCAACACCCATTTATGATAAAAAAAAAAAAAACCTGCAGAAAGTAGGCATAGAGGGAACTTTCCTCAACATAATAAAGGCCAAATATGACAAACCAACAGCCAACATCGTCCTCAATGGTGAAAAACTGAAACCATTTCCACTAAGATCAGGAACAAGACAACGTAGCCCACTCTCACCACTCTTATTCAACATAGTTTTGGAAGTTTTAGCCACAGCAATCAGAGAAGAAAAGGAAATCAAAGGAATCCAAATCGGAAAAGAAGAAGTAAAGCTGTCATTATTTGCAGATGATATGATACTATACATAGAGAATCCTAAAGCTGCTACCAGAAAACTACTAGAGCTAATCAGTGAATTTGGTAAAGTAGCAGGATACAAAATTAATGCACAGAAATCTCTGGCATTCCTGTACACTAATGATGAAAAATCTGAAAGTGAAATCAAGAAAACACTCCCATTTACCATTGCAACAAAAAGAATAAAATATCTAGGAATAAACCTACTTAAGGAGACAAAAGACGTGTATGCAGAAAATTATAAGACACTGATGAAAGAAATTAAAGATGATACAAATAAATGGAGAGATATACCATGTTCCTGGATTGGAAGAATCAACATTGTGAAAATGACTCTACTACCCAAAGCAATCTACAGATTCAATGCAATCCCTATCAAACTACCACTGGCATTTTTCACAGAACTAGAACAAAAAAATTCACAATTTGTATGGAAACACAAAAGACCCCGGATAGTCAAAGCAATCTTGAGAACGAAACACAGAGCTGGAGGAATCAGGCTCCCTGACTTCAGACTATACTACAAAGCTACAGTAATCAAGACAGTATGGTACTGGCACAAAAACCGAAATATAGATCAATGGAACAGGATAGAAAGCCCAGAGATAAACCCACACACATATGGTCACCTTATCTTTGATAAAGGAGGCAGGAATGTACAGTGGAGAAAGGACAGCCTCTTCAATAAGTGGTGCTGGAAAAACTGGACAGGTACATGTAAAAGCATGAGATTAGAACACTCCCTAACAGCATACACAAAAATAAGCTCAAAATGGATTAAAGACCTAAATGTAAGGCCAGAAACTATCAAACTCTTAGAGGAAAACATAGGCAGAACACTCTATGACATAAATCACAGCAAGATCCTTTTGGACCCACCTCCTAAAGAAATAGAAATAAAAACAAAAATAAACAAATGGGACCTAATGAAACTTCAAAGCTTTTGCACAGCAAAGGAAACCATAAGCAAGACCAAAAGACAACCCTCAGAATGGGAGAAAATATTTGCAAATGAAGCAACTGACAAAGGATTAATCTCCAAAATTTACAAGCAGCTCATGCAGCTCAATAGCAAAAAAACAAACAACCCAATCCAAAAATGGGCAGAAGACCTAAATAGACATCTCTCCAAAGAAGATATACAAACTGCCAACAAACACATGAAAGAATGCTCAACATCATTAATCATTAGAGAAATACAAATCAAAACTACAGTGAGATATCATCTCACAACAGTCAGAATGGCCATCAACAAAAAATCTAGAAACAATAAATGCTGGAGAGGGTGTGGAGAAAAGGGAACACTCTTGCACTGCTGGTGGGAATGTGAATTGGTACAGCCACTATGGAGAACAGTATGGAGGTTCCTTAAAAAACTACAAATAGAACTACCATATGACCCAGCAATCCCACTACTGGGCATATACTGTGAGAAATCCATAATTCAAAAATAGTCATGTACCAAAATGTTCATTGCAGCTCTATTTACAATAGCCCAGTGATGGAAACAACCTAAGTGTCCATCATCGGATGAACAGATAAAGAAGATGTGGCACATATATACAATGGAATATTACTCAGCCATAAAAAGAAACGAAATTGAGCTATTTGTAATGAGGTGGATAGACCTAGAGTCTGTCATACAGAGTGAAGTAAGTCAGAAAGGGAAAGACAAATACCATATGCTAACACATATATATGGAATTTAAGCAAAAAAAATGTCATGAAGAACCTAGGGGTAAGACAGGAATAAAGACACAGACCTACTAGAGAATGGACTTGAGGATATGGGGAGGGGGAAGGGTAAGCCGTGACAAAGCGAGAGAGAGGCATGGACATATATACAGAACCAAACGTAAGGTAGATAGATAGTGGTAAGCAGCCGCATAGCACAGGGAGATCAGCTAGTTGATTTGTGACCACCTCTAGAGGGGAGGGATAGGGAGGATGGGAGGGAGGGAGACGCAAGAGGGAAGGGATATGGGAACAGATGTATATGTATAACTGATTCACTTTGTTATAAAGCAGAAACTAATTTAAAAAAAAGAAATTAGGTTAATGGTTGCTTAGCACTGATTAGGGGAACTGGTAGGTGATAAATAGTACAGGGTTTCTTTTTGAGGTGATGAAAATGTTCTAAAATTGATTGTGGTAATGGCTGTATAACTTTGTGAATATACTAAAATCCACTGAATTGTACACTTTAAATGGATGAATTGTATGATATGTGAATTGTACCTCAATAAAGTTATTACCAGAGGGGGAAATAAAATACCATGCAGCTTTGTAGAACTTCTACTGGAAGCAGTAAAAAAAAAGTGCAAGAGGTAAGAGGATAGTGCAAGATAGAAATGGTCACGCAGCAAGACATTTTTGCGTTTGATTTTCTCAAAGTGTACCTGGAAACAGAATGTACGGAGAGTACATGAGTAGGACAGGGGATTCGATCTAATGTACTTGTTAGTGAGAAACTGACAGCACCAGCTCCAGGATTTATTGCATATTGATTTTGCTTTAGGAAGTTTGTGTGGAAATCACATAAAACAAACTGAGAAAACAAACTTTCTTCCCAAACCATTCTTGAAATGTGTTGGGAAATCTTCCAAAGTATTTTCTTATGTTGAAAAATTAGTTACATTATTAACATTCCAAAGTCTAAAGAATACACAACAGGAAAGCCAAAACCTCATACTTCTGCCCCATAACAAGAGGCTTAAATTATCCACAGATAAGACAAGTTAAAGTTTTAGAGCATAATAAACTTATTTCACATTCATACATTTGAAACTACTCTTTATAAAGCCATATAATTCCACACCATATGTAAGGAGATAATTTGAAGTCCTAGAAAAACTCAAAACCAAAAGAGTTCATATTGAGTTTAACCCACACTGGAGGGCTGATGCACTGTATTCAGAGCTTCCTCCCTTAGCTCTGATGACTAAGACTTTGTTTTGGGTCACATTCCATGTGCTCAGATCCTTTCCTCCCAGGAAGTTTCTTACCCTTTCCCACCACCTTCTTCTCCCCCTCAAAACACAAGTACCAGGCCGTCTCACCAGCTTGCCCAGAGCCAATGCTCCTGAGCCCCAGCTTGAGTTCACCTCCCAGGAGGCTCTTCTGCCTCCAGAGAACAAGAAATCCAAGCAGGTTGAACCCACAGAAGAACTGATAATTCCAGAAGAAGAACAGGGACGGTAACAGGCAGAATCAAAGGCACTTTCAATCCTACAGAGGGGCGGCCACAAGATTGCTTTGGATCAATGGGTTCTTCACACCATTACACAGCATGGCTAAAATGTAGGGCTGGGGGTGGGGACAGATGCCTCAAATATGATCATCAGTTTATAATATTCACATTGTCACATAAGACCAGGTAAACCAGACTTGGGTTTTGCAATTTACATATCCAAGTTCACGTCCCTGTGACAACTCTACCACATTTCTACCCGTTACTGTTCAGTCCCTTTGAGATATGAAAAGGGTTGTTTTCCATCATCCCTTGGTCCTTCCTTCCCTAGATGCTACATTTAAACTTCATCTTCACTTTTCAATGCTCAACCCACCCTGCTCTTAAGGATCTATTGTTGTTTTGTATGACAGAAAATGATAAACATTGAATTTTGACACACCCTCTGAGCCACACTAATTCAACACCTACACATGAGACATTTGTTTTGATTCATTATATGTAACAGAAATCATACAGAGGAGCCATGTTTTATGCAGGGATAGGTCTAAAGTCAGCATGTAAAATAAAATCACATAGCAGCTAAATTTGTTATTCCCTTAAACTAATTTGGAATGCATAATTTTGTGTATACAGCCCTACTCAGTAATATATATCACTTTCAAATGATTCCACTTAATATAAGTGAAAAATATAATTTTCAACATTTTTTAATTTTGTAAGAAGAGAGAGTGAGAAGCTGGTATTCTTCATTGAGTTCTGAATAAGGTAGCTGGTTTGCATTTAGAGTGCATGTTCTGTTAAAAAAAAAACCAAAAAACAAAAAACACAACCATGTCTTTAAGGGCTAGAATCCCACGGAGCAGCAAGATGCTCCTCTCTGAGAATCACACAAGAGCTAGACATGCAGGGGAGCACTAGTTGTTGGTGTCATGGTGGATGCATGATTAAAATAAATATTTTTGTCCTTCTCTCACTTTCATCTTGTTTTTTATTGTTGTGTAGGCTGTTGGTTTGCTAAGCCGAGCACTTTTAGTTGAATTCCCATAAATTAAATGTGTATGTGTATGAAATGCTACTCCACTGTAGAGAAAAAAATGTGTATCAGGTTAATTACCCAGCAATGTTCACTTATTTGTCTATTTACTCTAAATATGAAGTTTGACTCCTTTTTACTGGGGGGTTGAATCTCCTATTGCCACTGCTGCATGCAAAAAGATGTCCATATACACGTGCACAGATGCATGTGGGCGTTACACACACACATGCACATACCGCCACCACTGAGGGGGCAGTATATGAAACACCCTCCTCCAAAATCTCCAGTCAAGGTTTAATCAACTTCGTCCCACTAACTGTTAAGCCCCTTGGCATCTACAACCCCACCCCACCCTTGCCATGTGGCCAGATGTCTCATCTACTTCCTTGTGCCCTGGTAGTTACCTACATGGTGCCTACAATGCCCCTTTGGGTGCTGAGTTCCTCCGGGACCCCACCAGTACCCTGCCCTGGTCCAGGGCCCTGCTGTGTGCTGCAGGCTCTGCTGCCCTCGCTGTGACCTGCACTTTTTTTTTTTTTTTTTTTTAACCAGTACGCGGACGTCTCCCTTTGCAGAGCACAGGCTCCGGACGTGCAGGCTCACCGGCCATGGTTCACGGGCCCAGCTGCTCCGCGGCATGTGGGATCTTCCCGGACCGGGGCACGAACCCGCGTCCCCTGCATCGGCAGGCGGACTCTCAACCACTGCGCCACCAGGGAAGCCCTGTGACCTGCACTTTTGCCACGGCCACCTTTCTGCCCCCAGAACTGCCGGTAGTCTCTACTGTTGCTGCATGTGCTACGGTAACCAGTACTGCTGGCTGCCTCTCCCCTAGAAAGGCAAGAAAAAGAGGAAACCAAGACACTCTTGGGTACTAGTCAGCTCTCTCCTTCAACAGTTTAAGGTCTGAATTTCTGGGTTATATGGAGTCTTGAAGATACTACTGCAGGAGGGAAGGAGGGGGCCTTGTCAGCAAAGGGCATATTTCAGGTTAGTTGATGATGGGAAAATCATTAACATGAAATAACAGCAACAACAAACACTTACATAGCACTTAGAACACCCTAAGCACTGTTTTAAGTGCTGACACACATTAACTCATTTAAGGCAACTGTTTTGGCCCCTTTCAATGTTAAGAACATGTTGCTACCTGTACTGGCCTCCTAGCCCCACCTCCCAACTTGCCAATAGGAGGGAAATCCCTTTCTCTCCCATTGTCAGCCAGAGTGACAGTTCTGTCTTCCCAGTCAGGGCATACTCAGATTGCATATGGTTGATAGCTGGCTTCTCCCAAATTCCAGCAGTCCTAGATTACTAGATTACAATATAAAGTGTAGGCTTCCTAGGAGCACATAATGTGTTTGCATTCACATTTTTAAACTCGTTTTATAATGAAAATGAGTAGGAAACGTTTATACATATATATATATATATATATATATATACATGCATATGCATTGATACATTTATCTCATATATATGAGATACACATGATATACATATGAGAAAACAAATGTCATATATATATATATATGAGAAAAACATATATAAAATGTAGAGAGAAGAGTATAATAAACCTTTATAAACCAGTCCTAATTTCAACAATTATCAACATGTGAATAATCTTGTTTCATCTATACCCCAGCCACAGAACTATTTTGAAGCAAATTGCAGACATCCTATTATTTCATCTATAAATACCTCAGTATGTGTGCCAGTTATCAGTTTAACATTCCGCAGCTCCAAACCCACCCTTCTTTGTTCCAATGTGTGATTCTGGAACTGGACCCTAGAAACATTTCTCTTTTGCCAGCTGGCAAGGTGTTACGGACATCACAGAGACCCTGGAGGCGGAAGGGGTGTCTCTTCCAGGCCTCACTGTGCTCTCCCCTGCCTGTTCTTGTAGTTGCAGGCAGCCGCAGCTCCACATAGGGGCACTCACCTCCCAGAGAGATTGGCAGCACCCAAATGGATGGCTTCCCAGTGAGTTCTGCTGGCATCTCAGCCAACCTCCCAGTGAGTCTCACATGTGCTCAGCTGAGGTCATCTCATGATTTTATATATGTGTGTGTTTGTATACAGCTCTATGCAAAACATTTCCATGATTCTAAAGTTATAGCTACAAAACAAAGAATATTTCGTGCAGTCTAGCTTCCATTCATGTCCTCTTCCTTTTCCTTCAAGAAATCATTTTTCATTAATTTGTCAATTCTACCACTTTTAAAGATAAAAGCAAAACTATTCACATTCCCCTTTCTTTAAAAAAGGTAGCACATTATATGTACTATTTTGCACTTTGCTTTTTTCCACTTAACAGTATATCCTGAAAATCACTTCGTAAACGTAGAGAGACTTCTACTGCAGTTGCTTAGTATTCTCTGAGTGAATGCACGGTATTCAACCATCCCTGAACTGGTGGATATCTGAGTTGTCTCCAGACTTTTGCTATTACAGGCAATGCTTCAGTGAACATGTCTTTTCATTTTTGTATCAGAGTATCTTCGGTATTGTATCAGTTAGTTTTTGCTATCTATAGCACATTACCTCAAAACTTAGTGGCATAGAGCATCATTTATTAGTTCAACATTCTGTAGGTCAGCAATTTGGGCAGAGCTCAGCCCTGTCCTTCCTTCTGCTGTTATCACTCATGTGACTGAAGTCAGCTGTCAACTCAGTTGGAACTGGAGAGTTCAAGGTAGACTCACTCACATGTTGGGAGGTTGGTCAGCTGTCGGCCAAGAAGCCACGAGCGGCATCTCACCCTCTGGTAGGCTAGCTAGCACTCACTTACACGTTCTTGTCGTGCTCTCAGGGTTCCAAGCACGTCAAGAGAAAACAAGACCCAGTGCACAAGTACTTTTCAATCTTCTGCTTGCATTAACTTTGCTACTGTCCTAGGGTACTCAGACAAGCTCACTGTCATGGGGAAGAGGGTGACTACCCAAAGATATGCACACAGGCAGCGGTATTCTAGCAGTCATTTGTAATCTGTCACAGGGATAGATCTCCAGAGACAAGGTTGTTGGTTCACAGAGCAAATTCAAATGTAAAATTTCCAAATCCCCCAACCTCCTAACCCTAAGGATTAGACCATTAGTATTCCCTCCCACTATGAATGAAAGTGCCTGTTTCTCATAGTGTCAGTGCCCATACAATAGTGTATGTTTTCAAACTTTAATAACTTTGTCAATCTAAAAGTGAGTGATGGTATCTCAGTGGCAATTTAATCTGCATCTCTCAATATGAATGAGGTTGAGCATTCTTTTCATATGCTTAGGACCATTTGGATTTTATCTGTGAACTGCCTATATTTCTTGTCCATTTTTTCGCTATCAATCGCTACAGAGTGATTGTTCTTCTCCACTTTTACAAGCTTTGTATATATTAGGACTATTAACCTTTTGTCAGTGATATAATTACAAATATTTTTCCCAATTTATCATTTGTCTTTATGCTTTTTTAACCGTGCAATCTTTCCTGTGTTTCTGGATTTTGAGCCATTGTTAGAATAAGTTTTATCCATTCCCAAATAATGGGGGAATTCACCCATGTTCTTCTAATATTTGTGTGTGTTGGGAGGAGGGGATCTAAATATTCCAGTTTCCCTATCAAGATACCACCTCTGTTGTAAACTAAATTTCCTTAACTAATTGGGTATATATTCAGTTGACATTTAAAGTATGACTAATTCCAAGTGAAAATGTGAATTAGTCAAATTCTGTATTCCTGTTCTCCATCTCCGCCTCTACCTATAGCTGAATTTACACTCCCTTTTAAAACCAATTCAAACCCCATCTCCTGTCCACACTGTCCAGTGAGTCAGTAGGAGCCTCCCAGTTTCCATATTGCTAGGTAGTTGAAAGTACAAATTCCTGGTTGAGTGATCTCAGGCAAATTATGTCAATCCTCCTAAATCTTAGTCTTTTTATCTGTAATCTGTGAGGATAACAAAACCTCCCTCACAGGGTCATTTAATAGAATCAGTGAGATAATGTAGGGAACTCACTAGCATAGTACTGGCACATAGTAAGTGCTCAATAAATTATGGGTCACCCATTAGAGAAGTAGAAAGACCAAGTAATGAAAAAAGGAAAATACCTAAGACTGGGAAATGTGCAGCTTAATGCAGAAAAAGCTTTGTTGGCAGTGATCAACATGTGTGTATATAAACATGTGGGCACAAACTGGGAAAGAACACACAATTGTGTTTTCTTTAGTGTGTTTCACCCAGGGATGCTTCCCTATAGACTGAGAGTGGTGGGCTCTTTTCTTGGCAAGGAACTTTTATACTCTTGAGTATAACAACTCTGAATCCCTACCTGTGAGAAGAAATGGCAAAACCTTAAGGAGCAGAAGACACTTCTGGTCAGCTCAAACCTTAAGAAAATCAGAGTTTTCGACTCAAAATGTGCTCAATAGCTGAGCATTTGACCTGCAAACACTGAAGTTCCAAGGTGCCTCTTGCATGCCTGGCACTCCATCCCAGAGGACTTCATGTCATGTCCTGCCAGAGGTTCCCCTTCCAACTCCTGACTCAGAGCTGCTTGGGGCAGATGGTATGTTCATGGTAGCCAACTCCTTCCAGCCACACCTGTGGGACTGCAAGTCCTCCTGCTCAGCTGGTCTTCATTCTAGCAGTTTCTACCCCTAGAATCTAGGATGTCAGATGTAAATCTTGAGGGGGAAAAATAGATATTAGCAAGGGCAGTCCTGGAGCTAAATTGAAACAAGACAGAATAAAGAATACCAAGGTCATGGAATTACACTTGTGAGGTGTGTGAGGGTGCTGGGTTTGGTAGCACTCTGGCATGGCTGGAACAGGAGTTACATAGTTCAGTGAGGCAATCTAGAGCTGACCTTGGCACATGTGAAACTTTTACCTTTAGTTAAGCTAAGAGTGGTTTTTAAAATATCAGAAAAGTGACTGCCACTGGAGCCGTGGGGAGGGGGATTTGCTTGGGAAGATGCATGAGGGAAGTTTCTGGAGTGATGGCAATGTTCCATATCTACATAGAGGCTGGAGTTACACAGGTGGCATAAGCATTTGTTAAAACTCACAAATGTACACCTGAGATTTGTGCATTTCTTTGTAAATTTTATACTAAAAACAGCAAAACCTTGAAATCTAGTGAACAGGCACGCTGAAATGGAGAAATATTTAGCGCACTGATGTCTGCAATTTATTTGAAATGTATTAAAAATGGACTAATGGATGTCCAGAATAGGATGAATAAAAACAAACATAGGGCTTCCCTGGTGGCGCAGTGGTTAGGAATCCGCCTGCCAATGCAGGGGACACGGGTTTAAGCCCTGGTCTGGGGGGGATCCGACATGCCGCGGAGCAGCTGAGCCCGTGCGCCACAGCTACTAAGCCTGCGTGCTAGAGCCCCCGAGCCACAACTACTGAGCCCGGGTGCCACAACTACTGAAGCCTGCATGCCTAGAGCCCGTGCTCTGCAAAAGAGAAGCCACCGCAATGAGAAGCCCGCGCACCACAACAAAAGAGTAGCCCCCGCGCGCTGCAACTAGAGAAAGCCCACTCGCAGCAACGAAGACTCAACACAGCCAAAAATAAATAAATAAAATAATTTTAAAAAAGAAAAACAACATAGATGGTAATGGTAAAATCGCGCTGTTGAGTACACACGTGTTTACACTACAATTCTTTCAACATGTTTGAAATTTTTCATAATAAAACGTTGGGGAAATTTACCTAATACTTTATCGGAAGCAAACCAGCAAACTCTGGATACACAGCAATCCTGAGGACTGTTACTGGGAAGATAGAATTCCTCCCAGCACCCTCTGCTCTCCTCTTGGCCACTGACCTCCTCCCTGACACAAACCCTGGCCCACACATCCTTCCTCTTCCCCTGCACCTTCATAATGATGCCCACACCCTCTGGGCAAAGGTGAATGGAGAAACAGCACAGGGTACTCAGGTATTGGGCAGACTTCATGATGAAGACTCAAGCCGACATGCTATCCTCGTAATCGTGGTAAATTGTCAGGACACGTACTTTTCTGCACCCAGAAGACTGTAAAATCTTGTTTTTTTTTTTTTTTTTAGAAAACCTAATCGCAATTATATAAATTGCTTAATATTCCAGATTTTAAATTATAGAAAAGATTGTCTCCTAATAATGGCATGGAGAAATGACCAGTACTTGCCTCTTATTTTCACTGCTCACGGGGAAAGAACATAACATTTGTTAAGCCCTAGATACAGAACAGATGTTTTGCATACATTGACTCACATAGTTCTCATAGCCCTGCCAGCATATAGCCCCAATATCCTCATTTTATAATGAAGCTCATGATTATAGAGCCAGTAAATAGCAGATCTAGGACTCAAACCAAGATCTCCTCAGCTCAAAACCAGTTCTTTTCACCAAAGCACATTGTCTCTGGCATTTAAAATAGGTTATGTTCTGCAAAGCTAACATAGCTCCAAGAACAACGGCAGTCACTTGGCCAGGATTTGACAAAACACCACTAGTAAAGCAATAAAATTTATAAGGGCAGTTCGTGTTCTACTTCAACTGTTTTTACCAAGCCACCGCCCACCCAAAGGTATTTTTAACAGTTTACACTTCCCACCAGTATTATTGTTAAATGTAACAAGCATACAAAACTTGGCAACTATTCCCATATTTTCTGTAGCTTTAGGGGCAGTTCAGGGTTTAATAAACCTGCTTAGCTGAGGGGAATTTACTTTTGACAACGGTACTGCCTGTTCGTAAACTAGAATTAAACCGATAGCCCAACTTCTCCTTAATGATCTTCCATATGATGCTTAAACCATCAAAAATTCCTATCCAATAATGAAATAATGGGAC
This sequence comes from Mesoplodon mirus, assembly GCF_964341445.2. NCBI lineage: Eukaryota > Metazoa > Chordata > Mammalia > Artiodactyla > Ziphiidae > Mesoplodon > Mesoplodon mirus. The sequence goes on from NC_138984.1 coordinate 43,558,243, forward strand.
CTTTTCCTCACATTAAGCCAGATGTCCGTACTACTGAAACGATATAGTAATCACCCAGTAGATGGCAGTAATTGTGCTGACCACCCTGTTTCTATTGGTTTTCTATCTTAATTAGTCCAGAGACTTAGGTCAGAGGTCTTACTCAGCTCCCTACTAGGGTTATAAATATTTAAAACAAAAGACTAGCCCCACATGGCAGTCAAATCATACCTGGTATATTACTTCTTTATGTAAAGTATTTATGGTATCCATCTCTCTGAACAGAACAGGATTAAGATCTTAAGTGGTAGGTTCTGTAGGCATTCTCAGTAATATTTATCATGCCTCCAACCCCACCAGCACCTCTCTACATAATAAAGTAAGAAACTGAGGAACGCTTTGGGGGATAGGAGGAAGGTAGAAGATGCTGCAAACCGATTTGCTGAAATAAGCAACAATAAAATCTTTTTTAAAAAACAGAAACCTAGGGTGAAAAGGCTTATTTTCACTTTGATCTATATAGGTCCAAAGGAAGCCAGGCGATTCCACTATGGGTAATCTGATCTTAAAATATTCTACTTGAACCTAATTCAAAACTCAGTGCTCAGCTCACATCCAGAGGCCATACTCAAAACTCCATTCTGCTGGGAACTACTCTGCTTTACCCATCAATTCTGACCTTCATAGGTATATGCTTCCAAGTACAATTCTTCCACATTTTATAATACAGAACCTTGGTATATTCTGGCCTCACAAAGATAAACTGGTACGTGTATGTGTGTACATACACTTCAAAATAAAGTTATTTGTTAATGGGAGATATCAAGGGCAGGGAACAAAAATTTTCAGGGACTTTGTTTCAAGTGCAGCTCTCCCAGACCTACACTTAAAAACTCTCCTTCTGGTAGAGCAGAGAAATAATCCATACATTTAGCAAGTTCTTGGGGAGAATCTCGTATAGGTTTATAAACCATTCCTTGAGAGTTTTATTCAACATCTATTCAATTTGTGGACCAAAAAACTGGACTCTCTCTTCTATGTGCAGAAGCATAAATTTTGATGGCATGAAAACTTAAAAAATGTACTCAAATTTTTGAAAATGGTTAAAGACCTGATTTTTAAGGACATGTCAATGGTCCTTCAGTTGAGGCTGTTAGACAGTAAACATGGTATGACAGCGAGGACTGTGGTGTGTCAACAGTCTCAAGAGACCTGAGCTCTAATATAATTCAACATCTAGTCCCTAAGTTTTCAGGAGGCATGTTTTTAAAACTTTGGGAGCCACGGTAGGATTGTGTATTACCTATCAAGACCTTTAAAAAGACTTAAGTGATTAAATGTCTACTAGCCAAACTTGTTAAAATGTTCACCTTCTTTACATCATACTGTTTATCTCATTGTGGTAAACAGCTCTTCGTAACATCTTTGGACATAATGTTCTTAATGAGGAAACATACTAAATAAGGGGCTTGTGAGATAGTCTGGACTTGATTCTCTTGCCTCTGATTAGTGCTTTAAGAAACATCATTATACCCTTTTAGCTCAGAAACCTGGAGTAATGTGGTCACAGTACTGGAAGACAAATTCTTGTGCATCCCTAACAAAGCAAACCTTGAGGAATTTGGAAAACACTTGAACACACCTGGAAAGTAGAATGTTTTTCTCCCTCGGGTCCTAACATACCATCATTCATGATAGTGCTGTTTTTCCAAGGTCACAATTAGATTTCCTCAGGAGCATAACTTAACTGTTAGTCATTATGGCTACTTTGTGAAATGTGGGCTGTTTACTCCATTTACTTAATAACTGGCTGCAACCTCAATACACAGATTTTCACTACGGCCAAGTATATCTGCTTTTACCCCTGTCATTAAACCCATACCAGAGACCGACTGTGACCCTCTTCTACTAGAAATGTTCACCTTCATCAGACAGGGGATAAAACAAATTAAGAGAAGGAAAAATAGATTAAAAAAAAAAAAAAAGAGGCCATCATAGGGCAAGTTTTCCCAAGAACAACTCTAGAGGTAAGAACAGACTTTGGTGTGGAAAAGTGTTCCATGTTGATACTGCTTTTCACATGGTTTTCTGGTTTGTTGTCTCTAGAACCTTTGTGAATACACTAAAGTCTCTTAAGAGTCATGGCAGCCTAAAATTGCTTGGAGCAATCAGTCATTATGGTACATTATGACACTTAATGGTATTACTAAGGGATAAGAAAAGGGAAGTCATGTCAGTAAGTAAACTGGAATGTCAGATCCATATAAACTTAAACTAACAACTGCTACTGTGTCTTAAGACTGATGTAAAATACTCTCAATTTGCACCTTCTGAGAAAACTTTTTAGTTTATCTTAAAACTGCCTATACTTTAAATGTTCTTTATATAAGATTACTTTTTTACTAACCTCACGTCTATTTGTTTTTAGTATCACTCCCTTGACATTATTACTCAACCCAGCAAATTAAACATCCTTAAAATGTTAAATGATAAAAATACAAGTGACAAATACTCAGTGATACAAATATTTAGGGTAGCCTCAAGTTAAACTGTCCTCAAATTTAAAACGCAAGTACTAAAACTACAGGAACAAAGCAAAAATGAGTTGGTATACTATAGGAAAACCAGTCTAAGTGTCCATGAGAAAGCATACTGCAGCCTTCACTATTATACATCATCTGGGCTTATGGGTTTCATCTTTCCATGTCTGTACTGTAGCAACTCCCAAAGAACCTGCCTAGACAGGAGGGGCCACCTGCCTAATGAGACTTCAATCCACTTCAGAACTGGTTTGTAAAAATAAAGTGGGACCCAAACCTAGCAGTGTGTATTTCTATACTAAATGGCTTTTGTTTTCAGTAGGTGTTTAAACTTATTTAAAAGTTGATAGCTGAAAGCGCCAGGAAGGAGGAAGGTAGGAAACTTTCTTCCTCTTAACTTCTTGATGAGTACTGTCCAAGCAGGCTGGGAAGGCAAATATTCATTATGGATTGTAACTCACTTTGCTTTGGTTTTGAAGGCTTTCCTTAAGAAAAAAGAAATTTGTTAATAAATGATAAAAAAATACAGAACAACAAGGTTAAATGATTGAGGCAAATGTCAATTACAAAAGTAAAAGATAAGGTCTTTCTCTACTTAATCTCAACACATTAAAGGATAACAATACTTCCACACCTAACCCTGCATTTTCTTCTGTTCTCGAGGTATGACTAGACAACGAACATTTGACTGCTTATTAGGAGCCAGAAATCATTCTACTCATTCACACAGGAAAATCTTAACTATACAAAGGGGTAATATTACTCACTTACTTGTTTTTATAGTTATGGAAACTGGCTTACAGAGGTTTCAAGTGGAATAACTTGCCCAACATCACAGGTGAAGATAAAATAAGGCCAGGATTGGAAGCTCAGCAATCCATACCTGATTATTTTAATCTTCCAAACTCCAAAATCCTTTCTTTTAAAATCAACTTTAACACTAATCTCCCACAAATAACTCAGTGTTAGTGCTCCTATATCTACTGAGATTTAAAAAAAAATTATGTACTAATTTGTAATTTTTTTTTTACTCCAAACATCTGTAATTTTGTGAACATCTTAAAAAAATACTAGTCACAAAGCCAAATTAACTATAATCATCAGTATATGAATAAAGGAAAAACTTATTTCTATAACATATAATCCCCAGTTACTGAAATACTATAAACAATAAGCTTCTTGAGATTATTCATTATTTCGTCTACCCCTTAACACTATCCACACAGTGCCTAACATGTGACATACTGAAATACCTGTTAGACACACTGGATTAGAGCAAACGAATATCTGGCACAAATGTTTATATTTAAATGCTATGGCACTTTCAGAAAACAAAGTCCACTTAAATTATTGTTATTTGAAGTGGGGAAAAAAGACACAGTGACAAATACAAAGCTAAGTAGTCACCAGGCTGAAGTCATCATTACAACTACAGTAAAAGGTACTGGCTCTCCATTGTAAACCATTCAAAGAGCAAAAATAAGGTAGGTCTGTTAACATTAATGCAAGTTTTATTCAAGAGATAATGCTGAAGAAGAGTTTAATTCCAACAAAGGAAAAATTTACCAGTTATCCACCCTACAGTAAAAAGTGGAACTGGACACCATTTACAACACATAAATAAATTCTACCTTTACATTTCTAAATAAAGCTGTATTTGCTTCTTTGAGAGAGCCATTTTTTAACTTTTGCTGATAAGGCTTTGTGAATTGTGTTCAGAAACTGACAATAAACACACACACATACCCTTCAAATAAAGTAAGAACCTAGGAATTTCACTCCAGGCTGAGTTTCTGCAAGTACCTAGGATGCTATAAATTAAGATTACATTTTTCTACATAAATTCAATTTGAACTGCCTTCACTATAATATTTATCTACCATGATTTGTAAAAATTAGATCAATGTTTATTATGACTTCATAATTCCCTCAAATTAAACTTCAGTATTTGACATAGTAGTTTAAGAAAATAAACATTCAAGGCCTCAGTTTTAAATTTCCATTCAGTGTAATGCACAAAGCTGATAAGTATTAATAGGACTACCCTAAGATAAAGTAAATGTAGCTTTCTTCTAAAAATTTCTTGTTATAATACAGATCACATTCTATTCCATAATTCTGATAAAGAATATGTTTTCTGGTAACAGAACAAGAGTTTAGGATGATTCAGTCCCTGGAAAATCTTAATGGCAGTCACTCAATGAAGAAGTCAATCATTCCTGGACTCACAAACACTCAAAAATTGCTGTTAGCATTAACCATGTTTTTGCTTTTTTGGTGGTTATTGCTTTAGCTGGCAATATCTGTTTTTTAAGACAAAAGAACATCTCCCACTAAGCCTGCTTTAGTTGGCCATATCTGTTTTTAAGCCAAAAGAACATCTCCCACTAAGCCTTATTTTAAAAATTACAAAGTTTATACAGAAAATAGACTCATAGAGGCTAAAATGCTGATGTCGTAAGTAACTCACCCATGAAATGGGTGCAGGTATTTTAGAAGATATCCAAAGATCTTTTTGCTCTAAAAATAAATGCCCCTATTCTTCAGTGTCCCCATTCTTCAACAGGAGACTTGAGCAGCTTAATAGTTCTGCTATAAAAACAAACCACTCTTGTTAACAAACCAAAAACATAAAAGGAAACTGATAAAGGACAGTGTTCACAGTTAACAATAAATAAAAGTGCAGTTAAGTGTTCAAGCAGAGCACGTAGTTTAAAAACTACATGTGTGTATTTGGCATAGGTCATCTTTTAAAGGCTCTCCGAGGGTCCCTGCCATTACTTATTGTGGTCATGACTGTTTGATTATTAGCTGTTCCTGGTAGCTGTGGATTTACAGGTCCCCGGCCATTGATTCTACCAGCATATGAAAATTGGCATCCCCTTGCTTCTGAGCCAGTTTGAACACCGTTTCCTAAAAAAGAATATAAAACATCATCACCATTTTCAAATAGAAGTACATCTATTTGAAGTTGCAACGCATGCTATTAATGCTTACAAGTAATATTGTGGAAAACAAACTCCTTTATTTATTTTATTTATTTATTTTTTTAAACTACTGGATAAAACTCAGCTTGAGTCCTAGGTTTTCCCAAATGTATAATTACTGTAAATATATTAACTTGATGCTTGCATTAATAGGGAGAGGAAAAAAGAGCAACTTGGGTAATAGAATGAGAAATTAATAAAGTAGGAAAAAAGCATAATGCATTACCTACATTATAAGGGAAAAAGAAAAAGCAAAATGGTATGTAAGTATTGGCATTTGGTTCAAATAAGGTTAACAATGTTTTAAAGGAGACAAGTTAGTAATTCTAACTTTTTAAAGGAAAAACCAAAGCGTCCCACAACATAATAATCATCAGCTGTGCTCAAACATGTAGCCAACAGGTCAAATAAAACTTCAGCCACCTTAAAGCACTCCAATCACAAAAGACTTTTCCTCTGGTCTTTAAGAATAAAGGCTTCAAAAGACCTTTAACAGGATGCAAGAACCACTGAACTTTGAGAGTATTTGAGGGGTAAAGGCCAATCTTTTAAAGAGGCAGCTATGAGCATGTGAAAAACTAAGGTGAGCATCAATCTGAAGATAAACTGCTTTCAGTACACAAAAATAACCAGTTATTCTGCATCTATTATAAATAATCACTAGATTACAGAAATTTTGTAAAAATCATTGGAAAATAACATAATGAATCACCAAAACTTAGATTTCTTATTATTAGCCAACTTTCACCCAGTAACTGGCCCAAATGTTTAAATACAGAATGTGCTCAATAAATTAACTTAAGAGGGAATCTGCTTTTTAGAAAAATCAGTTATATTTTCATAAGATAGATTCCCTTAATTCTTACACCTGATCACAAATATACCAAAAAAAAAAAAAAAAATCTTACCCACTGGTCCAAATGTACCTGTACCCATATTACTATTCATGGAATTATTCTTCTGTTCACTGTGTGCCTATTAAAAAAATGCTTTAATTTAATCAAATGAAGATTTTTTAAAAAACATACTATTATAACATGTTGTAGCTATTGTTTTTTTAACTTTCAAGGTTTTTTTAAACAATTTAAAAAGATTTATCCAAGTCCTTTCAATGTTAAAATATTCAGGAATGTTTCCAGACCTTTCAAAGCTCCTGTTATGTCTTACATCTTCCTGATATTACTACCTGCTCCTCGAAAGTGCTAAACTGCTAAATGGCACATACAGTCGTCCCTCAGTATCCCAGGGGGATTGGTTCCAGGAACCCCCCAGATACCAAAATCTGAAGATGTTGAAGTTTCTTGTGCAATATGGCATACTGTATAGGAACATTCTGCATCAGCAAATTTAACCAGTGCAATCCCAGTTGGTTCAATGATCCATGGATGTGGAGGGCTGACTGGACATTTCATATATGATACTACAGATACCTATACAGACTCACAAAACATATAAAATGGAAAAGAATTCCATTAAAGAATCTTTAAAAAGATTCTTTTAAAAATTGTCTCCATTATACTTAGGGTATGAAAAGCTTGGCAACCTAGCCACAGATTTGTAGTACACAGTCAAAATTAGCCTAATCATAAAAACAGACAATACATTTGGATTCATTACCCCTTTGTTCTGCTGTCCTCGATAATCTGGGTTAGGTTCACTGAAATTTGGCACTTCTGAATAAACCATACAAAATCTGAAAGACAATAAAGGACAATTTGAATGACTTCTGAAATAATCAACCTTTCTTTACATAACACGCATAACTTTCAGGAATAAAGAACGTAGATGTCAAATGAATTACCAAACAGCAATATGCTAACTAACTCTATTCATTTACAACAAAAACTTTCTAAATGCTTGTTTCATTAAAAAAAAATCAAATATTTGATTGCCTACAATGTTTAAAACATTCTATTTTGTATTTTAATTCTTCTTCTGTCCTTGTCAAAGATCAAGGACACAGAAACACATCTTTGTCCTGTTTTTCCACATAGGCTGATTGATGCCTCTGAACCATGTGTAGGGTTCCAGAGTTTTTCTAGCAATGGTGATGGATTTGCACTAATCCACTCACACACTTTCATCCAGTCCCTCTTTGACCAATCACTGTGAATCTGCAAAGATAATCATTCAAGGTTAAAAGTGGATTTTGCAGGCATGAATAAAGACAACTGACTATCAAGACACGGTTTATCCCAATGCTTCTTATCAGCTGACTATGGTGTATATTGATAAACATTACACATAAGCATTTTCTTAGCTCCTCAACCCACAAATAAATCAAAATCAGTTTTGGTAACTCCTGGACTGACCCTGACAAAGTCACTATGTATTGAGTGACCCCCAGTGGTTCTTCACATAACCGACCTCCATTATTATACATACCTCTCTATACAGGAAAGTCAGAACAGGATCCTCAGTCTTTCTGTAATATTGATGCTAAGACCTCTCATAACACATTGCTCTACTACTCTAAGTACGAACATAAGTGAATCCTAATTTTCCTCCTAAGCGAAAGCAAAGTGTTACCAGTTTCTGATCTTTAAAAGCTAGCAAGATTGCTTATTTTTCCCGAAGTATCTTATTCCTGTAGTGTAAAATACATTCTTCCTTCCTTTATTTATTTATTTTTGGTGCCATTTGTGGCTTCTCTCTTTAGATATCCTCTATTTTGACAGGCATTAAGTTGATGTCAGGCATTAACCAAACAGAATGGACTTTATGATTTGGCTCATTGCCTACACCATACTTTATGAGTACATCCCAAATGTCTAGGCCAGCATGGAGGCTGAATTACCTTTACACCCCTAGAGAGGATGGTTCCTCCAAGTCAGGGTGGAGATTACCAGGGTAGTGGTTTATAGAAGCTTGCATTGTGGCTGCCTGTACAGTACCTAGACTATGGATAAATACAGGACTTCAATTGTCATTGCTGCAAGTCCTTTTACATATGGGTACATATTCACCCATAAGCAGAGAAAAAGAAAAATTAAACTTACGGCCTAAAACCCACACCCAGCTTCTTAACTGGCAATTCACTAGATGACAGAACTTACTTCAAATGGCACTTGTCACATCTGAAAGATATACATTCCCAAAGCCTACAGAAACAGTCCCACTGGGGATTGTCTCAAGTGCAGCTTCTTAATGCTCTGTGACAGGAAAAACTGACATTCTCAACCACAGGAAACAGTACTGATAGGTGTTAAACTAGCACATACATGCAAAGTTAAGCTGCTGCAAGCATTCAGTTTACCAGTCAAAAAGCCAACAAATAGGTTGATAGTTTATACCTACCAGTTATTCTGTACATATTACTTGTAATTTATTCAATTATATGAAATGCATCTTGATACTTACTCCCCAATTTTTTGAAGTTCTCCACCCCTTCCAGTATAAAGTGTCAGACATCCTTTCCACATGGATGCATACCTAGAAAGAAAAGAAACATCAGTTGTATGGAAATATGTATATTTCCTTCTACTTAAATAAATCTTTATACTATTTTTTTTGTATTGGGGTGCAGGTGGGGCTCAAACCCTGTATCTACCATTGATTAACTTGTTACTTACTAAGGAATAATGCAAAGAAAACTCTACCGCCAAATTTTGACATAATTATATAAACGATAACTAACCCTAGAAAATAGAAGTCTTTTTGAAAAGCAAGCATTGTTATACTCCAAAGATCACATCTTTAGTCAATTAAGAAAGGGAGAACATTCAAACTGCAGAGATTCAAGCAGAAATTACTTTTCAAACACAGGGCATATAAAATCAACACCCTAGTGTTTACTTTTACACGCATGTACTTGGTCTACCAGATATTGATATATTTTTTCCTTTGCCTCCATAAAACACATAGGCTAGTATGTGTTATTCCTAAGCTACTGAAAATTTAGTAAAATTTAATCAAGGGGCTAAAAAACTCTGATCACAAATCTTTCGCTTATCTGCTTTTCCAAATTCCCAATTTTTAGCAACAACTTGACTGAACAATTATTTACCGAGAACAATTTTGAATGCAGGCATCATCATTAGATAAAATAATCCTACTCACAAATCTAAGACAAATGTAAATTAATCAATATCATAAAATAAGCCCAAGACTTGGGTTTCAGTGGTTCTTTGTACAACTACTATGGTAACTTCACGATTTAGAAAGATAAATTATAACCAAATATTGTTTAAGTATAATGATAGTTCATCTTTTAATACAGGTTAATAAGAATTTTCTCGTTTCACATTATATATTTCTCTTCATTTAGTAAAGGTTATTTATTAAAGACTCCATTCACCACTTTTAAGTTACACAAAAAGTGACTTAGGAGACTGCACTAATATTTCACCTTACTAAAGTAAAAATTAATGCCTATTTTGAGAGAAAATTTGAAGTTACTACAACTAAAACATTTAACTTTCACTTATTTCAGGAATGAGATCAATGTTTGCAGGGTTTTCTGATATGCATGCCAATATTCAAATTACCATTATTGAGATGTATACCTTTCTTCAAAAGCTACTTTTCTTAGATTCAACCAGAATTTAAGGGCCTTACAATGGGCCAGACTCTGCTAGATATGTTACTTTAGTAAGGTATAAATATTCCCATTTTACAGAAAAGGAAGTTGAAAAGTGTAATAACTTCAAGGATACACTGAAGTTAAAAAACAGTAGAGTTTCTTTGGTTTTGAATTTTCCTTTAAACTGTACTCCTTGGTAACTATACTCCTTAAAATTCTATAGATACTATAAGGCTACTGACTTAGTTTTTCCAGTTTTTTTGATGAACACATTTATGTATTTTCTGTGACTACAAAATATGAAATAATTGAAAAGAGATGCCGTTTACAGTGTATAAAATAACTTCTAATCACTGGATGAGATACTTTGGCAGCCAAAAAACTTTAATTATGCTAATTCTCACCATATCCTCCCAGGTAGAAATCCTCTTTTGTGCAAGTTAAAGATGTGGAAGTTTAAAAGACATAGCCAGTGTCATAATGAGTCAGTGTATAAGAAAAAAAAATGTCTAAGTCCTGACTCTCACTTCCTTCTTTGATGATACTCTGCCTCACTTCCTGAAGATGTTGTAAGACCTGTAAGATACTATCAAAGGGCTCTAAGCTCCTACTTTCAGGGTGATCCAACACTTTTCTGAGATTCTATTTACTATGCCAACGTCAATCTCCACCCACTTTTCCTACAGTTATGACCAATGAATTATTACAATTCTACTGACCATAAAGCTTCCAAAATCTATTTTTAAGACCCCTTTCTGGCATTTTATCTTCCTAATACTTGGTAAATCTTTAAAGGTAGTCTAATTACTAATCAAAAAAAAAAAGGTTGTACTAAATTATTTTTAAAAGCCAATCTGCCAACTAACTCTTTTGGACAGAGGTATCATAGACATCTTTCTGCCAAATATTTTCTGCACATTATTTTGTTTTTGTACAACATTGACCTTACAGCAGTAGGCACAAGAAATTATTTTCAAGAACGTGCCTTCCAGATATTGTAAACTTCCTCCCTCAACTTTCACATCCGAGTACAAATCTGACACACTACAAAACCTACTAAATTCTCCAGCTACAATCTCGATTTACGTCCACACTGTCTAAATGAGTATACAAATAAAATACGGGCAGGATCTCAAAAGTCATTAAAAAGGGGAAAAGGTTGGAAAAAAAGCGAAATGACAACTATATTAAATAGTTTATGAAAAAGATGAAGTATTGATTATGTTCGTTTTAACAATCTACTAAAAAAGACTCAATAATCCCAGAACAGTATTTAAAAATCTACTTAATCTGTAAACTGAGGGTGGGGTTGTTTAGACTCGGCTGAAACTGACTGCTTTTAAAGGCGAAGGTGTTACATCCCAATGCCGTCCATCACCTGAGGTTAACAATGAAGGGGCTTAAAAATCCTCTGGGTGGCCCACAGAAAAGATGAAATTTTAGAATTTGCCAAGGTCCTGGGCGTCAGCCAATTCCGATTCCGCAGACTCCTACTTGGGAGGCACTCTGATTCCCCAACCCTTTTATGCACACCTACCCTCTGGTCAACCGAATAATATCCCCTGGCTGTATAAGACCTCCGATTTCATCCCACACGGAAATAGTGATGCTGCCAGTTTTATCTGCTACTTTGCATGATCTCACTTCATGGCCGTCTTTGGTTTTGGTCACGCGTCCTGTGAGGATTTAAAAATCAAAATGGGGAGGGGTGTATTAGATAATGAGGACTTCCAAAAAGCTAACTCCTCCTCCGGGATCAAAATGCACCTGAAAGGTGGGAAGAGGTCGAGCCCCGGGTTCTCGCCGCAGGTAGGCTACGGCCCCAGCTCGGGCCAACGGGGCCACGTGGATGGGGGAGGGAAGAGGAAAGGGAGGAAAGGGGGACGGGAGCCCCCGGCTCGCGGCGGCGGCGCCCTTCCCTCCTGTCCCGGGACGCACAGAGGGCGGCGAGGCGGGCTGCGGACCCCACTTACCTATCTCCAGCACAATAAAGACGACATTTAAGTTTTTCAGTCCGGGCTTAATATCTTTTATAAAAAGAGGGGGGTCGTTGTCCCCGTTCATACTGAAGCAGGTGCTGCTACGCTGCGGAGACTCGAGTGGGCAGGGAGCCTGACAAAGCTTCCCACCCCCCGGGCCAGGGGCGAGGGCAGAGGGGCGACCTTGGGCGGGGGTGGCGAGAGAAGGGGCAGAAAGCGGTTAGTCAGGAACCAATGAAACCAGTCCAGACGGCACTGAGCCTAAAAAAAGGGGGAGGAAAAAAATAAAATCAAAACCAAAAACGCTCACAAGTTTAAAAGAAAAAAGGACGAACCACTCCGCACACCAACCCCGCTCCCAACGGGGCGACAGGAAGGCAAGCGCGAGAACTGCCCCCTTCTTTGGATAAAAGGAAGAAAAAAAAAGACAGCGAGAGGACGCCTCTGCCCTGAGTCCCGCTCACACACACACGGGCGTTGCCCTGTCTGTCCCGGGCTCCGGGGAGTGACGGGCTGTGACAGCGAACCCGGAGCAGAGACCAAACTACCGCGCACCCAGAGTACCAAACACCGACTGCGGAACGCGACCGCGCGCCGCCTGGACCCCCGGGTCGCCCCGCCTCTTGTGACGTCCCATGGCGTCTGGCTCGCCCGACGCCCCGCCCCCCAGCCGCTGACATGCCGTCAGCGCGGGCCCCGCCCCCTCAGCCGTCCAATCGACTCTCGGCTCCGCCTCACCCTCCTCCAGCTTCCGCCGTCGCTGCGCAGCGTCGTCTCTACCCTGCCTAGTCTTCCTTCTTCAGGTTTCTACCACTTGCTGTCAGTCTTCTGGGTTTTCTTGCAGTTTCTTTTTCCCCCCAGAGTTTCTTTTTCCCCTCAGAGTTCAGTCCTCCCCCCCGCCCTTTAGTTTCGCAGTCACTGCTAACGGTTGCTGTGTTTTAGGACCCAGTGGGTAAGCCAAAAAGTATGCGGTAGAGTAAGAACAAGGTTCAGGCTAGGGTGGCTGGTCTGGGTTGAAAGAAAAAAAAAGGTAGGGATGGGTCGTTAGCTGTAAGGCTGGAATTTTAGGGCCGGAAGGGAAGTTAGAGATCAACACAACCGCCTCATTTTAAGCATATTTAAAATTGGGGTCCAGAAAGGTGCGGTAGTTTGCTGAAGGTCACCCAGGAACTTTGTGAGCAAGCAGGGCATCAACACAAGTTGTCCAACCTAGTCTTGGTGCTTTTCACTCTATAATGCTAGGCAGATAGACAAGTAGTTAAATTCCTTTGCAAATTTATTACTTTTCCTTACCCTTCTCTAGATTACATCGCTTCCCCATGTTGCTTTTCTTTATGCTTGTTTGTTTTTTAACAGACTATTTTTTAGAGTAGTTTTATGTTAGAGTGGAAGGTACCGAGATTTCCCTTATACTCTCTACCCCGACACAGGCATAACCTCTCCCCATTATCAGTATTCCCCAGAGTGGTACCTTTGTTGCAGCTGATGAACCTACATTAACACATCATCACCCAAAGTCCATATAATTTACCTTAGGGTCGGTTCTTGGTGTTGTACATTTTATGGTTTTGGACAAATGTATAATAACATGTATTCACCAATATAGTATCATACAGAGTAGTTTCACTGCCTTGAAAATCTTATGTGTGCCACCTACCCATCCTTCCCTCTCCCCTAACCCCTGGCAACTACTGATACTTTTACTGTCTTCATTTTCCAGTATGTCATATAGTTGAAATCATACAGTATGTAGCCTTTTCATATTGACTTCTTTCACTTAGTAATATGTATTTAAGTTTCCTCCATGTCATTTCATGAGCTATCAAGTCACGCAGTTGTTTTCGTACATACAAAATAACTGTGTGACAACAGTGGGAGACCCTGAAACATTATAACCTGGGGAGGGAAAAGATGAATAAAGTTTTCTTTATGTTGTGTAGTGAAAAGGACGTGCTTTAGAAGCAAACCTGGGTGTGAACTATTTACTAGCTGTGTGACCTTTAGGACAGTTGATTAAGCTTTCTAGTCATAATTTAATCATCCAAAAATAAAAGGATGTCTACCTCACAGAGGATTGCATGGGCTCATAATAGTGCCTAGCAAATAGTAGATACTCAATAAATATTTTCCCCTTGCCTATTTTCTATGATTAAAGAAAAGGAGACAATAGTAGCTTAAGCTGTGATTACTTAATCTTTTCTACAATTCTACATGGTGATTGCTAATTTTTATCCCCATTTTACATATGATGAAATTCACCTGAGACCACATAGCCAGAGAAGGCCAAACTGAGTTTTGAATCTAAGCAATCTTGACCCCAGAGTCTTCCGGCCTAAAGGTAATTTTTAGACTTAAATTTCAGTAGTGGAATTATGAGTAAAAAACAGACTAAATAAATAAAGTATTAGCAGCAACATATATCTATAGGGCTTTAGAGAATCATGTAATTAACTATTTGAGATGGTAACAGATACAGTGAGAAGAGTATCAGAGAATTTGTGTGGCAGAAGACTTTTCCCTTGAATCTTTCTGAATATTTTTAGCTCAACCACACCACTTCCCAAACATCTGCAAACAAACAGCATAGATATATTACAGCACAAGAAATGAGTTTCAACGATAATCACAACATTGACAGGGGTGCAAGTCATTCTTAAGGAAGCAGAAGCTTTCAATTCATGGACAAATAAAGTCCAGTGTGCCAAAGACACTGACGTAATGCTGGAAAATGATGTAAGATAATATTATAAGCATGATTTCAATATCCAGTAAAACAATGATGAAACGTGAGTTAATGGCAGAACCACATCCAACATCAGGGCTCCCATAGACTCCCAATCTGGCCCAGAGTTTAGGCAAAGAAAATTAGCCACTCCCTGAACCCCGGGTCATTTGTTCCCAGAAAGGAGATTAGGTAGGACTGCTCAAACCAATTTTACAGACATTTAGAAAGAGGAACCAGACACTTGGGAAACCAGCCCCACAAAAGTAGAAGCTTGTGCTCAGAGGCACAGCCCAACCCAGCCCTGCACTTCCCCCACAGGACAGAATTCAGTCGAACATCTCTCACTTCCTTTCCTCCTAACTCAGCAGTTCTCAGAAAGGAAATGGCAACAAGTGCTTTCTCATCCACCAAAACTAAAGGCAGTCTTGAGAAACAGGATGGTGTGGGCAGTTTAGGAATTCTTCAACCCAGGTCAGTCGGTTTAAACTATCCCTGATCACTCCTCAAGGGTGGTGGTTAATTAAAAAAAAAAAAGAAAGAAAGAAAGGAGATGTCTAGAAGAGCAACTGTTGCCACCCAAATAATCTTTTGTAATATTACCATTCAGTGAAATAAACAAAGATCCATCAATGCCCAGCCAGTTAGATCGTAATGACTATATTGCTGCTGCTTTACTGTCTTTGCAGGATTACTTCGTGGTCTTGCTTCTAAGACTGTTTATGGGCTTTCATCATTTTCATAGCGCAAACAACGATTTATTCTGAGGTGATGAGAGGTTTATGCCCAGAAGCTCAACACCACTACTCCGTGTAAAGAAGATATTGCTTGGTCAGATCCAGTAAAATACCAAAGGGCATCCATTAGAATCTTGTGCATAAGTTTGCCCACCACTCACTACCCGTGCTCCCTACCAGGTTCTGGTTTCTGGGACCCCAGTGGTCATTTTCACTTTCTTTGTACTATTCGTCTATTTTAAACTATTACAACATCAGTAAAATACCTGGCCAAATACTATTTGATACTAGACATATTGTGCAGTGAAACTAACAATAAAAAAATTAACAAGAACTACAGTGTTCTCACATTACAGAGATAATCCACTTTGTAGCATAATTGGCAAGGTCAAAAAAAAAAGGTCTTAATCTTCTTTAAAACATTTAATCAAAAGCCTCATAAGTAATGTTTAGTAATATTTAAACACAAATCATCCCTAGAATGGTAAATGCTGACACGCATTGAGCATTTGCTATGTGCCAGGCATTTTACGTTAAAAGCACTGTATGCTTATTTATATATTAATAATTCATGTGAAGTGGATTTTCTCATTTTATATACTAAGTTATGAAGCTGGAATTTAAAACCAACTATCTGTTACATACAATGACCTTTTTTCCAAAACAGGTTATTTTCCCTAAAAAGTGCATTTTTAAAAATTTTTTAATTTTATTTTATTTATCTTTTTATACAGCAGGTTCTTATTAGTTATCCATTTTATACAGATCAGTGTATACATGTCAAGCCCAATCACCCAATTCATCACACCACCACCCCCATCCCCCTGCCGCTTTCCCCCCTTGGTGTCCATACATTTGTTCTCCACATCTGTGTCTCAATTTCTGCCCTGCAAACGGGTTCATCTGTACCATTTTTCTAGGTTCCACATATATGCGTTAATATACGATATTTGTTTTTCTCTTTCTGACTTACTTCACTCTGTATGACAGCCTCTAGACCCATCCACGTCTCAACAAACGACCCAATTTTGTTCCTTTTTATGGCTGAGTAATATTCTATTGTATATATGTACCACATCTTCTTTATCCATCCGTCTGTCGATGGGCATTTAGGTTGCTTTCATGACCTGGCTATTGTAAATAGTGCTGCAATGAACATTGGGGTGCATGTGTCTTTTTGAATTGTGGTTTTCTCTGGGTATATACCCAGTAGTGGGATTGCGGGATCATATGGTAATTCTATTTTTAGTTTTTAAGGAACCTTCATACTGTTCTCCATAGTGGCTGTATCAATTTACATTCCCACCAACAGTGCAAGAGGGTTCCCTTTTCTCCACACCCTCTCCAGCATTTGTTGCTTGTAGATTTTCTGATGATGCCCATTCTAACTGGTGTGAGGTGATACTTCATTGTAGTTTTGATTTGCATTTCTCTAGTAATTAGTGATGTTGAGCTTTTCATGTGCTTCTTGGCCATCTGTATGTCTTCTTTGGAGAAATGTCTATTTAGGTCTTCTTCCCATTTTTGGATTGGGCTGTTTGTTTTTTTAATATTGAGCTTCATGAGCTCTTTATATATTTTGGAGATTAATCCTTTGTCCATTGATTCATTTGCAAATATTTTTCTCCCATTCTGAGGGTTGTCTTTTCATTGTGTTTATGGTTTCCTTTGCTGAGCAATAGCTTTTAAGTTTCATTAAATCCCATTTGTTTATTTTTGTTTTTATTTCCATTACTCTAGGAGGTGGATCAAGAAAGATCTTGCTGTGATTTATGTTCAAGACTGTTCTTCCAATGTTTTCCTCTAAGAGTTTTACAGTGTCCGGTCTTACATTTAGGTCTCTAATCCATTTTGAGTTTACTTTTGTGTATGGTGTTAGGGAGTGTTCTAACTTCATTCTTTTACATGTAGCTGTCCAGTTTTCCCAGCACCACTTATTGAAGAGTCTGTCTTTTCTCCATTGTATATCATTGCCTCCTGTGTCATAGATTAGTTGACCATGGGTGCGTGGGTTTATCTCTGGGCTTTCTATCTTGTTCCATTGATCTATGTTTGTGTTTTTGAGCCAGTACCATATTGTCTTGATTACTATAGCTTTGTAGTATAGTCTGAAGTCAGGGAGTCTGATTCCTCCAGCTCCGTTTTTTTCCCTCAAGATTGCTTTGACTATTTGGGGTCTTTTGGGTCTCCATACAAAGTTTAAGATTTTTTGTTCTGGTTCCGTAAAAAATGCCATTGGTAATTTGATAGGGATTGCATTGAATCTGTAGATTGCATTGGGTAGTATAGTCATTTTTCAATATTGATTCTTCCAATCCAAGAACATGGTATATCTCTCCATGTGTTGGTATCATCTTTAATTTCTTTCATCGGTGTCTTATAGTTTTCTGCATACAGGTCTTTTTTATCCCTAGGTAGGTTTATTCTTAGATATTTTATTCTTTTTGTTGCAACAGTAAATGGGAGTGTTTCCTTAATTTCTCTTTCAGATTTTTCATCATTAGTGTATAGGAATGCAAGAGATTTCTGTGCATTAATTACATATCCTGCTACTTTACCAAATTCATTGATTAGCTCTAGTAGTGTTCTGGTGGCATCTTTAAGATTGTCTGTGTATAGTATCATGTCATCTGCAAACAGTGACAGTTTTACTTCTTCCTTTCCAATTTGTATTCCTTTTATTTCTTTTTCTTCTCTGATTGCTGTGGCTAGGACTTCCAAAACTATCTTGAATAATAGTGGTGAGAGTGTACATCCTTGTCTTGTTCCTGATCTTAGAGGAAATGCTTTCAGTTTTTCACCATTGAGAATGATGTTTGCTGTAGTTTTGTCGTATATGGCCTTTATTATGTTGAAGTAGTTTCCCTCTATGCCCACTTTCTGGAGAGTTTTTATCATAAATGGGTATTGAATTTTGTCAACAGCTTTTTCTGCATCTATTGAGATGATCATATGGTTTTTATTCTTCAATTTGTTAATATGGTGTATCACATTGATTGATTTGCATATATTGAAGAATCCTTGCATCCCTGGGATAAATCCCACTTGATCGTGGTGTATGATCCTTTTAATGTGTTGTTGGATTCTGTTTGCTAGTATTTTGTTGAGGATTTTTGAATTTATATTCATCAGTGATATTGGTCTATAATTTTCTTTTTTTGTAGCATCTTTGTCTGGTTTTGGTATCAGGGTGATGGTGACCTCATAGAATGAGTTGGGGAGTGTTCCTTCCTCTGCAATTTTTTGGAAGAGTTTGAGAAGGATGGGTGTTAGCTCTTCTCTAAATGTTTGATAGAATTCACCTGTGAAGCCATCTAGTCCTGGACTTTTGTTTGTTGGAAGATTTTTAATCACAGTTTCAATTTCATTACTTGTGATTGGTCTGTTCATATTTTCTGTTTCTTCCTGGTTCAGTCTTGGAAGGTTATACCTTTCTAAGAATTTGTCCATTTCTTCCAGGTTGTCCATTTTATTGGCATAAGGTTGCTTGTCATAGTCTCTTAGGATGCTTTGTATTTCTATGGTGCCTGTTGTAACTTCTCCTTTTTCATTTCTAATTTTACTGATTTGACTCCTCTCCCTCATTTTCTTGATGAGTCTGGCTAATGGTTTAACAATTTTGTTTTATCTTCTCAAAGAATCAGCTTTTAGTTTTATTGGTCTTTGCTATTGTTTTGTTTGTTTCTATTTCATTTATTTCTGCTCTGATCTTTATGATTTCTTTCCTTCTGCTAACTTTGGGTTTTGTTTGTTCTTCTTTCTCTAGTTCCTTTAGGTGTAAGGTTAGATGGTTTACTTGAGATTTTTGTTGTTTCTTGAGATAGGCTTGTATAGCTATAAACTTTCCTCTTAGAACTGCTTTTGCTGCATCCCATAGGTTTTGGATCATCGTGTTTTCACTGTCATTTGTCTCTAGGTATTTTTTGATTTCCTCTTTGATTTCTTCAGTGATTTCTTGGTTATTTGGTAACGTATTGTTTAGCCTCCATGTGTTTGTGTTTTTTACATTTTTTTCCCTGTAATTCATTTCTAATCTCATAGTGTTGTGGTCAGAAAAGATGCTTGATATGATTTCAATTTTCTTAAAATTACTGAGGCTTGATTTGTGACCCAAGATGTGATCTATCCTGGAGAATGTTCCATGCGCACTTGAGAAGAAAGTGTAATCTGCTGTTTTTGCATGGAATGTCCTATAAATATCAATTAAATCTATCTGGTCTATTGTGTCATTTAAAACCTGTGTTTCCATATTTATTTTCATTTTGGATGATCTGTCCATTGGTGTAATTGAGGTGTTAAAGTCCCCCACTATTATTGTGTTACTGTCGATTTTCTCTTTTATAGCTGTTAGCAGTTGCCTTATGTATTGAGGTCTCCTATGTTGGGAGCATATATATTTATAATTGTTATATCTTCTTCTTGGATTGATCCCCTGATCATTATGTAGTGTCCTTCCTTGTCTCTTGTAACATTCTTTATTTTAAAGTCTATTTTATCTGAAATGAGTATTGCTACCACAGCTTTTGATTTCCATTTGCATGGAATATCTTTTTGTATCCCCTCACTTTCAGTCTGTATGTGTCCCTAGGTCTGAAGTGGGTCTCTTGTAGACAGCATATATATGGGTCTTGTTTTTGTATCCATTCAGCAAGCCTGTGTCTTTTGGTTGGAGCATTTAATCCATTCATGTTTAAGGTAATTATCGATATGTATGTTCCTATGACCATTTTCTTAATTGTTTTGGGTTTGTTTTTGTAGGTCCTTTTCTTCTCTTGTGTTTCCCACTTAGAGAAGTTCCTTTCGCATTTGTTGTAGAGCTGGTTTGGTGCTGCTGAATTCTCTTAGCTTTTGCTTGTGTGTAAAGCTTTTGATTTCTCCATCAAATCTGAATGAGATCCTTGCCAGGTAGAGTAATCTTGGTTGTAGGATCTTCCCTTTCATCACTTTAAATATATCATGCCACTCCCTTCTGGCTTGTAGAGTTTCTGTTGAGGAATCAGCTGTTAACCTTTTGGGAGTTCCCTTGTATGTTATTTCTTGTCTTTCCCTTGCTGCTTTCAATAATTTTTCTTTGTCTTTAATTTTTACCAATTTGATTACTATGTGTCTCGGCATGTTTCTCCTTGGGTTTATCCTGTATGGGACTCTTGTGCTTCCTGGAGTTGGGTGTCTATTTTCTTTCCCCTGTCAGGGAAGTTTTCGACTATAATCTCTTCAAATATTTTCTCTGGTCCCTTCTCTCTCTCTTCTCCTTCTGGGAACCCTATAACGTGAATGTTGTTGCGTTTAATGTTGTCCCAGAGGTCTCTCAGGCTGTCTTCATTTCTTTTCATTCTTTTTTCTTTATTCTGTTCCACAGCAGTGAATTCCACTATTCTGTCTTCCAGGTCACTTATCCGTTCTTCTGCCTCAGTTATTCTGCTATTGATTCCTTCTAGTGTAGTATTCATTTCAGTTATTGTATTGTTCCTCTCTGTTTGTTCTTTAATTCTTCTAGTTCTTTGTTAAACATTTCTTGCATCTTCTCGATCTTTGCCTCCATTCTTTTTCCAAGGTCCTGGATCATCTTCACTATCATTATTCTGAATTCTTTTTCTGGAAGGTTGCTTATCTCCACTTCATTTAGTTGTTTTTCTGAGGTTTTATCTTGTTCCTTCATCTGGTACATAGCCCTCTGCCTTTTCATCTTGTCTGTCTTTCTGTGAATGTGGTTTCTGTTCCTCAGGCTGCAGGATTGTAGTTCTTGCTGCTGCTGTCTGCCTTCTGATGGATGAGGCTATCTATGAGGCTTGTGCAAGTTTCCTGATGGGAGGGACTGGTGCTGGGTGGAGCTGACTGTTGCTCTGGTGGGCAGAGGTCAGTAAAACTTTAATCCGCTTGACTGCTGATGGGTGGGGCTGGGGGTTCCCTCCCTGTTGGTTGTTTGGCCAGAGGCAACCCAACACTGGAGACTACCTGGGCTCTTTGGTGGGGACTCTGGGAGGGCTCACGCCAAGGAGAACTTCCCAGACGTTATGCTGCCAGTGTCCTTGTCCCTATGGTGAGCCACAGCCACCCCCCCGGCCTGTGCAGGAAACCCTCCAACACTAGCACTTAGGTCTCATTCAGTCTCCCCTGGGGTCACTGCTCCTTCCCCTGGGTCCCAATGCACACACTATTTTGCGTGTGCCCTCCAAGAGTGGAGTCTTTGTTTCCCCCAGTCCTGTCGAAGTCCTGCAATCAAATCCCAATAGACTTCAAAGTCTGATTCTCTAGGAATTCCTCCTCCCATTGCTGGACCCCCAGGTTGGGAAGCCTGAAGTAGGGCTCAGAACCTTCACTCCAGTGGGTGGACTTCTGTAGTATAAGTGTTCTCCAGTTTGTGAGTCATCCACCCACCAGTTATGGGATTTGATTTTACTGTGATTGCGCCTCTCCTACCATCTCATCATGGCTTCTCCTTTGTCTTTGGATGTGAGGTATCTTTTTTGGTGAGTTCCATTGTCTTCCTTTCGATGATTGTCCAGCAGCTAGTTGTGATTCTGGTGTTCTCACAAGAGGGAGTGAGAGCACGTCCTTCTACTCTGCCATCTTGGTTTAGGGCCCCTCTAAAAAGTGCATTTCTTTGGTTATCAAAATGGGTAATTAGATTTTTTTGAAGGTTTATAGTTCACAGTGATAAGTGCAGTACCATTTTATCTGATCTTCAGTGTCTAATTGTGTGGGGGCAGTGAAGTTAGCTTGTGAGGAATAACTTGTAGTTTTCCTTGGGAAGAAATGCATCCCTAAATGGCTTAATTCATTATCTTTTTAATGATAGAGTGAATGACTTTGGCTTCTGTGTTCTAAAAAGTTTCTTTCAAGTGTGCCACACATGTAAATAGCTGCCTGAATTTATTGTTTATTCAGCTGAAAAAACAAAATATTATTGGCAACTGACCAAACTCAAAACTAATAAAACAAAATTATTTCTTTATTGATGGAAGATTTATCTAACTGGAATATATATCATACACCTTATACTTAAAAGGAAATTGTAAAAAATATTAGAAATCATGAGCACAGAGTGAGTATAAGAAGGCTTCTGTAGGATCAGAAGTCCTTTTCATACTATATACCTAGATGCTTTAAAAAGAATTACTTGATATTTGCTAATGTTTCTCAGTGTCTTATGTTGCTATATAAACTCAATGTTTCTGTCCCCCGGAACTTGTATGTTAAAATCTAGTCCCCAGTGTTTTAGTATTTGGAGGTGGGGCCTTTGAGAGGTGATTAGGAATAGAAGGCAGAGGGCCCTCATAAATGGGATTAATGCCCTTATAAAAAAGACCCCAAGGAACTCCCTTGCCCCTTTCACCATGTAAGGACACAGCAAATGACAGATGTCTTTGCACCAGGAGGTGGGCTCTCACCAGGTACCAAATCTGCCAGTGCCTAGATCTTGGACTTCCCAGCCTCCAGAATTGTGAGATATTTATATTTCTCAATTTCTATTGTTTGTAAGCCACCAGTTTACAGTATTTTGTTACAGCAGCCCCGACAGACTAAGACATATATAAAAATAAATAAACAAATGACAATGTAAAAAAACAGCGCTCCTGGTTTCAGAGTTCTGTTTCTTGCTCTAGTTGGCCCTACAATAAGTATGTGACAGTTTCCCCTAACATCATGCCTGACACCTGTTGGAGTGGAGGGCTTGATGACTATGAAATTTTGATTATCTCGGTTTCTGTATAGTAAAAATATATACCTTTTCTTATTTCAGAGCATTATAAGGCTGATACATGTGGTCTTCTTTCACACACTCACACACACACACACACACACACACACCAATAAATCACTAGAAAGAGACAGCAAATATTTCCTATAAGCCCTAAATAAGAGATTTTCCTGTATGAACATAGAGTATCCCAGTTGGAAGGATGCTTACAGATAATGTACTCTAATGCCTTCATTTTGTGTGTGAAAAAATACAGGCCCAAAGATGTGAAGAGGATTACCATCTACAGCCTCTAATGAATTAATGGTTCTCAATACTAATCATAGGCTGCTAATATCATGACAGGAGGGACAACAAGTCCAAACTAATTAAATCAGAATCTCTGCAGGTGGGATTCAGGCATCAATATGTTTTAAAACCCCTCAGGTAATTATTATAATGTGCAACCAAGTCTGAGAACCAGAGCAGGTTAGAAGAGATTTTTGTTGTTGTTCAGAATATTTTCTTTATTTTTCATTTACCTATTAATATTCTGGAACAGTACATATTTCCTTTATACTAGCTTGGGAAATCCTACATTGAGATAAATTTCTAAAAGTGAAATTACTCAGTATATAAGTAAGACTTCTGATATGTACAGTTGGCCTTCTATATCTGCAGGTTCTGCATCCAGGGATTCAACCAACCCTGGATGGAAATAAATATTCTTTTTAATTCCAGAAAGTTCCAAAAAGCAAAACTTGAATTGACTGTGCAGGGCAACTATTTACATAGCATTTACATTGTATTTTCAACTATTTACACAGCATTTACATGGTATTAGGTATTATAAGTAATCTAGAGATGATTTAAAATATATGGGGGGGAGGACTTCCCTGGTGGTGCAGTGGTTAAGAATCCACCTGCCAATGCAGGGGACACGGGTTCGAGCCCTGGTCCGGGAAGATCCCACATGCCATGGAGCAACTAAGCCCGTGTGCCACAACTGCTGAGCCTGCGCTCTACAGCCTGCGAGCCACAACTACTGAAGCCTGTGCACGCCTAGAGCCCATACTCTGCAACAAGAGAAACCACCGCAATGAGAAGCCCCCACTAGCCGCAACTAGAGAAAGTCTGCGTACAGCAACGAAGACCCAAGGCAGCCCAAAATGAACGAATGAATGAATGAATAATAAAATAAAATAAAAATAAAATAAAATAAAACTGTTTCCCTCCCCATCCGCTTTAAAAAATAAAAATAAAAATAAAAAAAATATATGGGGGGTGCATAGGTTATATGAAATGACATAGTATTTGCCATTTTATATAAGGGACGAGTATCCTCAAATTTTGGTATCCATGTGGGGTCCTAGAACCAACAACAGTATTGTTCAGTTATATTTTAGGAATTTTGAAGAGATTTACACTCCCATTTGCCCTTTGTATGTTCACTGAACATAATTCATTAATTTATTCAACAAATCTTTATTGAACAACTACTATGTGCCAGCAGTGGGACTGCATCAGTTAAAAAATAATGCAAACAAAAATCCCTGACTTTGGGCCTCCCTGGTGGCGCAGTGGTTGAGAGTCCGCCTGCCGATGCAGGGGATACGGGTTCGTGCCCTGGTCTGGGAGGATCCCATGTGCCGCGGAGCGGCTGGGCCCGTGAGCCATGGCCGCTGAGCCTGTGCGTCCGGAGCCTGTGCTCCGCAGCGGGAGAGGCCACAACAGTGAGAGGCCCGCGTACAGCAAAAAAAAAAAAAAAATCCCTGACTTTGTAGACCTTACATTCTAATGTCAGTAAACAGGCAAGAGACATAATAAATCAGTAAAATTATATAGGGCGTTAGAAGGCGGTGAGTACTAAGGTGAAAAATGAAGCAAAGAAGGGCATAGGGATTTAGCAGGAATGGCTAAAAAGTGGGTGAAGAAGATGATATTTGACTGAAGCTACAAAGGAGGGAAGGGAGCCACTGAAAATGCTCAAGCTCTCTGGCTTTTTCCAGGAACAGTAAGCAGGCTGCTGGGACTGAAGTGGAGTGAGCTAGGAGAGAATGTAGAAGATGAGGATGAGGAGGGGGCATATTATACATGAGGGCTTTGGAATGTGTTCAGCAAAGACCTGATGTGCTAATCGGACTTAACAGTATCACTCTGACTGCTGGGTGGAGAACAAAAGGAGCAAGTGTGGAAGTAGGAAAATCAGTTAGGTTATGTATTAATCCCAGAGATGTGCACTGGCTTGCACCAGGGTGGCAGCAGTGACAATGGTAAAATGTGATCAGCATGTGGATATATTTTGAAGACAGAGCCAACAGTTTCAGTCTGGTTGGAAGTGGAGTATGATAAAATGAGATGAATTAAATATGACTTTCAAATTGACGGTCTGAGCAACTGGAAAGACAGAGTTGTCATTCACTGAAATGGAGAAGACTACAGGTGGAACAGTTTGGGGGGTTGTAGGAAGATCAGGAGGGCCATTTTAGACATGAAGAACAGGGAGGCAGGAAGAACAGAGTCAGAGTGGTGTTCTGGATGCCAAGTGAATCACATGTTTCTGGGAAGGGGTGATTGTTGTGTCAAGTGCTGCCGATAGATCACATGAGATAAAACAGAGTTGATCACTGGCTTTAGGAAAAACGAAGGTCATTAGTGATGTCGACAAGAGCAGTTGCAGTGGAGTTCATGGGGGTGAAAATCTCAGTGGGTCGAGTTCAAGAGAGAACAGAAGTTGAGGAATTGGAAATGTTAAAGCAAGTGTATATAGCTCCTGGACTTCCCTGGTGGCGCAGCGGTTAAGAATCTGCCTGCCAATGCAGGGAACACGGGTTCAAGCCCTGGTCCGGGAAGATCCCACATGCCGCGGAGCAACTAAGCCCATGCACCACAACTACTGAGCCCGCGCACCACAGCTTCTGAAGCCCTCATGCCTAGAGCCCATGCTCCGCAACAAGAGAAGCCACCGCAATGAGAAGCCCATGCACCACAACGAAGAGTAGCCTGTACACCACAACGAAGAGTAGCCCTTGCTTGCTGCAACTAGAGAAAGCCTGCATGCAGCAACGAAGACCCAACGCAGCCAAAAAAAAAAAAAAAAGTATATAGCTCCTTCTAGAAGGTATGTTGCAAAGCAGAGAGAAATGATGCAAAAACTTGAGGGAAAAGTGGGACAGAAGAGATTTTTTTTTTAAGATGTGAAAAATAATATCATGACTGAGGCTGAAGGGAGTGTTTCAGTAGAGAGAGGGAGAAATGGGAATTTCTGGAGACAGATTCGTGTCCTTGAGTAGTTGAGAGAGGTGGGAGCAAGTGCTCTTGTGAAGGGGTTAATGGGAGCATGGTAGAGTCTTCTGTGACAGGAGGGGAAATACTAGTGGGTATGCTGGTGTGGTGTGTGTAAATTCTCTTCTGATTGCCACTGTAAGCAAGATCACCAATTTAGAGTGAAGATGGGGAGGAGATGATGAAAAGTGAGAAGACAGTGCTAAATAGTTGTCAGGGAACATGGGAGAGTGAGTGAGCTAGGGGAATGTATTGATATTACAGTTTTAGAACAAGACTACGGACTTCCCTGGTGGTGCAGTGGTTAAGTATCCGCCTGCCAACGCAGGGGACACGGGTTCTAGCCCTGGTCCAGCAAGATCCCACATGCCGCCTGTGCACCAAAACTACTGAGCCCACATTCCACAACTACTGAAGCCCGCGCGCCTAGAGCCTGTTTTCTGCAACAAGAGAAGCCACTGCAATGAGAAGCCCGTGCTCCGCAATGAAGAGTAGCCCCTGCTCATCACAACTAGAGAAAGCCCGTGCGCAGCAATGAAGACCCAATGCAGCCATAAATAAATAAATAAATAAATGTACTAAAAAAGAACAGGACTAAAGTCTTCCTTGAAAGCAGTTAGCAGTATATTTACAGTTAGACCAGAACACATAGTTTTGTATTTTTCTTCAGGCACACTCATCTGTGAAGGTTTAGGCACAGACTAGACTAAGAATTGGATTTAACCAATATTAGAGTTTTGACAAGTGACAGTAACCCTGGTTTCTGCAACATATGTTGTACAAATATTTCCCAGTTTGGGATTTGCCTTTTCCTTTTATCTATATATATTTTTTGAACTATGGAAATTTTATAAATTTTATATTTTTTAATGGTAAAATCTATTATCTTTTCCTATGGTTTCTTTCATTGCTTTTTGGCTTGAGGGAGTCCTTCCTCATAAAGGGATGATATGAACTTCTATAGCTTCTCTAATTTTTTATGGTTGAATGTTTAACTCTTTAATCTATCCATATGTATTCTGTGATGCAAAGTTTTAATAAAATAGTCATCAAAAAGTTCCTTTTTCCCTACATTAATTATTAAAGAAACAATTCCTTAGCCTTAGGTTTGTAACTTCTTTAAAAGATATTATCTTTTTATATTTTATAAGTTCTAGTTCCACATTATCACTTCTGGGTCACTGATTTATCTGTCTATTCTCAGTACTTAACATGCTTTAACTATTGTATATTTATAATTCTTCAGCATCTGATAAAGCAAGTACCAATCTCCAGTCCCCTTTTTATAAACATTCTCTAACCATTTTTGCTTACTTATTTTTCTAGAAAATTTTGTCATGATTCAAAAATAGGCCCCTCTCAGGGTTTGTATGGAGTCGAAAGAAGCCTAAACATTAGTTTGGGAAATACAAATTTCTTTGTAATATCCAAGTTCCCATTCGGGACCCACACTGTGATCTTCTATACTGGTCTTTTAAATTTTGCTGGGTTAAATACTTATTCATGTTTTTATACATCTTAAATCCCCCTGAGATATAGTTTTGCTTTGATTTTGATTTTACTAGAGTGAGTCCTCAAGTAAATTCCCCAGAAAGAAAAGCAGAAGGTAACTTTCTGGTACTTTATGTATCCAAAAATGTCTAATTTTTTTTCTCATATACATATCATATCTTGGGCATGTATAGAATCTTGATATTGTAATCCTTTTCTATTAATATTTATCCCTAAGTCCAATGGATAGAATGTTCCTTGAAACACTACTATTAGAAGGAAAAAAATGGAAAACAACCTAAATGTCAAAAAGGAAGAGATTTATTAAATGGTAGTGTATCCTTTGTAGGCAAGTCTATAAACTATTTTTAAGTTAGGTAAATATATATGCATGATAAGGAAATAAGTCCATGTGGAAAAAAGGCCACTGCATAACATGTATACTATGATTAGGTTTTTGAATAATAAAACCCTACATGGGTATATATTCATATATCTATTTTCATATCTATACATCTGGAAGAACATGAAGCAAAAATTAACAAATCACTATGGGGATTAAGATTAATGTGTGTGGAAGGAAGAACTTTCACTTTTTATTTTATATACTCTAAATTATTTGAAGTTTTAGAATGATGTCTTATTACTAATTAACAGGGTAGAGTTTTATGCAGCCAATGTACACATTTACTTGACCTTTTCCACGCCTTTATTTCACTCTATGCTGTTGACCACACTCCCTCCTGTACAAACACTGGTTTAGGTGACTCTTCTGAGTCTTTCCATGACACACTATACTTATTCCAATTTAGAACTTTGTATTTTAATTTATAATTGCCTATTTATTTGTCTATTTTTTCCAAGTAGACTGGAAAGTCAGATACTTTCCCTATTTCATCATTTTATATCTTATAGAGTGCCAGTTCAATGACTATTTGTTGAAAGTGTCTATGATTTGAAAGGGAATGCGTATTATCTGGTTCTCTGGAAAGTAAAAGAAACAGTGCTCAGAAGGTAAAAAGGGAAGTGATAGAGGCAGGATGGAAAGTCCTGAAGATTGGCTGTGTCCGTTGGCTGAGCAGCTGAACTACCGAGGGAAAGGTTCCCTTAACTGCAGTCTAAGTAGATCAAAGGAACAAGGTGGAGATGTGTGTGAGAAACTAAGCAAAAGTGGTGAGAAGGTAACTGGCCTTCTCCTTTGGGGGAATTCCACACTTCAGTAGGAAACTATTATGTAAATGTCTGTCTCTGGTGATCTAGTAGTTTCTGTGTCCCATGTGGATGGGATATATAGGAGTAGCATGGGACTTCTGAAGGGGAAGTTGGAAGGCAAATATCACTATAAAAAGCAAGAGAAAGCAGGATTTGCTTATTAGGGTAAAGACTAAGCTATCCCCACAAAGAGACATCAAAAAGTATACATCTATATGCAGAGGCTTAAATAACATGTTTTCTCATGTTACAGTAAGGTGAACAGTCCAGCTTGGCAGGGAGTCTCTACTCCACAGAGTCATTCAAGGACCCATATTCCTTTCATTTATTGCTTCATGGTCAAAGTTAGGTTGTGGGGATATTCAGTGTTCCAGCCTTAGGAAAGGGAAAAGAGAGGAACTTCAAGGCAAGTCACTTATCTTTTAAGGTAGAGATGATCCAGAAATTACATATAACTTCAATTTACCCATTACTTCTACTTACATCCCATCAGCCAAAACTTAGACACATAATCACATCTAACTGTGAAAAGAAGATGAAGCTATAGTCCTTAGCTGAGTAGCCATGCACCTAGTGTAACTTCTATTTCTATGGAAGAAGGGAAGTATGGATTTTGGAGAAAAACTAGTTTCTGCCATATAAAGAAATTATTTTCATAACCTGAGTAATAAAAGTTGTCTTGAAACTCTAGTTGCCCCCCAATGCTGGTCTACTACTACTAATGCACGTGCAGTGCAAAGACCAAGGACAATGGAAGAAACTTAAAGCTAAATGTATTCAACGTAAGAGATTGTCCTTTATTATGACATAATGTTAAAATATCTTTAATGATATGCATAGCATTTTTTTTCTTTTTTTGGTCTTTTTTTGTTTTTATTTTCTATGCATAGCATTTTAAATGTCCTTTAAAATAAAAAAAGAAGTAAGATAGAGCATTGGCAAAACTACTCTCAGTATACCCATTCCCCAACTTCTGTGTGTGTGTTTGTTGAAATTTTACTGATTCTTGAAATCCTTACCTGAGACTAATGCACCATATTGCTGAGACCAAGCACAGAGGGTCAGCAGAAAGGCCAGTAGTTAGGAGTAGAGTCCCTACTCCTCCTTCAACTTTGAAGGTGGCATCTCACCCTCAGAATAGGTTTCTTAAACTCTCCCCACTGGACCCGCCATCCTCTCCCTCTCCATCACCAGTAAGGTCCCCCTCCTCTGGACTCCCATAGTATCCTTTACATGGTTCTACTGCAGCATTTATCACATTGCATTGTATCAAAAGTTACTGTCTCTCTCCTCCAACTTGAACATGATCACCTCAAGAATAAGGACCATCTGCTCATTGAAGGTACTAGTTCTTTTTCAAGATGAAAACATCTGTATTAATTTGCTAGGCTACCCTAACAAAATACTACAGACTGGGTGGTTTAAACAGCAGAAATTTATTTTCTCACAGTTACAGAGTCTATAAACCCAAGATCAAAATGTCAGCAGGATTTGTTTCTTCTGAGGCCTTTCTCCTTGGCTTCCAGATGGCTACCTTCTCACTGTGTCCTCACATGGTCTTTCCTCTCTGCACATGGATCCCTGGTCTCTGTACATCCAAATTTCCTCTTCTTATAAGGACACTGGTCAGATTGGGTTAATATCATGCTTTGTACCAGTCAGATTGGATTAGGACCCTCACAACCACATTTTAACTTGTCTCTTTAAAAGCCCTATCTTCAAAAACAGTCACATTCTGAGTTACTGGGGATTAGGGCTTTAGCATACCAATTTGGGGGGGCAAAATCCAGCCCATAACACCTTTATGATCTTTGTTGATTATAAAAGTAATATAATATTTTTTTAAATCAAATCATACAGAAATGTGTAAGTAGAAAGTCAAAGTCTCCTATCACTTCACTTCTCATGACAATATCTCCCAACGGGTAATCAGTGTTTCGTGAATGAATAAGTGAGTGAGCATGGGGTGGGCTTCATATTACACCTGAGAAAAATGAGCCACTAAGAGGCATCCCTCTACTCTAGGTCATAAAACTAGTTAATGAAAAGAGAATCATACCCAGTTCTACCAATTTCTCATCTAACATTCATATTTCTCTTTAAAAGTTACCAAACTTGGGAATTCTCTGGTGGTCCAGTGGTTAGGACTCGGCACTTTCACTGCCGGGGCCGGGGTTTGATCCCTGGTCGGGGAACTAAGATCCCGCAAGCCGTGAAGCGCGGCCAAAAAAATTAAAAAGTTACCAAACTTAATTAAGTTCTTTTCACTTATATTTGCCTTTGTCGTAGGCTCTTTATGCAGCAAGAAACAGATATTCACTTAGGTTTTCATGTACTTATTGCTGCATCACAAACCTCGTCAAAATTTAGTGAATTAAAACAACAGTTATTTCGTTTTCACAATTCTGTAGGCTGGCCATCTGAGTGTGACTTCTGATTGCCTTGCCTGCAGTCACTCGTGTGGCCTCATTCACATGTCTGCCAGCTGGTGCTGGCTCTGCACTGGGGTGCTTCTGTTGCCCTCCACAAGGTTTCACATCCTCTGGTAAGCTACACTGGGCTTCAGAGCTTGGTGATCTCAGGATTCCAGGTGGCGAAAGTGGAAGCTGCAAAGTCTTTTGCAGATTAGACTCTGGAACGGGCATTATGTTACTTCTATCACATTCTGTTGGTCCAAGTCAGTCACAAGGCCAACCCAGACTCAGGGGGGTGGAGAGATAGGCTCTGCCTCTTCATGGAAGGAATAAGCAACATCACATTGCAAAAAAGGATGTGGACACAGGAAGGTGTGATTCACTGGGGGGCATTACCATAATGCTTTTCCACAGCTGACATTTCCTACAGGATGACATTCTGCGTGTTGGCCTTCCTATCATGCCCACAACTTCCTTTTAAAAAAGTGAATAATTCATATGGTATCATGCTTTGTACTTTGCAACTCTCCACCTGGCTTCAAGAAGTCAGACTGGAGATTAGTGCTTGTATTAGTTAAGATTAGAGCCAACTTCAAGTGAGAGAAAACCCCACATGGCTGGACTTAAAGCAGAAGTTTATTTCTGATGCTTGTCAAAGTCAAGAGATAGGTTCTTCAGAATTGGTATTGGCCTCCACATTCTCTGGCCTCTTCTTTCTTGTTTTACTCCATTGACTGTACCTTCCATCACCAAGGTTGCCTCATGATCCAAGATGGCTGCCAAAACTCCAAATACTACAGTCTATTTCACCCAGCAGGAAGGAAAAAAGGGAGGGAAAATAGAATCCACTCTTCTAATGGTACTTCCTAGATGTTGTACACCTGACTTCCACTCATATCCCATTGGCCTGCACTTAGTTACAAAGCTATACCTATCAGCACAGGGGACTGGGAACTGTACTCTTTATTTCTGATAGCTCTGTGCCCAGCCAAAAATTAGGGGTTCTATTACTACAGAAGAAGGAAACAGTAGATATTGATGGATAATCAGCAATCTCTGCCACAGTGCTCAGCCTAAAGCCAGACATCAGTATGCTGCCCATGGGCATATAATGTGGCCTGGTATGAGAAATATGCCCAACAGATATGCATTATTAATTCATTCCTTCTGCCAACATATTTATTTATTGAGTCTTTTCTATGTGCCAAGCACCTTTCTAGCTACTAAAAATAGAGCAGAGAACAAAACAGACAAAGTCACTGCCTTCCTTTAGTTATACTCTAGTTTGGAAAGATAGGCAATAAACAAACAATATAAAGTAAAAAATTGATAACTGATATGAACAATTCATCTAGATGAAGGGGTAGACAGTTAAGAAATGTGAGTGGGAGAGGATAGCTATTTTAGGTAGGTAGGACATGAATGAAGACAGCCATGCAGATATCTGGAAGAAAAGGCACAGGCAGAGGGAACAGTAAATACAAAGGCCTTGAAGCAGGAGCATGCTTGGAATGTTTGAGGAACAGCAAGGCATAACTAGAACAAGGAGTGGAGGAGTGGTAGGAGATGAGGATGAAGAGATAGCCAGAGACCAGACCATAATAAGGACCAAGTA
Organism: Mesoplodon mirus; assembly: GCF_964341445.2. NCBI lineage: Eukaryota > Metazoa > Chordata > Mammalia > Artiodactyla > Ziphiidae > Mesoplodon > Mesoplodon mirus. Next base: position 43,591,407 of record NC_138984.1, read on the forward strand.
GTGGATTGTCAGTAAGATACTTTTTCTTCAGGAGTCTAAAAGCAAAGGTGTGTCAAGGTTCCTCAAGACCACCCCAGGTTCAGCGATTTGCTAGGAGGACTCACAGGACTCAGCTTATAGTCATGCTTAAGGCTATGACATCAACAGGATACAGAGCAAAATCAGCAAAGGGAAAAGGTGTATAGGGCAAAGTCTGGAGGAAGCAAGCTTCCAAGAGTCCTCTTCCAGTAGACTCACACAGGAGGTGCTTAATCCCTCCAGCCACAGATTGTGACAACAGGTATGAAATGCTCTCTACCAGGGAGCTCATTACAGACTCAGTGCCCAAGATTTTTATTGAGGATTGGTCACATAGGTACCCTCTTCCTAGCACATATCAAATTCCCGACTGTCAGAAGGAAAGCAGGTTTTTAGCATAAACCATATTGTTTGTACAAACAGTTTAGGTACAGTGAGCCATGCTTATCATTTAGCAAATGGTCAGAACCCTACTGAAACCTAAACTCTCAGATGGCAGTCAAGGGCCAAACTTGCAAGCAGATCTTTCTATCTTAGAAAGATAGCAGTCTTGGACCCGTTGTTAACTCTTTTCTACATAAAAGCACACAGAGAGATATGCATGAAGCAAAGCAGAATGTGAGCCAGGAAACTAAACAGAGACTAAGCAGACTCCATGGGTTAGTGGAAGCAGTTAATAAATAGAATCCATGAGATAAATAAACTGAGAAGTAGCCAGAGGGCAGAAGCAACAGCAGGAGGAAGAAGCAGAGAACAAAGAAGCCGAATCAAATCAATAAAAGGACATCTTGTGCAGGAAGAACAAACATCCTTCTATGGGACGACCACCCCGGTATTCCTTTTGGGATGTGAGAATTCCTAGATGATCCCAGAGACCAATAATCAGTGCTCTCCATGAGGCCTGATTGCTCCATTAAAATGACTTCCCATACTTGCCTCCTAATTTCCTCTTGGATCGTCGTATAGAAAATTCCCATCACCCAAGATCGGAGGCATGACTGTGCTCCTTGTAACCTGAAACCTCCTCACTAATATACCTGGGATTTCAGCCATTCAAAGCATAGACTTTAGAGAGGAAATTAGTACGGTGACCAAGGGATCACTGGCCAACTGGCTGAAGGACCCAGAGTTGTAATATAGCACGGACCACCCCACCCCTCCCCCCCACCACATGGAGCCACGTTCCAGTCATATCAAACCACTCACAACTGTACTCAGAGGCTAAGTGGACTTTTATGCTTTTGAAATTTTCATCATGTACTTCACTCTGTCTAGAACTTTGGTTTTCTCATCCTCAAAAAAATACCTCGGCTGGATGCTGTTTGCATTCTCTATGAAGTGTCTCTGACCGTTTCTCTCCCCGCACTCTTGTCTACCGTCTTTTAAATGAATTCTTCCCTCTGCACGGCTCTCTTAGCTATTGGTCTATGTTTCTGTAGTAACACTTATAAAACATATTGTAATCAACTCCTTATGCGTCTGTCTCTGAAATGAATTATGTTCCTAGTACCTAGCATAGTACTTCACAAATGGTAATTTTTAAATAAATGCTTAGTTGGTGAATGAATGAATGAATGAACCAAGAAACAAATGCATTGAGTCCACGTATTGAAGAGTTCTGATTCCAGAAGTCAAGGACAAAGCTCCTTGACCAAGACACCCTATTCTCAATTCTCATGCTTGAAACAATAATATCTCTTATCTATTGGGATGCTTGTTATTTTCCAAAATTATATTGCTTTTGCACTACATTATTTCTTTGATGATATTGTGGCTTTACAGATGTTAAATAGCCATGTTAGCATTGATTCTAATCATTTCCCTAGTGAGGAAGCAAAATTTTTTAACTTTTATTTTTTAATTATGGGAGGACTTAAATATTCCCCAACTAAAAAAGCATGTGATATATATACTCAATGTTGTGGTTTCTGAGTATGTTTATACAAGTAAATAAACACACAGAATCGCTCTCCTGCTATGAAAGTACTTCCTATTACTACTGCCTCATATATGCATATATATTTTTCAAATTAAACTTATCAGAGGGGAATAATTTCAAGAAGTATTGTTTTTACAATCCACTGCTTATGGCACTGAAAGTGAATTCCTTAAGAAATTTAATAATAAAACCAGTTCTAAAAAGCCTAGTCATGGTCATAGCAAACAACAAATAAAATCTAAATTGTTAGTCTTTTCACAAGATCTCTTTTGAGTAGTGGCCCTTTAAAATCTAGTAGTATATTTTATAGCTTTCCTTTACTTCCCTAGGGAGTTATCAGAATTATCAGAATTAAGGCCTTTGCTTGAATGCTTTGATGACATGTCGTGATTGGCTGTTAACATGCAAGAGGTTGCAAGAGCCAAACAAAATGGATTCCTAGAAACTAAGGGCAGATTTTTAAAAAATAGCATCGTCTGAAACTAAAGGTAATTAGAATTGATTTTTAATTTCCACCATTAGCCATCTAAGAGAGGGCTTGCAAAGATATGTGAATGAGATGTGGTATTGTCCGGTTCGCATGTGTTTTTGTGGGGGTGGAAGGGAAACTAATATTTTTTTATTATTTTGTGTCAGGTGGTTAACATACACTTTCATTTAATCATTACAATACCCCCTCTAAAATAGGACTCTGATCCACAGTCCATAGTTGGGAAAGTAAAGGCACTAGAGAGAAGCTCCAGGCCACACAGTGCAGAGCAGAACTGAAATTCCAACCTAGTTTCTCTGACTCCAGAGTTTGTGTCTCTACCACCCAATATAGGAGGCCAGGTTATCACATCACAACATATAAATAACTCTAATTAAATGTAACCTATCCTGGATATCATCCCCCAAATGGAATTTTCTGCTTGGAGATTGAATTTTTTAAAAAAAAGAAAAAAAGAATAGAACAGGGGTCAGCAAGCTATGACCCCAAACTCGTTTTGGTAAATGAAAAGGTGCTGGAATGGTGCCACACCCATTGCCAATGGCTGCTTCCAAGCAAGGGCAGTGTTGAGCAGTTGTTACAGAGACCACATGGTCTGCAGAGCCCAAAATATTTACTATCGGACTTTTTTCAGAAAAACTGTGCCAACTTCTGGAATAGAACCTTTGTCAATCAATATGCAGTGCTGTCCCAGGGAGAGAGTTTCAGTGTTGGGCAGACACTTGGAGAGCTGTACTGCTGGGCAGGTGCTGGAGGATCTGCTGATTCAGCCCCATCCTGGAGGAAGTATTTTATAAAATGAGTCAATTCCACTTGCCTTGATGGACAATAGTCCATCAAGGAATTCCATTACAGAGACCATTCTTTGGGTACCATGATCACTGAAAACATGTATGAAGAAAAACATTAAATAATATAGTTGCTATAAAAATATAACCTAACAATAAATTAGTAGACTAGAAATAGAAAACTAATACATACAGAAAAACTTTTCAAGTTTGGTTTAGGCTGCCCATCCCTGAACCAATTAAACATTGGTAAAGGAGATGGGGTTATGGTGATGGGTTTAAACTAATCTTGGCCACCACTGGCCACCCACTATGACAGCTAATCTTAAAGGTGGAGTCAAGTGTATGTTGACAGACCAATCACCATATTCACTACAAACATAATTTTGTGATGAAGGGTCTTTTAAGACATAGCATAAAAATATACAATCCTAATTAAACAGTACAGTTGTCATTATTATTCTCCCATTTGACACACAGATTTAACTGATCATAAATGACCAAAATTTTTCATCATACAATGTCATTGCTTGACATTTCTAAAGGGTATTTCTAGAAACTTTTGAAATTTGCAAAATTGAGAAAAACAGAAAAATTTCATATATTAATAGTTTTTTGGCTTTCTTCCTGTTCCATTGATAGACATGTCATTTCCTATGCACAGAATCACACCCTACAAATTACTGCCTTTTCTTTAATTCCTTTTTAAATAAAATATTAATCTAGTTTATTTTTGAGAAAATAACATGTTCACATGATTAAAAATTTTCAAGGTAAATTGTCTCTAGTGAGACCTCTTTCCTGTCTGTTCCCCAGTCACGCAGTTTCCCATTCCCCTCTACCACCAACGTTTCCATTTTCTTCGGCATCATTCCAGAGATAACGTGTGCCTTTATAAGTAAATATGTATATATATTGTTTCCCTCCACCTCTTTTTTACAATATTCTGCCCATTGCTTTTTTCCTTTATAATATATCTTGGTGATATTTTTATGTGATACATATCTTGCTCATTCTTTTATAGGTCTTCATAATATTCCATTGATGGATGTACTGTAATTTATTTGATTAATCCCCTATTGATGGATATTTGAGTTATTTCCAGTCTTTTGATATTACAAACAATGCTGCAGTGTGTAAGCCGAGACATATGTCATTTCTCACATGTGGGAAGATATCTATTGAATAAATTTCTGCCTTTTCATCTTTCACCAAAATTTCATTTTCACTTGATGAACAATATTTGCACCGGGAGTGCTCACTAAAACACTTTAATCTCTTGTTTGTTTGATATAAAAGACTCATTCATGTCATAGACTGAAACTACTTCCAAATTATATATTCCACATACTAACTTACACCAAAACTCTGTTGCCTGGCTAAGAACAATCATTTTCTTAGAGCTTCACTTGTATTGCCAGAACTAGCAACTGGGAGACACACACACACAAAATAATAACACCACTGACTGCCTATGAAACAAGTTGAGAACAACACCAGGAAGTTGAGACACACATGCCAGGCAGTTTTCTGGCCGTGTTCATCAGCACAGCAACTGACTTACTGGCCTCAGAAACCTTCAGTTCAAGCTGACATCCCAGCAAAGTCTCTAGGTTTGTGGCCCTTCTGGGGAAGCTTGTAAGTGTCCAAAACTTTGAAAAGTTTTCCTGTCAGAGTTTGTAAAATTGTAGCCCCCTAGCTATTTCACAGGATCCCATTAGCAAGGGTCAAGAAAGCTAACGGCATTGTTTTCTAGTTACCAGCCCAGAGCAGAAGCCAACAGACTCTGAGCAAGGCCCAAACGGTTTATTTAATGTGGATTATATCACCCCCTTATCAATGAATGTTCAGTCAATGCCCTAGGTGATAGGAGCTAAGTGATAGGATCCATATGATAAAATTACAGTAAAAATACTAGCTAACATTTATTGAGCATTCACTATGTGCCAACCACTATGCTAAGAGCTTTACAAGCATTCTTGTTTTCAAGTTTAGTCCATTGCAGATTTAAGCAAGGGTGTACAAGAAGCACATTCCTTCCCCTTCTAGTCCCTCCCCAGAGTAAACCCTGATGCCAGACTCTCTCATTTGTCCTAAGAGCTACTAAAATGAAAATATCCCTGCAAGAGGGAACACTGTAAATGGAACCAGGTTTTATACATCATTTTGCCTGATTTTATCGTATTCTTTACAGGACAACATTTTAATGGGAGAGCTCTATGGATGCGTTGTTAGGTGGAGACAGACTGCCACTGACAGGGAGGCACTGATACACAGTAAAAGTTCAGTTTGCCTCGGAGTAGTCTCTGAAATATAATCACCACCATCGCCCCTTCCCAATTTTAACCCCCACTCCCTTATGAATGTGTGGGAAAAGCAAAGGCCAGGATAGATTTTTTGACTCTGCATTGTTATAATAATTAACTTTACTTAATGGTTCATTAAGTATTGACATGCTCAAGGATCAGTAACTTCTAATCAGTGCATTAGACCATCTTCAGAAGTTGCTTATGGGTACTTATGAAGGGTGTTTGGGACCATGCCTTTAGTCCCAATCAGCTCTAAGAACAGTTTCATTTCATAGCAATTTCTTTTTCAAAATAATTTTCTTAAGAGTTGATCGTGGGTCTTTAAGCACAGACTGAAGACTATCTCTCACAGAGACATAATTTATCAAGGCCTAAAACCACTCAGACTGAGGAAGACCTCTGACTAATTGTTGTGAGGGGTGGGCAAGTGGAGTGGAATGCCTAAAAAAGTGGGTCACACAGCTAATCACATGGTTAAGCCAAGAGTTAAACAAAAGGCAATCTCACTCTATCTCTTTGATCTGTATCCAGTCGCTGGCATTAACTTAGTTTTTGAATCTTTTGAGTTCCCACAGGGAACTGGGCTGGGCTGTATTATTTATGGCCTCTCCTGGCTCCAAGTGTAGCTTGCTGGGTGAATGTCTGGGGCAGAGGGAGAAAAAAATCCTGTGGGTGTTCCACTGCATACAAGCCCTAACTGAAAGCATAAAACTGGGCTGCAGTTACCATGCCCTCTCCATTATTTCCAGAGAATTACCCAGGAACATTACTGGAAATGAGCTGTCTTGTCCAGTCAGCTCCCATTCTCTCAGGAAGGTTAGAGCCCGGTGAATTTCACAACCCTTACAGCTTCTTCGGAAATGCATTATGAGTTTCCAAATCTCTTGCTCAGCCTTGATAAAATTCCCAAGTGATTGCAAATGTGAAAATAAAACCCAAAGCTACTTTGTACCTTGGTATATATGAATAAGGCAGGGAGTGAAAATTGCACATAAGTAACCTAGACTTCATAATCATATGGACTTTTGGGCACTTAGTGGAATCCACAGTCTCTATATGGCAGAAATAAATATTGTTAATGATACAGGCTAACTCTTGTCATGTACCTCAGCAATTCATGGAATGTTAGAGCTGGTAGGAACTTAAAGGTCATCTACTTCATACCTTCATGTCATGAATTTGAGACCAGAGAGATTAAGTCACTTATTGATAGGCACTCAGTTCATATGGTAGAGAGAACACAGCTTAGAATGAGAAAACTTGAACTTGAGTCTTCACCCTGCCCCTTTCTGGTGGTGGTTTTCAGGCAAGCCAGTGATCCTCAATTTTATATTGGCAAATTGGAGTTAATTTATGCCCCAGACAGGCTGTGAATATTGCTTTGGTGGGTAGGAACAAGGAGGTGCCACTAGGAACTTGGAAATAATTTAGCTCTTACAGAGTCAAACTAGTAACATTCACACATAATAGATGAGAAAGTCACATGAAATTGTAAACTTATGACAGAAGAGTTGTTTTTAAAATAAGTCCATTTTCCCCCTGATTTTATAGAGTACCATGTGTCCATTGTACTGAAAAAAAAAAGAATAAAGAAGAAAATGCAGATTATGAGTAAATGCATGGTGAATGCATTCCAGATATATGCTGGAAGAATTCCTCATATTCGTGAGGATGGGATCATGCCATACATGCTTTTGACTCTTAGCAAGATATTGGTATAATCTTTCAATGTATTTGAGAGCACTCAGAATTCCAAGCAAAATGAACTGGGTATAATATCTGGGAAGCCAATCTTATCTGAAATGTGATGGTAATATGATAATCCAAGGAAAAACTGAGTGAATAAAATAAGCATGATTGGCAAGAAGCAAAGCAAAAGGAAGCCCCCAAATGCCAGAATGTAGACCAGGCATGGGGCTAGGTTAAGTTTTACAAGCTTTACTTAATTTAATCCTCTCAACTACTCTACAGAATAGGTACCACTGCTATTTTCATTTTTCACATGAAGAAACTGACGGTCAAGGAAATTAAATAATTTACCCAACATCATGCTATTAATAAGTGTTAGGAACTGGAATGTACCCAAGCAGTACACTTCCAGGGCCTGATTTGTCTAATTTATATTTTATTTTTACTAAAGTTACACATACCCATAATTTTTTTTTAATATATATTTTTTTATTTGACTGTTCCGGGTCTTAGTGGCAGTACGTGGCATATCTTCGTTGCTGTGTGCGTGATCTTTAGTTGTGGTGTGTGGGATCTAGTTCCCTGACCAAGGATCAAACCCAGGCCCCCTGCATTGGGAACGCGGAGTCTTAACCACTGGACCACCAGGGAAGTCCCAACACATACACATAATTTAAAGAATCAGAGTTCTTCAAGTTTTGTTTGAAAACAACAGTCTCTAGTCCCTACCTCCCTATCCCATTTCTCACAATCTAGAGGTAATTATTTTCATTCCCTACCTAAACAGCTGATTCTTTTTTTTTTTAATTTATTTATTTTTGGCTGCTTTGGTTCTTCGTTACTGCACGCGGGCTTTCTCTAGTTGTGGCAAGCGGGGGCTACTCTTCATTGCAGTGAGTGGCTTCTCATTGCTGTGGAGCACGGGCTCTAGGCACGTGGGCTTCAGTAGTTGTGGCATGCGGGCTCAGTAGTTGTGGCTCGCAGGCTCTAGAGCGCAGGCTCAGTAGTTGTGGCACATGGACTTAGTTGCTCCACGGCATGTGGGATCTTCCGGAACCAGGGCTCGAACCCGTGTCCCCTTCATTGGCAGGTGGATTTTTAATCACTGCGCCACCAGGGAAGCCCTAAACAGCTGATTCTTAAGGTATTTACATCCATATTGCTAAACAACTTGTTTTAATTCTTTGTGGGTTTTACATTTTAGACATTCTCTATTGTCATTCCACTCTAGAAGATGAGGATTTAGCCCTTTGTCTCCCTCATTCCCCACTCCCATCATGAGCTCTCTTCCCCTCTGCCTGTTCTTTCTATGTAGTCTGCTGTGGACTGAATGATTGTGCCTCTCCAAAATTCATATGTTGAATCTTAATTCCCAAGGTGATGATATTTGGAAGTGGGGCCTTTAGGAAGTGATTAGGTCTTGAGGGTAGAGCCTTCAAGACTGGAAGTAGTGCCCTTATAAAAGAGACCCCAGGGCTACCCTGGTGGCGCAGTGGTTGGGAGTCCGCCTGCCGATGCAGGGGACACAGGTTCGTGCCCCGGTCCGGGAAGATCCCACATGCCGCGGAGCGGCTGGGCCCGTGAGCCATGGCTGCTGAGCCTGCGCGTCCAGAGCCTGTGCTCTGCAACGGGAGAGGCCACAGCAGTGAGAGGCCTGCGTACCACAAAAAAAAAAAAAAAAAAAAAGAGAGAGACCCCAAAGAGATCCCTTGCCCCTTCTGCCATGTGAGGTTATAGCAAGAAGGCGTCATCTATGCACCAGATAGTGGGCGCTCACCAGACACCAAACCTTCCAGTGCCTTCATCTTGGACTTTCCAGCCTCCAGAACAGTAAGAAATAAATTTCTGTTATCTACAAGCCACCCAGTCTGTGGTGTTTTGTTACAGCAGCCTGAACAGACTACGACAGTCATACTGTGATTTTCATTATATCTAATATTCAGTTGTCAAAATTCCTTGTCCCTCTTGTTCTGGATTTTTTGTTTATTCTTCAGTACAAATTTATTGTGTTCCTACTATGTGCCAGGCACTATTATAGGTGCTAGCTTATGTCAATGAAAGTTTATCATAAGATTCTCAGGTGGGCATCTATTTTTACCCATTGTTCTGGGCAGTTGGTGGGCCCTTCACTCTGGAAACTGAGATTGTAGGATATTTTCATTAATTTTTTGTTATAATTTACTATCCTCTGTTCTTTTAGTAATCCTATTATTAGATATTGGACCTCCTATACAGCTCCTCTAATTTTCATCTTTTCTCTCCTACTATCCATATGCTAGTCTTTTACTCTACTTCTTGGGAGATTGCCTTAACTTTATCTTTTAGCCCTTATATTGAATTTCTCATTTCTATGTCATGTTTTTAACATCTAAGCTCCTTTTGAGTTTACTGACTATTCCTTTTATAGCTAACCTGTTATTGTTTCATATCTCCTCTTATCTCTCTGAAGACAACATAGTTTGTTTTCTAAATTTCCTCTTGGCAGACCTTGTTTCCTTCAAGTTGCTTTCTTCTGTTTGTTTTGGTGTTTAGCTTGCATTAATAGGCATTCCTCACATATCTGATGATCACTGGCTGTCTAGTTTTATTTTAAGAATGGGGCACTGGGCTTCCCTGGTGGCGCAGTGGTTGGGAGTCCGCCTGCCGATGCAGGGGACATGGGTTCGTGCCCCTGTCTGGGAAGATCCCACATGCCGCGGAGCGGCTGGGCCCATGAGCCGTGGCCGCTGAGCCTGCGCGTCCGGAGCCTGTGCTCCGCAACGGGAGAGGCCACAACAGTGAGAGGTCCGTGTACTGCAAAAAAAAAAAAAAAAAAAAAAGAATGGGGCACTGACAAGAGGATGCGCTGCATGCAGAAGGGGATTCTCCATTGAGTTTACTACAGGATGATGTAACATAGGCCAACATACTGGACCCATGTCAGTATCTTTTCTCTAAGGCTGATTAGATTACCCAGAGAATTCTTCCAGCCTTTTGCCAAGAAAACATAAGCCTGGCTAACAGTGTTCTGGGAACCAAGTGGAGGAAAAAGATTGAGGAAGTCTCAACACACAATTTAAATATTTACATTTAATCCCTGGTATTCAATATAGTAGTCCTCTTCCTTTCCCCGATCTCAATCTAGAGTCCCTCTGTTAGTTCTTGGCATGGGAAAAAGCCTTCAGTTTCATACTGAATGAGGCAGAGACAGCCTCCTACCTGCAAGGAATAGGAGTAGGGAATTAAGGATCTACCAGCTTCTTAAAAAGACTTTCCACTAAATCCCCTGTGTTGTAATCCCCACCCTCATTCTCACTTCCTAAAGTATCTGTTGCTCCAGTTTTTTTAGGGCTCTGTATTGTAAATTGGGTTGGTTATCATCAAGTTTAAGATGCAGCTTTATTGACTATCCTAATTCAGTTAGTACTTGTCTCTCTGCTTCCTAGTTTCTAAAATTTTATTGCTGTTGTTTCCTATCCCTTTCCCTTTGTCCTTGTGCATTTTATTAAAATTATTCTATTGTTTTCTTAGCTGGGTGAAGGAAGGAAGGGATTTGAGTGCTTATGTTCAATCTGACATCTTTAACTGGACTGATCCAGAAGACCCTACGGCATTATCAATACATTACCGAAAAGTTTGCAAGGTTTGTTCTAACTATTCTAGAAAGACAGATACTAAATGTAGCAAACAGAAACACAGTCACTAAAGAACCATGATAACCATAGTTGGACGAAATGTCCATCAGGACTCTCCATCTTTTTTTTTGTTTGGATTCCATGCTTACTGGAAATCTTCTAATTATATAAAATTCAATATGTCTGAGGTAAAATTCATAATCTAACACCCAGACTACGTTCTCTTACAGTGTTCACCATCTTAGTAATGGTACCTCATTCTTTCAATTACTCATGTCAGAAACATAGGAGTCATTCTAACTCCTACTTCCTTCTCAGCCCCCACATCTACCCATCACCATGTCCTGCCTGTAAATATTTATAACATGAGTCCATTTCTTCCCATCTCTACTCTGAAGACCCCTGTTCAAGTTACCAATACGTCTTACACTTCTACCGTTGTCTCCTAAATGATCTCCCTGCAACCATGACAGCCCCCTTACCTGTCCATTTCCCACACTGTAGTCATAGTCACCTTTGCAAAATGCAGGTCAGATCTTGTTCTATACGATCTGCTTAAAGTCTTCAGTGATTTCCCACGACTCTTTAGATAAGGACAGCAAGGCCTGTAAGGTCCTGCAGGGACTGGCCTGTCTCCTCTGGCCTTATCTAGTGGTATCCCCACCCCCTCCTTGCTGTCAGCTCCCCAGCCACGCTGCCTTTCTTTCTGATCCTCTTTTTTCCTGATGCTCTCCCTGCTACCCACCCCTCACCAAAGGCCACTTCAGGCAAAACAGCTCCCTCCTACAGCTGCCCCTAACAGCCTAACTGCCCCATTCACTTGGTCCCAGGTTCTCACCTACTGAGTCATTAGGTCTTGGTTCTAGAGTTACTTCCTCAGGGAAACCTAATTAGGCCCTCATTTTTTATGACTGTTTTATTAATATCTGCCTCTCCATCCAGATTGTAAGCACTATAAGGGCAAAGAGAATGTCTATTACTTTTCATCACTCTTTTCTCGGGACATGGCTAATTGCTGATTTTTCTTTTAAGGGCTGATTTTAAAAGGAAAAACTAGTATGTATCATGGTTGACATCTTCCTCAAAGTGAGAAGAATTTCAGTATACTGAATATCATGCAATATTTCCTTTAAAGATTCAAGGTCACCATTATAAAAACACATAGTGTAATATAGTAAATTTCTTAGTTTTTTTAATATGTAGGGATATCAACCATGATGTTAAATAGCCTCAGACTGATTGTCCAGAAAAAAAGCGAAGCAATTTTGAAGTTTTCTAAAGGGAATTTGAATTTCTTAATGCTTAGAAGACTAAGAGATTGGTTCAATTATCACCTTCAAATATAGGAATCATTTAATAATTATTATTATCGTTATTGAACACTTAGCATATACTTTATTATCATTATTGAATACTTAGCATATACTAGTAGTAATCAAGAACTTTAAAAACATTATCTCATTTAATCCTCACAGCAACTCTCTGAGGTAGTAACTGGAAGTATTTTCATTTTACCAATGAAGAAACTCAGGCAAGTTAAGGAAGAGGTTAAGAACTAACTGTGGGTAAAGGTAGTCTGGCTCTAGAGCCTGTAGGTTTAATCCCTTTAATGAAAAAGGTGATGAGCAATTACTTTCAGGAGGCCAGAAATTTGACCAAGGAAAACATCTTAAATGAGGGAGAGCCTTCATTTGGACAGAAGGAAGAATCATTTAAAAGTATTAAACACTCGGGCTTCCCTGGTGGCGCAGTGGTTGAGAGTCCGCCTGCCGATGCAGGGGACACGGGTTCGTGCCCTGGTCTGGGAGGATCCCACATGCCACAGAGTGGCTGGGCCCGTGAGCCCTGGCCGCTGAGCCTGGGCATCCGGAGCCTGTGCTCCACAACGGGAGAGGCCACAACAGTGAGAGGCCCGCATACGGCAAAAAAAAAAAAAAAAAAAAAAAGTATTAAACATTGCAATAAACTATTTTTAATAAGTAAGTTGCATGTTTATTCTGTTTAGCTTTGAAAACTGGAGTGGGTAGGAATACAGCCCAGAGGGGTCAGTTAACTGTGTATTTAAGAACAGGGCAGCACAGGGAACTCTACTCAATGCTCTGTGGTGACCTAAATGGGAAGGAAATCCAGAAAAGAGGGGATATATGTATACATATAGCTGATTCACTTTGCTGTGCAGTAGAAACTAACACAACATGGTAAAGCAACTATACTCCAATAAAAAGTAAAAAAAAGAACAGGGCTTAGACCTGATTCTCTTTTGAGGTCCCCTCTTGTTCTCCAACTCTGGAAGGTTGTTTAGTGCCAAGTTATCTTTTGTCTTCAACCTTTTCCCTGGTTGAAAGTTTGCCTAATGTAGTCAACTCGTTTATGGTATTATCCCAGGATAGCTTATCCAGGGCAAATCTTGCCTTATTGAGTTTAGCAATCACTTTGCTTAATGACTTGCTGTGTTAACAACTTGGCATGCGCTTCATCCACAGTCAGCACCTACTCCGTTTAATTACTTGCTTTGTTGATGTTATACTGTCTTCAGGGAAATACTTTGAAATCCAAAACTTAACTGACTCCTGTAGTACCAATCACCCCGCCTCCTGCCCCAAGTGAGATCATAAATGATGCCAAAGAGGAAGAAAAAGGAAAAGAATTTAAAGAAATTGACATGATTGTCATGAGGAATTTGATGAACACAAAATGAAAAAAGAGGCAATCTGACAATAAATCAGAACAGCAAGAGTCTATAAGAATAGCGCTAGGAAGACTAAATCATTCTTTAAAATTATCTTGAGGCCTGCTAAAAATATTCTAAGGATACTTTGCAGAAATAGATTATATTTTTAAACACCAAGAGAGCCCAACTTTATGAGGCAAATGGTCTACGTGTTGGCAGCTGCTGTGTAAAAGGAAAGCATGCTGCATCTCTTCCCTTGACTCTCCATGGAGCTGCCCTGATCCAGGAAAGCCTTTATTCTCCAATCCTCATGCAAGAGAAATTCCATCCTGTTGCCCTCACCAGGTGCTATGCTGCAGGACTCAGACAAATGGCTCATTCTCCTTGCTTTGGGAGAATGCTTGTCTAAAGGCCTTAAAACCTTAAAACCTGTGTGCCCAACTTCACCAAATGCCATATGTCTGCCTGTCTTATCTTTAAAAACCTCCTTCAGTCCTCAACTGAATCATTAGAAAAAGATGGGAAGTAAACGGGTGAATTGTATATCTGTTTAGACTCTAGGCCAAGTTCTCTGCAGGATTGTCTTTGGCTTAGTTAACTAAAAAAAAAAAAAAAAAAAAAAAAAAAAAAAAAAAATCCCACAGTAAAGAGTCTAAACTGGTTTGTGGAATTTGAGATCAAAAGGTCAGGGGCAGCCTACCCATGGGCTTCTGTACTGTTTGAATGAAAGAGATCACTTGATGTATATATACATATAAAACCAGTTAGCAGTTTCGCCTGTCTTCACAGGACGGTGCCAGTGGCCCCAAATGACCAGTGACTCTCCTGTATGTGAAGATGATTGACATTATCATTCCCTAAATACACTAAAGCTCTAATTTTATAAGGTTTATCATATTTGGAATTCTTAGCTCAATGTCTATCTCATCCCCAAGTTCACTGCAGGCCTTGTCTGCCCAGCTTTGACTGGCATCCAGGGACCTGCACGAGGCAATACCCAGCTCCTCACTTTATACCCTAATGGCATCCCCAGACCATGATCTTTTATGAGGCCAGGGGAATTACAACTGTCTTCTCTGATGCATTTCCAGTATTAGCAGAATACTCGTCATAAGGTAAATGCTCAATAAATAGGTGGGTGGATGAACAAAAAATAAATTAATGGCCTGGGTGTGTTTTCTTACTTTCCTCAGGACCCTGGGAAGGTCACTTAATCCCTGTGTTCCCAAATCTGGCTGTACTTCAGGATCACCTTGGGAGCTTTTTAAAAAACAGGGATTGGTCCCCACCTCCAGGCACTCCAAACAACAGTTTACGGAACTCTCACAAGTGACTGTGATGTGCCGCTAAATTTGAGAAGAAAGGGTCTAACCTCACTTTCCTCATTTGGGAAACAGCTGGCCCTGCTGCCTCACGGGATGTCATTAAGGTCAAATATCTTAAACTGCAACGTACTCTAGCAAAGAGGGGGGCTGTGTGTGACCGCACGAGGTAGGACAAGACTGGAGGCTGACCAAATAGACGTGCCAGAGAAAATAAACACAGAATTTCAGAACCCAAGTGGCACATACATGACTTGTCAAATTCTAAGACTTCCATGGGATCTGAAAGTTTTCTGAACAAATCAACTCCTTACCTCTTTGCCTATAAATCTCCTACATCTGTCTCCCTTTGGCTAATCCTGGCAACAAAGCACCTATTTTATATTAGAAGTATGGGAAGTTTAGGGGCTTCCCTGGTGGCACAGTGCTTAAGATTCTGCCTGCCAATGCAGGGGACACGGATTCGAGCCCTGGCCCGGGAAGATCCCACATGCCGCGGAGCAACTAAGCCTGTGCGCCACAACTACTGAGCCTGTGCTCTAGATCCCATGAGCCACAACTACTGAGCCCACGTGCCACAACTACTGAAGCCCGCGCACCTAGAGCCCGTGCTCTGCAATAAGAGAAGCCACAGCAATGAGAAGCCCGCGCACCGCGTCGAAGAGTAGCCCCCGCTCACCGCAACTAGAGAAAGCCCGCATGCAGCAACGAAGACCCAAAGCAGCCAAAAATAAAACTAATTAATTAAAAAAAAGAGTATGGGAAGTTTATTGGAAAGAGTAGTCTGAGGAAAGACCATTCATTCATTCCCGGCTGTATTTATCTACTTACTCAACTGGTCATAATTGGTAATTTCAATCTCATGCAAGATGATACCTCAGGCTGCTAACCCCCCAACCTGACATCAAGACAATTGTTGAAATACCATAAACACTCCACCTAGATTCCCTGGATTCCTCTTTTGTATCTGCCTATCCTCCCAGCTTCTGCACAATTAACTTTAATGTAACTTCTGGCAGCCTTCTTCAGAGAACTACCTTTGGGCTACAGGAGCCCCTTAGGCAGGATGCACAGGGAGCCAGAAATGGGGTGGGATGGGGGGAGTTGATGTTCTGTCCCCTCCCCCCAGGGCAGCAGGTAGTCAACTTCTGACTAGTAGAGGAGTGTGAAAGCCCAGATCACTTGCCTTGAGACAGAATAAACTATGCAGTGTCATTTACACTCCAGAGCTCCCCTCCCCTATTCTACTACCTCCACTCCCTTACTGGCTTCTCATTTAAGAACTTCCTTGATAATCATTTGCATGTAACTCCATCTCAGCATCTTCCTCATAACTTCCTATCTTGCTCAGCTATAGGTATTTTAACTTAAAAATAACTTTCATTTGCATTTGTCTGATTACTCAGATGGAATGTGCATCTATGTGTCCATGAGAGTTCTGTCAGTTGATTTCTTTTGTGATGTCAAGTCCTTTGCCCACTTCATTAATTCAGATTTTTTTGAGGTGTAGTTTACATACAGGAAAGTAAACAAATCTTAGTGTACAGTCCAATGAATCTTTACATATGTACACACCCATGTAACCACCACCCAGATCAAGATATAGAACATTTGTGTGTGGTATCGTTGATTTATAACATTATATAAGTTTCACATGTACACCACAGTAATTCACAATTTTTAAAGGTTATACTCCATTTATAGTTATTATAAAATATTGGCTATATTCTCTGTGCTCTACAATATATCTTTGTAGCTTATTTATTTATTTATTTATTAGCTTATTTATTTTATATATAGTAGTTTGTACCTCTTAATCCCCTACCCCTATCTTGCCTCTCCCCTCATCCCTCTCCCCACCAGTAACCACTAGTTTGTTCTCTATATCTGTGAGTCTGTTTCTTTTTTGTTCACTAGTTTGTTGTATTTTTTAGATTCCATATATAAGTTATAACATACAGTATTTGTCTTTCTCTGTCTGATACATTTCACTAAACATGATACCCTCCAAGTCCATCCATGTTGTTGCGAATGGCAAAATTTCATTTTTTTATGTCTGAGTAGTATTCCATTATACACACACACACACACACACACACACACACACACACACACACCACATCTTCTTTATTCATTCATCTGTTGATATAAACTTAGGTTGCTTCCATATCTTGGCTGTTGTAAATAGTGCTGCTATGAACATGTGGGTGCATAAAGATATAGAACATTTTTAGCACCCAGAAGCTCCCCCATATCTCCTCCCAGTCAGCAGTCACCACTCCCAAATATTCTAATTGCTATCACTGTAGATAAGTTTAGCCTGTATTATACTTCTTATAAATGGAAACATCCTGTGTGTACTCTTGTGTCAGGCTTCTTTCATTCACCATTGTGTTTGGGAGATTCATCCATGTTGCAAATATCATTTATTCTTTTTCATTGCTGTGTTATTTTCTACTGTATGGATATACCACAATTTATTTACTCATCCTATTGTTGATAGAAATTTGGGTTGTTTGCAGTTTGGAGCTATTATTATGAATAAGGCGTCTATGAACATTCTTTACATGTCTTTTGGCAGATATAAGCACTCATTTCTGGGTATATACACAGGACTGGAATTGCTGCATCATAGGTTATATGACTGACTAGCTTTGGTTGGTGCTATAGCAAACTTATTAACTCTGTTCTATTTGGGTAAATTTCCCCCTACTTGATTGCTTACCTTTTAAACTATAGTTATCTTCTTTTTTCCCCAAGTTTTATTGCAGAATAATTTTCACAAATAAAATTCACCCCTTGTAAGTGTAAAGTTTAAGAGTTTTGGCTAGGATTACTGTGGGTTTTTTTGTTTTTTCACTTTTTAAAAAAATTTAATAGATCTTTATTGGAGTATAATTGCTTCACAATAAGTGTTAATTTCTGTTGCACAACAAAGCGAATCAGCCATATGCATACACATATCCCCATATCCCCTCCCTCTTGAGCCACCCTCCCATCCTCCCTATCCCACCCCTCTAGGTCATCACAAAGCACCGAGCCAATCTCCCTGTGCAATGCTGTTGCTTCCTACCAGCCAACTATTTTACATTCAGTAGTGTATATATGTCAATGCTACTCTCACTTCGCCCCAGCTTCGCCCTCCCACCCCGTGTCCTCAAGTCCATTCTCTATGTCTACCTCTTTATTCTTGCCTTGCAACTAGGTTCACCAGTACCTTTTTTTTTTTTTTTTTTAGATTCCATGTATATGTGTTGGCATACGTTAATTGTTTTTCTCTTTCTGACTTACTTCACTCTGTATGACAGATTCTAGGTCCATCCACCTCACTACAAATAACTCAATTTCGTTTCTTTTTATGCTGAGTAATATTCCATTGTATATATGTGCAACATCTTCTTTATCCATTCATCTGTTGATGGACACTTAGGTTGCTTCCATGTCCTGGCTATTGTAAATAGAGCTGTAATGAACATTGTGGTACATGACTCTTTTTGAATTACGGTTTTCTCAGGGTATATGCCCAGTAGTGAGATTGCTGGGTCATATGGTAGTTCTATTTTTAGTTGTTTAAGGAACCTCCATACTGTTCTCCATAATGGTGTATCAATTTACAGTCCCACCAACAGTGCAAGAGGTTCCCTTTTCTTCACACCCTCTCCAGCATTTATTGTTTGTAGATTTTTTGATGATGGCCATTCTGACTGGTGTGAGGTGATACCTCATTGTAGTTTTGATTTGCATTTCTCTAATAATCAGTGAGGTTGAGCATCTTTTCATGTGCCTCTTGGCCATCTGTATGTCTACCTTGGTGAAATGTCTATTTAGGTCTTCCACCCATTTTTCAACTGGATTGTTTGTTTTTTTGATACTGAGCTCCATGAGCTGTTTGTATATTTTGGAGATTAATCCTTTGTCTGTTGTTTCATTTACAAATATTGTCTCCCATTATGAGGGTTGTCTTTTTGTCTTATTTATGGTTTCCTGTGCTATGCAAAAGCTTTTTATGCAATCCTTATCAAACTACCAATGGCATTCTTCACAGAATTAGAACAAAAAAATTTACAGTTCGTATGGAAATACAGAAGACCCCAAATAGCCAAAGCAATCTTGAGAAAGAAAAATGGAGTTGGAGGAACCAGGTTCCCCGACTTTAAACCATACCGCAAAGCTACAGTAATCAAGATAGTATGGTACTGGCACAAAAACAGAAATATAGATCAATGGTACAGGATAGAATGCCCAGAGATAAACCCGTGCACATATGGTCACCTGACTTACAACAAAGGAGGCAAGGACATACAATGGAGAAAAGAGAGCCTCTTCAATAACTGGTGCTGGGAAAATTGGACAGCTACATGTAAAAGAATGATATTAGAATACTACCTAACATTCTCCAGGATAGATCATATCTTGGGTCACAAATCAAGCCTTGGTAAATTTAAGAAAATTGAAATTGTATCAAGTATCTTTTCTGACCACAATGCTATGAGACTAGATATCAATTACAGGAAAAGAGCTGTAAAAAATACAAACACATGGAGGCTAAACAATACACTACTTAACAACAAAGTGATCACTGAAGAAATCAAAGGGGAAATTAAAAAATACCTAGAAACAAATGACAATGGAGACAGGACGACCCAAAACCTATGGGATGCAGCAAAAGCAGTTCTAAGAGGGAAGTTTATAGCAATACAATCCCACCTTAAGAAACAGGAAACATCTCGAATAAACAACCTAACCTTGCACCTAAAGCAATTAGAGAAAGAAGAACAAAAACATCCCTAAGTTAGCAGAAGGAAAGAAATCATAAAAATCAGATCAGAAATAAATGAAAAAGAAATGAAGGAAATGATAGCAAAGATCAATAAAACTAACTGGTTCTTTGAGAAGATAAACAAAATTGATAAACCATTAGCCAGACTCATCAAGAAAAAAAGGGAGAAGACTCAAATCAATAGAATTAGAAATGAAAAAGGAGAAGTAACAACTGACACTGCAGAAATACAAAACATCATGAGAGATTACTACAAGCAACTCTATGCCAATAAAATGGACAACCTGGAAGAAATGGACAAATTCTTAGAAATGCACAACCTGCCAAGACTGAATCAGGAAGAAATAGAAAATATGAACAGACCAATCACAAGCACTGAAATTGAAACTGTGATTAAAAATCTTCCAACAAACAAAAGCCCAGGACCAGATGGCTTCACAGGTGAATTCTATGAGACATTTAGAGAAGAGCTAACACCTATCCTTCTCAAACTCTTCCAAAATATAGCAGAGGGAGGAGCACTCCCAAACTCATTCTACAAGGCCACCATCACCTTGATACCAAAACCAGGCAAGGATGTCACAAAGAAAGGAAACTACAGGCCAATATCACTGATGAACATAGATGCAAAAATCCTCAACAAAGTACTAGCAAACAGAATCCAACAGCACATTAAAAGGATCATACACCATGATCAAGTGGGGTTTATTCCAGGAATGCAAGGATTCTTCAATATATGCAAATCAATCAACGTGATACACCATATTAACAAATTGAAGGAGAAAAACCATATGATCATCTCAATAGATGCAGAGAAAGCTTTTGACAAAATTCAACACCCATTTATGATAAAAACCCTGAAGAAAGTAGGCATAGAGGGAACTTTCCTCAACATAATAAAGGCCATATATGACAAACCCACAGCCAGCATCGTCCTCAGTGGTGAAAAACTGAAACCATTTCCACTAAGATCAGGAACAAGACAAGGTTGCCCACTCTCACCACTCTTATTCAACATAGTTTTGGAAGTTTTAGCCACAGCAATCAGAGAAGAAAAGGAAATCAAAGGAATCCAAATCGGAAAAGAAGAAGTAAAGCTGTCACTGTTTGCAGATGACATGATACTATACATAGAGAATCCTAAAGATGCTACCAGAAAACTACTAGGGCTAATCAATGAATTTGGTAAAGTTGCAGGATACAAAATTAATGCACAGAAATCTCTGGCATTCCTATATACTAATGATGAAAAATCTGAAAGTGAAATCAAGGAAACACTCCCATTTACCACTGCAACAAAAAGAATAAAATATCTAGGAATAAACCTACCTAAGGAGACAAAAGACCTGTATGCAGAAAATTATAAGACACTGATGAAAGAAATTAAAGATGATACAAATAGATGGAGAGATGTACCATGTTCTTGGATTGGAAGAATCAACGTTGTGAAAATGACTCTACTACCCAAAGCAATCTACAGATTCAATGCAATCCCTATCAAACTACCCCTGGCATTTTTCACAGAACTAGAGCAAAAAATTTCACAATTTGTATGGAAACACAAAAGACCCCGAATAGCCAAAGCAATCTTGAGAACGAAAAATGGAGCTGGAGGAATCAGGCTCCCTGACTTCAGACTATACTACAAAGCTACAGTAATCAAGAGAGTATGGTACTGCCACAAAAACAGAAAGATAGATCAATGGAACAGGATAGAAAGCCCAGAGATAAACCCACACACATATGGTCACCTTATCTTTGATAAAGGAGGCAGGAATGTACAGTGGAGAAAGGACAGTCTCTTCAATAAGTGGTGCTGGGAAAACTGGATAGGGACATGTAAAAGTATGAGATTAGATCACTCCCTAACACAATACACAAAAATAAGCTCAAAATGGATTAAAGACCTAAATGTAAGGCCAGACACTATCAAACTCTTAGAGGAAAACATAGGCAGAACACTCTATGACATAAATCACAGCAAGATCCTTTTGGACCCACCTCCTAGAGAAATGGAAATAAAGACAAAAATAAACACATGGGACCTAATGAAACTTAAAAGCTTTTGCACAGCAAAGGAAACCATAAACAAGACCAAAAGACAACCCTCAGAATGGGAGAAAATATTTGTAAATGAAGCAACTGACAAAGGATTAATCTCCAAAATTTATAAGCAGCTCATGCAGCTCAATAGCAAAAAAACAAACAACCCAATCCAAAAATGGGCAGAAGACCTAAATAGACATTTCTCCAAAGAAGATATACAGACTGCCAACAAACACATGACAGGATGCTCAACATCTTTACTCATTAGAGAAATGCAAATCAAAACTACAATGAGATATCATCTCACACCAGTCAGAATGGCCATCATCAAGAAATCTAGAAACAATAAATGCTGGAGAGGGTGTGGAAAAAAAGGAACACTCTTGCACTGCTGGTGGGAATGTGAATTGGTACAGCCACTATGGAGAACGGTATGGAGGTTCCTTAAAAAACTACAAATAGAACTACCATATGACCCAGCAATCCCACTACTGGGCATATACCCTGAGAAAACCATAATTCAAAGAGAGACATGTACCAAAATGTTCATAGCAGCCCTATTTACAATAGCCCGGAGATGGAAACAACCTAAGTGTCCATCATCGGATGAATGGGTAAAGAAGATGTGGCACATATATACAATGGAGTATTACTCAGCCATAAAAAGAAATGAAATTGAGCTATTTGTAATGAGGTGGATGGACCTAGAGTCTGTCATACAGAGTGAAGTAAGTCAGAAAGAGAAAGACAAATACTGTATGCTGACACATATATATGGAATTTAAGAAAAAAAATGTCATGAAGAACATAGGGGTAAGACAGGAATACAGACACAGACCTACTAGAGAATGGACTTGAGGATATGGGGAGTGGGAAGGGTAAGCTGTGACAAAGTGAAAGAGCGGCATGGACATATATACACTACCAAACGTAAGGTAGATAGCTAGTGGGAAGCAGCCGCATAGCACAGGGAGATCAGCTCGGTGCTTTGTGACCGCCTGGAGGGGTGGGATAGGGAGGGTGGGAGGGAGACGCAAAAGGGAGGGGATAGTGGAACATATGTATATGTATAACTGATTAAATTTGTTATAAAGCAAAAAATAAAAATAATAATAATTTAATTAATTAATTAATTAATTAATTAATTAAAAAAAAAGAATACTACCTAACACCATACACAAAAATAAACTCCAAATGGATTAAAGATTTAAATGTAAGACCAGACACTATAAAACTCTTAGAGGAAAACATAGGAAAAACACTCTTTGACATAAACCACAGCAAGATCTTTTGTGACCCACCTCCTAGAGTAATGGAAATAAAAACAAAAATAAACACATCGGACTTAATTAAACTTAAAAGGATTACTGTTGTATAACTACTACTACAATGAAGATAGAAAACGTTTCCATCACCCTAATTATCTTCTATTTTAACATAGAAATAGTTACAATTTTGATGCAGCCATCTATGACTAATCTCCTATTTCTCTATTTTTAACACACTTTGTTAATTTTACCAGATGAACTCTAGAATTACTCTACAAAGTCTCAAAACAAATACCATTGCCTTTTTATCTAGAAACACAAACATGTAATAAATACAGAGTCCTAGCTCTTGAGTTGGACAAGCCAGCATAGGAATCCCAGTCACTTACTTGCTGGATGACATTAGGCAAGCCTCTAGCCTCCCTGATATCAGCTTCTTCCTCTGTAACTGATTATAATAATGGTGTCTGTGTCATGAGGCTGTTGTAAGAAGTGGTGAAGGTAACTATAGCAGTCGCTTGCTATTTGCCAGGCACCGTTCTGAGCACTTTATTTGTAGTGACATTTAAATCTTATAACAATTCTGTGAGATATATATTGTACCTCTCCTGGTTTTACAGATGAAGAACTGAAGCACAGAGAAGTTAAGGAAACCAAGTCAGGCTCAAGAGTGTGCTGGCTACTGCAATGCTTCTCAGCTTCATAGATAAGGAGGTGACACAGGGAAAACATGGAGCATAGGCCCTAGCACAAAGTACACAGAAATGCTAATTTTCATTATTATTATTCATCTTCTTTATACATTCAATAAAGTTATATAATTGTCTTCATATCGGTCATGCACATTTCTTGTTAAGGCTACTCATAAATTTTTTATGCCCTTTCATACTGTGTGCATGGGACGTGTCTTTTTTCTGTAATGTTTTCTCATTGGTTATTTTGAAATGTGGTGAAAGCTACTGACTTGTTTATACTGTGTAGCTAAAAGAACCTCAGCAGCACTTCAGTACCGTTTAAAATACCCCTCCAAAAAGTAATTTTAATTGTGTATAGTGCTCTTTTAATAGCAAATGAAGTTAGTAGATAGGAAATGAGAAAAAAATGAAGATTAGAAATAACACTTTTGATTCTTTCCTCCTTGGTTAAAGAGAAAAAAGAGAGGGGAAAAAGTAGAAAGAAATAATTCACTCATCTGAGAATAGTACACAAAAAGCCACAGCACATTATCCCTCCCCCACAAAAAAAACCACTTTATTCTCAAGCTCCTTTTCTTATATGATACTTTAAAACAATATTTACAGTTTAAATTAACTAAGTGAATTTTTAAATGTCTTCTCACCACTTGGAGAATTCTGAGATGAGCAAATATTTTTCCTATCTGGATGTTTGTTTTATTCTCTTGATAATCTGATCAGGGAAAAAAGGAGGGGAATATTTCTTTTGAAAAATTGATTTTTCTTCAATAGATAGCCAAATGTTGTCCTTGTTTGAAGGACAGGGGAGTGAGTGGGTGGGGTGGGTAAAAAGTTTCTCTTGGGTAAAACATTCAAAGGTTTTGACCTTTGTATAGTAGCTATATTTAAAAGTGACTATGTCAGCTCTCTTGAGGACATTTTAGTGCCAGTGAAGGTACATCTGGGTCAATGTAACATAATGACTGATCTGCTCTCAGTCAGGAGGCCAATGGGAAAAGGCGCTACAGTCAAAGAACAAGTAGAATAACTCGAGGAGGCTTAATCAAAGGACTGTTTACAAAAGGTATGGGCAGATGGAGGAATTCTAAAGGATGGTGCAGTATACTAGGGCCCGGTAATACTGAAACTTACCGCCCCAGAAGGGAGTGGGTAAAGGAGCAGTGATAGGAACTTGGAAAGCCTGTCGATAAGGCCATGTTATAAAGATTCCAAAAGTGCAGTCACATCCAAATCCAATACTAAACCTAATGTGCCCTCAAAGGAGGCCCATTCACAGCACTAGAAAAGATGGTATTTCCCTCTAGCCACTCAATACATGTTTCTTGAAATTGATTTTATTAAATATAAGAAAATTAGCTAACGTATTCATCAAAACTTCAGGTTTGTAAATGGCAAACACCTACATCAAACTGGCTTAAACAAAGAAAGAGAATTTATTTGATCGCAATTGGGAAATTCAGGAGTACAGGTCGCTTTATATGTAGCTGGATCCAGGAATTCAAGCAGTTGTGACTCTCTGAGGATGAACAAGCATGAGAAGAACTCTAGCACTCTCCAACTCCTCATTCATTCCTCATTCATAGGAGGAGTGACCTAGATCTGTGGGCACACTGATGCAGTGGGGGCAAGTAGGGGCTAAAATACAACAGAACCTCAGGTCACCGAACTATGAGCCATAGCCTAGGAGAGAGTTATTCAGCTGGGGAATTGGAAAAAGTATCTGGCATGTGGGCATGGTTCGGCTCTCCCATGCCCTTCATTTTCTCTGATAAGATGGTCTGTCTTCCAGTCTGCCCTACTACCTTGTGCAGTCTGCAGTGGAGGGCAAAGTCTAAAGATCTCAGCCATGCCGGTGACTGGTTGTAAATCCGATTAACTAAGGAGCAGAGTGTTAGAAAGTTCTTTTGGGCGGCAATCCAAAGCCATGACCTCAGTCAGCTTCTCAGTAATGATTTCATCTCCATTTACCTAACCTCTCCATCTATCTCTCAATTATTCTGAATTTAGGCAAAGAGGGGTATTATATTTTGGACCCCTAAAAACTCCATCAACACTTATCAGGATACTGTCTACTCTTTCCACTTCTCAACAGTGCTTTCCTCTCTGTGCTTGATTCTCAGGCAGATTTTCCTGATTTTGGAGTAAAGATAGCTTAAGGAAGTTCAAGATTCAGTGATCTTTCAGCTCATAGTTTCTGTGAAAAGAGAGTGCTTCTTTTATGATAACCCTAGCAAATATTGTGGGAAATTTTTTCATTGGTTCGACTTGGGTCATGCGTCTATCCCAGGACAGGAATGGAGCACCCTGACTGGGCACACCTGGGTAACTTGACTACTCCAGTTGCTGGGGGATGGGTCAGCCTAACCTGAATCACATGGGATAAGAATGGGGAAGGGACTACACTCACATGCAGCTTGAGCAGAAAGCAACTAGTTTGGTCTCAGTAGATTGCTAAAGACCTTGCAAATGCTTTAAAAATTGTTTTCCTTATTTCATATTATAACTGGTTGTCAACTTTGGCTATACATTGGAATCACCTGGGGAGCACACCACTCCAGACCAATTAAGTCTCAGGGATGGGACCCTGGCATTGGCATTTTTACAGCTCCCAAGGTGCTACTGATGTGCAGCCAAAGTTGACAAACATATCCTATGGAGAACATTATTTCTAAGTCTGGGGCCAATTAAGAATGACATTGATCTTGCTCTGTAGCTAGTTTAACTTGTTATAAAATAGAAAGCCTGAGAGTACAGGGAGATTCTGGGAAGATAGAAGTAATAGTGACATGGTTTTTTAATCTTTCTATAATTCTACATAAAAACAGACTGAACAACGAAATTAAAAAACCCAAAATCCACTAACAATGTATGCAACCACAATGGGTGCAAGATATATGCACAGACCATGGAGTAAAAGCAGGTGACAGCAAACCACAGTGTCTGTGCAGATGGATGCAGAGGAGAAGCAACTGGGTGTCTGGAGGATGTGAGACAAGGAGATCCACAAGATAGTGGATTTGAGGACAGAAGCTCCATTCCTGGACAGGACACTACCCAGAGGAGAAACTTCTGGAAATGAAATCAAATTGAGCAGAATAGGGTCAGTAAAAAAATGAAGGGAACAGAAGTTCCTACCAAAGTGGAGGAGAGTTGGGAACTTTCACAAAATATCAGTAGTTAACTCCAAAATATGGAAGGTAAACACTAAACTTTAAAAAATGATTATCTTTGGCAGTAAAATTTCTAAAATTTTTCACTTCAACTTCACATGCTTCTTGTTATTTAATGTTATTCCAGTGAGCATGTACTGCTGGAACAGCAAGCATATATTTAAACGATGACTATTTGAAAGAATGAATCTAAAATATGAGTGAATATAGAGTATAAAAAAACTTTAAATCAGTTTTTTTTTAATGAAACAAAAATCAAGTAAGCATTTCAGGAGAATGAAAAACTAGAAGGAAAAGTATTTAGAACTTTGAATTGGAGAGTACTGTAGTGTTGGACTAAACTCAGTTTCAATAATTAGAATTTCCGATAAGAAACTCTAAAATCAGGTCTCAGTCTTTTCTCCACTGTGATAAACATACGAAAGATTTCATGAGCATCGTAGTTTCTCACCATTTTCCACATATTAGCCATGATTCTAGCCTCATCTCTCCCTCAAAACAACATATTAGAATGCAAGTGAGAAATTCTTGGGTCCCTTTAATTAAAAAAACTAGAGAAAATCTTAGAAACCTTCAGTGTGACTATTGTCAATAACTCTGTATGGTTAGGGCATTAGCATTGGAATGTATGTTTTTGATAATCCAAGTGTTTCCTCAATCTGTTTTCCCAGGCAAATTACTTTACATCTCTAAGTTTCATTTTCTCCATCTGTGAAATGGTTTTCATAATTGTACACATGCTGTTGTGATAACAGAATGAAATAGTGAATGTAGAGCATATAGCAAATACCAAAATATTGGCTAACAACAACTTACCAGTAACATTCTCAGTATAGATGGTAATATACTAGTATGAAAGGAAAAAATGCCATTGAAAACCATTAATTGATAGTCTTAAGCTTCATTTTTAATAAAATTCTTTAATTCTTTATATATTTCCCTCATACTCAGGTTAATATATCTTGTTATTTATTTTAAAAGTTATGAGTACCTACTATGTATAAGACACATGCACATTAGTTGGTAATTTGATAGAAAAGGTATTAGGTTTTCTCCCATTTTATTTAGCTTTTATTTGCATATTATTTAAGTTTCAGGATCCTCCTCAAATGAAGGGGGATTTTAAAACCAAAGTAACACCTGGTGCGTGTTACTGTGCAGTTACAGCTGGCCTGTGCGGACAGCTCATCTTGTGCCTCCAGCCTCAGCAGGACGTGGGCAGGGTTGTGGGGCCTGAGCTGTGCCTACAGCTGTGCAGCCAGAAGCCCCTCTTCCAGTCCAGGGAGTGGAAGGCATGTGGGATCACAGATGCACCAGCTGATTGCAGAAAAGCCCTGAGTGCATCGTAACACTTGTGTTCTGAGTTGTCCATGCCCTGGGAACTTGGCAAACAAGCCTCCCTCAGTTTGTCTCTGGAGTCAGCAACCTATAGCAACCAGCTGGTTTCCTGTGCACGCTTGCAAATGACTCAGTTTGCATGATTTCTCACCAAGGTGACTAAATCAACTGTTGGGCTTAGCGTTTGTGTAGACAAAGACTTTGAACCTGTTTTGCGTGGTGCAATTTCAGTTATGATCTTTCCAGTTATTTTTGTTTACAAGCTGTTGGTCCTGACAATTATTTACATTTTAATTACTAGTGTTCAACCCCCTCAAGAGGAGAGTCAAGCAGCTTATTTACTTCCTGCTGGCAGGCTTCTGAGGAAACAGCTTAGCCAGGCTTGCAGAGCCACTGAACTAAAATAAAGTAACTTTCAGAAGAGCAGCACCACATCCTCAATAGCCAGCTTTGCTACTCCTCTACTGGGGCTTCTCATGGGGACCAAAACTGAAATGAGCCTCTCAACGTAGCAATCAAAATACTGCTTCATTTTTCCCTCTCCCTTTTCTCTCAATGAAGCAAACTTCTAACAGATTCTATTTGCATGTATGTACAGCACTCATTTATTGAGCACCGCAAGGGAGAGTTGTTCTCTGTGTGCCTTTTCAGATAAGCGTATCCCTTTAATCATTTAACCTTTTCCTTGTTCACGAAGAAATAGTTTTAAATATTAATCAGCCTCAACCCCCTTCTAAAACAATACACTAAACAGAAAGCAAGCTTCCGTTGATGACTCGTGGTCATCATTATGGATTAGTCATTGAGATGTACTCTGATATCCACAAGGCCTACGGAGGTGAGAGGACTTGTTTGTTCCAACATTAATAATCCCACACTGTTACCACCTCAGTTCTTGTTTCTGCCTTGATGTCTCTTCCTTCTCTGTCCGGCTACCTGTCTCTAACAGCTCTTTCTCCACTTTTAACAGGCTGTTGTTTTTAATCTGCCATGAACTGGGAAATCAGATAAGCCTGTTTCCTAGAACTAAATGCCTGACATAATGTTCTATAAACAGAGTGCACAAACTTTAGTGCAGACTTGCCTATTAGTTAGGGTGTTTGGGCTGCAAATAATGGAAAATCCTGACTCATCATGGCTCAGACAGCAAGGCAATTCATTGTTTCATAGAACTAAGAGTGCCCGAGGAGGATGGAGTCCAGGCATGATACTTGAGGCTCTGTTTTACTCCTGGTGATGCTACCAGCTCTGCCTTCTTCCATGCCGGGCTTCATCCTCCACCTGGTGGCAATATGGCTGCAGTGGTTCCAGAGGCACATCCTGACCCAGCAATGTTCCAAGGAAGGAAAGAGAATATCTCCTTCTGTGTCTCTTTTAGGAGAAGGAAACCTTTTTCCAGAAGCCCCCCACCCCCGCTCCAGCTGACTTCCCCTTCCTAAACTTGCCACTAACTAGGGGGATACAATTCTCATGATGGATTTGGACTAATTAGCATCCACCCTGGGCCAAAGTGGAATTCTCTTAGGAGAAAGAAGAGGGAAATGTAGACATTGGGAAGGGAGCCAACAGTGTGTGCTAGGAATTGAAATCATTTGCTTATGATTTTTTAAAACAATTTTTATAGATTTGCAGCTGTGTCTATAATTAGTTCAGATATGGAGCAGGTCACTTTTAGAAAAGCGAGGTATTGTTTTAAAATAAAATCTAACGGTAACCAGAGATATTTAGTGAAAAACTAATATGGGGGCTGCGTGTACCCATAAATGGAGACAAAGTTTGGGGGTTGCTTCTCTGTGAATATTATAGCACTTGAATGATTCAACCTAGAAAAATAAGATTACACAGTTTATCACAAGGAAATGCTTGGAGGAAGGAGCTGTTGAGAGGGGGAGCCATAGAGGTGACTGTGGCTTTTTGTGAAGGTCAGGTACCCTTCAAATGACTACAGGTAAATCCACTAAGTGACAGGAAAATCCCATGAACCAATATTTTCTTCTTGGAGCACATTAGGAAAAAGATATTAACACCTAGACCACTCGCCAGGGTGTAAGCAGTCATGGATAAATTAGGCAAATTCACTTATATCTTTTGTTTCTTCCTGGAAGCTCTGGTAAGCTTCTCCCTATATGGGGAGCTCACATGAGCATTTCTTCAGTTAACATAAGCATATAGAGTAGGATGTTTCTTTTAGATCAACTAATAAACCCCTCTCATTTCACAGAGTTCAAGCTTCCAATATCACCTTTTCTTCAAAGTGGTCCCTGACTCTCCTCCCCATCTCCAAGTGTGATCTGATGTTCTTTCTCTTTGCTCCTTTAGCACTCTTTGCACATTTCCAATATCATGTTTACCACACTGAGTTATAATTTTGATTTTTTGCTTGTCTTTTCCTCTAAATTCCAAGTATCTTGACAAAGGACCCAGGTTCTACTTATTTTTGTCCCACAGGGTCATGGTGATTAATGACTATCTGTCAGAAGGATGGATGAGTAGATGGATCTGGAAGCTAAAGAGCAAAGCCATTAATGCTTTGTCCCAGCCCCTCTCAGGAAGTTAGCTGCACAGGTAGGAAGAGAATCATAGATGTTAGGGCTATTTTCCAATCCACAAATTTGCTAGGTCTATGCAGATGGTATTTTTGTTTTAAAATAAATGCTCTAAACTATGCTAGGGCAAGTAGAGTGTGGGGACACTAGAGGCAAAACAAAACAAAAAAACCCATGAAATCACAGTCTCAGACTGTGCAGGGTTTTACGAATGGCAATGTGGCACGCGCGCACACACATACACACACGCAAAAGTTCCTATGAGAAACAAACACTTGTAATTCTCTTTTCTAAGACACCTTTGGTTACCAACCATTGAGGAGACTGGTTCCTAAGCCTATCCCTTACTCCCCTCCCCAAATCCCAATATGTATGAAAGGCAAAGTGCTGTGAACATGGGGACAACAGCCACTAGATGCCTCCATCATTCACTTTAGCTTTGTGACAATTTTCTGGAAACTCAACATCTTGAAGGAGAAAATATTTTTTTATGACAAAGTTCCAGTGTCACTTCAGATTTTAGTAAGATCATAGCACACTCTTTTCTTAGACTAGAACGAGGCAGAAAGTCTCACTCAGTTACAGCCCTGAGGCTCATTATAGACTAACTAGTCACCTAAAGTAATGAAAGGAGGGAAGGGTCACTTTCCATGTGACCAAAATTCACCAGAGCCACAAACCTGTTAGAGCATTTATTCCTCAGTGCAGAATGTAACTCTTGCTCATGCCTAAAAAATTAGAGTGACCCATTTTATTGAAAGGTGGGAACATTCCAGGAGGTAGACTAAACTGGCTCCAGGACTGATGAAAGTGTCCTTTTGCCTCACATTTTGGGACTCTTATGAATTATCAGCACATCAAGCCCTGACTGGAAATGCCAAGATGTTTCCATTTTCACAAACTGAAGCAGGTAATTTGGCTGAAAACAATTTGGCTAAATGAAATTTCACCAAATATAATTTGACCAAACATAAAGTTTGTATGTATTTAATTTAAAGTAATTTGGTCAATAGGAAAATTAATAAAAATAATACTTACATGAAAGTGAGTAATCATAATCACTGCTTCTTTTAGTGTTGGTAATTTTGATATGTGTACCATGAGGTGGCTCTGTGTATCTTTGCATTTTTGTCTGTTAAAATTGGTTCTTTTGGCACCTCCCTGGTGGTGCACTGGTTAAGAATCCGCCTGCCAATGAAGGGAACATGGGTTTGAGCCCTGGTCCGGGAAGATCCCACATGCCGCGGAGCAACTAAGCCTGTGTGCCACAACTACTGAGCCTGTGCTCTAGAGCCTGCGAGCCACAACTACTGAGCCCGTGTGCCACAACTACTGAAGCCTGTGTGCCTAGAGCCCGTGCTCCGCAACAAGAGAAGCCACCGCAGTGAGAAGCTCGCGCACTGCAATGAAGAGTAACCCCACTTGCCGCAGCTAGAGGAAGCCCATGTGCAGCAACGAAGACCCAACGCAACCAAAAAATAAATAAATAAATTTCAAAAAGTAACATTTAAAAAAAATTTTGTTCTTTTGTCGTTATTGTTCTTGTTGCCAATTAGTTATGCTCTTTGTTTCTTACAATACTGAAAAGTTGGAAAAAAGAATTGTTCAACAACAGTGGAACAACCTAAATGGCCGACAAAAGTAGATTGGTTAAAACAACCTAAATATCCTTTAATAGGGGAATTCATTAAAATGGAATTTTCATATGCTTTCTTCCATGCTTTATTTTATTAAAGTTCTTTTGTTAATTTTCTAGTGATATAAAAGCAGTGTTACTCAATACAAAAAAATTAGGACATATAGACATGCAAAAAGGGATATTATGAACACATAAATTCAACCTATCTAGTTGAAACTTTGAAATCTTGAGTTATTTCCTTCCAGGACACACACACACACACACACACACACACACACACACACACACACGTCTAGTCCTTAAAAGTAGGATCATGCTATGTTTCATAACCTCCAATACAAGGCCACAAATTATTAGATCTCTAAGTAATTTTAACGAATATTCTATTGATCGAAAACTAGTTAGGAATTATTTTAAGTCCAAATAGTAGGGGGAAGATATGTGGACATAAATGTTTATAGCCAAATATAGGGTTATGAAACAACCTTATGATTAATATCGATTATCAATATTTTAAAAATTCAGTTTCTACATATTCAGAATTTTAACCAGATTGTCCTATTGGTCAGTTCTCTTTGGATCATATTCTTTAGCTCCTATATGCTTGTGGCCAAATCAGCTTTGAGCAAATTATTAGAAGATGCAGTTTATTTTTAAGTTAAAGCTTAACTTTCCATGTCAAAGCTGCCAGAGATGTCCGCACCAGTCATTTCCAACCCACTGGACCAGAGGCGCACAACCTCAGATGGCCAAATTAGTGACACACCTGTGAGCCTTGTTTCAAAAAGAATTTTAGGTGACTTTCACAAATATATCCAATAGAACAACATTAAAAGTAAGAGGAAGTGGGTGAAAGGTACACAGGAACTCTCTGCTCTATGTTTGCAGCTTTTCTGTAAGCCTAATATTTGCTCAAAATAAAAAGTTTAAAAAATAGCTTGAAATATAAATAGATGGGAGAGAAATCTTTTTCTAAAATTAAGAGAAATCAATGCCCCCCAAACATACACAAAGATGGGTAATGATAAGATGAGACCTGATATGAAAATTAGTAGACAGGAGACATGCTGTAGGGTTTTACACAATTACTATAGTTAAACAGTGTCAAAGTAAAAAAGAAACATGATTGTTATAAGAATCACATTACTATCTATGAAAATGTACTGATTAAAGAGAAGAAGCAAAAGGTTTCCTGCACTTAGGTCCAAGAGAAATTTTTCTGCAGGTTTTTACAAAGTGGGGATAAAGTGATGGAGGAGTTAACATTCTCAACAACACCCTAACTCTAAATAAACAATGTCCTGTAGAAGAAGGAGTAGGATTGGATTGATAGGCAGAGAGGGAAAAGCAGTTAGATTTCTATAATAGTCATTTGAGATATTACAAATAGACTCTAAATAGTTTTCTCTTCAAAAGAAAAAAAAAAAACCTAATTATGGGGAGGGGTGGAGTAAAGAATGCTTTCAGGAAACATTAGTATACCTGTCCTGTCAGGAAGCTTCAAAACTAAATTAAAGGGCTTCCCTGGTGGCGCAGTGGTTGACAGTCCTCCTGCCAATGCAGGTGACACGGGTTCATGCCCCAGTCCAGGAAGATCCCACATGCCACGGAGTGGCTGGGCCCGTGAGCCATGGCCACTAAGCCTGCGTGTCCGGAGCCTGTGCTCCGCAATGGGAGAGGCCACAACAGTGAGAGGCCCACATACCACTAAATAAATAAATAAATTAATTAATTAATTTAATTAAATACTAGACAAGACAAGCAGACATGATATATACAAGTCAAGAGTCACAGTTATTAGCCAAGGCGGAAAAGCAAGACTCTACAAAGTGGGGATAAAGTGATGGAGGAGTTAACATTCTCAACAACACCCTAACTCTAAATAAACAATGTCCTGTAGAAGAAGGAGTAGGATTGGATTGATAGGCAGAGAGGGAAAAGCAGTTAGATTTCTATAATAGTCATTTGAGATATTACAAATAGACTCTAAATAGTTTTCTCTTCAAAAGAAAAAATGAGGCAGATGAGTTTTAAGAAAAAATGGAGCAGCACCATGTTTCCTTAACGTACATGACGTACTCCATGGCACCAGATGCTGCCTGCACTGTTTGTTTGTTGGCTTCTTTACTTTAGTCTGTTTAAAAAAAAAAAAAAAAAGTCCATTTGTTGGGAGGCTCAGCCCGTCTCAAGCAAAATCAGAAAGTAACACAAGCTGCGCCGTCTATTTGCTTCCTACTTATAACTCTCTCCTCCACCAATTTAAAAGAATGTTTCAAATGGGCCTAAAGAAAGTAATGGAAGCATTTAGCCCTGAATTCCTGAGGTCCAGCCTTGACTAGAGGAGGGACTCTTAGGCTACAATGGTGAAGAAAAATGAGGACACTGTGAAGTGTGGAGCCCAGGAGCAGAGGTAAACCTTCAAGGGGGCAGAATCCAATGGGGCACTGGTGGGCTTACATGAGCTCCAACTGGGAAAGAGAGAGAAGATCCCATGGGCTTCCTTAATTCATAGGACCTTCCCCTGGTGAGCGGAGGATGGAGATAGGCCTGTTCTCACTTTAGACTCACAATGTTCTCATGCCCTTTTGCCCCAAGATATCTACTCCTTGCTTGGTATTACTATTTACTTATCCTATAGTGTGAAGGAGGTTGTAAACCAGAATTGGCCCTTAATGAGGCTGCTAGAAGTCTATCCTGGAGTTTATAAGGATAGGAAGGGAGGGGGTATTGTCTAAGGGCCCAGGCTTCCTAGTGACTTGGAGCCTAGTCAACCTGAGCATAGGTCTCCCAGCCCAGCTAGTGCCCTCTGTCCTCACCCCTTGTCTCCTCTTCCCCTCTGCCCCAAGGTGATGCACATGCAGTGTCCATTCTTACTGCAACTTCTTCTCCAGCCTTTGCCCTGTCTGTGCTTAGGTTTCTTCACCTCATCCCCCCTTGCCATGTGCACATCCCAAGCATGGCAACATAGCCTTTCTATCCTGGACACATCATCCATCACTCAGCCTCCAGACCCAAGAATCTGGTTCTTTTGAGAGTGGCTGGGTGGAGCTGCATGGGGGCGGGGCGCGGGGGGGCGGAAGGAAGTGAACCAAAAAGCCTCAGCAAGTGAGGGGACAGGAAATCCTATAAGCTACTAATGGTAAATCCTGATGTCCACTTCCCTCATAATTCAGATTCAGATAAGAAAGTTGAGATCCCAAGTGACTTATTCCAGATTTCTCAGTCATTCATTGCCAGAGTCAAAGCTGGAATCCAGCTCACATAAATATCACCCAATTGATGTGGCTTCCTTCATGCCACATGGAGACAGAAAGGAAAGTTGAGGTCTTTCCAGAAATGCCCATGCTAATAAGAGTGTGGGAAAGATATCAGGAAAGTTCCAAATATATTGGAACTATTTAGAGATACTATGAAACTAATAAAAGTCTAAACTGATCTTTTTTTAAAAAAGCTTGCCTTGTCCATATAAAATAATATTAATCAGGGGCATGTCCACACAGGGCAAAGCATTTCATAAATATTTTTCACCAGTGTGAAATATTGGTTACATATTTTCATAGCAACAATCAAATATAGAGGTGGAATTTCACCCCTAGTTCTGACTTCCTTCCTGAAATTAGGCATTGTTTTGATAAACTTGGTCAACTGAAAATATTCCCTCTACATCTGTCAAGTTGGTAGATGGTTTTTAGGAAAAAATATTGTTTTTCTGTTTAAAAATTGGATCACAACACCTATGTATAGACACCAGTTTCTAGAAGAGGCGCTATTTTAAAATAGCACGTGGGGTCTGTAAGCCATTTCTTCAGAGTTGTCTCCTTTGCCTAAGAAAGTAATCTGATACCAACCAAAGGATTTGATTAATCAGTCCAATCAAATAAATGTTTAATTCCTTAGTGTTTCTGTATGGGCTACAAAGAGCTGCTGCTGTCACAGAGCTTGCCATCGAGCAGGGAGGATTATATAAGGGCAGAGAGCTGTCACTGGAGACGAAGGTTAGATAGGGTGAGTGGGTGAGCAGAGTGCAAAGAGCTATGGGGATTCAAAGGAAGGTGGGAACACAAATATTTGTTGAAAAAAAATTTGAGAGATCAGGAAAAGCAGCTGTGGAGGTAGATGCTTTAAGGCAATCCTTGAATGATGGAAAGGATTGAAAAAAAACATTCCTGGGCTTTGCTCCAGAGCACAAACGTTCGGAAAATGCAAATATTTAGGATATTGATTTTTAAAAGATTGTGCAAAACATTTAAATTTTGCTCCTTCTAAAAACACCTGTCTCTTGCCACTGTGATGAACTTTTCAAGTCCCCAGGTCCTAGCCATTTTTGGCGGCCTTCTAATATGAAACCAGAAGAAATCCCAACATCCTGGAGACATTTTGCTTTTGTGTCATAGACACTACTTACCCCCCTTCTCCCCACGTTGAATCTTCATTTGTGCATGTACTGAGGATGACTTTACTTTTTTTTTTTTTTTTTTTTGCGGTACGCGGACCTCTCACTGTTGTGGCCTCTCCGGTTGCGGAGCACAGCCTCCCGACGTGCAGGCTCAGCGGCCATGGCTCACGGGCCCAGCCGCTCCGCGGCATGTACGATCTTCCCGGACTGGGGCACGAACCTGTGTCCCCTGCATCGGCAGGCAGACTCTCAACCACTGCGCCACCAGGGAAGCCCGAGGATGACTTTACTTTTAACTAATTCACTCATTGGATAAATATTTATTGAACATCTGCTATGTTTCAGGCATTGCCAGGCACTAATAATAGAAGGGTAAATACAAATCATCCGGGAAATGCAAATCAAAACCACAATGAGATATCACCTCACACCTGTTAGGATGGCCATTATCAAGAAAACAAAAGATAACAACTGTTGGTAAGGATGTGGAGAAAACAGAACCCTTGTGCTCTGTTGGTGGGAATGTAAAATGATGCAGCTGCCATAGAAAAAATATGGAGGTTCCTCAAAAAATTAAAAATAGAACTACAATATAATCCAGCAACCCCAGTCCTGGGTATTTGTCCAAAATAATTGAAATCAGGATCTCAAAGAGGTATCTGCCCTTCCATGTTTATTGCGGCATTATTCACAATAGCCAAGATATAGAAACAACTTAAATGTCCATGACAGTTGAATGGATAAAGAAAATGTGGTATATACATATGATGGAATATTATTCAGCCTTAAATAAGAAGGAAATCCTGCTGTATGTGACAACATGGATGACCCTGGAGGACATTATGCTAAGTGAAATAAGCCTGACACACAAATACTGAATGATTCCACTTATATGAGGTATCTAAAATAGTAAACTCATAGAAACAAAATAGAATGGTGGTTGCCAGGGCCTTGGGAGAGGGAGAGGTGGGAAGTTTCTGTTCAATGGTTGTATAGTCTCAGTTATGCAAAAAGAAAAAGTTCTAGCTGTCTGCTGTACAACATCACGCCTATAGTTAACTATCCTGTATCGTGTACTTAAAACTTGTCAGGAAGGTAGATCTCGTGTAAAGTTTTTTTTAGCATAATAAAAAAAATTAAAGTTTTTTTTTAAAGGGGTGAATACACCTTAAAAAATCAGTTACACACAAGAGAATCAAAGGACACGAAAATGAAAAGGTAGCTGGGACCACAGGGCAGAGGAACTAGACCACCAGGGAGGAACATTCCTTAGAGGTATTTCTGGAAGCAAATTAAGCCACCCAGACTATAGTCACAGGCCCATTATTTTCTAAGAACTCCAAATTAGAACAATATGTACTTCCTAATTTTCCAGTTTTCCAGTTTTATGGACAAAAAGTAATGTATTGTTTTCTGCCTGGTCCTGGAATATCACGGACTCCTTGCCAAAGTTCCTGCACTCCCAACTCCTGGCTGGTCCCCTTATGGGAATTGCCATCTTATACATGGCTGTTCTGGAACAAGCTTCCAGGATATTCTTCAAAGGCAACATCAAAAGCCCAGGTTAATTCATGATGTTTGCCCTTTTAATAAAAAATAAAGGTAGAGTTAAAAAAAAAAAAAAGCCCAGGTTAAAACTGGAAGGTTCCCTATGAGCTTCCTATTCTGTTGTAGCCCAAAGAGAGGACATTTGGTAAGAAAGAGATTGGTGGTCAAAGAAACGATCTCATCCGAAAAGGTAAGACTAGCTCCAGTTTAACAAGAAGTATCTTTGTCTCCTGATATCAAGGTAGTGCAATACCCTACATCCAATACAGTTCCCCCAGCACACAGCTGACAACAGGGGCACACACTTCTCCATAGAACATCATTCCCTCCCAGGGCCAACCATGTGAAAGGAAGGGTGGTTCCTTTAGCCATGTCCTCCCCTGCAGATGATGTGACCAGTATGCCCACGGCTGAAAAAAACCTGTCAGTGCATCTGTGGGTTTGCTGGGCCTGAGCTAGCCCCTGCCTCTATAGCAACATATTTAGCCACTCTCCTCATCTACTAAGAAAAAGATGTGACTGCGTGACTCATAGCCGCGAGATTTGGGATCTGTCATCAGGCAAGGAAAACCAACGCCTAAATGGAATTAACAAAAGCCTTTATTTGTTGGGTTGGGTTTTTTTAAACTTCACTGAATTGTAATTTACACACCATAAAATTCACCCATTTTTAAGCATAAAATTTAATGATTTTTACAATAGTTACAGTAGTACAAAATGTGCAAACTTTCTATCACCCCAGAAAGATCCTTTGTCCATTTGTAGTCAGTCCCTATTCCTAGCCCCTGCCCCCAAGCAACCACCATTCTGCTTTCTGTCTCTCATTCATTGGCCTTTCCCAAAAATTTCACATAAATGGAATCATACCACATGTAGTTTTCTTGTGTGTCTGGCTTCTTTCACTTAGCATAACGTTACCGTTACTGAGGCCCTTCAGTTCTGTAGCATGTATCAGTACTTCTTTACTTGTTATCATTGTGGAGTATTTCACTTTATGGATATACCACATTTTGTTTTTTCATTCACCAGTTGATAGACATTTGGAATTTTTCCAGTGTGCTATTATGAATAAACCTGCTATGAACATTCCCATACATGTCTTTCTATAGACACACATTTTCATTTCTCTTGGGTAGGTACCTAGGAGTAGGATTGCTGGGTCATATGGCAAGTTTATATTTCACTTTTTAGAAACTGCCAAACTATTTTCCAAAGTGGCTGTGCCATTTCACATTCTTATCTGCAATAGTTGTTATTGTCTGTCTTTTTTACTATAGTCTTTCTAGTGAGTTGGTTTTTAAGACTCAGATTTTTCTCACCACTCACATCCCAGAAACCAGCATGGCTAAGCATAAGGTCTGGGTCATAACTGGCTAAGGCTTTTGAGACTGTGGCCATTTAGGAAAGAGTCTGGTTGTGGGAGATGGACAACTACATGCTTGTTATTATAACAAAGAAGGGATAGAGCAAGGCCAGACACTTTCTTTGTCCAACCTTTATTGGCTGAGGCAGGAAAACCAGTTCTTCTAAGAATGGAAAGTTTCATTTACATTAGAAGTGTCTCAGCTTGTTCATGCAAGAACTAATGAACATTTATGAGCGCCTTTATGTGGCGAATAAAAGGTATTTCTCATATACTACATAAAGTGAGAGTCAGTTTAACTTAAACATTTTTTGACTGTCTGTTGAGAATAAAACATTATATTGGGAGATAGAAGAGTGCCAAAAATCCCTGATTCAAGAAGTTTGAAATCTGCTCATTATGGTGTACGGAAGTGGGAGAGGAGGTAGGTTGGGGAGGGAGCCTGTCATCGATACAGACTGCTGAGTCACAGACACCTTAGCATGTTCTAAGAAGTGTGTGTGTATGCGTGCAAAGGGGGCTAGGAAGTTGAGCAAATACTTGAAACAAATTAATTTGGAAGGTTAATGACTATAACCCCAAAGTTAATCTGTAGTACACATTACTAATTCTGAGAGTTGTGAACTGCCATCATATTAGTGACCCTTAAGAAACTGCTGGGCTTCCCTGGTGGCGCAGTGGTTGAGAGTCCGCCTGCCGATGCAGGGGATGCAGGTTCGTGCCCAGGTCCGGGAAGATCCCACATGCCGTGGAGCAGCTGGGCCCGTGAGCCATGGCCACTGAGCCTGCACGTCGGGAGGCTGTGCTCCGCAACGGGAGAGGCCAAAACAGTGAGAGGCCCGCGTACCGCAAAAAAAAAAAAGGAACTGCTGAGGAGATCCATTTTATGACTCGTTGCCCATGACTTTAAGGTCATTTCAGTGTTTGTCAAGATCTTGTGCAGTTGGCTGGGTAGGGGCAAGAGGAGGCAAGCATGGAAAGCAAGACAGTCGTATGAACAGGTACTACAGGCTTGCTTATGCAGGTGGAGGAGGGATTCAGTGGGCTTCTCCATTCCCTGCAGAATAGCATCTCTCACTCTCCCTGAGGTGTGTGCCATGGACGTGCTGGAACTTTCTGAAGTCTGGCCAGCAGGAGCCAGTTTTGTACATTTCCCAACTCCACCTTCAGTGAGGTCTAGAATCAGCAAACACTAGGAATCAGGCCTTCCATCTCACCACCTACCTCAGAGCCTGTTGTTAAACATTTACCAGCATACCACTGCGGTGAGCTGTACTAACTCTCTAGCAAAGCACTCTGGGTGATCTTCCTCTGAGCTTAGGGAAGGGCCTGAAGGTTACCTTTGGAAGACATCTGCAACATACACTGGAAAAGACTCAAACGGTTTACTAAGTAGAAAACAAAGACTGGGTACTCTTACCATGGGGTGGGGGAGATGCCCGTTGGAAATTAAGCTCACATCTTGTAAGACAGATAAAGCAGTTTCATACATAATTATGACAGGAGACAGGAGGTGGTCAGAAGCACGAAGTGTAAACTAGAGATGATTCAGAGGAGGGTGAGGCTGAGCACACCCCACGTTCCAGTGCAGGCCCTTAGAGCTGAGAACTGCCGGGTTGCTCCCAGCTTTGAGGCTCCTGGTATACCAAAACATGAAGAAATGCTAAAACAAGGTTAAAAAAACAGTAGTATATTTTAAACGTTTCCGCTAAACATCTTACACACTAAATGTAATGCCATATCATTGCAGTATTCATAAAGGCATTAAAATATTAATTTACTGCACACTATGGGGGGCATGGCTTAAATTAAAAGTTGTCTGATAAACATCTTCTTTGAAAACTGTTAGCTAATCTCAGTGACTGCCTGTTAAGTCTCACTGGAAGGTGAAGTCTAAACATAAGGACCATCGGGACAGGAAAGCCCTGACCCCAGAGCCCTTTTTTTACATGCTTGTGTTCGGGATTATAGCAAAACCTTCATGAATTCCAAGCAGGACCTTGTCTATCATCTACAGAAAGAAGTATCTATCTCGTAGAACTAGGAAATTTTAATTTTGCATAGGTGAATTACTCTAATAACTGAATTGCATCTCTTTTAAATGCCCAAACAATTTTCACTGTATTTTATGGGAAATTTTCCACAGCCTTCTACAGGTTTTTTAAACTAACATCGCCTACTCTTGACAATTCAGGAATATTGTTATTATCTGCTCTCATGGCACTACACGGCAATTGACAATAGTTTTGCCCTTTTAAGGTTTTTCTGCTGCTCTCTCAGTGCTGACGTCACTTCCTGCTGCCGTTGGCACATCCGCCCCTCGCAGTGTGGCTTTTTTCTGGTTGGTGGTTACTGTACCCACTGGGCTGCTGCAGTTTGGGGAATCAGATAAGCACTTTGTTTACATTTGTTATGAAGAGTCTGTAATGAGAGAGAGGGGCCTGTGACATCTGAACCTAATGGGGCTCCATAATCCGACTCTCACACAGACTTTGAGGTTTGGGGGCTGTGTTTTAGAACTAATTGTTGTTGCTGGAACTATGGTATTATGTGAGGAATTGTTAATATACTGTTATGGGCTGAACTGTGTCCCCCTCTAAATTTATATACTGAAATTTATATACTGAAATCCCAGTACCTCAGAATGTGATTGTATTTGGAGATAGGGTCTTTAAAAAGATAATTAAAATGAGTCATTAGAGTGGGCCCTAATCCAATGACTGGTGTCTTTATAAAAAGATATTAGGACACAGACACAAACAGAGAGGAGACCATGTGGAGACACAGGGAGAGAAGGGCCATCTATGAGCAAGGAAAGAGGCCTCAAGAGAAACCAACCCTGCTGACACCTTGATCTTGGACTTCTAGCCTCCAGAATTGTTAGAAAATAAATTTCTGTTGGTTAAGCCACCCAGTCAGTGATACTTTGTATGGCAACTCTAGCAAACTAAGACACTAACCAAGTTTCTGCCCCTGTGGTGTAGTGTCCTGATATTACACCTGGAGTAGAGAACAGTAAGGGCTATCTTGAAGGCTCCCCTTGCCAAGTCCATGTCTTAGGACAACTCTTTAAGCTGTTGGTAAATTATTGCTAACATTGATTTTCCAGGTAGTGAGTGTCAACTCATGAAGCAGTAAGGAAAAGATAACTGGACACTGAAGGAAAAAAGAGAAATGAGCTTCTATGTATGCAAGAATAATGCAGAATTTAAGGGAAAAAAAATGTTTCACGTACAGGAAGATAAATTCTGAGCTATCAGTTAAAATCTAAGAAAAGCACCAGGAGTCACTGTCAACTCTTCTCTAAACAAATATTAGTCCAAATATCTACTGAGAACAAAAAAAAAACACTTATAAACTAGGAAATTTTATACACAAAAATTTTTTTTAAAGCATGAAAGCAAATCATTAGGAGGCTTCCTTGGTGGTGCAGTGGTTAGGAATCTGCCTGCCAATGCAGGGGATGTGGGTTCGAGCCCTGCTCTGGGAAGATCCCACATGCAGCAGGGCAAATAAGCCCGTGCGTCACAACTACTGAGCCTGCGTTCTAGAGCCTGTGAGCCACAACTACTAAAGCCCGGGCGCCTGGAGCCCATGTTCCACAGCAAGAGAAGCCACCGTAATGAGAAGCCCGCGCACCACAACAAAGAGTAGTAGTCCCTGCTCACCGCAGCTAGAGAAAGCCCACGCACAGCAATGAAGAGCCAATGCAGCCAGAACTAACTAACTAAATAAATAAATATTTTTAAAAAAGTAAATCACTAGGGTATCATCAAAAACCACAGTGAAAGATGGATGAGTGTGTGAAATGTTGATTTCAATTTAAGAAAGACATCGAAGAAAGAGAAAAGGCCCAGAGAAGAAAATGAAAATTTAAAGGGAAAGAAGTGACTTAGAAATGAGGATAGATGGGACCAGGAAAAGGGGAGTGAGTTGGAATAGAATTACAGTTTTTGAAATTACGAACATGAAGTCTGGTTGGACAGTGGCTGGTCCTCCACACCCCAGGGTGCTAGACCTGATGAAAGCCCTTGGAGTTTAAAAAGTGTTGTTTTAGGATCGCTTATATATGGAATCTAGAAAAATGGTACTGATGAATACCATCAGTATTCATCTGTGGGAATAAAGATGCAGACGTTGAGAACGGACTTGAGGATACCGGGGTGGGGGGAAGGGG
The DNA here is from genome assembly GCF_964341445.2 of Mesoplodon mirus. Taxonomy (NCBI): domain Eukaryota; kingdom Metazoa; phylum Chordata; class Mammalia; order Artiodactyla; family Ziphiidae; genus Mesoplodon; species Mesoplodon mirus. The sequence continues at coordinate 43,635,213 of NC_138984.1, forward strand.
AGTCTCGGATGTAGTGAGAGAGTAGCATTGACATATGTACACTACCAAATGTAAAACAGATAGCTAGTGGGAAGCTGCTGAATAGCACAGGGAGATCAGCTTGGTACTTGGTGACCACCTAGAGGGGTGGGATAGGGAGGGTGGGAGGGAGGCTCAAGAGGGAGGGGATATGGGGATATATGTAAGCATATAGCTGATTCACTTTGTTATACAGCAGAAGCTAACACACCATTATAAAGCAATTATAGTCCAATAAGGATGTATTTTTAAAAAGTCGTCATTTTATGATAAATGAAAGGCACTCTTTGCCTAATAAGTGAAAGACAGTATGCTAATTTCTCCCAATTGTTGGTACCAAAAAAAGATACCTAGATGTGAAGCAGATGTGCATCAAAATATGTGTGATGGACAATGTTAATGGAAACTGTGGATGTTTGGAAAATTTCTAATCAGCCACAGTTGAATCCAGGGTGAGCAAACCCGCTTACCCACCATTGATCCCAGAGCCTTTGCCTGAGACAGAACTGCTCTGTCCTCATGAGGCACAAAGCAAAGACACCCCAGAAGTCTGAGTGAGTAGGGGACACACAGGACAGGGAAGTTCCGAGTCTTCACATATCTTCAAGGGGACTTTATTTTTTATTTCCTCACTAGCCCTAAAATTTTCCTGTCTTCTTAGAAGTAGTGGCAGTTTCTGAGACCACATAAATAGCAAAAGTATGGTTTTAAACTGTTCCTAAATATTAAAGTAGAAAAAAACTTAAACCAACTTGGAGCCATTCACAGTCATTTATCTCCTATTGATTGAAAAGTGCTGTCCTTACTTGCACATCATGCCTGCCAGGTGGTCAGACAGAATCTACCTGGCTTCAGGACTGTTATTCCTGGGCTCAGAGATGTCCCTTTTAGACTTAATTCAAAAAAAGCAAACAGGTCCAGATTCCTCATGGCTGAGCCCTAGGGCAAGGAGCTGACCTCATCAACACGTTAGCTCCAAAGCCCAGCACCTGCAAGCAAGGGCAAAGGGCCTGGCAGACCTGCTAACAAGTTAGATTCCAAACCACCTGACAGACCGGAAAAGCAATCAGATGTGCATGACCAGGTGTTCATAACTTGACCACTTAACCTCACCTGATTTTACTTCTCTGACCAGAATGGCAGGAAATTTAGCGATGTAACTCACCTACCTCTGAGCTCTAATTGAAGTTTGCTAAGAGCTTTATGATCTGCCCAGACAACTACCCTGGGAATGCAGAAGGGCTCAGTCACAGTGCTGCTGTTATTATTTTGTTGTTGTTAGTATTGTTCCTGTTTTATAATAATGATTCAGAGCATAACTGACTCTGAGAGTTCTGATTTTTGTTTTTGTTCGTTCTAGGGGCAGTGGTGGGGAGTCTTTGTTATGCGCCTCCTTCTTTTTTTTGACAGTGATGTAAGCAATGTATGCAGCAGGGATGATGCATGTGCACTAAAACACCCATCTCCTCTCCTCAAGCCTCCTCTGACCAGGGGAATTGCGTGTGAGATACACTGTCGGGGTGGAGGATGGAGGTGCTATCTCTGGGCCATCCCTGACATGTTCTCTAAGTACGCCATTGGTTAGCACAGCAGTCAAACCCAGGCGCTGATTCTGAAGACTTTTCAGCTCAGATTCTGTGGTTTGAGATTTGAGAGCTAGAACAAAACAATTGTCTAAGGGTTGAAGGCAGACATTTAACTTTCGGATTCATTTGAGAACCTGAAAGATACAACACCCACACCCACATCCACCCACTCAGTCCCAAACACCGCAGTATTGTTTGGCTGTCAGACAATTCATTCCATAAACCAGCTTGGGGTGAAGATTACAAAGAGTCAAACTTTGACCTATTCAATTCTCCAACTTAAGCCAAGTAAACAAAATCTCTACATTTGGAGGAAACTTAGTGGTCTATCATGTCCAGATTATACACAACATCTGAGTTCCCACGATAACATTACCCATAAATGATCACGAACCTTTTGTCTAAATACCTCAAGGCAGAAGGTAGACATTTATGCTGAAACTAATGAAGCATCAGCACCAGGGCTTCTCATTTGCAAAGGCTTCTTCCAAGCCCTGCACTTAATTTTGTATCCATTATTTGTATTTTCTGTCTTAAAGTGGACCCCCCAAAATGTATAAGCTTCAGGGCCCACAAAAGCTGAGGTGGGGAGAAGAACATTCCGAATCTTTACACTGGAATAAAATTTGCCCCCCTACACATATGCCAGAAATATCAGAAACATGTTTTCTGGAATACAGTGATATTTCTGAGATTGGGTGTAATCACTGAGTGAGTATTTAAGAGGGTTATCTGAAAGTCCTACATTTAGATTTAACACCACTTGCTCTTTTTTTGCCCCAGGACCTTTGGCCAGGTTGTTCCCTCTTCCTGGAAATTCTTACCCCTTTTGTCTGATTATCTCCTACTTTGCTTTCAGATCTCAACTCACATGTCCCCCAGAATGTCCTCTCTAACTTCCCTGATCAGGTCAAATCCTCCTCTATGTATCATCATCACACCATGCTTCTTCCTGGCACATATGACACTGTAATTTCACTCATGTTTACCTGTTTATTCTTTCGATTACTCTCTAACTCCCCCACCAAACTGAACGATGCCTGAGCCCTGGACATGACCTTCTTTTTCTCACCCCTGCAACCCCAGGCTCAGCACAGAGCCTAGCACAGTACCAATTTGTAGACCAAATCAAAAATGCACAACAAGGGTTAACAGGAGTTGGTAAGAAAAGATCCTCTGGATTTAGGTTAAACACAAACTTAATAAGAACTAGAAAGTCAACATTATAAGGAATTACATTTTAGCTCGTTATAATGGACATTTTCTGACAATAATTATTTGATGTCTAAGAATGAAACAGGCTATCTTAAAAAGTAGAATGTGTTCCTCAAAAGTACATGTTGACTACTAAGGAAGTTAAAGAGGAAAATTCTGTAAAGGGTTAGAGATGGACTGAGATCAGCTACATCATTTAAGATTTGTCTCAACTAGAAACCTTGTTAAGTCTATGGTCACTGACGTACCATAATGGCACTTATGATGACCTACATTTGTGAGGATGTGGTGCTGTGTTTAACAATGAAGACATTAAATAGAACTAAACAGAACTAAATAGTTTCTGTCAGAAATTTATGTTCAATATAAGTAGAAGCCAACACATGGGAGTGAGTATATGTAAGCAAATAAAAACATGACCACTCATAATAACTTAATTCAAGAATAAATATTCTTTCCAAGATGGAATAAAGGGGTTAAATTTAACCTCCCACCTGAAATAACTAGAACACAAAACAAAACATATGAAACAATGGTTTTGAAAGTATTGAAAAACAAACAGCACAGGACTGTGATCCCTGAAAGGAGGGAAACAGCATGTTTCCTAGAGGCTGTTACCAGGCTGTGACACAGGAAGGGGGAACCCACACAGAACCTGCAATCTAGCTGAGTGGCAGAGAGAGAGATCGGAGTTCAGAGAGGCCATGATAGCTAGGATTTGTAGAAGAGTGCCAGAGAGGAGGGAGCTGCACAGAGAGAAATTTGGAGAAAGGTCCCTTCAAGTCTTTGGCTGAGTGCTAATCTACATATGCATGAGAGGAAACCACCCAGGGCTGGGGGAAGAATCCTGAGAATAAAGTTTCTGGAACTCATGCCAGGATGGGAATAGTTCATGTTCCTTTCAGTCAGAGTGGAAAGACCTCTTCATGCAAAGGACATCAGATAGGGCAGAGTTGGCAAACTACAGCCCACAGGCCAAATCCAGCCCACAGATTGGTTTTTGAACAGCTTGTAAACTAAGAATGATTTTATATTTTTAAAGGATTATAAAAACACATGAAGAAAAATATGCAACAGAGACTATATATGACCTGCAGAGCCTACAATATTTACTGTGTGTCCCCCTTACCAAAAAAGTTTGTCAGTCCCTGATACAGCCAGCTTAGTAGTGGAGACAAATTAGTCCCCAGCTAAAGGCTTCTCTGGACTCACCCTAGCAAACTTAAAAGCAATCCTTAAAAGGATTCTACAAATTCCTAGTAATATAGTTAACAGTGAACAAAATCCAACACTATTTAATGAAATACAACAAAATTCAGTGCCCCCAAACATAAAATTCATCCAATAAAAATTGCTGGGTTGTAAAAACTAGTAAACTATTACCCTGTATGATTTATCTATTGCTGTATAACAAACTACCCCCAAACTTGGTGGCTTCAAACAATGATCATTTATTCTTTCTTATCATTTCTCTGAATCAGGAATTCTGACAGAGCACAATAGGGAATGCTTGTTTCTGCTTCACAGTGTTTGGGACCTAAGCTGGAAGATTTGAAGTCTGGGGGCTAGAATTTTCTGAGGTCTTGTTCAGCTACATATTTGGCAGTTGATGCTAATTGTTGGCCACCTTTGGTGAGGAAAGTGTTGACAGAGCAGGTCTGGTTGCTTATTCCTTGCATATTTCCAAGAGAACGTGGAACCGTGAATGATCCTTGGCCGTCCACTGGGAATATGTCCCTTGGATGTCAGGGATTGTTGATTTGGTTATGTACACCTAGAGCAATGGGCTGTGCTATATCACCTTGTCAAGTTTCTCTGCACAAATATCAAGATGAACAAGGTGCACCCGGTTTCATTGTTGGGGTCCCACGTTTTAGTTGCCATGGCTGGTTGCATAGCAAGATATGCTTATGTGACCAGCACACCAAAAATGCCTTGGACCCTAGGGCTCCAACAGGACTCACTGGGTAGGGACATTTCACACATGTTCCTACAGTTCCCTGTTGGTGGCCTCTGATGAAGGACTCTGAAGCCTGTACTGGACCTCTCTGGACTCTACCCAATGAAAATATCTTTCCTGCTGCTTTACTCTCTATTTTCTGCCATAATAAATTTTAGCTGTGTGTATAACCTTCTCTTGAGTCTTGTGAGTCCTTCTGGCCAATCACCGAAATTGGGGTGTCTTGGGACCCTTAAAAACACCATGAAAATATTAGTCAAAAGAAAGCTAGAAGATGTAGAGGTTATTCATTGCTGTATAACAAATCACCTCAAATTTAGCAATTTAAAACAACAAACATTTACTATCTCATCACTTCTGTGCATTGGGATTCTGGGGTGGCTTAGCTTGGTGTTCTTGTTCAGGGTCTCACACAGTCTAGGTGCCAGTCTTGGCTGGGTCTAGAGGATCTGCATCCAGGCCCACTTACCTGGTGGTTGGCAGGAGGCTTCAGCTCCTTGCCACTTGGATTCTCCATAGGGCTGCCCATGACCTGACTTCTCCCAGAGAGAGTGATCCCAGAAAGAGAAAGGGCCCATGACATAAGCCACACTCTGTTATCATCTAATCTCAGAAGTAAAATAACTTCACTTTTACCAAATTCATTAATTACACAGACCAATTTTGGTATCATATGAGGAAGGACTACACAAAGGTGTGTTGACCATGAGGTGGGGATCATGGGGAACCATCTTGAAGCCCACTAGAATAGCTATATGAACATCAGACAAGGTAGATTCCAGAAGAAGGGATATTATCAGAGATAAAGAGGAACATTTCATAGTAGTAAAGGGGTCAATTCCTCAAGAAAATGAAAAATTCTAAATGTGTATACTGAGCTTCATGCCTAATCCTAAAACCCAAATAGAGGTTTTCTCCATTTGTGTTTATTGTTATAAGCATTTTCTGTAGGAGATATTTGGCATATTTCTAAGTCCACCTATGCTTCATCATCATCTTCATTATAGTTGTCCTCATCAGTATCGAGGGAATCCAGAAACCCATACATTTTTTCTTTGATGAAATAATTATGGAAATGCTGTAAAAAATAAACGTTCATTTGTAAATAACTTGGCTTTAAGTAACACTCAGTAGGAAGATCACCTAGGTGTTAAGAAAGGGCACAGGGATTTCAAGAAATCAGAGTTCAGCAAGGCAAACAGGAAATCATAACCACAAATGAGAAACAATGCCAAGACAGCAGAATGTGGTGTCAAGGTAATGGATAATTTTTATGGTTGATAGGCCAGAAAAATTTGACACTGATGATGTCTGGAAAGTGGGGAGAAGGCACTAGAAATTCTAGTAACTAGGCCATGAGCACATGAGGATCAGACTGTCTTGTTCACCACTGACATCTTGGCGCCTAGCACAGTACTGGGCATATATGAGTAAACTAAATATGGAATGTTGATCTCTTTTTGGAAAGAAAAAACAGTCTGTAATGGGAGAGCCCGTCCAAATGGACCAACATATTTAAAGACATCATTTGAATAAGGACTCTAGAATATAGACTTTCATGCTTCAAGACTAGTTTATCTGGTCTCTTCTTAAATTCTAATGGCTTGTGATAAGAAGAAAAGAAAGACCTGGAAGAGAATTCTATGCTAGAGTCAAAACAGGCAGATTTCAGATGTCCCCTGGCATTCAAGACTCTCCATGATCTGGCTTCTACTTACTTTTCTAGAATTTTTTTTTTAATCAATTCTATCTTCTGGAAATCTTCCATTCCAGCCAAATTGACCAAATACTGTATTTTTAAAATTTAAGTTGTACAATTCTGCCCACTTTTTAATATCTCTGAAATCAAGAAGTACATCAGTGCATTTGGATGATGGCCCTCCTTTAAACATATCCTCTGTTTTCTTCTCTCAGAGATTTGGCTAAAAGTATTTTTTTTCCCCTCTTTTACGTCAGTGGAAATCCAATCAGTTTTTCCAGACCCAATATAAATCAAAAATCTTCTTTAAAAAACCTTCCTGATCAGCCTTCGTAAGAATTAACTTTCTTCTGACCTACAGTGGTACTAAAATCTAAGTTTACATATTCTGTACTACTTAATATTGTAGCTGTATATGTTCCTGTTTTATTTCTGTTTCCAGATTATAGTAAGCATCCAGAGGGTGAAAACTATGTTTTTTACAAAGTTGCACTTTTCTACAGCAACTAGCACATATTTTCCTCATTTTGATGATCAATAAATATTACTTTGGTGAATAAAGGAATAAGTTAATAACTATACAAGTTATGCTTAAGGAATACAACTAATTACAAAAGAATGGGAACAATAACAATATGAGAAGATGTCCATGGTACATGGTTAAACAGGAAAAAAGCAAGCTGCAGAATAATATGTATAGAATGATTTTATTTTTGCTAAATCAACCACAACAAATTCCTCCCTAATATTCAGGATATAAATGTTTGCATGTACTTCGAAAGTAGTTTGGAACAACATAGGCCTAATGGTTAACATCAATTATCTCTGTAAAGTGGGATGCAGGTGATGAAATTATGAAAGTTCAAGATAAATTTCCCCTTTTTACTTGTTTTCTTCATACACACACACACCTATGTTATTTGGCTTTGGATTTTTAAAAAAATCAGCAAAGTATGTGAATACATTTTGCAGTGAAAATTAGGAGAGAAAAAGGAAAGTTCTGGCTATGTTTCAGATATGTAGCTTTATGGTGAAAAAGAACAGAAAGCCCCAAATTCAATACCGAGAAAGTTGTGAGTTATGAGATATGACAACCAAGAAATAAGACTAATTCAGAAAACTATAGAAGAAGACAGTGTTTTGAATCCAGATGTGACAGAATTCTAGGGTCTAGTATGTTGGTTGATTTAAAAGCCACTATCACACAAAACAAAGTGGAAAGTTCGGGGCAGTGGGGAGGTAAGTTATTTTAACAAAAAATCCTCTTGCTTATGTTAAGGTATAACTGAAGCAAGATTCCTATGCAAGAGACATCTCTCAAATGTGTTTTTCTTTATATCAGTGCCCCGTCAGAGGCATATTGCAAGTAGAGAAAATTGTGTATTTGTATGTAATCTTGTGACACCAACACCCTGGGTGAGATATTTGTATCTTTACCTTTAGTAACAACAGTTAACTTTTAACTTTTTATTTTATTTTACTGCTATCCATATACCTGGCACTGTGCTAAGTGTTTTACAGATTTTATTTTATTGGTGTCTCCTGACAACCCTATGATATTACTCTCCCCATTTCACAGATGGGGAAACTGAGGCTTAGATAAGTTAAGCAAGTAATGGTGTCAAGTTTGAACTCAGTAAGTCTGCTAATTGATGCCAAATCCCTTTGCCTTTCCACAAATGTGTCTGTCATATAATCATACCTATTATTACTAGACATCCCATTTTTCCTATTTCACTTTCTTGCCTCACTATTGTGTGAAGGTATGTCCTAATTGCCCACATTTGTACCAACATAACACTAGAATCATTATAACAGGTCTCAGAACAGGTCTTCCATCTACTCAGCTTCCTGTTTTTTATCAGAAACATAAACAGGGTATTCTGCTGGAAGGCAGGTGTTCCCAAATATTACTATTTTCTTTTACCAACTTGTAGCTCCACCACTCCTAAATTCACCTATTTTCTTTTTTGAACAGTGCATTCTTTCAGCTTTATTCAGTGTAGAGAGAGAGAAGTATTGCATAAAGTAGTCTAGGTTCATCATCCCTTATCCACCAATTTTGAAGTCCAAAGAGGTTGAAAAATGAAAGACTTTTCATAACTCGCTTGGCCTTAAAGCCTGAGCAGACCTGAACTCATTTGGCAACAAAACCGGCCCTGAACTGACTTGAGGCTATTTGTAACCTTCATTGATCACAATCAGAGTGAATGTTTACACATTTCACTGCTGAAATGTCAATTTGTTTTCGCCCAGACCACACTCAGGGTTTTACCAGTGATATGGTATACTTGCTTTTTTACCTATCCAAGGTCCAAAAAAGTCCTAAGTTACAAACATTTCTGGACCCCAAGTGTCTCAGATAAGTGATTTCAGATATGTATCCTTTCTTTTACTCCCCCACCCCAATCCTTTTTTAAAGAGTTAAGTGTCAGGTGTTTTCTGATATCTAATACTTCGACTTGGTGAATATCTATGGCCATGTTATACAAACACTTTGTGACTTTAGAAAATTCAAGTGTCACAGTGGATTTTAAACTTTTTAAAATTTTAGCTCTTAATTTTAAACTTAATTTTTATACAGAAGTCATTTCAGTCGTCCCCCACCCCCTATCCCCTTGCTGATAGTTTCCTTGTTCATTCATTGTGAGCTACTAAAATGTTTGCCCCCATGGACTTTTTTTTCTCCTTAGACAGTGTCTAAATATGGGAAATTGCTTTATCAGGCCACTGTTGGGTTGTTTGATTGACTATTTTGGAATGTGTAAAGCAGTTTATAACTCCATGTGGGATCAGATTAACCATGATGTGATTAAAATTAAGGAGACCCTGATGAGCCTTAAATTTCTGACTGATCTGGGTTTGTTCAATCTGAATTTTTCTGGATATATTTATGCAGACTCACAGGGTTCATCTTCCCATTCATCTGTCACATTATTTTTCTGGCATACTGGCATGCTTTCCCAACCTTTGGGGCTAAACCATAGCATCTAAATGACCCTTAAATCTGGCACTTCAGAAATTTTTTAACTGCCACAGAATTATCATTCATTAGGTGAAATTTTCCATGATAGGTGTCTGAGTCATGCAACTTAATTCTAAGAGCCAAGGAAAGCTTCCCAAATGAAGGGGAAGGAAAAGCTCTTCTTAAGGCAATTCCTTGCTTTTCTGTGGTAAATCAGTTGCTCTGACGGTAGACGTGCTCAAAGGACATGTACCTAAGTGCTTAAAATAGCAAAGAGTATTTCTCCCTAATGAATCAGATTCTGCGAAGGCATTATTAAGTCTTACAGTATTTATATGAGCACTATTTCACTAATCAATAACTAGAGCTACATGGTAGGGTTGAAAACATTCTATCACAGTTTTTCAAAAAAGGAAATTCCCTAGTGATTAACATATACAGGTGTATGTGCCTGTTATTTTAAAAGCCTTCCATGTGGTTTAAGTTGAAATTATTTTGATTTGAAGTCCACACTTGAAGTCATTAATTAATCCTTCTAACATCAGCGTGGCCTAAATGAATGCAATGATGCCCATTTTAAAGGGACTGATTAAAGATATCTAGTATATTTCCACCTTAAAGTAAATTTTCAGGGCTTCCCTGGTGGCGCAGTGGTTGAGAGTCCGCCTGCCGATGCAGGGGACACGGGTTCATGCCCCGGTCCGGGAAGATCCCACATGCCGCGGAGTGGCTGGGCCCGTGAGCCATGGCCACTGAGCCTGTGCGTCTGGAGCCTGTGCTCCGCAACAAGAGAGGCCGCGACAGTGAGAGGCCCGCACACCACGATGAAGAGTGGTCCCCACTTAACGCAACTAGAGAAAGCCCTCGCACAGAAACAAAGACCCAACACAACCAAAAATAAATAAATAAAAATTTAAAAAATAAAGTAAATTTTCATTCAGAAATAAAACTCAGACTCTTTGCTCCCTGAGTAATTGCTGGGTGATGACTGCTTTTCTCCACAAACCAAGTTATTCTTGATGATTCTCAAGTCTGCCCTTTGTCTTTACAGAATACTTGTTGGGCAGGCAGTAGGGTTGAGGACCTAGGAATGCGTGAGGAGGAGGATGGCTCCCTCAGAAAATGGGGGAGGAGGATGTGCCCGTGGGCCCTCTGTGGGCTGGTAATAGCTCTCTTTGAGCTGTCATCCTCGTTAGCAAGCATCCGGGGCACCAGCTCCCTTAGCTGCCCTTTCCCAGACAATCCAGGCTGCTTTCTCTCCTGAATCCCTCTGTGGAGTTTCTCTCATCAGCCATTCTTGTGCACAGACCTCACTCTACTGCCAAAAGCTATAAATGGCCTGTCAGGCTTGATATGCATGGGGCTGTTAACAAATAGGAACTGAAAGCCAGAGAATCTCATCTCCATGAGGTACCAGGGCTATTTCAGAAAGCAGAAGTGCCAGCTTCATCCTTTAGTGATGGTCCTCAAAGGATAATTAGAGAGTGCAAGAAAAACCCTTAAGAAAATCCAAAATAATCTACTGTGGTTGGGGAATTCTGAAAAGAGAAAACATGCCACAGACTTTTCTGCTTCTTCTCCCTCTTTTTGAAACAGCCACACATCTTGTTGGTGTGCTAAGCACATATTTCACTAAATGGGAACTTCATTCAAGTTCTCTCATCTGATAACATTTATTTATTATTCTACTTCCACTTAACCTTTTTTTCAGTAAATATAGCTATAGGATACAGGAAATCCATTAGCACTTATTATCCATTGAGCCAGCATGGTGCTTATTAAGCCGGAGGAGAAGCCAGTGAATGCTATAGGTGTGGCCTGCCCTCAGGGAGCTTACATTCTGGGGGCCTGAGAGAGGCTGGGAGCAAAACCTTTACAAACAAGTTGCTTATGTGGTGCTGCTGTGAAGGTTTGGCAGTTGCTGGAAAAGAATAAAGATATGTTGGTCTACATTAGATATTCAGGATCAAGTATCAAAATGAAAGCCTATAATAGGCTTTGGCATAACCCCAAATTTGAATTGTGGGGGGATACATGTTCTTGGCATCATACTGAAGTTTTTTGGAAGAAAAGTTCTATCAAAAAAAAAAAAAAAAGACTCTGGGACTTCCCTGGCAGTCCAGTGGGTAAGACTCCAGGCTCCCAATGCAGGGTGTCCAGGTTCGATCCCTGGTTGGGGAACTAGATCCTGCATGCATGCCACAATTAAGAGTCCACAGGCTGCAACTAAGAAGCCCATAGGTCACAACTAAGACCCAGCACAGCCAAAAAAAAAAAAAAAGGATTCTAAGGCATTGTCTAAAATAGTACAAAAGCCACTGGTTGAAAATGAAAATGTTAAAAAAAATTCATAATAAAAAGATACATTGTTATTTCTCTGTATTCTTTGAAAAGAATGTAGCCAAAGATACATGTTAAGTAATTAGTCATTTCAGCCACAGTGATTACACCAGTTGCTCATTCACTCAGTGATTATGTAAGGGTTGTGGGTAGAGATTGCATTTTGTCTGACTGTCAGAAGGAAAAGGGCCTTATTTTTATTGGTGGTCCTCATCCTTTCCCCCACTTCCTGGGAACTACAGATCCCCTCACTGTTAGGTCAACCTACACTCATATCATCTTGGAGGAGATGCCATAGCCTCTCCCTGTGAGCCTCTGCTTGATCAACTTCACTGTTTGGAGATTCTTTCTTACTAGGTTTCTTTCAAAGATCTAGGCCCTGCTTTTGTTCTCTGCTCAGAAGTTACTAATATACATGTTTATGGCTCCACTACGTAACGTTGCTTTGTCCTGAGCCAGCCCGCATTCTGCCAAAGAAGGATTCCCTAATTTAGGAAATCATATCCACTAAACAGACTATCCAGCTCTGCTTTTAATGGCCCTGTGGGCACAGGTTAAACACTTTTGCTAATATAGTTGTCAAGAAATCGTGTTTGGAACCTGGACTGAGAAACAGGTGTCAAGATCTATAGCTGTGGCCCTGTACCTCCAGACCAAGATGAGCAGAGCCAAAAATTTCAACATCTAATCAAGGGTCCACCAGTCTTCCAGTTTTTAAATGAGACTGAGAAAGCTAAACAGATTTGGAGAACTGCCTAGACGCTACTCTTGAATAAATACATCACCCCTTTTAATTATTTATAACCTAAATGAATCTCAAGCAAGCAAGGGAAATATTATCCCAAGTTCACTGGAAAGCACTCAAGCTGTGGAGTTTCTGGGGGATGCTGGACCAGAGATGAGAGTCCTCAGAGGCCAGTGAGCAGGCGAGGCCAGCAGAGCCACCTGACCCATTCAGGGCAGTACACAGACTATTAGGGGACACTAAGGAACTGCCCCCGTTCAGTATAACCTCCCCAGAGGACACTGGCCAGACATATTTACATGAGTAGTTCAGGCCAGTAGAGGACCTCAGTACAAAAAAATTGGTTTTGCCTATAATATTTATTGATATATCTCAGTAGCACTCACTTCTAACTTGTTATTACTAATATGTTTGCAAGTCTCCCCAGCCTACTAGCTTCCACCTACAAGTTATTATCTTCTGAATTTTAACCAACTATTCCAAATCAGACTTCTTTATTCTAGCAAAAATTTCAAGATGTTTATGCCATTTTTTTTTCTTAGCACAGTAACACCAGATCTGCATACATGGGTATCTAAAACAGTTACATGCAGTAGGCAGAGCCCAACCCCTGCCTAATTCTGTGAGTTTCATCACCTGATGGTCCAGAGGGCACAGAGGCCTATACAAAAGCATCCACTGCCAGAATGCTTTGTGTATGCCCTCCCCATTTTTCTCCACGCACGTATATTTCTGTATGTGTGGCACTGCTATCTATAAAGTAAAAGACGGGAAGCAACCTAAATATCCAAGATTAGGGAAATTTTCATTTGTACTGTATTATAGCCAATTGCTGGGGTATTTTGCAGCTATTTCAATGATCTTTATAATAATATGTAGCAATGTGGTAAAAGAATTCAAATGTACATTTAACCGAAAAGGTAAGGATACAAAATGATTTGTATGCTCTAATACAATTTATATAAAAATAAATGCACATGGGAGGAACAGGGACTGGAAGAACACATACGAATCTGATTAATAGTTCATGTTCTAGGTTAGTATGATTATGGATAATTTCCTTATGTTCAAAAATTTCATAGTGTTGACACATTGTTTTTACACAAAATTATATTATACACATACACATACGTACTTCTTCCAAGACAAAGATTAGGACTTTGATAGGTCTTGGATTTTAATATTATCACTTACAAATAGAAGTAAAAGAAGTTCTTATTCAAACTGGTTTAACCTAAGGGAATTTACTAGGATATATCATTGGAAAGTTCAGAGTTTGGACCACCCTCAGGGTGAGCTGTTCCAGAGATTCATGAGGTCCTCAGTGCTGGGGTTCCATTTCTCTTGACTCTGCCTTGCTGCATATATCAGCCTTTTTGTCACACTTCTTCCCTTGTGACAGAAAAAAGGTTGCAGCTGCCCCATATTAGAGAAAGAGCAAGGTCAACTCTTCTCCAAACCATCAATCAACAGTCTTCTGATTGGACAAATATGGACCAATCGCTGAGACCAGGGGACTGCTACACTGGCTTACGGTTAAATTATGCCATCTGCACACCAGTCTATGGTAAGCTGGTTACAGTTCGCAAATATTTGCTGCCCCTACCTGTGAGAGGATTATACTTCCCCACCTCGCTGACATCAAGTTCGGCCATAACTTGCTCTGGACATTGAAATACAAATTATCAATGTTCAAAACCAAATGTGACATAGCTGTTTAATGCTGCAGCTGGCTGCACTGAAACCATTCTGTTTCTCTGCCAAGTAGAAGGGCTCAGAGCCACTGTGTGGTTCATAATACTCTCTTTCCCTCTGCTGCAACTCCTGGCAATATTCCAAACAGAGGTTTCACTGTCAGTGGGGTTAGAGAATGAAGATGAAACTCAGTAGAGCCACAGAAAAACCAAGGTGCATGTTTAGCATGAGCTGTACCTTTTTTATTATAAGCTGCTGAGATTTGGGGGTTGTTTGTTATTAAACACAACCTAGCCTATCCTGACTGGGCTTGGGTCCTGGCTTGGCCATTTCCAAGTTACGTGGCCTTGGACAAGTCATTTCATTTACCTATACTTATTTTCCTTATTGTAAAATAGAGACTATATGCAAAATTCCTGATACAAACTCAAAAATGACAACTATTATTATTTGTTGATAATAAGAATTATAATTCTTACTCCAATGGGGGATTTTCTTCTAATTTACCTCAGTGATTTTCAGTGGGGAAAAAAGTGCTGCTATCTGAAAGAGGAGGTATATTGTATTCCTTTTTCCAAAGGCAAAGTTACAGACCCAAAGTCTCAATATATATACTGATCACCTGTAGATAGAACAAGAAATTCTTCCTCAAATATATAAATGTTAGCTCCTTGGAATGCTCTTATTTTTTTAAGGAATAAAAAAAGGTTAACCCAAAATTTCATATGGGAAAAATGCTTTTTCATGTTCAATACCAAAATGTGATATAACTATTCAACAGTACAGTTGGCTTCACTGAAGTAATTTTGTTCCTTCTCTGAGTTATCAATTATTGAAGATAGGCAACGGATATTGAAATAAATGATTTTTCTATTCCATTGTGAAAACTCTTGTGTTCCCTGCACCCCTTCCCACAAAGTGGTGTATTCTTTTGTGTGTATGAGACAGAGAGAGATTATAGTCAGAGGAATGCAGTTTAAAAGTAAAATGTCGGGGACTTCCGGGTAAGATGGCGGAAGAGTAAGACGCGGAGATCACCTTCCTCCCCACGGATACACCAGAAATACAGCTACACGTGGAACAACTCCTACAGAACACCTACTGAACGCTGGCATAAGACCCCAGACCTCCCAAAAGGCAAGAAACTCCCCACATACCTGGGTAGGGCAAAGCGGAGAGATCCCCACACAGAGGATCGGTGCCGAGCAGCACTCACCAGCCCGAGAGGCTTGTCTGCTCGCCCGCCGGGGCGTGCAGCGCTGGAAGCTGAGGCTCGGGCTTCGGTCAGAGCGCAGAGAGAGGACTGGGGCTGGCGGCGAGAACTCAGCGTGAAGGGGGCTAATGTGCCACAGCTAGCCGGCAGGGAGTCCGGGAAAACTCTGGAGCTGCCGAAGAGGCAAGAGACTTTTTCTTCCCTCTTGGTTTCCTGGTGCGCGAGGAGAGGGGATTAAGAGCGCTGCTTAAAGGGGCTCCACAGACGGGCGCGAGTCGCGACTGAAAGCGCGGAGCCCAGTGACGGGCGTGGGACGCTGGGGCTGCTGCTGCTGCCGCCAAGAAGCCTGTGTGCGAGCGCAGGTCACTGCCCACACCGCCCTTCCCGGAGCCTGTGCAGCCCGCCACTGCCGGGGTCCCGGGATCCAGGGGCGGCTTCCCTGGGAGAACGCACGGCGCGCCTCGGGCTGGTGCAACGTCACGCCGACCTCTGCCGCTGCAGGCTCGCCCCGCACTCCACGCCCCGCCCTCCCGCCCGGCCTGAGTGAGCAAGAGTCCCCGAAGAGGCTGCTCCTTTAACCCTGTCCTGTCTGAGCGAAGAACAGACGCCCTCCGGCGACCTACACGCAGAGGCGGGGCCAAATCCAAAGCTGAGACCCAGGAGCTGTGAGAACAAAGAAGAGAAAGGGAAACCTCTCCCAGCAGCCTCAGAAGCAGCGATTAAAGCTCCACAATCAACTTGATGTACCCTGCATCTGTGGAATACATGAATAGACAACACATCATCCCAAATTGAGGAGCCCGGAGTCAGTGCTGTGCCTCTGAGTTGGGAGAGCCAACTTCAGGACACTGGTCCACAAGAGACCTCCCAGCTCCACATAATATCAAACGGCAAAAATCTTCCAGAGATCTCCATCTCAACACCAGCACCCAGCTTCACTCAACGACCAGCAAGCTACAGTGCTGGACACCCTATGCCAAACAACTAGCAAGACAGGAACACAACGCCACCCATTAGCAGAGAGGTGGCCTAAAATCATAAAAAGTCCGCAGACACCCCAAAACACACCACCAGACGTGGACCTGCCCACCAGAAAGACAAGATCCAGCCTCATCCACCAGAACACAGGCACTAGTCCCCTCCACCAGGAAGCCTACACAACCCACTAAACCAACCTTAGCCACTGGGGACAGACACCAAAAACAACAGGAACTACGAACCTGCAGCCTGCAAAAAGGAGACCCCAAACACAGTAACATAAGCAAAATGAGAAGACAGAAAAACACACAGCAGGAGAAGGAGCAAGATAAAAACCCACCAGATCTAACAAATGAAGAGGTAATAGGCAGTCTACCTGAAAAAGAATTCAGAATAATGATGGTAAAGATGATCCAAGATTCTATTTCCCAGATCCAAAATCTTGGAAAGAAAATAGACAAAATGCAAGAAACAGTTAACAAGGACCTAGAAGAACTAAAGATGAATCAAGCATCGATTAAAAACACAATACATGAAATAAAAAATACTCTAGACGGGATCAATAGCAGAATAACTGAGGCAGAAGAACGGATAAGTGAGGTGGAAGATAAAATAGTGGAAATAACTGCTGCAGA
Source organism: Mesoplodon mirus (assembly GCF_964341445.2). Lineage (NCBI taxonomy): Eukaryota > Metazoa > Chordata > Mammalia > Artiodactyla > Ziphiidae > Mesoplodon > Mesoplodon mirus. The sequence continues at coordinate 43,652,262 of NC_138984.1, forward strand.
ACAAAATAAAGAAAAAAGAATGAAAAGAACAGAGGACAGTCTCAGAGACCTCTGGGACAACATTAAATGCACCAACATTCGAATTATAGGGGTTCCAGAAGAAGAAGAGAAAAAGAAAGGGACTGAGAAAATATTTGAAAAGATTATAGTTGAAAACTTCCCTAATATGGGAAAGGAAATAGTTAATCAAGTCCAGGAGGCACAGAGAGTCCCATACAGAATAAATCCAAGGAGAAATACACCAAGACACATATTAATCAAACTGTCAAAAATTAAACACAAAGAAATCATATTAAAAGCAGCAAGGCAAAAACAACAAATAACACACAAGGGAATCCCCATCAGGATAACAGCTGATCTCTCAGCAGAAACTCTACAAGCCAGAAGGGAGTGGCAGGACATAATTAAAGTGATGAAGGAGAAAAACCTGCAACCAAGATTACTCTACCCAGCAAGGATCTCATTCAGATTTGATGGAGAAATTAAAACGTTTACAGACAAGCAAAAGCTGAGAGAGTTCAGCACCACCAAACCAGCTTTACAACAAATGCTAAAGGAACTTCTCTAGGCAAGAAACACAACAGAAGTAAAAGACCTACAATAACGAACACAAAACAATTAAGAAACTGGGAATAGGAACATACATATCGATAATTACCTTAAATGTAAATGGACTAAATGCTCCTACCAAAAGATACAGATTGGCTGAATGGATACAAAAACAAGACCCATATATATGCTGTCTACAAGAGACCCACTTCAGACCTAGAGACACATACAGACTGAAAGTAAGGGGATGGAAAAAGATATTCCATGCAAATGGAAACCAAAAGAAAGCTGGAGTAGCAATTCTCATATCAGACAAAATAGACTTTAAAATAAAGACTACTAGAAGAGACAAAGAAGGACACTACATAATGATCAAGGGATCGATCCAAGAAGAAGATATAACAATTGTAAATATTTATGCACCCAATATAGGAGCACCTCAATACATAAGGCAAATACTAACAGCCATAAAAGGAGAAATCGACAGTAACACAATCATAGTAGGGGATTTTAACACCCCACTTTCACCAATGGACAGATCATCCAAAATGAAAATAAATAAGGAAACACAAGCTTTAAATGATACATTAAACAAGATGGACTTAGTTGATACTTATAGGACATTCCATCCAAAAACAACAGAATACACATTTTTCTCAAGTGCTCATGGAACATTCTCCAGGATAGATCATATCTTGGGTCACAAATCAAGCCTTGGTAAATTTAAGAAAATTGAAATTGTATCAAGTATCTTTTCCGACCACAATGCTATGAGACTAGATATCAATTACAGGAAAAGAGCTGTAAAAAATACAAACACATGGAGGCTAAACAATACACTACTTAATAACGAAGTGATCACTGAAGAAATCAAAGAGGAAATTAAAAAATACCTAGAAACAAATGACAATGGAGACAAGACGACCCCAAACCTATGGGATGCAGCAAAAGCAGTTCTAAGAGGGAAGTTTATAGCAATACAATCCCACCTTAAGAAACGGGAAACATCTCGAATAAACAACCTAACCTTGCACCTAAAGCAATTAGAGAAAGAAGAACAAAAACATCCCAAAGTTAGCAGAAGGAAAGAAATCATAAAAATCAGATCAGAAATAAATGAAAAAGAAATGAAGGAAACGATAGCAAAGATCAATAAAACTAAAAGCTGGTTCTTTGAGAAGATAAACAAAATTGATAAACCATTAGCCAGACTCATCAAGAAAAAAGGGGAGAAGACTCAAATCAATAGAATTAGAAATGAAAAAGGAGAAGTAACAACTGACACTGCAGAAATACAAAAGATCATGAGAGATTACTATAAGCAACTCTATGCCAATAAAATGGACAACCTGGAAGAAATGGACAAATTCTTAGAAATGCACAACCTGCCAAGACTGAACCAGGAAGAAATAGAAAATATGAACAGACCAATCACAAGCACTGAAATTGAAACTGTGATTAAAAATCTTCCAACAAACAAAAGCCCAGGACCAGATGTCTTCACAGGCGAATTCTATCAAGCATTTAGAGAAGAGCTAACACCTATCCTTCTGAAACTCTTCCAAAATATAGCAGAGGGAGGAACACTCCCAAACTCATTCTACGAGGCCACCATCACCTTGATACCAAAACCAGACAAGGATGTCACAAAGAAAGGAAACTACAGGCCAATATCACTGATGAACATAGATGCAAAAATCCTCAACAAAATACTAGCAAACAGAATCCAACAGCACATTAAAAGGATCATACACCATGATCAAGTGGGGTTTATTCCAGGAATGCAAGGATTCTTCAATATACGCAAATCAATCAACGTGATACACCATATTAACAAATTGAAGGAGAAAAACCATATGATCATCTCAATAGATGCAGAGAAAGCTTTCGACAAAGTTCAACACCCATTTATGATAAAAACCCTCCAGAAAGTAGGCATAGAGGGAACTTTCCTCAACATAATAAAGGCCATATATGACAAACCCACAGCCAGCATCGTCCTCAATGGTGAAAAACTGAAACCATTTCCACTAAGATCAGGAACAAGACAAGGTTGCCCACTCTCACCACTCTTATTCAACCTAGTGTTGGAAGTTTTAGCCACAGCAATCAGAGAAGAAAAGGAAATAAAAGGAATCCAAATCGGAAAAGAAGAAGTAAAGCTGTCACTGTTTGCAGATGACATGATACTATACATAGAGAATCCTAAAGATGCTACCAGAAAACTACTAGAGCTAATCAATGAATTTGGTAAAGTTGCAGGATACAAAATTAATGCACAGAAATCTCTGGCATTCCTATATACTAATGATGAAAAATCTGAAAGTGAAATCAAGGAAACACTCCCATTTACCATTGCAACAAAAAGAATAAAATATCTAGGAATAAACCTACCTAAGGAGACAAAAGACCTGTATGCAGAAAATTATAAGACACTGATGAAAGAAATTAAAGATGATACAAATAGATGGAGAGATGTACCATGTTCTTGGATTGGAAGAATCAACATTGTGAAAATGACTCTACTACCCAAAGCAATCTACAGATTCAATGCAATCCCTATCAAACTACCACTGGCATTTTTCACAGAACTAGAACAAAAAATTTCACAATTTGTATGGAAACACAAAAGACCCCAAATAGCCAAAGCAATCTTGAGAACGAAAAATGGAGCTGGAGGAATCAGGCTCCCTGACTTCAGACTATACTACAAAGCTACAGTAATCAAGACAGTATGGTACTGGCACAAAAACAGAAAGATAGATCAATGGAACAGGATAGAAAGCCCAGAGATAAACCCACACACATATGGTCACCTTATCTTTGATAAAGGAGGCAGGAATGTACAGTGGAGAAAGGACAGTCTCTTCAATAAGTGGTGCTGGGAAAACTGGATAGGGACATGTAAAAGTATGAGATTAGATCATTCCCTAACACCATACACAAAAATAAGCTCAAAATGGATTAAAGACCTAAATGTAAGGCCAGACACTATCAAACTCTTAGAGGAAAACATAGGCAGAACACTCTATGACATAAATCACAGCAAGATCCTTTTGGACCCACCTCCTAGAGAAATGGAAATAAAGACAAAAATAAACACATGGGACCTAATGAAACTTAGAAGCTTTTGCACAGCAAAGGAAACCATAAACAAGACCAAAAGACAACCCTCAGAATGGGAGAAAATATTTGCAAATGAAGCAACTGACAAAGGATTAATCTCCAAAATTTATAAGCAGCTCATGCAGCTCAATAGCAAAAAAACAAACAACCCAATCCAAAAATGGGCAGAAGACCTAAATAGACATTTCTCCACAGAGGATATACAGACTGCCAACAAACACATGAAAGGATGCTCAACATCTTTACTCATTAGAGAAATGCAAATCAAAACTACAATGAGATATCATCTCACACCAGTCAGAATGGCCATCATCAAAAAATCTAGAAACAATAAATGCTGGAGAGGGTGTGGAGAAAAGGGAACACTCTTGCACTGCTGGTGGGAATGTGAATTGGTACAGCCGCTATGGAGAACGGTATGGAGGTTCCTTAAAAAACTACAAATAGAACTACCATATGACCCAGCAATCCCACTACTAGGCATATACCCTGAGAAAACCATAATTCAAAGAGAGACATGTACCAAAATGTTCATAGCAGCCCTATTTACAATAGCCCGGAGATGGAAACAACCTAAGTGTCCATCATCGGATGAATGGGTAAAGAAGATGTGGCACATATATACAATGGAATATTACTCAGCCATAAAAAGAAATGAAATTGAGCTATTTGTAATGAGGTGGATGGACCTAGAGTCTGTCATACAGAGTGAAGTAAGTCAGAAAGAGAAAGACAAATACTGTATGCTAACAGATATATATGGAATTTAAAAAAAAAATGTCATGAAGAACATAGAGGTAAGACAGGAATAAAGACGCAGACCTACTGGAGAATGGACTTGAGGATATGGGGTGGGGGAAGGGTAAGCTGTGACAAAGTGAAAGAGCGGCATGGACATATATACACTACCAAACGTAAGGTAGATAGCTAGTGGGAAGCAGCCGCATAGCACAGGGAGATCAGCTCGGTGCTTTGTGACCGCCTGGAGGGGTGGGATAGGGAGGGTGGGAGGGAGACGCAAAAGGGAGGGGATATGGAAACATATGTATATGTATAACTGATTAAATTTGTTATAAAGCAAAAAATTTTAAAAAAAAAGTAAAATGTCTACTTTTGTTTTTAATTGAGATTGTAATTATATCTAGACTTTAATCTAAGTTGATGATTTTGTAATCAATAATTATTTTACATTATGGAACACATTTTCCATCTCAGACATCTATAACTGACATCTAGCATGTTTTTTTCAGATAGTGTAGGTTTTATCTTGCTTAGTTTTCTGGTATCCGGTAATTAAGATATGAAGCAATTATTTGTCCTTTTAGATAAACAATGTGCTCTGAAAAATGTAGTGTAAACTAAATCATGGTTTAAAGGTATTAGAGCAATAATTCCCACACACTGCTATGCAACAAAACTACCAGAAACTTTACACACACACACACACAGACACACACACTCACATTTCTGGGCCCTGCTCAAGGACTTGTGAATTACAATCTTTGAAAGTAGGGCCCCAATTTTTTTTATTTAAAAAAGCTTCTCAGACACCCAGATCTTAGTTTTTAAATATTATTCCCTACCAAAAGAAACCAAGGATCCTTGGTGAAGTGGCTGATTCTAGGGCCAAGGTAGAAAAGCTTGATGAGCTTAGAACATTTAAGATGAGCTTAGAACATTTTCTTGTACCAGAAAGAAAACTGCTCAAGGAATGGTGGGGATCACGTCCAAGGACACAGAAGCCTACTTGATGGGGCTCTTGCTGGCCACCTTTGGGAAATTTTGAGCATGAAAATAAAATAATAACAATAATATATTATAACCCATTGAATAAAAAGTCTATATTGAAATAAAAAAGGAAGGAAGGAAGGAGGAAGGAAAGGAAGGAAAGGCTCTTACAATAGAATGCCAACTAATAAATGTAGAAGGAATAATGCAATTAGAAAATCTCTGGTTGGGCAAGAATCACCAAGAGATGCTAAAACCAGTGGGTGAGAGTTTGGTGAGGAATAGAATGTTTACATTGTCTCAAAGTACCTCCCCATTAATTACTTGTTAATGAAAAAAGAAAAACAGTAACTTTACAGTGAAAAAGCCTGGCATGTGCCCCCTGTACTGGCTTAAATGGTGGCCCCCAAAAGATAGATCCACATCCTAACCCCCAGGATTAGGAGGTTATGTGAACGTGACCTTCTCTGGAAAAAGGGTCTTTGCACATGTAATTAAGTTAAAGATCTCAAGATGAAATCATCTTGGATTACTCGGGCCCTAAATCCAATGACAAGTGTCCTTATAAGAGACCAGAAGTGGAGAAGGCATGGACAGAGAAGGAAAAGAAAGCCATATGAAGATAGAGGCAGAGATTGGCATGAGGCAGCCATGAGAAATGCTGACAGCCACCAGAAGTCGGAAGATGCAAGGAAAGATTATACCCTAGACCCTCCAGAAGGAGTACAGCCCGGATGACACCTTGATTTTGGACTCTGGCCTCCACACTGTGAGAGAAAACTTTTCTGTTGTTGTAAGCACCCAATTTGTGATCATTTGTTATGGTGGCCCTAGGAAACTAAGACACCACCTTAACAAAATGACTGGTTAACATCGCCAATAGAGGGATTAACCTACATCATGTGGTTCCTGATGAGATGCACTGAGAAGTTCACAGCATTTTACTCTCATAATGTTTCTGCCAAAATTGCACAACCTGAATCTAATCACGAGGACACGTCAGACACAGTCAAATTGAGAGCTGTTCTACCAAAAAAAGTAGTCTGTACTCCTGAAAAATACTGAGGTTATAAAAACCAATGAAAGGCTGAGAAACTTCTCTAGATGAAAGGAAGCTAAGAAATATGATAACAAACTACAATATGTGTCCTTCACTGGAGTCTGGACTGTGAAAAAAATAGTCAGGTTGGGGGATAATTGGCAAAACTTGGATATGGACTGTGGATTGATTAATAATATTGTATTAATCTTAAAGTTCCTGTTTTTGTTACTCGTACTGTGATTATGTAAGAGAATATCCTTATTCCTAGGAAACACACACTTAACATTAAGGGTAAGATGGCATCTTGCCTGAAACTTATTCCCAAATGATCCAGAAAAAAGCATCTATGCATATATGTAGAAAAAGAATGAAAACGTACATCTGGCATATATTAACAAGTGGGACCTGAGAGTTCTTTGTACTGTAATTGCAGTTTGTCAGTAATTTTAAAATTATTTCAAGACAAGATGTTAAAAAAACTTACTAGATTATTATAATATGTAACCAGGTATGAAAAACACTGCATTAAAACTCACTCTTTAAGTCAGTAGTTCTCATCTGGGTGATTTTACCTCCCAGAAAACATATAGAAAGGTCTGAAGACATGTTTGATCATTGATGACTGCACAGGGTGGGGAGTGGGGAGTGGATCTGGAGAGGCACTACTGGCATCTAGTGTGTATAGAGGCTGGGGAAGCTACTAAAGTGGTCAAGTGCACAGGACAGCCACTCACAACATATAATTTTCTAGCCTAAAACATCAATAGTGCTACTATTAAAAAACCTTGCGCAGGGAGATCAGCTCGGTGCTTTGTGACCGCCTGGAGGGGTGGGATGGGGAGGGTGGGAGGGAGGGAGATGCATGAGGGAAGGGATGTGGGAACAGATGTATATGTATGACTGATTCACTTTGTTATAAAGCAGAAACTAATAAAAAAAAAAACCTTGCTTTAAGGAAATTATACATCTTCAGTAATATAACCAGATTCTAAATGCTTATGGGAAATAGCACCAAATTTGAATATGAGCTTAGAATAGAGCAAAATTTTATATCAACAAAGGATTCTCATTTTATAGGTAAAAATATGTTTGCATTTCAAGACTCGGAAATCACATACAGAAATGCGTACAATTGCATGTCACATCATACATCAAACAAGAGTAGTGGGGGAATAAAGAAGCATAGAAGTTCAGTTCGTTCATTTTAACATCAACCAAGTAGCTTTCATAATATTGGACAATAAGTCCACTGAAAATGTGATTTCAAGGTATTAGAACAGCTTGGTGAAAAAGATAAATAGATTTTTCTCAAACTTATGACTATACTCATAAAGCAGTAAAAATATATTACATTTACTGGTTACCTGGGGTAATCTATATCACTGCTTTCTAAATCTAATGAGATTTCCAGTTTCTATATGTTTAGCATAGGAGAGCTACACAAACATCACCATAATTAATGAGTGATGAATCCCACAGTATTAGTCAGATTTCCACATAATAAAGAATTCACAAACCTCAACGACTCTTAACAGCAAACATTCATTTCTCACTCATGGGTCTGTGCACTGACTGAGTTGACCCTGCTTCAAGATCAGGTATGTTCTGTGTGTCTCTCACTCTGGGCCCAATAGTTACCTAGACAGATGGCTGCTACCTCATGGCAGATCACAGATGCTCAAGAATCCAGGCCAAACTCTGCAAGCACATATAAAGCCTCGCTCACATCACATCTGCTAATATTCCACTGGCCAAAGCATACCATGACCAAGCCTAAAACATTGGGGCAGGGGTGTATGGGTCTACTTTACTAAGAGACATTGCAATGTCATGTGCACAAAGATATGATGTATAATCCTACTACAAAAGCAGCAGAGGGCTTCCCTGGTGGCGCAGTGGTTGAGTCCGTCTGCCGATACAGGGGATATGGGTTCGTGCCCCGGTCCGGGAAGATCCCACATGCCGCAGAGTGGCTGGGCCCGTGAGCCATGGCCGCTGAGCCTGCACGTCCAGAGGCTGTGCTCCGCAATGGGAGAGGCCACAACAGTGAGAGGCCCGCGTACCGCGCAAAAAAAAAAAAAAAAAAAAAAAAAAGCAGCAGAGAAGAATTGAGAAAAACAATGCAATCTACCATACTACTAAAGGCACTCTACAATAGCAGATTTTTTTTTAAAGAACTGATGCTACTGATGCTACTTACACACATAATGTTAACTCAGGGGCTGGCAAACTTTTTCTGTGAAAACCAGCTAGTAAATATTTGGGGCTTTGTGGGGACATACAGTCTTTGTTACAACTGAAAGCAGCCACAGAAAATACATAAACAAACAAGTGTGTCTGTGTTCCAGTAAGACTTTGTGTATGGATACAAATTTGAATTTCACATAACTTTCACATGTCACAAAATGTTACTCTTCTTTTGATTTTTTTTAATCATTCAAAAATGTAACAGCTATTTTTAGTACTTGGGCTGTACAAAAGTAGGTAGCTGGTCAGATTTGACCCACAGGCCATTGTTTGATGACGCCTGTATTAGCCTCTTAACCAGCAAAGTCCTTAGCATTTATTGGTCATAGAAGACTGTATAAGAGAAAGAAAAGGCAATAACCAAGAGTTTATACAGTTGAGGATGTAAAATACATACATGTGAAAGCTATTTAGTAATATTTGAAAAATAATATATAGGAATGAAAGTCCAAAGTCATGAATGTTAGGAGATATGGCGCCAAGTTATTAAGGTTTAATGTATTAGGACAATTCCTTTAAAAAGTTTTATGGATAAGGACATGGATTCACTGAACGATTACCCCATTCTTTCTTCATACACTGAGAAAGAAAACTTTTAGAAATAATAGGTAAGCCTACAGTCTATTTTATTTTATGAATTTTTCCTTTTATATAACATTTAAATAAAACATCACCTTTAAAATTGTTAGTATTGCAAAAGTAATTCATACAATACAAAAATGTTGAAAATAGAAAGTGGAAGTCAGCCTATAGTCCCACCACCTACAGGTATCCTCTGTTAACAGCATGGTATGTAATTCTAGAGCTTTTTCTATACATACACATATGTGTTTTACTGTTATTTATTAAAATTTTATACATAGTATTTAGCAATTTGCTTTTTTCACATTTAGCAGTATATCCTAAACATTTTTCTGTGTCAATATGAGTAGTTTTATCTCATTTTAATTGTTGCACAGTATTCTGTAGCATAGAACAGCTTATTGATGTGCATTTAGGTTGTTTCCAATTTTCCCCCTACTATATGTAATGTTGTGATAAACATCCTAAATCTTTACCTAAATTAACCATTTATTTTTAAGGAAAAAAATATCTACAAGTGGAATTTCTGGGTCAAAGCATAGAAACAACTGTTTTCAAAATGTTTTTCTTCTCAATGTTATCTGATATTAAATCTGGTATTAAAATCAAGAGTGTTAATGGTAAGCTGTTGGTTGGGGATATAAGGATTTGAGATACTGACCACATATAACATGAGAATATAGTAATATGTGTGGTTTTTGTGTGTATATGAACAGGGTGGATAAGGGAGAGAGAGAAGCAGAAGGGAAGAGAGAGGAAAGAGAAGGGAGAAGAAATTTAATGTGAGAATCATCCAAATCCAATGTAAAATGATACCAGGTATTATATAAGAATTACTGGTTGTGCTAGGAAAACCCTTTGTGAATAGCCAGGTATACTCATACTGATTTGTAAATGAAAAAAAAAAAAACTGTTCAAATCCTAGGTAGTAACTTTCATAAGATATACTAATGTACTGCTAGTAAATTATTGGGCCTAAGAATTTTTAACTACAGTCTATTAACTTTATTTCTTTTTCTCAATAAATCACTAAGGGTGGTTCTCAACAGGAGCCCGTGGGTGTTACAGTTATCTACTGCTGTGTAACAAATCACTCCAAAACTTTGTAGCTTAGAACAACAATTTGTTATTATTACTTATGGTTCTGTGGGTCAGCTGTGCTCAGGTGGGCAGTTCCATCTGGGTGTCTCTCATGCAGCTGCAGTCTGATGTTGGTTGGGGCTGACTCATCTGATAGCTCAACTGGGCTGAGTGTCCAACATGGTTCCCCCCCAGGACTGGCAATTGGTAGTAGTTGTTGGCTATGAGCTCAGTTGAATGTGCTAATCTGAGTGGCCACATGTGGCCTCTCCTTGTAGCTTGTGACCCTTACAGCATGGTGGCTATGCTCGGTGGTGCAGTGTCCTGAGAGTGAGTGAACACTCCCAAGAATGAGTGTTCCAAAAGTCCCGGGGAAAAGCTGCAAGACTCCCAATGATCTAACCTTGGAAGTCCCAGAATATTTCTTCCACTGCATTCTTTTGTTTCAGCAAATCACTCAAGCCTTCACAGAAGCAAGGGGCGATGCATTAGACTCTACTTTTTGATGGGAGAGCAGCAAGTTACACTGCAGAAGTGCATGTGGGATGGAAGCTATTATTATGGCCATCTCTGGAAAATGCAATCTGCCACAGTGGGGAGCTGGCAGGAACTCTTGGAAATTGTGGACTAATTTTTCACATGTTTACATCTTTCTCTGAAGAGAATCTTGGATATTCATAAGATTCTCAAAGGAATCTGACCCAAAAAAAAGAAAAAGTAGAAACAATCACTGATCTAGGTAGATTATGGTCTATTACATAATAAGTTTATTCTATACCCTAATATTCCTTTTAAGGATATTTCATCTCTACCACTATCTTGGGATTGTTTAGCATCTAGCTGTGATTCACTAAGAAACTCATCCAATTAAAATCTTTAAAAACAAGTCCGGATAATTCCAACAGTGTGAATGACCATAAGTTCAATGAAACTGGATAAATGCACACACACTCCTGTACATGTATAAAAACATGCTCTGAATTTTAAACAGAGGGGGCTGATTAAATGGGGTTTGTATTTTGGACCACTGTTCCCACTAGATCTACCTATATTTGACACTTAAAGAGAGAACTCTAATCGACTATTAATATTCTACACACTGTTCAGGGGAAATTTCTTTTTAGAACCCTGCAACACAGTCCTGCACAGTGCACAATGATTTACATCATTAAGCATGAGATTTGATTGCTTTTATCTCAGCATATTTAATTATAACTTATTGATCACAAAATTATCTGGTTTTTATTACAGCATTTGACTCTGTGACCTCTCCCCCCCCAATCCATGATGGCCTCAGAAAAACTCCATTTTGTGTAAGAACTAGTTATGTCTGTTTATGCCCCTATACTTGCTATTAGTTTCATGAACTTGTCCCCTCTGGATTTTGATGGAGGTAGGAAGGGGAGGGCAGCGAATTTGGGAGCAGGTGCAGGAATCACCAGCCAGTTATATTCTTCACTAGAGGTTAGCAGAAGCACAACATCAGTCAAAAAACCAACCACAGTCCTTTGCTTAAATATCAATATATATGCAAATTCAAGGTATAGAATTAACTAACATAAGGGAATTTTGTTGCTCCTGCTGTTTAAGTTGATATGTCTCTTAAGTCTCTTTTTTGTCTGACACATTCATCTCCCCCATCACAGTGTTCTCAAGAATTGACTTGGTGAAGAGACTGGGTCAGTTGTTCCATAACATTCCAGATTTTGCTGATTTTTTTCAACTTGTTTCCTATCACCTATATTTCTGTAACTGGAAATTAGCTACAAAGGCTTGATTAGATTCAGTGTTAACATTTTTGGCACAGATACTTCACAGGTGGTCCTGTGAATCAATACTTCATGTGAAACCACATGAGGAAGTACATACTACCTCTTTGCCCTCCTTTTAAAGATGCCAATTGATCGGTAGTTGTAAAGTTATAAGGTGACCTTTCGGCTCCCTTGGAATATCCAGTTCCTCATTAATATTTAGTTTCTTACTTTTAGCATCCATAAATGTTTATTGCCTGAATCAATTATTTCATTAGATATTACAGCTACATTTGTTAGTTAAAATACTTCTGTAAGGAAACATTCTCTCATCCACTGGGGCTATTTTGTAACTTACAAATAGATTTTCACAGGAAAGGCAGATCAAGACAATTTTTTTCCCTTTAAATACTAATTTTCAGAGTACAGAGTTGACTACCTCTAATAATGACAAATGAGTTGTACTTGTTGCTTTGGCTTTCTCTTTTGAGTATCATAAATTCATGCATATTTATTTAATCAGTGTGTTTCAATCAATTGCTGTCATCTTCCGTTTGATGGTAAAATTGTCCACCTTTAGCCAATGGACAGCTTCCTTGCTTTCTAGCATAACAAGATGATCAAGTCTCGGCTTGTCATTTGCCATTCCACATCTGGAATCAGCAATCTCTTCAAGAATCACTGGTTCCTGGAAATCATGACCAGTTGTTCCCAGTCTGCTCTGGACCATGGGGGTGAATCTCCAGAGGCAGCCCCTGTGGCTTTTCGTGGCCAGGTGTCCAAGGCAGCAGCCCTCTCACCATTGGCCTCTCCACTCAACCCTTGGAGAGCCAGTGACCTCCAAAGCCTTGACTTTTCGTTATCCTACATTATATTAAAATTAAATTTAATTCCAGATGTGAGGAGACACAACAACTTAATATAATACCTGATTCTGGATTAGATGTTTTTGTTATTAAAAAAAAAACTGTTGGGACAGTTTGCAAAACTTCATTGAATGGGATCTGAAGATTAGCTGGGAATAAGAGACCAATGTTACTTTTCTGATCTCACTGGTTGTATTGTGGACAAGTAGGAAAATGTCCTTATTTGTACTGAAGACACACAAGTGTCGGGGAGCCATGGGGCATTATGTCAATTTACTCTCAAATGGTTCAGAGAAAAAAAAAGTTCTTTGTTCTTGCAGCATTTTTGTAAGCTTGAGATGATTTTGAAATGTATACAAATAATTACTTTAAAAAAAAACACACTCGGGCCTCCCTGGTGGCGCAGTGGTTGAGAGTCCGCCTGCCGATGCAGGGGATACGGGTTCGTGCCCCGGTCTGGGAGGATCCCATATGCCGCGGAGCGGCTGGGCCCGTGAGCCATGGCCGCTGAGCCTGTGCGTCCGGAGCCTGTGCTCCACAACGGGAGAGGCCACAACAGTGACAGGCCCGCGTACAGCAAAAAAAACAAACAAAAAAAAAAAAAAAAAAAAAAAAAAACACACTCTCCTTCTGCAAAAAAAAAAAAAGAATCACTGGTTCCTTTCAGTAGGAAACAGCATTCAGAGACCAGAGTTTGGGTGCTAACATTCTCATTATTACTAAGTTGTCATTGCTGCTGGATCTGTTCAGTGGACAGAGCTGGGGTATTTTAACATTTTGAATTTTAAAACATTTCAAAATTTTAAACATTTTTAAAAACATAATCACTTCTTCATAACTATAATTATAATAACTTCAAAATAATACCAATAAAATATAGTATAATGAAATGTATCAGTATTACTACTAACATCAAGACAATAATGAAAGTGAAGATTGCTTTGTATTTTTATTAGACCATATTCCACTAACGAATGATGTGTAACATCCTGTGTTCTAAAATACCTAATGGGTGTGTAAGTTAAGGCCAAAGCTTTTCCCTTGAGGAAGAGGAAAGTTCTGACAAGGATAATGGTCAGAATGACCTCAGTTATCTCATCTCCCTGCTGAGTCCTGAGAAGAGAGGAGAGGAGGAAAGGCCCAAGGTGAGTAGAGGGTGGGGATGCATTAGCCTCTTGATAGGCATAGCCATAGCTCTGAGCCCCGCCCTCCAGGACTGCTGGGTGTTGCTGGCAGCCATATGCCCCAAGCAGCACTGAACAAAGACAGATGAAATACGAGACGTATGTTTATCTGTGCACAGTGTCTGTGCCAAGACTGCAAGCACGAGATAGCCAGACACTTTACTGAAGTGATAGAAACATTTCATAGTAGTTTGTCATTTCAAAAGAATAAATTGTATGAATGAAAATTATATATTCCCCTCCCAGCCCCTAGATCATCCAAAACATTTCATTGGACAGCATGTAGCGCCAGCCTGACATTTTTGGGTGCATCACAAGGCTTGTTGCTATTATTTATCTTGTTCTTATCATGTTGGCATTTAAGCACCTTATCTCTGCCCTTGAGAGAAAAGATCCCATTTCTTTGGGCTGTGTTTTTTAACCAGTGATTCAGGGGCACCCGATACACTTGCTCGTTTAATTTTGAGCTGTACTCACATTTCTGCTGGGAGGCAACAACGAGGAAAAAACAGGTGAGGTTGATAGCCCTCAGGGAGGCAGCAGGTGGGAGGAGAGTGATCTGGAAGGAAAGCAAGGAAAGGCTTTGGTTCCTTTGGTAAACTGAAATCTGTTTTTTTCTCCCTGTGAGACACCACCAACTGTCTCACTTTCTTCCCTTCTCACATTTTCTGCTTTTGTTTTCCCCAAACCCATCTTTACAAGCACAGAAAGGGGGAGTGACTTGCTTAGGTCCCATTCTCTATTTCCATGCTAATTCATTAGGTCTCCCTCACCCCCACCCCTGACGAAAGACTCCAGCTCCTGTCACCTCCTACAGTCTTCTTATCATCTTGGAAATTTGCTTAGTTCAATCCATGAACATGAATTACTGGGAGCAATTTGGCCACTCTGTTTCTTATTCTTCTAGCCCTTTCCTTAATCCTTTATATTTGCAAAATATTTGCTTAAAGCAGTAGTGTCAGTCATTAATGTTCATATGGGATGTTCAGCATCCCATAGAGAGCTTGCTCGAAATGCCAGGTCTTCTTCCCTGTATTTACATTCGGAACTAATAAGATCAGATCTCATAGTGGGGCCCTAGTGATACTGATAAAGGAAGTGCAAGGTTTGAACTTTCAGGAAAAATGGTTTAAACGTATGAGGAGTGGAGGAAACAAAGGATAGCCCTCACATTCTGTCTGTACTCTCATTCCACTGGGGAAGACTCAGAGGGATATGGGAAATTTGCCCATGCCTCATACAATGGAATAGTAGTCAGCAATTAAAAGGAACTAATTGCTGATACACATAAGAGGTATGAATCTCAAAAGTACTGTATTCAGTGAAAGAAGCCAGACACGAGAGTGCATATGATAGAAATCAGATCAGTGGTTATTTATGGGAGGGAAGGGGATTGATTGGGAAGTGATCTGAGGCAATTTTCTTAGTGATTGAAATGTCTGTCTTGATTGACAAGGATGTGCATTACAGGAGTACATGCCTTGTCATAATCTACATGAACATTTATGATCTGTGCTTTTCATTGTATGAAAATTATATCTTAAATTTTTTAACCTGAGTATACCTATTTTGGGTAATAATAAAATTTTTTACCAATTTTTTTTTACCAGTTTATATGCAAAAGTCAAAAAAAGAAAACTTTTGAGATAGAAGATGATTTAACACAGTGCTTCAAACATGGTGTGCACTTAATAAAAATGTATTGACGACTAATAGCCATGCAAGAGTGGTTCATTGCAAGAGTTTGTTTATAAGATGCCTGCTTTCAGCCCAACAATATGTTCAAATTCAGCATTGTATACAAGATTCAAATTCCCTAACCCTATAAAAATATTTTTAGTAATCCTCCATCCCATCAATCTGGTTATACAGCCTTTTCATGCAAGTATAATAAATAAAATCAATACCTTTTATTACTTCACCACCAGAAACTCTTGGTACACCCAGATTCAAAGGCATAAGGCTGTCTGCAAGGCTGATCCAAACTTCAGGGAGTATTTTACAAGGAAAGCATACTGTTACAATTTTGTATGAATAAGGAAAGTTATCCTTAAATCCTAAAAAGGAATTTTTTTCTTTTTTTTTAAATAAATTTATTTATTTATTTTTGGCTGTGTTGGGTCTTCGTTGCTGCGCGCAGGCTTCCCCTAGTTGCAGCAAGCGGGGGCTACTCTTAATTGTGGTGCGCAGGCTTCTCACTGCGGGGGCTTCTCTTGTTGCGGAGCATGGGCTCCAGGCGCACAGGCTCAGTAGTTGTGGCTTAGCGGACTCCAGAGCGCAGGCTCAGTAGTTGTGGCCAACGGGCCTAGCCGCTCCGCGGCATGTGGGATCTTCCCAGACCAGGGCTCGAACCCGTGTCCCCTGCATTGACAGGCGGACTCTTAACCACTGTGCCACCAGGGAAGCCCCATAAAAAGGATTTCTTAGGTTGAAAAAGTACATATAAGGGCTATCAATCCCCTATGGATGATCTCTAGCTGCATAAATATAGGGAAAATTCAGATATTCTTCCAAAGAAATAAAATTTTATGAAAATATATACTGGATGAATTTTATATTTTCTCCTATAATAATAAGTATGCACTGTCAAGTCTCAGGCAAATCCGACAAATCACTCAATAGTACTTATCTTTCTTAATTGTGCTGTCTTTCCAGTGGTGACTGGCCTCGTAATGCATATGTGACTATCTTCCTTTACATTTTCCTACAATTTGAGGAATATGACCAAAAAATCAACTAACCAAACAAGCAAAAGTGTAAATCAAACTGAAGCTTCAGATTAAAAGATAATTTACTGTTGGATTATGCATCCACAATGCTAAAGACACAAGTTTGAAAAAAATTCTTTATCAATAGGAACTCAACTATTTTCATTTGTTTTGTTTCTAGAGAATTCACATACAGAGAAGAAATAAACAATAAAACATTACAGGACAGGTATTACTGGAGAAATATGATTTTCTTTTTCAATTTCAAGAGGATAAAATTTTTAAAGGGAAAAAATAGAAATGATGAAAAATGTTAAGGACAATTCAAAAACTGGGAAAAGTTTTAAATCTCTCAACTATATATAAAAATTTTCATATTGTAATAGAAGAATTCTAGCTTTAACAATTCAAACTCTATTTATTCCAGTGATCTCAAAGTGTGGTACCCGGACCAGTAGCACTGGCATCACCTGGGAACTTGTTTGAAATGCACATTCTTGGGCACCACCCAGGCCTACTGAATTGGAAACTCTGGGGATGGGCCCAGCCATCTGTATTTTCACAAGCCTCCAGGTGATTATGGTACAGGGTAACAGCTGAGAATCATTGATTTATTCCAAAAACATTTATTGGGTACCCACTGTGTGCCAGCCTCTAAGAAAGGCACTGGGGGCACAAAAATAAAAACTTAACATGAACCACAGTTTAATCACTCACAAAGAAAAGGAATATTAACCAGTAAGATTGTTTTTTGAATACAGGAAAATAGGAGATTCCTCTGGCTACAGCTGGATCAATCAGGTAGAACTGCCAAGAACACTGAGGAATTCTACTAAGGTGGGGGCAATGGTCCTCAGTCAGAATCACCTGGAAGGATTTTTCAAAAACACAGGTCCTGGCCCTTCCCAGACCTCTGGAATCAATCTCCTGGAGTGGGGCTCAGGAAAACTGTATTTTTAACAGTTCCCCCAGTAATTCTGATGTTTACCCAGAGTTAATGATGCTGCTGCTGTACAGTTGTCTCAGGTTCTGTGCTTTTCACCGCCTCCCTGCTGGCAGCTTCTCCCTGTGTTCTGTGATTATCTGTAGCAAATTGCCTCTGGGAGCATTGCTGGCGAGGGGAGATGTGAGTGTACTCTTGGGTAAAGCGCAGATCCCCAGGCTAAACCACTGAATCAGAATCTTTGGGGACAGGGCTCAGAAATATGCATTTTTTACACATCCCCAGGTGATTTTTAAGCATGCAACAACTTGAAATTTACTGCCTTGTGGGTCTCCCCAAGGAGCTACTTTTCTACTCTCCACTACAGTCTAGTCTCCGAGGGCATCTTATCAAAACATCTTCCCTAACTTTTTTTTTTGTCTCTTGACATGTGTGTTGCATAAGTAACTGCCCCTCAAAGATGTTCACATACTAATCCCCAGAATCTGTGAATCCTACGTGGTGAAAAGGACTTTATAGATGTGATGAAGTTAAGGATTTTGAGATGAGTGATTATCTTGGATTAGATAGGTGAGCTCAGTGTAATCACAGAGATCCTTATTAGAGAGAGGCTCGTGGATCAGAAAACAGATGTTACAGTGGAAAAAGGAGGAGCAAAGTCAGAGTTTTAAAGATGCTGGTTTTGAAGATGGAGGAGGGGCCGTAAGCCAAGGAATGCAAGTAGGCTTTAGGAGCTGAAAAAGGCAAGGAAATATTCTCCCCAAGAGCCTCCTGAAGGAATGTATTCTTACCTACACCTTGATTTCAGCCCAGCATAAACTCGTATCAGGATTCTGACCCAAATTTGTGGTCATATGTTATAATAGCAATAGGAAACATACAATGTGTAAAATATATAGAAAAGAAAGTATTGTAATTCAAGACAAGCAGTGCTAATACTGGTGAAGCTTATCTCATTTGGAGATTCTACCACATAAAAGATGGCATATTTAGTGTTCCCTTAGGATTTATATTTATCAATTTCTTTGATTAGAGGTCTTAATTAGACCTATAGTTACAATGATCACAGTAAACAATTCCAGGATCTTAAAAAACAAAACAACAACAACAAAAAACCAAACAGCCTCAGTTGCTTGATAGCAGTAAGATTTCCTTTTCAGATTCAGTCTTCACAATTTATCAGAAGATATGGAAGGTCATCTATTGTGTACAGCTAAGGACATCATGCTCATTAGTGTCTACTCTCAGCTGACAAGCCTAAAAATACTCAATTCAGAGGAAGAATCAGGAAAAACATTCATAACAGACATACTTAATGTGATGTCATCAGCTACACAGTAAAACTTGTGAAGGAACACCACCCTGGGAAAAAGCCTTCAAAATCCTCTTAAATTATCAGCCACTTTTGAAGATGAAAAAAGATAGGTGAACAACTGCCACATTCTCTCACTCACTCTTTACTTGCTTCACTCTTACCAGTGGAAGTTTCGTTTCTTTAAGCCGGGGTTCTCAAACTTGAGCGTGCATCATTAGATCACCTGGAAGGTTTGGACCCCAGTCCCAGGGCTTCTGACTCAGGAGGTCTGGAGTGGAGCCCAAGACTTTGCATTTCTCACATGTGCCCTGGTGCTGCTCTGCTGCGCGTCCTGGGATCACAGTCTGAAAATCGCTGCCTAGAGCGACGGTTCTCAATACTGCCTGCAAGTCAGCATCACCTGGAGACTTGTTCAAGCCCTGATGCCTCAGCCACACTCTAGGCCAATTAAGTCGGACTTCCTGGAGGTGAGACCATGCATCACAATTTTCAAGCACCCCAGGTGATTAAAGATGCTGGTTTTGTGCAGCCAAAGCTGTGAACCACTGCCCTAGAAGCCAAAAGAACAATAAAGAAAGGGAGCAAGTAAATGTGAAGGAAACAGGGCAGTAACACTGACCATGAGCCACCCTGCCCTTTGGCTGCCCTGGGCCTAGGATTTTCTCTCAAGCAAATGCTTCTCCTGCTTAAGAGTCGAAGTTTACAAACAGCCTCTGATCTAAAGGAATAGGAATATGATGTTACAACACACTACCAAGTAAAAATATATGACATTCCTAATTACATATTTAAGCTAGGGGGAAATGGTAACCTGTTGAAAATGATAACACAATTCTAAATACTGTCTGTTTAAAAATTTATAATAGTTTTGTATTATATTGCAAGGAAAGCCCTTAATTCTCCTTTTTACAGAAAGAATCAAAGGAATAGTTTCTTATATTAAGTAAAATATAAGTTCAGTGCTTTATTTCTCAAACAGTCCCAGTATTTTCTATTTCTCAGGCTGTTAATGTCCTGTGCTTCATACTTCATATTCAAATATTTCTCTCTTCCACTCATACACACAATCTATTTTTATTGTGATGAATATTCATTGGTTTCAAACAATGTTGCTCACCTCTCAATTCAAGTTTTATTGTTTTAAATTCATAGTTTTCTATCAATGACCTGGAACTTAGAATACCTACCAATTTACTATTTTTGCTGCTTTTGGAAGTAAGCTGAAAGGCAGTACTACTTTCATTCTTTTTTAAAAAATATTTATTTTATTTATTTATTTGGTTGCACCAGGTCTTAGTTGCAGCTCACAGGCTCCTTTAGTTGCGGCATGTGAACTCTTGTGGCGTGCATGTGGGATCTAGTTCCCCAACCAGAGATCCAACCTGGGCCCACTGCGTTGGGAACATGGAGTTTTAACCACTGCGCCACAAGGGAAGTCCCAAGGCAGTACTACTTTCTAACACACAGCTTGCTACCTGCTGCTTAACATCAGGGGTGCTCTGAAAATAATTGGGTTTTTTTTTTTTGTAGTGTGCCCCAAATACCAGTTCTAATCTATTCAGAAAACTCTGATACATAATCTGACATATTTACTCTATTCTATCCTAGATTTGTACAGGATGTATGGAAAAGTACTTTACTTTGGATTTTAGCACCTATCAACAAATATCATAAATCCCTTAAGCAAATATGTTTGTAACATACTACTGTATAAGAAAGAGCTATTAGAGTCACATCTATTTCTCCCAGGCTATTTGATGTAAAAACTCCTTAAATATTTACTTTCGTAAATAAAGGAAATTCACAAATTCTTTACTTCCTGGTAGGAATCTAGCCTCCAAACATCCCCTTTTCAGTTTTTTTTAGGTGATTGTGAAGGATAAGACCTGAAAGAGTGATCCTCACTTCAAACCACATCGGACTATTTTAGCACATTTTGATTAAATGATCCTATGTGTTGTATTGCAGAGTTGAATCTCCTCCAGAACACAGACTGGATTTTATTTACGGTACTTTTAATTAGAATCAGCCCATAGGAAAAATTAAATAAAAATGAATTATTTACTTCATCAATGTCAAAGAAATTAAAATACGAAAATGTATGTCAAATGGGTCATTGAACACCAAAGGAGTTACACACACGCACATAAATTGAACTATTTT
Organism: Mesoplodon mirus; assembly: GCF_964341445.2. Lineage (NCBI taxonomy): Eukaryota > Metazoa > Chordata > Mammalia > Artiodactyla > Ziphiidae > Mesoplodon > Mesoplodon mirus. Next base: position 43,673,546 of record NC_138984.1, read on the forward strand.
CAAACTGGAGGGGGGGATCTTTCCTGAATTTACTCAAATTAAATTTATAATATCAAAGGCATGAAATTTTAATCTGATTTTTCTTTTACTTTAACATAAGCTTAGTTCCAAAGTATCTATGTTTTGTTGCTATTTTCCTGATAATGTATGATGGCTGAAAAAATTCACATATTTCAGGAAAAGTAAAAACCTCCACCCTTATACCCTTGTGTTTTAGTAAACATATATGGGTCCATACCATAAACAGCATACTTTAACTGCATTTTTCTTGTTGTTGGATAGTTTTCCACAAAAATACATTAAGATTCGGTCTTCCGTGGTGGCGCAGTGGTTGAGAGTCTGCCTGCCGATGAGGGGACACGAGTTCGTGCTCCGGTCTGGGAAGATCCCACATGCCGCGGAGCAGCTGGGCCCGTGAGCCATGGTCGCTGGGCCTGCGCGTCCGGAGCCTGTGCTCCGCAACGGGAGAGGCCACAACAGTGAGAGGCCCGCGTACCGCAAGAAAAACAAAACAAAAAAAACAAAAAAACATTAAGATTCCCATGGTAAAAACCACACTTGTAAGCATTTCAACATTTGGATATAGTCTAATGTATTTAACCAATCCCCTGTTGATAGGCATTTAATTATTTAATTTATAATTAAATTTATTTCAGTTATTCAATATTGTAAACAACTTTGCAAGAAACAATCTTGCAGCATGTATCCAAATATTTCTTTAGAATAAATTTCTAGGAGTGGAATTGCTGGGTAAAAGAATACAAACATTTGAATTTTTGAAGTTTTGGTATATATTATCAGATGACTCTCCAAAGATTATGCCAAATTTCATTCTTACCATGTATTAAAGTGCTTATTTTCTTCCATATTCACCAGCAAATGAAAGAAAAAGGTTTACTGAGATGAATTTTCATATCTTACAATGTACTTGTTTTAAGTATAAAATTCAATGATTTTTAAGTACATTAACAATTGTACAACCATCTCCACAATCCAGCTTTAGAATATTTCCAGCACCCCCAAAAGGCTGCTCAGGCCCATTAGTAATCATTCCTCACTCCCACCTCAATCTAATCTAGGCAACACTAATCTACCTTCTGCCTCAATAGATGTGCATTTTTTCCACACGTCATAGAAATGAAATCATACAGTACGTGGTCTTTTGTGTCTGGCTTCCCTCACTTAGCATAATGTTTTTGAAGATCATCCATTCTGTAACACTATCAGTACTTCATTTCTTTTTATTGCCAAACAGCATTTTTTATAATTACAAAAAAAAAAAAAAAAACCCTCTCATTCAGAAAAGGGAAGATTCTGGATATGGGAGTCACAGCTCTATAGCACTTACGCTGACTGAAAACTCCTACGTCCAGGGTGGAGAAGTGTTTTGCTTTGACCTTGATTCTACTTTGTGTAGGAAGCTTCTCTGTCCATTTTTCTCCACAGTTGTTGGATCTGCCCTTTGGGAGATCCTTCCTTGTCCATGTCCATCTTGGTCATAATTCCAGTGAAGTGGGAGACCTCCTCCTGTGGGACCAAAGAGCGTTTTCAGCGCATTTCTTGCTCATGCAAGTTTGGGGGTCCAAGAACGATTTTAAGGCTCAAGCAGCCAAAGACTTTTTTACTCCAGGTTTATGATTTCTTTGGCAATATGTTTTTACCACTCAGTCTCACATGCCAGGAGCACCACCCAAAGCTCTTTATTAAATATAATTATTAACTCTCATGTCTGTCCTTGCTCCCTCACCCTCATGCCTCTCTCACATACACGCAGCTTATTGCCAGCATCGTTGAGGTCATACAGAGTATGGGGAGTCTTGGCAGAGAAGGCTATGCCCTTAATTAAATTGGTCTTTGTCATGGGGCCATCAATTAAAAGCATTTTCAATCTTATTTTCTGTTGTTTGGGATCTAGAAACAGTTAGCTTTTCCAACTCTTTGCTGCCCCAAATTTCTTTTCTCTCTCTATTTTTTAAAAATTTCTGCTTGAAAATCATCCAGCCATTTTCTGACTCATTTTTTCTTCTAGTATATTCCTAATAGAAGCCAGTAACGACCAACACACATCACATACTTCTGTTTTCCATTCTCTTCCCCTAGAGCTACAGGCTTAGTAAGTACTTGATCTGCCTTCAAACTATCTCCAGTGACAGTTTTAACACATATTTTACCACTGTATTACATGGGTCTCCATCTCCCCATCCTCTGATATTAGTTTCCTCACTACCCAATGCCGATTCCACATCTTTTAGGTTTTTATTAGAGTTGCAGCTCATTTCCAATGCCAACATCCCATGTTAGTTAAGATTATGCTAGCAGTAAAATGAATAAAACCCCCAATTTTAATAGCTTAACATAATAGAATTTTATTTCTCACTCATATAACATCAATTAGAGGCAGTGGAAATTAGGGCTATTTCGCTTCACAGTCCTTCAGAAACAGCCTGACAGACGCTTTACTGTCTTCAACAAAAGCCAGCAGAGAAGGGAAGAGAGAGGCTGAGCATTGTGTGAGAGGTGATTACAGGCCACACTTGGAAGTACTGTACATCCTTTCATCACTTCTTCTCATGTTCCTTTGGAAATAATTCCGTCTTAAGTGCACATATCACTGCAAAGAAGGATAAGAAATGTACTTGATCTCTGTGCGCAGAAGGAAAATCAAACAAGTCTGGCAAACAGCTAGCCAATGTCTGCCATAGCATTGTATAAAACATTTAGTCTTTGACTCAGTAATTCCAGTTCTAAGGATCTTTGCTAAGCAAATATTCTGAAATGCAAATATGTTTGTTCATTCTGAAGTCATTGAAAGAAGCAAATATAAATGTATAAATAAATAGAACATTAAAGGTAGAGCCCATTTATGTAATGGAATATTACACAGCAATTTAAAATGATTCTTATTAAAATGTTTAATCACATAGGAAAATGTTTCTGATGTACTATTAAGAAAAATAGGACACAAATTTTACATATAATACATATATATTTTTTAAAGAGAGCAGTAAAATGACGGAAAGAAAATATGCCAAGGTGGTAACACCTATAAACAGTGTGAAAGGATTATAGGTTTGTCAATTTCTTCTTTTTATGATTCTAATTATCCATCCTGCCCACAATGTAACAACATTATAATCAGAAATAAAATACACATTCTTCTAAAGCATAATAATTTCACAGCCATATCTAGGTCTTCTAGTACTCTACCTTAATGTCAATATCTTTAATAATGAATTCAGGAAAGTAAAAATAATAAAATAACATATCTTTTTCCTTTATAAAATATGAGAAGTGAATATTATTATTTAATTACATATTCCAGAAAAATAGTTTGAAATGGATAAAGTTAAAATAATTTCTTCAGAGATGACATTACTATAAGAATGCAATTTTTACTTATATTTCCCTACCTACAATGCTTTCTGTTTTTTGAATTTCATTTCTAAAAATGTCTAAATCCATTTCTAAAAAGAATATATTCTAATGCCCTCTCTCTCCCTCCCTCCCTCTTCTCCTCCTTCCCTTCCTCTTTCTCCTTCTCCTTCTTCTCCTTCTTTCTCTCCCTCTCTCCCTCTCTCTCTCTCTCTTTCTCTCTCTCTCTCTCCACTCTTGCAATATACAACCCCTAAAAGTAAGTTTGATCTACGATTGGTAAATGGTATTTATCACCCATCAAGATTTTTAGTAGAAGCTTATTTTCTGTAAGTCCAGCTGCTTTTGTATCGGAGGTAGACAGACAAAAAGACAGACAAAAAAAAAACAAAACACACCATAATCACTAGATTTATTACCACCCTGTTGGTTTCTGAGAGTTTAGGATGGATGGTGGCCACATGTCATGATCAGTTTCTATCAACACTTCGTTGGCCAGTCTCAGATTCTTCATAATCAGATATTCCCAAATCTCAGATACTCGCCTAAAATGAAGCTATTATTCTTACCTACGTGCAGTACTGCAAATCTGTCGATTGTCAACATTTAAGTTAAGGAATGTTGATTTTTCTGTTCGCAACTGAAGGTTATTTTTATGTTAGAATGAATGATGCCCATCTTTCTTACCCTTTGTGGATCTAGGACCACTAGTCTGAATATTCGGTCAGTTAATCTCTGTGACACATTATCTGTGTTCCCATCCATGGGAATTTGTCAATATATGCAAAAGATATTGTGAAAAGTAATCAAGGGTTAGTATAAAGCATACTGTGTTCATGCTTTCTTCATAGCAAAAGTAGTTTGCACTTAATTTTTTTTCTACTGACAAGTGAATTCATAGCATTCTGTCTCCTCACCCTCACTCTGGTGTTTATACAGATTATTTTCTATTATAAGTTGTATTTATGATTTTTTTCTATTTCAGAAAGAGGAAGGTGAAACTTTAAAATCCAGATATCTTATTAAATACCTTTATGATTATTTCCATCTATGAATATATTTTTGTCTGTTTTGCGACAGTTCTTATTGTACTGTGGATAACTGTGAGTAGTAAAATTGTATGGAGCTACTAACACAATTCTGGAATCTAATCTTTAATACTTTTGCCAGGGATTATGCAAAAACTTATAATTATGTTTTACTTTGGATTTACCCCATCCTTACTTTATCTCATATTAAAGTGTAATCAAAATCAGCCTTTTCCATTCGGTTGCAAATCCCCTTCTTAAAGTACCTATTCAAAAGTCTCCCCAATTTTCATTTTCTCTGTCTTTTCTTATTATATTAAATCCTGATATCTGAAAATTGAACCATATAGTGGCATTTAAAAATACAGATCATATCTATTCTTCCTGTATTTTTACATTGTAACTGTGTTTTTTTAAATCCTTGGCAGGTTGCAATTAGATTACTTGTGTGTCATTGTATTATAGTAAATGCCATTATTATGGTAGAAATAATTCACTTTGTTTAGTGTACTGTTCAGATAGTCTGCTGAGATGCCTCTGATACCAAATGTCATTCCCATTCTTTAATTATAATTTTAATCTTTCCTAGTTTACCATTCTTTCAGTAGATTAATTATTTTTATTCTAAAATTCAGAAATTGTCTGAGCTTAATAATGTTTATTAATAAGAATTATAATATCCCATTGCTTTTTTTCCCTCTCCCTGTGGAACAGAAGGAGTAACTTCGTTTTTCCCAAACTCCTTGACCTATAACGTTTGAGAACTCTGTATAGCAACAACTCAGGTTTACCATTAGTAGTTGAATACATTTCTGAGAGTAGTTGTTACTTGCATTCCAACTAATTAGTGATCACCACATTAAAAGTCAGACAGTCAAAGATAGGGAGTTTCCTTTGTCTAGGGCTGTTGTTTATACACACGGTATAAAATGAGGCCATAATCCTTACACCACAAAAAAACACCCCTTAAGCATGTATTTAATAAACACATCTATAATAAGATGAGAGTGTAAGCCCTGTGAGGGCAGGGATGGTGTCTATCATGCTTATCATTAAATCCTCAGGAAACACCACAATGCGTTGGCACAGAGTAGGTGCTCATCAAACAAGTGTTGAATGACTTAATGTGCATGTGAATGACCCTCACTGGTGCATGGGTTCAGTTTTTGTCCCTCTGGCTGTGTGCATGGATACATCTTTAGTTAAGGTTCAGTTCAATCTAAGCAAGTTGGTAAGAGTGAGCAATGAAGTATAGTGGGAGATGGACTCTACAGTCGGGATTGGAGCTAACTTCCATTCTGTTCCTCCTAGTTGTGTGATTTGGGCCAAGGTGTTTTATCTCTATTAGCCATGATTACTTTATCTGTATAATAGGAAAAATAGTCCCCACCTCCCAGATTTGTTATGAGAATTATATGAAGCAATATTTGTCAAGTGCTTAGAACCTAATCTGATTTGGACACTGATGATTATTAGCTTTTTTTTGCGGGGGGAGAGATGCATAAACATTTGTAGCCTTGTGTGCTAGTCAGCGGTTGCCACATAACAAATCACCACAGTGTCTCAGTGGTATGCAACGACAAACACTTAAGTTTCTCTGCGGGTCTGCAGCCATTGCTCTGCTGATGACTGGGCAATCTCTGTGCTGCAGTTTGGGACCCAGTTGGCTCCCAGTGTTTCTCAGCTTCCTTGTCCCTGAGTGCCACCTAGGACACATTCCTCTCACGGTCTTGGCAGAGATGTGATAGGACAAGCCTCCTGCACAAGTACATTTCAAGCCCATACTTGTGTCATAAACTAACATCACATTGGCTAAAACATGTCCTGTGGCCATCCCAGTGTCAAAGGATGGGAAAGTGTATTCCTTACATGGGGGTGGGGACGTTTAGGGGCAGAGAGTGAAGGTTTTTGAACAATAATCCAACTAACATATGTTCAATAACTAGAGGTGAGTGAAAGTCATAAGTCTTTTCTCCCATATCCTTGCTTTCAAGTAGAATGATACAACGTAAGTAAGTGTCAGATGGAATTCTGCCTTACCTACAGGCAAGCAGGCACAAAAACAGTCACAGAAGCTGTTCTGTGAGCTTGACAAAGTCCAAAATCTCTACCCCTTTAGGTGCTGTGATAGCTCTTGAATGAAAGGTTTATTACAGGGGCAGGATTTATCTAAATTTTTAATAGATGTCAAATAACCAAAATCTTCCAAATCTGAACCTACTGGGTCAGAGTCAGAAGTCAGAAGTGCCTTTCTGGAGGCTACAGTTACTGGGGTTTTGAGATTTTTATACCTCGTACCTGCAAGAGCAGGACTGCCTGTACGATATTTTCAGCAAATCCATATTTCTTTTTCACTACTAATTTTATCAATAAAGAAATCATTTCTAATAAACTTTCACATATTTCTAGTAATATAACCATTAAAAAAATCACTGGTGTTGATCAAAAATTAGGAAGAAAATTGGCTGAAGTGCTGGAGTAGCTCCTGGGGGAGTACAGATCTCTGCGTCCTATCTCTACAATATTGGATTATCATTCCTGTTGTGTATTTGTAATAAGTGTACTTCAAATGGTAACTAACTATCATTGGATGTACTCTGAAGCTACTACTGTACATTGAAACTAAATACAACACTAGTCAGTGTCCAAAAGAATGCTGATTGGGTGGGTGGTTTCTATACCTGTCATCTTACATTCAAATTGCAAGTCCCTGTTAGGCTGTGTCTCTGGGCTCCTTAAAAAAAAAATTAAATATAAAATAATCATTTGTAGTTTGGTCTAAGCATTACCAAAATATCATGTTAATCTTTTATTTGCACTGAATTTTTTGTTTGCATCATAAAACCAAGGGCATAAAACTGGGCTAATAATAAATGAAAATAGCAATTTAAAAATAATATCACAATTCATGACTCCCAGACTTTATTCAGCTTTTACCTAATAACAAAGAATTCAAAATAGCATTAGAATTCTTTTTTCCTAAGTCTTTTGACCAAACAAAGCTGAGATGAGGATGAATAAATCTATCTTAGGGACTCTTCTATAGGTTGTCAGGTTGTTGCCTCCAGATCGGCTGGATAGGGATGGTGTGACATTCCCTAGAATGTCCCTGACATCCAAAACCTCAGACATGTATAACTGTCCTTGATTATCCATTTATTTTAAGACAGGGAAGAGAAATGGCAGCTGTCTTTGAATATTTGAAAAGTTGTCAGGCCAAAGAGGGAGAAGAGTTATCCCATGTATTCCAGAGGACAGAACCAGGACCCCTCAAATCTAAAGAGAGGTAGTTGGACTCAACATGAGGGAAAGCACTGTAACAATTAGAGCAGTGTGAACTGTAAACACGGCCTTAGTGGAGGCGGGTCAGGGTGACCACTGCCTGCAATGTGGTTGAGGGGACAGAATTAGGTGACTCCTAGGTCACCTCTGCTGCTAAGATTTTATGATCTATGATTATAAGGAATGAATCAGGTTTTCTCACTGGCTTTTTATCCTCCCTTTGGCCATTTCCTCTTCCTTATCTTCCTCTCCTTTTCCCATCAGACTAAGACTTTCTGGCCAAGAGCCTCTTGGATTGTTTAGTTTCAGACCTAAGACTTGGGTAGCTATGTGACACTCACTGGCTCTACTTCAAGAGAAGTCCTAATTCCAAATGATTACCCTGAAGTTATTGCATAAATTTCTTTAGAAAGATAATTTCAATAAAAAGTCTCAGTTCATTTCCTGTTTCTGCCTAGTCTTTAATTTCTTCACCAAAAATAGAGGGAATAAGATGTAGCTAAAAGTTATAAGTAGGTAGCTAGTATTTCACAACTTTTTGCTTGCAGTCTTCTCTAAAACTGATGTATTTCCCTCATTTATTAAAGTTATTTTCTCTTCCATATGCAAATTTTACTCTTAGAAACACAAAATGTTTTAGTTAGAGAATTTTACCCTTAATTTACATTTATAATATTTCCATGGTCTCTCTTCAGTAAATCCCTTTTGTTTGTGTTAATTATGGACACCTTCAGAAGTATAAACTCAGTGGCAATTTTATGATATACAGAACCAACAGCACTATTAAGTTACTAGAACTGTTCCCTTTTGTAGTTTCTAAACTGCTGAAGTGTCATTGAAACTCTTTCAAATCACATGGGTTTAACATATGGAATTTTTTTTTTTTTTTTTTTTTTTGCAGTACGTGGGCCTCTCCCATTGCGGAGCACAGGCTCCAGACACGCAGGCTCAGCGGCAATGGCTCACGGGCCCAGCCACTCCGCAGCATGTGGGATCTTCCCGGACCGGGGCACAAACCTGTGTCCCCTGCATCGGCAGGCAGACTCTCAACCACTGCACCACCAGGGAAGCCCCTGGAATTTTTTAAATTATTGATTTTTTAGTAATAATTATTAATTGAATCATCAAGATACTTTCCACTTACAGAAGCAAATATCAAGTAGCAATCATTCATTAGTCCTCCAATGTTGAATCATCAGTTATAAAGCATCAGAAGGACTATCTCCTCTCATTCAGGTGTGTGTGTGTGTGTGTGTGTGTGTGTGTGTGTATATACATATAGAAGATCTTTCTAAGGCTGAAGAATCTCTCAGATGGGTGCACCACTCTTCTATTCATGAATGCAAGTACACACACATACACACATATATTCATCGAACACTGAGTCTAATGTGTAAATAGCACTGCAATCCACTGTTAGTCAGTACATTTTAAATTCTGGGAACTTGGGAACTTCTCTCAGAGGATCCAACCTGTCCAATCAGAGATGTCATTGAGTTCCATGTTTTATGCAGTGACTATACAACACCTGGTTTTAGGCAGACCCTTGCCATCAGATTATGGATGAAGAGATCACTCAGCCCATCACTTTACCCAAGTACGAAGGCACCCTCTCTTTCCTTGGATACTTGGAGAGTGTATTGTCAACAGTCCTTGCAGTGATTTGGGCTCAAAGGCCAAGGGATTCTGTTGCAAAATTATCCAAACTAAGGGGTACATTTAACAAACACCTTGAGACTTTTGGTAAATGGAACTTTTGGTCAGTAGCCTCTGGGGATTAGAGATAGATGAGTCCACCTCAGCTTCCCCATATGCTCCTTAACAAGTGGTAGGTTAAGATGAAAGTCAGTCTTTAGCCAAAATCTGCCAAGTACTCAAACATTTTTTAGCAAGCAGGCACAAAAACAGTCAACCTGATCTGGTAAGTTTGGCGAAGTCCCACTCTCTGTTCTCAGACTTGCCAACAGGCACTTGGAGGGAACAGGAAAGGTTCCCTCCAAGGTGGACGCCATGATGTTCTAATGGTGATAATGGCAACTTTCGGATCATGTGCCAGAGCTCTGTGAAGTGTGGGACCCAGGACTAAATGAGCTCTACACTTGAGGGCTTCTCCAAAGGAACTGAGTGGCTGAGCTTGCCAGATTCCCATAAGTTTTCATGCAAGGGTGGTTGGAATTGAGAGTCAACATATATGTTGAACATGACCCATTTCAGCAGTGAAAAATTATTTCTGACATTTCTTATGCTAATTAGAAAATCCTCATGTGCAGATTTCCATAGTAATATTTGAAGTGCCTGGTAATCATGGCTGGAGTGTGGATTCCTGATCAGGATCCTTCAAATGCTAACTAATTGCTGCCAGGATATAAATGAAAAATTAATTTCATTCCTACATCATACTGTTTATCCTGAAGTGTTTTTAAAGTTTTACAAAGATAATATTCTAATATAATCAGGAACACTGTAGCCTTTCATCTATTTTCTTGACTACTAATTGAATAACATTGGCAGCATTATTGGAAATCTCAAGACTGTGTTTATATGAGGCAAAATGGTGAAGTCAAGTTTCTACTTTCTCTATCCTTCACCTTAAACTTGGTATCCAAAACTAAATGACAAAAACAGCATCTCTTCTAGTCTTTCTTCTCTGGGTATTTGCTACCACAATCTTCCCATCTGTCCAGACCAGGGACTTGGGATTTATCCTCACTGGAACCTTCTCAAACAAACTAACATATTCAGGTGGTCACTATGGTAAGTTGAATGGTGACCTCCAAAAAGATATGTCCATGTCCTAACCCCCAAACATATGAGCGTGGCCTTGAGACCATCCTGGATTATCTCAGCGGTCCCTAAATCCAATGACAAGTGTCCTTCTAAGGACAAGGCAGAGGAGATTTGTCATAGAAGGTAGAGAAGGAGGAAAAGGCCATGGGAAGACAAGGCAGAGATTGGAGTTATTCAGCCATAAGCCAAGGAATGCCTAAAGTCACCAGAAGCTGAGAGGCAAGGAAGGACTCTTGCCTAAAGCCTTTGGAGGGAATGTAGTCTTGTCAACACCTTGATTTCAGACTTCTGGCTTCCAGATCTGTGAGAGAATAAGTTTCTGTTGTTTTAATGCGCCAAGTTTGTGGCGGCACTCCCAGGAAACTAATACAGTCACCAGTCCTCTTGAGAGTACCTTTTGGATATCTTTGAAACCATCCCTTAAACTCTCTCTCATGCCACCAACGTAATTCAAATAACCATTAATTTCTACAAATATTTTGATTGATAGGAAAAGAGGTTACCAGGTAGTGGCCAAGACAACCTTCTAATCTGAGTTTTATTGGGCATGGTCTTACAAACCCTATGCTTTATACTCACTATCTGCCCAAACTGAGCACTTCTGGAAACAGGAAAATGACGACATACCTGACTGTCATCATTGATGAACTTCCTTAGCATGCCTGGCAGTCATTTAAGCCACACAGCAGAAACATACATAGCTTAACTTTACCTGAGTTTGAGAAACTACAAACATTTCTCATCTAACCATGGAAGAAGGAAAACAGTTTGCTTCTTTTTTGCCACATATGTCTGATACTGCTGCAGTGTGCTGGAAGACACAGACCTCTTCTGAATCTAAACATGTCTCCCTTCTCCTTGGACTGGAAAAGCTACAGCAAAAAAAGGACTCCAGTGCTCAAGTGGGATTAACCAGATTAAACCCTGAGCTGACTGATTGGAAGGAGACTTCAACAAAAGCTTCTCAGATGTATGTGTATGACTGATTCACTTTGTTATAAAGCAGAAACTAATAAAAAAATAAAATAAAATAAAATAAAAGAATATTAAAAAAAAAAAAAAAAAAAAAAGCTTCAGGGCAGGGACAGCAATGAGTCCAACCGTAATATCGATAAATAGTTGTTCAGTACCTGGAGAGCTGTTCTCCAAATTCTTCTGAGCTTTAAAGCCTGCAAAGACAAAAACAAAAACAAAAAAAACCTCTCCTCTAAGACGGATGCCCATGGACAGGTGTTCCAGCAACTTTACCATTCTACTAAGTCTAGAGTTCCTAGTCTCCTGGGGCTAATTATGTTTTTGATTCCCAACAACTATTTGGCTTCAGGAGGCTCCCTACTCCAAGAGACAGAAATCTATTCTAGAGCAAATATTGCAATATGTTTTCCCACTGGCTTAATGCAGTCTCAATTGTCTTTATCTAAAATGTAGGTATTTAACAAATATTATTTCAATGGGTTACTAATTACTGATTATAGGCAATGGTGCCAAGAATAAATTCTTTAAACCTTCTCCAAGCTTTAGGACACTTCTTCAGAATTTCTCTTGACAGCTGTTTACTCATTTTTAGATTCCAGCACTTCATCTTTGCTTTCTCGACATCTCCACCCAGACACTAGAATAATAAGACTAAAAACATCACAGTTTATCAAATTTGGAGGGAGGCGGTGAGAAAAATCTGGGGGAACTTTCCACTTGAAGCCTCTTCTGTTAACGTCTATCACAGCTTCTCATTACCCAAGAACAGAAATCACAGTGAAAATGCTTCTGTCATAACACCTGCAAGAAATAACTAACTGGATTGCAAGGAGACAGTTTTTATTGTATTTATTTGGGGTTGGGTATAGAAATAGACCATCAAGGAGCATGTATATGTGCATAAACACAGATATACATTTTGGCAAAATAGAATTGTACCATCATAGAAGTGTGACCATAAAGTAACAGAATCATTTCCTTGTCAGACTCATGGAATAATGCGTTTGTCATTCTGTATATGTTTGTGCTCAATAATTGTGTTTCAAATGCAACACTGAAATAGCTAAACTCATAAGTATGCTGGAGTCCCTTCTCAATTCAGCACTCACCTAGATAGCTTTATGAGCCTCACTCAAGCTCCATGATTACAATGAACATCTAGACAAATTAGGTGAACATAAAAGAGTAGGACACAACACATAAAGCACCTTCATTGAGTAGATGGCCATTACTCTCCATGATGGTCATCCAGTATCAATTGTTCTTGAAAAGTCCTTTTGTCAAAAGGAAAAGTCCAAAAGTTTTTATCTCCTGCATGCCTGCCACTTGTATGTCTGACCTTCCTTTAACTACCATTCATGGGCCAGGCACTTTATATATTATCTCTAATCTCTAAAGCCACTCACAAATGTGCAGATTATGGTCATCATTACCATTTTACAGATGCGAAAACAGACTCATAAAGGTTAAATGACTTGCCTACAGGCTTACAAGTGATAAATAGATGAACGCAGATTAGAACTTCTGTCTAATTACCAATCTTCTGTCTCATTACCAAACCTTTTGTCTCAAAGACAAAGCCCTTCATGCCCACCATTAATGTTAAAATGCAAATGTGATCAGCACAAGATACTTCAGACTCTGTGTAGCTCACACTAAGGATCTAATATGGAAAGCAATGGAATGTCTATACCTGACAAAGACAGGGTAGGAAGAGGTTCTCGAAGAGGAGGAATGGAGTCTGGGGGTCCTGGGAACACAGTGTGCCTTCTCATAGTTCTGCCCAAGGAAGTTTTTGAGTTCTTAACGCCCTTTCTTGCTTCATCTTGTTGACTGAGGAAAAAGCCCACTTTCATCCTAGGGCTTCAAAAGTAGCAAGCACATTTCAACTACCCAATTCATCATAAAAGTATTGTTAGGAAAATGCCAACACTATCAAAGAAGAATTACATTAAAGAAAAAAGAGATGAATTACATTCTTCTGAAAGATTGAGTCACTCTCCCCTTTTCTTTCAGCTGATATGCTATTGCTTGGTTTTTCACAATTTTGGTATCTTTGCTTAGCTAGCTAGCTGTGTATTATAGAAGCAACATTCTCAGCCACTAGGCATCAAGTCAGTGTTCAGGCCTTTCTATCTGAGCTCAGATTTTCAGAGTTTAGAGGAAGACAGCCTAAAAGTAACTGAAATTATAATAACCAAAGGGAAAAATGTGCCAAGTGGGGCTTTGTGGCTTATTCCCTAGCAAACCCAAGAGAAAGAGGTAAGGAGCAAGACGGCTCGCATGACAGTTTTTATTGTTGTTGTTCCTAAAGGTCAAAGTTTCTTCAGCTCTGGTTAAATTTTCAGCGTCCCTGACTCTGAAGTATTACTCAGTCCTGTGTATCCCTACAGTTTTGAGACGGTCACTAAGAGAAAGGGTTGTCACAAAATTAGACACCAGAAACAAATAAGGGAAAACATCTATGGGCAAGGTTATATTAAAATGCAATGAAGGGAATTCCCTAGTGGTTAGGATTCTGGGCTTTCACTGCCATGATCCAGGTTCAATCCCTGGTCGTGGAATTAAAATCCCACAAGCCATGCGGCATGGCAAAAAAAAAAAAAAGTGCAGTGAAGTCAAGAAATTTCTCTAGGGGCCTTATCTTTGTATTGAAGCAAAATAATTCCCCATACCGTGGTTGTCTCACTTCATTCCTTTTCATGTCTGCAACTTTGGTGGTGAAAGAAGAAAAGAAAAGAGGAGAGGGGAGGGGAGGGGAGGAGAGGGGAGGGAAGGGAAGGGAAGGGAAGGGAAGGGAAAGGAAGCAAGGAAGGAAGGGAGAAAGGAAAGGACGGAAGGGCAGTAGGCAGGCAGACAGACATAAAATAAAGGATTTGTTATCAGTGCCCTCTTCTGGAAGCAGATGACGGTAGTTCAGAATCCCAGAGCCACGGCCTTCTCTTTCATTAGAAAGCAGTGATTCATGCCAGCAGACAGTGTCAGGCTTCCATGTGTCAGATGTGATTTGGTGCTGGCATGATATAGTGGAAGGGGCCCTGAACTTAAAAATCAGAAACTGGATTTAAATCCAGCCTTTGCTCCTAATCTTCTATGACCTGGAACAAATTATTTAAATCATTTGGTTCATTGTCTTGAGTATTACTAGCCACATATCTGGATTAGAATCACCAGAGTATGTGGTTAAAGATGCAGAACGCTGGGTCCACCCCATCATTGGGATTGAGGGGCAGGAAAAGATATGAATCTGAATTTTAAATAATCTCCAAGGAAACTCTCAAGTAGTTCTGGCTTCAGTTATCTAATCTGTACAAAGATTTTCTTAGATTAAGGAATCTGAAAGCCCCTTATAACTCTTTTATAAAACAAAAGGAATGATTGCTGAACAGGTTAACAAATTGTGATATGTCTATACAATGGGTTACTACTCAGCAATAAAAAGGGATTATTGATACATGTGACGACATGGATGAATCTCAAAATAATTCTGCTAAGTGAAAGAAACCAGACCAAAAGAAAAAGAAAAAAAGATGGGTCCACTTACATAAAATTCTAGAAATGCAAACTAATCTATAGTCATGGTAGTTGTCTAGGGATAGGGACAAAAAGGAGGGATTACCAAGAGGCACTATGAAACTTTTATGGTGAAAGATATGTTTATTACCTTGATTGAAGTGACAGTTTCCCAGGTAAATATGTAAGTCAAAACTTATGAAACTGTACACTTTAAGTCTGCAGTATATCAATTGCTTCAATAAAGTTGTTTTAAAAAGAAAAAAAGAAACAGACCCTAGTCTGTTCCTAGCTTGGGGAAGCTTGGACATCCATGAAGATTTCCTGTCCATGTGTAGAGGATGGATGAGTTAGAGGCCAGGAAGAGCAACTGTCCCTGGGCAGAGAGCAGGGGGCATTCATTAAACACAGAGGGGTCTGCAGGCATCTGGAATTGCTCCACTTCAAAGGCCAGACAAGTCATCTGGAATCTCTAAAAGCAAAGCCTGTGGCCTGTGCTGTGGCCTGCACAAGCTGGGTGCCAGAAGACTCTGCCTGCTGCCCAGCCCTTTGACCTCAGTCACCAAAGCCACCATGGATATTCCCCACGTGTCTCCTGGTCCTGTCTCAGAGTGGGTAGTGCCTGGACCTGCCCACACAGTTATGTCACTGCATTGTCCATCCCATTCAGCCCAGGCTGGCCTCAGGGCTTTTGAGACTATGACTCTAGGGAAAGCAGTGTCCACTAAAGATGAACTTGCTAGCACAAAGGAGTCTCAAACTGGAGTCATGGTGAGGACTTGCTCCAGGCTCTTCCAGAAGAAGGTTCCCAGCTCCCACTTTCACCTAGACTGACACCAATATTGTAGCCTGTGTCCACACAGTCCCTCCTCTTACCTTTCCAACTGGCTTCCCCCCACCCCTCCAACATGGGGATTCAGAAAAGCAAGTGGCCTCATTTTGAGTGGAGCATGTACACTGGCACAGGGACTGCAGGCAACTGCCTCCATCCTGAGCTCTGAGCTCTGCTTTCTGCAGGCTTAAAAGAGCTTTACCGGAAGCTCCGGCAGAAAGTTAAATTGAATAAAGATCAAAGTTGATAAAATTCCTGGTAAACCCACAGATGGTCCACTTTAAAGGCAATAGTCCCTCTCACTTCTGATTAAAATGAGAATTGTCTATAAAGAATCTCCTTGGAACAAAGTTGAATGATGGGACTAGATTAAGAGAGCAGTTCATTACCCTTAAGTGAAAAATGCACAAAGCCGTCATTCAGAGGCAGTAATGGCGTAGTGATGGCAAAGGGATAATTAAAGGGACAACCTAAATTTTGCTGAACAATTTTGGAGATCCTTCAGGGCACTGAAAATAGAACAGAGGCTCCCCCAAACTCATACTATCCTCAGACTACCTAGATGATCAGATTAGTGTCACATTTTAGATGTCAGTCCAACTACCTTTGACTATCACAGTACAAATATTAGAAACAAGTTCTGCTCATGGCCTCTAGTGTTGGTTTTCTGTTTTTGAAGAAGGCATTTACTTCTGTTTCCTCAGCTCCTAATATTCATCTCGAACAGCAGGCGCATGTTTTACCTGACCCATCCATTGTGCGGAGGGCTGTATTTGCATAATCACCCTTCTTACCCCTCCCCACATTACCACCACACCCCATTTGCGAAATTCAGAAACAATCAACTTGGTGGAATCTTATCACCTGTCCTAAAGAACAGAAATTCACTGCTATTTATACAGAAATCGGTAGCAACATTAAATTAGACTCTGCCTTCAGAGAATCTGAAAGTTGAATCTTTTAGTAGTAAACACTTTAGAAGATAAAAAGAAAGTGTCAGTTGAGAATCTTTTCACAAACTAACTCAAGAGGTGTTATTAAAAACAAGTGGAGGGCTTCCCTGGTGGCGCAGTGGTTGAGAGTCCGCCTGCCGATGCAGGGGACGCAGGTTCGTGCCCCAGTCCGGGAGGATCCCACATGCCGCAGAACGGCTGGGCCCGTGAGCCATGGCCGCTGAGCCTGCATGTCCAGAGCCTGTGCTCCACAACGGGAGAGTTCACAACAGTGAGAGGCCCGCGTACCGCAAAAAAAAAAAAAAGAAAAAAGAAAAAAGAAAAGAAAGGGCAGGTATTTAAACAATCTTTCTGTTAGACAAGTGATAGAGTTGGAGATTTATTGGAAGTGGAGGTTGAAAGAAAGTGATGTAGGATGATTCCCAGGTTCCTAGTTTGTCTATCCCAGAGGAATGTTCCCACTGTTAAGCATGGGAGGGACTACTGAGGGAGGCCGCAATGAGGGAGGGGTGTTGAGTTGTTTGCTTTTGGTCCTGCTGGGCTTCAGCTGGGGATGCACAGGAGAGGGTTGCAAATGAAGATCTGGATCTTAGGTATTTATGACATCTGGAAATTGAGGCTAGAGATGTTATTGATACTATGATCAATAGATACTCTGTCTAAGGATTCCTAGTAGGTGGCGATGTTTTAGTCACCTTGCATTCCTGCCTTTTATCATGATACCTGAAATGAATAAATGTCATTTTATTATCCCAACGCCAGAGAAGAGAGAGAAGGGCAGAACCTGGAAAACATCAGACTCTAAGGACAAGCAGAATGAGACTGAACCAACAAGAGCTGAGGGAGAGCAATGGGATTGGTATTGCAAAAGCCAAGGAGGAAGAATTCCAGGAAAGACACAGGGATGGAAACGTTAAATGCCCTAGAGCCCAGGAGGGAGAGAATTTGTCAATTGAGGGTCACTTTTACCTTCAGTAGGGAGATGAATATGAACACTAGTTTGGAAATGAGTGAGGGGAGAATGAGAGACAAAGCACTGGGAGAGGACAATTCAGACTACACTTCTAGTGAATTTAGACTGAGATAGGAGGCTCAAAAGATTGGAGATTGAGGGAAGGTTTTCTGGGTTGGGTGGATGGTTGGTTTTAAAGGATGAAGTAGACTAGAGTGTGTTTATGGACAAAAGGAAAGGCCCTGGTGGACAAAGAGAGGCCAGAGATAAAAGTCAGTGGACTACATGAGGATGAGCTAAAGGAGAAGAGGTGGTGGAGTGACTTTTGAAGGAATATTCACATCTAATCCTCCAAAATAGGAGGGAAGGAGTAAGCAGAAACAAGGAAGCACTCCTTAAAAATCAGCTTCTAGGATTATAATTATTTCTTGACTACACATCATAAGTTTCTGCAGAAATGCCTAATTAGCAACATCTTCCATAGCACTTGTTCTAATTGATGTTGAAAAGCCAGAAGTTTGGGTTTCAGTTCTAGCTGGCATGGGCCAAACAGAGATTTTTACTTGAAGCTCTTATTTTCAGGTTTTTATTTTGGTCTATTTCAACCTTGAGTTAACAACTAAAAATACTGTATCAGACAAAAGGGACATAAAAAGAAAAGGCATTCCATTTCACCATTATCTCAGCTTTCCAGGAAATGCTACCTCTCAATAGCTGCAATAAACGGCACTATAGCCCCGAACCGAAACCCATCACCTCCCGGTTATGCTGGACCGTTTAGGGGCCATTGACATTCCGCACAACAATGGAGCTCAAAACTGTACAACTGGCATCACAGACAGTAAAAAATAAATTGCTATCTATTCCTCCTTTCACATCGCAGTCCTCTTCCTGAATGGGATCCTTGTAGAAAAACAAGAATTCTCGTCTTTGGTCTTTCACAGCTTCAGTTTTATGATCCAGTCTGCTCAATGAGGGTTTATTTCAGCCACAATTTTAAATGGCTAAGAAGCTTAGGATTTTTCCCTGTCGTTAAATTTCTTTCTCTAATTTTATACTAATTCTTCTTCTTCCTTCTCTCCATGTACTAACCTTATCCTGAAAAGAAATCCAGATCTGAGGTTCTGCATAACTGAAGCTTTGGTTTGGCTATTACCTAGATGAGGAAGAAATAAAAATAATTTTTTGTACTAAACCACCTTCCCTCCTATTCTATGAGGGCCTGATGAATGTTGCACATATGCTCCCCCGACTCGCCCCACAAATGTACCTTACAGTTCTGCAAATGGCAAGTGACGAATTGCACAAATGCCATGTGCCTTTGACAGAAAGAGTTAAGTCCAGTTCTTAACACAAAACATGTACGTTAGTCTCTGTTGTTCTCAATGGATGTGTTCCACAGATTTATGGCTACAGTACACTAAGGACTGCGGCGCCCTGAGTCAGGATTCCTCTGCTATCAACCGGTCCATATCCACCCCTGCACTCCATTTATGTCCTGCGTCCACAAGTCTGCCTGGATTCATCTTCTTTTCTTGTTAAGGTTCTATTCCAAATTCTTTATCTTCCCCTTTCTAGGTAAAAGATGGTTTTGTATAAGCCAGGGTATTTTAGAGAGAAAATATTGCCAAAAGAAATCTCAAAATTGGGTCTCCCCCTAATCTTTGCAGGTCATGTATTGTGACATTATTGACTAACGACACAGGAGATGTCGCCCTCTAATGGAGAAAATGTTTTCAGGCACTGGACTGTTCAAATGTACCATCCTTGAGGTCTTTCAACTTTTTGCTCTGACTCCATTTTACCAATCACCCTCTTAAAAAAAAATTCACTTCAAACTCAATTCTAACTCTTTATCTTTCCTTACAAACCAGTTCCTCATTTTATTTCTAACAAAGCTTTTTCCTTATATAATTAATATATATTAATTGCTTGATATTCAGAAAACACAGACAGATCAAACACAATAAAAAGCCCATAAGTCAGAAATAACTCTTGCTAACATTTCAGTCTTTTTCTCTACACCCACATTAATAAACACATATACCATTTTGGATTGCTTTTTAAAATGGGATTTATATATTTTTTTCTTTCCATTTGACAATAGATCATAAATGTCTTTCATATCATTTAATACTCTTTTTTCCTTAATAAAAAATTTCTAATTTCTAAATATAAATTCTCACTGCAACCAATGAAACAGTCCAAAGATGCACACACACACACACACACACACACAAACACATTTATGCTACCCACCTGAGGTAGCCAAAGTTAATATCCTGATTTGTAACCATACAGAGCTTTCTCCACTCTTATACAAACTTTCATACACACAGAGATTATTGTTTGTTTTCACAAAATGGGGTCTTGCTCTACAGATTATGAAAGCAACTTTTCTCACACAATATATCATGGACACTCCTCTAGGTCAATAAGTCAAGATCGAATTCATTACTTAAAGAGCTGCATTACAGAGAAAGCTTTCAACAAAATTCAACACCCATTTATGATAAAAACCCTCCAGAAAGTAGGCATAGACGGAACTTTCCTCAACATATTAAAGGCCATATATGACAAACCCACAGCCAACATTGTCCTCAATGGTGAAAAACTGAAAGCATTTCCACTAAGATCAGGAAGAAGACAAGGTTGCCCACTCTCACCACTCTTATTCAACATAGTTTTGGAAGTTTTAGCCACAGCAATCAGAGAATAAAAGGAAATAAAAGGAATCCAAATCAGAAAAGAAGAAGTAAAGCTGTCACTGTTTGCAGATGACATGATACTATACATAGAGAATACTAAAGATGCTACCAGAAAACTACTAGAGCTAATCAATGAATTTGGTAAAGTAGCAGGACACAAAATTAATGCACAGAAATCTCTGACATTCCTATACACTAATGATGAAAAATCTGAAAGTAAAATTAAGAAAACACTCCCATTTACCATTGCAACAAAAAGAATAAAATATCTAGGAATAAACCTACCTAAGGAGACAAAAGACCTGTATGCAGAAAATTATAAGACACTGATGAAAGAAATTAAAGATGATACAAATAGATGGAGAGATATACCATGTTCTTGGATTGGAAGAATCAACATTGTGAAAATGACTCTACTACCAAAAGCAATCTACAGATTCAATGCAATCCCTATCAAACTACCACTGGCATTTTTCACAGAACTAGAACAAACAATTTCACAATTTGAATGGAAACACAAAAGACCCTGAATAGCCAAAGCAACCTTGAGAACGAAAAATGGAGCTGGAGGAATCAGGCTCCCTGACTTCAGACTATACTACAAAGCTACAGTAATCAAGACAGCATGGTACTGGCACAAAAACAGAAATATAGATCAGTGGAACAGGATAGAAAGCCCAGAGATAAACCCACACACATATGGTCACCTTATCTTTGATAAAGGAGGCAGGAATGTACAGTGGAGAAAGGACAGCCTCTTCAATAAGTGGTGCTGGGAAAACTGGACAGGGGCATGTAAAAGTATGAGATTAGATCATTCCCTAACACCATACACAAAAATAAGCTCAAAATGGATTAAAGACCTAAATGTAAGGCCAGAAACTATCAAACTCTTAGAGGAAAACATAGGCAGAACACTCTATGACATAAATCACAGCAAGATCCTTTTCGACCCACCTCCTAGAGAAATGGAAATAAAGACAAAAATAAACACATGGGACCTAATGAAACTTAAAAGCTTTTGCACAGCAAAGGAAACCATAAACAAGACCAAAAGACAACCCTCAGAATGGGAGAAAATATTTGTAAATGAAGCAACTGACAAAGGATTAATCTCCAAAATTTATAAGCAGCTCATGCAGCTCAATAGCAAAAAAACAAACAACCCAATCCAAAAATGGGCAGAAGACCTAAATAGACATTTCTCCAAAGAAGATATACAGATTGCCAACAAACACATAAAAGAATGCTCAACATCATTAATCATTAGAGAAATGCAAATCAAAACTACAATGAGATATCATCTCACACCGGTCAGAATGGCCATCATCAAAAAATCTAGAAACAATAAATGCTGGAGAGGGTGTGGAGAAAAGGGAACCCTCTTGCGCTGTTGGTGGAATGTAAATTGATACAGCCACTATGGAGAACAGTATGGAGGTTCCTTAAAAAACTAAAAATAGAACTACCATACGACCCAGCAATCCCACTACTGGGCATATACCCTGAGAAAACCGTAATTCAAAAAGAGTCATGTACCAAAATGTTCATTGCAGCTCTATTTACAATAGCCAGGAGATGGAAGCAACCTAAGTGTCCATCATTGGATGAATGGATAAAGAAGATGTGGCACACATATACAATGGAATATTACTCAGCCATAAAAAGAAACGAAATTGAGTTATTTGTAGTGAGGTGGATGGACCTAGAGTCTGTCATTGAAGTAAATCAGAAAGAGAAAGACAAATACCGTATGTTAACACATATATATGGAATCTAAGGGAAAAAAATGTCATGAAGAACCTAGGGGTAAGACAGGAATAAAGACACAGACCTACTAGAGAATGGACTTGAGGATATGGGGAGGGGAAGGGTAAGCTGTGACAAAGTGAGAGAGTGGCATGGACATATATACACTACCAGACATAAAATAGATAGCTAGTGGGAAGCAGCCGCATCACACAGGGAGATCAGCTAGGTGGTTTGTAACCACCTAGAGGGATGGGATAGGGAGGTTGGGAGGGAGGGAGACACAAGAGGGAAGAGATATGGGAACATATGCATATGTATAACTGATTCACTTTGTTATAAAGCAGAAACTAACACACCATTGTAAAGCAATTATACTCCAATAAAGATGTTAAAAAAAATAGTACAAAGCAGAATTATATAGATTAGATTATGTCACAATTCTTTTTTATTGTTTCCAGTTCTTTACACAAAAAGAATATGTTTTTATAAACAACAAGGACTTAACTATATAGCAGAGGAAACTATATTCAATATTTTGTAGTAACCTATAATGGAAAAGGATCTGAAGAGGAATACATATATATATTTCTATGTATAACTGAATCACCTTGCTGTACACCTGAAACATTGTAAATCAACTATACTTCAATTAAAAAAAGAAAAAAAAAGAGCTGCATTAATATAACATAGCATGGATGTACTGTAATTAATCAGTCATTGTCTTATTGAGAGACATTCAATTATTTCCAGATTTTTGCCTTATGTCCATGCTTTACTTTCTGTAATATAGATTCTCATAAATAATAATGTTAGTCAAAGGGTTACACGTTTCTAATTTTTAAGCACGTTAGAAGTTTTGATCAAATTCCTTTGCAAAGATATCCTAACAATTCCCACTCTCGTCAGTAGTGAAGGCAAGTGCCTGTTCTTGACAGCACTGAACATTATGTCTCCTTCTCACTTTTTCCACTCTACTTTCATTTGCATTTCGCTGACTACTGGTGCAGTTTTGCATTTTTCATATGTGAATGTTCCTCTAAAATACATATTTAAAGGCTTTGGGTTCATATTAACATACTTGTTTATTTAATCAGTCTCCTACTATCAGACGCAAGAGTTGTACCCAGTTTTTTCAAGTTATAAGAGACGTTGCAATCAAGATCCAGCTACGTTATTTTGTGCGTCTATTTCCTGAGACTAAATTCCTAGAACTAGAATTCTTGTGTTCATGAGCATTAATAAGCAGAGTGATCAAGAGTGTGGGTTCTGGTGTCAGACTGTTTGGATGGAATGTATGATTTTATGACTTGAGGCAAGTAATGCAGTCTTTCCTTGCCTTGGTTTCTTTGCTGCAAAATGGAGATAATGATAATATATAACAACACGATTGTTGAGAAACTAAACTTATTAGTACAGATAAAGCTCTTGGAATCGTCTGTGTAATATAGTAGGTGCAGAATAAGCATTTGCTACTATTATGAACATCTTTAAGGCTTTCAATGCATATGTAACAGTATATTAAAAGTTTGACCCTGACACTTGCAAACAGTAGACTCCAGAACACTAGCTCTTACCCACCATGTTACTAGCACCCACAAACACAACTTGTCCAGTTCTAGGCATTCAGTCTGAGAAAATACACAGACCCACACAAACTAAAAGTACATGGATCTGAACTGCAATGATGTTCTACACCAAAGTTACATGCCTGAACAAAATTTCAAAGGATGAAAATAAAGTCAATTCCTCCGCCCTTGGATCACTCAGGCAGAAAGGGCTGAAAGTTTGGAAGGGGAAGTGGATTTATGATGAAATAATCTTCAGCTGAGCTGTGATGTGAGGCCCCATCATGGGGATGGGGGTGGGAGGAGCATGGTTACCCTTACCTCAAGCTTAATAGCCTCTTCCTCCACCATGTTCCATCCTCTGAGAGGCCAGAAGATGCAATTAGCAAGTAAAAAGAAGGGAAGAGAGGACTGCTAAGGTGATCAAGACTATTGTCCAAAAGATAGGTGGCCCATCAACCGTAGGCCTTAGCTGGGAGAGGGGAGGAAAAGTCTGACCTCTGACTGAAGACTGAAGTTTGATTAATAGCTCATACTGTATAGTTCCCGTTCCTGAATCGAGCCAGGGTTTGTGACTTTGATCATAGGCCAATCTATTCCATATGAGTAAGTGGAAAAGTCAGGGGGTCAGCCAAGTTTTTAGATGGTGACAGGGGCAAGATTCCACCACTGAATACAATTTTCAAGGGGTGAGAGGAGACGCATATAAAGAACTCATCATGCTTGTTCAATGTAAAAGTTGCACATAATAAAACATTGCCTTCCAGAAAACTTGTCACCATTTACACTCCAATGAGCAGTGTATGAGAGTCCATTTTCCCCTCACCAAGAAACCTTGTGATCTGTAATTTGGTTTCCCAAACAGACTTTAATTGTGTGAAAATAACGAACTGAGTGGCTGACGCAGATTTATTGCTTGGCAACTACATTTCTAATGGTAAATACAGAAATTGGCATTTTAGCTTACAGCCGGTCTCTTATGACGTGAGTTAACATGAATCAGGCCTGGAAAATGAAATCCCTTTTGGAGTTGACAGCCCGTGTTCCCACACACCCATCTGAGGACCAGACTTGGGTCTCTGGTGGCTCAGCAGCACCAGAGGCCTCCGGGAAGCCAGCTGGCTGCCAGGGCTGCCTTCTTTAGCACCATTTAAATGGCAACAAGCAGAACAGCAGGCTTTGAGGAGTGAGGACATGAAATGGCCTCCGGGGACCGAGAAACTGGATGCTCACAGACTAAGAGATCCAGTGTCTAATTGCGAAGCAGCTAATCGTAGAGCATCTAATTGAGAGGGAGCGTTGGAACAAGAAGTGGAAATAACCCTGACTCCATTCAACACAGAATGAGACCTGGGTCTGCAATGAACAGCGCCTGCCGACGAAAACAGCAGGTCTGTGGGGCTGTGTAAAGGTGCCGGCAATGGGGCGTGTGCACATTGCCGTGACAGGCAAACACAACATCAGGAAAACACTTAATCTTCCTGCTTATCCCCAGAAGGACTCACAAGCAGAGTGAGAGGGTGAGCTGCGTTCTTCATTTCGAAGCAAGCCACCACTAATGCCGTGTTCTCCCGGTTTATAGACCAAGTACCTGCTTGTGCTAAAACTGCCACATATTATAAACCTCACCAAGGAAGTGAATCCATCATGTTCCTGCTCCCTTAAGAATAGTTTTTCCCTGGAGTACATAACCGATTACTGCATATTTTGTAGAAATCAAGGGCAGACTCTATCTTCCACCACAGAACAAATCAGTTTTGTAGAAACAATGCACAAATCATGACATTTTGTTTT
This sequence comes from Mesoplodon mirus, assembly GCF_964341445.2. NCBI lineage: Eukaryota > Metazoa > Chordata > Mammalia > Artiodactyla > Ziphiidae > Mesoplodon > Mesoplodon mirus. The sequence goes on from NC_138984.1 coordinate 43,699,059, forward strand.
TCTTTAGCTTTAAGCCTTTTATTTCATTATGGTTATTGTTTTGTTCTTTTTCTTTGTTTTAAAGCAGCAGTTCCTCTGGCATCACTACCCTTGGATTTGAGCCAGAGCTAAGGAAAGGATGTCATTCTCACCTTGGCCTTTGGGTGCAGAGTCGAGGGTAGCATCAAGGCCAGCTCTGGACCACAATGAGACGTAGCTTGAGGGACTTGAAAATTGCTTTTATTTATCTGGGACATTTTCCTGACCCTCTCCCCCTCTCTCATACAGGTTCCTGACTTCATTCCTCTTAACGGAGGAAAAGTCTCTGCTATATCACTAACACTAGACTTGTTGCTCTGTGAGCTCAGGGATTTATTATTCACCACTGTATCCCCATGCCCAACACAGGCCTTGGCACACAGGGAACCATGAATGAATACTGGGTGAGAGAATCTAGATGTGAATGAAAGAATGAGCTGAGTATATTTAAAGAGGACTGAAAAAAAAAGAATCCAAAGATTGATTCTAATGCTAGACTTCGAAGAAATTGATACTTGTGGAATGCCTTCTGTGTATCAGTGATAGGCAAGGCACTTCAAATCTCACTTAATTCCCACACCCCTTAAATCATAACACAGGCTCAGCAGTTCCTGTGTATATCCGGGCTTGCCTCTACCAGCACAAGCTGCTGCTAGAAATTGAGTTATTTTCATAAGAAGTTTAGAAACACAAAAAGTAGTGATGACTAAGAAAAATGTTCTCAATGGTTTCTTGAATCAACATTTTCCTTGCATTATATCTTATCAATATGCACAGCCAGATCGATTGATTCATCCATTTATCTGTTTATCTATCTATTTTCTAAAGGTAAGTTGTGTAGGGAAGGTGGGAGGAGTCAAAAGCCATGTTTTATCAGGGAAAGCTTTTACACTCTTAAAGATTACTTTAAACATATATAGGGGCTCACTATATCTGTCTCTGGCTTTACATTTATTCAGAATGATTAGAGTTGGTTAGAATCAGGAAAGCAGTACAATACAACTAGGAAACTGACACTGTGCAATTTAATCTCTGAGGTGGCATAAGTACCCCCAAGTTTCTGCATTGCTTTAGGGGCACCACCAGGAATGTCACACAAAACTGACATCATCTGAAGAACGGGCTTAAGTCAAGGTGATCCTATTGTGTTCATGTATCCCTAAAACCACACAACCTTAATTATCACTTTCTCTTAAAGATAGAGTCTGGGGAGAAGGGATTACCTTAACTTTCTGGTTGGTTAAATTTTGGGTAAACAAGAGTTAGTAGTGCTTTACGTCAAGGAAGAAATAGTGCCTGATGCATTTGAAGGCCCTGTTGGCCTGGTGCGACTCTTTCGCAGGCCAAATTTTGTCAGATGGACATCTTGAGATCATTTCCAATTTTCCAACCTCTAGAAAGATATATTTACATTCAAGAAAAGTAGTTTTTCTTCTAACAGCCCTTTTGTTTTGCATCCAGGATGCAACAATGTTCAGCAGGGCTGACCATTACAGTCTCAAATAGAGAACTCCACACTTGCACGGCTGAGTGGCCAGGTCAGGCCTGCAATTGTAGCAGGATCTTCATTTGAGATAAGCCATTATCTTTTACTTTTATTTTTATTTATTTTTTTAAACATTTTTATTGGAGTATAAGCACTTTACAATGGTGTGTTAGTTTCTGCTTTATAATAAAGTGAGTCAGCTATATGTATACATATATCCCCATGTCCCCTCCCTCTTGTGTCTCCCTCCCACTCTCCCTATCCCACCCCTCTACGTAGTCACAAAGCACTGAGCTGATCTCCCTGTGCTATGCGTCTGCTTCCCACTAGCTAGCTATTTTACATTTGGTAGTGTATATATGTCAATTCCACTCTCTCACTTCGTCCCAGTTTACCCTTCCCCCTCCCCGTGTCCTCAAGTCCATTCTCTACGTCTGTGTCTTTATTCCTGTCCTGCCCCTAGGTTCTTCAGAACCTTTTTTTTTCAGATTCCATATATATGTGTTAGCATATGGGATTTGTCTTTCTCTTTCTGACTTACTTCACTCTGTACGACAGACTCTAGGTCCATCCACCTCACTACAAATAACTCAATTTCATTTCTTTTTATGGCTGAGTAATATTCCATTGTATATATGTGCCACATCTTCTTTATCCATTCATCTGTCGATGGACACTTAGGTTGCTTCCATGCCCTGGCTATCGTAAATAGAGCTGCAGTGAACATTGTGGTACATGACTCTTTTTGAATTATGGCTTTCTCAGGGTATATGCCCAGTAGTGGGATTGCTGGGTTGTATGGTAGTTCTATTTTTAGTGTTTTAAGGAATCTCCATACTGTTCTCCATAGTGGCTGTATCAATTTACATTCTTTCACTTTTATGATTCTAGGCTGAAGCGCAGCTGGCCTTGCTTATTTCAGCTCAAGAAAGAGACCTAAATGGACATAAAAACTCTTTTTGAATATTTGTTTTCAAGGGAATTACTCAAAACCTGCCTACTATATGCAGTCTATGAGTAATTAGCTAGCCATTTTAATAATGTCAAAAACTCATGGTCAAGTGAATTTTAGATAATCCCAAAGTAATTGTTTAAACACAAAGTAATATCCAAGAAATAATTATATATCCACTCAGGTATTACTGAGGTCACTAGAAAGAAAAATGCGGCAAATATTTTGGTTTGGGCATTTTTTGACTGTAACCATTTAAAAGCAATGTTAGTTCCATTGGCAGGAGAATTACAGATTTCTATGCTATAAACAGCAACAGATTGGGGCATAAATCAAAAGTTTTAATGATTTTCTCTCTTTTGTAGAGGAAGGGAGTTTTCAGAAACCCATAGGCGTTTTCTTGGTGGGCTAAGGGGTCTTTCTTTATGCAGATGGGATTTCTAGCTTTAAATTTATGGGAAGCTTCTACTTTCTAAATCTTGCCTGACAACCAGTGTTTCACTTGTTCTGGACCCAACATATCTTCTCATAAAATATTTTGCTTCTAAGTGAGTTGTGAAAATGAGACTCACAAAATGATGGTAGAAATATTGCTTTTAAAACCCCTCCAGAAGCCTTCAAGGTAACAAAATTTTTTTTTTATGAGAAAAAAAATGCCTAGTTCGTGTTACAAAGGTGTAAAAGAAACGGGAGGTGGCTGCTTCTTACTGGATGCAGCCCCAAAGACTCATTAAAGACCAAAATTTACTTGTATGATCTCCTTTGTTAAAATAATATTAAGATAGTACTGAAATAATTCCAGTAGAAATTATAAGACACAACTAACATTAATTCCAGAATACTAAAAACTGTTAAGAGGGAAATCAAAGAACATTTTTCTTATGAAATTTTAATCAAGAAAGAGTGACAAGAAGACATCCCAGATATGCAAGCCCTTGGAAAATAGATTCTTCATGCACTATTTCTGAAATAATTATTAAGGATGTATTTTAGCAAAATACAAAAGCAAATCCAATTAAGGAGGAAACCTGAGATCTAACAAACTGGGAAACCAGCCAAGCAGTACACAACAAAGAAAGCCCACAGTGACAGACGTGGAACAAACCCATAAAGGGACTACACTGCACCATCCAACAGATGGTATGGTCAAGGCGCCATATTCTAGCGACATGACAAACGAAGCCTATTTTCTGCTAACAATAAGAATAAGAAACGGCAAATAGAACCTGTAAAAAAACAAAATATTTACATGAAAGTTGTGGTCCAGATGCAATTAAACCAGACATGGTGTTATTTTGAACACATTAGAGAAGAGAATCCATGTGACCTTGATGATGGGAGAATTCTCCTTTCAAGACTTGAGGTTAGTCATAGAGAATTCCCTACTGACCATACACTGCTCAGTCCTGTGGTAAATACTCTATGTAATTATACCACAGTTACTTTTCGTTACAGTTGTAGGACGGAATGTAAATGACTAACCTTGAGGACATAAAAATAAGGGTTTAACCAGCCAAAATTGGGAAATTTATAGGGAGGAGAGATATAGGAACATATAGGGAGGTAATTTCTTCATCTTACCTAATAAGTCAAGAGATACGAAGTAGAGATTTAAGTATACTATTTAGTTACAAAGGCAAGAAGTATAGAGGAACCTCCCACTAATAAACATTCCCACTTGACATGCATGAAATCTGTCATTCACTTCAGGTTCATATTGTTCTAGGGAAAAAAGCATTCTATCCCCTCTTTAGAACATAATTCTCTCTCTAGGTCAGGACTCTTCTGATTCCAAGGGGTTCCTCCTGATTATACAGACAGCTCAAATTTAGAAAGTACTGTTGATCTCTTACTTCCTGTGTCAAGGGCAAGTACTGGGACATAAAACAGAGGGTACACAAACAACAATCATATTCTCTCACTATCAAAATCCTGCTATTTGGCTGGTAAATCCACCCCTCCCCAAGCATACTGTGGTCCAACTCCAAGGCCATTTTAGCCAGTGCCTGGTACTCCCAATTACAGAAGATGGTCTGACATACAGTAATGGAAAAATCATGGATTTATGTGATCAAACTGGGTTCACACCTTGCCTCTGTCTTACTTCTCTGAAACTTCAGGCAAGTTACTTAATCTATCCCCACTTTAGCTTCCCCATCTGTAAAATAGAGGCATTGGTATCCAGCTCACAAGTCTGTATTGATGATCAAATGAAATAACATACAAGGCATTTAGTAAAGTGCTTGGCACACAGTAGGTGTCTGGAAATGTTATGATTTAGCTTGTTTCCCTTCACAGATGAAATTTGTTGTGTTGAATATTAAGTGTTATTAATACATTGTTCTTCTTTTCTCCCTCCATTTCAGCACATGTGGTCATTAGGAGAACTTTTAAGAAATGTTCTTTGGCGTCTCAATTTCTACAGTTCTCTGACCAGACGCTGATGAAACAAGTAGAACCATGCTAGTTAAGCATCTCCTGGGCGAGACCAGAAGTGGATTGCTGCTGCCACCTGGTGGTAACAAGGGGAATTTGAGGCAGCATTTCATAGAAGCTTGTTTGCTAAGGTCCAAGTGGCCAAGGGCCTCCCCGCCCCTCACCCCTACTCTACTAGAGCTTGGTGAAGACAAAAAGCCTCTGTTTACTTTCCAAATACAGTGTCTGAAGAGGGAGATACTTACTAGTTTGTTTCCATCATTTGGATTCGAAATTAAGGTCAAGACTGACCATGGGCAAATATGTAAAGTTGGCAAAGACTGACTTTGAGAATCTGAGATTCTTCCCTATTCCTCTTCCCCGTACCTTCTTTGGTTTCCCTTGTCCTTTAGGACTCCCTTGTCCTTACGCCATATACCCTATTGTTCTTCCTCATATCAAAATCTGTTCAGAAAAAAAATTCTGATAAAATAATTCACTCTGGGGTATAAGTGACTAACAAGGTTTAATGTGACTTCTCCCCCTAGAATGTTCGCATTTTTAGTTGCACTGTGTTTGAATAGAGGAGTTATATATGTACATGGTACAAATTACAAAAGGTCCTCCCCTCCGCCAAACCACCCTCTTCCATTCTACAGAAGCACCTCTTTACCTGTACTCTTCCAGAGATTTTCCGCCCATATATAAATATACTCATACAAATATTACTTCTTATTTTTAAAAGGCAAATGCTATACAGGCTATTCTGCATCTTGCTCTTTTCACTTAATGTATCTTGGAGATTATGTCATGGTGTTTGCACTTTAACAGGAATTATAACCCTCTTCCTCGGTCTAAAAGAATAAAGCTCTCTTCCTACAAGTTGAGGGATTGTCAGGCCAGGTTAGAAGAGGTTTGAGGTGGTGGGCCTCCAACATTAGTGCGGATATGAATCACCTGGGGAGCCTGTACAGTAGGTGCAGCCCCATGTCTGATTCGGTAGGTCTGGGGTGGGCCTGGGAATGACATGTTTAATGAGGAACGTGGCTGATCCTAACGCAGGCTCTGTAACCTCACTCTGAGAGTCACTGCTTAAAAGTAGAAGTTCTCAGCCCTGGTTGCGTGTTAAAATCACCTGGGGAACTTTTTAAAAAAATTCTGATGATTAGCTTGGCCTGGGCTGGTTCCCAGGTGAATCTACTGTGCGGTCAGGATTGAGATTTAATGCAGTGATTCTCAAACTTGGTTGCTTATTGGAATCACTTGGGAAGCATTGAAAGCTACTGATGCTGGGGTCACACCCCTAGAGATAATAATGTAATTGGTCTGGGGTGTGGCCGGCGTACTGGGAGCTTTTAGAGCTCTCCAGGTGATTCAAATGTGCAGTCACATTTGGGGAAACTTGGTTTAAGAGCACCTAGTTTAAGAATATGATGACTGAAAATTCCAGGCTGCTGAGGCTGATGAATCAAAGAATGTGTGTCTCTGGCACCACTATTCTGGTAGCCGTGGGAAAGCAGAAGTAAAGCTAACATGTTGTCTTCCTCTATTCTTCTTTAGTTATAAACAGTTTGTACTGTTTGATAAATATTTGTTCAACCAGAACTGTGTTCTGTCACTAGTATGGTAGGAAGACATTAGGACAGCTAACTGTCTATCCTTGATCAATAAGATCGATCTAATGAGATAAATGGGGAGAGAAGACCAAACCCCCATTTCCACCCCAAACCAAATTCGGCCTGTCAAGCACCTGAAGGAGCGTTCCCTCTGGTCTGGCACAGCGCTCCCCTAACAGAGAAATCTAGCCTCCAGGATCTTTTCTGAGACATTCCACACAAAAGTGTTAGTGTACATGCATTGGCTTCCACAAGTCAGCGGCATTTTCTTGACTCCTTTGGGCAACAATAATTTGGCAACATTCTGATTGGAGGAATCTTCTCTGAAACTCTTCAGTGATGAGGCCCCACCAAAAGCGGTTTCCCTATTTAGCCCCATCAGCTCCTTTCGATAAAGACCACCTTAGAGCTGAAGACAGAGCCACTTTTCTATTTCCAACTTCAAAAATAAGTTAAGAGTTTTCTAATGACGTGTCTGGATGGCAAACAGATTACTTTTTTGTTTTTAACTTGATCGGGTGTAAGAACAGGAGAGAACTTAACATTTCTCTGGCTGTGCATTTTGGCAACACACCAGGTTCAGCTGTTTAATGTACAGCAATATGGCTGCGGGCAAGTCGGACTAATGAGGGAAACTAAAGATTTAGAGCTAAATATTAAATTTATCTTAGCTTTATTTCTTGCTGTTCCAACTAATAAAAAACATTCCCCTGGGATATTCTAGTATGAATGTATCTAGTTTGCGGTGCTTTATGTACGGCCAGAAAGGCATGGGACTCTAAATTACACATGGAACAGCCACAGCATTTGCTTTCTCTTTATATTGATGGTATAACCTCTACTGGTTGGGAATGTGATACATTTAATAGGGTTTATGATGGAAGTAGCTTGGCCTAGGTTTTTCATTATAGGATAGTAGCAAGCTTTTCTCTTTTGGGAATTTACTGCAAACTGGTGCCCTGGATAAGCAGACCAGCAAGAATGCAAAAGAAGGCACTATGGTGAAGGCTCGTTCTAATTTGTGGATCTTGATATTTAAATCTGACTTCATGCATGATGAGTACAATAGACCCCCCTCATCGGTGGTTTCACTTTTGGAGGTTTTCAGTTATCCAAGGTCACCCTCGGTCTGAAAATATTAAATAGAAGATTCCGGAAATAAACCATTCATATGTTTTTTAATTGTGTGCCATTCCAAGTAACATGATGAAATCTCATGCTGTCCAGCTCTTTCCTGCCCGGGTCGTGAATCATCCCTTTGTCCACCATATCCTGTTAGTCACTTAGTAGCCATCTTGGATGTCAGATCAACTGTCACAATACCGCCATGATTGTGTTCAGGTAACCATTACTTTATATAATTATGTCCACAAGATGCAAAAGTAGTGATGCTGGCAATGTGGATATGCCAAAGAGAAGCCGTAAAGTGCTTCCCTTAAGTGAAAAGGTGAGAGTTCTGGACTTAAAAAGGAAAAAAAAATCCTATGCTGAGGGTGCTAAGACTTACAGTAAGAACAAATCTCCTATCTGTGAAACTGTGAAGAAGAAAAAAGAAATTCATGCTACTTTTGCTGTTGTACCTCAAACTGCAAGAGTTACTGCCACAGTGAGGGCTAAGTGCTTAGTTAAGAGGGAAAAGGCATTAAATTTGTACAATAAGATATTTTGAGAGAGAGACCGCATTCATATAATTTTTATTACAATATACTGTTATAATCGTTCTATTTTATTATTAGTTATTGTGAAGATCTCACTGTGCCTAACTTATAAACTAAACTTTATCATAGGCATGTATATATAACAGTATTGTCGGGGAGGAAGAAATTTTCCTCTGCCCTTCTAGGTTCTTCCGGCTGGTTTAAGAATTAAATTGACATGAGACAGATTAACAGGAGAAAATCAAAGTCTAATAATATGTAGACATGGGAGAGACCCAGAAAAACTGAGTACTCGCTAATATGGCTGAAAGTCCACTTTAAATACCACCCTTAGCTAAAGACAAAAGAGGATGTCGGATGCAGGGCTTGGAACCTCAAAGTGGAGGAAGGCAATTGACAATGTTTGCTGGGCCAGGCAGAGACAATGGGACACAGAGAGGAATTTTATCAAATAGACTTTGCTAGGTTCCTTCTTGCCTACTCCCCCTAGTTCATACTGTAGTTATCTATGGTGGTTGCTCTATTCCCTTAACAGGTCCTCTATCTGAATTCTTTAGACAGCTAAGGGGACAGGTCAAAGTTTCTTCCTGAGTCTTTTGAGCCTTGATTGTTTTCAGCTCGAAATAATCTGCATGCCAAAGAGACATTTTGGGGTGGCAAACTTTGCTCCCCTACAGAATATTTAGGGTTCTGGTAGCCATTTTAGGCATCTACTGGGAGTCTCAGAACACATCCCCCATGTATGAGGGGGATTCCTGTATGTGTCAGCACTGCAATCAAGGAAGGTGGATGACAGTTTTGCTTCCTTCTCACCTGTTCAGTCACTGCAGCACCATCAACTGAATCCTGCCCTTAATATTCTGGTGAAATGACTATCCATGACAGCTCCCGATGAATTGACAATGCAAAGTTTTCTTCTCCGACCTTATCCTGTTTAACTCCCCTCCTGCTGTGGGTCCTGGTGGCCCTCTTTCCCCTGGAAATCTTCCTCCCATGACTTTTTGAGCCTCCTCAGTTCTGGCCTCCCCTCCTTTATCTGACTGATACTCTCTCTTTCCTTTATTCTTTCTTCATTAGTTCCCATCCCTTCATGTCCCCCTAAATGTGGACATTCACAGGTTCTGTCCTGTGCCTCGTCTGTTCTCACTCCATCCTCTCCCAGGTCACTCCTGTAGTTTCTGCCCCCGCCCATGTGTTGATGACTCTCAACATCTCCGGTGCCAACATTTCCCAAGTCCCAGGTCCACGAGTGCAGCTTGATCCACATCCCACAGCAATCCAAACTCAACCAAATTGACTGTAACACTTTGCCCACAGAACCAATTCCTTCTTGTGTCATCAGCTTCTCAGTCTGGAAGCTTCGTCCTGGCTCAACATACCAGCCCAGCCACTGCAAGAATTGCTTCCAAATCCATCTTCTCTATCTCTACTTCCACTTTCTATTTCTATACTTTATTATTCCTCACTTGGGCTACTCCTGTAACTTTCTACTTGGTTCTCCTTAATTCCAGGATTTTCCCTTTCTGTTTTACATAATGCTTTTTAAATCTCTTGCTAAAATAAAATGTGCCCAAATCCTTTGGCTTATCACTGCCTACAGATTAGGCACTGGAGAACCTTCAACAAAGCACACATTTACCAACAACAGGGCTCAAACCCAATATTTTAGCATTATTCTCCCATGCTCTTTTTGTGCTAAACTCCTTCCATTACCTGAAACACCATACCATGTTTTCAGTAAAAAACATTTACCAAGCATGAAAAGCTGCGAGCTGCTGCCAGGAATACAACAGGGATACAACATCTTTGTCAACTCTCCTTAACCCTGGTCCCATTGTTTGGTTTTTATATATGTAACCCGACTCAAATCTTTTGATAATAAAGTAAAACATGCATAACTAAATCTGTAAAATCCATTGAATTTGTTGGATACCATGTGATTTGATGCCTCAGGGTCCTTGCACATGCTGCTCTCGTTTCCTGAAGTACCCTTTATCCAGAGTTAACCCCCATCCCTGGTCTTTCACTTCCACCCACTTCCCATCTCTCTGGCAGATTCCTTCATGGAGGAGAAGCATCAGGCCACGGGTAACAGTTGAAAAGGAGGGCTGTCCCAGCTGACATCACTGAGCACCTGTCACCCACCAGGTCCTGTGTTAAGTGTACTCAATGCCTTGTCTCACTAACCCTCCCAGCAACCCTCTCAGATAGGTTTTCATTGTATCTTCATTTTACAAATGAGGACATTTAGGCTTAGAGAGGTGAAGTGACTTTCCATGCAGTTTAATACTAACACTGGCGCTTAATGCCAACCCTGTACTGCTTCCCACTCATAACAGGTGACAAGTAAGTAGAATACAAGATATTTGTGCTATAAACGCAACCATACAAAACATGCATAAGAAGAGAGATTGGTAAGAAATACCACAAAGTTTACGGTAGTGGTTATGTGAGGTGGTAGGAATATTGAGCAGCCCACCTCTACCCCAGCAGCTAAAATGTCAGCTGCTTGCCCATTCCCTCACCCCCCAAGAAAGAAAGGCTGCCTACTCTGTGTTCCTGTGGCAATTTTTTTTTTTTTTTTTTTTGTGGTACGCGGGCCTCTCACTGTTGTGGCCTCTCCCGTTGCGGAGCACAGGCTCTGGACGCGCAGGCTCAGCGGCCATGGCTCACGGGCCCAGCCGCTCCGCAGCATGTGGGATCTTCCCGGACCGGGGCAAGAACCCGTGTCTCCTGCATCGGCAGGCGGACTCTCAACCACTGCGCCACCAGGGAAGCCCTCCTGCGGCATTTTTCATACATCTCTACTATAGCAGCTCTATCACTGTAATTTTTCTGTTTACCTTGTTTTACCTGATGGATTGAGCTCCCCAAGAGAAGAGATGTTTCTTCACATCTTTCAACCGTCAATGCTTAGCAGAGACCTTGGCACATGAAAAGTGCCTGGTGGTTATTTGACGAATGAATGAATAGTCTCTATTCTAGGCTCTGTGGGCTGTGATCTCTCTCACAACTACTCAACTCTGCCTTTATAATACAAAAGCAGCTATAAGCAATACATACATGAATAATCATGGGTGTGTTCTAATACTTTATAGACAATAAAATTTGAATTTCACATAATTTTTACATGTCAAGAAATTTATTCTTCTTTTGATGTTTTTTTCCAACCGTTTAAAAGCCATTGTTAGAGTAGATCTGGGGTATCTGGATAAAAAAGGAAACAGCCAGATTTGGTCCACAAGCCATGGTTTGCCAAGCCCTGTTCTGAACCTTCACACTACCCATCACAGTTCTCAGCCTGGGTACTGTGCCATTGTCCCACATGGAAGAACAGTGCTGGAGGTGTGGTTATGGGACGCAGCCCACCACTCAAAACGATTTGGCATGCCAGAGCACAAAACACGTCGCTGAAACCCAGACTGAAGGGTCTGTTAGAGATGCCCCACTCAACGGCATAAAGCAGCCTGGTAAGTCTCGCACAAAGTCCTGGTTTTTTATCCATTAACAGAGTTATTAGTTAATCTCCTAGGGAGAGGAGTTGAAAGGCTTGCGAATAGGGAGGGATGGGCAGACTGTGAGTGGTTATTTGGGAAATATGCGGACATGTGCGTTCAGGAAGGTAGCAAGATCCATCAAAGGGCCCGCATCCAAATGCATCAAGTACGCCAGATAGCTTTTGATCTGTTACAAATAAAGGAATTAAAAATTCCCAAACAAAACAAAACTCCAGAGGATGGTGCCCAGGTAATGGGATTATAGCACTGAAAACAGGTCAGTGGAGAGACCTGCCTTTTAAATCGACACAAATAGCTCAAAAGTGCGGGGCTGCTGCTTCTCTTAACCTAGAAGCGTTTCGGAAGCTTTGTAGAAGGACACTCTTTACATAAAACTTGTCTTCCCTGTTGAAAACAGGCATTCGTTGCTTCTTGAGTATCTCTCAGAGAGGGCACTAGGGGGATTTGCCAGACTTCAAAGCAGGGGAAAGAAAAACACTTCGAGATAACACTCTCTGGCGTATGTATAAATGTCAACTGCCCCACATCTCCAGGACTCATCTCACACTCACTAGGGTCCTGAAAAGTTGAAGAAAGTGAACACTAACGTTTTAGGAGGGTTTAGCACGTGGTGTACCAGCCACAGCTAACTGCCACCAGCTGAGTCCAGCGATGGGCTTGTGACTTCTTTGTGCCTCAGTGTATTCATTTGAAATGTGAGGTAGTTGCGTGAGGCTGTGAGGTTCTTTTCTGCTCTACAGTTCTGGGATCATAATATACATTCCTATTTGCGTGTAACCTGAATTTCACCAGATCACACCAATGTTTGGGTATGAAAAGAATACAATATTACTTACATAGTATTCTGACCCAAAACCTTTAACTTGGATCTAATCATGAGGAAACAATCAGAACAATTCCAATTCTGAGACAGTCTACAAAACAACTGGCCTGCACTCTTCAAAAATGCCACCATATGGAAAAGTTAAAAAATTTTAAAATAAGTCACAGGGATTGTTCCAGACTAAAAGAGACAAAAGAGACACAATGACATACAACTATGAGGATACTTGGAGTAATTTGACTAGGGACTATATATATATTAGTTAAAATATATGCACTATATAATATAATTACATATATTACATAGTATATAATAATGATATTGTGGTTATGTAAGAGAATGTCCTTGTTTTAGAAAATACAAGCTGAAATATTTAGGGGTAAACTGTCATGGTGTCTGTATCTCACACTCAAATGGTTCAGGGAAAAAAGTGTGTGTGTGTGTGTGTGTGTGTGTGTGTGTGTGTGTGTGTGTGTGTGTAGAGAGAAAGAGAAAGGATAAAGTAAGTGTGGCTAAATGTCAGCCACTGGTGAGTCCAGTGGAGAGGTATAAAAACTTTTGTTGTACTATTCTATCCATTTTTCCGTTGGTCTGAAATTTTCTAAAATTAAAAGTTGGGATAAAAAAACATGTGTCAGGGCTTCCCTGGTGGCACAGTGGTTAAGAATCTGCCTACCAGTGCAGGGGACACGGGTTCGATCCCTGGTCTGGGAAGATCCCACATGCCGCGGAGCAACTCAGCCCGTGCGCCACAACTAGTGAGCCTGCGCTCTAGAGGCTGCGAGCCACAACTACTGAGCTCACGCACCACAACTACTGAAGCCCACGTGCCTAGAGCCTGTGCTCCACAACAGGAAAAGCCACCACAATGAGAAGCCCGTGCACCGCAATAAAGAGTAGCCCCCGCTCACTGCAACTAGAGAAAGCCCGCACATAACAACGAAGACCCAAGGAGCCAAAATAAATAAATAAATAAAAAGAAAACGTGTCAGACTTCCTACCAGGGCCAGTGCCCTGAAAGAAGGGAAGAAACTGAGAGAAGGCAGGCAAGCCAGGGGGTGGGGAAAAAGTGCTGTTTTCTTTGAGGGAGGCTGACATCTTGGGCACATGCAAAAAGGAGAATAAGATCTTGGAGGCCAGGCTAGACAGATAAGAAGGCCAGAGGAAGATGCTCCCAGGTCCCACTCTTCTTAGAGATGGGACTAGAAAAGAGGGCTCCCTGGGACCCGAAGACTTCTAACAGAGAAAGAGAAGCCACATTTCCAATGCTGACCAGAGCAATGAGCGAAGGACTCAGCACTCAGGAAAATACCGATAAGAACCTCTTAGGTGGGGTTTCCCTGGTGGCGCAGTCACTGAGAGTCCGCCTGCCGATGCAGGGGACACAGGTTCGTGCCCCAGTCCGGGAGGATCCCACATGCCACGGAGCAGCTGGGCCCGTGAGCCATGGCCGCTGAGCCTGCGTGTCCGGAGCCTGTGCTCCGCAACAGGAGAGGCCACAACAGTGAGAGGCCCGCGTACCGCAAAAAAAAAAAAAAAAAGCTTCAGGTGGTACCCATAACTGGAGCAATTGGGATATCATCTTAAAGATTGGAGAAGTTGTGGTACAAATTTCCAGTTACAAGATAAATAAGTACTGGGGATAGAATGTACAACATGATGACTATAGTTAGCACTGCTTTAGGGGATATTTGAAAGTTGCTAGTCTTAGATCCCAAAAGCTCTCATCACAAGGAAAAAATATTTTGTAACTATATGAGGTAGTGGATGTTAACTAAACTTACTGTGGTAACCACTCAGCAATATATGTCTGTCAGGTCATTATGCTGTATACCTTCAACTTACACAGTGTTGTATGCCAGATATATCTCAATAAAACTGGAGAATGTTTGGGGTTATCTGTTCCAAGAATGTAGAGAAAATCTGGACAGATTTGATCAGGAAAGTCCAGCAAGTTCCTTGCAGCCAGTTTGAAGCATCGCTGGGTTCATTTTGTGATGACGAGGTTACCAAGAGGGGGGATTTGGGGGAATGTAGGTGGGTAGGATGCAGAGGGAATACAAGAAGCCAGTTAGGACAGAAATAAGTAGAGTCCCGGCCAGTTTAGATGGTGGCCCAATGGGAATCCCTACCAGATGGGATTATACACCTCAGGCTAGTGAGTGGAACAGTGGGTGCTTAAGGCAGACCCAACAGTCCTTGACTTTGTATCTGTCTCCCTGGGGGCTTCCCTGAGAAGTGTGTTAGAGACAAAGTCTGAACCTAAAGATGTAGAACAGTCGTTCTCTCACATTAAATGAGCATTGGAATCACCTGGAGGGCTTGTTCAATCCCAGACTGAGGGGCCCCACGCAAGAGTTTCTGATCCACAAAGTGTGGGGAGGGGCCCAAGGATTTGCATATTTCACAAATTCCCAAGTGATGCTGACGCTGCTGGTCCTGGGACCACACTTTGAGAACTGCTGACACGACATAGAGCAAAGGAAAAGAAAGGAGCCAGCTGTGCTAGCCCTGTGCAAGATGGAGAAAGGAAAAGGGACCGACCTTTTCCTGAGCAGCCAAAGAACAGATTAAACATTTAAAATCTCAGTTGAGTTTTTTAAAAAGTTGTGGGACAGCAGTGGAGCAACAAGAGAGGATGATGTTTCCTTGCTGCAGAAAGAGAAAGAAACATTGCTCGTGGGTGGGATTGAAAAGTGAAGGAGGACAGCACCCTGAGGGGCAGCCGCTGAAGGACCAAGGCCCCCGGAGGCATGGGCTCCAGTTCAGGGACCCGCCACGGGCAACTCCCCACGGACGCCAACAGGAAAGGCGACGGGTTTCCCAGGCCTGAGCTACGCCTACCTCCCTCAGCCAATGAGGCTGACCCCTGAAACCACACAGCCTGCTTCCCCAGGCCTTTCCTGACACCTGTCCCAGGCAAATACCAGCTAAACAGCAGGTTAGTAAACTGGCTTATCACACTAAATCTTATTAACATATGAGCTACCGCTTATGCATTGTTTAAGTTAATGGAACCCTCATCATCACACTGTGAACTGCATTATTACTCACATTACAAATAAGAAAGCTAACGCTTGGACAGGTTGAGTATCTTGCCCAAAGTTAGAGAGCAGGGATGAACTTAGGTAATACTGCTTCATCATTTTTCCTCCTGGAGAGGAAGTTCCCCCTAGGAAACAGGAGGTATGGGGGCCATACACCTAGAGAGGAGAAGGACTGAGGGGCAGGAAGGAAAACAACAGCTGCCACTGCAAAAGGAAGGCTTTAGCGTTCAAGCAAACCTGGCTACTCCTTCTGAAATCATCCTATGAGAAAATCTTGCATCTGTACACTGACCTATTTTCCTCCTGCTCTTCTGAGTTAGAAATCCCTCATAATGTAAAGCAAATAAAGAAGAATGCCTGACTCATATTCCTCTTAAAACCTGCTGCCTAACCAAGGAGACTGTTTTCAGTTCAAGCCTGTTTTCAGCACACAATGCCCATAACTGGACCCCAAGCACATCACCAGGTGGTGATCCTGTGAAGGAACGAACACAGAGTATCATCCGTGGATCTCACCGAGGGGCTGAGAGGTGTGCTTGCTTGGGAGAGGCAGGCGGGCATCACAGACATGAATAAAAGCCTGCAGCATAGGCTTATAGAGCTTGGTCTGTTTGTAAAGATGGTAAAAACAGCTCCACGGGAGCCAAAGCCAAATCCAGTCCTGTAAAGGAACATCTACTAGAGAGCAACTTCCCTCCCGGGTACATACTTGCATGAGGTGCAAAATTTCTGAACATCTGAAGGAGATAAACGCTGGGAATCTTATGACTTAACTACAGTCACACCAATGTCCCAAGCTAAGTTTAAAACAGAAACAATGCCTTCAGCCTCAACCACTACCCCAAGTATTGCCACAGTGAGAATTTGTCTTCTCTAGACCCTTGGTCACTATGAGCAAAAACAGAAACATATTTATATATCCACTGGGAAGGAAAATTTACTTCTTTCATGCTGTTTTTGATGACAGAAAGTCAAGCAGAAATGCATTCCAACTTTTTATAAGTCAACGATAATATTTTATCTTGAATTCTTACCTTCTAAATGATTGGTTTCTTCTTAGGGCAGCATTGTTCCTGGGGAAATAATGGGAAAATAGTGAATAACTGTAAAGGGTTAATATCAATTGAGCTAACAAAGCATTGGGGTGCTTGCCCTGCAACGGGGCCCTTTAACTCTCCCAGTACTTTCTCAAAAACTAAATGTCATCAAAAGTGTTTCATCCATCATGCTGAGTTTCAGGGATAGCACATTATCTCAAGGGAACCAGGAAGACACTGCTGGCCCCTAGCATTCAATGAAAAGCAATAGGTAATGAGCTCAAAAGGAAAGCAAGTTTGATATTTTCTGTTCTATTTTGGTACCCTCTGCTATATTTAGTTTCATGGTTAAGACCTATGTGATGAGTCTATATAGTTTTATTCTTGGTAATTTCTATTTAGTCTATCAGTTGATCACATGCCATGAGATTTGGAAGCAGGCAGTGGGCCCCAAATTTGCTGCAGAAATGATGTCAAGCTCATGAGGTAAGAGGCTGAAGGAGAATGTCATGAAAAAGAAGACCTACAATCATATTAATAAGGAGAACAACGCATTAGAAAGAGATCGTTGCTTCTTAAATATTTTGTTTTTCAGAGCAAAAATTGGCAGACTGAGATACATATGTTTCTTTTTTTTTTTTTAGAAGATGTTGGGGGTAGGGGGTTATTAATTTACTTATTTATTTTTGCTGTGTTGGGTCTTTGTTTCCGTGCGAGGGCTTTCTCTAGTTGTGGCAAGCAGGGGCCACTCTTCATCACGGTGCACGGGCCTCTCACTATCTCGGCCTCCCTTGTTGCGGAGCACAGGCTCCAGATGCGCAGGCTCAGTAGTTGTGGCTCACGGGCCTAGTTGCTCCGCGGCATGTGGGATCCTCCCAGACCAGGGCTCGAACCCGTGTCCCCTGCATTAGCAGGCAGATTCTCAACCACTGCACCACCAGGGAAGCCCCTGTTTCTTAAAGCCATTAGTTAACTCACTGCATTCAAATCTTCTTCCAAGTCATTCAGTTAAGATATCATTTAGAGATCACTGCTGGAATGTCCACTGGGGAGAGCTGAGAACTTTCCATTCCCCAGCAGTGCCAGGTCCTGCTTCCCTCCACGTACTGCTCCCAAGAGGTGACAGATCTGCTGTGAGAGCTTGGGAGGAGAAACTGGCCATGCCCAGCACTGCATTGAGCCTTTCAGGAGCAGCCCGTTCTCTGCTGTTTCCTACTTGGCCACTCTGTGTGCCTCCAGCCTGCCGGAGCGAGTGGGAATTATAATTCGAGTGAGGAAATGGTAAGAAGTCCATTGGGCAACAGATCTCCACTTGTTTACTCATCAGCATTACCTGTAAAAAGGCAAATAGTTTTCATCGAAGTCTCTCCCGAGGAGGACAGCTTGTCCACTGCCACAACAACTAAGAAATACACATCCTTTTCCTTTATAGGCAAAATGGTGCAATTCGATGTAACTCTTCTCACTACAGATGGGCGAGGACGTGGCCCACTGCACCTTACCCTTTGCTGAGAAAGGACATCCCCCTTGCTGAGGGACACATGTTAGTTCACACCCTGTATCCATGCCTGTGTCTTCCTGGGTCAACTTAAAGCATTGCTTCTGCTCAGGCTCCTTTCTTCCGCCCATTTTTGTTTGCCATTCAGCACAGAATTGGATATCGTGTGCCCCTCTACTCTGTGGTCCCATGCAGATCAGTGCCAAGCAGCCCTTCCTGTAAGAGAGATCAGTTGCATTTCAGGAACACAGCATGGGTTGAACCCCTTTGCAAGCCTAACTTGCCAAACTACTCCAGAGACTAGAAATGACATTGTTAACAGGCCCAAGCCTTGGTCATGCCTACTTCTTGGACACCTCAGTCTGTTAACTCATACTTTGGTCTTTATACCACACTACCTTCTGGGCTTTCAAAGACTGACATAATTAATATTAAATACATGAGAAACTAATGTGTATTTAAGAATGTTTATGGAGTACCTATAATGCACCAGGTGGAAACATGGACCCTACAGACAAGAAGTGCATAAGGAAAAAATAATAAACAAACAAAAATACAATAATATTTAAATGTCATAATAGAGGACGAGAGACATGAGCTGTGTGGCATTATTCCAGTTCTCTGAGACAGGGTGGATATAATGATACCTCATTTCTCAGGTTTATTGAGAGGATAAAAAAAGAGCATGGCATAGAGACAGCACATATTATAGATCACTATTTTTAGTCTCCTTATTTTTCCCACCGCCTCTCCCACACTGTAACTGTGATAGAATTGTGGTGATTGTAGCATGCCCAGATAGGATTAAACATTTAAAATCTCTAAGAGAAGACTGATCACTTGGTCTTCCCACTTTGGGTACCAGCATGTGTACTGCCATTGTCAACTGGAGTTTATCTGCCCAAGCCTTTGATTCAAGGAAGTAAGATTAAGTGTAAATTACTGAACCCACACTATGGATTAGAACAATATACAGGTAGCTAATGTGGAACCGTGTATACCAATTTATAAATAGCATAGCTTAGAGTACTATTATTGCATGAAATTCCATTTTCCTTTCACCAGGAATTGCTGGAGCCATACCAGGTATGACTAAGGAAACTGTCCCTACTCTGATCTGGCCCAGACATCCTTCTTGTTCTTTCATCACTGGGATCCACAGATCCTCTTCTACATGCCTATGCTGCCTTAGACCCAGGTAAAGGGCCCTGCCTTGGACTCAGAACTTTAGAAAAGCCCATCCTGTCCACATCATGGGGCATATCTGGAGCCCAGGCCTCCTTCTAGGTCCCCCTGTCAGTATCCAGGACCCTGGAATCCCCTCCTAATAGCCCTGAGCCCACTTCCAAGCTGTACAAACTTCTTTCTTGGGCTGTCCTCTCCATGGTAGGGCCTTGCTAATGGTGTGTGTACAACCCCAATGCCAGTGGTGTGGCCAAGGGGTGACTCTTGGCAGGGGATGTGGCTGGAGCTTGGATATGCAAGCTGGCCATGTGTATACAGGCGGGCTCCTGCTATGTGGGATGGAGCCTGAGTAGTAAGAAAAGGAAGTAGATCATAGGCCTGAGGACAATGCGAAGTCTTGATTTGAACCTGACCTTCCTATTTATCAGAGTAGGGAGCAATAACATATTTTATTTATCAACCTGTAAACCTGATTAATAGTTTCAAAATATTTAGACATATAGTATGTGAGCTTCCCATTGTACTCTTGTCTGGACCCTAGAAATGTTAAGAGGGATCCTGCCGTTCTGGCCCCTTATGTGTACCTCGTGATTATTTCCTTGTATCAGACCCCGCTTTACTAACCCCAGAATATTCTCTGTGTCTGCAGTTGCTCACAGTTCAGATTTTATATATAGTCCTTATCAACTGTGTTTGCTTCCTCTAATGCCTCTAATAAACATCTGCTGCTTATCACGTATTGTGGCTTTTTATATATTCAGGGATTTAGAGCTTAGAGTTTAGTCTCTTTCTTGGTTCTTTCTATTTTCTACTCAGCCTTTTTAGTGGGAAATGCAGTTTCCAAATTGAGTCTGAGCCTCCAAAGTCAAGGGAACATGTTCTGGTGTCACTAACGAATGCCCGTGTTGGCTGACGCAGTATGGGCTTCACAGTTAAACCATTTCACACCCTATCCTGCCCTTCAGCTGCCCACGTGCTGTGGGATGGCAGAGGAGGCCCTGTCTACCTGTGCCTAGGGATCCAGAAAGGAAGGAGAATTTAAGCTGAGACTTACAGGGATTTCCCTGTAAGGTGAGGAGTGCTAAGATTATATCTCCAATTTATGATGCACTAGGTGGGTTAATTATAAGCATAAAAGCAAAAAAGTCACATACATATCTACTGGGGAACTCCCACATATAGCCTAAGGTTTTAATCCATGATACAGAGTTGAAAGCATTCTCTGAGTGCTGATTCCTACATAGCAGAGTGGGGATACTAATCAATAAAGCACTGAAAAAAACAAGAATTGATTCTAGCAAGACCCCTGTGGCTCTGCCATACTCTTGGTCATAAAGGTAATTCACTAAGAGATTAAATTAGAGAGAAGACAATTGTGGAACAGGATTATTGTGGCATTCACAAGTTTTGCATCCCCCAGTCCCTGCATAACCCAGAAAGATGATAGTCGTTTCCGAATTTGTATGCAATTTTTCCTCTGGTAGAAGTATCTGAAAGCAAAATTGGTCCATTGAATTAATCACTAAACAGGGCACTTCAGTGTGCTCTCGTTCTGACATCTAATCAGCAATACAGCTGCATTTAAATACTGAAGACTTAAAGGATTTTGGCTTCTGAAGCAAGGGATTTTCTAGATAATCTTGCTTATAAGGTCCTTGACTTGTGTAGTCAAATGCTGCCAACTATGATCTGCAGGAAACTACAGTGCTGTACTTATATATGTTTTTCTCCTGTGTATATTGTTAGGAGTTTTTCATTATAATTAGCATTTGCTAGTGAAAAGCTTGTTTCTCAATTTCGCTCTTGTCTTAATAGAAACCACATTTGCAAGTACACGTGCCCGCCCTCTCAGGCCCTCTGCAATTAACTCCAGTACCGGGCAAGCACCGGGCAAGGCACCAGGTGGCACGCAGCATAGAGGCCCTTAAAATGAAATCAGGAGGTTCTGCTCAAAAACTTCCTAGGCTGGAGCTCAGGCCAAGATTTTGCTTCTTCTGTAATTGGAAAGAATCTAACAGAGGGCTTCCCTGGTGGCGCAGTGGTTAAGAATCCGCCTGCCTAATGCAGGAGGCACGGGTTCGAGCCCCGGTCCGGGAAGATCCCACATGCCGTGGAGCAGCGAAGCCCGTGCACCACAACTACTGAGCCTGCACTCTAGAGCCCATGAGCCACAGTTACTGAGCCCACGTGCCACAGCTACTGAAGTCTGAGCACCTAGAGACCGTGCTCCGCAACCAGAGAAGCCACCGCAATGAGAAGCCCACGCACCGCAACGAAGAGTAGCCCCCGCTTGCTGCAACTAGAGAAAGCTTGCGTGCAGCAACAAAGACCCAATGCAGCCAAAAATTAATTAATTACTGCCAATTAATTAATTAAAAAAAGAATCTAACAGAGCAGAAACCAAAATTTTAAATTATGCTGAAATAAAAATGCTTCTAGGTTACTGTGGTGTAGATTATGCAAAAAAGGAATCATTACAATTAGGCAATCAGTTTCCATTAAATAAGCCTAAAATAAGGAGCTGGCGGGGGAGGAGGATGAAAAAAAATTAATAAATAAAAAAGAAGAAGAAGAAAAAAAAAGACACATTGAAACATTGCTTTCGGTGCCCCCTGCTGGATTGCTGGTAATTATGTTTGTTGGAATATTTAGCATAATTAGTCTTCAGCTGCCCATTTCAGTTTTGCTCGACATAAATGTCAAGTCAAAGCTATTAAAAACCATGTTCTTGAGAAACAGATACTCAGAAGGAGAATTGCCCAGGTAGCAACGGCACTGCTGGAAATCACAAATGCCACTGAATATTTGTATTGTTGTGCTGGCTGGATGCACTAATTACCATAATTCTCTTACAGCATATAAACTCTGCGCTGGTTGATAGCCACATAAAATTAATTTTTATGTTAATTAGTCTCTCATTCAAGTAAAAGCTAACCAAAGTCACAAACTCTGCCCTGCCCATCTTTTGTATGGGTTGTTTCCTCTCAAAAGATTGGCGTGTGTGCCCTAGGTTAGTATCTCCTATTAAGTGGCAGGTTTCCTCTTGGCCTTGAGCTACTGTAAACCAGGCATATGATTTACTGTCCATCATCTCAGATAAAAATAGATTTTTTTTCATGGTCAGCTTGAGTATCACTGGCTAGAGTCAACAGAAAACATGGTCAGGTGTCACCAGCTGAGCAGAGGGCCCTTGTGCTTGTTTGCATTTATCATGGAAGGGAGTCCTGCCCCAGGCAGGGTCAGGAAGAGGCTCCTGGGAGCAGGAAGTACACCAGGGGTAGGGCTCTGGAATTTATAGACTCCCAGAAGCTTAAAGGGCCTTTCCTGGCTCCTCATTTTACAGGTAGGAAACTGA
The DNA here is from genome assembly GCF_964341445.2 of Mesoplodon mirus. Classification (NCBI taxonomy): domain Eukaryota; kingdom Metazoa; phylum Chordata; class Mammalia; order Artiodactyla; family Ziphiidae; genus Mesoplodon; species Mesoplodon mirus. The sequence continues at coordinate 43,721,667 of NC_138984.1, forward strand.
GATAGAGGAATGGGACTTTCCAAGAGTTGATGACACAGCTGATGTAATGTGTGTGTAAGGGCTCTTTTTATCACGTCCCAGTTCACAAAAGTAGGAAACGATGAGGTCTCCTCTGACTAGTTGACAATCAAGGAAACATGCCTATTCTTTTTTAAAAAAAGAATAGTATTTTGAAAAATTTGCAAACAGGAGCTTGGGAATAGGGCACAAATGCGAGCATGAATAAATGTGGCTCCGTAAGTAGGGGGAATGAAAATATGAGAACGGGAGGCCAGATGAGAAATCTGGCACCTTTTTCAAATACAGCTCAACCTTTTGGCTGTCTAAAATTTCTTTCAGTTATTTGCTAGATTAAGTTCCACAAACCTTGTTTAACATGTAGAGAATTTGCCCACCTTCAGGCTCAGAAATAATGGGTGACTGAAGGTGATGACTGAACATATAGGATGCATGCTTTCTAGAACTGCCAGCGCGTACAGCCCAAGCTCTGTAAATGGGACCCAGTGTCCTTGTCTGGTCACAAACCAATTAAGTGCTACTGAAATTGCTTTTTATCATCTAAATAAGAGGCAGTTCACAAGTGGGATACAATACTTGACACATAGAAGCTTATTCATAAGCTTGGGCCTGGTGACTTAATAGTCACACTAAGACCTATGTAACACATTTGCGAATGGGAAGTGAATTGCTAAAGAATGGGAGCGCTCTGGGGGATCACAGATATTAGAACTGTATAACGGTTCCTCCTTCTCCATAAAATTGTTTAGAAACACCAACTGCGGCCCTCTAACAATTCCTTTGACAACCATGTCTGCTTGCATCAAAGGAACTGAATCCCATCTGAATGGCTGGACTGGTGGAAAAGGTGCCGGGCCACCTCCCATGGGAGGTTCAGCCTTAGCCAAACTGAACACAATATTGCCTCCAGCCTGGAACAACCAGATGACTGTTGCTTTTTTCTAAAATTGCCATTTCCTCTGGGGAACTACTCCCACAGCCCCTGCCATGTGGGCAACAGTTCTGGATGGTTCCTTCAGTGTAGCGTGGGACCGTGCTCCCCTGGCCATGCAGATGGGTTGTCATTCATTTTTACAACATTTGTGGAACATTTCATTTGTGGGGGAGTGGGCTTAGCTGTAGTTAGTGAGACAGCTACCAGCTACCAGCTTCACTAGGGACCATCCAGCCTTCAGACTGAGGTCATATTCTTCTCAGGGGGCCCCAGTCAATGACTGAGCAAGGCAGGGATAGCCATGCTCACATCCTTCTTGAGGTCCCAAGGTATGAGGGCCTAGCCCAGAAGTCCTCAAGCCTTCTCAGTTCATGGCACCCTCAGAGTCTCAGTAATCTTTTCATGGCACTCCCTAAACCAAAAGAAATTGCCTCCCAGTTCCATTTATTAAATAGTTAGGTCCAAACAAGGAACAAGTAGCAGTTTGTAGGGTATCTGACAGATGTTACTTTGTTTCCCTGAAAAGTTAAAAATATTTAAAGTTGCAAGATACAAAATTAATGCACAGAAATCTCTTGCATACCTATAAACTAATGATGAAAAATCTGAAAGAGAAATTAAGGAAACACTCCCATTTACCATTGCAACAAAAAGAATAAAATACCTAGGAATAAACCTACCTAGGGAGACAAAAGACCTGTATGCAGAAAACTATAAGACACTGATGAAAGAAATTAAAGATGATGCCAACAGATGGAGAGATATACCATGTTACTGGATTGGAAGAATCAATATTGTGAAAATGACTATACTACCCAAAGCAATCTACAGATTCAATGAAATCCCTATCAAATTACCAATGGCATTTTTTATGGAACTAGAACAAATCATCTTAAAATTTGTATGGAGACACAAAAGACCCCAAATAGCAAAAGCAGTCTTGAGGGCAAAAAACGGAGCTGGAGGAATCAGACTCCCTGACTTCAGACTATACTACAAAGCTACACTAATGAAGACAATATGGTACTGGCACAAAAACAGAAACATAGATCAATGGAACAAGATAGAAAACCCAGAGATAAACCCACGCACCTATGGTCAACTAATCTATGACAAAGGAGGCAAAGATATACAATGGAGAAAAGACAGCCTCTTCAATAAGTGGTGTTGGGAAAACTGGACAGCTACATGTAAAAGAATGAAATTAGAACACTCCCTAACACCATACACAAAAATAAACTCAAAATGGATTAGAGACCTAAAAGTAAGACCGGACACTATAAAACTCTTAGAGGAAAACATAAATCACAGCAAGATCTTTTCTGATCTACCTCCTAGAGTAATGGAAATAAAAACAAAAATAAACAAATGGGACCTAATGAAACTTCAAAGCTTTTGCACAGCAAAGGAAACCATAAACAAGATGAAAAGACAACCCTCAGACTGGGAGAAAATATTTGCAAATGAATCAACAGACAAAGGATTAATCTCCAAAATATATAAACAACTCATGCAGCTCAATACTAAAGAAACAAACAACCCAATCCAAAAATGGGAAGAAGACCTAAATAGACATTTCTCCAAAGAAGACATACAGATGGCCAAGAAGCACATGAGAAGCTGCTCAACATCACTAATTATTAGAGAAATGCAAATCAAAACTACAATGAGGTATCACCTCACACCAGTTAGAATGGGCATCATCAGAAAATCTACAAGCAACGAATGCTGGAGAGGGTGTGGAGAAAAGGGAACCCTCTTGCACTGTTGGTGGGAATGTAAATTGATACAGCCACTATGGAGAACAGTATGGAGGTTCCTTAAAAAACTAAAAATAGAATTACCATATGATCCAGCAATCCCACTACTGGGCATATACCCAGAGAAAACCATAATTCAAAAAGACACATGAACCCCAATGTTCATTGCAGCACTATTTACAATAGCTAGGTCATGGAAGCAACCTAAATGCCCATCAACAGACGAATAGATCAAGAAGATGTGGTACATATATACAATGGAATATTACTCAGCCATAAAAAAGAACGAAATTCAGTCATTTGTTGAGACGTGAATGGATCTAGAGACTGTCATACAGAATGAACTAAGTCAGAAAGAGAAAAACAAATATCATATATTAACACATGTATGTGGAATGTAGAAAAATGGTACAGATGAACTGGTTTGCAGGGCAGAAGTTGAGACACAGATGTAGAGAACAAACATATGGACACCAAGGGGGGGAAAACCGCGGTGGGGTGAGGATGGTGGTGTGCTGAATTGGGCAATTGGCATTGACATGTATACACTGATGTGTATAAAACTGATGACTAAAAAAAAAAAGTTCTACTGAACAATTATATTTTTCTCCCCAAAACTATATCATAAATTAGTAGCAAAATTTCTGACAGAAAATAAAAATTTGAGGGGGAAGCTATTTCTCTATTAGTTGAGTGTTTCATCATTGACCTAGAATGCAGTTGATCTCATCAGTAAGATTAATAATAAGTAGATTGGATTTTTTTTAATGTGTAGGAAACCCAAGTGAATTTCACAACCCAATCATTAGTGGATGAAACCAAGCTTGAAAACACAACTAGACAAGAAGTTATTTCTGTGCTCTGTATTATCTGTCCCCAGGCATCTTATTGCCATATTTAATACACATTACAATAAACACTTTAAAAGTCTAAGAAAAAGGACATTTAATGAAGGTAAGCCCAACTTCAAACACATATCTGAAGAGAGGAGTGTTTAATTCTGTTTACGAGAGAAAGCTCTTGAAGCATTTTCCCAAATATGCCTTATTGTAAGAGCAGGGATTTCTCTCAATCAGATTAGAAATAAGAAAAGGATCGATTTGATTTGGGTTTCCATATATACCAGTTTGCTCTCACCTTCCTGGCATTCCCTGTATCATCTAGAAGCAGCATGTGTCTGAGAGTCCTCCTTATAAGTCAACCCAAACTGCACTTCTATGAATGTTAAATGCTCTTTTAAAATGAAAAGAAATACAATAGACAGAGCTTCAGGAGACTCAGCCCTATATCTCCCCTCCCCTCGGAGCCTTCCCAGAAGGCAGCAGGGGAGAGCTACCGGTACCATCATGGCCTTATTTAACACTTCAGTCATTCTTCACACTCTTCTAGAGGCAGGTCTGGTTTTCAGCTCAGGTGTATCGGCAGATGCCCTGGGACTTCATACCTGCTGTGATGAAAGACATAAACACAAGTCAATTAAGTCTATTGTTCAAACAGTTTGTTTCTGGCTGAGGTTGACTGCAACTACTTCAGCACAATTTGATTTCTAAGAGGTAGACTGCCACCTTCACTCTGGTGTGTGGACCTCCTTCTTTAGGAATTCATTTCATTTCAGAGACTTCTAGGTCACTGGCAGAGTAACAACAACAAAAAAATCTATTGCTAATGGATGACAAGCTGTTAAAAAACTAAGTGGTGCTGGTATTTTCTTTTTTAATAGCCATAAAGTTTTTCAGAGTAACATCACTAAGGTGAAACTGGAATGAGTCGAATGTTGGAGATTTAGTATTGTGTAGCACTCTTACTCAAAGTTTAGCCTGAAAACTGCTTTTGAAAGGCTTTCATAGTCTCTCCGGCAGAGTGAACCATGGAAAATGAATGGAAGGTTTAGTCCAAGGAGACATAGGCGAGAGACACATACATGGAGGGGGGTTTTAAAGCATGCTGCTTTGTTTTTATACAAAGGGATCAAAGGACATTTCTCACATTAATTGCTTTTTTTTTTTTTTTTTGCAGCACGCGGGCCTCTCACTGTCGTGGTCCCTCCCATTATGGAGCACAGGCTCCGGACACGCAGGTTCAGTGGCCATGGCTCACGGGCCCAGCCACTCCACGGCATGTGGGATCTTCCCGGACCGGGGCACGAACCCGTGTCCCCTGCATCGGCAGGCGGACTCTCAACCACTGCGCCACCAGGGAAGCCCTGCTTCTATTTTTGAATTGTATCCTTATTGTGCTTCCATTCCTCCTCTCTAACTGATGTTCTGGGAACTTTTTTTGTCCTTGTTCCTCCCTGGCCACGTGCCACATCATTTCTGCCTGGGATCACCTGTCCTCGCTCTCTCATTACATCCTCTATGACAGTGCAGCAGCCACCCTTGTGGTGCCCTTCCCTGGGGTAGAGATGTTTCTGGGGAGCAGCTACCCAGCCAGGGACCTCATTTCCCAGCCTCCCTGGCACTAAGTTGAAGACAAGTGACTGAGTTCTTCTTATCTTGAATGTGAGAAGGATGCACTCTACTTCCAGACCTGGCTCATTACACCTTCTGTGCTCTCACTTTCTGCCTCAGCTGGCTGGATGTTGATGCCCTGGGCCCCTCCATAGTCCCCCCACCACTTTTCATTCTTTCTCCAACCATTGACTTTTCCATAAGCAAAAAATAAACTTTTTCTGTGTTGTGCCATTGAGATTTGGGGGATTACTATTGAAACAGCTAGTGGTATCTTAACTAACGCATGAGATTAATGAAAATAACCAAAGCTGGCTACATATTCATTCTGCAATATTTATTGAGCACCTACTATATACCAGGCCCTGTACTAAATTTGGGGGCTATAAGATAAAGAAAACAGATATAGCCCAACCCTCCCAGAGCTTACACAGAAGCCCCTTAATTTTCAAATCATCTTGTCTTCTTAATAGCATCTGTCCTTTTGAACTTCACCTGAAATCTCTGAAGTAGGAAAGCCATTTATGCCTATTTTACACACATAAAAACTACAAGCCAGACATGACATGGCATTTAGGTAAGCCAAATCCAGATCTCTCTAATACAGCATCCCACACAGCAGATCCGTGGAGCCACTAAGAAAAGTAGAACTGGCTTTTCCACAAATCCTACCAAGTCAAGAATAGAACCAAACTTCTCAGACACTAAACACATTAGACCTCAGCTGCTCACTCAGTGATAAATTGGGGGTTTGAAGCAAAAGAGAATAAAAGTCAATAGATAAATAGAGGTAATTTTTTAAGATACAAGAATCTAGGGTTTTTCTCTTTGCCATCTCTTTATATGACTTGAAGAAATAGTTCATTTTAGGAATCATCTGCATTTAGCCATTTGTTTTTGCAACTAAAAAAAATAGCCTATACAAAGAAAGGAGGCATAGCTAACCTAGACAAGGGTGAATCCAGATTTGTAAGACCTGAAACAAACACTTTGGAGACTCCTTTTAAAGAAAAGAATATGAAATTCCACAGGCAAATTTGGTACAGGGCCTAGATAGGGCTCTGGCAAACGAAGGACTGTAAAACTTAAGTTTCATTAGTTTTATGGCAAATCCACATGCAAGCCACATTTTAAAAAATCAGTTGATTAATTGAAAGAAAGACTGCGAATTTTTAAGATATATTTCCACTTTGATCCCTAGCTCAGGTAGTCACAAGTTGGTTGTCTGAAAACCATCAAATGTGTTTTCGAACTATTTTCTGAACCATATATCACGTTGCATGCTCCTGTTTTTTTTTTTTTGTTTTTTTTTTTTTGTTTTTTTTTTTTTTTTTTTTTTTTTTTTTGCGGTATGCGGGCCTCTCACTGTTGTGGCCTCCCCCGCTGCGGAGCACAGGCTCCGGATGCGCAGGCCCAGCGGCCATGGCTCACGGGCCCAGCCGCTCCGCGGCACATGGGATCCTCCCAGACCGGGGCACGAACCCGCATCCCCTGCATCGGCAGGCGGACTCTCAACCACTGCGCCACCAGGGAGGCCCCGCATGCTCCTGTTTTGACGTCTATTTGTATCTACTTATATAAAAGAAGACAACATGAATTTTTTAATGTGAACACTAGTATGGATACTGGAACATAAAATAATGATGAAGGAAGGCTTTTCATAAATTTAGGAAACTTATTTTAACCCTAGTTGAAGAAAACTATTCTTCTCAGTGATCCTCAGACCAACGGCAAAACCACCGTGCCATTGTGTATGTAAATCAGTCAAGTACTGTAATTAGAAAATAAGTTAACTTGGTCCCTGATTTCTACCCACTCCCAACAAGTAAGATTTCATTTTGAAAATGTCCCTTTCCCATCCTCTAAGAACTAATGACCTTAGGCTTTGTTGACTTGGGAAACCTCAGTTACCAAATGAGAATTGTCTACCGTGAACTGTCGGCTTCTAGCTCTTTAGATTGTAATTCAGGGAGCAATTAAAAGGAACATGTGCCTCGTCTTTGTCACCAGGGGTCTTGGGAAGCCCAGACCTGGAAGCCTTCACCAGATAATTACATCACCATGAGTTAGCCTCAGGAGTAAATTTGTAACCTGGTTAGAAAGCACACACATTTCTGCAAGTGCCAAGGTAAATGTTGTCCTGTTAAACCCCTAACTATCAGCCACAAACTTGAGTTGACATTAACAAAAAGTTTTCTTCTAAGATCTTGAAAAGTAAAGGGCTACCAAAATCTTTATTTTGATTTTCAATTGAATTGAGGCAAAGCTATATATTTTACTAAATTATAAACTCTTACCATGACCAAAAGTTCAGAATAATCCATTCTATATGATCAATGTATAGGAAACTTCTGTTAGATGACCCCACCCCAAAGAACCTGATCCACAGTTTCTCTCAAAGAGTCAACACATGGTGAATATGATTATCAATCTACAAAAGACAGACTACCTCACTTTAAAAGGTAGGCTACCCCTTTGGTCAACATACCAGAAGGGCAGGTCCCAGAAAGAACAATTGGGGCTTGGTGTAAAAGATTTGCAGCCTTCTCAATATCTGAATAAAGAACGGTCTTCTTTGAGCCTAGAAGATTCGAAAAGAAAGAATTCCATGAATTAAATCACTTCTGTTCACACCATATATAAAAATTCACATAAAATTCATCATAGACCTAAAAGTATGAGATAAAACTATAAAACTCTTTGAAGAAAACAAGTGTAAATTTTCATGACCTTGGATTGGGCAATAGTTTCTTAGATATAACCCCAAAGTACAAGCAACAGAAGAAAAACTTGATAAATAGGACATCATCAAAATTTAGAACTATTATGCTTCAAAGGATACCACCAGGAAGTAAAAAGATAATGCACAAAATGGGAAAAAATATTTTCAAATCATATATCTGATAAGGAACCTATATACAGAATATATAAAGAACACTTACAGCTCAACAATAAAAAGACAAATAACACAACTGAAAAATGGATAAAGGACTTAATAGACATTCTTCCAAAAGGATACAAATGTCCAATAAGCACATGAATGCTCAACATAATTAGTCATCAGGGAAATGTAAATTAAAACCACAATGGATACCACTTCACAACCACTAGGATGGCTAAAATTAAAAAGATAGACAATAATAAGTGTTAGAGAGTATGTGGAGAAATTGGGAGCTTCATACATTGCTGGTGGGATTATAGGAATTTGCAGTCATTTTGGAAAATAGTCTAGTAGTTCCTCAAAAAGTAAAACATAGTTACCATATGATCTAATAATTCCCCTTCAGATATACTCTCAAGAGAAATGAAAATGTATGTCCACACAAAAACTCATACATGAATGTTCATAACAGTGTTATTTATAATAGGTGAAAAGTGGAAACAACTCAGATGTCCAGCAATTAAAGAATGGCTATATTTATGCAATATATTCATGCAATGGAATATTATATGGCAATAAAAAGGAATGAAGTACTGATTCATGCCACAAGATGGATGAACCTTGAATACATGGCTCTAAGTGAAAGAAGTCAGACAAAAAGGATCACATGTATCAATTCATCTATATGAAATGTCCAAAATAGGCACATCCATAGAGACAGAAAGTAGATTAGTAATTGCCTGAAGCTGAGGGGATTGGGGAATAAGGAGTGACTGCTGATGAGTATGGGATTTCTTTTTCGAGTGATGAAAATATTCTAACATTAAATAATGGTGATGGCTGCACAACTTTGTGAATATACTAAAATTTTACACTTTGAAGGGGTGAATTTTATAGCATGTAAATTATGTTTCTATAAAACTTCCTATTTTTCTATTTTCTGGCCACACTGCATGGCGTGTAGGATCTTAATTCCCCGACCAGGGATTGAACCTGTGCCCCCTGCAGTGAAAGCGTGGAGTCTTAACCACTGGACTGCCAGGAAAGTCCCTAAAACTTATTTTTTTTTAAAAAGAACAAAAACTCACTTCTGTTCAGGGAAGAGGGTCATGATCCCTTTTAGCAGAAATAGTCTAGACAACAGAGACCATCATGGTGTGGTGCCACCAGTCAACAATGCCTTCCAAATAACTCTTTGCTCTGAATCTGAATGTAATTTGGCTTCCCATTTTCTCACAGAAAATAAACTTTTATCAGTGGAAGTGAGCATTTCACTCCCCTTTCATTCATGCATTTGACAAATATTTTTGAGCCTCTTATGTGCTGTGCACTAAAATATGCACATGGCACAGAACAGTGAGCAAGACAGACACGGTCCCTGCCCTGACAGTTCTCAAAGTCAGAGGGGCAGGGGACATAAGTTAAAGAAGAAGCAAGTAAGTCAATAGTACTTTGTTTCATTATTTATCGTCTCACAACTATTTCTCTCCCTAACCAAACCTATCTATAGTCTTTATATCTCAGTATAATTACTATATTATACTTAAATCTGGGTCTGCCTTTATCCTCTCTTTGAACCCTACTCCTCAGGAGTGACCCAAGTACATTCACCCCAGGCCTATTGCATTAGGTAGGACTCATTAAGATAATACCTGTAAACACTTAGATGTGCCAGGCACATAGTAAGTGCTCAGTGACCATTGGTACCTTCTGAAGCAATGTTTATGTTAATGGCACTGTACCAAATGAGCCTGGAGAGGCCTGGTCTCCCTGAAGGGAGTGGAGCCTCCTGTTGTCCATCATCACAGAAGGAGATTTCAGAGGAGACCAGGTGGAGATTTCAGAGGAGACCTCCACTCTCCCTTGACCTCATTCTTTCAGGCCTGGATTTCAAGGACTTTAGCTTGTGTTTCCACAGTCTAGCTGATCTGAATACTTGGGGGAATTATTTTAAAAGATTCTGGACCCAAACCTGGGGAGCTCCTGATGCAGTAGGCCTGGGGTGGGTGTGCCCGGGGGACTCCTGAGTGGTAGGAGACAAAGAGAGGATAGAGGCAGACCCAGATTTAAGCCACTCCACATTCCTACTGGGGATGCCAAGCTGAGGCATCAGATACACAGTATCTGGCAAGCCACATTATCTGAATTATCCACCTCATTTTCTCCACAGCACTGCTAAAGGACAGGCTCCCCACCTGCTCTGCCCAGAAGTACTGGGTGGGAAGTTACATCAGTGGCAGGGAAGAAGCCAGGGACTGTCCAGGAGAGAAGGAAGATTCCATCTTTGGCAGGCCTGCCCCTTCCCAGACAGAGATTCATATCACATGGCCTATCAAGGGGTATGGAGAGCAGGAGGGAGTCACTGGCCTGGGACTTCCCATTCACAAAGGAGATTATGGCTGTGTGATTTAAAGAAAATTACTTAGCCATTCTGAATGTCAGTTTCTTCATCTATAAAAATGGGAGTGCTGATAGTATTGACATCAGGTAGTTGTTATGGGGACTAAATGAGGCATTTAAGACACTGAGCCTGGCACATGACTAACCCTTAATAAATGTTACTTAGTAGCAGCAGCAGCAGTAACAGTAGTAATTTGTGAGATAGTAGTAACATCAGTGACTGAGCCACATTATCCAGATTCTGAAGCTGTCAAGCTTAGGGCCAGACCTCAAACCACAGTGACCTCACCATGCCATGCCAGTCAGCAGACTTACCTCTTAAACATCTTTGATGACTCTCTCTCTAAAGCAGATGCCTTATTTACAAAAATTAAGCCATTCTTTCTTTCTTTCTTTCCTTCCTCCCTCCCTGCCTCCCTCCTGTCTTTCTTTCTTTCTTTCATTCCTCCTTCCCTCACTTCTTTCTTCCTTTCTCTCTTTCTTTTTCTTACCTTCCTCCCTCCCTCCTTTCTTTCTTTCTTCCTTCCTTCCTTCCTTTCTTTCCTTCCTTCTTTCTTTCTTTCTCTCTTTCTTTCTTCTACTAATTCTTTCTTTCTACTTTTTCTCCCTTTTATTCTGAGCCGGGTAGATGAAAGCCTCTTGGCGCTGCAGCCAGGAGTCAGTGCTGTGCCTCTAAAGTGGGAGAGCCAACTTCAGGACACGGGTCCACAAGAGACCTCCCAGCTCCACATAATATCAAGTGGCGAAAATCTCCCAGAGATCTCCATCTCAACACCAGCACCCAGCTTCAGTCAATGACCAGCAAGCTACAGTGCTGCTCACCCTATGCCAAGCAACTAGCAAGGCAGGAACACAACCCCACCCATTAGCAGAGAGGCTACCTAAAAACATGATAAGGCCACAGGCACCCCAAAACACACCACCAGACGTGGACCTGTCCACCAGAAAGACAAGATCGAGCCTCAACCACCAGAACACAGGCATTAGTCCCCCCCACCAGAAAGCCTACACAACCTACTGAAACAACCTTAGCCACTGGAGTCAGACACCAAAAACAACGGGAACTATGAATCTGCAGCCTGCAAAAAGGAGACCCCAAACACAGTAACATAAGCAAAATGAGAAGACAGAAAAACACACAGCAGGTGAAGGAGCAAGATAAAAATCTACCAGACCTAACAAATGAAGAGGTAATAGGCAGTCTACCTGAAAAAGAATTCAGAATAATGATAGTAAAGATGATCCAAGATTCTATTTCTAAGATCCAAAATCTTGGAAATAGAATAGACAAAATACAAGAAACAGTTACAAGGACCTAGAAGAACTAAAGATGAATCAAGCATCGATTATAAACACAATAGATGAAATGAAAAATACTCTAGATGGGATCAATAGCAGAATAACTGAGGCAGAAGAATGGATAAGTGACATGGAAGATAAAATAGTGGAAATAACTGCTGCAGAACAAAATAAAGAAAAAAGAATGAAAAGAACAGAGGACAGTCTCAGAGACCTCTGGGACAACATTAAACGCACCAACATTCGAATTATAGGGGTTCCAGAAGAAGAAGAGAAAAAGAAAGGGACTGAGAAAATATTTGAAAAGATTATAGTTGAAAACTTCCCTAATATGGGAGAGGAAATAGTTAATCAAGTCCAGGAGGCACAGAGAGTCCCATACAGAATAAATCCAAGGAGAAATATGCCAAGACACATATTAATCAAACTGTCAAAAATTAAACACAAAGAAATCATATTAAAAGCAGCAAGGCAAAAACAACAAATAACATACAAGGGAATCCCCATCAGGTTAACAGCTGATCTCTCAGCAGAAACTCTACAAGCCAGAAGGGAGTGGCAGGACATAATTAAAGTGATGAAGCAGAAAAACCTGCAACCAAGATTACTCTACCCAGCAAGGATCTCATTCAGATTTGATGGAGAAATTAAAACGTTTACAGACAAGCAAAAGCTGAGAGAGTTCAGCACCACCAAACCAGCTTTACAACAAATGCTAAAGGAACTTCTCTAGGCAAGAAACACAACAGAAGGAAAATACCTACAATAACAAACCCAAACCAATTAAGGAAATGGGAATAGGAACATACATATCAACAATTACCTTAAATGTAAATGGACTAAATGCTCCCACCAAAAGACACAGAGTGGCTGAATGGATACAAAAACAAGACCCATATATATGCTATCTACAAGAGACCCACTTCAGACCTAGAGACACATACAGATTGAAAGTAAGGGGATGGAAAAACATATTCCATGCAAATGGAAATCAAAAGAAAGCTGGAGTAGCAATTCTCATATCAGACAAAATAGACTTTAAAATAAAGACTATTAGAAGAGACAAAGAAGGACACTACATAATGATCAAGGGATTGATCCAAGAAGAAGATATAACAATTGTAAATATTTATGCACCCAACATAGGAGCACCTCAATACATAAGGCAAATACTAACAGCCATAAAAGGAGAAATCGACAGTAACACACCATAGTAGGGGACTTTAACACCCCACTTTCACCAATGGACAGATCATCCAAAATGAAAATAAATAAGGAAACACAAGCTTTAAATGATACATTAAACAAGATAGACTTAATTGATATTTATAGGACATTCCATCCCAAAACAACAGAATACACATTTTTCTCAAGTGCTCATGGAACATTCTCCAGGATAGATCATATCTTGGGTCACAAATCAAGCCTTGGTAAATTTAAGAAAATTGAAATTGTATCAAGTATCTTTTCCGACCACAATGCTATGAGACTAGACATCAATTACAGGAAAAGATCTGTAAAAAATACAAACACATGGAGGCTAAACAATACACTACTTAATAACGAAGTGATCACTGAAGAAATCAAAGAGGAAATCAAAAAATACCTAGAAACAAATGACAATGGAGACACGACGACCCAAAACCTATGGGACGCAGCAAAAGCAGTTCTAAGGGGGAAGTTTATAGCAATACAATCCCACGTTTAAGAAACAGGAAACATCTCGAGTAAACAACCTGACCCAGCACCTAAAGCAATTAGAGAAAGAAGAACAAAAAACCCCCAAAGTTAGCAGAAGGAAAGAAATCATAAAGACCAGATCAGAAATAAATGAAAAAGAAATGAAGGAAATGATAGCAAAGATCAATAAAACTAAAAGCTGGTTCTTTGAGAAGATAAACAAAATTGATAAACCATTAGCCAGACTCATCAAGAAAAAAAGGGAGAAGACTCAAATCAATAGAATTACAAATGAAAAAAGAGATGTAACAACTGACACTGCAGAAATACAAAAGATCATGAGAGATTACTACAAGCAACTCTATGCCAATAAAATGGACAACCTGGAAGAAATGGACAAATTCTTAGAAATGCACAACCTGCCAAGACTGACTCAGGAAGAAATAGAAAATATGAATAGACCAATACAAGCACTGAAATTGAAACTGTGATTAAAAATCTTCCAACAAACAAAAGCCCAGGACCAGATGGCTTCACAGGCGAATTCTATCAAACATTTAGAGAAGAGCTAACACCTATCCTTCTCAAACTCTTCCAAAATATAGCAGAGGGAGGAGCACTCCCAAACTCATTCTACAAGGCCACCATCACCTTGATACCAAAACCAGGCAAGGATGTCACAAAGAAAGGAAACTACAGGCCAATATCACTGATGAACATAGATGCAAAAATCCTCAACAAAATAGTAGCAAACAGAATCCAACAGCACATTAAAAGGATCATACACCATGATCAAGTTGGGTTTATTCCAGGAATGCAAGGATTCTTCAATATATGCAAATCAATCAACGTGATACACCATATTAACAAATTGAAGGAGAAAAACCATATGATCATCTCAATAGATGCAGAGAAAGCTTTTGACAAAATTCAACACCCATTTATGATAAAAACCCTCTAGAAAGTAAGCATAGAGGGAACTTTCCTCAACATATTAAAGGCCATATATGACAAACCCACAGCCAACATTGTCCTCAATGGTGAAAAACTGAAAGCATTTCCACTAAGATCAGGAACAAGACAAGGCTGCCCACTCTCACCACTCTTATTCAACCTAGTTTTGGAAGTTTTAGCCACAGCAATCAGAGAAGAAAAGGAAATAAAAGGAATCCAAATTGGAAAAGAAGAAGTAAAGCTGTCACTGTTTGCAGATGACATGATACTATACATAGAGAATACTAAAGATGCTACCAGAAAACTACTGGAGCTAATCAATGAATTCGGTAAAGTAGCAGGATACAAAATTAATGCACAGAAATCTCTGGCATTCCTGTACACTAATGATGAAAAATCTGAAAGTGAAATCAAGAAAACACTCCCATTTACCATTGCAACAAAAAGAATAAAATATCTAGGAATAAACCTACCTAAGGAGACAAAAGACCTGTATGCAGAAAATTATAAGACACTGATGAAAGAAATTAAAGATGATACAAATAGATGGAGAGATATACCATGCTCCTGGATTGGAAGAATCAATATTGTGAAAATGACTCTACTACCCAAAGCAATTTACAGATTCAAAGCAATCCCTATCAAACTACCACTGGCATTTTTCACAGAACTAGAACAAAAAATTTCAAAATTTGTTTGGAAAAACAAAAGACCCCGAATAGCCAAAGCAATCTTGAGAATGAAAAACGGAGCTGGAGGAATCAGACTCCCTGACTTCAGACTATACTACAAAACTACAGTAATGAAGACAATATGGTACTGGCACAAAAACAGAAAGATAGATCAATGGAACAGGATAGAAAGCCCAGAGATAAACCCATGCACATATGGTCAACTTATCTTTGATAAAGGAGGCAGGAATGTACAGTGGAGAAAGGACAGCCTCTTCAATAAGTGGTGCTGGGAAAACTGGACAAGGGCATGTAAAAGTATGAGATTAGATCATTCCCTAACACCATACACAAAAATAAGCTCAAAATGGATTAAAGACCTAAATGTAAGGCCAGACCCTATCAAACTCTTAGAGGAAAACATAGGCAGAACACTCTATGACATAAATCACAGCAAGATCCTTTTGGACCCACCTCCTAGAGAAATGGAAATAAAAACAAAGATAAACAAATGGGACCTAATGAAACTTAAAAGCTTTTGCACAGCAAAGGAAACCATAAGCAAGACCAAAAGACAACCCTCAGAATGGGAGAAAATATTTGCAAATGAAGCAACTGACAAAGGATTAATCTCCAAAATTTATAAGCAGCTCATGCAGCTCAATAGCAAAAAAACAAACAACCCAATCCAAAAATGGGCAGAAGACCTAAATAGGCATTTCTCCAAAGAAGATATACAGACTGCCAACAAACACATGAAAGAATGCTCAACATCATTAATCATTAGAGAAATGCAGATCAAAACTACAATGAGATATCATCTCACACCAGTCAGAATGGCCATCATCAAAAAATCTAGAAACAATAAATGCTGGAGAGGGTGTGGAGAAAAGGGAACCCTCTTGCACTGCTGGTGGGAATGTGAATTGGTACAGCCACTATGGAGAACAGTATGGAGGTTCCTTAAAAAACTATAAATAGAACTACCATATGACCCAGAAATCCCACTACTGGGCATATACCCTGAGAAAACCATAATTCAAAAAGAGACATGTACCAAAATGTTCATTGCAGCTCTATTCACAATAGCCCAGAGATGGAAACAACCTAAGTGTCCATCATCAGATGAATGGATAAAGAAGATGTGGCACATATATACAATGGAATATTACTCAGCCATAAAAAGAAACGAAACTGAGCTATTTGTAATGAGGTGGATAGACCTAGAGTCTGTCATACAGAGTGAAGTAAGTCAGAAAGAGAAAGACAAATACCGTATGCTAACACATATATATGGAATTTAAGAAAAAAAATGTCATGAAGAACCTAGGGATAAGACAGGAATAAAGGCACAGACCTACTTGAGAATGGACTTGAGGATATGGGGAGGGGGAAGGGTAAGCCGTGACAAAGCGAGAGAGAGGCATGGACATATATACAGAACCAAACGTAAGGTAGATAGATAGTGGGAAGCAGCCGCATAGCACAGGGAGATCAGCTCGGTGCTTGGTGACCGCCTGGAGGGGTGGGATAGGGAGGGTGGGAGGGAGGGAGACGCAAGAGGGAAGGGATGTGGGAACAGATGTATATGTATCACCGATTCACTTTGTTATAAAGCAGAAACTAAAAAAAAAAAGAAAAAAGAATATATTAAGCCATTAATATTAATTCCTTACAAATTTCAAGGTAATCTTTTTCCTCCATATAAGATATAAATAGATCAGATATACGATAGACAGATGATAGATAGATGATAGATAGGTAGATAGATAGATAGATAGATAGATAGAGACACTCAATGGTACAATGTTAAAAATATTATCATTTGGTTGCTTGGAATTTTACCATGACAACTTTCATTCCCTCCAACAAATATTTATTAAATGTTTGTTACATGCAAAATATTTACTAGATGCAGGGGATTTGATAGTGAGCAAAGCCAAGCATGCTCCCTGCCCTCATGAGCCTCCAAAAAAGGGAGTGCCCTGGATGTACCCAGCAGGGCTGTGGTACATCTAAGCAGGTGATCTGTAAGATGCATTCCGTTCTAAATGTATAAATCCTTTCATGTTACTGCAAGAAATAGCATCAAATGACTGTTATCCTAATTCTCTAGAGTATAAATCACTCAAAGAGAAAACTCCTGTTTTGGAGATCGGGTTTCGCTGGGTATCATCCGTCACTGCCCTATAGTGGGAAGTTTACAAAAGGACATTCTCAGTCACAGGTTCTTAGTGTCAACAATCACTTAAGAGGTCATCAGGGTCACCCTTACTCCTGAGGAGGGAAGCTCCCATTGATATGTCTGAGAAGTATTCTTCCAGCTTCAGGAAAATAGATTTATCTGCAAAGCACATTGCTCCCAGAAAGTAGCTTTTCCCTGATGGCATCATGCTAATTACTTGGAATGACTAGCTTTTCATGAACATATTGCAATAAAAAGATAAATTCCCTTAGGCAGACATTTATCATTAATCATTTCCCATATCTTGGTCATGGACTTCATTGAGCTTCGTCAGTGGACTCTACCAAACAAATAAAATTAGATTCATGACCTTTGAAAAAGCAACATGATAATAACCATCATTCAGAAGAAAATGGGGGGAAAGACTGCTCAAAAAAATGAAAGGCAACAATAAAAAAAATTTAAATCCACAAGTCCAGCTTCCAGCCAATTGAAAAGATATTTATTTTTAATTTTTTAAAAAATATATTTATTTATTTACTTACTTATTTTTGGCTGCATTGGGTCTTCGTTGCTTCACGCAGGCTTTCTCTAGTTGCGGCGAAAGGGGGCTACTCTTCATTGTGGTGCGTGGGCTTCTCATTGCAGTGGCTTCTTTTGTTGTGGAGCACGGTCTCTAGGCGTGCAGCCTTCAGTAGTTGTGGCACACGGGCTCAGTAGTTGTGGCTCTTGGGCTCTAGAGTGCAGGCTCAGTAGTTGTGGCACACGGGCTTAGTTGCTCCACGGCATGTGGGATCTTCCTGGACCAGGGCTCGAACCTGTGTTCCCTGCATTGGCAGGCAGATTCTTAACCACTGCACCACCAGGGAAGCCCGAAAAGATATTTAAAATAAACTGAAACAAAGAGCATTTAGAAAGTTTTAACCCTGATTTCACTTCAAATCAAGGGACAGAAGATGTTGGGGGAAAAAATGTTCAGTTAAAGCAATTGGGGAATATTTATTAGAATTACATTATTCCTAAACAAGCACAAAGCCCTGATTGAGGCCTAATTGCTCCTCATGCCTGCATTAGATCATCACTAAATCCTTCTTTGTCAAAACCTCTAGGCAAAACACTAGCATCTTAAAGAGAAAATCTAGGGGAAGGGAAGGAAATGAAGCAAACTATTTAGTACTGAGTGGTTTTACTTTAAAAGAAATCTCCATGTGCACTCAAAAAGATAGTCTAAATCCTATCATCACTAATGTGAGTTCTATAAGCCTTTAGTTTGTGTTTTTAGAAAGCTCTTAGTTTTCATCATGTTATTTGAATTTTTCATGCATTTACCTACAGTCTCAATAAGGCAGATAATTATTAGACCAAACATAAAGATAAACGTACCTTCCCAAGTGCAAGATTAACTTTTTTCATTCCATGTTGGGTTTTCATTTTAACATGCAATGTAGACATTTAAACACCAGAGGACAGTGTGTGAATGAAAACAAAGTTCAGTTACTTACTATTCATCTAACTCAATTCATTTACTTAGTACATCAAAGTAAAATCTTAATTTTAAGTGCTTTTCCCCCAAAGACATTTTATGTCATTTCATGCTTCAGAAATTAAAAGTAGACGTTGATAGAAATGTGAATCATGAGACCAACTAATCAAGTTAATTTGAATCACAATGGAAATTAGAAAGATTAATTTCATAAGCAATCGTTAATAATGGAAGCTCTCATGTACGAATAATCAAAGCTTTAAGTATTATATGGTGAGTAATTCATTACTGTGGGTTGCATATTTTAAAATAGCTCAAATCTCCCTTGCTTTTGATGTGCTTATTAATAGCAATCCTGAGGGAAGGAAATCTAAAAGGTTTCTTTAGAAAAGTTTTTTGTATGTGTCTTTAAATGGTCAAGAGAGAAACTTGAATTAAATGATAAACAGGCTTGTTCATTGGTAATTTGCATTCAACAATGGAAGAAGTCAATTGTCAGCCCTTTGTGAAAGAGGGGGAAATTGCATTCTTGACAAAAAGACCAAAGGTGAAGGATTAATTGTATTATTTTCTTGTCCAATATGAAACGAATATTTTGTATATGTTTCATTTCATTTAAAAATGCATTTGATTTGGGGCTTGATTTGGAAAGTGGTCTGGTATGCACTCACTATCACAGCATATGTTTAAAAATTAGCTAGACAGTTCTATTTCTCATTTGTAATGCCCTGTAATTTTTCCACAATCAAATTCATACGCAAAACACTTGTTATATGAGTTATCCATGAAAAATCAAGGCATAAATGTACTTGGAATGAACTTTCAAACCTTATCTCTTCTTATCTTTAGGAATATTTTAGTATTGTCATAAAAGAATTGTGAAAACGTATACAGCTTCTTAGGGATGCTGTGATCTTTGAAGTATAATATATTTCTACCATATGTTAAAATGATATTTTATATATAATAACCTTCTTATATATAAATAGACCTGAGCTTGTTTTCTACATTTCCTTCCTTCATTTTGCTGAGTTTTCTAGGTGATGTGGATTTGCCCTGGTCTTGATGATACCTTGATTACAATATTCAACTTCTTTAACGCTAACTGTATTCATTCCTTCAGCCAACAAGTATTTAGAGTGTCCACCACGTCCTAGTCACCCTTTCTGGTACCGGAGGTATCAAGGCAAATAAGACAGATTAGATCTGGGGAAGGAGTCCTAGGCAGAGGCTTGCAAAGTCTCTGGTTTTCTGAGAGTCTAAAAGAAGACCATTATGACTGACTCGCTGAATAGTGAGTAGAGAAGAAATTGATAAATGCTGTCAGGTGCCGTAGGGTCTTGGCAGGCCAGATAAGGGGCTTGGAATTTGTTCTAACTGCAATGGGAAGCCACTGGAGGGTTTTGAGTGGGGATATGCTTTGACCTGATTTACCCTTTTAAAGTATCATTCTGTCAAGGAGGCAAGTTCAGAGGCCATTACAAAGATAGGATGGTGACTGGACTAGGATTGAGCAGTGGGGTTGATGGGAAGCAGACAGACTTAGAATATGTTTGAAAGTTAGAGGCGACAGGGGCTGCTGACGGATTGGCCACAGCATGTGAGGGAGAGAGCAGAGTCATGAAGGGCTCCTGGGTTTTTGGCTGAGAAATCTAGTGATGGAGAAGCCTGAGTGAGAAGCAGGTTTTCTCTGAGGGGAGGGGAGTTGTTTTGGCCTTGAGAAATCTGAGGTGATTATTAAATACTCAAGTAGAGAAACTGAGTTGAGGCAACCGAAGCTCAAAGAAGTGGTCAGGACTAGATGGCTAGATATAGATACCCGTGAAACTTAACAACTAATGGGAGGAGAGAAATATTATATTAAGCAAATAGTATAAGTAAGAGGTCTTCTGAAAAAAGAGAGTGCAATAGGAGAATCATATGTAAATGAAAGATTCAAGACAGCCTCTTTGAGAGCTGAAGGCTCTGACTTCTTTAACAGCATCATATTAAAGATCTTACAAACAGGACCTTTACCTATAAAATGGTAATTGCTTAGGGAAATAGATCCATAATTACATGCACTTTCTAATTCATATCAGCACCAGAGACCGCTTTCCTACCAATTACAAAGATCATCCCTCATAAATATTATATGGAACATATGCTTCCACAATGGATTATGACCAAGAACTAAGCCCTTGTTGTCAGCTCTTTGATTTTCCTCATTTATTGTTTTTTTGTAGGAGAAAGAGGGGAGAAAACAGCTTCTAGGAAAAAGGAATGCTATATATTGACATAATCTGTATCATAGATATGCTCAACCTCTCCCTCCCACACCTCTCAAAATTACAAGTTTTTTTTTTTTGAGCTACTTTGAGTACCCATTATTACCTTAAATTGAGGCCAATAGTTAAACCTCATTTTCCAATTGCTCTTTCTTTCTTCAGGAGCCTTAAGAAAAGCTCTTACTACAGTGGATGTCACCTTGGTCCCAGGTAACAGGGCTCTTGTGTGGCAGGAATTACAAAAGAACAACTTGCTAAGCCTCATCTGCCACATGATTCATTATCAAAATTTTAATCATTTTCCTCTGGAATAAGAAGTTGTACTTTAGGAAAAAAAAGAAAAAGAACATTCCAAATAATGGTTCATAATTTCCCTTTAAACTGTAACCTTTGCGAGGCCAAAACTGCCATTTTCAAATCAACGTACTCTACCAAAATCTCCTCCACACTCAGAAATTAGTGTATGAACACACACAAAAATACATAAACATACATACAAACAGACTAAATGGTATGTACGTTTTTGGGGGTTTTTTTTGCGGTACGTGGGCCTCTCACTGTTGTGGCTTCTCCCGTTGCAGAGCACAGGCTTTGGACGCACAGGCTCAGCGGCCACGGCTCACGGGCCCAGCCACTCCGCGGCATGTGGGATCTTCCCGGACCAGGGCACGAATCCGTGTCCCCTGCATCGGCAGGCGGACTCTCAACCACTGTGCCACCAGGGAAGCCCTCTCCTGTATTCTTTATTTTTCTACAAAGATTGTAGGATGCATGTGGCAACAAAGGATGCTGAACTGGGCACCGATTTCAGATTTGAGAATTTTGAAAACAAAGAAATTAAAAAACAGTATTCACCAGAGGAAAAACATATTTCAGCTCTTTCCAGCTTTGAAAAAGAAGTAGCCATCGCTGTGGGGATTGTTGGGGAGCTCAACTCAAGGCAGCAAACAACCACAGGACATGAGGGAATATGATAAGCTTTTAATCAAGTGAGTACAATTTTTAGATTTTCAAGTCTTTTTTTTTTAAAGTGTGTCCATTAGCTTCTGAGAGATAAGCTCTTACTGACCCAGCTGCCACTTTGCTGTTGACACAGCTGCCAGGCTCTCCCTACAGAAGGACTGAGGGGAGTCTTCTTGCAGCTCACCCTAGGCCCCTCCACCCATGCACCTTCATAAAACATTCAGATATTTCTCTGCTCGATTATCTGTGCATATACCACTGTGCGATTCTCTCTCTCCTAACAAGATGTTATCTCGAATAACCTCAATAGCACTATTATGAAAAACTAGGAATAAGGTATGGGGTTCAGCCAGGATTGCACAAGAAGATTTTGGCAATAGACCCTGTCTTGAAGCCAGGAGTGATTATTATTACTAATAATAGCTATCATTTATTAAATTCCTACCAGGTGCCAGCTGTTATATCTGAAATAATGATGAGAAGTAACATTTATTGAGTTGCCTGTTATGTGCTAGGTACTGTTATAGGTTCCTTACATGTATTTACATTTACATGTATTCTTTACATAAGAAAATGCAAGTTTAAGGTAGATACAGATTTTTAACACCATTGGACATATAAGGAAACTGAGGTTCAGACAGATTAAATAACATGCCGAGGTCACACAAGGAGTAAAAGCTGGAGCTGGGACATGATGTCTGGAAGCTCTAACAATCATACCCTTAACCATCTTATTTTACCTTCCCTGTTCAGCCACTTTTCATCCTTGTAAAAATTCTACTTTTATACCCAGTTAGCAGATGAGGAAACTGAGGTCCAGAGATGTTAATTAATACAAGTAGTAATTGGGGTCCTCCTCAGATCCCTTGGACTCCAAAGCCTTGGCTCCTGGGCATTGAACTCTGTTTCCCCAGAAATCTCAGTGGGTGTCTGGCCTTGAAGTGTCTGCCTTGAAGTGGGTGTCTGAGGTGTTCTCGAACAGCTGCCACCTTCTCTCTTTTCCATTCTCTATCCCCTTTCTGTCTCTGAACTCTCACTGCAGCCCACCTTCCTCACTGCCCACCAAACCCCAAGGCATCATCATAAAACGGCCCCCTCTTTTGTCTCCTTGGGGGAGGGGCTTTATAAGGAAACTAATAATTTATTTATCCCATTCTAATTTTTCACGGTCTGAGGTAGCACTTTAGAGTGCTGAGTCTGCTGAAAATACAAATCCCAGGCTCTGATGAGGTAGAACTGGGTGAAGCCCAGATATCCATCTGCCTTTCTAGTAAGCAACCTTGATTCAGACCCAGGCAGCCCAGCTTCAGTTACATTAGTCCAATATTTCATTATTTTTTGGCAACAGATTTGCACGGTAGGGAGGGATTTTCCAGTGGGAATTTCAGGCCAGGGTGGGTGAGATATTTTACATCAGAGAGGCCTTTGTTTTTTCTCCTGCTATCATATAGGTCACTCTTGGTTACAGATTTTATTCATAGAGATATTAAAGCAAGGATATTTTAAATATTCTTCTCATATCAAATTCAACGAATTGGTCTTTTTAAAAAAAAGAACAAAAATAAAACCTCAGGTTTATTATCATGAAACTTACTAAATAACCATTTTCCCCTTTTTGATCATTATATATACATATATCATATATATGAAATAAACAGTATTGGAGTTCATCCTTCCTTTTAATCAGGCTTCTTTCCCCACTGCTCCAAAGGATGTATCCCGAGGAATAATGTAGAGCTTTTAAAGACACACTTTTTTCCCAATATCCTAAAAGTTATGTTTTGAAAGATTTGAGCATATATCTCTGTATTTCAATGCACTTTCTTCCAATAGTACTCAACACGAAAGAGCTAAAAACACTGATGATAAGAAAAATTACATACGGTGGAGAAAATAAAGGATTAATTCTTAATGCTAATAGAACTTTGAACATTAAGAATTTTGGACTGTTAGACATCATACAAAGGATGAAGAGACCCATCCTAAGGAGATTTAATGGTTGACAAGGACAACCATAATATCATAAATAAATTAAGCTTGAATAAATACTAATGTACGCCCTACCTCCTCTGAGTGCAGAGCTTTCTCACAAAATTCTTATTCATAATAAATTCCCTTTGCTACTACGGTGACCTTATAGTTTAAAATGCACAGTTATTTTTTCAGCCAACTTTGGACGTGCTCTGAAGGTTTTATCTGAACTTTTTTTTTTCCCCGATACTCCTCTGTCTAACATTTGCATAGTCATTTGCATAATGTTATTCCCGATAAAGCCCTGGTTCTCTGAAGAAGAAAATTAGCAATTATTATTTTGCCACAGAATGAATGATAGCACAGGACGTTAGCTACCAACCTCGTTTAAAAACTTTTGAAACAGGGCATAAAAATAATATGAAGACATGTACTATTAAAAACATTACCATCCCATCACACATGGCACAGACTTCTCTTTCAGTGATTAACGGTGGCCACTGAAGGTCCGGGGGAGCCGGGGAAGGAGCAGAGCTGTCAGTTGCTAGAAAGGCAGGGAGAGCAGGCAAATTATTCTGAGCAAACCATTCAATGAGGGCTTTGTTAGCATGGAGGGCTGCCATGCTGTATGACAGCTGGCACTTAAGAGTCACGTTATTAAGGCAACATAATTCTGTCCATCTGCAATTCAGCAAAAGGGGCAGTAACGGCCCACAATAGCCCAGAGCAACACTTGGTTTTAATTACAGTTTCCCTTATTGCAAAACACTATATACATACATGCTATACACACCCATATGCACATACATATTTGTTTAGAGATAAGGAGGATTTTTTTTATCATCGCAACACACCCTTTAAATGACTCCCCTTCTTCTCATGATCATCAGGGAAGGCCTCTGACCTCTCCTGTTCCCTGAGAAAGAAGTGCCCAGCTGTGCTTTCTCCCCAAGTAATGGTGACAGGCATCGTCACATCATTAGCAGGACTGCCACAGATGATGGGATGAGGGAGAGGGCTGCCAGCAAAAACTAATTGGCATTGTCTCACATACCTAAAGTTAGACAAATTTAGGATTTCTAGTGGGCTGAAAAGCCAATGGTCACCAACACTGTTTACTTATGGGACAATAGCAAACTCTTTAAAAAGAGGACCCTTAAAAATAAATTCAAATTTTCTCTTATAATTGAAGTTATAGAACATTAAAAATGCTGTAATTTCATTACACAGAGATAAACAATAATAACCTTATAATGATATCTTTTTATTCTATATTTTATCTATCTGTCTATAATTTGTTAAATAGTAATGTCATACCATTATACTGGTTTACATCTTTCTTTTTTCCATATAATTATATTCTGCTAACATCTTTTCCTTGTTCAGTATTTTATTCTACAATATGATTTTTAATGGCTGCCTAATATTCCAATTATAAGAATGTACCATCTTTTATTTAAACATCCCCCTAATGCTGGGCTTTTAGGTTGCTTCCTTTTGGGTTTTTTTTTTTTTTTTTTTGCTATTATATAAAAAGAAATTATCAGATAGATACATGACAACAGTCATAGTATCTCACTGGGAAACAAAAGGCGAGTATTAATTTAGCAGTACTTTTCAGTGAATTTGTATAATATTTCATTAATCACAATGGTAACTACGCACACATTTAACAAGCTGTCATATATACACACAGGTTAAAATAAAAACTATTCAATTCCTGTATGATTTTCTAATATCTTGTAAAATTACATAGGCTCATCAGGGGTCTCTGGCCCATAGGTGGGAAAGATTTGATTACAGCACTCATCTGCAAAGAATGTTCCAGAAATAGGCACAGAAAAGTAGCATTAACATTTCCTGAGATTTTAAAACCACAGTTTTATTAAGGTCCCTTAAAATAAAAGGCAGGCATTAATTTGCTGTCAGTGGCCTGTATTTGTCTTATGTAATATTTAAGAAAAATCCTTAAACTTCAGGGCTAGAAATCATAACATAGCTTTCACGTATGTTATCAGAGGCCCCGCATCTGTTTGTGTTAACAGCTGATATTCAAGGAAATATTTTGCATTTTAAAAAAACTAAATAGTTTGTATCTACCAGGAAAATTTGTCTATATCCAGCAAGAAGAGAAAAAGGGTAAAGTAGCCTCCTAGCATAAGGCAGACTCTTAACATGTCTCCCAACTCATAGCCAAAAGTTAAAGAATAATGTGGAAGTAAGAAGATAATAGATTTTGAAGAAGAAACAACCACAATAAATCTGTTTTAATTGTTCACACCAATTAAAGTCAGCGCAACACATCTATTGATATTTTGAGGTCTTAGCACATTTTATGCAATTTTAGTATTTAAAATTCAAGGAGACACGTTACTTGCTATTTCAGCATTTAGTTATTTGTAGGTACACAACAAAAATTAAATACTTGTCTAAATCTACAAAAATGAATTTATAAGGACTGTACAAATATCTTCCACCATCCATCTGTAATAGTGGGCCTATAACATTTTATCTATTTTTGAATTGGAATAGACTATAACTCATAATAAAATTTTAAGAATTAAGATTTAAATAGGATATATTTTCAAAAACATGTAAATGTTTATGGAACATGGGTCGAGGAAGGACATAAAACTATGCCCAGTGTGTTTGCAAATATTTTTCATTATACTGACGCAACCCAAGTGTCAGTTGACACTATCCTTCCTTTAAGATTTAAACAAAATTGGTTTTGCCTCCTTTCTAAATCCCAACTGGAGTTTGCGACCATCTCCAAAATCTCTGTGCGTTTTGGGGTTAACTTTCTGAGTCACCTGTGGTGCCAGGCTTCTGCTAAACTCTGGATCTCATGCAAACGTCACTGCTATGGCATTTCTCTACCTTCCCCTGCACTGATCCAGATGTGGGATGCAGCCATTTTGATTTCCCCCAAAACACCCACACCAGGCATTAGGATGTGAAGCAAGATGACACAGATTTGGGTGACCAAAGAGGATCATATATCACACAAGTTCAAATGAAGTCTTAGACATACTTGCTCATAAAAGTCCTGTGATCACCCTGCCATAGGAATTTTTCATTTCAGCCTGTAGCTTCCTGACTTGTTGCCCTGCTCACTTCTCATTTCCTCTTTCCTCCTCTCTTTTCTTTTCCCATAACTACACTTCTGATCATTTCACATGCAAGGCAATTTCACTGTCTCTTTGGCTATTTCCTTCTAAACATGCCCTGGAGCCTCATTTTCTGTATATGAGAGACTTACTAAGCACTTTTCCTAAACAACTAAAACTACAATTTCATTCTACCTCTCTCTCTCTCCCCCTTCTCCCCACCCCCACACACGCATGCACACACACACATACGTGCACACGCACACACATGCACACACAGGTAGTGTGGTAAATATTTAAAATATTTATTATATAAAATTACTTTTATAGTTAGAAAACATGAAGAAATAATGACTTGGTAGGCTTTCTTCTCTGTGTTGGTCTGGAAACTGCTGGCAGAGGTACTTGGGGAATGCCCACTGTCAGACTGAAATATAAAGTAACAGTACTAAACACTGTTTTTCCTTTATAGTCCCCTCATGTCAAGAGAGTTGAACTCAGAAGGCCCCTTTTTTTCTTCCTTCCTTTTTTCCTTCTTTCTTTTCTTTAAAAGGTGTCTTTACTCAAAGTTCCTATAGGTGTTGGGTGTGGCTATTTCTGCCAAGTTACATTCCAAATGGTTGAGATGGGGTCTGGACTATAAATAGCATCCTTAAATGATGTTCAAAAAAGAAAACATATGTATACATACTCATATATTCTAAACCATATGTAGCCAACATTGGTTGCTAACACAACAGCCATCTCCCTTTCCTTTTCTTTATCATAGCAGGGCCCCTATTTCACTCCAGAGGTGATTCCTCTCCCACGTGACTCAAGGATAAATCTTGATTGGTGTAAGCCAATCGTGAAACACAATTTCTCTTGCCAGTGATTGTTTTAAACATGGGCATGTGATCTAGTCCTGGACAACATATAATAATGGGCAAATATCTACTGGGAAATGTTGGGAAGCATTCCCTTCACTCTTAAAGGAAAAAAAAAAAAAGCTCGGGCTTCCCTGGTGGCGCAGTGATTGAGAGTCCACCTGCCGATGCAGAGGGCACGGGTTCGTGCCCCGGTCCGGGAAGATCCCACATGCCGCAGAGCGGCTGGGCCCGTGAGCCATGGCCGCTGGGCCTGCGCGTCCGGAGCCTGTGCTCCGCAACAGGAGAGGCCACAATGGTGAGAGGCCCACGTACTGCAGAAAAAAAAAAAAAGCTCAAGGAACATATAATCTCTTATACTGGATGTTTTCATGTCTGCCTATGATACCTGGAACTGCAGTCACCAGCTTGTAACTATGAGTACAGTAAGGTAGAGGATGAGTCTGACAGGATAAGATGGCAGAGTGAAAACACAGAAAAAACCTGAATCCTTGATGATATCATTTTACCTTTGAATTAATCATCCTTGGAGCTGCCTCAGCGTTTATTTTTTTCTGAGAAAAACTAAATTGCCCCCTTATTTATCCAGTTGAGTTTGGGTTTTCTGGCTTCTAGCGTGGAAAGCATCCCTCTACCCTGTGTTCAAGCCCATTGACTAAAATCAAACCCATTTGAATACAATATTTACACTATGTCAATGGGAGCTGCTACGGCAAGGACTGCCATTTTCATCTTCAGATTTAAGGATGCTTGATCTCATTCACCACTCTCGAATTGCTCTGTGTTTATGTTGCCTTCTTGGCAATTAATACCAGCTGTTTCTGGACAGAAACATGACTGTTGGACCCCCAGGTTTTGTTTTGTTTTTCTTTTTTTACCATATGGTCTTAAGAAGGAGAAGGGTGCTGTTGAGGTGATAGGTTAGTTGCTCACAGCCAAATTTATGAGAAAAGGAATCACCAAGGCAATCAAGTTTCCATAATTTGCTGGAGGCCACTAACAGCATCTATTTGTTCTGTCTCTTTTATGTAGACCTAAATTCGGTTCAAAGATAGCAGAAAGACGTGTCATAGACGACGACACCATAGTGAATATTTAAAAGACTGACTTGTTTCAGAAGAGCCTCTGTTACCCTACCCTTTCTTGCTGTCCAGCCCCAGGGGTTTCCGGCTCAGCAATGCAGCCTTGTCGGGTTATGTTCTGGGTGGTTTGTAATCCCCGTCTCACACAATCAGGGGGGTGGGTGTGGCTGGATGGCAGGAGGCAGCCATCTCCACCTCCTGACATCTGGGTCTCGACCCCTCTTTGTGGCAGGAGAGCTGTTTCTCAATTATTAATCGTAAGTATTCCATGTTTTAAAGTTTAATTTAACCTTGCAAATATAAAATATGATCAACCTACATTATTTACAAGCCCACTATCCTTTGAAATATTGCAGAGGATGAAAAAAAAAAAACCCTATGGATTATTCACATATCTTTCGGCTCATCTCCCAAAGACCAAAATTTGGAAGAGGGTTTAATGTGTGCTTCTGTTATTCTTCATTCCTGTGTCTCCATTTAGGATTATTGATATTAATCCAATTTAAACCTCAGCAAGGGCTGTGTGATTTTAAGCAAGTATTTAACCTCTTTAAGCCTCAGTTTCCTAGCAAAATTAGACTAATACTTTCATTGCCAAGAGTAAGTGATATAATTTAGGTCAAGCGCTTTGCCTAATGCTTGGCAAAAAGCAAATGATCAATAAATAAAATATTAAGTATTGTTGTATCGTGTCACTACTGCTAACAATTCTGCAAAGAACTTTAGTTTGGCCTAGGAGGCATAAATTTAGTTTTGCTATGGTTTTTCTTTTCCTTCCTTAATTATAAAATGGAGAATAGATTCAGCCTAATATTGAAGGATTAAGTAATTTTAATCTAATGTTAAATCTTTAAGCATTAGATTTTACAGGCAGAATTTTTGCATTATCATGTGTTGATTAAAGTTTATTTCAAAACACTTATATTCAGAAAAGTAAACTTTTTCTTTGATAATTATAATGCTTCTTTTTCTTTTGCAAAGAAAGACAAGGCAACAAGAAGTCCCCAGTAAATTTCACTCTGATTTTATGACACACAGCACAACCAAGAGATAAGATTAAATCCACAAGAGGGAGACAGGTTCATGCTCAATTTCCTCAGGGAAAGTTAAAAAAAAAAAAGAGTAAAACTATAATTCTGTTCAAGGACTTCTTGAAATTTCCAAAGGCATTTTAGGTTTAGTCATTTTTTTAAGGGTGTAGTTTTCTATTCTATGAAGTGAAATAATATCTTAAAACAAGTTGGCAAACCTTTGAGTGTGCGTACACACCTACACACTCAAATTTCTGTTGGGTGATACAGTTTCCAAAAGAAAAAGGGTAAAAAAAGGAAAAAAAGAAGAAAGAGGAGGGGGGGTTAAGAAGGAGAAGGGAAAAGTCCTTTAACAAACCCAGTCTGCAGGGTTGAGGAGCTGCAGTCCCAGGGCAGGCTTGGCAGCCTGGCCCGTTTCTGGCCCCATCTGGCAGGGAGCTATGCAAGCTCCTCCATTTAACTGGCTTGACACTCAGGAGACGCTAGACCTGTGTGTTCTCCCTGCCTCCACCTCATTTCTCTGGGCTAGTCTGCAGGGTCGCCCTTGCCTCCAGAACTGAAGTTCCCGCTGCTGGCCCGTCACCATCTGTTTCTACTCCCCAAAGGTGGAGACAGCTACCTCCCGGTCTGAGATAGCTCCTGGTTTTCTTTCTGGTCCTACACTTGAGACCCTCTGTGCGCTTTTCCCTTTACAGCTTACCTCTCAATTGGCCCTTGGAGAAAAGGGTCCTGTCTAGAGATGCAACGGAGCAGGACCATATGGGGCCTTCCCCATATCCTCTGCTGTATCTCCTCTCTGAAGCATCTAGATAATAGCCTCATGCATATTTCCTGAGTTTTTCAGATGCTAAAAACCACCTCCAAATGGAAGAATTAACTATCTGATGATTATGAGCACATAGCCTCCAGACCTACTGGTGCCTGAGGCTTGATAATGTTAAACATCCTGTTATCTCAACATCAGCCAGTCAGAGAATTGTGCACACGAGCTGATCACCTATCCTGGGACTCTCCTCCCTCACCGTACCTTTTTTTTTTTTTTTTAACATCTTTATTGGAGTATAATTGCTTAACAATGGTGCGTTAGTTTCTGCTTTATAACAAAGTGAATCAGCTATGCATATACATATATCTCCATAACTCCTCTCTCTTGTGTCTCCCTCCCACCCTCCCTATCCCACCCCTCCAGGTGGTCACAAAGCACCGGGCTGATCTCCCTGTGCTATGCGGCTGCTTCCCACTAGCTATCTATTTTACATTTGGTAGTGTATATATGTCCATGTCACTCTCTCACTTCATCACAGCTTACCCTTCCCCCTCCCTGTGTCCTCAAGTCCATTCTCTAGTAGGTCTGAGTCTTTATTCCCCTCTTACCCCTAGGTTCTTCATGACCTTTTTTTTCCCTTAGATTCCATACATATGTGTTAGCATATGGTATTTGTTTTTCTCTTTCTGACTTACTTCACTCTGTATGACAGAGTCTAGGTGCATCCACCTCACTACAAATATCTCAATTTCATTACTTTTTATGGCTGAGTAATATTCCATTGTATATATGTGCCACATCTTCTTTATCCATTCATCCAATCATGGACACTTAGCTTTTAAAATGCTTTGCTGAGGGATTTCTCTTGTGATCTAGTGGTTAGGATTTGGTGCTTTCAGTGCCGTGTCCCGGGTTCAGTCTCTGGTTGGGGATCCTGCAAGCCGCATGGTGCGGCTCCCCCCACCCCAGAAAAAATGCTTTGCTGAAACCCTTCAGGGAGTTTGGGGCTTTTGGGGGCACAAGCCACCCTTTCTCATTGCTGGGCTCTTTCTCTGCTCTAAACTCTGACATTTTGGTTTGTTTGACCTCACTGTGCATCAGGCACATGAAATTGCATTCAGTAACAGAGAGACTTAAACTGAAACCGGGTTCCCAAGCAGAGCTTTTAACAAAGGCCACAGCCATCTCCCAACACGGCCTTCACTCCTCCGGCTGGACATGTGGCACCCCCATCCCACCAAGCCCCCTCGCACGCAGTTCCCTTGTGTCTCACTCCTTCCTGCTCTCCGGGGCTCTCCCCAGTACCCACGCTGCTGGCCCCTCCCCGTCCCCTTGGGCAAGAGCTCAGCACCCGGGCACCTGGAGGGCTGGGAAGAGGAATCGAGCCTACTGCTGCTCTGCCATGTGTCATGTGTTTTCTACCAGACACCGGGCAGCCTGGATCTCCCTGCTGGAAGGGGGAGAGGAGCCTGGAGAGCAGGAACTGGAGGAAGAGAGACCTGAACGCAGGGGGATTCCCCTGGAGATGAGCAGTAATCCCAGTTCAGGCTCCACCTCGCTCAGCTTGGCCTGCTTCCCCAGCAGCTAGAATTCACTCTGTTTCTGTGAGCCAGAGTGGGTTTCCCCTATCCGGGGATGACTCATTTGGGGGCAGTCCCACAGTTCCCAGAAACCTCCACTCTTTAAGCTGCTGCAGTGTATGTGCCTCTGTTGAAAGGCAGTTCAAGTCTTGGGATGGAGACTTCCTAGCACCATTACTTCCAGCCTGTGGGGTTTTGACCTCAGTTTGACCATGTTACGTGGGGATGATAACACTTCGTCTGCAGAGTATCATAACGTTGAAGTGAGGTCAGACGACTCAGGGATTTTCAAATCCCTCCTTGAGGAGCCCTAAGTGTTTGGAGGACATATCAAAGAGACCACTCTGGCAATATAGAGGGGGGTCTGGCAATCAGATCTCACCCTCTTATGCATGCACAGGCACACACACACACACACTTTTACACACACTGCAACCAGAATATCTGGTTGGCCTGATGTACAAGAGTTTGACCCTCCCCGGATTAGAATCCTCTTTCTTCCTGTGTTCCCATATGCCAACGGGCTTTCAGCCTGGAGTTTCTAGTCACTAGTCTTGTGCAGAGCTTCCCTGAACCTACACTGGGGTTTGGATCCCCCAGATTCACAGCCACCCGACACCCACCCTTTAACCAAAGCACCTCCATTTTCATCTGTCCTATGTAACTTAAAGCAATTCTGAGTAATATGCTGAGGAGAAAACAGTCGAATGCTTTCAGTCTGAGAACCCCCTGGCAGAGTGCATCTGGAACCACTCAGATGAGCTGTAGGGATGGGGTGTGATGCTCAAAAGGCATGGGGCTGTGCGCAAGAATTGGGTGGGTTCCGGTCTGCATCAACTGCAATCAGCTTGCTGGCACAGGAAGCTCAGAATACTTCTCAGTCCAAATACTTACCACTTGCCGATTGCCAGGGACTGTTTTCTTTTTCGGCTTTTGCCAGCTTTATTGAGAAGGAAGCCATTTGGCTTGAAGCAGCTCCAGGAGGGGCAGTTGCAGAAGCCAGGGTTGCAGAGCATAGCCGCTGCCCACAGCCAGCCCTGCCTCTGACGGGGGAGACAGTCCGCTGGTGTGGATTGCCCATGCCACGTGCCCTGTGAATGACAGAGGCTCCTTCTCAACTTGAAACACGACACACACACACACACACACAACATTCGCATTGTGCCACATGTTCCCATGAGCCTACCTAGATCAGTGAGTATGGACTTAGTGTGGTAAAAGTGTAACTCTGGGTATTCTTATTGGGTAAAAATTTGTTTTATTTTTGCCTTCTCTATAACTTCCCAGTTATTTTTTAATTTTATTTTGATTTAAAGTGTTTATGTCACAATAGTCAAAAGGTGGAGGCAACCCAAGTATCCATCGAGGGATGAATGGTTAAATAAAATATGGTGTATACACACAATGGAATAGTATTCAGCCTTAAAAAGGAAGGACATTCTGACACATGCTATGACGTGGATGAACCTTGAGGACATTATTTTAAGCCAGTCACAAAAGGACAAATACAATACGATTCCACCTATATGAGGTACCTAGAACAGTCAAATTCATAAAGACAGAAAGTAGAATGGTGGTTGCCCGGGGCTGAGGGGAGGGAGAATGGGGAGTTAGTGTTTAATAGCTAGAGTTTCAGTTTAGGAAGATGAAAAAAGTGCTAGAGATGGACGGTGGTGATGGCTGTACAATGTGAATGTACTTACCACCACTGAACTGTACACTCAAAAATGGTTAGGGGGGCTTCCCTGGTGGCGCAGTGGTTGAGAGTCCGCCTGCCGATGCAGGGGACACGGGTTCGTGCCCCGATCCCGGAAGATCCCACATGCCGCGGAGCGGCTGGGCCCGCGAGCCATGGCCGCGGAGCCTGTGTGTCCGGAGCCTGTGCTCCGCAACGGGAGAGGCCACAGCAGTGAGAGGCCCGCGTACAGAAAAAAAAAAAAAAAAAAAAAAAAATGGTTAGGGCTTCCCTGGTGGCGCAGTGGTTGAGAGTCCGCCTGCCGATGCGGGGGACACAGGTTCGTGCCCCAGTCCGGGAGGATCCCACATGCCGCGGAGCGGCTGGGCCCGTGAGCCATGGCCGCTGAGCCTGCGCTCCGCAATGGGAGAGGCCACAAGACCTGCGTACCGCAAAAAAAAAAAAAAAAAAAAAAAAAAAAAGGTTAAAATGGTAACTTTTATGTTATATATATTTTACCACAATAACATTTTTTAAATGTTTAACTATGAAATATGTCAAACATACAGAAAAGTACATATAATAACAGCCAATTGTGTTAAGCTCCTGGATTTAATAATTTTGCTGTTTGCTTCTTTTTTATTTCTAAGCAATAAATCATCACAGATGCAGCTAAATCGCCCCTCTTCACTCCATCTGTTTCATTCCTCTTTCTGCTCCACAGAGGTAACCACCTTTGCATGTATCCTTCCGTGTATACTTTAACATTTTACTACATAAGAACATATAATATTGTTTTGTGTGGTGTTTAAATTAGACAGAGGGATAATATCTTTTGCAACTTGCTTTTTTACCCATCTTTTTGGGGAGATTTATGCACACGGGTCTATGGAGTCCATGCATTTTAAAGTCCTGAATATTACTGTGTTTCTTCAATCCCGCACTGATGGACATTTAGCTTGCTTCTGCTTTTTTGCTATCATTTCCTGAGCATGTTGCCCTGAGCACACACGTGAGAGTTTCTCTTGTGCACATTCCTAGCCGTTAAACTTTGTTTAAAGTTGTAGGGGATATGCATTTTCCACTTTACTGAATGTTGTCAAGTTGATCTCCAAAGTGGTTGTACAACTGAATTCCCACCTTCATTGAAAAAAGACATTTTGTTTCCCCCATTGCCCTCACCAAACTTGGGTATCATTACTTTTTTTTCCTCTTAAGCTAATGGGTGTGAAGTGATATCTCATTGTGAGTTTAATTTGTATTCCCCCCATCAGTGAGATTGAGCAGGTTTTCACAAGTTTCTGGACATTCTAGCTTCTTCTTTTATAAGCTGCTTGCTTCCTATACTGAAAATTCCATAAGGGCAAAGCAGTCTATTATTCATAGCAGAATACTTATCACCTAGCACAAAATAGGTAGTCATAATTATTTGCTGAATGAACGAATGATTAAGCATTCTGATAGATGCTAGTAGAAGTTTGTGTTTTTAATTGTAATGACACTTGGTGCTGTAATTACTCCTGACCTTGAGGCTCAGGGAGGTTAAATGATTTGCCAAGTCCACACAACTAATAAATGGTAGAACCTAGACTTACACCGTGGTCTCATGTCAGTGCTCACGTCCTTAATATTTCAACATCCTGCCTCCCTTCAAAATTCAGCCAGGAAAACAGAAGAATAATGAACAAATATATTAAGGATCCTTAATTCTGTTAAAAATTCTTTGTCTTAACTAAGGTACTTTACCTTGATTAAATCTCTCTCTCTCTCTCAAAAAAGAAAAAAAGGGTTTTAATGTGTGAAAGTACATTTGCTTTTGGAAAGCATCAAAGGATTTTTATTAATTTGGAGGCCTTGTACCAGGAGGGGGAAGAAAATCCTAAAACTCCCATTTAAAACGAAAGCTGTTGCTAGCTGCTGCTTCCTCTAGAGACCATTTATATTTGTAACCCATACTTTTCACCTGAATTGTAGGCTTACACACCCAACTGTCTGTCTAGGAGATAACTTTTCTTGATGTCTAAAAGACTCTCAGACTTGCCTCTCCAAAAGTGAACTTCTGATCCTCATCCCCTGGCCCCCAATCCATTCCACCCACAGCCTTCCCATCCCAGTTGATGACAGCTCCATCCTTCTAGCTGCTCAGAACAAAAACCTTGGAGTCACCTTTACTGTGCTCTTTCTTTCCCATTTCACATCCTTTCCCCTCATTATATCCCACTGGCTGGGCCTTAACAATACATGCCAGGCTGCACCACTGCTATGACCCTTCAGTGGAACACCCTGGTCCTATCACCCCATCTCTGCATTAGTCTGTTAGGTACTCCTGCTGTTCCCTTGCCTCCAATAGTCTGTTCTCAACACAGCAGTCAGGGCGACGCTCTTACAGTTCAGATCATGTTCCTCTTCTGCTCAAAAGCCTACAGTGACTCTCCATTTCACTCAGCCTAGAAACCAGTCCTCAAAGTGGCCCCACAAGTTCTAGCTCCCCATTCCTTCCCCGAGCTCATCTCCTCTACTGTCTGCTCACTGGTCCCCTGGCTGTCCCTTGCACAGGCCAAGGGCACTCCTGCCTCAGGGCCTTTGCTCTTGCTCTTCTCTGCATCTGGATAACTGCTCCCCATAGAGCCCCAAGCCCCACTTCCTCTGCTCCTTCAGGTCTTTGCTGAGATCTTACCTTTTCAAGAAGTTTGTCCTAAGTCCTCCCTCCACCCCAGACTCCTATATTCCAAGTTCCCTGCTCTGCTCTAATGTTTTTCTTTTCCATACTACTTATCACATTCTAGCACGACATATATTAATACTCCATACTTAATAAACAATGCCTGTCTCCCCTCAACTAGAATGTAAGCTCTTCAAGGGCAGGAATACTTTTTGTCTTGTTCACTGAGGCATCCAAGCAGCTAGAACAGTGTCAGCATATACAGTAGCTAGTGCCCAACTATTTGAAGGAATGAATATTGTTTGCCTGCCCAACAGCCTTTCCCCTCATCCCTTCCATACTAAGAATATATGCACCCTAAATAATGAATCACAGTCTCCGTGTCAATAACTGGTCTTGAGGTATGCATGTGGCCCCAGTTTTGTAAACCTGAAAAGTTACACTTCCAAGATGCTTTTGCAGTTAGAAGAGAGGCATATGATCTTGGTTTGACCAAGTAGATGTACTGGTGTTAGACTTGGATTGTGTAAGTGAGCACCATGGTTGATATTCTGGCCTCCAGGGGGATGAAAGTATCTGATTCTTATCAATCAGCTATGGTAGAGCTCTGTTTTCATAGGTGCTGCATAGCCGGGAGTCTACCTGCCTGTTCATCTACAGCAGCCCTAAGGTTTGGAAGGGCATTGTCCCCAGTTGTATTGTTCCTGGTTAGAAAACCTGTTTTTCTGGTTTCCAAGAAATTCTATGAACTATTTACTCTTCTTTAATACATCCTTTTCTGCTTACATTAACTAGAGTGGATTTTGATGTCTGCATCCAAGAAATGTGATTGATACAAGCTTTCTTTTTTCCTTTCTTGCCTTATTACTTTTCCTCCTTTGAACACTGTTTTGTAAGGATATAATATCCAGTGATGTGGCAGCTGTCTAGTAAGTATGAGGTGATCTGCTTGAGGAAGAGAGCCAGACTCTGAGGTTAGTGCTATTGAGGACATCATTAAGCCATCAGATTAACCCTGGGACTGATTACCTCCAGATTTCTTGCAATGTAATAATCAGCATGATAGTGATTTAATAGCTCCTATATTTTCTGGTACCTTCAGCTGAACACATACTATTGTAAGTTGTACACATTCTTTAGTTCTATGAAAGATCTTCATGTGTTCTTGTTTTGTTTTGTTTTTTGATTAAAAGAAAGTAAGGGCCCCTAACCATGGCCTGGATGTGTGAGGATGGGACAGAAAAAGAGCTGGATTTCTCTGCCTAGTGAAATTAGGACTTGGTATTTCTGTTGATAGCTTGGAGTGAGAGAGAGGGGAAAACACTGGAAAGAAATGAGAGATGTATGGAAGTTATATAAAGAGAAAGAAGATGGCACTTCCATCTAGATTATAGAAAGCTAAGAAGAGCATCACTCCCACCATAGTAACAAGAAAAAGCTGCATAGGCTGCAAAATCATAATTCTCTAGAACCTATCAGAGAGCTGAATTCACAGGAAACCAATTAACCTAAAATCTAAGAAAAACAGGCCCCTCCAAGGAGACAGGATGCAAGCACTGGCTCAAGCCAGAGTAAGGAGGAGACACTGGATGCCGCACATGCAGGTAAGATGAATTCAGCTAAGATGTTTAATGGATTACTAATTGCCAAGTGTGACTCCCAGGAATTCCACAGACACCAAGGAAGATTGCACCCACTCACAGGCTATTCTCCACACCCCTCCACCCTACTCCCACATACTCTGGAGAAAGACTGGGGGCCTGACCACACCTCATTTGGTGGTGGACTTCGAGAGGAGAGGAGTGGCTGCCTGCCATGTTGGGAATATCACAAACCCTGCCTGGACAATCTGCCCTTTGGAACCAAAGTCATAAGTTGCTGGGGGAATAGAAGAAAGCCTGTCACTCCCAGAGCACAGACAAAGACCCATGGGGATGGGGGAAGGGAAGAGACAAGCCCTCTCCCAGTGATGTATTCTGGGTCCAGAGCATTAGAGGCCTTCTATTACTGGTGGAGGGGCAGGAGACTCTTTCAAAATGCCCTCTCCAAAAATACCAGGTAGAATTTGGGTGCCAGTGGGAGGACAGGAAGGAGCACTGAAAAATACTGACCCCAAGATCCAGTGAGACACAGTTTACCTAAGACTGAGGTTGGATCAAGGCAATAGAGGACCACGCTCTGCTCCCCACCACCACCAGACTATCAACTGCCCAATAACACACAACAGCCATTTACTGATGACGGAGGATAAGGGAATGGAGATGGAGAAAGACATAAGATGAGGGAGAAAAAAAGAGCATTGAGAGATACCCTCCAGCTACCCAATCTCCACCCTAAGCTCAGGGTAATGCTAAAGGAATTTAAAGTTGGTGGTATACTAAAGGTAACCACAGCAACAAATGATCCCACCCCAGTCAAACTCTGACTAGACTGTCTCAACTCCCCACATGAATGGCCTAGCAGAAGAGGCATGTTCATTTTCAGGGGTGAATTCAATTTACCTCGGTCTCTCCTGTGCTATACTGTATATCTAGAATTCAAGCAAAAATTACAAAGGAGGGAAAAAAACAAGAGGAAACAAACCACGAGGCAAAGTAATCATCAAAGCCAGACTCAGAAATGACACAGAATATCAGACGGGGCATTTAAAATAACTGTGATTAATATCAAAGTGTCTAGTGGTAAAGATGGACAATGTGAATAAATAGAACTTCAGTAGAGAGGAGAAATCTATTTGAAAGACTCAAATGGATATATTAGAAATAGAAAACACAGTATCAAAAATGGAGAATAAAGTTAATGGGCTATCAGTAGACTCAACACAACTAAGGAAAGAATCAGTGAATTTGAAGAGAGGTCAACATAAATTACCCAAATTGAAACACAAAAAGACTGAAAAAAAAAGTGCCAGAACATGCAAGCGTTATGGGCCAATCTAAATGGACATAAAAGCATGTCATTGGAATCCCAGGAGAAGAGAGTATAAACTAGGAAGAAGAAATACTTGAAGAAATTCAGGATGAGAATTTCTTAAAATAATAAAAGATGTAAACCACAGATCTAAGAACTTAGAGAACGCCAATAAATAACAACAACGAAAACCTATTCAAACTGCTAAAATCCAAAGGTAAAGAGAAAATATTGAAGACAGGTAATACAAGCCAGAAGAAAATTAAGTGACTTTTTTTTTTTTTTTTTTTTTTTTTTTGCAGTACGCGGGCCTCTCACTGTTGTGGCCTCTCCCATTGCGGAGCACAGGCTCCCGACGCGCAGGCTCAGCGGCCATGGCTCACGGGCCCAGCCGCTCCGTGGCACGTGGGATCTTCCCGGACCGGGGCATGAACCCATGTCCCCTGCATCGGCAGGCGGACTCTCAACCACTGTGCCACCAGGGAAGCCCTTAAGTGACATTTTTAATGTTCTAAAAGAAAACTGTCAACACAGAATTTCACACTTGATAAAAAACGAAGGTGAAATTAAAACTTTTCAGACAAACAAGCTTAGAGAATTCATGACTAACAGCTCTGCCCACAAGAAAAGTTAAAGGAAAACAATAAAGAAAATCAATGAAATCAAAAGCTGGTTCTTTGAAAAGATCAACAAAGATCAAGAAAAAAAAAAGTAAATGTAATATACTAATACCTGGAACAAATTATGGGAACTTGCTACAGATCCTCCACATATTATAAGGATAACTAGGAAATATTACCAACAATTTTATACCCATAAATTTGACAATTTAGATGATATAGACCAAAGCTTGCTCAAAAAATTATAGATAACCTGAATAACTCTATATCTATTAAAGAAATTGAATTCACAGTTAAGTACCTTCTACCAAAGATAACTTCAGGCCCATATGTCTTTTCTGTCAAGTTTTACCAAATATTTAAAGAAGAAATAATTCCAATAATTCCCAACTCTTCCAGAAAATAGAAGAGAATACTTCCCAAATAATTTTATGAGGCAAGCATTGCTTGATACCAAAACCAGACAAAAACATCAC
Source organism: Mesoplodon mirus (assembly GCF_964341445.2). Classification (NCBI taxonomy): domain Eukaryota; kingdom Metazoa; phylum Chordata; class Mammalia; order Artiodactyla; family Ziphiidae; genus Mesoplodon; species Mesoplodon mirus. Next base: position 43,762,361 of record NC_138984.1, read on the forward strand.
GAGAAAAGGAAGTTACAGACCAACATCCCACATGAGTATTGGAACATGGATGTAAAAATCCTCATAACAATAAAAAATTGAATCCAGCAATAAGAATAATACATCATACCAAATGGGGTTAATCCCAGGAATACAATGGTGGCTCAATATTTGAAAAACAATCATATTATTCACCATATCAAAAGACTAAGGAAGAAAAATTATATGATCATTTCAATAGATTCATAAAAAGCATTTGACAAAATTACTATTCTGGTTAAAACTCTCAGCAAGCTAGGAATAGAGGGGAACGTCCTTAATTTGATGAAGGACATCATTTAAAAACCTACAGCTAACATCGTACTTAATAGTGTCAGACTGATTGCTTTCCCCCTAAGATCAAGAAATAAGGCAAGGATATTTGCTCTCATTACTCCTACCAACATCCTCTGGAGATTCCAGCCACTGTAATGAGGCAAGGAAAAAAGTGGCATACAGATTGGAAAGGAAGAAATAAAGCTATCTCTATTTGCAGACAGGATTGTCTACATAGAAAACTCCAAGAAGTCTCTATATACGTACTAGAAGTAATGAATGAGTTTAGCAAGGTTGCATTTTATACAAGGTTGGTATCAAAAAAAAATCAATGTATTTGTATACACTAATAATAAACAATGGAATATTGAGTTTTTTAAATGTACCATTTATAATAGCATTGAAAAACAAAAATACTTAGGTATAAATCTAAAAAAATATGTGGAATATTTATTTGTATAGTGGAAACTACAGAACATTGATGAAAGAAACCAAAGAATACCTAAGTAAATGGAAAGGTTATTGCACTCACAGATTCAAAGGCTCAGTATTGTTAAGTTAATAATTGTCCCCAAATTTATCTAAAGATTCAACCTAAGCCAAAATCACAGCAGGATATTTTATAGAAATAGACAAGCTGATACTAAAATTTATACAGAAAAGCCAAGAAACTAGAAAAGCCAAAACAATTTTGAAAAAGAAGGACAAGATTGTAAGACCCTATACTACCTGATTTTAAGAATTATTATAAAGCAATATGAATCAAGACTATGTGGTATTAGTGAAAGGAGAGATCAATGGAACAGAATAGGGAGTTCAGATATGGAGCCAATATATATGGTCAATTGATTGCTGGAAAGATTCCAAGGTAATTGGTATGATTCATGTTTTGTGTTAACTTGACTGGACCACAGGATGTCCAGAAATCTTGTTAAACATTATTTCGAGGTGTGTCTGTGAGAGTCTTTCTGGAAGAGATTAGAATTTGTATTGGCAGACTGAGTAGAGCAGATGGCCCTCCCCAATGCAGGTGGGCATCATCCAAACCACTGAGGGTGTGAATAAAACAAAAAGGCAGAGGAAGGGAGAATTTTCTCTCTCTTTGCCTGACTGCTTGAGTTAAAACATTGGTCTTCTGCTCTTGAACTGGGGCTTAAAACAGCTGTGTTCCTGGTTCTCAGGCCTTTGGACTTGGACTGGAATTACACCAGCAGCTTCCCTGGGGCTCCAGCTTGCAGATTGCAGATGATAGAACTTCTTAGCCTGCATAATTGCATTAGCCAATTCTTCATAATAAACAATTATATGTATTTTGTATATAATATAAATACATATAACATTAATATAAAGATATATACATATCTTATTGGTTTTGTGTCTCTGAGGAACCCTAATACAGTAATTTAGTTGAGAAAGAATAGTATTTTCAACTAACTGTGGTGGACTATTGGACATTTATATGAAAAAAAAACAAACTTTGACCCATATTTTGCACTATATACAAAAATGAATCTAAACCTAAATGTTAAATCTAAAACTATAAATTTCTTAGAAGAAGACATAAGAGAAAATTTTTGTGACTTTGAGTTAGCCAAAACATTTTTATATACCACACTAAAAGCATGATCCATAAAAGAAAAAAATTTGATAAATTGGAATTAATCAAAATTTAAAACTTCTGCTCTTTGAGAGACACAATTAAGGAAGTTAACAGACACAAACCACTGACTGGGAGAAATATTTGTAAAACATGTTTGATGAAGTACTTATAAATTTATAAAGAACCTTAAAAATGCAATATTAAGAAAACAAACTATCCAATTTTAAAAAGTGGGCAGAAGATTTGAACAGACACTTCACCAAAAAAGAGATATGGGTGGCACACAAGGACATGAAAAGATGTGCAACATTATTAGTCATTAGGCAAATTAAAACTGCAATGAGATATCACTATACACTTATTAGAATTGCTGGAAGGAAACAATACCAAGTGCTGATGAAGATGCAGAACCACTGGACATTTATTCATTGCTGGTGGGAATGCAATATGACATACAGCCACTTTTGAAAGCTGTCAGTTTCTTATAAAGTTAAACATATACTTACCCCATGATTCACTTATCTCGTTTCCCAAGAGAAATGAAGACTTATAGTCACATGAAAACCTGTAAGCATATGTTTAGAGTGGTTTTACTAATAAACACCAAAAATGGGAAACAGCTCAAACGTCTTTCAACTGACAAATTGATTTAAAAAAAATGTACACCCATACAATGGAGTACTACTCACCAGTAAGGATGAACAAACCAATGATTCATGGAAAAAATGTGAATAAATCTCAAATGCATTATGCTAAGTAAATAAAGCTATATACAGTGTGACTCCTTTTTGACTCCTTTTTTATGACATTCTTGAAAAGGCAAAGATATAGACAGAAAACAGATCAGTGGTGACCGAGGGCTGGTGGTAAGGTGAGGGGTGACTAGAAGGAGCACAAGGGAATTTTGGGGGGGTAATGAAGATGTTCTATATCTTGATTATGGTGGTGGTCCTACAACTGTAGCATTTGTCTGAAGTCATAAAACTGCTGTACACTAAACAGGGTGAATTTTATATATTATATAAATTATACCTCCATATACTCGACTTTTAAAAGAATGAGAAATGGGGTGGGGAGGAGAGAAGGAGAGAGAAAAGAAGATACAGGTAATCCAGGGCATTGAGGAGGTTAGAAATTCACCATGATAAAATGGCTAAGGGATTTTAAGAGAGTAATATCTAAATTTCATTTCCATCCTCAGCTACTTTTACTTAAAAAAATAAACCTTTTACCACCAACAGCATAGTGGGAAGTTCAGGAACAGAATGATGTAGGCAAATGTGTTTGCAGCCTTGCTCGGCTGAGGCCAACAGCATGAATCACAGCAGCATGATATCAAGGGGGGACAACAGAGTCCACGAGGACCAGGATTCAGGTAAATGGAGGTCTAAGTGGGAGCTGCAGCCAGAGCATAACACAGAAGTGGGCTGGTTTGGACTGACCCTGGAGCAGAAATGAAACAAGCTTCCCTTTTCTCCAGAGGCACCAAAGAAGATAATCCTTGAATGGACACAGGCAGACACTTGGATTATAATTCAAAAAACAATCCAGACTCAAATTTTTTCTTCTACTACATATCATCAAGTTGTATTGAATTAATCTTTTACAGCAGAAGTATAAACACAGCCCTACATGAAGAATTTGCTTGTTTTTCTGCTTTGTGAATTATCACCACTATAATAGATACATTAAATATTTGTCCCACTTAAAGCTATATAAAAACATCAAAATTGGGCTTCCCTGGTGGCGCAGTGGTTGAGAGTCCACCTGCCGATGCAGGGGACACGGGTTCGTGCCCCGGTCCGGGAGGATCCCACATGCCGCGGAGCGGCTGAGCCCGTGAGCCATGGCCGCTGAGCCTGCGCGTCCGGAGTCTGTGCTCCGCAACGGGAGGGGCCGCAACCGTGAGAGGCCCACACACCGCAAAAAAAAAAGAAAAAAAAAACATCAAAATCCATCTTTGCATTGCTAACAATATGATGTCAAGACTCTTAGTTCATTGTACAAAGGATGAATAGCATCTTTTAATTTTATTTTTTAAAATGATGCAGGGTTCAACTTGGACAAGACTTCAGTGCTGCTCCTTAGAAATACTCTTTCTACAAATTAGTTAGGTTCAGGATTTTATTTGATTTAGGTCAGCTATTCACAAACAAATATCCTAAGGAAAAGTAGTTCTCCTCTGTAAGCTTTACAAAAGAGAAAGGAAGAGGAAGAAGTGCGGTCACATCAGTTGGGAAAATGTGGCACAGCATTTCCCCTTAGTATTCACAATGCACATTGGTCCTAAAGAATCTTCCAGGAAGCAAGCTTGTTTAACTGTGCTCGACTGGGTGTATTTTGCCCAGTGTCCAGCACAGCTCCTGAGACAAGGAGGCACTTTGTCTCTTTTTTTGAATGAAGCCAGTACTTCCCATGCTTTAACCAGAAGCATGGTTATAACATCTTTCTTTTATAACATCTGTTCAACAACCTGCATATCAGTGTTTTCAGGAACTTCTGAGTTAGCTATTTTTAAAAATCAATGAAGAAATTTAAAAGGAAAATTTGCATTGCTCAATAAAGGAGAACAGAGGAAAATTTTTATTAAAAAATCACTTGATGCCCTACTGTCAGATATAGTCATGTCCTTCCTTTGCTGTTTCGGGTTTAGCTAAAATGTGGTGAGTTCAGCAGTTTTCTAATTTGGGGGCTTTTTTTCTTAGGCCTCAGGAAGTTCATTCAAATGATATTCTGACTTTTTACCACTATCATGTCATGTTTTTAAATGACAGGGTGAAAAACAATAATGTGAGAAGCTACAAATTATGTATTTTGTAGGGGTCGGAAAAGTTCAGTTAATCATAATCCTTTTAAGATTGATTTTCACAACTTATCTCGTCCCAGAAGGGTCTGGAAATAGGAATTGTCAAAATAGATTAAGAAAGCCAGGCTTCAGCTCTGTAGATCCATTAGACAACCAAAAATCTCATAATACAGCTCAGTTCTTTGGGGGGAGGAGAGGAGTGGGAGAGGTTGGAAGGTTGCTAAGGCTTAGGAAAGGCTTTTGACTGATGGAAGCAGTGTCCCCATGGGAGGCCCACTAGGATGTGTGGCTTTCAGCTTCCTCCATCGTCCTCGACAGTCCTTTGCTGACAGAGTCAGGGACCTTCTTTCTTCACCTGAGGAGTCTTACAGGGAGGTGCTGACAACATATACTTGCCCGCACACAGTAAGAGCACTTCCTGCTTCCTCCTTTGCCACCTGGGTTTCCGTGGTGGATTACCAAATGCAGGGAGAGGCAGGAGCCCTGGATGCCCCAGGCTTATCTTTCCTGGAGATCCAGCATGAATCAATCAGGGCACAGTCAGAGGGGCAGAGTCCCTCTGTGTGTTACAGGATAAAGGACTTCTTACAGGAATTAGACCTTACACAAGTGTGGGAGTTTCTCTCTCTATAACTTGAGAAGATGGAGGAGATAATCCCTAAGGAACTTTCTAGTTCTAAAATTCTACATCTATGGAAACTTTATATCTGGAGAGGTGAGTCTGCCATTTCATGCAGAGGATGAAAATCTGCCAGAGAAAACCTCCAACTTATGGAAAAGAAAAAGCAGTAGTCATCACTTCTCATTAGCAGCACCAGGTTCCGCTACCTCAGTTGGATGCTGGTTAGTCACCTCCAGGAATAACCTCCACTCCCAGCTCCACGCTGCTGCCCAGGCTCAGGCTGAAGTCTGTGATTATGAGTCACAAACTCTTAGATCCAGTAATCGGAACGAGACCACGAAAGGCAATTTGCCTTCCATAACTGGTTTCCTAAGAACTGGTTTCTTCCCAAAAGGAAAAAATAGTATTTGTGGCTTATGAAATATCATGTCCTATTTCCTCCTAGACACATAGCTCCAGATATGAGTTTTAATCTCCAATTGGAAAAACCGAGATTTTGGTTTTACTTATCATTGTCGGTTGTTGGATCCAGAGCTGCTTCATGGGACATTAGATCACAGCAAATGCAGTGCTTAACTGAACACAATCATTGACACAATCTGCTCCTATCTGGGAAGTCTGATGAGCCTACTTGTTCTTTTGGCATTTTCGCTTTACTTAATTTTAGGGCATGGGTTCAAAGCATGGCTTTGTGATAGCAGTGTCCTTCTAAGGCCATCCTGCCCACCCTTCTCCCCACAGGTAGGCTCACCTGAGCTCCTTGCTGGGCTTCTACTAGGTATCTAATAAATACTCACTGTCAGTCCTCTTCCTGCTGCTACCTTAGGAGAAATAAGAAGGAGGTAGTGCCAGTCCTACTTTTAGAGTACCACATGCAGGGCAGCCTTCACTGCCTAATTTCAAAGTTTGAGAGGAAACAGGAAATGCAACTTGCTGACTATAAAAAGAGTCTTGGGGCTTCCCTGGTGGCGCAGTGGTTGGGAGTCCGCCTGCTGATGCGGGGGACGTGGGTTCGTGCCCCGGTCCGGGAGGATCCCACATGCCGTGGAACGGCTGGGCCCGTGAGCCACGGCCGCTGAGCCTGCGCGTCCGGAGCCTGTGCTCTGCAACGGGAGAGGCCACAACAGGGAGAGGCCCACGTACTGCAAAAAAAATAAATAAATAATAATTTTAAAAAAAAGAGTCTTGGAGAGGATCAAAGGTTGGATAGAAATGGAAACCCAAGTGTCTTCTGCAGAGCTAGCACACTGGTCCCCAGGGACTGGCGGGGAGTGGCTGCGTGGACAGTGTTACTGCCAGAATTTGGCCAAGGGAGATAAAGGGCAAGGCTGAGGGTGGGAGTGTGATCCTGGGAATCCAAAATGAGTACATGAGAGGATAGAAGCACAGAATACAAGGGAAGAGGCCGAGGAGAAGCGAGGAAGACCACAAAGAAGCAGTGCAGAACTTAAAGATCAAGCAAGATCATACATGATTGGTGATCTTGCTCAAAACCCAAGACCTGCTATTTCTTCTAAGATCTCCCATGGGAAGGGGAGAGGAGCGGGAAAGTTTTCCCAGAAGATCCATTTCCCTTCCCACTTCCAGGGGGGGTGACATCTGTGCTGGTCTTAAAGACTGGGCTGGAATGAGTTAGTGATACTGCACAGGCTAGGAACCCAGACAGCTGGGCTCCAGCCCGGCCCTACTGCATGAGAGTTGTGTCGTCTTAGCCTTAGCTGTGCCTCAGTTTTCTCATCTGTAAAGTTCATTCATTCAACAAGTCTTTGTTGAGCCCTACAGTGTACTAGGCAGCATTCTGGTGAATAAAACAGACAGAAATCCTTGCTCCCTACAGCTTACCTTTGAATGGATGAGAATAATGATAGTAATAATAATAATACCCAAGTCAAGGGGTTGTCATGAAAGATTAAGGAGCAAACACATATCAAGCACACAAAACAGTCAGAGCACATGTAACAGATGCTCAACAATGTTATTATTATTTTAATTGTTAGGTGGGCAGGAAGGCGAGGGCATCCCAGTCAGAGGTGGGAAGGATGTGGTGAATATGGAAACAGCTAGAAGTTAATTATGGCCACCTTGGTGGGTACCAGGGGTAGAGATAAACTTGGAGAGTTGATTTAGGACTCCAGCTCCCTGAGCCCTCAGCACTTCCTACACATCTTCAGAGGCGGCAGTGTTCAGGCTCTAGAGTTCGAATCTCAGCTCAGGTGTTCACTAACTTGCTTACTATGTGACCTTGGATAAGTAACTGGAGTTCTCTGTTCCTCTATTTCCTCACTGTAAATTGCAATAATGAGATCTATTTCACAAAGTCGTGGAGGATTAAGGGGCCTAATACTTGTTAGCTCTTAAAACCTTGTGATCGCAACTCACGGAGCATCTAATAAATCTAAGCTGTAATTAGTCATTCTCATTATTATTATTTCTGTCATCTGCCTCAACTCTCTAGTTTACCCATAGGTGCTACAGTCATGTTTTGTTCTTCTCATTGTTTTTCTTTCCTTCTATCTACAACATAACTTGCCAGGAAGCTCTGCCTTTTCCTTTCGTTGGGTCTCTGGGATGCTTCCTTTTTCTCCTAGAGTTTCTTTTCTAGTCTAGGCCCTCACTGCTTTGTTCCAACAACAGAGCAGCAGTTTTCTAGTTGGCTTCTTTTTCTGAAGCTGTCCTTTATCCCAGTCCGTTTTTCACAGAGCTGCCAGAATAATCTTAAAGAGCATCGTCCACGTGTTTGAGAATCTATATTGTCTGTTGTACATGTTAGCCTTATCCTGACATTCAGAATAATTTCATAAGCCCTGACACCTCAACCATCACCACTACTATCCTACACCTCCCCTACCCCTCCAGGATGGCTAGCTCAGGTGCAAGGTAGAAAAAGGTACCCTGTCCTCAAGATATTTGACTGCCACCTGCGGCAAAATGCTTGTTATAAGCCAGGGTCTCATCAGGAAACAGATGGTACATTGGAACTGGATAATTTAGGTACAGTTAATAAAAGGACTATTTACAAAGCTTTGGGTAGGATTTAGGGAAACAAATAATGGAGAATGTAGTACCCCAGGGCTTGCAACAGTCAGGAGCTATTATCACTAGGCCTGGAGGGCAGGGTGTGGTTATCACAACCCAGAGAAAGGTAGCTGTATGGAAAGGGCTGTTTGACAAGAATTGTGACCTTCAGTATAGGGATGTGGGCAACCTATGTTGACCCGGCAAAGAGAATCAGGGGAAGACATACTCCCACCCCACATTCCTCTTACCCTCTGATTTTCTCTGAATCCAACCAGAAGCCATTGAGATAGCTCATACAGGTCAATTTCTTGGACACAGAGCAAGGTGAAGAAGTGCAAAGAGTGGAACAGGAGGAACAGACGGGAGATGCTCAGCAGAATTATAATAACAAACATAAATCTATGATGACCATACAGTTGCACAGTAAATACTCTGCACAGCCAAATGCAGCAGCCCTGACACCACACTATGACCAGAACTACCTCCACTTCCAACCACACTCCCACCCCTTATCCTTCCCCACCAAGGCAGAGGCTTGGCCCGAGGGAGTCTCTGTACAAATTAGAAGAAGGTACCCCTTCTCCAAGACATTTGACTTTTATTTGATGGAAAGGTTTTGGAACATACTGAGCTGGTTAGAATAAGATGTCGTACAGTCATCTGTCAGAAAGTGTTTATTATTATAAAGATACAAGTCTGCAATGCGAATGAGGTCTATGACTTCGGGATGGCAGCTCGAGGAGGCCCACAGACCCACTCCCCAGAGAAACAAGCAAAACTGGTGAAAACCACATTTAAAGTCTCGGAAATTGTCCTGAGGGAATAAGGCAAATGAAGAAACGTTTTTTTCAAGAAAATCTACCAAAGTCAGAGAGATCCTGTGGCATTTGAACCACAACCCAGTTCCTCCCTTCCCCCTGCTTCCTCTGCAGCTCAGTGGCATGGAAATTCCACTCTAGGCAGGGGTAGCCACAAAACTGGGGCTTACTTCCCCCCTTGGCTCCCTATCAAGAGTTAATATACCTCATCAGGGGAGGGCGCAACCAGTATTCCTTACCCCTACAACTCTGAGTTAAAGAGGCTAAAGTCCTTGTGAGTGTGGCTGAGAGGTTGGGGATCTCTTCTGCAACTCAGCTACCACTCATAAGAGGGGGCTCTGCCCCAGGCATGGAACAAGAATCCTGGAATGTTATCACTTTCACCTCAACTCACTGATAGGGTATAGGTTCTACCCTAGACGAGACAGGCTGAGAAGATGAGAGACTCTTGCCCTACGGAGCACCCAGAATAGTGGCCTAGAGATTTTGTCCAGGGGGAGACAAAGTCCACAAGAAAAGGGAGCTCCAATGCTCTTCCTAAAGAGATTGACTTATTTATTTATTTATTTAATTTATTTATCTTTGGCTGTGTTGGGTCTTCGTTGCTGTGCGTGGGCTTTTCTCTAGTTGCGGTGAGCGGGGGCTACTGTTCGCCACGGTGCGGTGGCTTCTCTTGTTGTGGAGCATGGGCTCTAGGCATGCAGGCTTCAGTAGTTGTGGCACACGAGCTCAGTAGTTGTGGCTCGCAGGCTGTAGAGCACAGGCTCAGTAGTTGTAGCACACGGGCTTAGTTGCTCCACGGCCTGAGGGATCTTCCCGGACCAGGGCTCGAACCCGTGTCCCCTGGATTGGCAGGCGGATTCTTAACCACTGCACCACCAGGGAAGTCCCAAAATTGACTTTGTTTAAAACAAAGTGTGAAACGGAGCAGAACCCTGTGAGGCCCTCCTGGGTACAAGTCCCTTCTGTGTCCCCCATTTCTTGTTTGCAGGAAATAGGCTTCATTCAGCCTGCTAAAATCATTGTCATTCCAGGGTGGTGCTGTACACACCCAAGTTTTCACCCTCTGAGAAACAACACTCCCAGAGGGTGAGACAGCGAGGGAAACAGCCTTCACTAAAATAGTCTAACCTAGTCACTAAATAAATAAACAAGCAAACAACACAAACTCCAGAGACAAGGGAGGGAAATTGGAATCCAGAGTTGCTACAATATGTTAACTAAAATACACAATTTTCAACAAAAATATTACAAGACAGGCATAGAAAGAGGAAAGTGGGACCCATACATAGGGGGGAAAAAAAAGAGCAGGTAACAAGAACTGCCTTGACAGGGCCCAGATGTTGGATTTAACAGACAAAGACTTCAAAGCAATCATTATAAAGATGTTCAAAGAACTAAAGGAAACCATACTTTAATAAGAAAAGGAAGATATGATGATAATGTCTCATCAAGTAGAAAATATTAATAAAGGGATAGAAATTATTTTTTTTAAAAAGACCTAAATGGAGATTCTCAAGTTGAAAATACAATAACTGAAATGAAAAATTCACTAGAGGGCTCAACAGTAAATGTGAGCTAGCAGAATAATGAATCAGCAAACCTGAAGATAGATGGATAGAGACTGTTCAATCTGAAGAAGAGAAAAAATGCAAAAAAATTGACAGAGGCTTAGAGAAATGTGACACGCCTTTAAGTACAGCAACATATGCATAACTGGAGTATCAGGAAGAGAGGAGAGAAAAAGGAGCAGAAGAAATAATGGCTGAAACCTTCCCACTGTGAATGACAGCACTTTAGATGTGATGCTTTTTGTGTGACACACAACTTGTGCAGCTGTACACGGCAGTCTGAATTTACCACCACAGTCATCACTACCATCACATCGCTTCATCCCTTTTTCTTCTTCAAAAGAGCAATTCTGCTCCAGTCAGGTCAGTCTAAGCTGTTATCTGAACTTGTCTTAAGTCATTCTAGCACATGTCTTTTCCCTTGACATCTCTTATTCTTGGCTTACCCTTCTGGTTTCTTTTTATTAGTTATGAACCCATCATTTCTCCTAAGTTCGCAAGCCCACGTATTTTTTATCTAATTATATATATTGCTGACATGCTTTTTGTTTGTTTTTCTAATATTTCATTTAGATATCTGACAAATATTTATTGAATGCCTATTATGTTTCAGGCATCTTACTTAGCACTAGCAAACAATAAGACAAAGACCTTGCCTTCATTAGCCTACACACAAGTAAGCAAATAAATAGCATAATTTTAGATAGCAATAGGTGCTATGTGAATATAAAGCAGGGTGAGAGAGTTTACCTGAGGGAGGAGAGCTGTTTTAGATAGTGTCCAGAGAGGGCCTGGCTGATATTGAAGACAGGGAGCCAGCCAGGTAGGAGCAAGGAGTGAGAGAGTGGCATGGACATATACACACTACCAAATGTAAAATAGCTAGCTAGTGGGAAGCAGCCGCATAGCACAGGGAGATCAGCTCGGTGCTTTGTGACCACCTAGAGGGGTGGGATAGGGAGGGTGGAAGGGAGACACAAGAGGGAGGGGAAATGGGGATATATGCATACATATAACTGATTCACTTTGTTATACAGCAGAAACTAACACAACATTGTAAAGCAATTATACTCCAATAAAGATGTTAAAAAAAAAAAAAGGCAGGGGAAACAGCAGGGGTGAAAGCCTTGAGGCATTCATGGTGGGTCTGGAGAAGAGCAAAAAGGACAGAGTGATAGGAGTCCAGTAAACCAGTAGGAAAAGAGTAGGAGGTGGGCTTGGAGGAGAGGGGGAGGGAGCTCCGTTGTGTAGGGCCATATTGGTATGCCCGGTCTCTCCTTGGGATGTCTCTCTGGGAGCACTTCTTGAAATACCCAAGTCCCCCCTCATCCTCTACCCAGGCCCAATATGTCCAGTGCAAGAAGGGCAATTTTTATATGCAGGCCTCAGAGTCCCTGTTCCTGAAACTGAGAACTGTTACAGTCAAGAGTGAGGGCCAGATTGACTGGGGAACAGCAGGCAGGGAGCCAAGGGTTAGAGATCAGTGATGGTCACTAACAGTGGTAGGACCCCAGCAAGTCGACAGATAGATTTATTGGAATATTACTTACTGTACACTTAATCTATGTGAAAGCCTTTATATACACAGTGCCATTTAAACTTGACCACAACCCTGTGACACAGGCATTATTATCCTATTTTACACAGAAGAAAACTGAGACACAAAAAGGTTAAGTAAGTTGTCCACCGTCACCCTGTTGGTGGTAAAGCTAGGATTTTAATCTACATCTGTTTGGTCCCAAAGCCCAGACTTTTAACTAACCACTACACCACCCCATAGAAGCAAAGCAGTGAAGGAATTTAACAGGAAGAATTCCTTAATTCCTCTGACCTGAGAATGTTTTAAAAACATAAGTAAATATTACTGCTTATGGCCAATCTGTTCTTCTTATTTCACATAAGTAAGCAATCGAATGAGAATTGACTTGAGAGTACAGAGATGAAATCCTAGAGTTTTTACTGTAAAACCAGCAGCAAGTCTTTTGTTTTCCTCTTACAAAAACGTTGTGGTTTTTTTGTTTGTTTAATTTAGAAAACACAGAGAAGAAAATAGAAAAAAACAAAAATCACCTAGAGAATACTCATTCAGCTTAAGTGCTGACATACCTGTCTAGAATCTTCTGGGTCCTCATTATAAATTCTTAGGAGAATCTGATTGGTTCAGCTTGGATCATACATGTTCCTCAATCCAGTCACCTGTAGCTAGGATGGTTACGATTACACAGTGATATTGGAGTTTCAGAGACCCACCCCTTTTGATTTTTAGAGAAGGAGATCATCAAGGACCCCAGAGGCTATGAAATCTAGCTGTGGAAGGCTCTCTCTGAAGGCAGTGTGGGCCGGGGGCAGGGTTGGGGTGCAGCAGGACCAGAGACAGAGAGATGAATTGGGGGCTGTTGCAGTGATCTCGGTGAGAAAAAAAGGGCTCCTGAACTAAGTAGTGGCTATGGGATGGAGAGCTGAAGAAGGAACTCAGAGAAAATTAGGAGGGAGAACCAATTGCTTTTGGTGACTGATCTGATATGGGAGATGAGAGTGGGTTTAGGTAAGAGGATAAGAACATTCGTTAACAAGATCATGATTTTGAGGTGCCTGTGGAATATCTAAGCAGATGTGTAGCATAGGCAGCTGTGAGCAGTCAGAGCTTAGGAGAGTGATCTGGGTTGGAGTGAGGTGGCGGTTCCAGCGGGGGGTGAGGATAAGATAATCAGAGAGAATGTGTAGAGTGAGAAGAAGGCTGAGGCCAGAACCCAGAGAAGGCTGCTAATGGATAAGGGACAGGTAGGTCAATTAGGAGGCTGAGAAGGAGTGGCAGAAGGGTGGGAGTGCCAGCATGGAGAGCTGTCATGGAAATCAGCAGAGAGTTTGTCAGGAAAGCTGACAGGAAATGCTGCAGGCAGATCCAACGACACAGAGCCTAGAGCGAGCCTGTTCAACCCGGCATCGAGGTGGATTCAGTGTGGGGAGGGGTAGAGGGTGAAGCCAGGCCGCAGGGATGATCACATGGTGAGAACAGAGACGATGTGTGAGGCCTTTCAGGAAGCTTGGCCATTAAGGGAAGAAGAGAGGGTAAGGGCAGAAGCCAGGGTAAAAGAAATCTGGACAGATGACAGTGTGTGTGTGTGTGTGTGTGTGTGTGTGTGTGTGTGTGTATGTATAAGACAGAGAGGAAGAGGGAAAGGGAGAGAAGAATGTGGCTAAGTACATTTAGGAAGTCTAATAAAGAGTATGATGCAGGAGACAGAAGGAACCCTGAGGACAAGAGAAAAAGATGTACCAGTGCCTTAGACAGAGAAGAGTGAGGGGTGAGTCTGGGTGGCGGGCAGTGTGTAAATAGAGAAGCAGCGGGCTGAGAGATCTCTGCCTGGTGGCCTCCTTTTTCTCAGTAACCAGACAGAACAGGTCATCTGCTGAGAAGGTGGGAGGGGGTGGGATAGGGCTTGAGGAGCATGAACTTTTCTTTTTTTTTTTTTTTTTGCGGTACGTGGGCCTCGCACTGTTGTGGCCTCTCCCGTTGCGGACCACAGGCTCCGGACGCGCAGGCTCAGCGGCCATGACTCACGGGCCCAGCCGCTCCGCGGCATGTGGGATCCTCCCGGACCGGGGCACGAACCCGTGTCCCCTGCATCAGCAGGCGGACTCTCAACCACTGCGCCACCAGGGAAGCCCTAACATGAACTTTTTGCCGTGTGAATTGGAAATATAATAGAGATATTTCCCGCTGATATCAGAATCCATGATGCTTTGGTGACCTTAGTCTGAGCAGTGGGGACTTCTCTGTAAAACTCGGCAGCTGGGGCTGAAGAGAAAGAATGCTCATGGTTAGGCTGATCTGGTTTGGGGTTTTGGCTGAAAGTGGGGGACAGAATGGCAAAAGGGAAGGGCTGGTGGACATAGAGAAGGTGGAGTAGGAAGTGGGCAAGGAGGAGTGGCCAGGGCCAAGGTGTGACAGCAGGAGCACTGCACGATGTGATGGAAAATGATCTAGTTTCTCCACCCAGGTGGGATTGTATGGCCACTGCTGACCAAGCCTTGAGTCTTTTGTGCTTTAATGTTGTCACTCTGTGTTAGGCTTAGACAGTCTGGCCCTTAGTCAAGGGCTTTCCTACCCACAGTGGTAATAACAAACTAATAATAAGCTAATAATAAACATTTCTGAGCCCTTCGGAACATTTGTGCTAGTGGCTTCTCATGTTTTACGTCATCTAATTCCCATGACAATTTTGTCCTTATGTCTGGTAGTACCCTCATTTACAGAAGACATTTGGATTCAGGGTCTAATCAACTCCAACAACCTGTGAGCTTGGTTGATTTTTAAAAATAACCCCTTCCCCCAAATCAAATCCAAATGGGTTGTTAGCTTCATCTATTGAACATTCTACCAGAGTTCCTGACAGCCTCATATATATCCAGATAACCCAAAGTAGATCAACAAATATCAAAGAATACTTATTTTAATTTCCATAAACTGTAAGAATTGGAAGAGAAGTGGTCCTTAAGCCCATGGGGAAAGGGCAGGGGAAGCAGGGGAAGGGGAAGGATGATGGGGAGTACCCTGAACGTGCTGAGAATCCCCCAGAACTGCAGATTCTTAACTGAGGTGTATCTAGCAGGAAGCCCCAAAACACCTAAATCTTGAGCCCTTTGATCAGTGGTTTTACTGAAAACTGTTTCTCCCTCGGCCTGCCCGACACGTGCAGGACTGAGAAATCTTATTAAAGGCCTTTCAAAAAAGCTCCATGTCGTGGAGCATCTGCTTCTGGTGTGCGGGAGATTATACATGCGTGATCTCTGCCAGAGGGACCCAGCCAGCTCTAGGCTCCGTCAGGGAGACAGGACTTCAAAAGAGGCGCGTTCAATTAAGGAAACAGCCTTTCCTGGTCTTGGCTCTGAATCTCATTTCCAGCACAGGCTCATCTGGTTAATGATAAGAAGCCCAGGATAAGAGCCTGCTTGTCGCCTCAATGGCTTCCTTCCTGAGGGAGGAGAAGAAAAGAAGAGAAAACGATTAGCACAGCATCGGGCTCCTGATTTAGCTTTCTTTCTGAAAGAAAAAAAAAATTTACAAAGAGCCCTTTACCATCTGAGGCTGTTTGGATTTCTCTTGTCGCACTGCCCCATTCAGGTTGTGTCTTATTTTTATGGTTGACCCTGTGCATTGTGGGGTATTGTGTCCTTTTTCTATGGAAGGCACTTAATGCATTAAATCTGAAAAGAATCAATGGTAACCAGACATCCATTAGAGAGGACTATTTACATGCAGTCACTCCTGCAGTTTTTGAAAAGCACAGAATTAAAAGAAAAAATTGCTGGAAAATACAATCATTAGAGTCCTTTGTCCCTCTTGGATCCTCCTCTTCATACCCCTCCACCTGCTATGGGGGGAGGGGAAGGCACCGAGTCACTTCCACGGGATTGAATTTGGGAGGGTGGGCGTGGCTTCTGGGGTGAAAAGGACAGTGAGGACCAATGAAGACTGTGAGACTCCTGGTTCTTACCGTTTTCCATTCTGCTGCTGCTGGATCTGAGGGTCTTTTCCTCCGGCGCTCATAGTAACTCTCTTGAACAATCTGATTCAGAACAACATGTAAAATTCTTTACAAAAAAAAGCGAGATGGCCTGATTTGAAATTTCAGATTCAACCTTGTGCTTGTACTTTAAATCAATAGAGTCCCGGGCCAGAGAGGTACTGACAGGGAGCTTTGAGAATTTTACATCTCCAGCTCCATTAGAGGATTTGCACCTTTGAGTCCTTCATTTAAAGGACTATGTAATTATTTTGTTTTGTTGTAACAGTCTACACATTGAAGACCTCATTTTTGCTTTTCTTGTGCTTTGTGATCTTCACAGGGCTAGCACAGTTGTTAGCCGGGCACATCTTAACTCATTAATGGAGAAGGCTGGTAGCAAACACCAGATTTATGTGTTTTCCAGGTCACATTCATTATGGATGCAGAAATGGTATCTTTGCCTGATTTAGAGAAAGTACCCAGACGAGAGGAAATGCAGAATCAACACACTCATCTGTTAAAAGATAAACTGAGGCATATAAACAATTTTAAGAGCTTGAGCAAAAATCAATTCAAATC
This sequence comes from Mesoplodon mirus, assembly GCF_964341445.2. NCBI lineage: Eukaryota > Metazoa > Chordata > Mammalia > Artiodactyla > Ziphiidae > Mesoplodon > Mesoplodon mirus. The sequence continues at coordinate 43,779,179 of NC_138984.1, forward strand.
AGGTAGCATCCAATTTAGCAGAAAGAAAAGAGCTCCAAGGAACTGTACAAAAGGAGAGACTGTTAGAGCCAGAAGGGAGCAGGAACAAGGAAGTTATACTAGGCAAAAAAGTGGTTGGTTATTGCAAGGTAACTTTCCTTTAGGGGATGGCAGGGGTCTATCAGGCAGATGACCTCACTAGTGCTGATTAGGTGATTCCTGATTGACTGGCTTAAGATTCCATTTCTGGGAGAGCTGACACTGTAATTAAGACTCAGTTTGGGCTTGTTGTCTTGGTTTTTTTTTTTTTAACAGATCTCAAATCACTCTTTAAAGTAGAAAGGCTTAGGGGTTATAAAATTAATAAAAGTTCAAAAATCTTTTGCTAAGTTGTGTTGACAGCCTAAAGCAAAATGAAAATCAATTCAGCAAATATTTATTGACTATGCTAGGTGTTTCTGGGAGTCAAAGATAAATTTAACGTGAATGAACGTCAAGTCCAACATTTAGGTTCAATCAATTACATAAACTCACAATACATGGTACATGGATGAATCAATTAGGAGTTCCATGTGAAAAAGGCCTTGAACCTCTGATATGAATGGAAAATAGCTGGTGAAGCCTTGGGCTGCTCCAATTGAGGTACAATACCTTTTTTTTTTTTAAATTGAAGTATAGTTGGTGTATAATATTATATGTTACAGGTGTATAATACAGTGATTCACAATTTTTAAAGGTTATACTACATTTACAGTTATTATAAAATGTTGGCTCTATTCCCCGTGTTGTGAGATACAATACCTTTTACAATAGGTCAAAGTGGGCGTTGCCTCAGAGCCTCCTCTCTGGTGGGACCATGTCTGGAATATTACATTTATTCTGGGCATTACATACATTACACTACATTTTAAAGTAAACATTGACAGAGCAGAATCCACGCAAAGGGAGGCACACATGTGGTTTTCCAGCTTGGAAAACATATCATCTGAGGAGCAGTTGACAGAATGGAGATTGTTGAACCTTGAGAAGATCCAATTTAGGAAAGAACTAGAATCACAGAACTGAGAATGACCTCCTCTACATCTTTTACACTAATTGCTGTCTCTTACAGATGCAAAAACAGGCCCAGAAAAGGGAACGCCTTACTCATCTCCATCTATAGTCTTGCCTAAACCTGGGAGTTTTATTCCTGTATCATCAGGTTACCTAATCCCAGTACTCACTATATAGCTCAGCTTATGCGTCCGGTCATTTGGTTGATTCCAGTTGTCAGAAGGATGGACCTTCCCTGCCCTCAAAGTAGTAGAAAGAAGAGGAGACCAGGAGTCTAATTCCTCTTCCATCCTTTGCCTGGCAAATTCCTACTCATCCTTCAAGACAGGTCAGATGTCACCACTTGGATGAGCCCCCAAGGTCCTCCACTGAAAATTAGTTACTCTCTCCTCTTAGGTGCCATGGCTCTCTGTTAATATCTCACTGTAGCATCTTTCACATTGAATTGTAATTATGTACTGCAATTATGTGTATGTTCATCTTTCCACTAGATTCTGAGCATCTGGTCTACCATGACTCAAAGACTCAGCCTGGCTGACACTGTTGCCCAACACCACATGTGACCTCTCCCTTTGACCAGGGCTTCCCCACAGCACGACTGCCTTAGGGTAGTCGGGCTCCAAGAGCAAGTGTTCCAGTGAACAAGGCAGAAGCTGCATAACCTTTTATGACCTTGCTTCAGAGGTCACTTGGTGTGATTCCCACCATGCCTGCCAAGATTCAAGGGGAAGGGCACAGACCCTACCTCTCTTTGAGAGAAATGTCAAAGAATTTGCAGTCATGTTTTAAAACTACCACAGGTTGACAGAAAATAAACTAATAAATACATAAAATACTAGATAATATGTCTAGTGGCGATAAATGTTACAAAGAAGAATAAAATTTTAAAGGGGGGATAGAAAGTACAGTGACTTGAGGAATTGGGGGTAAAGCTCTAGATAGGATGGTCAGAGAAGGCCTCACTGATAAGATGGCATTTGAGCAAATACTTTTCCCTACTTAATCTTTAATCCATATGTTCAACTATCTTTCCATTCCTTCTGTGTGTTTAGGCCTTATTATTGACTTCACAGCACTCAAAGTTGTTCCAACCATGGACTTTTAGACTTTTATTTTCATGGCATTGTCTGTCAGAGTCTGCAGTGTGGATTCCCTCTGCCTATTGCTCAGGAGATATCACATATAAGCAATCCTTGTTTGCATGATGCTGTGTAAATGGAAACTCCTGCATTTCAAATCTGTCCTTGGGACTTCCCTGGCAGTCCAGTGGTTAAGACTCTGCACTTTCATTGCAGGGGGCGCAGGTTCGTTCCCTGGTTGGAGAACTAAGATCCTGCATGCCTCGCGGTGTGGCCAAAAAAAAAAAAAGGAAGAAGAAACTGTGTCCTTGCTAAGAGGTGAGACGTGTCAGTTACTACGGAACCAGGAAAGGGAGCACACAGTCCCTTCCTATTTGCATGAGTTTCAGTTAACATGGTGCTGTGCAAAGCAAAGACTGCCTGTATTCTCTCATTTAAAAGAAAACCCACATTATTATTTCAAGCCTCTCCTGAGTACTTAAATACCTCTCCTTTGCATGCACTGCTTGGCATGTTTGATCCAGGACACTTAAATGTTTGGGATGTTGAATGAGTGTTTTCTAGTAGAGAAAAGTTCACAGAGGTGGAAGAATAGTCAAACACAACCTCGTGGGATAACACACAATTATCCCTCGTGGGATAACCAGAACTGAGGTAGCTGGTAGATATTGTGTGAGTGTCTGCATTTCACGTGTTCCTGTGGGCTCACTTGCGTGCCCTTTTCTGCATTCACCTAGTGTTTCTCACAAACAAAATGGCACATAAGCAAAGGCAAAATTAGTGTTATGCTCAAATTACTCCCTAAGGCATCGATCATGTTAGAACAAATTCACAATTTCAAAATAAGTGTTATAGCAGAACTGACTATATTGTATTGAGCTTGAGATGCCTGTTGTCAGGCAAGTGGAGCTGTTGAACAGGCGTTTATCTAGAGTTATCTAGAATTTATCTAGAATTCAAGGAAGAGACCAAAGCAGGATATAAGGAACCATGAGTTTATACATATATCTAAATCCACAAGATCATCCAGGGATTGAGTATAGATGGAGAAGGGAGTCAGACTGAGGTATTCCAACATTTAGGGGTTAGAGAGATGAGGAGCAACTAGCAAGAGAGCCGAAGAAAGAGCAGCCTGGGACATAGGGGCAAAACTAACGATTGTTCTAGAAACAAAGGGAAGAACGTATTCCAAGGAGAAGAGAACGATCAGCTTTGTTCAATTCTGCTGACAAATCAAACAAGATGACGACTGGAAGTTAATCACTGATGTAATGGTAGGAGCCAAAGCTTCACTGCAGAGGGTTCAGGAGAGAAAGGCAGGAGAGAAATTGGAGACCGTAAGTATAGGTACCTCCACCAAGAGTTGTGCTCCATCAAGGAGAGCAGAGAATTTGTCCATAACTAGTATGAGATATGAGGTCAAAAGAGATTTTAGAGATTTTTTTTCCCCAAAGATGGGAGGAATGGCAGTCTTGTATACTGATAGAAATGGGGAGGGGAAAAGGAAAAATTACTGATGCCCTGGGGGAAGAAATAATTAAAGGAGAGAAGACATTCTGTATGTGAGAGGGGATGGATGGGATTCAGTGCCCAAGTGGAGGGGTTGGCAGCAGATGGGGTGTGGACAGTTGACCTGTGGTAACAAGAGGGAAGGCAGAGAACATGGTACACATATAGGTAGGTATGTACATGAGGTGGTGGGAGTTCTTGTCATGGCTTCTTTTTCCTCAGTGAAATAAGAAGCAAGATTAGGATTCATGAGATGATTAAGTAATAATCATATTTAGTGTTTGGAACAGTGCCTAGCACATCATCATAATTAACTCATTGGTAGCCATTTGTTATCATCATCATCTCACACTCTTTAGTCTTAAGAAACTTTAAGCAATCTTAAAAAGAGGGAAGAGGGACTTAATATTGAACATTTAATGTAGCCTCCTTACAAGAATTTTCCATTACCATTGCCCACCACAAGGCCTTGCTTTTAACTAGATCAGAGTTTGTCTACCAATTTAGTCACTTACTCTAGGCTGCTGTGACAATTATACAGGCAACTCTGGGAGTGTCATTCACTCCCAAATGTGACCCAAATTGAGCTATCATAGAAACCTATGTCTCTGGTAACAGTAGTCTATTGCATGGTAGGCACATGACCCAGTCAGATTCTTTCCCTATATTGCTATATAGAGTTGAGAGAGAAAGAGAGAATTTTCTTTCTCTTGGGTTGCCTAAACTGGGAGATGCTCCATACTGTTGTCCAGTTGATGCTTTCAACTGATTGCTGGTGCATCTCCATTCCTTCTTTAGAACACACTGAATGATGCCCACAGCACTTTGAATACTCACTCACTGATTCTAGGGGACGCTCGTGTTTTCTCATGTCTGCTCCTATTGGTTGAGTTATATACTTACCGAGAGTTGGTTGCATTTGTTCCAAACCTAGTTATAACACCTGTTCTTGACTATAAATGTATAATGTAATGTATACTGTATAAATCAATGATATCTATGTGTGTAAAGAGAGTTGTGCCTATGAAAACAAAGTCAGTCTTTGGAAAGACTTGATAAAAGCAAAGCACTACACAGAATAAAGTTGCTATCAATTTAAGTGTAGGCAAGAAAATTTTAAAAGATTTAAAGAATCATAAAAATTGAGATTTAAGAGCATCTTTAAGTTCTCCCTCCACAATAAAGAAAGCAAAAATAGAAATGATAAATAATACACAACGGAATGGCTTATGCAAGAAAGGCCACTTAGAACTGTAATCAGAGAGAACTTGGCCCTTCATCAAAAAATTGATGAATAAATGCACCTTAAAATGTTTTAGGTTAAAATAGAATGTTTAAGATAAATGAGTATCATTTTTTAAATTTTATACTGTAATCAATTTTTAAAAATTTACCTACCAACTCCCAGACCTGATCCCATAAGATAAGAATAATTCTATAGCAGCTTTTGAAAGCTCTATGTTCCCAATTTACTAGGAGGCAAAATATAGACAGTGGAGGGTTCCATTAAATAAGTGGCAGGGGGCTTCCCTGGTGGCTCAGTGGTTGAGAGTCCACCTGCCGATGCAGGGGACACGGGTTCGTGCCCTGGTCTGGGAAGATCCCACATGCTGAGGAGCGGCCGGGCCGTGAGCCATGGCCACTGAACCTGCGTGTCCAGAGCCTGTGCTCCGCAATGGGAGAGGCCACAACAGTGAGAGGCCCACGTACTGCAAAAAAAAAAAAAATTAAAAAAAGAAAATTAAATAAGTGGCAGGCACTGAATGGGAAAGGCGGGCTTGGGTCAAGGTCTGATCAGGAGTCCAGCTTAAATTGGTTTTGGGGGTGTTCCTTGATGCCCCCACAGATCTAAATGGAAAAGAAAACAGTTCATAGGAATTTAACTAGAGCAGGAGGATAAGTGTTTCCAGGCACGTATGGGGGGTGATGAGAGAGGCAATCAGTCTAGAGGCAGGATTCACAAGTCATGCAAGCAAAGAGCAGGAGTGGAGGTGAGCACTGACCCTAAGGGAGAGGCTTTGGGCTGTCTGTACCACTTTATGCTGCTAATAGGGCCTGGTAATCCTGGGCCTCAAACTGCTATCCAGAGCCAGAAGGATGTCAAAGAGCCTCAAGGTGAATCTCAACCCAATTTGAGAAAGAGCTAGAGATGCTGAGATTAATTCACATTATGAAAGATTTTGACATTAATTTTTAGTGTGTAGGCTAGTCTTATTGAACAAAGTTATTTGAAGTAGGAAGGCAAAATACTTTCTATTTTGAAAAGATTATTCCAGGCATTACTCATGACTGAGATTTTTTTGTTCTTAAAGACAAGGTCATATATCCTCAATGCCAGCAGGCCTAGGAAAGAATTTTAATTCCTCTTCAAATCTCATATCAAAAGAGCAAACCTCACGCACCCACCCTGCACTTAATCAGTTTCCACAGATACATCAAATACAGTCACAGTCTTTAAGTCTTCATCACTTTTACTGAAAAGCCAAAGGCCCCTTTATGTATTTTGAGAACCATACTGTAGAGCTGGATTGATTACTGATACAACAGAAAGTCTAACTTGAATTTTTTGCTATATTCAAGATTAATTCTCCAGAGTTTTATGAGGCTTTCTCAGAAGACAAGACGAAGACATCTTGCTGTGCATCAGATTTAAACAGTGACTGTACGATCTGAATTTCTTTTACTTCAAACAACTCATCAATCACATATGTTTCATTTGCTTGGACAGACGGTAACCTGCTGAGTCTCCTATGTTATCAATGCCTGTTTAGTACCCTGGCTAAAATTTATTTTAAAGCTCTGTAAAGTCAATTTCTCCATCTACAGAAGAAAGTATTCATAATAAATATGTGGAAAGATCTGGAGATGTAACAGACTAAGTCCCCCCAATGTATTTGGATTCAATTCTCAGTGGAAATCTGGCCACATAGGTCTGAGGTCAAGTGACAAATTCAATCCAAGGAAGCTTCATAATGATCTTAAAACGGCAATTGAATGTTTTTGGAGCAGTCAAGTTGTAATCTTTCATTTGTTCATTGGTCTTCTTCCTTCACATTAAACATATCTGAAGGTTTTATGTGGAAAATGTAAAGATGAGATAGGACATGGTTATATGGAAACTTAAATGTTATTAACAGGTGCTCAATAACATAAAAACCAAGTAGCAACAAGATAGTCCATTTCTAATTGCTAGTGAAGTGGTGTTGGACAATGCATGTTGTGAATTAAAAGGAGGAAGAAATCCTCATGAGTTAATGTGCAGGATGACATCCAGAACAAGCTAAGACTTGAGCAGGGTCCTAAAGGATACACTGGAAACAAGGAAATGAAATGCACAGGATGAACTAGGGAAAGGGGAGGATGAGGCACGGGCATGGAAATGACCGTGCTCGTTTAGCAGGATGGACTAGTCTACCTGCGGTAGCTGCCAAAATATTTTTGTTGAGTTTAATTGATGGCACATTGGACGAGAGTTTTCAGTGCTGGCCTACAGGTAAAGGAAAGCCTTTGAAGTTTCTTGAGCAGGGGCCTCCAAGGACAAAATTACAAAAGAAATTCCTGCTGTGGTTTAGGTATAATAAAACAAGGGCCTGGATTGGGTGCATGGGCCACAGTGATTGGTTCAGGAAAGTGAAAATTTGTATCAAATTTATCCATTTAAAGTGAATCCTAACATTTTTGTGTGACGTATGGAAGACAAATAGTCCTCTGTTGTAATATAGTTCTGGACAATGAGATGTAAGTTGAAGTTTTGGAGAGGGGCTCCCAGGAAAACTCTTTCAAAGGTCAGATTCAATAAACATGCACTATTTTTCCTTTTTTGCTTTTCCTTAATTCCTGAAAAGTGGAAGTGCTGACTAGAGCCACGAAAGAAAAAGGGCAAGAGGGGAATTCCTTGGCAGTCCAGCAGTTAGGACTCCGTGCTTCCACTGCAGGGGGCATGGGTTCTATCCCTGGTCGGGGGACTAAGATCCCACATGCTTCGTGGTCGGCCAGAAAAAAAAATTTAAAAAGGCAAGAGCCGGGGCTTCCCTGGTGGTGCAGTGGTTGAGAGTCCGCCTGCCGATGCAGGGGACACGGGTTCACGCCCCAGTCTGGGAAGATCCCACATACCGTGGAGCGGCTGGGCCCATGAGCCATGGCCACTGAACCTGTGCATCCGGAGCCTGTGCTCCGCAACGGGAGAGGCCACAACAGTGAGAGGCCCGCGTACCGCAAAAAAAAAAAAAAAAAAAAAAAAAAAAACCCAAAAAAACCATAGGCAGGCTCAGCCTATCCTTTTTCACTGGTAATTTAATACCTAGCTCGCTTTACCATGCTATGATGTAAAAGATCCAAAAGAGTCTGGCCTCAGTTTTACCATGGTTCCATCCTTTATAGCAGTTTATTTTCCATTAAAAAAAATAGTAATTGTGGGTGGATAATTTTCTCCACCTGTATTCTTTCCTTTTTCCTTCCTTCTATTCAAGGAGGTCAGGAAGTCAGTCCTGTTCTCATGGTCTCTGGGTAGGTTTGTCACAGGGATGGATCAGAAGTAGCTTAGAGAAAGATCTGGCTTTGTCTTACAAAAACCTTCTCTCCTGTTTCTCTCCCCAGACTCGAAGAAGATCTCTTGGCCTGCTTGTGGAGAGGAAGAGGAGAAAGTGAGAGAGAGAAAACAAGTGAGAATGAGAGATGGAGACAGGTGAGTTCTGAGAGAGAAAGCCACAAACAGAGGGCATAAGTGTTGCTCTCTCCAGAAGCTCTGAGGGGAAATGACTGCATGGTGCATCTGGGGAAGGGACCACAGGCTTCTGAGCAAGCATCCCCATGCTCCAAAGATGTAATGGAAACAGTAGAGAGCCACCAGCCCTGCAGGCGATGTACAGATAAGAACGACGGATATCACAGTGGCAACGTGTGTGGACAACCAGAAGTTGCCTCCCTGCTCTCCCACCTCCCCACCCGAGGTCTTGGAAATTCAGAGTATCCAAGAACTCTGGCACCTACCCGGATGGGATGGGGGAGAAGCCCAGGAAAGACAGACAACAAAGGTTGTCAGGACTACTGCACATGCATGTGTTGGTGGCCAACACAAAAGTACCTGGCTGAGGGGTGGGGGTAGAGGCTGGGTGAAACCTATGTGTTTCCTGTGCCCCAAGCTCTGTACCTACAGGAAGAGGCTTTTTGTGACTTGCTCACCTAAGGTGTGTTTTGTGATTCTACTACCTGGAAGAGGTGCGTTTTGGAAACTGAGTGTTAGTGGAGCCCTGAAAGCTGACTTCCACCAACCCAGAGTCAGAAATGAATTAATTCTAGAGAGTGGAAGGGATCCATAGCCACTACATGTGTGCCAGGTCTACCTGATGGGTGGCTGTGCAAATCAAATGAGGTAATATATGTGAAGAAAGTGTTTGAAAACTGGTGACATGCACACATGCTTGAGGCATTATTATCAACAGCTTTGTGCTTTGGGGCCAGAACACTTCTTTTTGTGTATGATCCATATAAAACGTTAAATGTCTCTTGGATGCGCTTTACTTGGCAGTGAGAAGGGCTAAGCCTACAAAACTGCATGTTCACTTTACTCATGTCATTGCATTTGGCTTGTGGAATGGTCGTTCTAGGTCCTTAGATCATTTGTTCAACAAAGGCAATACATGTTCTGTGTACTATTAAAAAAAATTGCTGATTGTGACACTAAAATTAAAACTATAAAGGACCATGAAACTCAATTAAATTGTTCTCAAAGGCCTCTGAAAAGCAAACTTTCATAGTGCCAAAATAATTTCTTCTGTTGGAATATCAGACCAGGTTTAAAATGAAAATATTGTGTGAACATAAAACTAAATTGTTTTGACCTATATTGTCACAGTAAGAGTTGAACCCAGGGACTCTGTTTTGGAAACTGATTCCAATAAGACTTCTATTTTGGCTTCGTAAAGGCATTTCTCTCTTTCCTATTCCTGTCTCATTTTATTTTTTAAGCTATAACTAAAATTACTTAGTAAAAAAATGTTTTGAGACATATGAATTCATTTACAAAGTAGTTCTGCTGTAAAATATCTTTTTGGCATCCATTTCAATGAGCTCACTCTCCCCATTATTCTTATGTTTAAAAATGATAGAAACTGGTAAGAGGAAAAACTTGGGGGGTGGGGGAATGGCTGGAGCCCTCAGGACTGCCTGTGATAGGAAGTCCCAAAGGAACAACCCACGGTTTCAGGAAGTGAGGGGCCTCTCTTCCCAGAGTCTTCTGCAGCTGTGTCCACTGAGAAGGCCACATTCCTGCACCGACCTCCACTCAATTACTCTGACCAACAAAGCCCCAGACTTTGTCCTCAAAGTGGTGAGAGTATGTCCTGATTTAAAAAGTAGCTTTGACTCCTCACCTCTCCTAGGCCAGCCCCTGCTGGGGCTCCACCCCCCGGAAGTGCCTCGGGGCCTCCTCTTCTCCTGGGCCTATTCCCAGGCACAAGGTACAAGAGCTGGGTGAAACCAAACAGCCTTGAAAGGAAGAATAGCAGACTGACAGTCTGTTGGATTTTACACATCCTCCATTTTCTCTTAGTAAAAGTGTAATATCTCAGGGGATTCCAACCAGATCTGACGAAAATTTGTATTCATAATAAAAAAATAGTAACTGGCTAGAGGAAACAGAAGTTATTGACCCAGAATCTGGAGTTATATATATATAAGTCCTTTTATAACATTTCTAATACCCTGGGCAGGAAAAAAAAAATGTCCCAGCAAGATATGTTTGCTTTCGACCTTCAGAGGAGGAATGTGATTTCAAGTCTTTTCAGTAGTTGAAATACCTTTAAGCAAAAAGAAATATGTTAAGTTGAGAGAACAGAATTTTTTTCAGTGGTGGGAATGGGATGCTCTTAAAACTCTTGCCTTTGTTTCCTATTAGGGCCTTTGGGGAAGCCATAAGAACTCATCATTAGTTCTTCTAGGTCACTGGGTGTCATTAAGTAAATTACTGGCCCCAAACATTTTAAGACCTGAAAGAATATGTCCTTTTCTCAAAGAAGGACTAGATCACTGATGGTTGGCCTGCCTGCCCTTCTTCCCAGGAAAATCAGTACCAATCCATCTTAAACTCATGTTTAATTCTAGGAGGTTGCTATATATCAATGCCAGGAACCAGCTTCTGCTGAATTGCAACTCTGTGCTTTGTATAAAGGCTTGATACGCTGATTCTTCACCCTGAAATGTTCCCAACATTAGGCTAGTGTTTCTCAATGCTTTTTCCATTATTGTTCTCATAAGGGTCCTTTTAAAACATTATTATTAAGTGCTACCCCTCTTCTTGGAAAATTAAATATTAAGTAACTAAAGAATAAGATTTTGCCAGGTAGGGTTGAGCCATTGTAACATGTAATTTACTGTCCTTGTTGAGAATATATGCATTAGACCAGGGCTTCTCAGCTTTGGCACTATTGACACATAAGGCGAGATAATTCTTTGTTGTGGAGGCTCACCACACAGAGTAGAATGTTTATAGTAGGATGTTTAGAGCATCTCTGGCTCCACCCACTAGATGCCAGTGGTACCCCACTCCCTTGCCCCAGTGTGACCACCAAAAATATGTCCAGACATTGCCCAATGTCCCCTGGGGGACAAAATTGTCCCCATTTGAGAACCACTGCTTTAGACATATAAACAAGTAGGAGGTATGTCAACGTGTAGCAAAAGTCAGAACAACATTTTTGACAAAATGCAGGAAAGACAACTTTTAAAGAAAGAACTCAAGGAAATCTAGGAACTAGAGGGTCTAATGCAGAAGACAATAGTGAGAAAACTGAAGTGCAAAAGGCAATGCTATGTGGGGGCATGGGAAAGGGAATGGTTGGGAAATCAGACCTATTTATTATTTGTCCTGGAGGGCGGCTCACTGATCTCACTCTCCTCACCCGTTCTGCCTCCTCTGCCCTCGGGCTCCCAACACATTGAGGGCCTGATGGCAGCCTGTATGCTTATCTTTTATTTATAACTCTGTGGATCAGTTTTTTGATGTTTTAAATCATTAGTTCTGCTTCTTTTTGTGAAGTCTAGGGGAAGAGTTGGCAGGGCTTGTCCTGGATTGGGTTGAGTTGTTAGGCAACCAGGCATTGGTTTATAGCTAGAGTTACCAAAGTGAACAAGAATCTTGACTTCCTTGGGGCTTCCCTGGTGGCGCAGTGGTTGCGAGTCTGCCTGCCGATGCCGGGGACACGGGTTCATGCCCTGGTCCGGGAGGATCCCACGTGCCATGGAGCGGCTGGGCCCGTGGGCCATGGCCGCTGGGCCTGAGCATCCAGAGCTTGTGCTCCACAACAGGAGAGGCCACAGTAGTGAGGGGCCCACATACCACAAAAAAAAAAAAAAAAAAAAGAATCTGCCTGCCAATGCAGGAGACACGGGTTCGAGTTCTGGTCCAGGAAGATCCCACATGCCGTGGAGCAACTACGCCCATGAGCCACAACTACTGAGCCTGTGCTCTAGAGCCTGCGAGCCACAACTACTGAGCCCACGTACCACAACTACCAAAACCTGCATACCTAGAGCCCGTGCTCCACAACAAGAGAAGCCACCACAATGAGAAGCCCGTGCACCTCAACGAAGAGTAGCCCCCGCTGCCTGCAACCAGAGAAAAGCCAGCACACAGCAACGAAGACCCAACGCAGCCAAAAATTAAATAAATAAATTTATGGAAAAAAAAGAATCTTGACTTCCTTGACAAACCCTTTTCATAATCAGTAGCACTCATCCTCTACTAATTGATTCTAAACGAGTTAAGAGATGATCTAGACCAGTAATTTGCCTATGGCCCCACCCTTGCTTCAATCCATACAATTGTGCTTCAGTCTGTTTGGAGTGTATTCATAAGATCTTATTCGAAAAAAGAATTCTTCCACTTAAAAACACTGATCATTTAGAGGTGGTGAGTGACATCCTAGAACTTCATTTTACACAGAGTGCTGAGAAAAGAGCTAAAGGTATCAGAAAAAACACAAATTAAATACTGTACCTCTGCCTTATTATATCTGATTCCAAGGAATTCTGAGGATCTGAGGGACACCCCTTGAAAACCAGCAACTGATATAGTTTTGTTGTTAAGGAACCCCTATAGTGATGACAGGTCCAACCAAGGATGGGCAACAATGGCTTAACATGACCTGGAATAGCCCTATTTAGATTGGTATGATTAGATTTCATCTCTACCTGTGAGAATTGGAGAAGACTGAGAAGGCTTAGGGAAGTACAGTAGAAATGTGTAAGAAATCGTACACCTGAAATTAATATAATATTGTAAATCAACTATACTTCAATTAAAAATAAATGAATAAAGTAACTACTGATAAAGAAAAAGAAAAAGAAGTATGTAAGAAATAAGAACCAGAAGGAAAGGATTAAAGAATGTTCATTTTCTTGAAAGGGAGAGGCCAAGAGATGATTTAGTGCAGAAAAAGGAGAAGGTAGTTTCTAGATATCATGAATCTTAGAGTTATTTAATCTTTACAATAAGCTAGAGTGTGATGCTACCATTTGCCCTGTAACATTCATTCTTTCCTTTTGCCATGGTAATAACATTTTCAAGTGGGCTGATAGCCTCCAAAATAAACACTACAGTATATGCCACAGAAGCTGGAACAGGAGCAACCACCTTGGGACTTCAGGTCAACTTGGTAATGTAGGCTGCTATGGACAGAGCCACAAGATGAAATGAGTCCCTAACAGCATGGAGTGCCATACTCACTCTGGACCAACCTCCAGATTTATATATGAGAGATAAATAAACTTCTATCTTGTTTGATCCTTTGTTATTTCAGATTTTTCTGTCACTCAAACTTATCCAATCTCAACTAATAAACCAAGGTAAAGGCCATTAACCTCCTTTCCAGATGAGGAAATTGAGGCTCAGAGGTGTTAAAAAGCCCAAAATGCGAAGTGCCCTTTGTCCAATGCCAAAGCCTATGTGCTTTGTATTATACTGCAGCTAAACTACCATATAAAGTTAGACAGGTCTAGGTAGAATGAATCTTATTACTGCTGCTCTTCATATCTGGGACAGAAAGAATATAGGTTTATCTTACAGTAAGTGTTTGGTAGACCTATTGTATTGCCTGATCCCTAATTAGAAGTCAGACTTCATCATTGAATTTGTATCTATGGTTTAAGTATAGACCTGCCTGACAAAGGGGACGATCCGAATTTATTCAGTCTTCTGTGAACAAATGTCTAACGAGCATCTCTTAACGGCTAGGCACTGTTCTGACACTGAGGAGACGGCAATGAACAAAGAGACAAAAGCTCTTGCCTTCATGGAGCTCATTTTTTCTAGCAGAAGTAGAAAATAAACAAAAGAGTAAAATGATAGTATTTTAGATGGCAGTAAGTATTATAAAGAAAACTATATTAAGGAAAGGAATAAGAAATGGGGAGGGGGAGGAGGGGAGGTTGCATTTTTAATAGAATGGTCAGGGAAGGCCTCACTGAGAAGGTGACATTTGAGCCAGACCTGAAGTAAGTGAAGGAGTGAGCAAGGTGGATACCTGAAGGAAGAGCATTTTAGGCAGGGGGAACAGCCAGAACTAATGCCCTGAGATAGGAGTACATCTACTGTGTGTTAGCACAGCAAGGAGGCAAGTATTCCTGGAGCAGAACATGAGATGTAGTTAGAGAGAGAATGAGAGGCCAGGTGGCAGAGGGCCTTGGAACTCATTGTAAAGAATTTGGCTTTTACTCTAAATGAGGTGAGAAATAGAGGGTTCTGACCAGAAAAGTGAAACAGTATGACTTTAATGCTAAAAGGATACTTTAGACTGCTGGGTAGAAAACTGAAAGGGCAAGAGTGGGAGCAAGGAGACCCATTAGGTGGCCACTGCTGTACTCTAGGTAAGAAATGATGGTGGGTTCTGGTTCCGAGAATGGTAGAGTGACATGTATCAATTAAACCTCTCACAAATAACAGTTACACACTCTGAACAAAATGTTTTTTAAGAATTTTAAGGCACTGTCAAGTGATCAGAAGCAGGTAAAAACTGGAGAGGATTCAACCTTTGAAAGAAAGGAATCATGTTAAGTGAGATTGTGGGTTTTCACTGGATAGCAGGCTCCAGTCCATGTAACATGGGGCAGCTAGAACTCACTCAGAAAGCAGTCTTACCAGTTTGAAGAGACAGATGGAATTTAGAGGCTGTAAGAGCAGCTGGAAATTGAGCAAAGAAGTCTCAGAAACAAAGATTCCACAGAGTGGGGACCCCAAAATTCTGCATGTAAATTCCATTCAACTCCTTGGTGGACCCCTGAACTGCAAACACCTGGGGTAAAAAAAGTCCAGAAGAAAACAATAGGAAGAAGACTATAAGAACTGACCAGAAATTTAACTGCTGCTCACAGAAGGGGAGGCAGCATTTGGAGTTTAAGTTCAGCCAAGTAAATTGTTTGCTAGAACAACTGGATAACAGAATCCAAGATTCTCCACAATATACCATCCACAATGCCCAGTTTGACATCCAAATTACTAGACATGTGAAGAAAGAGAAAAATGTAACCCATGGTCAAGAGAAAAAGCAATCAATAGAAGCTAACCCCAAGATGACCAGATAGTGAAATTAACAAGCAAGACCTTTAAAGCAAGTATCATAAATGTGTTCAGTGACTTAAAGGAAAAGGTAGCCATAATTATTGATGAATCTCAACAGAAAAAAATGGAAACTATGAAAAAGGTTAAAGTTCTAGAACTGAAAAGTATAATACCACAAATGAAAAATTCACTATATGGGCTTAACAATAGACTGGAAATAACAGAAGGAGTCTGTGACCTTCAAGATAGATCAATAGAAATGATCTAATCCACAGAATAGAAAAAAAAATAGTTTTTAAAAAATGAATAGAGGGCTTCCCTGGTGGCGCAGTGGTTGAGAGTCTGCCTGCCGATGCAGGGGACACGGGTTCGTGCCCTGGTCCGGGAGGATCCCACATGCCATGGAGCAGCTGAGCCTGTGAGCCATGGCCGCTGAGCCTGCGCGTCCGGAGCCTGTGCTCCGCAACGGGAGGGGCCACAGCAGTGAGAGGCCCGCGTACTGCAAAAAAAAAAAAAGAATAGAGTTAAGTGACCTGTGGAACAATATCAAGTAATGTATTATCTGTGTACTTGGAGTTCCAGCAGGGGAACAGAGAGAATATAGAATAGCAGACCTGCACTACTAAAATGACAAGAGAACTGTTTTCAAAATGAAGACAAAGGACACCAGATGGAAATACAGATTTACAGGAACGAATGAAGAACACCAAAATGGCAAAAATTAAAGATCACATTTTTCCCCTCTTTATTTTATTTTATTATTATTATTTTTATTTTATTTTTTTTTTGCGGTACGCGGGCTTCTCACTGCTGTGGCCCCTCCCATTGTGGAGCACAGGCTCCGGACACGCAGGCCCAGTGGCCATGGCTCACGGGCCCAGCCGCTCCACGGTATGTGGGATCTTCCCGGACCGGGGCACGAACCCATGTCCCCTGCATCGGCAGGCGGACTCTCAACGACTGCGCCACCAGGGAAGCCCTCCCCTCTTTATTTTAAAGATTGCTCACTTTTTAAAGCAAAGAATATAATATTATATTATTGTGTTATGAGATTTATAACATATGGATATAAAATACAGAAGGATAATCCAATTGGATATCAAAATATATAATAAAAGTAATAGAATATAATGCATTCAATAAAATATATCCCTGAGTTCATACTGATATAAACAAATACATAATACATAAATAAATGGGAGATGGAAAATCTCTTTTTTTACAGAATAATGACAACTAATAAATTTAGAAAGAATGTTGGAATTTGAAAAGTATCAATGGAAACTAAAACTAATGGTTGAAAATTTGATGAGGAATAGCATCTTTACATAGTCTTAAAGTTAATTATAAGTTAACACTGAAAAACCAGGTAGATACCACTTTAATCAAGTGACCAAAGTTCAGAATAAAATATATGTATGTTTATTTGTGTGTGTGTATCTCTTTGTGTGTGTTACGTTTGTGTGTTTGAGAGAAGGAAGAAAAGAGAGATGAGTGAATGACAAAGAAATTGAAGAAAAATGTAAAACATTGGAAAATCTGGATAATGGGCATATGGGAGCTCTTTATACTATTTTGGCAACTATTTTACATGTTTGAAATTGTATTGAAATAAAAGGAAATGATGGCAGCTTGAACCAGATTGGTAGTGGTGCATGTCATAAGAAACAGATTTCTGTTTGAAAGTAGAGTTGGAAGGATTTGATGATGGGTTGGCTGTAGGGTGTGAAAGACAGAGGTACGAAGGATGACCCCAAGATTTGGGGCTAAGGCAAGTGGAAGGAAGAAGTAGACATTTACTGAGATAGCAAAAATGTGGATAGAGAAAGTCTGGGGAGGTGGAAATCAGGAATTTGGTCGGGCACATAGTAAGTTTGAGATGCCTATTAGTCAGCCAAGTGGAGCTGTCCAGTAGGGTATTAGAATATATATCCGGAGTTCACGGGAGGGGTCTGGGCTGCAGATGTACATTTGGGAGTCATCAGTTTATTTAAAGCCACAAGAGGATGGAGGAAATTAACATATCAATAGAAGGCAGAATTCTGGGGTACTCCTGATGAAGACCTTCCTGCTTTAATCTATAAACAGCATATAAGTCTACAGTCTAGATTTAGCTATTTGCATACTCATGGTACAATTTAATATGTTCTTCTAATTTATTCATTGAAATTTTATAAAACAAACATTTATTGAGTATCTTCAGTATGTAAGGCACTGTCTTGATGTGCCTATAGCATAAGCATCAACATGTCTAAAAGATTCCACCTAATAATAGAACTTAGTAGACAGCATAAGTAAACAATCCAGAGTCATGTATCTTGTCATGCTGCCTAACTGATTCATAGAAATTTATTGCCCTGATAAATTACAAACATGTTTTAGGTAATAAAAAGCACGCTTTTGCAAGAGAAAACACATAACTCTATTTTCTCACCACTTCTGAGAGAGCAAGGGACAAAGCTTATCACTGTTTTGTTTACTTATTTTTAAAAAATAAACCTGCTCATGAAAGATTACAGTAAATTGGATGAAACTTAACCCAAACTCCTCTAGAAGTAAGTTTGCTATGTCAAACCAACCCATGACCTCTGTGAGACATTGCCTTCCCAAACTAACAGTTGTGGAAAAATTCACTCAATTTTTTGGTGGTTTTATCTTCTTTCTTTTTCTTCATATCCTCTTTAATTTTACCATAAAATAAAACACTAATATAGAAAACTACATGAATTAAATGTATGGCTTACTGAATTACTGTAAGGCAGATGTCTCCAAGGTCCTGAAATAGAACTTCACCAGTCACACCAGAAGCCCTTCAATGTGTCCCAACCCAACCACAAACCCTCCCTTCCCCATAAGTAACCACTATCCTGACTTAGTCTTCTGTTCTCTATATTTCCTGCAAACTAGAAGATGAATCCAGAGACAAGGTCAGACTCTGGTTCATCCCCTTGACAAATCTGTAGGTGGTATTATGAAGACTTTGGAGGCACATAACATCTGATTGTCATTCATTTTGTGTTTTTAGAAACTGCTGACACTTAATACCTACCACAAATTGTGATATTCTAGTTCTATAAAATTTTTTAATTTATTCATTAGAATACTTTCATAAAGAAACACTCCCCCTCATCCATTATTTGGTTGTACTGTGATACAGTTCATATAGGAAAGGAAGGATAAATATTTGGTTATTCAGCTCTACTTGCCAGTTTTCAAGATAATTATTTGATTTTCTATCATCTGCCAAAAGTAATAATTACTTTCCATATTTTTGTGAAATCATGGATTTAAAGATATTTGATGAATTTCAATCCATTGCAATTATCATTATTAACTCAAAATTTTCCATCTTTGGCTAGCGAGAGCCTCCTCAGGTTGACTCCAGGGTCCTTTAGACACAACCCAAGCAGTGTTTGATAGCTTCTTTGCCATCTGGTGTGATGGTTCCAGGGTCATCTTGTTCATTTCCTGCCTTATACCTAGAATCAGACACTTCTCCAAAGAGACCTGGTCCCTTGTAGTGACAAATGGTATTGTAAGACCACAATCTGGGTGCTAGAGATGCTCATTGCTATTGTGTAGCTTATTGTTTCTAGGTCTTTTCAGTGGCCATATCCAGGGATAAATTTAGATCAAGTTTAAAATTAGATCATGGGTTTATATTGATAGTTCCAATTCAGTTATGAAATTACAGAGTTTTAACTTAACCTCTTCTCTACTACTTTAGTATCTCTTTTCTTCCATATCAAGAATCCTGGTTCTCAAGGAACCGGAGATGACAGAATTGTTCTCAGGGACAAAGGAGATGATAGACTTGAATATATCATTATTATTTATTTGTTTTATATTACACACCTAATAGTCTCAGGATAGCAATTATAAGATGAACACCAATATGATTACTGAAAATATTCCCTCCTCCATTTTTAAACAGTTGTACAATATCTACACTATCAGATGATACAGTTCGAAGCATTTTCTCTGACTATTCAGTTGTCTTAGTTCTAGGGGACCTCTGTACTTAATGTTAACCAACTGTCCTTAGGTCAGTCAATATCTGTCTAGTTATTTTGTTGTCTGAAGCTCATTTTCTAGAAGATTTCACAGGAAGGAATCATGGGAGCAATATTTTCTGAGATCTGTGCCCATTACACTTGAAAGCTATGCTGGATAAAAAAAAAAGAAATCTTTGATTCACACTTGTTTCCTTGAAGATCTTAAATTTGTTACTTCATATTTTTCTCATATAGAGCATTAGCATCAAAAAGTATAATAATCTAATTTTCTTTTCCTTATAAATCACGTACTCTTTTTTTCTGGATACTCAAGTGGCATCTTCTTTTTCTTTAGAGTTGAGTGACTTTGCTAGAATATGTCTTGGTGCTGATCATCATGGGTCAGTATTCTCAGGGTAGATGGTATGTTCTTTAAATATTTAAGTTTCAAATCTTTAATTTCAGAAAGGTTCTCATATTATCCATATGTTCTATTTTCTTTGCCTGTCTTCAGTGTTTATTGTGTTCTCTCAAATCCTTTTATGTCTGGCTCCATTTCCTTTTTCTCTTTTATTTTTAAGCATTTTTAATGTAAAAATTTTTTCATTTTGAAATTTTAGACTGTCAATAAAAATATGTAAAAATAGTACAAAGAATTCCTGTCTACTGTTCACCCAGTTTCCCTAAATGTTAACATCTTACATATCCAAAGCATGAGGATCAAAATCAGGAAATTAACATCAATATAACTCTATTATCTATCTACAGACCTTACTTAAATTTCTTCAGTTTTTTCACCCATGTCTTTTTTCTCATTCGCAATTCAGTCCAGCATTACACATTGACCTTAGATGTCTGTCTCTTTAGTCTCCTTTAACTTTGAACGGTTCTTCCATCTCTTCTTATCTTTCATATTTTTGAAGAGTATTGGTCAATTATTCTGTAGACTGTCCCCCACAGAGGGCTTATCTGATGTTTCCTCACAATTAAGCTTAGGTCAGGGTTTCTCAATTTTGGCACCATGGACACTTTGGGTCTGATAATTCTTTGTTGTAGGAGGCTCTCCTCTGCATTGCTTTTATTGTATATTTAACAGCACCCTCAGCCTTGACCCACTCCATGCCAGTAGCACTCCTGACAATCAAAAATGTCTCCAGACATTTTTAAATTCCCCTAAGTGTGAGAGGGAATCAATTCTAGCTGAGAACCAACTAATGTAGGCTATGTATTTTTAACAAGGATACCACAGAGCAACGTGTCCTTCTTATAGCATCATACCAGGGGGGCACAATTTGTTCCATTACTGGTAATGTTAATTTTTGATCACTTCATTAAGGTGGTTCTGCCAGAACTCTCCACTCTAAATTTAATATTTTTTCCCTTTATAATAATATGTGTCATTTAAGGCCGTACAACTATAGTGTCTCTCATCATACTTTCACCTACTGATTTTGGCACTCATTGATGATTTTTGCCTGAAGCAATTATTACTGTAATTTTTGTCAACATTTCCTTCTTCATTGATTACTTATACTTCTATTTTAAGAAAGAGCTTTCCCTTTTGCTCCGTTTATTTCTTCATTCAATTATTTATATCAGTATGGACTCACATTCTTTTTTTATTATGTAAGTTTCAGGTGTACAGCATTATAGTTCAACATATGTATATGCTACAGAGCGATCACCACCACAACTATAGTTGCCATCCACCACCATACAATTGACCCCCTTTACCCATTTCACCCACCCTCCTACTCCCTTCCCCTCTGATAATCACTAATCTGTTCTCTGTAGCTAAGAATTTATTTTGTTTGCTCATTTTTTGTTTTATTTTTAGATTCCACATATGAGTGAAGTCGTATGGTATTTGTCTTTCTCCATCTGACTTATTCCACTTAACATAATACCCTCAAGGTCCATCCATGTTATCATGAATGGCAGGATTTCATTCTTTTTTATGGGTAAGTAGTATTCCACTTATCCATTCATCCACTGATGGACAAGGACTCATATATTCCTATTTTATAGGTTATAATCCATTACTATCATTATTCATCTTGTTGCTCAAATTGTCCCAGATATGGTCATTGGGAGTGCCTTGAAGTTGGCTTTTAAAAAAACTTTGCTAATTTTATTGATGTATAAAAAGCAATCTGGGGACTTCCCTGGTGGTCCAATGGTTAAGAATCCATCTTGCAATGCAGGGGATGCCAGTTCGATCCCTGGTAGGGGAACTAAGATCCCACATGCCGCGGGGCAACTAAGCCCGCATGCCGCAACTACAGAGCCCATGCACTGTGGAGTCTGCATGCTGCAACTACAGAGCCCACGTGCTCTGAAGCCCACGTGCCACAACTAGAGAGAAGCCTGCACACCACAAGGAAAGATCCCGCGCGCCGCAACTAAGACCCAATGCAGCCAAAAAATAATTAATTAAATAAATATTTTTTTAAAAAGCAATCTAAGTAAAAAAATAAGATAATTTTTCAATCTCCTTCATCATATTGCCGACCCCAAGTCTCTCCCATTTGGGCATTCCAGAGGTGTCCTGCTTCCAGGCTATGAAATTTGGATTTTATTCAGTAGGTGATGATGATGCGTCATTTGAAAGAAAGAAAGAAAAAAAAGCCAGGAGCCAGCTGATCAGGACTGCAAATAAGAAAACATGGTTCTGACACAGCCTGAAGTTTGGAGGCTGGAGGCAGGTAAG
Source organism: Mesoplodon mirus (assembly GCF_964341445.2). Taxonomy (NCBI): domain Eukaryota; kingdom Metazoa; phylum Chordata; class Mammalia; order Artiodactyla; family Ziphiidae; genus Mesoplodon; species Mesoplodon mirus. The sequence continues at coordinate 43,801,058 of NC_138984.1, forward strand.
GCAACAGCACTCTAGCAGGACCAGTGAAGACAGGGAGGGCGGGTTATTTTAAGAGAATGGAGGTGCTACTGCTCTGGTGCAAGGAAGAAAGATCTGTGATATCACGTAATACACAGAGGAAATGTGCATGGAGGGCTGACTATATGCCAGGTGCTCTGCTAAGCATCATCTCACCCTCTCTTCCTAAGAAACCTGTGAGGTCAGTACTATCAGCATCCTCACCAAGCATGGACGCCTCTGATGTTTGGCCTGGCACCCTGGACTTTAGAGCAGCAGATTCAAATAATCTCTAATGGACCTTGAGCCCTGCATCACTCCCCAAAGACCCAAAATTCCACAAGTGTCTGAGTCAGTGTGAAGGTCCCATGACCCAGGGAGGAAAAATATCTGCTGCTTTTAACTTCTGTGGTGGGCTCTGCCTCACTGCCATTCTTGTATTCCCTTCTAAATAGAAAAGGTATTAGAGGCTGGGCAGCCAAAACAATGGGTGTATAATCCAAAATTATAGATAATGATGAAAGGAATATCTTAATGCTTCAGTTATAGAATGCTTGGAATTGTTATGGCTTATAGTGTATATATTTATATAATCCCTTCCAAAGGTTTGTACCAATTTCCACTTAGTCTTTGACACTGTGGATTGGTTGATCCAATAGTAAATTTCAATCTCTTCCTCTCTTGCTATTTTCTACTATAGAGGCTGGAAAAACAAAGCACTTGGTTTTCCTGCCACCTGTGCGCTAGTAGTGACTTTGTGATACAATGTGATACAATAGAAGATTACAGGGGAGGATTCTGAAAGTTTTGTTTTTTTAACATCATCCCAGTTTTTTCTTTCTTTTTTTTTCTTTCCTTTCTTCCTTCCTCCCTCCCTTCCCCCTCCCTCTCTCCCTCCCTCCTTCCCTTCCTCCCTCCCTCCCTTCCTTGAATGCAGATGTGGTGTCTGGAGATGCAGCACCCATTTTCCAAAAATGTGGCAGTAAGCCTGAGGGAAATGCCAAGAAAATCAGAGACACTGCCATGACATCAACAGGCTGCTGAACCAAAGTCAGCACCTATTTGTCTCCAGATATCTTCTTCTGTGACAAAATAAACCCTTCTTGGTTTAATTCACTATACAGAGAAACAGAACTAATAAGATGTGTCTATATATAGAAAGAGATTTATTTTAAGGAATTGGTTCACATGATTTATAGGGTTGGCAAGTCCAAAACTGCAGGGTGGGCCAGCGACTGAAGACCCAAGGAAAAGTTGATGCTGCAGTTCAAGTCCAAAGGCCATTTGCTGACAGATGCTTGGGGGAGGTCAGTCTTTGTTCTATTAAAGCCTTCAATTGATTGGATGAAGCCCACCCACATTATGAAGGGCAATCTGCTTTACTCAAAGTCCACCTGTTTAAATGTTAACCTCATCCAAAAACACCCTCACAGAAACATCCAGAATAATATTTGACCAAATGTCCAAGTACTATGGCCCAGCCAAGTTGACACATAAAATTAACCATCACAGTCACTGTAATTCAGTTTGTGTTACTTGCAGCCAAAAGCATTTCTGATACATAGTGCTATTTGAAATCTATGGATTGGCCAAAAAGTCCGTTCGTGTTTTCCCATAAGATATAACGAAAACCCAGACAAACTTTTTGGCAAACCCAATATGAAACTACTTAGATAGTCCAAACATTTCTCATTCTAGTTCACCTCAGGCATACCACACAAAGTATTTCCCTACTCTGTCTTTATGTATTCTTCATCTCCTATATTCTCAACCAAGATCTATGCACCCATTGTACATGAAAGGCCCTAGGAAACACTGGTAAATATCTACATATTTTTAGATAGATAATTATTTTTTTCAAAATTTATTCAAATGTTTGTTATGGTATAGACCTGTGACCTTTAATACGGTAGCCACTAGCTACATGTGGTAACTGAGCATTTGAAATGTGGGTGGTTTGAATTGAGCTGTGTGGTAAGTATAAAATATACACTGAATTTTGAAAATTTAATCCAATAAAAAGATATGAAATACCTCAATAACTTTTTTACATTGATTGCATGTTGAAACAGTAAGATTTTTGGATATATGGGGTCAAATAAAATATACTAAATATATCATTAAAATTAATTTTATTTGATTGTTTTTACTTTTTGTGTGTGTGTGTGTGTGGTACGCGGGCCTCTCACTGTCGTGGCCTCTCCCATTGCGGAGCACAGGCTCCGGACGTGCAGGCTCAGCGGCCATGGCTCACGGGCCCAGCCGCTCCGCGGCATGTGGGATCCTCCCACACCGGGGCACGAACCCGTGTCTCCTGCATCGGCAGGCAGACTCTCAACCACTGCGCCACCAGGGAAGCCCCGGTTTTTACTTTTTTAATGTGACTACTAGAAAATTTTAAATTACATATGTGAACTGCATCTGTGGCTCACATTATATTTCTAATGGGCAGGGCTGGTATATGCATAGAATTTTCTGAAAAATTTACTGTCCTTTTGTAATTTATCAATATTGCATGTACATTTTACTTGGATTTAAAATTTTTATTCAACTATATAAGTTGACTTATTTATTATTTTTAAAAAAGCCTAGCTGAAACAGTTCAGAAAAACAAAAATTATAATGAAAAAATCCTATCTGTAATGAAAGGGTTATAAGAGCAGAGAATCAGCACTTTGTGTCCAAAAAGTTTAGTAATTTTCCCAGCTCACTGAATTGTGGGAACTCAGCTTTTCCAGGGAATAAATATGCTATTTTTAACATTTTTATTATACAATTTGTCACAGGCTGTCTCATGAGAGTATCAACAATCAGTTTCAAACAGAATCCAACCACAAATACTTCTCCACATGTGACTTGGAACATCTGTCCTGCTCAAGTACCGTCCATATCAGGAGAGAGCTGGTCTGCCTTTGATTCTTACTCTCCTAAAATCCTTTGTCTTACTTCCCACACTGGACATGAGATAGGGTGAAAGCATCTTCTCAAGAGCCAGCCTTAAGCAAATCCTTCGCTTCCCCTCACTGAAGACTGCAGACCCTTTCTGATGGAGGCAAGTGCTGCACTCCAGAGATATCACTGACTCAGTGATTTATGTGGCATTTTCCCTAATGAATCAAGATGAAAGCTTTGATCTAGAAAAAAATCCACCCAGCGCCTCTTAGCTGAGGAGTTCATCATAGCTGCCCTGAGCAGAATGCTTTAAGCAGGAGGTGCACATTCTTAGGAGACTACACCCTCAGGTAATGAAGAAAAGGCTCATGACTGGAAAAATGAAAAAAGAAAATGTGCTCATTCAGTTAGGGGTGCTGAAGCCAAAAGAGGGTGATCTAGTGGGATGCGGAGAACTATGTAAAGGGAACCCAGGAGCCTTACCTCCCCTTTAAACAATATCAGTCTTTTTGAAGTTAGACACTCAGTATTAAAAACTCACTGATGTTGTTGGCTATCTAAATAAGTTCCATGGTGAGTGCTTTCCTAAAAGAAAAAAATCTTTGGTGAAGCAAAACTATCCCCAAATTATGGTTTCCAAGTACAGATCTCTATACCAGTCTTTCTTTAAATGAGGGCACACGTAGAAAATTCTAGTTCATAGGAGAGGTAGAGTCTTCGGGATAGCACGTATTTACAAGTAAATGCTTGCTTGACACTTCAGCTCACCCCTATGCAATAGGTAGACACACTACACCTCTCACTACTCTATGATGCACATGAGAAAATACACACTTAGTTGTTCTCAGCAATGATAACAAGACTCACAAGAAAGCATTTGCCTCAGCAGGAAACAGATTTCATTTTTAAGAAGATTATTACCAAAGTAGCTGAAAATATTTAAGCAGACTTGATATGAATAAAAATTTTACTGTAAGATGAAATATATTTGAATGAATATATGCCATTCCTTTTTTAATGTTACTAATATTAAATATTAGTATGCTTGTTCCTTTTTGCCATGCTCATAATCGTATGAAATAAATGACAGAGAAGATAGAAAGAGATTCAACTTGGTTAGACTCAAATTAAAGTCACTGCTACAATCACTTTTAAATTCAGTCTTTTAACTGCAATGACAATGTTACATGTAGCATATGTGTATATTTTGTACATAGGGCGCAATTTTTATTTCCAGACTTTTACAGGGAGTATTATATACTTTTTATGTCATTACATAGTCATCATAGTATTCATCTTTGTATTTAATGGGTGAATGAATGAAAGGGAAGCAATAATGCAGGAAAATAAAAGAAATTCTGCAAAATCAATATAGTATTTTCGGGCTTCCCTGGTGGCGCAGTGGTTGAGAGTCTGCCTGCTGATGCAGGGGACACGGGTTCGTGTCCCGGTCCGGGAAGGTCCCACATGCTGCGGAGCGGTTAGGCACGTGAGCCATGGCCGCTGAGCCTGTGCGTCCAGAGCCTGTGGTCTGCAACAGGAGAGGCCACAACAGTGAGAGGCCTGCGTACCGCAAAAAAAAAAATAATAATTTTATATATATATATATATATATATATATAGTATTTTCATTGGGAGGATGTTCGCACAATATGCCTTTTAATTTTAATGTCTAATGAGAATTCATGCAACTTGTGGAAAAGGTTTACCACCTTATCTAGTTGGTGAATGGTCTTCCACATCAACAGTGCAACAGCCTCTCTTGTTTGATTTTTCCCTTTGGAAGAAGAAAAGTTTGAGTGACGGATAGATAGACCACAACCAGGGAAGGAGAACCAGCACTAACACCTACATTGCAGGGCCATGATCAAGTTCTTCCTCTTAATAATGATGATGTTGGAGCAATGAGTAGATAAAATATTTCAAACTATTTTTAAAAAGCCAAGTTATTAACACTGTAATGCTTCCTCCAACATTTCATTGGGTTTTGCCCATGCTGAAATCCCCTCTAACCACACAGATAGGCTGTATTCCAAGAGTTAATTAAGTTCATTGTTAGACACATGAATATCTTTTCCTTTAAAAGTTTTTCTAAAAGATAGCTGGGATCCTAAGCTCATATCCAAAGCTTATTCATATTATAATGTGGCTGGAACATTATGTTTGCAATGACATATAGTTGAAAATAATACTATATAGTATTAGTCATCAGAGAGAAAAATAACGAGGTAAAATAAAAAATATTTTCACTGGAAAGCAGCACTTAAGGAAAAGTTTTAACTAGAAAAAGATAAGGACATAGAATCTTATGTTTACTTTCAAGGATTTTAGAGCTTGATCATACTGGGTTTTTTTGATGTCTACTTTCAGTTGCTTTTTCTTTTATTTAAATGAGGATAATTTGATGCATTTATTAATTGAACGTAAGCTCCAGGAGTCTAGGGACTTGTCAATTTTATTTGTCATTATATCCCAGTACCTAGGATAGTATCTGATATATAGTAGGTGCTCAATAAATACTGCATTCATTCATTCAATAATTCAGCAAATATTTATTGAATGTCTGCCTTGTGCCTGCCACTATACAGAAGCTGGGAATATAATGAAAGAAGTGAGAAAAACCAAAGTCACCACCTTCATGGAGCTATTCTCCTGCAGGGGAGAGAGAAATTCCCAAAAGAATCTCACTAATGAATGTAAACCTTCAAAGTTAGCCAAGTGCTCTAAAGGAAAATGTTACTTTGCCACGATTAGCACACATTTTTTGGCTCAAAAATGCCACAAAGATGAAGACGAAATATAATTCTCCTGAGAAAACTGAGAGGCTAAAGGGCAAGAAGGAAGGAGATTATAAAGAGTATGTGTAAGCAGAAAAGGATAAACTTTCCAGAGATGCAGTGAACCAAGCTGAGAGAACAGAAAGACAGAGGTGAAGCCCAGCACCCTAGGAGAAGGTGGGGTAGAAGGAAGGAAGCGTGGGGAGGCGATGTCCTCCGCGGGCAAGAAGCGACACTGTCCAGAGCAGGTCGATGGGAGTGGAGTCGTGGGGAGATGAGGGCGCTAACATGCCGCGTCATTCAAACACAAAAGATGTTTCGTCCTTAGAAAATTCCTACGTTGTCTTTCTGAAAAGTTAATTTTATGATTTAGATAAACAACTTGATTTAATGAGATTATCTTTATAACTGAGCTCTGGCAGACTAATTGGCAGAAGTGTTAAGGGTATAATAGACACTTTATTAGTTGGTAAGCCATCTAACTCGAACAGCCTCTACACACAGCCATGTTTCCTCCCACTTATCATCCAGCCCAAACCTCCATTCTTAGCCCTGGTGGCTGTGCCTTGCCTGCTGCTCTGTTCACACTGCCTGGCCACATCCCCGTCTCCATGACGTCATCATCAGTCCTCCTATCTCTCTCACCCTTTTCCCCCATCAGTCTGTCAGAATGGCCTAGAGCCAACACACTAGTCCACCCTGCAGAGAGAGATGGAGCCTCTTCCTGATGGCATGAAGGGAAGGAGTTAACAGTGGTGTTTAGGGGTCTGGCGTCTGGGACTTTGCATGGTGGAGCGTGGTAGATACAGAGCACGGAATTCTATTTTGTTAGTTTGCTTTTTCAAAATTTTAACCCAAGCGTTATGGTCGTTGAGGGACAGGACATATTGTTTTCAAGGGAGGCAGAAAGATGCAGGATTATGTTGCAAAATAGTTACAAAAATATCTCCAGTACTTCCTGATGAGATGCATCGCAGATAAGGAAATCTGCCTATTTGCAAGATGAGGTTAAAGTTCAAAGAAGCAAGTGCATAATGAGGTATTTTTCCTTTTTCTTTCTTTTCTTTTTTTTTTTTTTTTTGATGTCGACACATATGCACATGTGCGCGCACACACACCACCTTCAGAGCGGAGGATTCTGAACACCTTCTGTTTTGGAGAAAAATTTAGCCACAAGAGAGACTGAATCATATGGTTTCAAAGAATAACATATGTTTGATTATTTTAAATATCCATCTGTCAGTCACAAGCACATGGAAATCTTATGACTGTTAGGTCAAGAGAGGCCCCATATCTAAAATTTAAATGCAAATAAGGCTCCCCATGTTGAATAAGTGACCAGAAAGAGAAGGAGGAAGAGTCTATATGTTAGCTTCTTAGCATATAATCCCCAAGGTTTTCAAGGGGAAAAGTAGTAAGCTATTCCCTACAAAACTTAAATGAAGCATAAATTAAACTATGCAGATATAATTATTTCTCTTTACAGTCCAAAGCACCAGCTGTGTAGATTCAACAGCCACTTGGTGCTCAGGCAGCAGTTTGCCAGGCTGTCTCTACTCTATTAGCTGCCACTCACACCAAGTGCTGAAGGACATGCTTAAGATGCTGAAACCACCACCCTATTACTCTGCACTTCAGTAGTTGGAAAAATACTTTCAAAACTGTAGCCAGTTTTGCTTGTAACATACCTGATCATATTATTCTAATTTTCTTCAGTAACAGAATTATTCTATTTGGGGGCCTAGAAAATAAGAGAGGCAACAGAAAAAGTAATAGCTTACTTTTTGTTTTTTTTTTTAAAGAAACATGTGCTATACAGAATATACCCATGAACAACAAAATCTATCCCCAGTGGAATAATACAAAAATGTCTTTCTTAGGCATATTCTGAAAAGTTTAGCATTTTTGTAAATTCTGTCTCTCATCACTTTACTTTTTACATTTCTTTCTGATAACTTGTTTTTGATTTTTCTCTGACTGGAAGTGGCTTCCAACATATCAGCTCCTCAGAAGTGGAGAAGTGCCAGGCTGCCACACTGAAGCAGCGTATGTAGCTCTGGGGCTGTGTCTTTGGAGGGCTGCTGACTACCCTGTGTGCAGGGCTCCTAGGGCCGGGATAAGTACCATATGTAGGTGAAGAAAAGGAGGGGGTCAAACCTCTACTTTTTAAGGGAGGACCTGATGCTGCTGTCATTTTGAAAAGAGTAGACTTCTCCAGATCTGCTTCAGAGGAGAACCAAGGTGGAGATCACAGTCACAGACTTTATACAGGTGTTCTCTAATCATATCTTCATCTGGAACACAATTTACTATGGGCCATTTTAATCTTCATCAATTTAATATCAATTTATCAAAAGCATTGATCTTGAGTTACTCATTTGTTAAGAGAAACTTGTGAGCAATCCTCTCCAGATACCTTCAGGGCCACACTCCAATGCCAATAATTTGGGCTCCTGCTTTGCACTTGTCCTGAGGAGGTTTCGAGATGGAGGGATTCGAGAGATTGAGATAAGCAAGGAGAATAACAGGGCAAAGTGAGCCTTAGTGAAAGGTTTGTCCTTAAAAAAAATAAACATGAGCCCAGTGTGTGCTACAGAAGCCCTGGGCTGTGTGTGTTTGTAAACCAGGATTAAGAACTAATGGAGCGGGACTTCCCTGGTGGCACAGTGGTTAAGAATCCCCCTGCCAATGCAGGGAACACGGGTTTGATCCCTGGTCCGGGAAGATCCCACATGCCGTGGAGCAACTAAGGCTGTGGGCCACAACTACTGAGTCTGTGCTCTAGAGCTCATGTGCCACAACTACTGAGCTCATGTGCCACAACTACTGAGCCCATGTGCCACAACTACTGAAGCTGGCGTGCCTAGAGCCTGTGCTCCTCAACAAGAGAAGCCACTGCACCACAATGAAGAGTAGCCCCTGCTCGCTGCAACTAGAGAAAACCCACGAGCAGCAACAAAGACCCAACGCCGCCAAAAACAAAACAAACAAAAACAGAACAAAACAAACAAATGGAGCTGACCGACTGTAGGAGCTTCCAATCTGCTCTAAAAGGCTCTTCCTAAAATATGTCAGGGCCCCCAGAGTCTAAGCAGTGCAAATCTGTACGAACACCCATCATTACTTTGTTTGTCTGAGGTTGCAGGCATTGGCTTACTGCAGCCTCATGGAATTCAATCTGTTTCCCTGATCCTTCCTATTAAATAAATGGTGTGTTGCAAGCAGCCACATTGTTCTAAAAAAAAAAAAAAAAAAAAAAGAAGTGCCGAGTCTCATACACACTTAATATTATTACTTTACACATGGTCACTATCAAATAAACTTAAAGTAACAATTTCCCCTGAGAGAGAAAATACCTAACTGCTCTATGTCTTCTCAGACAGCTGAGGGTATCTGTTCTCTCCTCTTTCCTTTGGGGAAATCAGAAGAGTCTACTATCGACTTGTCTGAAAGAGCCCTGAACCCAGGAAAGGATCATTTGAGTTAACGTCTGACTCTGCCTGGCATGAAGCACTCTTCCTTGGACAGCTCTATCAGCTCTTCTACAAAAAGCTAAGTCCAGTAGGATTCAAGTAAATTTCATGGACTTGGGAAGATGCAAATATATTTCTGAAATGGGTGTTCCTGCTGCAGGATAGTTGATATTTATATTAAATATAAGATTTGTTTTGGGAATATACACCATCTTAATTTGCTTAGAGATAGCTTCTCTAATACCAGAAAGAATGAATGAAGACCAGGGGAAGACTTATTTAATTATTCATATAAATGTTACTTTCCAGGATCGCAAGAGAGAAAATTTCTTTCTGAAATATTTGCCTGGGAATTTAGAACAATCCATCTGCTTGTGCCACTTCCTGCCAGTGGGATGGTCTCACAAAGTTATGATACAAAATTATTGGTGGTGGGGAGAGTGGACAGAGGTGGGAGTTGAATTTTTTTTTTTTTTTTTAATTTTTGCGGTACGCGGGCCTCTCACTGTTGTGGCTTCTCCCATTGCGGAGCACAGGCTCCGGACGCACAGGCTCAGCGGCCATGGCTCAAGGGTCCAGCCGCTCCACAGCATCTGGGATCTTCCCGGACTGGGGCACGAACCCATGTCCCATGCGTCGGTAGGTGGACTCTCAACCACTGCACCACCAGAGAAGCCCGGGAGTTGAATTATTATAAATAAATATCTTTGGGAAAAGCAGGTTTGAACATTCAATTGTATAAATTGAATTAACAAGGACAAGTGAAATCTTCATGTTTAGGGGAACTGGAACACTAGGGCAGGGTGGAGGTGGAGGGACAGAGGGTTAGAAATGGAGAAGTTGTGCTTCCATCTGCTCTATCTACTGAACAATTACCATGTGCTGGGCACTGCCAGTTTGGGCTTCCACACTGGGGTTCCACCTTTCCTGTATGTTTTTTTATATTGTGGCATCTCCCAATAATACTCAGCACTATAAATTCATAAATGAAAATTCAGGAGTTTGATCATCCATTTCTAATCCAACTAAGGGAGGCTGTGGTGGGGAGTAGAAAAACCAGGAGACATGAACTGCAATCTAGTTCTGCCAGAGACCATAAAAACTTGGACCAATCACTGAATCTCTCTGGGCCCTGAGTTTTCTTATCTGTGACGTAAAGGAATTGGAAGATACAGATTGGCAATTCTCAAACTATGGAGTATTTGCAAGGGGTCCATGATTCCACATGAAGTTCTGTCTGTTGATTGTACTGATGACTGCAAACGCACGTAGTTCCTTTTTGCAAATGTGCCGAGATGTTCTATGATTAAGCAAATGCAAATTTACTTAAGTAATCAACTTAGAAAAATTATGTACCTACCCAATCAGAAGATGCTAAAAGCATGACCACCATCACGCAGGCAGTCATGAATAAATTAAGAAGGGGTCTTCATACTAGAAAACATTGGGATCCACCCAACTAGATGACAGACGTTCTCGATATTGTTTCATGGCTATTCTTGAAACCCCAATGTATAAAGGAGAGATTCTCTTCTTAGATAAGAGTTGAAAGTGCTTTTCCTTCACTAACACTTTTAATCCTCAGCATCCACATTCTAAATCAAGGTGGCAACCTGTGAGACACTCTCAATGTACCTTCATTTGAACAGCAGTGTCAGGTTTCTACCAAGGAATCAGCTGGCATTTTTGTCTAGTGATACACATTTGGCAAGACTTGTTGAGGTGAAGTCTAAGATAAAGCAAAATGGCCCATTCAGGGATCTGATTTTGGTTTCAAGACATTTTATTAGCTTCATGAAAAGAACAAGTGGTAATGCAATTATTGAAAAATAAGTGACTCGATCACATCAAAATAGGACTCAACGTCAAAACTGGAAGAATTTAAATTTTTACACTCAACATAAAGTAGTTCCCATTATAGAATGTACCATGTCTCAGCAGAAAATATAATTGACCCTTGAACAATGCGGGGGTTAGGGGGACCAATCCTCCACACAGTCGAAAATCCATGTATAATTTATAGTTGGCTCTCCACATACTTGGTTCCTCCGTACCTGTGGTTCAGCACCCAGGGATTCAACCAACTGTGGATCATGTAGTACTACAGTATTTGCTGTTGAAAAAAAATCTACGTGTAAGTGGACCTGCGAAGTTCAAACCCATGTTGTTCAAGGGTCAATGGTATAATGAAATCCTGAAGCGGTTGCCCCAAAGTATTCAAAGATGGGTTTGTTTGGGAGGTAAGTGGCAACCATGTGACTAACGATGACTTCTAAGCAATCCAGGATGAGTAGAGCAGACCTGTACCAATTTTCCTAATTAGCTACAAGTGCCCATCAGAAATGGCATCCTTAGACAGGGATATGAATGGTGTCTGCATCTGTACATATCAAACCACACTTGTGAAATAAATTGTTTAAAACAGACTTTGTGTGTCTGGTGTGGCCAATTCAAGACACCACATGACATCTTCATCCGTGGGGTTTCTTTTCTAGTGGAAGGAACAAACTGGGGGGTGGATTTCCTTCCCTTTTTATAATGTTTCAGCGACAGCTCCCAATTGCTTTTCCTTTAATGTTACCAGATCTCTTTTTTTTTTTCAGATCCAAGTCCAGCTTGTGCAAGGAAGTAAAGAAAGCTGTTACCAAACAGCCTCCGAGATGATCAGAAAGACTAGGTTCCAACTACTGACATTTCCTGAATCTCTACCTTAATTTGTGCCGAGTGAGTCCATAATACCCAGACACAAGAACTTTTTCCCCCATTTATATTCAAAGCTATAGTAAAGTGACCACGTTTTCCAACAAAAAAGACATCTATGAACATCTTTCTTTTTATTTTTGTTTATAGTCACCCAAATTCTACAAAACAATGATCATTGTTTTGTCTCCCCTCCTGAGTAAATGTTAGGCCTGGGCAGCATTAAACTTGTCAAGCCCTTTTTGAACTTGAATCTCAAAAATGCCAGCAGGGACATCTGAATAGAAACTTACTGATTTTCCCCCATCAAAAAGTATTCAGTAGCTTCAATTGAATAAAATGGTACTGAGTCCTATCTAATAGATCCAGTTCTATCTTCCGTGAGCTTTATTCTAAAAGCGGTTTTCAAACTTCAGGAAATTCATTTCAGGTCATTTTTAGAGGCTATAACAAGGAGAATGAGTCATTATGATTACTCTGCTTAAATATAACACTATCCCCTTTCAGAAGATAGAATATATTCTAAGAGACAATAGAATGGCAATATTACCATATACATTATATTACTGAATAAACAATGAAGATGACCTTGTAGCTGAAGGACTACTTTCAGGTTTCTAAATGGAAGAAAGTTTTATTTTCTTCTATGCAGTGCCTCAACAACTCCATCCCTCTCCCTTCTGTGTATGAGCTGAGACCCATACAAACTTCTTCCTTATTTGACTTACAGATATGCGTACCTTTCTGGGAAATTATTATTGTTGCATATAAAATCAATATTAAACATGTTTTTGTTTGCCTACAATTTGCCCCTCGTGGGGAAAAAAAAAAGGATCCATATGCCTTTACTGCTCCACTCTGTCAATTAAAATCTAGACCTCAGGAAAGTGAGTTTGCAGTGATCGTTTTAGAGAAGGCAATTCTGAATTTAACTAGCTCAGAACTGCACACCAGAGAATGGATTGGGTGATTACTAGGAAATGATTTAGAAAAATCATTTTTTTCTAATTAAGAAAAGTGTGGGAGTACCAGAGAAGCCAAAGATGCGGACTCCACCTGCAGCACCGCCTGGACTCATCTACAAACTATTATCACTGCACAATGTAAGCTGTTGTAAAAGACTGGAAAACATATTGTAGAAGATTGTTAAAGAACTAGAAAAACCCTCAGAGGTCTCTCATTATCTACCATCAAAGAACTTAATCGAAGAGGGAAACACCTAGAAACAAAAGAAAATACTCACATGCACTTACATGATAATTTTATGAAGACTTTATGGAAAATTGTAAATGGGGATGATTAGTAATATGGATAGGAACCAATGAGTTAATGGAAAACCAAAATATCACATAAAATTAGAAGTTGTTAATTTACTTCAAGGAAACCTTGAATATTTTCCCCATATGATCCCATTAGGAACTCCCATGCCCAATCCCTGTGGCTAGTGAAGGGCTAATTTTAGAAGTCCGAATTTTTAGAACTCTATCACTACTCAAAATACCTGAAAATGTGTATTTATTAGTTTTAATGCTTTTCCCCCTCCTATCACAAGAACATAGGACCTCTAAGAGTTATGAATTTCCCTTCTAAGTGACTATGCCAACATATCACAAAGCTATAATAACTGACAGTTTACTATTGACACAAAGATACATAATCAATGTAATAGAACAGAGAATAAACAGTGCAGTGGGGCAAGGATGACCTTTTCAATGAAAGGTGCTGGGTCCACTGGGTATCCATATGGAAAAAAAATGAATCTTGACTCCCTAGCTCACACCATTCAAAGACAAAAACAAAAATTCCAGTGAACTAAAGAGCTAAATGTGAATGGCAAAACAATAAAGTTTCTAAAAGAAATCATAGGCAAATCTATTCATAACCTTGGGTAAACAAATATTTTGTAAACTGGAAACTAATAAGTACCTACCATAAAGGAAAGAATCGGCAAACTGGACTACACTAAAATGGAATGTCTATTCATCAAAAGACACTGGTAAAAGAGTAGAAAGGAAACCAGACTGTGAGAAGATGCTGACCACACACACATCCAATAAAGGTCTCATATCCAAAACACACGTGCAAATCAAAAAGACAGACAACCCCAACAGAAAAAATGGCAAAATACTTGAATAGGCACTTCACAAGAGATGATAAGCAAATGGCCAATATTGAAAAGGTACTTGAGCTCATTAGTCACCAGGAAAATGCAAATTAAAGAGCCATCAGAAGGATCAAAATGAAAACGACTGACAATATCAGGTGTGGCAACTGCGACCCCATACACTGCTGGGGCGAGTGTAAACTGGTACAGATTCTTTGGAAGTCAGTTGGATGGAATCTACTAAAGCTGAACATATCTTACCCTATGACCCAGCAGCTCTATCCCTAGGTGTATATCCAGCAGAAATGTGTACAGATATTCACCAAATTATGTGCACAAGAATGTTTGCAGAAGCACTATGCACAATAGCCAAATGCCCATCAACAGCAATGTGGATTACAAAAGTGCCATCTACCTACATGATGAAGTATTATGCAGCCAGGAGAACAAACTTTGGCTACATGCAATAATATGAATGAATTTCACAATTACAGATCTTCCTCAACTTACGATGGGGTTACATTCCTGATAAACCCATTGTAAGTTGAACATATCACAAGTAGAAATGCATTTAATACACCTAATCTATGGAACATCATAGGGTAGCTTGGACTACCTTAAACATGCTCAGAACACTTACATTAGCCTACAGTTGGGCAACATCACCTAACACAAAGCCTGTTTTATAATAAATGTTGAATATCTCATGTGATTTATTGAATGCTATACTGCAAGTGAAAACCAGAAGGTTATATGGGTACAGAATGGTTTTAAGTATATCAGCTGTTTCCCCTCGTGATCACGGAGCTGACTGGGAGCTGCCGCTGCAGCCACTGGCCACCGTCACGAGAGTATCATATTGCTAGTCCAGGAAAAGATCAAAATCTAAAATTTGAAGTAGTTTGAATGAAAGAGGCCAGAAGGAGGAGTATATACTGGATGATTCTATTTATAGGAAGTAAAAAAACTGGGCAAAATTAATATATAGTACTAGAAAATAAGAGAAAAGTTACTTTTATAAGGAATTATGTCTGGGATGGAGAAGGGGGCTCCTGGGTGCTATCTTTGGGGTGCTTCTTTTTTCGGTGCTAGTTACAAGGATGTGTTCACTCTGTAAAAATTGTTTGATAGGTCCATTTCTGGTTTGTGTACATTTCTGATGTGTATGTCGTTAAACAAAATTATTTTAAAAGAGAATATGCCAGATCCATTATTTGGTGAGAGAAAGAAAGGAAAAGAAAAAAGAAAGTTGGGATGAGTATAAGTGAAATGACCTAAGAGAGTACTCTTGAAAGCCCTCATCACAAAAATTAACTATGAGAGGTGACAGATGTTAATTAAACTTACTGTGATAATCATTTCACAATAATACACCCATAGCAAATCATTATGTTGTATACCTAAAACTAAATGTCAATTATGTCTCAAAACTGGATTAAAAAAACATTAAAAAACTAAGTGAAATGATAAGGTAAGCTGGCTGATCTACTGATATTTCTTTCTCTCAGTACTGCCAGGTCTTTTGGTGAACATGGAATTAAATTCTGTTCCCAGCTTCCTCCTTAAACGCTGAGAAGCTGAGACTATTTTCCTTACAAACTTAGATTTTTGTTGAATTTTATGTAACTGAGCAGAGGGATCTGGCCACCATGCCAGCAAAAAAAAGTTAATGAGGAAGAGATTGTGGTTTACGCTGTACTGTGATTAACTCCAGATTTTGAAAATGATCTTCAAACCAAAGAGAACGAAGCAAATGATTCCAAGATTTGGAAGAAAACAACTGAAAACTTAATTTTCTACTGAGTGGCTATTGGAATAGAAGCTGATGAGACCAGAAAGCAAGTGCCAGCTGGTCAAGACCGCAGCTTCCTAGGGTTTAGCTGAGCAAACCCTGAGAATGAAAGCGCACAGAACGGGAATTGTTAAAATGATATCCAAAGAAAGAGCACCTCAGCTCCTCAACGTTAAATGTTCACACGGACAATGAAAACTCACAGCTGCTTTTCTTACCAGGAGGAAAGAAAAGCAGAACTACTGCCCTTTGTTCCACTGCACTTTTTTGTGAATCTGAGTACTGCAGTATTAATGGAAAAACAATGCCCAGCTTAAAAACAAAGGCTCTTACTACAATGCCTTTTGGCAAAAGCCTAATATAATAGACCATTACGGAATTTACCAGCAACATACACCATTTTAAAAAGTGCTTCTTATTTGAATATCTTAGGGCCTAAATTACCTTATCTAGTACACGAAAAATAGCATATAAAAACAAACAAACAAAAAAGCTGTTGTCTATTATATTTAGCCTCAAAGAATTTTAAACCATGCTGTAATTATCATAATTACACTCAGTTACATGAATTTGAGAGTTCTCACTCAGCATATTATTGAAATGACATGATAATAAAACTGTTTATTCTCTTAGATTTCAGCCAAATCTTCAATACTAAGGATGTCCCTGATTCTCAGAACCCTTGGCCCTGGTGCTTTGCCATTACAGACATATCTGTAAACCCTGGGGTATGAGCAAAGGTACTCAAACTACAGCGGAAGGTCTTACATCTAAGTACTGGGTCCAAGTTATTATTCCAAGAGTGTGAAATACAAAACTGTAGCCAGTCTTTAAGAGAGTAACTTTCCCATGTTTGTTTCTTGCCTTGTGGTAGATGGACGTCAAAGTCAAGGGTAACGGCATCAACAGCACTGAAGACTTGGCGACTACCATGGTCTGATGTTGGTCCTCACTGCCTGGTTACTTTTTTCAAGTGCAACATCTACAAGCCACTCCAGGGGCTGGGCAACTAAGTGGTGGTTGGGAACAAGTTAGGGCTGTGTCACTAAGGTACATAGGAAATCTGGAGTGCCACCAATACTTTAATTCTCCACTGCAGGACAGTGACAGAAATTCAAAGATACAGAAGTACTGGATGCTCACCCGCTGTAGTAGGCAACATTACAGCTTATCAGTAACCTCTAGTCAGGCACGGGGGTGGGTGGGCAGCACAGGCAGGTCTGGCCAACAATGCAGTGCCCCTGTGAACTTCCATTCAGGAAACAACCCAATGATGATCAGTAGGGGACTGGATAAATACATTATAGTGCACCCATACAACGGCAGACTATACGTACAAAGAATGAAGAGCGAAAAAGGCAAAGTAAAGGACAATAACTACAATAGCTTTTGTCTACTAAAGCAGGAGGAAGATAAGAATCTCTATTTTTATTTCTTCTTGTAAGCATATGCATAAAGTAAAACCAATTAAAAACAATGGTTAACTTTGCAGGGAGGCACAGGAACTGAGCAGATGGGTGACGGATGGGATGGAGAATTTGTATTGTATATCTTTTTACATTTATTTGTAGGTTGAACAACGTGAATGTATTACATATTTTTTAAAAACATTTTAATAAAACACCTCTCAATTCCAAATTTCTACTCACCTATTTCAGTAATCATCAATCTACCACTTTATATACATGTTGGAAAAGACTGAAAGGAAGTAATTATATCCTCTACCTGAGCCAAGAAACACAAAGGCTTCTGAGAATTTCTTTATGGGAGCAACTTTTTAGAGTACAAAAGTTAAAAGAAAATCCCCAGAAAATACTTTCAATGAATGTTTCTGGTTTATAAAAGGTAAGTGAAATTCAATTACACAGAGAAAACATACCGTTTGGATTGTAAAGTCTTTCTGTGCGACAGTACATTGACATACAACATAAGAAAATAGCTTGAAATACAAAAATACAGTTGTGATCCAGGAAATGGCACCAAATTAGAACAGTTTTATTATGTAACATACCAATGTATATACATTATCCTCCCAAATGAGAAACGATTTGATTCCGACGTTTAAAATATAGTTTCCAAAATGAATCCTGATTGTGAATTTGGGGGGGAAAATCCTGCAAATTACCACACACTATTTTGATCCTTGACTAAAATATGTACCCTGTACTAATCATCTCTCTCATACAAAATGTATATTATAAATAAAACTTTCAAAAAAGATCTCGGATGTTTATTGCACATCATATAGAATGCTTGCCACCATCTGAAAGGCTTTCAGCCTTTCACTGTAATTTGGGTGAAAACAACACTCTGCAGATATTAGCATATCTAGGATCATATATGATGTTTACCAGAAACAGGAAAATATAACCGTACTGGACTGCTTCTGTCACTTTTTCTAAAATAAGAATGACTCTTTTCTACCGTTAAAAGCAATTACAAGAGATCCGAACACTTTAAAAGTCCTGTTCAAATGTCAGTTTTCTCTTTTCAAATAGAAACCACACGTAGAGGCAATTTACCGAGTCATATATCAGTATATCTACTTCCTAGGACCAGCCCTTCTTGAAGTATATATTGTTAAAGATCATACTACAGGGTTCCTAACAAATGCTGTCCATCATCAACAGTTACTGTTTTGGTCTCAACACTTTCAAACTCTCTTAGCCCTGGGAAAGCCAGCACAAACCAGCCAGAATGCAATGGCCTTAAAAGAAAAAAAAAGGTTCCTAATAAGTTTTCGTATCACCTAGTACAGTGCCTAGCACAGAGTAGGCATTCAATAAATAGTTGATCAACGGATGCACTATGTGTTAAGACTGTTTCCTACACTTAGATGTATTAATGATTTATGAGTAATATGTTGCTTTAGGGCACAAAGATCTAACATGATGACTAAACAAGGAACACGCACGACATGGCATAGATATTGTTAGTTTCTACAATCCTGTCCCAGGACAGAAGGTGTACTTTGAGGGTTAAAACTATTCCAATAGTAAAAACTGATTAGTCAAATAGTTTTATTTTGCCAAGGGGCTCTACCAGTATTAACCTTTGGCAATTCCCAAACATACAATGAACCCAAACAAAACCAAACCAAATTGCACTGTTACAGAGAAACGAGTCCATGGAAGCAGAGGGGAGGCGCCAGTTAAGGGACAGCAACTTCAAGAAGACGGTTGTTTTTTCGCTTGCATGTTGGGACACTCCCGTTTTTCTGGTTGCCCTGAATAAACTTCACACATACTTTGTCTTGTCTAAACTGCACCAGGAACCTAGGAGAAAAGAATAAGACAAACTGAAGAAAAGTACCCACTAAACAGCTGATGATTACAGTAATACCCGCTTTTGTTTTTTAATGGATATTTACCTTGACAAGTATTCCCCCTTCCATCAGCCCTTCTAGCCACAGGATCACACCAACAGGTATTACATTGCATTTGGCTTCCAGTGGCCATAATTTAGCCCTAAGTAAACGCAAGTTCATTAGCTCATCATATTCCTATACCGTAAGAAGGGCTATGAATAGTTATTTACATGTTTCAGATGGAAAGATGAACGTGCTATTTTCCATGTTTCTCCATTTCTGCATAGCAAAAATATTAAATTATCAACAAATTGAGAAAATGCAATACAGAATTTCAGAAAAGGGGCCTAGGGCTTCCCTGGTGGTGCAGTGGTTGGGAATCCACCTGCCAATGCAGGGGACACAGGTTCGAGCCCTGGTACGGGAAGATCCCACACGCCGCGGAGCAACTAAGCCCGTGCGCCACAACTACTGAGCCTGCGCTCTAGAGCCCGTGCTCCACAATAAGAGAAGCCACCGCAATGAGAAGACCGCGCACCGCAACGAAGAGTAGACCCCGCTCTCCACAACTAGAGAAAGCCCTCACACAGCAACGAAGACCCAGTGCAGCCAAAAATAAATAAATGTAATAAATAAATTTAAAAAAAGAAAAGAAAAGGGGTCTAGAGACACTCCAGACTATGGTTTCCAAATGTTGGATATTTACATATATCCTACACATCTTTTTTCATATCTACACGCTAAACAAATGTTACAAAATAGCTGTGACCTACTGAATAAAAATGATGAAATCAAGAGTCTGATCTGCCAGTTATATTTTTAATATCCACACATACATAAAAACCTATCAGTGTACACCTAAAGCCACCTCTTATGCCACCAGTGGTATATGTGGTACACTGTGGGAAACCATATACTCTAGTTCAAATCTTTTCCTTTCATGGATCACCAGCAGTCAAGTGCCTGCCCACAAGATTATCTGTCACTCCTTCCTACAACAGACATATGACTGGCTTCCCCCTGGGCTGGGTGCTGTGAGGGACAGACATCCAGATGTATAAATTGAGGTCTCTGCCCTTCAGGATGGCATTACCAAGGAGGCATGAGGGCAGCATGGCTGGACCAGAACCCAGCCCTTCCCAGCTCAAGGGCTGTGCTCTTTTCTCTCCACCATCAGAATCAGTGTAATGTTACCATGCTTTCGGTTATGTTTCTCAGGGAACTGTTTTCTGAGTTACTGGCATACAATTAAGTGAGTCACTCTAAAAACCATGCGATGGGTCACATGCTCACTGGCACCCACGACAACAGCTCTGCTCTGTACATGTTAGTCTCTGTTTCAAGGTCTAAAGAGGCCACATTTTGCAAACATTAGCTACTGGAGTGAAACGTGACACATAAGTTTGTACTCATCGGTGGTACTTCTGATCTTTCAAATGGGCTGTTTCTTCTCAACTTGAAAGCACTAAAAAAGCAGCTCTAGTTCCAAATTCGCCTGAGATCTCTCTCCAGCATGTATACTCATATCTATGTGCCTCAAAGGAAAAACAAAATCTTTCAAGTTTAACATAAATAATCAAATATTTTTACATTTTAATTTTTAAGGACCACTTGTAGTAATAAATGTACGGGGAGTTCTTTTCCCAGTAACTTTAGCATACACTGGCTGTCTCTGTGTTTGCAATTCATCACCGTGATTCACTCTAGAAATAACAGTAACTAAATCTTACTGAGTATTTATTACGGACCACACCGTTCTTACTAAGTTACACATATTAACTCAACTTTAAAACAATCCTATGAGGTAAGTACCATTCTTTATCTCTATTTCATAGAAGAGAAAACTGAAGCCTGGCCCACAGTAAGGACAGAGAATCAGAGAATCCTCCTACAGCAAATAATCATGTCAGATGCACGATTTCACAGCACCAATAAAGAACTTCACAGTAAAAGGAACATAGATTAGTTGTTTGGATTTGAAATATTCAGAAAAACAACTGTATAACTTAAATAATATATGTGTATGTGTGTATTCCATGTATGTGTGTATACATGTATGCATATACACATGTATATTTAAAATACTGAATAGAAAAATTCACTTTATAGTCTCTATTACTATAGATTCATTTTTAGAAATACTATAGATCTTATTTAAGGATATCCTTAAAATGCAATCTATTTACAGATTGTATAGTTTGGGAGTTTAAGGACTGGGGATTATAAGGCAGTTGAGTCTCTCACTGAATTCAATTCTCCCTTCTACATGTGCAGGTTAAAACTGCTCTAAGGAAGTAACAGGCCTTTGACTTCCCTCCTGTAAACTGACATATAGGGATTGTGGAGACTGGGTTTGTTAGAATAACTACTTCTACTTCTGAAAAGGATCTACTGAGGAAGGTCCTGGTCACCGCACAGTATGCTGTTTACAACACTGGTCTGTATAGTCTGCAAAAATATGTCATGGGCACCCCTCCCCATGACTCTAAAATTTTGTTTAAAATGCTCTCCAAAAAGGAGTATAATCCCTGCTTGAGAGCTCCCAGAGGTTATGAATCAGAGGCTACATGGGAGCCTTGCTCTGCCACGTGGCTTCCTGCACTGCCCAGGAAGGGACCACGGTGCTAGGCAAGCTTCCATCAGCTATTTTATTTTTATGAGACCAACCAATAATTAGGAATAGGGGAAGGAAAGGTGTTCCGGACTGGTTTATAATGCTACTAAACGTTTGTTTTCTTCACGTGGCCACACAGAATCTTCGCGTTTATTAAAAGCCTACACAGCTAGAACATCACACTCCTCTTCTGTGACAAGCAGGGTCCCTGCCGCCCTGAAGCAAACTATCCCCATCAGTGTTCCGAGATCATGTGCCTCGAACAGAAATTGTGAGAGCCACTGGAGGGGTCCTGTGGTTGATACAGCACATGGCACCCCCAGAGCCCCTCAGGAGAGTCACAATGTGCAACAGGACTGCAGAGGCTCTGGGAGGTGCTATAGTGAAAAAGGACTGCACATTCCTTCACAGCACATCACTGCTAGCATCCTGCAAAGGCAGTGTTCTCAGAATGCCAGTTTGGGAAGTGCTTAAAAGCAGCAATCCTTTGTGGTCTGGATGTTGCCGCGATTTTCTCTGCAAAGATGGCCTTATTAATGTAGCAGACCAAACGCGAGGCTGCTTCATCCATATATCAAGGAGCTTCTCCATCTGAACACATAGAATCTTGCCATGATGAGTGGGAAAGACCAGTCCCACCAAAACAAGAAGTGTAGTTTCCTGAGTTATGAAAAATTTCAACTAAAGACAGTTTAAAGATCTAACAGCCCTCACAGCTTAAAACCTTAATTGACTGGAACCCAACAAGCCCTTATCTTTTTTCCTAATTTCCTTGTTTTATGAGAAAGGACCCAATCATAAGGAAAGTTATTTTGTGTAAATTGCGTTTTCCAATATAGAGTATACATAAAGGCCAATATCCCCACACCCCCGCGCCCCCATCTAAACACCATTCTTAGAACAATGAACCTAAGGTTCTGTCAATCCTAACACATCAAGGAGAGTTGGTTTGGTTTACAAGGGGACAGGAATGGGTATGAATTTATTTTAGAGAGACTTTTATAAAGACTTGAGATAGAATAATAGGCTGGCAAAATCGTCATTAGTAAATAAAATCATTTCCTGAGCGATATGGTGATGCAAATTTTTACTCTGCGTGCAAGGAAGAAGATACACAGATAGTAAACAATCTATTAAAAAGTAATCAAGTGTCAATCCACATAGTAACTAAAATTCATGTCAATGATCTCATACTGACAGATTAAATAAATGGAGGGATGCTCCAATCTGCATACAAATCACATGTCTCCATAATCAGAGCCCTAATGTGAAGCAAAAAAAGCAAATTTCAAATTCACAGCCGTCTTGACACTAGTGGACCGCTGTCAACATGGAACACTTACTCTATAACTCTCGTTTATATGTGAGAAAAGGTATCTCAAGTACCTAACAACATCCCCAACCGGCACTCCTGACTCCCCCTCCCCACACCTCAGCCACCCCCAAACCCCTCTTTCTTCAGTGTCAGCTACTGCAGTAAATGGTACCATGTAGGCTCAGGCCCCGAACCTAACACCCTGTCTGTTAATAAGTTCTCTTTTTCCTTCAAATCACACTCAGAACCCGACTACTTCTCACTACTTCCTACTCACACCCTAGCCTAATGCCTCAACGTCCTTACCCTCAACAGCTCACAGAGGCTCCCAACTGTTTTCTCTGCTTTCACTCTTGCCTCGCTAACAGTCATTCCCCACGCTGCAGCCAGAGAGTTCTTCAAAAACCATAAATGGGATCACGCCACATTCCTGCCCATAACCCACAGTGACTTTTCATCAGCAGCAAAATCTCAATTCCTGACCTCAGCTACCAGGCTCTATACAGCCGGGTCCCTCTGCCTCTTGCTCCAGGGTCTTTCCCCCCCATTTTAACTCTGCCGCCACGTCCACTCCTGCTTCAGGGCCTTTGTACCTGCTGCCTCCCCCGGAAGGCATCTCCCTAGATTCCAGTTTCGATTCAAATGTCACCGCATCAAAGAGGCCTCCCTGATCTCCATATCAAAATTAACACCATCTGACCTTTAACCTGCCTTTTTTTCTCCACAAGCACTTGACACTAACCCAAGTCACACCACCTATGTATTATTTCGTCTGTGCGTACTTGTCTCCTCCACTAGGATGTCAGGTACGTGAAAGTGGGGACTTGGTCAGTGTCACTCGCTGCCCAGCCATCATCTAGAACACACGCCAGACACATACTCGGTACTTAATAAGTAGTAGCTGTAAAAATGAATGAGACCAGATCGCTCAGCTAAAAAAATACAGTGAAAAGTGAAAAGGCATATTCACACAATTCATGAACATACTCATCAGAAATTTCAATATTGAGCTTCTGTTTGGTTTGGCTCAGAGTCGTCCGATAGAGCTTGGTGGCCATTTCAATCAGGTGATCACTGCTGAAGAGAAAGTCTCCTTTACTAGCTGCTTCCGAGCCCTGAAAGGACACACCAAGAGTCAGGTTATCATAATTAAAGACAGCTCGGGAGGTACATGTTTACAGGTTTGGCTGAAAACACAGTTATAGTCTCTTTAAAACATCAGCTCCGGGCTTCCCTGGTAGCGCAGTGGTTGGGAATCCGCCTGCCGATGCAGGGGACGCGGGTTCGTGCCTCGGTCCGGGAAGATCCCACGTGCCGCGGAGCGGCTGGGCCCGTGAGTCATGGCCGCTGAGCCTGCGCGTCC
Organism: Mesoplodon mirus; assembly: GCF_964341445.2. Classification (NCBI taxonomy): domain Eukaryota; kingdom Metazoa; phylum Chordata; class Mammalia; order Artiodactyla; family Ziphiidae; genus Mesoplodon; species Mesoplodon mirus. The sequence continues at coordinate 43,825,392 of NC_138984.1, forward strand.
GGAGCCTGTGCTCCGCAACGGGAGAGGCCACAGCAGTGAGAGGCCCGCGTACCGCAAAACAAAACAAAAACAAAAATAAACAGACAAAAAAAATCAGCTGCTGGAGTCCATCCTCCCGAATAAACAATAAGGACAAACGTAGTATTTCTTCCAAGTTGCTCCAAGCACTTTAGTAAGGTGCTAACCCCTTGCCACCCCAAGTTGGTCGATGGACCAGAAGCACCATCCGCATCACCTGGGAGCTTGTTAGAAAAGCAGACGCTCAGGCCTGACCGCAGGCCCACTGCAAATGATTCCACAAGAAGACCCCTGGGTGATCTGTTTGCTCACTCAGGTTCGAGAAGCACTGACCTAACCTATAACTCATTCTGAAAGGGCTGTTCTAAAAGCTCCTCCATGATTTGGTTAAAAAAATAAGAACAACAACAACAACAAAAAGGCTTCCAACAAATACCCTCAGGCAGTGGCTTTCACCCTTAGCTGCACAAGGGACCCACCTGGGGAGCTTTCAAAATACAGGATGCTTTTGCCCCATTCCAAGAAACTCTGATTCGGTTGGACTGGGGAAATGGCCTGGGGACCAGCATATTTTAATATATAATTGAGGCTCGGAATCACTGATTTAATATGCTCCTTAAGGCTAAAATCCGTAGTGGGGAAAACAGGCTGAACTAAGCTTATGGGATTTTCTTATGTTTAGAATCAGCTAGATAGGTTACTATCTATTAGCTAGGTATATGTACCTATAGACGATTAATATTTGCTGACATCTGTTTATTCAGTGACTATTTGTTATGTGACAGGCACTATGCTAAAAGCACGTTACATAGTTTCTTTTCACCCTTATAACAACAATATGAAGTAGGTACTAATATTTTCCCTATTTTAAGAAAAGGAAAATTAGGTAGGCATATTAAAGTTAAATGACTTGGCCAAGGTCACTGTAAAGTTAGTGACACCAATACCAGAGCCTACACTCTTAACCACTCAGTTCAAGCCAGTAGGTCTTAGTTAAGCTGACATTAAAAAACCTTTAGGTCAAAATTACTAGGCAGTTGTTTTATTATAGTTGCATCCTTTAATTAAAAACCCCCAAATTAATGATGAACAAGAAGACATTTACTAATTTAATAGAAGAAACAACAGAAGGAAGTATAATTTTGAATGTCTTGATATTTCTAGGAATTAGTCTCAAAATAAGGCACATCATGGTGGGTGTAAACAAAAAGCTACTCAGTGAAAAGAGAACTCAAGTGAACGAGTCAAAAAGAGTCATTAATCTTATTCAGTTACTAAAAAACCAAGCCTGAGATTTTACATGAGTGAATATAGACCAAATTTGCAGGTCGGTAAGAAGAATATATAAACTTCAAGTAACAGGATTATTCACATGTGGAAAATTTTAGATCAATGTCTGAGAGATTGGACCAATGCAGAAATCTTTCAGTCAAATCAATAGTTAAAGCTTTACCTCTTTGAGGTGGACGGCAAAGAAGCCATCATTTTGTGAGCTCATCGATACTTTGGTTACATCCACCAGGGGAACCTCTGACTTGATCTGTCCAGACTTTTGATCAGCAAGAAGGAGATTATTATTTGTTAAGAGGAAAATCCGGGATGTACTCTACAAGAAACCAAAACAAAAAAGGATGTAAAACCAATGATCAAAAATCCCCCAGAAGAGTTCATGAGTTTAAAGCATTGTTATTTGTAGAAATGTAGAAAATATTATTCTAATATTTTTCAGCATGCACACCTACGTAAACGAGAACACACTAAAGAACATAGATAATCTATTTTAACTCACAAAAATTTCAGAGAACAAGCAAATTTCCACCTAAGCTTAAAGGTAAGAGAAAACAGCTCCATTCACAGTAACTCTGTAGAGTATATGAAATGCAAATTTTTTTGAAGTATAGTTGATTTACAATGTTGTGTCAGTTTCAGCACACAGCAAAGTGATTCAGTTATACATACAAACACACACATATATATATATATTTTTAGATTCTTTTCTGTTATAGATTATTACAAGATACTGAATATAGTTCCCTGCGCTATACAGTAGGACCTTATTGTTTATTTATTTTATATTTAGTAGTGTTGTATCTGTTAACCCCAAATTCCTAATTTACCCCTCCCCACTCCTTTCCCTTTTGGTAACCATAAATTTGTTTTCTATGTCTGTGAGTCTATTTCCGAAATGCAAATTTTAACATTCAGAAAACTGTCCCAACTGATAAACACTTCTTACAGGTCTTCAGGGTTAGCGTTTTTACCTTCCCATTAGCACGGTTAATTTTGTTCACCACTTCAGCAATGATAATCTTTTCTTCAATGGCATCTTTGAGTTTCTTATACTTGGGATTCTTGTTGATTTCCAGGTAAGGCCCCTGGAATGGCTGCCCAACACTAAAGGAAAAAAGTTCCTCACGTAAGAAATGGTTTCACATGGAAGTACTACTAACTAGAAAAAGGTAACAGGTCAGTTGATTTTGAAATTCAAATTTCAAATATATATATTTTTTTCTTTTCTTTTTTTAACATCTTTATTGGAGTATAATTGCTTTACAATGTTGTGTTAGTTTCTGCTGTATAACAAAGTGAATCAGCTATACATATACGTATATCCCCATATCCCCTCCCTCTTGCGTCTCCCTCCCACCCTCCCTATCCCACCCCTCTAGGTGGTCACAGAGCACTGAGCTGCTCTCCCGGCTGATCTCCCCATGCGATGCAGCTGCTTCCCACTAGCTATCTATTTTACATTTGGTGGTGTGTATATGTCAATGTTACTCTCTCACTTCGTCCCAGTTTACCCTGCCCCCTCCCTATGTCCTCAAGTCCATTCTCTACGTCTCTGCCTTTATTCCTGTCCTGCCCCTAGGTTCATCAGAACCAATGTTTTTTTTTTTTTTTTTTTGGATTCCATATGTGTTAGCATACGGTATTTTTCTCTTTCTGACTTACTTCACTCTGTATGACAGACTCTAGGTCCATCCACCTCACTACAAATAACTCAATTTCGTTCCTTTTTATGGCTGAGTAATATTCCATTGTATATATGTGCCACATCTTCTTTATCCATTCATCTGTCAATGGACACTTAGGTTGCTTCCATGTCTTGGCTATTGTAAACAGTGCTTCAATGAATATTGTGGTACATGACTCTTTTTGAATTATAGTTTTCTCAGGGTATATGCCCAGTAGTGGGACTGCTGGGATATATGGTAGTTCTATTTTTAGTTTTTAAAGGGACCTCCATACTGTTCTCCAGAGTGGCTGTGTCCATTTACATCCCCACCAACAGTGCAAGAGGGTTCCCTTTTCTCCACACCCTCTCCAGCATCAACATTAGAGAAATGCAAATCAAAACTACAATGAGGAATCACCTCAAATATATTTTTGATGTGATCATGGCATTTGGTTGGTAAGACTTTGATAAAAATCTTATCACATGGAACAACCAAGAAAGAAATCACTCACAAGTAGGACAGCCAAGACCCGTGTGCATGGCCTCACAGGAAGGAATAGGTCATTCCTTTTCATCTGTTATTATAAGGTTAACAGCTGCCTACACAGGATTCATTAATATCTTTAAACAATACGTAGCAATGGTAAAAAGAGCACAAATCATTACCATCACCTGCTCCAGAGAAAATTTTCATTTTCTCACAGAGAGTAAGGAAATCAGTAGGCCTTCTGGGGAAGAACAGATGCAGGGCAACCGCTTGAGAAGAAAACGGCAGAGCACTTAATATTACCATGTAACTCTGGCTCTAAGTAGGCCATATATGAAAGAAAAATCGGGCCTTTCCTCTTAGGATATGCCCCTAAATGGACAGAGGTGGCCAAGGTAAACATCCAGAATCAGAGCAGTTTTCTTCCAAACTACTTCTTGCAAGAGGCATGATCATGCACACGGCACCAAGGTGGCTTTCCCTAAAGACCTGTGGGGTGACCAGGAGGCTTCTTCAAAGACGTCAAGGAAAAACCACGGCTTCATTTCAAGCTATAAAGTTCTGGCAATTTGCAAATACAACTGTAAATGCTTGTGTTGTGTGTGGAGGATCAGGGAGGAAAATCCACGTAGGTGGTCAGTGTTTCATGGCTCCCAGGACAGAAGAGGCTGGCACCCCTAAGGACGGCCGCTTCACACGGCGGTGGGAGGGTAAACGATTCGACCTCTCAGTGCTAGAGGGTGAGCACGCTACCATCCCTGAAAACTAATAAAACTACCCAAGAGGACTTGGCTTGATATTAACAGTTTTTGGTTGTTGTTCACATTCAAACACATTTTTAATAATACAAAGTGCTAACAGTCTTTGAATTTGTTTCTTCAAAAGTGCATTTTTTTCCCCTTCCAGTTTCTAAAGAGTCATCCATAGGGAATGTTAATTAAGGTCACTGTATAATGTAAAGACATATAAAGAAAAAGTTGAATGAATTAAGTTGGTGGAGAAAGAATACAGACAATCTGTTTGAATATGCTTTACAGAGCAGGTACTTTGAACAGTGTTGGATTTAGACACTGTGTTTGATTGAGGGGAGTGTACACCCCCTCAAGCAGCCAAGTCAGCTGACCAAGGAAGCTGTGCCATTTAAAATATCTAAAGCAAATGAGTTTGGCAACTTATGTTCATTTAATCCTTTAAGAAGAAGAGCTTTCAAATATGTGTAGACGTAGAGAATACACACACACCACACGCAGTACGTGTGAATATACTTAGCACATAATGAATTTTTATTTCTAAGACATTCTTTGGGAAAAGCTAAAAGTTGTTACAGATTTGGCTTGAAACTGTACAATCTACTTTTTTAGAAACATCAGATGTAAAGGGGATAGGAATTCTAGGGGGAAAACGATGAGCTTGGGAGATGTAAGAATATTCTGATAAGCAGTTTTTACCAAGAACTTCACTTGGCAAACTTGCAGTTGGTGTTCCTTCTTTTAGTGAGTACTTGGTGTCTACAATAAAAGAACTGAACTTGCTGCAGAGGCCAGTGAACTCACAGCCAATAAGTTAGCCGACCAAAGGCCACCACAGGCCAGTGCCTAGGCAACACTCAGAAAGTGACAGACTGGCTCATTCTTCATTTATCTTACAAATGAGATTCTGACCCAGCTTGTTAAAGCAGGAAGATTGGAATGGTGATTACAGTGGATTGCCATAAGAAACCAGCTAGTGTCCAAAAACTACAGAAAACGAATGGGAATTTACAATGTAAATTTAACTTAACAGCCTAGACAATTTTTATTTTAAATGACAACTTCTAATTATTTAGGAAGTGTTCAGGTAATGCCAATAGAGTTAAACCAACAAATGTGATCTCATTTCTCGAAGTATACTATGGAAGCCCTTGCTCAAATGTGTTACATTCATATCCAGCTGATCATAAAATAATTCATGAAATTAAAAATCTGTGTATTACTAAAATCAAAACCCACTAGAAAATGCCTACGAATATATTTGAGAAACTTTTAAAATATTGACTTTTATGGGTAAAGCAAAGCCATAATACCTAGATGGGTATAAAGCCTTCTTGTCTTTGAAGAGTTCACTGGCTTCTAGTTTCTCTTCATAAATAAGTTTCTGTTGGTCTGTGAATTGGTCCCTGTATTTTTTACACTGTGAGATATGAAAAGAAGAAAAAAAAAAAAGGACATCACTTATATAAATAAATCATTTCTCATCCTTAAATATGCTAAGTCAATTTACCAGCAGTAAGAATAATCGTAAATGTGTATGAAATATTCATTTAAAAGGCCAAGAGAATTTTTCCTTCCTCAGCTTTAAAAGGTTGGTCTTGGAAAATGTCATAAAAACTACTGTTTGTATGGCAGAACTTGCGATGCTATTTCAAAACATCTGGCCTGGGCCCCCCGGGAGTACCATTTCCTCCCACTATGATGTCAGCCCTTGGACATCCACAGTCCTGAGCTATCATACTCTTTCAGAGGCTCACAGTAAGGAAAACATGGTACATCACAACCCAGTGCACATATTTATAGACACACATATAGACAACTTACACAAAAGCTTCACCAAACAATACTTATCCTTTCTACGATGTCGTATGTTCCGTTATTTTCTATTGTACTGTATTTCATTTTAAAATGCTGGTAGTAATCAACTAAATTGATTTCATGACCCACAAGTATGCTATCACCTATAGTTTGAAAAGCACTGTTCCGAATCCTCCATTACCATTTTATAACGTGGACACGGGACCTGAGAAATCTTCCCTTCACCCGATTCTGAGATTGCACTGAAAGGAGATGGGGCTGGTGGGAGGGGCAGGACCAGGTTCTTTAGATGAACTCTCTAAGAAATTCAGTTCAGGGGTGGTTGAGGACCACCCACATAATCATATAAAGGAACGTTAGCACTGCTGCCCACCCTTAGAATAAACTCATCCCTCTCATTCTCCACCCCCAGTTCAACGGAGGTAAAGGCAAGGCTCAGGGGCCGGGGGAAAGGACAAGCAGAGCGGATGCCCAGCATTAGAAGCTTCCCATCATTACTTCTGAAAATAGTTTCCATATCAGACTCAAAGGGGGAGATGAACATTGAAGACAGTGGCGAATTTTGCCAAATTGACTCACTAAGTTAGGGAACAGAACTCAGAATCCAGTTCTATATGCTGTGCTGGTATCACTGATCAGTGATAATGTCTCTCTATACATAATCGATTCAGTTAAGAAGAAGCCCATAGTACTGGGCAGGAAAGTTTCCCAGAAGACGTATCCATCAATTGTTCACTTACTAAAATACAAGGCCTTCAACCTAATGATTTCATTCTATCTGAATGACATATATTTAGCATTCCATATATCAACTAAGTTATTGAAATGAAGTCAATCTCTGTACAAGTACCTCATGTATTCCACACAGAGCACCACATAAATTACATGTTATGCTCTCATATAAAATTAAGTGAGCCAAAATATAAGGCCAAATCAAGTAGATTTTCAGCTTCCCTTTCACTCAGGTAGGGAAATTTTAATCTCTTTAATGTCCTTTGGGTGACTTTAGAGCTTCTTCCCCCCCAGTCCATTAAAATGTGTGTGTTCTCATGTGTGTCTACGTATGTCTTCGTAGAAAGTAAACTCATACAATTTTTGAGACTTTACTACTCACATGAAGATGTTCAAATTTTATTACTTCTACCTCCAGCAAATATTTCTTCAACTAAAGATGAAAACAAAAAACTCAACTACTTGAAAGCAACTGGAATCTGGACGGGAAGGACAATGCAGCCTTGCTCTTCCCTTCCCAACCACGGATGAGAGAGGATGCCACAGGAGCACCTGGGGCTCTAGGAATTCTCACAGAAAGCCAAGCACGCTGCCCGCTTCAGAAACACCAACTTCCTCAACTAATTCTCCTTGAGGCTAGAGGAAAATTCTGCTTTTACGTAACACTCCTCAAACACTCAACATATGTGATAAGAAGTCTCTGAAAAAACATAGCAAGACAATTTTTACCCTCCACAAGTGGAAAATCCTTTTTAGCTCCTTGTGAGTAGAATCCAAGAATAGGTAAGGTCTTGATGGCCAATTCTTATCTATCGGAGATAAGGAAGGCACCTTATTTTTCATTTCCAAGAAGTATTTTTGCACCTGTGTTGGGTTTGACAGAAAATACCAGATGAGTAAAATACACCAGAAGAAAACACTGTTTGACATATACTAGACTCAAAAAAACCAGTCTTTAGTGGAATTTACCAAGTTTTAGTCCATAAGACTTTGTAACTCTTCTGGAAAGTTTCTATTCCACTCTTCGCATTGGTTGGAGAAATCTGAGCTCCACCAAATGGTTAAGAGAAAAGAAGAATACTAACGCGCATACTAATTTTAATATTAACATTAATACTAATACCAGTCAACATTAGCGAGCTGCAGTGTTTGACAGGTAGCCACTAGGCCCAGGTGGCTATTTATACTTAAATTTTAAGTAATTAAAAAAATAAAAAATCCAGTTCGTCAGTCACATTAGTTACATTTCAAGTGCTCACTAGCCACACGTGGCTAGTGGCTACTCTACTGAACAGCAAAGATACGCAACATTTTTGTCACTGCAGGAAGTTCTACTGGACAGCACTGCTCTAGAGCAGCGGTCCCCAACCTTCTTGGCACCAGGGACTGGTTTTGTGGAAGACTGTTTTTCCACGGAGGAGGGGGATGATTCAGGCAGTAATGCAAGCCATGGGGGGCGGCTGATGAAGCTTTGCTCGCTTGCCTGATGCTCACCTCCTGCTGTGCAGCTCGGTTCCTAACAGGCCTCAGACCAGTACCAGTCGGCGGCCTGGGTGTTGGGGACCCCTGCTCTAGAGCACTTAACATGGGCCAGGCACTGTGGGAGCTTTATAGTGTTACTTCACCTTAATCCTTACTATACCTCTACAAGTTTAATGCTATTATTATCCCCATTTTACAGATGACAAAATGAGGCTCGCAAATCTGTGAGTGGTGGAGCCAGCTGTCTCCAGAGTTTGCACTCTTCACCACTACATCTACTCCTTGGAAAGATGGAAGGGAACTTTAGAATCCACCCCGGGAGAGGGGCATAGCCTTGCTCTCCCTCACCCCTCCACCCACTAGCTTGTTTGCCAACCTTATTTTGCAGCGGCTCGTGGCAGTTTAGCAGGGCAAGCTCTTGGCATTCCCCTCAAATTCCTAGGCTGAAACCCTAACCCCCAAAGGGATAGTGTTAGGAGGTGGGGCCTTGGGGAGGTAATGAGGTTGAGAGGAGGTCATAAGGGCAGAGCTTCCTAGATGGGATTAGTGCCCTTAGAAGAAGAGACAGGAAAAGAGTTAGCTTCTCCTTCTCTTTGTCATGTGTGGAGACCAGGAAGAGGCCCTCACCAGAACCAGTCCATGCTGGCACCCTGATCTTGGGCTGTTCAGCCTCCAGTACTGTGAGAAATAAATGTTTATTGTTTAAGGCACACAGTCTATGGCATTTTTGTTATAGCAGCCTGAACTAAGACACCTGGCTTTCTTGGGTTCACTTTCCCCGAAGTATGTTCTCTCTGTCAAAGAAGAAGAATATTTGATTAATCACGTACAGGCCTCTTTCTGACACAATTCTACTTGAATTTTAGAACCGATGATAAAAAAGGTCACAAACTCTCAGTGGCACAGTTATGATTTAATTGTTACCAAATAAGTCACATATTACTGAGTTGGTGCTATTCACTAGTTAATGCAATAATGCTAATTAGCCATATGTAAAGCATAAACTTACAATTCTCTGAAGTGTAAATTCATAAATTTTCTTTCCAGCATTGGCTCTGAAGAATTTCCTGTACTCCCTGCGGACCTTTAAAAAGAAGCAGCAGAATACAGAGGTTACTACACGGCCAGCAGATGCCCATAAAGGTAATACACCTCTATTAAAATCGAACATAGATGGAACAAGTAAATGTATGAGTGTCTTTCTGGATACAGTAAAATACTTGAAGCATACTGAGACAGTGGGTTTTAAATTGGAGAAAAAGAAATTCAGAGATGCAAGATAATACCAGAGTGTTTTGATGTTTTTAATCCTCTTAACTAGTTTTTAAAGAGCCTGACAATCTGATGAGAAACGCTTTATAGGCAGAGCTGCAAACCCATGACAAATCAAAATACATTCCAGAAAAAATTATATAAGGTAATTTTCACTTCAAATTGTTCTTAGAAGGCAAAAAAATGCCTGAAGAAATATATGGCAGTTTCCAAAAGCCTTGCATATGAAGACAGGACTTTAGTACTGCATACTGAGAAGTGAATGTGACTAAAAATAAGAATTTAAAAGGAAGATACTGAATGATCATTATCTGCCATTTAAGTGCATTACTTTTTCTCTTACCTCTATTCCCATCAAACTGTCTACTAAAACTAATCACAGCACTTAAGACATCATATTACAGTTTTAGTTTACCATTTCTTCCTTGCTATATTGTCGTATTTACCTTGTATACTAGTGTCTAACAAATAAAATAACAGGTGTTTGCTAAATGAATGAATGATAGCTAAATTTGGAAACTGAGGGGGAAAACACTTAAAATGTTTATCATCATTCAGTTATAAATGGGAGAGTTAGAATTTAGCAAAATATGAGCCTACTTGAATAATACAGACATTATGTATGTTTTTCTTATATCTTTAGCTTTCCGGGTTCAATTGCACATGTTCAAAATATTTCTACATTAGGGACTGTAAACTAGCAAACTAGTAACCAAATTGTTTGTTGAAAAATGTTTTATATGCACATTTTAAAATTAAGACGTTCACACAGGAATTCAGGCTGCAGGTTTCTCTTACAATTTTCTAAGATCTAGCAACAGTGAGTCCTATTCCCACGTGACAAAGACTGAGTGGACCAGAGCAGCCGTTGCTGCCTTTGGAAGAGAGCTGTACCCTCCAAACCGCAGGAGGCCCGCCGTTCCTACCCTACCTTCCATCTGCTACTTCCCTCGTCCATGTGACCTGCCTGGTCCCTCTGGGCATTTGAGCACCAGACCTATTCTCTACATCTGCGGATTATTAAGGGTTAAAAATTCCCCCATACACCACATAGGCAGTTCTTCCTTTAATTCATATCTTATGTTACTGATTATCATTTCTCTTTTAGCCATGGAGTTGTCTATAACTATTTCAAATCTCACTTACAAGGTTAGAAGGAACAAGAAGAAAAATGATACCTATTAATTAGCCCCTGAAATTGTAAGAGTGTATAAAAGCAGAGAAGTTAAAGTGCATTTCATGAAAACATATCCTTAGAAATATACTAGAAGTCCTATATTTACTTGAATTTCATTGTAACTGAGATCAGTGCAACATTCTTTTTGATACAGGACAGGCCCTTTCTCCTGAAAAACAGCTACACACAGAAGAGGCCTGGTGACAACATGCTGGCATATAGAATGGGTTCCCTTCATGGGCCCCGGGGCCTTAAAAAGGGTCCACTGAACATTGTAATCAATTCCACAAGAATCAAATCATTTAAAAGGGCAAAATTACTGTTCATATCAACATACTTGTTTTTTTTAAAAAAATACAAAATTATTACATTCTTGGACTTCAAAGATGTTTAATCTTATAACAATAATGGTAACATATTAAATACTCCTGTTTTGTGGAAACTGGAAAAAAAAAGACAGTTATGTCTATAGAGTAAGCCCAGTTAACTTCAGCTAAAACAGTATTCACCTGTGAACTGAATTTGGTTTATAGGATGCTAGCATACACTCTAACCTAAAAGTACTTTTTAAATCATATGCAATTAGTTAAATCCAGAAAACTGAAGATAAACATGATGTTGCTGGTAGAAATCATTATAGAGAGTAAAAATCCTGACTCAATTTTGTTTGTTCCTTCCTTTTCTGAAAATTAGAATGCAAATCAGAATGTGAATAAAATGGGAGATAAAATCCTCCGTTTTAACTTTTAAAAAGTAGTAACAGAACCTGTTCAGAATTCTTGAAACAGAACATCTTAAATTCATATTTAAGTTACTTCTTAATTGCCTCAACAATTACTTGATGAATATTCATTATAACAAAAAAGTTCATTTACTAAAAGTTTATAGGCTAAACTTTCAGGGAAAAACACAGATTGTTCAAAGCAGAGTTTACAGATACTGCTAAAACAGTTCAGGTTCAGAGTCAATGGTTTCCTGGAGGATATTCAAATATTTTTAAAAAATGAATTATTATAGTATTATAGTAAAAATAACAAAGAGGAAATGTCCAAAAAAGGCCTAATTATCCCAAAATGACAATATGGATGGCTCCCTACAGTGAGGAATTACTGAATATTAGGAAGACAAAATCCTTATATTGCCTAAGGGTCGTTCTCAAGGTTTTCCAGAGCTCAGAGTCATATTCACTAACATGCAAGCTTACATCAAGTAGGAAGTATTGCTTGAAAATAAACCCGGCCCTAAATTAGAGGGCATTTGAATCTAAAGTCCTCTTTAACCTGAAAGATCTACTGCTGGTCTTATTTGTCAAAATCTGTACATTTATGCAAAACCCTTTCGTTTCTATGCTGAACAATTAGAACGATGGGCGCTTTGAAGAAAGCTCTGCTCCAGGAGCCGTCAATGGGACAGAATCGACGGGTAAAGGGAAACAAAAGCCCAATATCCCCAGGCTGGTCACTGCAATGGTAGGTCAGCTTCTAAGCTCAACTGCTGTAACTCTGTCTCCTAAATGAAAAAAAAAATCTTCATCCTCATAAAGAGAACATTAAACAGAACTTGGATAACAAAGAATAAAATATGTTACATTACTATTTAAAGTAATATGCTATTACTTTAAACTTATTATTTAAAGAAAGACAATGCAATAAAATCAGAAAATTTGGGTGTACAGGTCTGATCTCAAAAGGAAACCAAATTAGGCAAGATGACATTGTAAAAGACTGTGCAGACCATGAGCAAGCATAATCAATCGTTTGGTCAGAGTTAGTAGGTGCTAGGCTTCACTGAGTTCACCGTGGACAGAAAGAAGAGGTTGAGGAAGTACCTTCAGTCCAAGCCAGTAAGCCCAAATGACAGCAACTGCATGCTTACGCCTAGCCTCCTCCTTCAAGCGTTTCAATTCCCTTCGAGCCTAGAATGTTTTAGATGGTAAATAAAAGAGACAGCCCAATGCAGACAGCACAAATGACCAGAAAAAGACACCCCACCAAACAGAAGAGCCAATTTATGTATCAGGATTTCAGAATGAAAGAGAAATGGTGCACAATCATTTAAACCCAAAGCATCAGTGTCAGGCTAGCATAGTCCCTTGTATTTTCAGTGCATTGAGACTCTGTCCCAGAGGAGGGTACCTGAGGGAAGCACTCCCCTGCCCTCCCCCTTACTTCCATTCTGTTCCTTTTCTCTCCCCTGTTCTCTCTCCCCCTTCACTCCCTTCTCCACACTCTCTCACTCCCCTCCCTCATCAAAGCCTTAGATCTGTGAGTGGCACCTAATGATTTACTTAGACTTCCCTTTGCTGCCAGCCCACGGGGCTAAAGAGGCTGTGAATTCCTGAGTTCATTCATTTGGACGTATAAGAAGACAGCTCTTGTGAACAACCATTTAGAAAACTGGAAGGAATAAAGGATGCGTCTCTGAAGTTTCCAACAAAAACAACAAAACCCCCAATTTTTTCCAGTTGGAAAATTAGAAGTAGCATGTATCAAAATTCAATATTAGGTAAGGCCCTAAACAGTGAAATATATGGAAGCAAGATAAAAAAGTGAAATAACTCTTAGGTTTAAAAATCAATCTTAGGGAAAAATTAATCTGAGGCACGCTATTTTAAAAGACAGGAACAGACAGGCACTAACGTTTCATTACATCCCAGTACTCAGACTGGGAAATGGATTTCTCTCATTCAGTGGAGAAATCCCAGAGTAAAACTGTCTAGGAGTCCCCTCTGCCTCTGCTAAGACAGTTCCCTCAGTTTATAAAAGGGAACTAGTTTGTTCTACACAGGTTTTCAGGGGAGAACACAAATGAACAACTTTGGTTAGTTTGTGGCAAGTTAACATCCTTATACAGGCAAATGTTGACTTTTCTCATTTTTCTCACAAGACGGGTTTATAATGTTGACAAGGTAGACTTAAAAACATAGGACCGTAATGATATTTGAGTTTCTAACTGGGATACACATGTTTAGCAGAGATGATCTTTGATTTTCTAAGTGACAAAAACATCTAAAATGCTCCCTCCCTTGGGATATGTGAACCGGTCACAGAGCCCACGACTCTGCCTGGGGATTAGTAAGAGTATTTCAGGAGGCTTTTGTTTCTGAACACAAACAGCTGATGCCGAAATTCCTGGGATTCTTCAGGGGCAATTACAGCTAGCTTTGCATGAACATAGCTTTCTGCTAAATCACAGATGATATTTCTTTTCACATATAATATTTTGCTTATAATAATCAACAGCTGCCACAGTGAGCCTAAAAAACAATTTCATTCATGGATTAATATTTTTGTCGAGCATGCGTTAATGGTGTTTCTATTATTAACAGGGTGCAGAAGACCAATTGAAACCCAAACTTTAACATTCCCATCATGCCCCCGTCGCGCACAAAAACACCTTCAGAAAACTGCCAGGATACATTAGGGGGGTAAAAAACAAACAAAAAACCCCCCAAAACTAAACATGCATGTTACTTGAGAGTTTAAACGAAAGAGCAACTACGCTAGTACGTCATTAGTGAGCAATTAATTAGTCTTTTTTGCCTACGCATGCTTAAGCTTCCTAATGTGCTCTTGGCACGAACATCTCCAGGGTTATTTAAATCTGGCTACTAGGACATGCGCCAGTGTGAGCCACTGTTAACTATGGGTCTTCATCCCCTGAGATGCTAGAGATATGGACTGATTATTGCGGATTCCAGGATGGGAGTGACGGGATGTGCATTTCAAGTACCTTAGATCCAAGCCAGTAAGCCCAAATAACTGCAATAGCATGTTTATTCCTAGCCTCCGCCTTCAGCCGGCTCAGTTCCCTTCGCGCCTGTGATGCATTTGAAAAGGAGTTACAGAAAAGTTTAAAGGCAAGAAAGGTTACTGCTGATTCCCAATGGAGAAAGAGGAAGAGAGACACAGGTCACCATCAAACAGTAAACACAAAAGCGTGTGCCACCACCCCACACCGAAACGCTGGAAGGAGCAAGAGGCAAACACGTGCTCAGGAGCTTAAGCCAGTGAATCCCGAATGGGAGGGTCCGCTGCTCCGCACCTCACTCCTGACCCGCTGCCTTCCCGGGCGTCTCTGGCCTACCTGGGTACCATGCCAATACGCTGCGATGGTGGTGGCTGCTTCCTCACAGCGCTTCTGATGCTTCAGCTCCCGCAGGATTTTTCGGGCCTAAAGCACAGAATGACCCAGAAAGATAGAAAATTAACACCAAAAAACTATATCCATAGTGACTTGAAAAAAACTACCTGAAGAGATAGTCATAATCCCCCTTCTCAAGGGAAAAATCGATAGCTTAAAGAAAGGAAAAGGGAAGGTTGCTTTATTAGCCCAAAATGGACCATGAGAAGGTGGTAAACGAAGCCATTAGCAAGCATGACAGTGTAGCCCCACTCAGATAGACAGCAGCCTCCCACGCCCTGATACGTGACAGGAAAACACCTGACCACAGCAATACAAACTGGACACGGCAGATGGAAGGAACAGTTCTCAGAAGGTGGTCAGTGGATCTCCAACGATCCACCAAAATCCACTTGATCACTTTTATTATTATTGTCTGGAAGGAACTGTAGCTGTACTTTTTTTTCAAAAGAGATGGCTGAAAACTTGCTATAAAATAAAATGATCTCACTGGTTCAGTACTAGTGGCTTCTTTCCAGGAGTTGCTTGAAACTGATTTAGTGGGGGCCAGGAGGACAGCCGGTTTGGAGGCGAACCCTGAGTTCTGCCTCTGAAGTCTCTAGACTGGACGCCTGGACCCAGGACTCGGTAGTAGGTCAAAGAAAAACCTGCAGGCAGCAATTTCACTTACTCTGAGCACACCAGACTTGTATTTGGCCATTGCTGTGGGACAACTACTAAGCACCTGGGCTGCCCACAGGCCTAGACAAAGGGCAATGGAAGCCGCAGGACTCCTGAACCAAGATTTGGCTTGTGGGCTATAGTGTGCTGACTCTGAATCACACTTTGGCAGAAAGGACCCAGAACCAGGTGGTGGGTGCACTAGGACAGCCAGCGCTTAGGATCTTTCAATCATGATGGGGCAGCCTGCAAGATGGTCACAGGGAAGGTATGGAAGGCATTGTGCTGGGGTGCTGAGGTATGGCAGGGCTCACAGGTATGGAGGCAACAGTGTGAGACAGCCTTTTGCACTACAGCTTTCCTCGCAAACAGGGGGCAAGAGGATATTGAAATCATGTACGGTATTATTTCAAGGACTTCCTGCTCAGAGAACAAAGCTCTTGAAAAGAAAGCAGGAAGCAGCCAAGACATGGTGTAGGGCCGGAGCTTGGCCCGTAATATTTATTTTTTCCATCTGACTGTTTACAGGGTAGGCAGGAGATGAGGAACCCTCCCTTGCAGGGTGAGCCCAGAGACATCATCCTTTGTAAAGAACATGAAAACCTCACATAAGTAAGGATCACTTCTTTTTTTTTTTTTTTTTTTGGCGTTACGTGGGCCTCTCACTGTTGTGGCCTCCCCCGTTGCGGAGCACAGGCTCCGGACGCGCAGGCCCAGCGGCCATGGCTCACGGGCCCAGCCGCTCCGCGGCATGTGGGATCCTCCCGGACCGGGGCACGAACCCGTGTTCCCTGCATTGGCAGGCGGACTCTCAACCACTGCGCCACCAGGGAAGCCCAAGGATCACTTCTTTTAAACTCACCTTCCAACCCCGGATATAAGACTGAATTACCAAGGTAGAGCTCTTTATCTGTTGATACCTCTTTTGTTGCTGTAGGGTGAAAGGGGAAGATATCAGCAATTCTATTTACATATCCATAACATGCACACTGAGAAAGAGAATTTGCTCACTTAGTGCAATGAACTCTTGATCACCCGTATTCTTTCTGGGAACCAATAAGTACAGAAATCAAAATATCCAACCATCCAAAATTATTATGATTAATCCAAAGTTTGCTTCAAGGATGGTACATATAATTCATTTCTAAATGACTCAGGACCCACCATTATTAACATCTGTTCTTTGTGTCATGCTGTTATATACAACGTCGAGCACATAGCAGATACCCAGTGAACACACATGAATGAATACACGCTGAGTTCTGCATCTGCTCCTAAGCCTTCTCTCTTCTTGGTGCCATTTCTCAGCATGCTACTCACTGGGTCAGCCTCTAACGTCCTCAGTTCCTTTTAGGTTTGCTGCTTTTACTGCCTCAAGCTGGGAAATCAGCTAACAAATTTAAGTCAACTCCTATCAATCGACTACACTTTATTTATTGAGCTCCTACTCGCCACAGAGCCCTTCAATAGAACCGTGAGGATGTTCAGCTGCAGCAGAGGTTATTTCCAGGTGGGGAAGGTTAAGGAAGACCCAGTGAGATCTTCCCAAGAGTCGGTTCGGCAAGCTCGACACCCAGAGGCCCTTACTTCCAGGGCCAATGCCTTGGAGAGCGGAGGCTGCTGGAACACTATCCCTAGAGAAGTGAGCGCTTACTGTATTTCGTGGGGAATATTCACTACAACGTGGGCATTTGTGATGAAATTTCACAGCTTTTCAAACAAAATACTGAAGCCAGGCTGTGACTCAGACCCTGGAAATGGCAGACTGCCAGCTCCCTTTCTCTGAGGGGGAACAGATGCTCTCAGGACTCTAGGCTATGTCCTGGAAGCTCAGAGAAAATGAGCAGCTGAACAAAAGAGGGTGCCAGAGAGAAAGGCAAAGAGAACCCTGGGACCCTGTACAAGTCACTACCTTCTTTGGGCCTCAGTTTCTTCATCAGACAACTGAGGAGCTGGAAAATCTCTAAGATTCCACACGGAGTGAAAGTCCACGGCTGTAGGGTCTAAACTGTACCTACAATATCTGACCATCACTTCTGACATTCATTTGGTACCTCAATGTCTTCTTTTAAAATTCCTACATGGCTTGAAAATAACTGTCTTTAAAATTCACCTAAAGGAGCCATGAAATATCACAGAATATGGATTTTAAGATAAATAGTAACTGAAAATGGTCATCCGGAAAATCTTTGAGTTATGTAGTCAAGGGAAAATCACTGGCTTGGATAACTGTAGTTAACTGGTGGAGGTATTTACAAGCATACCTTGTTTTATTGTACTTTGCAGATATTGCGGGTTTTTTTTTTTTTTTACAAATTGAAGGTTTGTGGCAACCCTGCGTTGTCAAATGATGGCTAGCATTTTTTAGCATCGAAATATTTTTTAATTAAGGTATGTATATTTTTTTTAAAGATATAATGCTATTGCACACCTAATGGATTACAGTATAGCATAAACATGACTTTCATGTGCACTGGGAAACCAAAAGATTTGTGTGACTCGCTTTATTGCAACGTTTGCTTTATTGGAGAGGTCTAGGACCAAACCCACCAAGTCTCTGAGGTTTGCCTGTAGTTCAAATTCTAAAACAGAAGTAACACCAGAGCAAAATTAATACTTCCTCTAAAGTTTGGGCTATTATTTGTTATCATTCTAACTCTCAGAATCACAAATTAATGATACATATGGTGACTTTTTAAAAATCTGGAGATAACAAAAGCTCTATATTGGGAGGGAGGGTGGAAACAGCACTTGCTAATTTTGGTTCCTTGCCTGTTTCTCCTCATCCTTCTGATGAAATGGCCCTTTCCAGAAGGTCCTCCTTGACCACCCTATCTAATCTCCAGTCTCCCCATTATTCTTTATCTCAGTTCTCTATTTCCTTCCTAGCACTTACTACAATCTGTCATTGTTCTATTTATTTCCTTAAATGCATATTGTGCCTCACTAGACATGAACTGTGTGAGGTCAGGAATCAGGTTGTTTGGTTCACCTTGCTGTCCCCTGAACCTGGCAGAATAAGGGTTTCAAAACTATTGGTAGAATTCAATATAGATGAATTCAGGATGCTTCAAAATTTGGTGTTTCTTAATGATCTCAAAATAAATAATAAAATGGGTTCCTTGAGGATTGGCTATTTGTGGGTCCTCCCTTTCTCAGGCAAACAGAAAACAGAGCGTTATGAATCTGCCAAAGGGCCAAATACCACTGCTATGTGCGCCCAGGTTGGTGACAATAGTCTTCTGGGCCTCTGCAGAATACATGTTAATGAACCTATGATTAATGTGGCTGGCTAGGGTCACACTTTAACACTTGTACTGTTGGTTATACTCTTTTAACTTGAGGAAGCAATTTTAAAGATATTCTTTTAAAGATCACATAATTTTTCCTTACTTTTCATTTAAGTAACTCATTAATTTCTAAAACTTGGAAATTATACACTAAAATGTATTACATGAGAACAGGCCAGCATAAATTATGTCCTGATTATACACACCCTTAAAGCAAAACTTCTCTACAGCTGAAAAAGAGGAAGAACACTCTAAAGGAGATTTGACTGCAATTTTAATTCATTTTCCAACTCACTCTCTAGTGAAAAAGCAGAGAATGAAAATGTGTTTGGAAGCAGTGCTCTTATCATTAAAATTCATTTTGTGAGAACGCAATGCCAAGTTCAAGCTAGCCTAGAGGTAAACCTTCAGGTTTCCCTCAAACCTGTTACGCCTCCAATGAAACATCTAAAATTGAGTAAGAAAGAAAATTCCCCAAAGAAATTCCATATCAATTAAATAAACATACTTTATTTTTGAGTCTTTTCCCAAAGGGCCAGATATCTGAGGACTAAAGGAGATCCAACCCTTTAACCCAAACCCAGAATTCTACTAAAATGTGGCATTAGCTTTCTGGAATTAAAGCCATTTTCAGTGTTCCTACAATAAATGGAAAACAGCCAATTATTTGGGAAAATTGACCCTATTATACTCAAAGGGTTAAATGACATTATCTCTTCCAATCTGATAACCAAATTCAAGATGTAGATCTCCCACTACATGTATCTCCATCAGTGGAAGACAGCGGGATAAACTAGAGCTTTGATGTTATCCTGGATTCAAACCCCATCTCTGCCCATAGTAGCTGTTACTTAACAGCTCAATGACTTAGTTTTCTCATCTTTAAAAAAGGGACCAGAAAAGCACCCATTTCACGAGGTCATTCGGAGGATGGAGTATGTAAAAAAAATACCTACACAGTTAAGTACGTAACAAATATTTGCAAAAAAAAGCATCATGATCACAGCTCAAAAATGTCAGGGGCTCTCACCGCGTATCTCCTGTACCAGGCAGCGATCACGATTTGGCTTTTTCTCATCAGCAGGAAGTGTGTGCGACATTTCCACCCCCGATAAATCTTCTGAATGAGAGTGGCCAGGTCCTCAAGACGCTGCTTCCTCAGGTCTTCTAATTTGAATAACTAATAAATAATAGATGGATTTATCAAAAATCCACCCAAAACTCGTGGCATCATTCTCAGGAAATAAAATGTCACAATGTTGGAGTGAACCACATTGAGGAAAAAAAAAATAACTTAATTACAGATATTATGAATAGTAGTCCAGAAGAAAACTACTGGGATGAATTCACGCAAGATACACAATTTAGAGTACAGTGTTTTAGAATTTATGACGAATCATGTAAGGGCTGAACTGAGCTCTAGATGTACCTTCACACTATCTGTGAGGATGAAATTACTGGAAGGGAGGTGACAGCAAGGTCTCTCTCAGACGATTTGTTCCTAATTCTCCAAATTTCCAATAAACTGCTATGTAAATTATACTTCATGCTAGTCTATTCAGTTATAAAAAGGCTCCAATGGAGTTCTTCACTAAGTAGAATTTTAAGTGTTCTTTTTAACTTAAAAAAAATTTTGAATTTGGGTGCCTTCGTGTACCTCTGAATAGCAGGGTTGCCTTTCCTAAAATTACCATATAATTCAGATATTACAAATACAGACTGAAGTAACCTCCAATTTTTATGAGTTAGGGAGGTTTTATTGTAATACCAGTTTCTTTATGATTTCTTCAATGCTGTACAATCTATCAGCTCAAAAATTTTGGTGTTTCATAAAAAATACAAATGTTCTTCCATTATTCCTTATTAAGCCACCCCTTTGGACATTTGCAGAAAAACACAAAAATGTGACATTCTTGGTAGCATCTTGGGTAACATTATAAAGTTAAACATCCTTTAAGAATTTGCCCATATGATTATAACGCAAATTCAGAGTGTAACGTTTCGATTACATACCGTTCTTGGGTTTCGAATGAATATCTTTGATCTACCAAAGGAGTACTCTTCCACAGGAATCTCCAATTCATTAAACAAAACCTCCACACCAGCTCTATAAAAATAAATAAAAACAACAAATTTTCTGAGTTACAAAAATAGGTTATCTTATCTTAAAACATGATATTAGGTTCTCAGCAGTATAAAAAAAATAGCTTCATTTCCAAGTATAAAGGATCTTTCAGTAAGCATCCTTCCATCAAAGAATTTCCAGAGTGAATTCCACAACTTTAACCAAATCTAGTAAATGCTCAAAAAAGCATTTTGGGTTTAGAACTACGTATTCTAAGAAAATATGGTATTAAAGACAATTTCTTGATTTCATTAGCAGAGGTGATCAAATATACTTGTAACAATGGACCAACCAGGACCAGAAGGGTATGCAAGAGACTAACATCTATTTTGAACCCACTCAGTCACTTCTTGCAAACGTTTTAAACACTGCTCCTGCTACTCAGATTGTGGGCAGGTCCCAAGAGTGCTAAGTGCCAGCCCAATGGGATGCAAAAGAACATAGGGCGGGAGCAAGGCCTGGACTTGACTCTGACCTCTCCATCCTGGACCGTGGATTTAACGTCAGTCTTTAGTACTAAACTTCGTCCCACCAACCTGTGGACTGGATGCCAGGCTGGGAGTGAATCCTTGTTCTGTGTATTATAGTAGATACTGACCATAATACCCTGGAAATTAGCAGTGGGAAATGAAATAGTACCCAGAACCTACATTATTTGGGTATTGAATTATGCAGCAGGGACCACACCATATGTCTGGAGTTTATCTTCTTATAATACAGGGTGAGTGTCTAATCCTACTGCTGTTCCTGTGAAAGGCCAGGTACAGTGACAATGTGGAGTCAACACCAGTATAGTGAAAGAAAAATCCCCATAAAACAGGCACGTCTGCCCTGCTGTAGTAGCTGGGAGAGCTTCTGTGGCCTGCAGAAAAGGGGCAACTTCTGGGACTGGTGACAGCAGAAGAAAGGTCACTGCACAGACAAGGCCTGGTTTATCTTCTGCAGCAGCCCCCCACCCACCCCTGCCAGCACACAAGTTCTCTCTGCATGTGAAGAGCTCACAGGGGCTGCTCCATGGGATGAGTCTGCAGTGGTCCAGCACTCTGTCTGTGACTGGATGGATGAGTGCAATTTAGGGCAGATGAGCTGAACGCCACGTGGCCCCAAGTTCTGCCATATTTTCCAATCCAGCTTTACTCACAGTAACACTGACACTGTGAACCCTATCTGCTCCTGTATCTATTTCTCAGTTGGTACAGACTTGGTCAAAGAGTGGGACCCCCACCCTTCATTCACTCTCTCTGGGGTTAATTCCCCAGAAAAAAAAACCCCGAAGAGCTGAGAGCAGTGATCCAAGATGCCTCTAGCTCTACCCTTGTATGAGTCTACACAAATATACCTATCAATTACAAATTCTCCTCCTGCTAACTTGCCACGGCATAGTTTAGAAGTTTTATTGACACACAAGTTCCAAATGTGGATTTGATAAGCCGTGTTTAAACCTTAAAGGAAACCAAGACTTCTATAATTAGTAAGAATTAGCACAAAGTGGTATCCTGCTGGAAGATGGTCCAAAACAGAGGTTACAGCCAACTTTTCATACAATTCTGTTTTGCCTAAACAGCACGTGAAGAAAACAACATGGTATCTATATGCTTTAAAACTTCATAATTAAATATGATCAATGAACGTCTTACCTTGCTGGTCCTTTCCAATGAGGCCATGTTTGTTTACAAAGCATTTTGTATCTTTCTAGGCAAGGTTCATAGGCCTGCCTGAAGGCGTAGCCTGCTCTCCTCACGCGGACATTCTCCAAAAGACCCAGATACCTGACCTGATGACATACTAGACCCTCGTTGAAGATGTGTGCTGCCTTTTTATCATTCGGTTTGATACACCTAAAAGATTACACAAATTTTAGGTTTTAAACTCCTTCTCTTACGGATTTATCTGTCCATGTTTTACAAAGCATCATATGTAATTATTTCATGGTGAGATAATTACTTATTATTCTTGGAAAACCTAGTCATTTCTTTTGAAATTATTTCAAATCGTTTTACAAAAACCTTAAGATAACTACACTGCAGATACAGCAATAAAAAAGAATAATACGTACGATAACATGGGTAAATATCACTTACATTCTGTTTAACGAAAGAAGCCTGATGTAAAAGAGTACATACTTTATGATTCCATTTATATGAAATTCTAGAAAAACTAATTCCTAGTGAGAACTTAGTATTGCTTTACCTCTGGGGAGAGGTAGGGGTGGAGATCGACAGGGAAAGGGCACAAGGGAACCTTCTGGGCTGATAGACATGTTTTATATCTTGGCTTGGATGAGGCTATACAGGTGTATACATAGGTAAAAATTCAACAACCTGTACAATTAAGATTTATATATTCTATGTATTGTACATACATTACATACCTCAATGAAAAGGTTAAAAACACTGCTGTCTCGCTAAATCCCTATTATCTCCCTCCTTTTCAATAGGGCACTTTGCTGCCCAAGGAAAGACTACATTTACCAGCTCCCTTTGCAAGTAGGTATGGCTATGTGACCAAAATTCTAGCCAGAGCATAAGTAATGTTTGCTACTTCCAGAGTGTCCTTAGAAGGAAGGGACTTGTTCTCCCTTTGCTCTTCTGCTAAATGCTGGCAGGAATGTTGATGTGGTGGAGAGCTATCTTTGACTATATAGATAAGAGGAAATACCCTGGCAACTGCAGAACCACAACATAGAAGGCATTGCTCTATTAGCCCTGGAGTCTATACACTTAGAAGTACATAAGAAATAAATGTCAATCTTGTTTAAGCCCCTATTATTTCCAGATCTTGTTGGAGCAATCTCTATATCCTAATTAATATATTGTTAAACATTTACAGTTATGTCTGCCTCACTTCAACTGTCAAATTCCACACATAAATGTAATATATGGACAACTAAATCTTACCTAGTTTGACCTTGGTGTTTTTATGGTTTTCCTTTTACATTTAGAAAAGTAATGTCTACTTTTTGGCTTAAGGACAAACAGATCAATGGAACAAACTAGTGAGTTTGGATCTAGACTCCTACACATACATTCAATTGATTTTTGATAAAGGCATCAGGGCAAATGAATGAAAATAGAGATTTTTTTCTTTTCAATATGTAGTGCCAAAACAACAGGATAACTATATGGAAAAAATAGACCTTAAAATAAATCTGAAACTATAAAGACTCTAAATATATATATAATATATTCACAACTTTGGAGTTTATTAATTAAGACTTCTTAGAGATACATTAAAACCACTGAAAGGGAAGGGGAATAAAGGAACTTTCTGGGGTGACGGGAATGTTCCATGTTTTGACCTGAGTGGTGGTTACCAAAGTGTATACAATGGCAAAAAAACAATGGAGCCATTCACCTAGGATCTGTACATATCACTCCATGAAAATTATACCTCAGTAAAATAGAATCTTAAGGTTTAAAAAAAAAGTTTACTCAAATGAGAATAACAAAAGCAACTGATCACACGAAGTTTCTTGGTTAATTGTTTTTGAAACTAGGATCCTTAACCTAATATATGTTCTAACCTGTTTGCAATCAAACCAGGGGATTTTACCTATTTACATTTGTTATGAATATAAATATTAGGTCAACAAGTTAAACACAAAAATTTTCTTCACTCTAACTTCCTCATAACTGAATTTTCAAAGACAACTATAGAAGGTATGTGTGGGTGTGCACCTGCCACATGAAATCTGACCCATCAGGCACACACCTTCTATTACCTAGTTCACCAAATATACACATCACAAACTCTAATCCTAGTTGGTCTTTACTGAATTTTGAGAACTAAGATGCCCTAGAAGCAAAAAAAAAAGAAAAAACAAAAAAAGAGAGAGAGAGAGACCAGATGCTTTTTAAGGAGTTCTTTCTATTGTTTTGAAAAAATTATTTAGATTGGTTCAGAAATCATTACTTTCTCTGGGCCTATAACTCTCTCAGGGAAGAAAGAGGCACATACTTCCTCACACCAGACCTGCAACTGAAGCCCCAGTTGCTTCAATGCTCCAAGTCAATATAACAAGAATCCAAAATGAATCCACCAAAAGTTTATGCAAAACCCTTACCAGAAAAAAATTTACATTTTGTTTCTTGTCATTAAAAAAAAAAAACCCCAAAACCCAGAAAGTTGAGAACTCCTATGTGCCAACAACCCAATTTCATTAAGTATCTATTCCCATCCCCCGCCACAATTTTTTCTTTTCCCTTTTTAAAATTCCCTATTTTGGGGCCACTGGAGTATTTTCTAAGCAAACCCAAGACACCGTATTATTTGACCCCTAAGTACTTTAGTTATCCTCTCCTTGGGTTACGCTCAGATTTAAGCAAACAGGTAAATGATCTTCCTTGAGAGTGCCTTCATAATCGAATGGTCAAAGAATTTTATGTGCCAGAAATACCTAATGTAGTTTGGATTCTTGGTCTGTAGGTTTTTCATCAGAGTGGCCACCGATGCCTTGAACTGTGAGCCGGCTGTAGGAGGCCTTTTTAGGTTGATCTTGGCAGGGTTCCCTTCGGGGAACAAAGACTTGATGAGGGCATGGCCGGCCTTCCACATGGCTTGGGACAGGTCTCTATAGAGAAGGTCGTTGTTCTTATCCACAAATCCTTCCACTTGGTACAGCACCTATGAGCAGCAGCACATGGGACTTAGTGGCTGACACACTGCATGCTAGAACATCAAACAACTGTTAAAAATATCCCGAGACTATCTATACTGCAGCCTCTTCTTTCTCCATCAAAAAATCTCCAACAAGTTAGTCACACTCTAATACCAAATTAGCCTCCAAGTTTAAATTCCATCTGTCTAAATCACAGAAGAGTTCAAAATAAATTCTATTACCCTTCAGGATTTGCAAGAATAAACTCCAAAAATGTTATTATAACATTTTCAAAGGATTTTAGGGCTTTTTTGGTGTTCAAGCATATTTTTGAGGTTCTACTTGTATTTTTTAGTTTACATGTGCCAATTCCAGTGTGTTTAAAAGGAGACAGGGGGAAATTGAGATAACACAGATATTTTCATAGACATCCTAAACCAGCAGAGAAATTGACCAGGAAAGTATCTTTTAATAACATGGGCTAGTGAAAAAAAATGAAGTACCAAGTTCCAGCATTTTGAAATTAAAGGAAAAGATACTATATACTTCATTTTTACTAAAGCCATAATCAGATTTTTTTTCCCCTTTGAAGTTTGCAAGCTTATTTATAAGAAAGGAGGTATTAACTCCAATCAATAATCATTCAGGACCCCAAAAATCAATCTATTGCCCCAATTGTTTTTAATATTATCTTTATATAGTTGATGACATAAAATTAATTATCCCAAATACTAACCAAATTAATAAATGCTTTAAAAAAAAAGTAGATGTTTTCTCCAGTGTCATTTCAAAATTCAATCTAAGAATTCATTATTTTGCTAAATGGTTGGTGCTTTTAAAAGCTTACTGTAAGTCTTTTTTTTTTTTAACATCTTTATTGGAGTATAATTGCTTTACAGTGATGTTACTGTAAGTCTTTAGTGAATGCTATTCTTTTACTGGCATATCTTTTATCAGTGTCGACAGATCTTTTTTATAGGCTAGCTTTCAGAGCTTGAAAATAATAAAATTGATTTTTAATATATACTTGAACTCTTTCATTAAGTCCCCTGGTTTTCCTTTCAGCTCTCAGTATTAGTAAGATTTTGCTCAACATGGTCCAGATTCTATTCCCACTGAACATTTACTGACTCTATGCTTTCAGCTGCTCCATTTATCCTCTGGAGCTGACGCTGGTCAGAACGCCATCTCTGAGGCTGAGGCTCGGGGTCCGCCAGAGGGGCCCGGGCTCCCGCACCTTGCCGGCATAATGCTGGATCCTGAAGCAGCTGTGAGGCAGGGACGTGTCGTTGAGGAACCGGGAACACTTGCTCATCCTGCTCTCAAAGTGCTGGTGGGTGGCGCACACTTGGTTCAGCTTCTCCAAGAAGGTCTCGTCGGTGACCGTGCCTGGCCTCAGGCACTCCTCATCCAGCATGGCCAGGATTCCGTTTGTGTTCTGGGTGAAAGGAGATAAAAGGGTTTCCTTCCTTCCTCGCTGTATTAATAATTATTCCTAATTATGCCATTAAACACAATCGACTTAGTCACAAGAAAATTCCGTTCAGGCACAACAAAGAGCAGAGAATCAAAACAAGTAACAAAACGCCCCCCACAGAAATCAGCCCTTTTCCAGCGGGGTCCCAGGTGCGCTGGGGGGTGGGGAGGGAGGGAGTGTCTGCATGAGTCTCCCCCACCCCAGCCCACGATGCCTCCCCGATGGTGGAACAGGACTTAGGTGTCACCTCAGCCACCTTAGCGGGTTGATAACTGAAATTCATGTTGTTTAGCAAAAGGCAAGTCAGACCTCAAAGATTCAAAAACAAATCTAAAAGTCAGAAACTAATGTGACAATACCGTCTCCTTATATAACGTGGTCATAAATCACAAAGCATAGTCTCTTAAGGCCATTATTTGATTCACAGCTTGAGAAGGAAATTGGTTTCAGATGTTTCCAAATTGTTCCTGTGTTCAAAATAAAGTTTATTTTCTCGGGGGAAAAAAAGTGGTGTGATTCGGGAGGCTGCTTTTAACGATCAATGCAATCAAGTTGCGTTTCAAGAATATCTGTTTAGAATAAAATTCTCCTTCCATATAAAAATTCGAAATGGATGTTAAACACGGGTGAGAATTCGTTTGTTGGGTATTCAGACCCTGTGATCATATTTACCCCAAGAGCAGTCAGCCCAGCTCAAGTGAATCAAAAATCAGGAATCTTCTACTTTGCTAAATAAAGGCTGTTGTTCCTTTGATTGCCCCTACAGGCCCACACAGCTCCATTCCACAGAGAACAATCCACTGACCATGAGCCCCACCTGCTTCCGCCAGGGCAAAGTCCCCCACGGCTCCTCTCCCCTTCTCCTTACAAGGCCATGACATCCTCTGACCAGCACTTATTCATTCCACACAAAATCTGGGGGAAGTGTGGATTCTCAGGAGTCAAGTGTGTTTATAACATCCCCGGAGTAAACATTATTGTTAGGCGATGCTGGAAGGAAACATTTCCTTTATGTATCCAGGCTCCTACGTGAACGTGAGTTTCTTCAATCATATATGCAAGGGGGTTTTTGGCTGAGATAATCTAGTTAAATTAAGTGTATTACCACTGTTTTGTTTTTTTTCTCCCTTCTTAAAGGTAAATAATTAAGTGCAATGTTACATTTATGAAGAAAAATGTGATAGTCACGACTTGTGAAAGTTAAAACTCCCCCAGCAAACTACTTTGGTCACAAAATTTACCAGAAAAAATTTTCAGGAAATCCACTGATGTTCTAAATTTTAGACTAGAGTTTTAAATTGCTTAGGTGGTATATTAGTGTTCACAATCCAACATTGTTTACATTTTTCAAAACAAAGTTTATTTTTTAATTGAAAAATAGTAATGCTTCAGAATTTTTTTTTAAAGTTCAATTTAATCAAAGATGTGGCTTTCAAGAATATCTTGAATACTGAGGGATAAGATACTGGCTAATTAATAATATCCAAAATGTCTTGTTAAAGATGAAGAGAAAATGATTTGCTGGACATTTGGAGCCTGTGATTCTATTCCTGAAGCACAGCACTCACCTACACTGAAAGCTAAAAAGACTGTAGAAAATAAAGTTCATGCATTGTTTCAAATTACTTTGTTATTAAGGCCAGGAAGATTTAGTAAGCCTAAGCTTTTACACACAAATCAGTCTTCTTGCAATCAATTCGTTCATGATAAACTACATGATAAATATGATGTAAAAACAAAAATCTTAGATTCAGAAAGGTTACTAAAAATTATGCAGTAATTTTTCACACTTTAAGCCTTTTCACGTACATAATTTGTAACCTGAAAAATCCCACGGCCCTTGGCACCTGTCAAGTCACACACACACCATCTCTCACATCCCTGAAGCAATCTACGGTCCACACCAGCCACCCCTGGGATCCTACTTAATTTGGCTCCTGAGATGGTCCCTTTATCCTCCTTTATTTTTACTTGAACAGCATGGAGTTCTGTTGTCGTTGTTACTTTTTAAGAAAAATTTTCCAGCTTTACTGAAATATAATTGACATAAAATACTGTGCAAGCTTAAGGTATACAACATGTTGATTTGATACACTATCATAGTGTTAGGTACCTCTATCACATCACGTAATTACCATTTCCTTTTTGTGGTGAGAACATTTAAGACCTACTTCTTAACCACTTTCAAGTGTATAACACAGTATTGCTAACTATAATCTCCACACTGTACATTAAAGCCCAGAACTCATTCATCTTACAAGTGGAAGTTTGTACCCTTGGGCCTATATCTCCCCATTTCCCCCAAACTTTAGCCCCTGGCAACCACTATTCATTTTATTCTGTTTCTGAGTTTGTTTTTTTTTTTTTAGATTCTACATATAAGTGATTATCATACAGTATTTGTCTTTCTCTGACATATTCCACCTAACATAATGCCCTCAAAGTCCATCTTTGTTGTTACAAATGGCAGGATTTCCTTCCTTCTCATGGCTGAACAATATTCCATTGTACATATACATCACACCTTCTTTATCCATTCATCTGTAGACGGACGCTTAGGTGGTTTCCCTATCTTGGTTATTGTGAATAAAGCTGCAGTGAATGTGGGCGTGAAGATATCTCTTTGAGATCCTGATTCTGTTTCTTTTGGATATATACCCAGGAGTGGGATTGTTGGGTCACATAATAGTTCTAATTTTAATTTTTTATAGGAACCTCTATACTCTTTTTTCTTTTCTATACCGATTTCTATAGCGATTGCACCAATTTACATTCCTACCATCAGTACACAAGGGTTACCATTTCCCCACATCCTCACAAACAATTATCTTTTTGATAGTAAGCACTGAATACTATGTTAAGAGGTCACTAGAATTTTAGAAATGAAATGGATATTTTGACTTGGCAAACACCTTCTTTTTTTTTAGTCTCCTCTGATCAGTGCTCATATTTCCAGGAGCTGTGGATTGGACCCGGGTTCCCAGCACACAAGAAAGAATGGTGCACCTAAGGGTATGGCATCTGAGCGTCATGAATGGGCTCTGTGATACAGCAACAGGATTAGCATGGGGGAACCTGGCTAAGTATCAAAAAGTCCAGCTGTCTATGTATGTGTTCGAGAACCATGTGTGAGTTCTTAAGGTTGTGATAAAGTTTCCAGAACTCTGTATTCCTCTGAAGTGTTGAAATAGTGAAAATACAAAAGCTTAACACTGAAGGCAGTGAGATCGTTCGTAAGTAGTGAATTACACTACGAAGAACTTCTTTGGGAAACTGTACCTAATACTCACATTTTCTATTAGGTCACAAATGATAGCATTATTGAAGTACTCAATGTGAGTCCATTCTATGTCCTGAAAAAGAAAACAGAACATAATCAAATCCCATATGATGATGCTACAACACTGCCATCTCTAACATAAGACTTTGCCCATCTTACTATACTCCACTTCCTCTCTGAAAATTTCCTTTATAAAAATCAGTGCTGCAAATATCATCTTCTGGTTCCCAAAACTTTCATAATGCAGCAGTCTAGCACTGACATGATCCGACTGAAACAACCGCCCTTGACCTGTGCTGAGGCTGCCTCCCCTTCCACCCTCCCATCTGTGGCAATTTCCCATGCACTTCGCTGGCCCCGGGCCATTTATTCAACAGGCCCTTGGGTCAATATTACTTTTTGTATATTTACAATGTTTACAAGGAAATAAGTCAGAACTTGATCCCCAGAATGTAAGGCATAGATTTTTCTGTTCTTAATTTGTAATCACAAGGAAGAAATTAATTTTAGAGTCAACACCATATCGTAAGGCCGTTAACTATTTCAAATGTAAAAATAGAACAGTGCTAAGATAAGTATTTTCAACATAAGGAAAGACATGAAAACCTATCCACTGGTTCTAACACTAGCTACAAAGCCAAATCTGGGAGGCCAAATGCAATCATTCTGTATCTGCTTACACTCTCCATAAGTGTAAACATTTATTTTTCTTCTAAGGGGAAGAAAGTTAATTCATACGGCAAGCTAAGGATCTTCCTATATACTCTTAGAAGTGTTTTAGACAATCTGTACAAACTGTTTTAAGTTACAGATCAAAGTTTGGGCATTCTCTTTATGATGAGAAGACAGGAAGAGAATGAATCTGGCTTTTAGGATGTTTACATTACAAAAGGTGCCATTCAAGTATAAAATGTTTCTAAAGCATGATAATCATTCCAAATGAAAGATGAAATATTCATGATTTAGTTTTTGAGTAGATGAGTTATTTTACTAAGTCACTGGGAATAATAATCACATTAGAAAAATCTATACTGAGAGGCCAAAAAAAGAGGATTCTGTGTCCTTAATGACTTAAAATGACACTATAGAAAATGAAGAAAAGGAAGTAATATTACTAAAATATTAAAGCAAATAAATGAAAGGGAAACAAAAATATAATACTATATATACAATAAAATTTCTCCTTTTTGTCTGATATAAATAAATTTATACTTAGAAAAACACTGGCTATTTAAAAAATGAAAGGGTGAAAACCAAGTGTGTGTTTTACAATTAAGGATGAAAGGACTCTGTAAATATTACTTCTGATTATTTTCCAACTACATTCAGTGAGATAATCCATCCACAGCACTAGTATAATACCTGGCATATAGTAAGCACTCAACAACAAATGTTACCTGTTTTTATTATAAAATTTTAAAAAATCAATGCTTTTCAAGACTGAACAAAATATTAAATATTAAAATATTGTTAAATACTGAAATAGTAAAGTATTTTCAAATTTATATACAGTGATAATTGACTTCTTTGGTATACAGTTCTCTTAAGTTTTGGCAAATGCGTAGCATCAGGTAACCACCACCACAGCCAGCCTCCAAAATTCCCTTGTGCTGACCCTTTGCAATCACACTCCTATCCTCTGGCCACTATTGACTATTAGACACTTTGACTCTATAGCTTTGACTTTTGTAGAATGACATATAAATTGACTCATACATATGTAGCCTTTTGAGTCTGGCTTCTTTCATTTAGCAAAATGCATCTGAGATTCCTTCATGCTATTGTGTGTATCAGCTGTTTGTTCCTTCTTATTGCTGAGTACTAGAACCTTGTATGGATGTACCGCTATTTTTTTGTCCATTCATCTCAGACTAGTTTTTTAATAGGGTATTATTTTACTTCACTCTACTGGAATCCAGTGAGATTCAAGTCGGTCAGCTGATGTTCACTGAGCACCTACTATGTGCTGAGCACTGTCCTGGGCACTAGCAGCAAAGAAAATCCCAGTTAGCTTAGATGTCATACCAAACAAGTTTTTAAAAGGTACAGTATGGCTAAACTTTGATAAATCTGATTTTAGGGTCATGTTTGTACAGTCTTCTGAATCCAGAATTTGTATTATGAGTAAAAAAGGAATACTTAAAAATTTTTTTCAACATTACCTCCCGTATATATTCCTCCTGCTCTTCTTTAAGAGTCAGCTCAATGAAGATTTGTTGCAGCTTTTCATTACAATAATTAATAATGAACTGCTCAAAGCTGTTGTCCTATATGGAGAAAAATGAAGACAGCCTTATAAAGCAAGCCATCAGCGCTCCCATGACAATGCCACTCTAACATCTCACTCCACAAGAAATGCCACACACGGTCTTGCAGACTTAACCGCGGTCCAGCACACAGCCAGAGGCTGGCACATCGCAGGCACCCAAGAAACGATTCATGAGTCAAGTGAATGAATGAAGGATACACAAGTTACACACTAGTTGGAGAATGAAGAATTTTAGTTGACAAATAAGCAGCCCACAAACATGGTAAAAAAAATGAGAAAGAAATACATTTCCCCCTAGAGGATCAGCAAAGAAACAGTGAGATTCATCATCTCTGTCACCCAAGTTCTCAATCTTCCATTCTCAACTCTGGAGCTCAAGAAAGTCTTTCTGACCTGACCTCTTACTCCCCTACTCAGGGTCAGATCCCTCATTCTGACACTTACATACCAGCACTTTTTTTTTTTTTTTTTTTCTTTTTGCGGTATGCGGGCCTCTCACTGTTGTGGCCTTCCCCGTTGCGGAGCACAGGCTCCGGATGCGCAGGCCCAGCGGCCATGGCTCACGGGCCCAGCCGCTCCGCGGCATATGGGATCCTCCCAGACCGGGGCACGAACCCGTATCCCCTGCATCGGCAGGCGGACTCTCAACCACTGCGCCACCAGGGAGGCCCTACCAGCACTTTTGAAAAATCATGCTATGTGTATACATGCGTGTACATGTGCATTCACATGTATTGATTAGTGTCATATTTATCTGTCTCTCTAGATTGTACATTTCTTAAGGGCAAGGGTTGACCATACATCTCTTGTTCACCAATGGAAGCCCATTCCTGCAGCACCTTGCACCTAGCAAGCACTCAGCGTGTACTGGCTGACTAAATGAATGAAGTGCCCACAAAATACAGACTCAAGGGAATCAACACATCAAAATCATCTCCTAGCTAGAAACTCTCTCCTCTCAGAGGGTCACACATTTATCACTCTTACGATTCTCAGCAGTGTCTTCTTCATATCAGAGTTATTGCCTGTGAAGATCCATGCCTACAACATTTCTGAACGATCTGCAGGGCTTAACGTATTGCTGTACATATTGAGGGCACAAATGCAGGTCTGTTGGATGAATATACTTCACCAAGAACCACACCATCCAAAAAGAGTTAGATCTAGCAATAAAACTTGTCATTTTCACCTCTATCCCCCTCTCTGCAGAGAGAGGTGGTGGCAGTGGGAGTGAGAGATGGTGACCCCACCACTGATAAACCAGACTCTTTACCCACTGAGGTGGCCAGTCCTGGCCTAACTGGCTATGAGGGTTCACCTGTAATGGTAGAAGCTCGCCACTCCCTGTGAATACAGAGCAGCTGCCTTCAAATCTTTCCATAAATGATGAAATCAAAAGTCAAAGACTTTTTTGAAAGTTGATCTTTCAAAATCAAGTTTGGTGCAACCAGGACAAATTGTAAAATGATACCTAGGATGCAGCATCTCACCACATGCCTTCCTGGAAGGTGGCTAAGGATTTCTAATCATTAGTGAACTAATTAATCTGGGGAAATTTTAAACTCAAAACCATAAATGACACATAAAATACATTATCACTGACTAATCTTTTAATGTTAAATGTAGTCGAAGATAAAAGTTTCTTTCTTTGTTTTAAATCCTGAAGGTTCTTACTTAAAAGGCACACATGTATCACCAAAACGTTCAACAAATATAGTCCTGGACACAAAGGTCATTCCCCAGTCCTCATTTTCATGTTATGTTTTAAAAACCATGTGTTCCAATCCTCAGAGCTTAACAATTTTGACCAGAAGCTGAAGTCAGTCTGATATAGATGCCTTATAATCAGTATAAGGCCATTTCTTTATGAGAAAGTCTGGCTTTCTCAGTTTGGTAAAATATATCCCTATATAGTGCTACTACCCCAAATTAAAACTTATAAATAAAATTAAAATTTTAGTGACTTATAGGAGATCTTTGGGTTTTTAAGAAAAAAATTCATGGAGTAAATCCTTTCTGTTATTTAACAGGTCTGTGCCTATGGAGCTATTTAGACAAAATTATGCTAAATTTTCAAATGGCAGCTAATGAGGAGAAGGGAGGGGAGAACAACTGGTGTCTCTGACACAGTATATGGCTGTGAATAGCTGGAGGTATGCTTCCAGAACAGGTCTATGAAATACACACAAGCAGATTAGAAACCAGAGGCAAAGCTTCACAATTACAACACAACCTAAGGAGTAAGTCTGAGCTAAAGTAAATTTCCCCTCAACTTTTATAAGTTCTTGTATGAATTCTATATTTCATATCCACACACAGTTAATCAATGGTCATTTACTGCAAACTTCACACAGCTGGAGAAGCTATTAACACAGGAGCATGCAACAGACCGGCACTGCAAACAGTTCATACTTACTGCATTCTGGTGCACAAAGGGACAGATTACACAAAATGCAGTCAGTTCTCATTTTGCAATAAACTTCTAAAAGTAAACACTCATTGACAGTTATTCATCGGTGCAAATGACAGATTTTATCATCCAGGCTTTCTTTTTTTTTCTTTATTTTTTTGGCTGCGCCCCACAGCTTGTGGGATCTTAGTTCCTCGACTAGAGATTGAACCCAGACCCTCGGCAGTGAAAGTGTGGAGTCCTAACCGCTGGACCACCAGGGAATTCCCCAGGCTATATTTCTGACTGGCACAAAACTTTAGATCAAGACACGTGTCCCATCACCTCAAAAGACAGGAACACGATACCTACGTGTGGTATCTGAGCTGGGGCTCTGCCAGGTGAGAGCTATTCAGGATAAAAACAGTCTGACTGAGATAATATACCATATAACTCGCTGGAAGTCCCAAGGCTTCAGAATCTAATACTTCTAATGCTAAATTATCAGGAAAAATAAAATGTGTCTGACACATCCACCCAAAGACTCAGGGACAAAGGCAGTTGGCAGGTCACCAAAAGAGTGAAGAGATTCAGCCAGATCCAGGGCATCCCCCCTTTCTCACCACAGCAACCCACCCCTGTGCTGCAGGGGCTGTATCCCCCCTTCAAACACAGACAAGAGGGAAATGAGAGTGTTCTGAAGACAGCCTAAGAACAAGAACTTGACTCTCTGACCTGATCCTGCTGCTTAAAGAACAAAAACCAAAATCAACAGCACAATCATTAAGGCCAAAACCAGCTGACTTCCCCACAGAAATACCTCCGCCTCTACTGCAAATCTACCTCACACCCCCTAAACATGTCATGAATCGTCAGAGCGATTCATTATTGCTGAAAATGAAGGTAACCACATTTCCTCTGATTAACGTTTAACTTGTTGATAGTGTCCGAATGTTTGGGAAATGAGACTTCACAAATCATTAAAAATAAGTTGCAAAAATTTATAATTTGCAGAAAATTAAGGAAATGTCTGGTAACAGTCCATAAGCTGCAACCTGCACAGGTCCAATTTCTTCACTTATACAGGCATTAAATATCACCCAGTTTTCCCACTCCCCTTTATAAAATAGCTAAACTGGGTCTAAGAACCATCCCTTGAATATGAAGGCACCAAAGCAACTTGATATTTGGATGCTGCTTTGGTTTGTCAAGAACTCTGTGGGTGGCTAGCAATCTCTGAGCCGGGCTCGCGCTTGCACATGGCAGTCCCATGAATCAAAGTCTCCAAAGGAGGAAACAGGCTGGAGCTGAGTGCTCCCATGAATGAACTCACCTCCTCTCCCTCCAGCCTGCTACCCATGCTCCATGCATGGAATTTTTCTCCATTGTCTAAAGCACATTTATCCCTCAAGACTGAGGGATAAACTCATACTCCCAATAAAGTTCATAACTAGTTTATACCCATAAGTGTCAACCATGAGCTTTCCACTTGGGAGTGATTTTGAAAGAGGGATCAAAAGTACTGGCCTGTTACCATATTTGTATATTCTCAGCAGAGAAGGCTAATGATGTCTTACGCTCTTTAAGAGAGATATTTAAACCTTATACTCTTTAAAAATAATGTATATTGAAAGGAAGATGTAAAATAAAGGAGGCAGCTCCATCACTGCCATCATTAGGATGGTGGATGGGAAGGAATTTGCAGGTGAATATCAGGTAGGAAACAGGTGGGGCAGGGTGTGGCAGTTCAAACACTAAGATCGTGACTTATTTCAGCAAAAAGTACTATTAATTACATATTTAACTGATGTTTCTCAGAGCTCAACACTTTCGTCTGAGGTCAAATTTTGGATATAAAAAGTTGGGTGGGGGGGGTTCCATATTTGACATACAATGTAAAATACATAATATTTTATTTAATGTATTATGTCTCTTGCATAATAAATGAAATGGTACATTTATCCAAAAGTTATAAAACTTTGTAACAGCACTGTTTTAGAGGAGTTGGGCTATATTACTGCTTTAAAATGTGCTGTTGGTCTTAGCAAAGATTTACTTGGTGGAAAGCCCTTGGGCCGTCCCCATTTATAATGCTGTTCCTACAGAAAAATACAGTGCAATTAACAATCTATTTTAAAAAATCACAATTTCAAGAAATGGGCCCCAAAACAGGAACCACTTTTTTTTTTAAGAAAGTAAACTTAAAAAAAATAATCCTCAAAATCAGAGAAAAACATTTAATATTTTCCTTTTAAGACATTCACAAAATTGAATGACTGGCTGAAGTTACAGAAAACTTCCCTTTAAATATGTAACATTTTTCTTCTAGGTACATACTCAATTATGGTCAATTTTAGAAAAATATCAATAGCATTATAGTGCTCTTAAATATTTTTAAATAGGCTTTGATTTAAAAAGTTAAAGCAACAACACTGATGAACGAGCATATACATATTATGAACCATATTAATTCTCACCATTTTCGTTCTAAAATCTACTTTAAATTGTCTCCTTTCTCTTCAACTACAAGTTCTCTAGCACATAAAGGACAAAATTAAAGGCAAAAAACTGGAACAAAAAGTGTTGCTTGTAACTAGAATCAATTTTTTTTAAAAAAATATTTTAGAAAACGAATCCTATAATCATGAGACGAACCTACCAGCTGGTCTTACACTGACGCTTCCCCAACTAATAGAGTGTTTTATTTGAAACAATCATTGCACCTTGCCTATCACACCCTTACTGTATATGGCCACTTGCAACGAGGTTGTAAGGGAAAGATGAATAAGAGTGCCTGAATCCAAATAACTGGCATTTGGCCTGTACAGAACTAGCTCGATCATACGAAAAGTGAAATACTCAGCCACTGCTGTCCTGTTTTGGTCTACAGGATACTAATAGATTTCCCCAGTAAACCACCCATCTATTCTAAGACCTATCAGATAAGTACTTAGAAAAAAGTCGAATCAATTTAGATTGCCCAACACCATTTTGAATTTAATTTCACTTTTTAAAAGAATAGCACTTGCTATTTTATGGAGATGCTATAAATATTCCTCAGAGATCTAAGGCCATGTTTGTAGTTATAAGAATATCCAAACTGAATTGTGCAGAATTGGAGTATCTGGATTATAATTCTCTTCCTTTGCAAACCTGGATATGTTCTACCAGGATTCATAGCTAGATTTTTCTCCTCAATGAACTTTAATTCACTTCACCTTATTTTTGGTATAAATGATCCACTCTAATCTGTTTTCCAAACTGACATCAGATTACATGCGGCCAGCAAGGCAGAGCTATTCACCCAGCTGGCACTGGAATGTTTTGCAGTCAAATGCATGTGTCATCATCCCATGGTTTAATGCATCAGTTTCCCTCTTCCGTTTAGAGACAGACGAAAGTAAATGAAAGGTTTCCACCAGCTCAGCTGAAAAACGTTCCCATGGGAACTGTCAGTAGGGTCAAGAGGCAGAATTAGAAACATTCCAAAAAATTTCTTCTAGTGTCCTGTCCAATTTTTAAAGTGATGCCCAGGGCTCTCCAAAAGGCAGGATCTTAATTCCTGCAGTCAATTTTCACTGAAGAAGAAAGGCAGAATTTTCTCTATAATCTATCAGTTTATTTTCACTTGAGTGGACAATATCATAGAAATTTTCATTTTTGCACTGATGTGGATTCTGAATACTTCCTCTTGAGTCATACTCTGAGCCCTTGTACTTCAGCTTATGGTACTTTTAAGTCCTTAATTATATGGGTTCCTAGTGTTCAACCCTATGAGCTTTGACATTTCCATGTGTTCCAATTTTGCTGAGAATCCAGGAAAATGTATGATAGCATCTGGGGTATTTATGTGAATAAATTAAAAGAAAAAAAACCTTTCTACTTCTGTATCAAAAAGCAGGTAAAAGTATCTTAAAAGTGCCCAACCAAATCTCTACTCTGCCTTCCCCCCAAATAAGTTTATTTATAAAATAAATAATACATAAATAGATTACTGAAAATCAAGATGTTTGGAAGATTAACTGAGAAGGTTTAGACAGGAAAATGGAGAGAACGATTAACTACCATGAAAAACAAATCCGAATTCTCGCAAGAAACTGGGGGGAAAAAAACCCCAAAGTATTTATTGCACGGAGAAGGAAAACTAACTTCTAAAGATTTTATGGCCATCATAAGATTTGCTGTAGACATATGACTGGTTGGATTTGGCCTTGGCGGAAAGGTCTGCTTAAAAAGAGTAAAAATGTAACCTGCTTGGTTTTAGGAATATTATATATACACAGATTAGGTTTAGGTTAAGATGAACTGTGGGTGATGTAGGATGTTGTACAAGGGCATCTCATGCAGAGGTCAAAGGGCAAGAACACCACATACATTTGGAATTTACAGTTCACGTTGAAGATTCCCATTTACAAGAGCAGTTGGTCTCAACCTTGACGGCACACTGGAACTACCTGGGAGCTTTAAAATACTGCTGCTCAGGCTGCACACCCTGAGGTTCTGATTTATTAGTCTGGGGTGTGGCCCAGACAGCTGAATTTTCAAAAGTTCCCCAGGTGACTTCAACATGCAGCTAAGTTTGAGAAGTACTGAACTGGAGTGTATTCTTCTGAAGAAAGGAAGAAGACTATTTAGAAACATAATGCAAGCATTTTCATGAAGTCCATAACTGTAACAATGTTGAGAAAAATGATGATATAACTTGCAGAAGGAAAGGATGTTCAGAAAGACAGACTTGTAGAGAAACTTGAATTAACCATAAGTGAAAAATCTTCCTGGATTGCTAAAGGGTGTTTCGCTCAGTGCCAGGTTACAGGATGTTTCCTCTTGGAACATCTAAATTCTGTTCTGATTAGGTCGGTAGCAAACACTTTAAAAAAGTAATCTAGTTTCCTGATTAGAGCTTCCTACCAAATAGGATGTGTCCTCAGCAGGCAATAGAACCACCATCTTAGGGCCAAGACCATAAGCTCCATGCAGGCAAGGAACATCTTTGCCTTGCTTACCACTGGCATCTGGCTCATAGTAGGCACTGAATAAATACTGGGGAAATGACTCCCTCACTTATACATGGTCAAATTGCT
The DNA here is from genome assembly GCF_964341445.2 of Mesoplodon mirus. Lineage (NCBI taxonomy): Eukaryota > Metazoa > Chordata > Mammalia > Artiodactyla > Ziphiidae > Mesoplodon > Mesoplodon mirus. Next base: position 43,865,397 of record NC_138984.1, read on the forward strand.
CATGAGCTTTAACTCAGTTCCCTGAGGGCTGTGGGTGTCTCTTTTCCCATGGCTAATTAGATCTTACTGGAAGATGAAGCCAAGACAATGTCTCATCATGACCCCATTATCCGATTAAAAAACCCGTTTCCATGTATTGTGACATGATATTAAGCACCTGCCCATTGACAAGGATCAACACATTTTTTTCTGGCAAAATAAAAATAAAATCAGTTTCTTGGATTTTAGAAATATCATTGAATACATCTTTCCCCCCACCACCACCAACTTTCTAGTGAGATCTCTGCTTTTGCCCTATTCATAAAACACGTAAATAAAGATCAGTAATGTGCCAGGTAAGAAATCTCTTTCCCTGCCAACTGTAAAGAATGACGGTAGCATTTAGTGCCCATTTAGTGAGAGTAACCTGAGGTCTTGCTAGAAAGAAACTAATTTTAGCGCCATGACTTCTGAGTCCATTCCAGCAATCCTCCTAACTCAAAAATCTCAAATTCTTCCTCTTACCAAGGGACTGGAAGCTTTCCTTTCCAGAGTCTGCTAAAGGGACGCCAATATAAGCAGACGTTGTGCTGAAGGGGAGTTTTCCAGGGCAGCACAAAGCACAAGTGTCCCGCACACTCTGCTACCAGCACACAGATGAACACCGGGAAGGCTCCCCACGCTGCCCAGGAGCTTAGAATGATGCCAAAGGTGCAGAAATAGGGAGCATCAGAGACTTAAAGCATTTGTTTTTTTTCCTTATTTCCAGATACTGGGAACCATGTGAGTTTGGGGAGAAAAGTGAGGAAAAGCCCTGTAGAAAGCCTTTTATTATTTATCAAGGAGGCCTAAGATTTAGATCCTGAGTGTGACATTTAGTAGTCATGTAACCTTGAGATAGTTACTTGACCTTCAAAGCCTCACTTCTTCTATAAAATAAAAATAATAATAGCAGCTAATTCATGAGACTGTGATGGCAATTAAATCAGACAACATACATAACACCACAATCCTTGCATACCGTCAGCCCTCAATAATTATTTACTACTAGCTATTAAATATGGGACATGATAAAGCAAGGCACAGGCGCTATCCCCAAAATAAATGTTATAAGAAAAAGGCATTTACTAGAAAGGCCTGGCTGAGCTGCAGGAAATGGGCTGATGTTTTTTCTATGACTCTGTGAACCTGATAACTTGAAACATGTCAATTCTTTGGGTGGTCATTCTGGGTAGGGCCTGGTTGTTTAAAGGAATTCACAAATTACTTATGGGAAGAGTTGAGAAAGGAGAAGCCTGATCTACTCATTATTTTCCTGAACCAAACTGAAGTACCACTGCTAAAAGTGAGAATAAGAGTTTTAAAAGCTCCTTAAAACAGCTTTTAAATGTCAGAGTTAGCAAGGGGGTAAACAGGAAATTCTAATGTAAGTCTATAATGTTTAAATATTTAACTTGAAATAAGCATGCAGTCTTTTTTAAAATTTCATTATGAACTTCAGCAGAAATTTTTTTTCAACCTTTGCAGCAGAACTCATAAGATCACAGTTGTATGACACCTGGATAAGACCCAACAAATCATCTAATACAGAACCTCTCTGCCTGAGTCCAACAGAGACGAAGTGACCAGCTCTGGCCAGGCCATGAGCTCTGGCTCTCCCAACTCCTGGCTTTTTTCATGGCACCATCCTACTTCACTTTCAAGCAACCTACAAATGAACAAATGACTACAGACATAATGTCCGTATACCTTGTTGGAAATTTCACAGTAAGAATTTTGAATCTGCATTCCAAAAGTCAAGTACTAATACAAGGAAGTCTTTTTAAATAGCACTGTCTCCAAAATGCTGGATCTCAGCACTTAAAACACACACACACAGACACACACACACACACAGACACACACTTTGTTACATCTTTACAAAAGTTATTTGTAGATTCAAACATTTAATTATATTAAATGTTGTCTATAGAATGCATGATTTAATCTCCAAACTGTTCTACATTAACAAAGATAATACCAAAAAAAAAAAGCAGCTCACCTCAAAAATTTCGAAGCCATAAATGTCCAAAACACCCATGACCTTCTTTCTCACTTTTGTTTGTGCCTTAAAAATAGTTTCAAATTGAAGGGTTAACTTAAGCATGAAATATAACACTAAAAGCATGCCAAGGAATATAGACATATATTACAAGTGAATTGTGTTTCAGACCTAGAAGAATATAATTTAGTTGTTTTTAAATGTATGAGAGAGGATGCTGGTATGGAATCTTCCAGAAATTTTAATAATAGATGACTTATTTAAAGCAGGCATGACTATGCCTTCTCTATTAGATACTTAGTTATAAAAAAGAGATCACTGAATCTTACAACAGGTAGGGTCTTTCAAAATCCCCTAGTCTAATACCCTCATTTTACTGAAGAACATATTAGTAGCTAGAGAGGTCAAGCGACCTCTTCAGCCAAGTGTCTGCAACTAGTTAGTAGATCAGTCACAACCAGGACCTGGGATGCTGTCTCTCGCAGTTACTCTGCAAATACCATTAAACTATTCACCAGTGAGATTTCTTATGACACACATGGCAAAACAAAATAGGTAGAAACACTGACAAATTTCAATCCTAAACAAGGTAAATTCTTTTCAAGGAACAATCTCTGTAAGTGGTAATCAATTACCTGATTATAAAATTAAAGTATCTTTAATGTGTATACTCTGAATACCATTTATTACAACTGAGTTATTTGTTTATAGAGATTCAGTACCTTAATGCTTTCATTGATTCGATTTACCAACCATGAAAACAACCTGCTGTAGAGGTTTTTAGCCAGAGCATCACGGGCATAATAAGCCTATTAAAAAGAGAAAGAAAAACGCAATATCCGCAATTACCACAATGCTTAATTTCAATAAAATAATGAAGTTTTTAAAAAGATATTGAAAGCTCTTTTATTTCAAATCTCTCTTCAAGAGCATTTTTATTGTACTGTGGATGAACAGTCAAGCCATTAAGAAAATTGGGCAAATTGTTTATACCCAGTTATTATACTTTTTCACATCCCAGGAAATTAATTTTAAATATTGCAAAAGCTTTCACCACAAAGATATTAATCTCAATGTTATGGAACAGAGAAAAATCACAGGCAATTTAGAAGTCCAACAACAGGGGCAGAGTAAAATAGATAAATAAGCACCTATTGGACAGGAAGTTACACAGTCACCACAGAATGATACTTATAAAAATTAGATAATGAAATGAAAAATCCTTGTTATGTTTTGTGACGATAAAAAATTATATATTTATTATAATAACAACTATTTTCTTTAAGCTACTACATGTAGGAAACTCAAAAGGATATACATTAAAATGGTTTTGACTGATGGGATCTGAAAATATTTTTCGTCATTCAATCTTCTGAGCATTCAAAAACAATCTTTTGTAATAAGCAGTAAAACAATACATTGTTGGATAATACTTTGTATAATAAAAATAAAGCCCTTTTACTTGCTTATCTATTTGTTTGAAAGCTGTTCATAGCTACTTGACAAAGAAGAGGAAGAAGACATATATGTCTCTCTGACCTTGACTTAGAATGCAAAGGCTGGAGAAAAGCTGGGTTTGGTCAGGAGAACCTAATAGCCCTTAAACATATCGGGTGCCAAGGGTGTGCAGGAAGTACTAATTATATGTCTGAAACCAGTGCTCCAGGGGAGGCCTGGAGATGGGTGGCAGCAGCCCAAGAAGTAACAGGCCCCAGGGGAGGAAAGAAGAGGTTTTGCTGCTGTTTTCAACACTGGACATATGTGTGTGTTTCATTGCTTATAAGTAGGAAGTTGGGCATTACAGTTAAAGTAAACCATTATATTTTTATTTTATAAAGAACACAATTTATTGGATTATGTGGAAATTCTTTCTCTGCAATTCTTCCTAAATGAAGTGTAACAATTTTAAAAACAGACTCACTCCCCTGTTTCAGGCAATGTAGTGCAGCTGGAAAGAGAGTACCTTTTCCCTTCATCTGATACTTCCGTGCTAATGCCAAACCTTGCTTGCTAAGTCTCAGGCAGCTACTCCAATGAAGGTTAGAAAATCCACCCAGAAGTTGGTAAAAAATAGAGCCTGACTGTCCAATGCTAGACATGGACATGGAGGGGGGTGGGAGGGGGGGTAAATAATTCCACAGCAGAAAATGTATGTAAAAGGCTGCCACAAAGAAAGAAGCCTTAATTAAGATGGATACCCTTTCTCCAATACTCTTTCTTCTAGTTTTTATTTTCTTGAAATAGATCATTTACGTGCCTAGAGCAGTGCCTGGCACATAGTAAGTCTACAGGTATGCTTATAATTATGATTTTTGAAGTATCCTCATTCTCTACTACTGCCTCATGAGCCTAAATAATTTTCTTAATCCTTTCCCCTTTCTTCTTGTAAATTCAAGGTATCTCCAAACACTACTTACTTGTAAACAGACCCTATTTCATCATCACGTCATCCAGCCTTCTTACTTGTATGCTATCTGCTTCCAACAAACCACCATTTCAGTATGCAACTGAACTAACAGTGACAACTTATTCTGGTAAAAGGCTTTATAATTTTTAAAGTGTATCCACAGCCAATATGAATCTTCCTTGCTTCCTTCAAATACTTATTCCAGAAGTCTCAAACTCAGACACTTTCAGGGACTGAACAACAGAAATGAACGGGAAATAGTGGGATCTTTGGAGGCTGGAGACTGCATTCCAGGTTAAAGGCACTCAAATTCCAAATTTAAAAAGCAAGCTAACAAAACAGAAAAACCAAAAAACTACCCTTTCCTCAAATATTCATCAAATAAAATATGCCTATTGAGCTACATCTGGCCGCAGGGGCTGTCACTTGGCTACCTGTAACTTCTTGAGTCTGATTCATGCCACCTCATCTCCACAATAATATCCTCCAAAGTAAGGGCAGGAAGGGTTACTCCCATTTAAGGAGTAGAAATGAGGGAAGACACCGAGGATGCTGACTTGCCATCTCAGATTCTAAGCACAAATGAAAAGACTGAGTTTCTGCAGCTGATGAAGCTCTTAGAGAAAGACCCCAGGTGGAACTGCTTCCGTGATGACCACCATCAGGCATGGCCCAGGTCAGTATGGTAACTGGAGACACGGAGATGCACAGATGTGGGGTCCGCCCTCCAGGAGCTTACAGCAGAATGCGGGAGGGCAAACCAAGGAGTCAAACAATCAAAGGGCAGGTTCCAAGGGAGTTTGCAGGAGAAAAAGGAGTTCAGAGAAGGAAGACTCTGGGGCCTATGTGATCAAGGAAGGCTTTCTGGATGAGGTGCAATTAAAGGACCATTTAGACAGCAGAAGGAATTAGCAATGACATGAGCATGGGGGATAAGCAAAGGGTTAGGGCTAGGTAAAATAAGGTAAAACTAAGCATGGCATTTAGAGAACCAGCAGGGAATCAACTGAGAGAAGTCATTTTGGGTCAGATGACAGAGGACCTTGGAAGCCAAGGAGGGAGAGTATGTGGTAGAAGCTGAATAGTAACTCTGCCTTGAGTTTCTGTTATTTCAATATTAGTCATTCTATCTGGGGAAAGATCTAAATGCCTTGAGGAAAATGAGGCATGGGGCAATAAAGATGATAATGGGGCCCAAGAATTGAAGCTATGAGGAAAAAGTTAATAGAACAAATCACATCTCATAAGAATCAAAATCTTCTAGGCAATAAGATCGGTAGAAACAAATACTCTGAAGCCTACACTAAAAAAAAAAAAAAAAACTTGAAAAAGGAGCTGAATAATCAAAGATCTGAAGCCAAACTCTTTTATGCCAAAGGTTAAAAGAATGTGGAAAAGTTTTACCGAGTGATGCAAGGTGACTCAAGCTTATAAAAGTAAGAGGCACCTGGGCCTGGTTTCTGTAGAGGATGATTAAAAAGCAATAGTAAAGCACACAATAAAAACAGACAAAAATATATCCATATACATATCCCATATATATCCACAGATATTCCATGTATATATGAAATATTCCTAAAGGGCCTCTTAGATGTTTTCTCATCGCATCACTATGTACTTCACAATCCCCACTCTGGCTACTGAAATGTTCTCAAAATGTGACTTCTGGATGGACCACAGTGGCGGCAGCATCGCCTCTGAACTTGTTAGAAATGCAAAGTCTTCGGTCCTACCACAAACCTACTGAACCAAACACTCTGGGGGTCTGGCCTGCAAACCGTGTTTAAGAAACCCTCCAGGTGATTCCAATGCACCCTCAAGTTTGAGAACCCCTGCTGCAGATGCGCCACTCGGACACCAAACGTAACCTTTCCAGCCACGTTGCTCTGAATCCTCTTCACAAATCTAAAGCCATAGCCAAGCCTGATCAACCCTTTTCCTGAAATGTACTCCAAACCTGCACCTCTCACTGTTGTCTTTTTGAAATGCCATTTCACCCATTCTTTATACATCTAAATCCTTCAAAGTCTGGCTCAGAAACTATCTTCTCCGAAAGTCCTTTTTAATCCCTTATGTCCCTACTAACAGTCTATGTGGGGGCTTGTGCTGTGCAGGCTCTCAACAAACTTTTCTTGATGAGGTAAGTGACTCACCATCTGACTTTGAATGTGTGAGGGGGACGGGGACAGACGTGACCGCAGTAGTAGTAACTTAGGAAGAAGGACACACAACAGTTATAGCTAGAAACTTTACGTATACATCAAACTTACATATGCATTAAGGTACAGCATTCCCATAACCAAAATCCCTCACCTAAAATAAGAAGTCAACGTTGAAAGAAAGTTAGAGGCATGTAGGCATTCTTGGGTTAATAGGAAAGACTAGGCCAGAGCAGCGGAGAGAAAGATTAAACCCACTCTACTGACTTAAGCTTAAGGCTACTTGCAAGGAGGATGAGAATACAGTTGGACAAAATAGGCCTGAGTGGGAGAAGTCCTGCATTAGTCATTTAATTCTAGCCCAGATCAGCACTGACTGGTGGGGCAATGTCTAAGCCATAGAACAAAGGGTTTACACTGAAAGGGTCTCCACAAGCTCCTAGGTAGACATGCATGCATGTATACATCTGTTCATCCATTTTGAACCAAAGGAGAGAAGACGTAAGCAACTCAGATTTGTGTCTTAGAAAGATTTCATTGGCCTAAGTGTGGAGGCTGGAGGGGGAACAGTCAGAAAGGCAGCGAGGCCAGTTTGGCCTCTTGACCACAGCCAGCTTCCCCCACTGCCTTCTGCAAATCAATAAATGGCAATTCCATTTTCCTAGTTGCTTGGGCCAAAAATGTTGAGGGTCATCCTTGACTCTTCTCTTTCTTTCATATCACACACATCAAGGCATCAGCAAGTCCTATTGTCTCCACTTTCAAAACATATCCAGATGTGACCACTTCTTGTTCCACTGCCACCACCTGGTTCAAAAGCCACCATCATCTCTGGGTTAGCACACAACTGTGTGCTCCCCTGTGCTATGAATGTCTGTGTCCTCTCACCCCCAAACCCATATTGTTGAAGCCCTACTCCCTAATGCAGTGGTATTTGGAGGTGAGGGCCTTTAGATTTAGATTAGATTTACATGTGGTCATGAGTGTGGAGTCCCCATGCTGGGACTGGTACCCTTATAAGGGGATGAAGACATCAAAGCTCACTTGCTTGTTCTCTCTCTCTGCCCTGTGAGGACACAGTAAGAAGGTAGCTGTCTGTAAATCAAGAAAACGGCCCTTACCAAGAATTCCACCCTGTTGGCACCCTGAGCCCAGGCTTCTAGCCTCCAGGACTGAGAGAAATAAATGTTTTTTGCTTAAGTCACCCAGTCTATGGTACGCTGTTATGGCAGCCAAAGTGACTAAGATACCCGTCTGTCCCCTACACTCTGCTCTCTACATTGCAGCCAGAATGACTCTTTAAAATACAAGGCAGATCATCCCACCCATGCTCAAAACTCTCCAGCCACTTCTCAGCTCACTCAACTTCTCTGCCCCCAACACTATGGATCTCCCTTGCTCCGCTCTACTTTCTTCTCTTTGTCTCCTGCACTTACCACCTGCTAGCTTGCTACATACATTTATTTATTAGGTCTACTGCTTTGTCTGGCTCCTTCTGCCAAAATTTTAAGCTCCATATGCGCAGGGATCTTTATCTGTTTAGGTTACCCTGTGTCCCTAGTGCCTAGAACGATGCCTAGAAAACAGCATGACAGTTAAGATAATAGCCTAAAAAATAAAATTTTTGTTTCCAGTTATATTAAAATACCACAGACTTTAAAAACTCCCTTCCAGACATTATGTTTCACCCACCTGAGCCACGTTCAGTGTAGTTGAAACTTTCTCTTGCTTGGCCTCAACTGTTCGGAAACTGAAGGCTCGCTCTAGGACTGACTGGTCAATGCCGGTCAGCTCGCAAATTTCTTTTAACTCTGTTGTGCGGGAATGGACAAAGAGTGACTGCGTATCTGCTGCTCAGAATCACTTTCAAGGCTTACACTGTTCTTTCTAAATCGTTTTCAAACCCAACGGTGTAAAATACGTAAATCAAAAGACTTCAGACTGAGCTGTAATTATGTTTCTGCTCGATTTCACTAGAAAGCTTTTTCAACACAGTGAAAAGCAAGTTTTACTTTCTATATTAAAAACTGGGCAGAAGTTCAAAGCCAGTTTTGCTAAACAGGGTCTGTCCTCTGTTGACTTACCGTTTTTATCTTTGATCTTGCTTTCATCTAAGCCATTCACTCGTGATTCGGGCTTGAACTCGATGTTCCCCAGCTTCAACACCGCGGCCACCACCTCCAACACGCACTCAACTTCGTGGTCCATGAAACCCACAATCTGCATGGCATTCTGGGGAGGGGGGAAAGTACCTGTTTTCTTTCTGTAGCTCTTTATTATTTTTTAAAAATAAATCATATAACAGATTCGTCTCTGAAAAAAACCAAAAATAACAACAACAACAAAAAGACAAAGTGTCCTGGAATAAACTTTCCAAAAGACAAACCTAGTAAGAGACCTGAAATAGCACCAATGTGGGGCTCTATCTTGTTCAGTGGCTTCAAGCTCTGATTCAAGGAGCCCTGGGGTACTTCACGGGCTGTGGCAAAGGGGGCATGTAAAGAGGAAGATAGAGGGAGAGAAGGTTGAGAGCTGAGCCCTGGGTTCCCGCTCTGACTCCAAACAAACAGCTTTCATAACCCCCTACAAAAAAAACCTCTTCGTTTATTTCACATACGAGAAAAACTGTGGTTTGCAAAGATGAAGTGCCTGATTCCATGAACTATGGATAACACAGAACATTCGTCCAGTCATAAATTTTTATTGAGTGCCAATGATTTGCCAGGCAAAGCAGTTATGGAACTGGTCCTGAACTCAAGTCTTGAAATCATGTCCAGGAGTCAACAGGTTTCCATAAGACGATGTTGAGACAATTTTAAAAAATGATACTCTTAAGAAACGCTTTCTTGTTAAGAATAGCCCAGCTTGCTTGCTTCCTTATCTACTTTATCTCTCTCTCTCTCTCTACCTACCTATCTGTCTGTCTAACTATTTATAGTGACTAGGTTACATAGTAATGGGAGTGCTGTAAGATTTTTTGTTCTAGAAAATTTCAAACATATATAAAAGCCTAAAGAGCAGGAAAAGAACCCCATGTTATTTTCACTCACCCCCAAAGATGAACTGATTCCAGTCTTATTTTACCTATAATCTAACCTATCCCCCCCATCACCACTATCACAGCTCTCTCATTTGGAAGTAAATAACAGTTATCAGATCATGCCCTATAGTAGTAATTTTCCAAGTGTCTCATAAACATAGAATGTAGAATATAATTTAAAATAATTTCTTTTCTAATGAACACAAATGCTAATTATTCTGGTTTCTGCATGATTTTTTGAAAACTGTATATAAACATGACTTTCTGTCTGAAAAATAGATTTGACTTAACATGATTGTAGGACAGGTTTACATGTGGAATTTAACTACTGAGTTTGGCTATAAAGACATTTGGAATTTCAGTACAATATTAAAAGTTAAACCCCAAGATAATATAATAGGAAAGCTCCTTCTGACAAACAGTAAAACTGCGTGCTCCAGTAAAGCATGGTCTTCTCGATATTGTAGGATTTTTGAGCTAATAAAAAGTCAAACTAATAAAAATAAAACAAATTCTTCTATAATTCTAAAACCTTAGGGAGCATGAGTTATACATCAAAGAAAAGTCAGAATTATTACCAATTCTGATTGAGCAATGTAGTGTTACCCATTTTAAAGAGTAACAAGAGGGTTACATCTTACCCTAACGGTTCTGAAATTTGCTGCGTCGTCCACTCCGTTAACTTTGGCAGAGTCCAGACTCAGGTAATTATATCTGCTGAAATCCCGCTCAAGTTTAAGCTTATCTATTGAATCACACATACAAGTTTATAAGTTACTTCAACAAATCTAATCATCTTTAATATCTCATCCCCTTAATGTTTCAGATAAAAAGATTTCACACTATGCATTCAAGCAATAGAACAAAAATTGATACCCAAAGATCAGTAATAGTATTTTTCTAAAATCACCTTTATCACCATTGTACATACATATTTCAAACTCTGCTTTTTTTACATGTATTCTTATCGAGATAGGTTCTTTCCAAACTTTGATAATATAAAGTATCTTTTTTTTTTTTTTCAGTATGTGGGCCTCTCACTGTTATGGCCTCTCCCGTTGCGGAGCACAGGCTCCGGACGCACAGGCTCAGCGGCCATGGCTCACGGGCCCAGCCGCTCTGCGGCATGTGGGATCTTCCCGGACCGGGGCACGAACCCGTGTCCCCTGCATCGGCAGGCAGACTCTCAACCACTGCGCCACCAGGGAAGCCCCTAAAGTATCTTCAAAGTACTATTTCCTTACAACGTATGATGTCTGCCTAGTGATTCCCCCACTGTTGGACATTTGGATTTTCTCCAGTTTATAATAACAAATAAAGGACAGTGATAAATGTCTTCACACAAAATGTTTCTTTGGATTCTTTTGAATTATTTCATTGGGTATATTCCAAAAAGTGGTGCACCTGGGCGGTAGGCTCTGATCATTTTATGACTTATTCTGCTTTGCCAATTAGTCCCCCAGGAGGAAGTCCTCACTTTGAAGTGACACCCACAAGCTCTAAGCAGATCAGTGACTGGCAACTCTGACAGCTTTATCCTCTTTAATAACTTTTGCTAATACATGTGTGGTGAACATTTCAGTGCTGTTTCAATTTACATTTGTCGATAATTAGTAAGGATGATTTTTTCCCCCAAGTGTGTTGACTTTCCATAGCTCTTCTTGTTTGAACTACTTGCTCAAAACTTTTCATCACTTAGCTATTGCCTATCCTGATGGACTTATATTCATTCTCCAAAATATCCAAAGGTCAGACTTTGATCTCTTATATCAGTTGCAAATGTCTTCCTACTATTTTTAAATCGTCACTGAGCAATTTGTTTTTATAGAATTGTATTCATCTACTGCTCCCTGCTAATTTTTTCTCCCCAACTGGACTAATTATATTCTTCCATTTTATTTTTTAAATTGATGATGAGCCCCTCCCTCAACTTTTAGCTCTTTTAGCAAACCATCTGAGACATGTCCCAGTACCTGGTGAGGTACTCCAGGGACAGATATCAAACAAAGACTGCAAGGTGGCAGAAGCCAACACATCGTGTTCTTCCCTTCAGCCAGAATCATGGGAAAATTTTAAGAAGGAAGAGGAAAAGCGTATGGAACGCTTCTGCTTTGGAAAATGTTGCAAGAGTAAAAACTAAAACATAGAAACAGGGACTGGGGCTTCCCCAGTGGCACAGTGGTTAAGAATCCACCTGCCAATGCAGGGGAGACGGGTTCGAGCCCTGGTCCGGGAAGATCCCACATGCCGCGGAGCAACTAAGCCCGTGAGCCACAACTACTGAGCCCGCGCACCTAGAGCCCATGCTCTGCAACAATAGAAGCCACCGCTATGAGAAGACTGCACACCGCAACAAAGACCCAATGCAGCCAAAAATAAATAAAATAAAATAAAATAAAATAAAATTCTTAAAAAAAAAGAAAAAGAAAAAAAGAAACAGGGACTTACTGAGGAGCTCTTCAGAGGCACCAGAAAGCAGCTGATAGAACACGTGGAAGTTTCTTTCACCTCTTGGCTGCTTAACAACACGAGATTTCTCTAAAAGATCTAGAGAGAAAAAGAATCAAATTCATAGTACAGTATTAGTTTCACTTTCAAATATACCATGCTTCTTTCTTTTCCCCCTCACTTTCTTTTTCATTTTCTGTTTTGTATTAATAAAATAATAACAGAAGCTACATTTTCGGTTCTACTTTTAGGAAGAAGCACAGCTCTAACTAAAACCACCAAATTAAACAAACCAGGTTCTTTTTGAACCATAGTGAATATGCATAATAAGTTTAACAATACATTCGACAAGCTGATTAAAGACAATACAGCTTTTACAATAATATTCTCTTGATTTTATATAATATATGATGACACTAAATTCTTCAATATGTAGTATTACAAATCTAAGCAAGGAAATGCAGCCATTCAGTTAAGAATTCACTTAAGAGTCATAATGATACCAAGTTAACATTTTTGATATCTTATTTTATGCTAAGTGCTTTATAGACATTATTTCATTGAATCCTCCCCACCATTTTTGTAAGGTATGATTTTACAGATGAAAAAACTAACAGTCCAAGAGTTTAAGATGGATTAGAAATCAGGCTCTCTGACCCAAGTGCAGAGACCACCATATCCACATGCCCTGCTACCTGGCATAAGTGAACCAGACTTTCTTGATCTCTTGAAGTCTTAAAGAATGAAAGGTGGATCTCATTTAATGGAATGTGGAGTTATTTGACAGTCTACTTTCATTGATTCCAGATGATTTTTCATCCTGTAAATCTGATGACTTATCAAGTTTTCAAGCTTTCAGGAAGGGGAGGAAGGAAGGAGAAAGGAAGGGATGAATCCATCAAGCAAGTGAACCAGAAAGGTGCCACTGTGGCCATAACAGGGGGTGGCAAAGTACAATGGCAGAGAATATTCCTGCCTGGAGTCCTGTTTATCACTGACCAGTGATATAAAAGAGGGTCTGGATTCTGTGAGCAAAGGCCAGATTTAGTTATAAAATGATGAATCAGTGATCCTATTATTGAGCACTAATTCTACAGAACAGACACATTTGATTTCCCATCAGATTGAAATCTAAACATAATTCAAAAAATGAGTAAGGGAGAGAACGATGTGCCATTTCACAGAGACTTGTCCTTGAATTTCTTAATTTGTATTTCTGGAATCTACACTAGCACATGAGGAGGAGTCTAGGTAGAGTTAAAGCGTATAGATTTGATGAATGAGAAGCCCTAGGGTGCTCCAAACACACAAGGCCATTTGTAAGAATGAAGAGATGGGTTGTAAGGACACATAAAATAAACTTGACAGAAAGAGAACAAAAATATGTAAACACAAAAATTATTAGGAACAGGATGCTGCAGGTTTCATTTTCATCTCCAGCTCTTACTTGAGCTGGATGACTGCCAATGCCCTCAAATCATAGATGGAGAATAATGAAGACTTCATATTTAGCCAAAAAAAGAAAAGGATTGTGTAATAGTCATCATCTCTAAGGATTGAACATTTCAATCAACTTATAAATACTGACATCCAGGGCAGAAGACAGAATAAACAGGTAAGAATAAAAGTGCAGTATGATTGCACTTATCATGGACACCAAGCTCCTTTGGGGTCCTAAGAGTACCAGCACAGTTTTAGAAGAAAGACCTCCCAGTGCATGGGCAGAGTCTTCATTGAGAAGCTATTCCTTACAGGAAATTCCTCAAGCCTAGAAGAAGGTAACTCGACTACATGAAAAATATAAACAAATGCTCCAGTTTACTTTATCCATTCATGCACAAATTCCTTCAATCAACTCACTGCTCACCCACTATGTGCCAGCACTACCTGGGAATGAGCCCGGCAAACCTGAAGACCTTCTTCCTGTTGACCTACAATAATCACACATACATGTTCTTGATTACACCCACCACCCAAACCAAGAGCAGCAGCACTGCCCAAGGTGGGCTGGCAACACCTTTAAGAGAGAGCAGGAGGACTTCCCTGATGGCGCAGTGGTTGGGAGTCCGCCTGCCAACGCAGGGGACACGGGTTCACACCCTGGTCCGGGAAAATACCACATGCCGCGGAGCAACTAAGCCCGTGCACCACAACTACTGAGCCTGCGCTCTAGAGCCCGTGAGCCACAGCTACTGAAGCCTGCGCGCCCAGAGCTCATGCACCGCGGCGAAGAGTGGCCCCTGCTCGCCGCAACTAGGGAGGGTCCATACACAGCAGCAAAGAACCGGCGCAGCCATACATTCATACATACATACATACATACATACATAAAGAGAGAGAGAGAGAGAGAGCGAGCGAGCAGGAGATGGGGGTGAGAAAAGACAAGTGTCTTTCACCTGTCAAAGCCCGCAAACCCCAGGCTCCCCCCATAGCACCCAGAATCCCGCCATGCCTCACCAGCCTCACCTCACAGGGGCACCTTAATGATGACGACAAACAACTGTTCTCTGGCACTCACCCAGTCACACTCTATAAGCAAACTGTGGTATTTCAAGACATGAAATCACACCTTCAGAGCACCTGACAGGGCCACACTGTGCATCAGCAACATGGCCAGCCTCATGTTTGGCACTTGTTGAACAAATGCTCACACACAATGGAGAGTTTAGAAAGAGCAATGGCTGTAAGATTCAGCAGATAACAGTCACCAAGTTAAAGGATAATATTCACGGTCACCAAGTTAAAGAATAATATTCGCCTGTGCAGCGTGGGAGGGAATGTTGGCCAATGTACTCCTTGAACCACACATGCTGATATTATCAGTGATCACTATCATAGTCAAATCTGAAACATAATACAACGTGCGTTTAAAAGGAAAAGTGCAGGAGGGGAAGTGCAAGGGAACTTACACTGACCTTCCGCTCTGCATTCAGTACTTGTCATTTGTTATCATATTCAACCCTGAACACCTCCTCTGAGGTTGGTTTTATAATCCCCATTTTGTAGACGAGAAAACGAGGCTCACATCACATTGTTGCTAAGCAACAAAGCCAGAATGCAAAGCTTTAGGAGACTAAGGTATCGTGCTTATGCTCTTTATAATTTTCCAGCAAAAAAAATGTTAAATCCACAAACACTTGAAAAGGCTGAGGCTGTTCTTTACATAAAATATATGACTTCACCTAAGCAACTCAATCACAAAATGAGGAACGTTTTATTACAAAGCAGTTGAGGGTTTTACCATCTAAACTGCCTTGTTGATTACCCCAGAGCCTCCTATTTCTTTATGACTTTTCTTGTAAGTTACAAGCTTCTAGGCAGAACAGTAAGCAGGGAAAATGTTTGCTCCCAAATAATTTACTAGTGCTTAAAACCATTCCCTAGTCTATGTAAAAAAACAAAACAAAACAAAACCAACCAACATAATCTAACAGCATGAAGCCATATCAAATAATTACTCAAGGTACAGAACATAAATTCAATTCACTATAAGGACTTGCCACCTGAACACTTTAATGTGCCCCTGAACTAAGGCAAAGCAAAACACTGGCACAGCCTTCTCTTCTGCTTTAGATGCTTCTGCTACCACTGACTGTGCCTCTACTAACAAGACTTAATAAAAAGGAGTATAGGATATGCCAGATATTTAGTAGAGAAGAGAGTATAATAGCCTCCATATATTCCAATGCAGCTACATTCCTGAACCCTCAAGATATAAATTTAAGTTCATATCAAATTTTATATAAAGTTAAGTTTTAAGGGAAAAGATAAACCGATTAAGCCATTCTAAAGGGGAAAAGCAATGGGTAGGGACAGAGAAACTCTGGAATCAGAACTTTCCCACCAACTCCACCATGACACTGCCACCTGACTATTAACGGAATCGGACCATCACTGAGGGGTCTTCTTAGTTTTGACTAATTACCAGCTAGTCCACAGCATATACATGTTCCTGGGCACTGGGACAACCTCCCTATGGCATAAGATATGACAGAAGTAAAATGTCCATGTTTGCACCTGCTGGAGATGGAAGTCTTTTTTTTTTTTTTTTTTTTTGCGCGGTATGCGGGCCTTTCACTGTTGTGGCCTCTCCTGTTGCGGAGCACAGGCTCCGGACGTGCGGGCTCAGCGGCCATGGCTCACGGGCCCAGCCGCTCCGCGGCATGTGGGATCTTCCCGGACCGGGGCACGAACCCGTGTCCCCTGCATCGGCAGGTGGACTCTCAACCACTGCGCCACCAGGGAAGCCCGATCAAAGTTTCTTTACTCTATGTATAATCTCCTTTCCTGAAAAAGAAGAAATGGTCCAAGTTCTTGATTAAGGCTTATGGAAGAATTTGCTTTGTCTCAGTTTTGCCAGTAGGGCCAGAACGACAATGGAAGCCCAAGATGCAGACACGATGGACCCTGCTGCTCTCCAGTTGCTCAAAGATACACATGATGAAAAAAGTGTTTGAGTGGCACTGAAGGCTCTTCCAACGGATTTGTGTCCCTTTAATAAAGTGAAATGATACAGTTAGCAATAGTGAAGGGCCTGAAATCTAAGTAACAACAATTTATCTCCCTTTGGACTCCGCTGTCTTGAAGAAGAAAAAATGTCAAATAACCAGTGAGTTACTGGGCATAACTGATGGTAATTTCAGTGGAAAACTTGGATTATGAACTAGTGTTTGCTCTTATATTGGGGTATATATTCTAAAATCAACTCTATACTTTTTCTGGAAATACACAACATAACCCTCAAGATTGAGAACTAGGAAGTTTCACTAAAGACAAGCTTTAAAGTAAAAAAAGATGGGGCAAATGTCTTCTTACAAATCATTCACTGTGCACGTGTATTACAGAAAGCAGAGGTAGGTGTTCACCCCAGGGCTCTCTCTCAGCCCGGGTCTCACACAGACCTTTGTCTATCTGCAGGTTACAGGCTTTGAGAGACCTCAAACACCTGGTGTGCCGTGACAGGACAGTGTTTCCCCTACCTCCACCTCCATGCAGCATTTTCATTTCTAAGAAAGCACCTTAAAATTTTAAATCAAGTCAGAGTCCTGGGGCTTCCCTGGTGGCACAGTGGTTGAGAATCTGCCTGCTAATGCAGGGGACACGGGTTCAAGCCCTGGTCTGGGAGGATCCCACATGCCGCGGAGCAACTGGGCCCGTGAGCCACAGCTGCTGAGCCTGCGTGTCTGGAGCCTGTGCTCCGCAACAGGAGAGGCTGCGATAGTGGGAGGCCCGTGCACCGCGATGAAGAGTGGCCCCCGCTTGCCACAACTAGAGAAAGACCTCGCACAGAAACGAAGACCCAACACAGCAAAAATTAATTAATTATTTAATAAACTCCTACCCCCAACATCTTCTAAAAAAAAAAAAAGAAAAGAAAAGAAAAAAAGAGTCAGAGTCCTGAAGTTATAAATCAGCACCAGTGATAGCTGGACATGTTACATGAAAAGTTGTGAGAGTGTTCCCAGTGTCTGCACATGAAAAATCAACTTGGGCTTTAAAACGCTAAGAAAATTTGCCTTATTATCTACCTAATTAAATGCAATTTTTAAAATCAGGATCCAGTTGCCTACATATATGCATTTTCACAACAGACTTTTTTCTAATACAAATTTAAAGTTTATCTAATAATTGGAAAGCAACTTATGTATGTATCTGAATCTACAATTTGATACCCAACCCTGAAATAAAATTAATGAAATATCTAGTCCATAATACCTTATTATTATACATACTATTCTAATAAACCTTGATTCATTTCTTAATCTGAGGTTAATTTAGACATACTTGAACCCCTGATTTCTTCTATAGTATTGGTATATAGTCTTGTTTCATGATAAACATGTAGTCTTTTTTCATGGTAAACAAATTTTTGTATAAAAAAGAACACCAAAATAAAATTGAGACAAAGGAAAGCATCTATTTTTATATAAAGCCATCCATTACAGAGTAACAGAATTACTCTTTGAAATTTCAGTTTTATTGCTACAGATACTTCACAACCGATGGTTGATTATTTCTGTCTTCTTTAGGGGTATTAAATGTCAAAGTGCTAAAAAAAGCCCAGCCTTGTATTACAAACTAGGCAAATTATCTCAGTTTTTGATGAATTTTGACCCTAAAGAAGACAGCTACTGTTTACTGATGAATAGTCACTAGCTGTTGAGAACTGACTCATGTAAGTCCCCAATTCCATATATATATATATATATATATATATATATATATCACACATATACATAGTCCCAGAAAACAAAGCAGATCAGAGTTTCCTTTAGGAAGTGTTATAACATAGTTTTGCTCCCAGTCACCCACTCATCATCAATTAAACCCAAGGTATGATATAAAAGGAAGAACAAAGCTATAAATCTCAAACAATTTAAAAGGGTAAACTTATATTCCATATGCTACAAAATGGCAGGAATGTGCCATACGTAAGGATTAAACAACATGCCCTGAGATAGTCAGCACATAAATTAACTGCATCGTAAATTCAAAAGAAATGTAAAAGAAAAAGAATTCAGAGCAATCTGTTCTACCCTCCACCTTCCCTGTGAGTAAGGCAGGCATTTCTTCCTGCTTTATGATTCCATGTGGGAGGATTTCATGAGATGAACTCCCCAGCTTCTCAGCCCTTTACTCACTCCTCTCCTCAGCAGGAGGAAAGACTCCTCTGAGCAACGAAGTTTGGAAGAAGAAATGGGCATGCAAGTACAGCTCAGCCCCCTCATTCCCCACACTGTGCACAAATTCAGCCCCACTCCCAGGCTGTAAGACAGATGGGGCAACGCGCACAGGGAGAGGCCAGGGGTTGCTCGGTGCTGTCAATGCCTGCCAACCTGCCACAGGACTACTAGCACACCCTCTTGGGTGGTAAACCAGAAGCTGCTTTCTTCAACCTTGCCTCTACAGTAACAAAGCTGCTTCCTCTCCAGCTTATTTCCTGTGCCTATTTCTCATGTGTTTCCAAACTGGGTGGGGAAAGGATATTACCTATTAGACCTCTGCCTCAAGTTATTTTCTGCTGCATAACAAATGCCCCCAAAACTTACCAGCTTAGACCAATACCACTTATTAGCTCATGAGCCCGAGAGTCAGATTTGTAGCTCCTCTGATCTAAGCCAGCTTGGCTGATCTCTGCTGGCAGGTTGGCTGGCAGCTGGCTGATCTAAGGTACCCTCACTCACATGTCTGCTGGTTCATTCCACGCGCCTCTCATCACCCAGCAGACTAGCCCAGGTTCACGCACATGGTGGTCATGAGCTCCCCAGGGAAGCAAGAGAGGATAAGTCCCAGTAGAGAACCAACTTTCGAGTCTCTCATTGTGCCACGTGTGCAAATTGTTCCATTGACCAAAACAAATCTCATAGCCAAGCCTTAAGTCATTGAGAGAGGGGACTACCGAAGCATGTGGACACAAGCTAAGAAACTATTGTGGTCATTTCTGAAAACAATCTACCAGCCTTAGGTTAGTTAAAATAAAATGGTCACGAATTCTTTTCCCACTGTTCCCAGTGAGAGGTGGAATCTACATTCCCCAGCACTGAAACTGAGCAAGCTTGTGCCCACATGGACTTATTAACAGAGTCACAGTGATGCTGTACGATTTCCCAGGCTACTCAGGCTTCTTCCTGGTTCTCTTGGAACACTTGCTGTCAGGATGTTCCCTCTTGGAACACTCCCTCTCAGAATCTAGCCTCCTTGCTGTGAGAAGCCCAAATCACACGAGGCCACACATAGATGGCTCTAGTTAACAGTCTAGCTGAGCTCACCCCTTGAATCATCCCAGTCCAGGAGCCTGACACATGAGTGACAAAGCCTCCAGAGGACTCCAACCCCCCCCCCATTCATGCAAGTTGCCCCCAATCACTGGAGTCTTCTCAGCTGAGGTCCCATATGTCATGGAGACAAGCCAACCCTGCTGAGCTCCATCTGAATTCTTGACCCACAGAATCCAAGAGCATATAACAGGGCCGTTGTTTTACTCCACTAAGTCTGGGGTGGTGTATTGGGCAGTAATAATAAGTGGGCCACACACCAATGTCAACGTTTGCTTTCCTTCATAACCACAGGATTGGGTTACTTCTTTCAAGCTGAACAGAGGCATCAGTGATAGATGGTGCTTGATTACCAATAACTTTGTTTGCCTTTGTGGGATTTAGAAAAAGTATTTTTAAATGATTAACATAGAATATTCAGATAAACTTACCCAATAAAGAAGCAGCTTTATTTCTCAATAAATTTCTCTTATGTCAAACTGTGCTTATTGTACATTAGGTACTTATGTGATTATTAATTAGTCAATTCAACAAATACATATTAGATGTTAGACACTATTTTAGTTGCTATCATTTAGCAATGATAAATGAGTCTCTGTCATTATAGGGTATATATTTGGCTAGGAGCTAGAGACAATCAACAAATAAATATACAATAATGAAAAGAAGCAAACATTTACTGAGTGCTTACTACGTGCCAGGCACTGTTACAAGTGCTTTAGATGTTAACAAATTATTTACAACTCATCATAACCCTATGAGATCAGTACTATTATCCTCATTTCAAAGAGAAAGAAATGGAGGCAGAGAGAATTAAGTAACTTGTTGTCTTTTTGTTTAGACATCGGCAACCACATGATAAATCACTGACAACTGCGTACGTAGGCTCATGGATATGTCCCAAATAATAAAGCAGGAAAATGTAGAGCCTGCCTATATTTAACCAATTCCATCCGCATCTCCAGCATTTACTGAGCACCTGCTGTGTATCAGGTATCACCCCAGGCTCTTGATACACTACCGTGAACAGGACAGCCGTGTCTCCCATCCTTACAGTTTACGCAGGTATATGCACATTTGAAATCTTAAGGCTTCTTCTTAGTATATCTCTATGCTATTCTTCTTTTAGGAGATAAAATCCCTTGAGACTTGTACCACATTTTCTCCAGTCTAAATTGCCATTTAGTGCCACAACTATAAGAAAGTATCTGTGACTATTAATAAAAGCAACAGGTTTCCAAACATTTCAAGTTCATAACACTAGATCCAAAATCCTCAAATGTAAATGTATAAATTTTATGAGACCCACACGCATTAACAAAGTAGGAAAAATAGTACCTCACATCAGCCAAACATCTGGATGTGTTTCCATATTTTCTCCTCTCTACTTAAGTAAATGCTTGACATTTTCTATTTTTGTAACACTTCTCTCCTAATGATACTCACCTCAGAGATACTGCAGCTTTCAAATGAGTTCAAGACTTAGGTTTTACAGCATACCTCTCTTAGAAAGAGAGGAAGAGAGAGTAAGCTATTGGGCTTTTTTTCCCCACTTCCTGGGTACACAACTGGCTCAAATGATCCTGTGACTTTTTCAAGGTAATAATTACAGCCAACAACGACCTATGCTTTTACTAGCCGGCTGCTGGAAAAGGAAACAAAACAGACGACCTACAAAATGGCAAATCTTGTCTCCTTTTCTGGGTACGAGAAGCTAACTTTTGGCAGCTTGCAGAGAACAAGAGTGGGTTTACCCATTGCTTTATACCCCCTGAAGCCAGCGGGCAGCAGCTCCCTGTGGCCACCTATGAGTCAGTCCTCTCTCTATTCGGGGTGAAATTTCCTGCTCTCACCACTAATGGATCCCTTTCCTTTCCAAAGCAAAGGATACTCTAAAATACCAGGGTGTTCCCACTACCACAAATTTCAATATAATTTCATTGTGGGAACAAATGGTAACAAAAACCATATGACGTTCATTCATGATGGTTTTTAATCTTCACTGGAAAGGAACTGGGTGTTTACTATTTATTCTCCATGGATACTGCAAGAATTAGAGACAGGAAGACATTACTGTTTGAAACTTGAAACTTCAAAATGTAAAATCCAAGTTATTTTCTAATACTCAGAATAAAGGCATCCTTAAATACTTTCCTAGAGTCCTCAAGAGTAATATTGGTTCAATCCTTCTAGAATGTTCTATAATAAAAAGTTAATGTAGCTTCATTTTAAAAATAGTGTATTACTCAATTAATAACTAAATTTAATTTGTCTTGTAAAATGCAAGTGTTATAAATATCTTTCAGAATAAAAGCTAATCTTTCCTTAAAATGGTGGTCTTGGGGCTCCCCTGGTGGCACAGTGGTTGAGAGTCCGCCTGCCGATGCAGGGGACACGGGTTCGTGCCCCGGTCCGGGAAGATCCCACATGCCGCGGAGCGGCTGGGCCTGTGAGCCATGGCCGCTGAGCCTGTGCTTCCGGAGCCTGTGCTCCGCAACAGGAGAGGCCACAACCGTGAGAGGCCCGCGTACCGCAAAAAAAAAAAAAAAAAAAAAAATGGTGGTCTTAAAACTGAGGCATACCTTTTCCTATACAGCTCTCATCAGCTGCCACATACTGTGAAGGAAGCTTGCGTAGCAAACTTGGCAGGGTTATAATCACTTGCTTTTGGTGGTATTATATATGATTTGCATGAGTATTTCTGTTTCCTTATTTGACAGTTAAAACCATTTAACATAAGTAGTACCATCCTAGCCAATTTCACCTCAGATTAAAACTTCCTCTTCAAGACGTTTTTCCAATAATAATACATTTTTACAAATATGTATAATCCCAACAATGCATGGCACACAAACTAAAATAATAAATTAAACTACTTTGGGACTTCCCTAGTGGTGCAAAGGTTAAGAATCCGCCTGCCGTACTTCCCAGGTGGTGCAGTGGTTAAGAATCTGCCTGCCAATGCAGGGGACACGGGTTCGAGCCCTGGTCCAGGAAGATCCCACACGCCACAGAGCAACTAAGCCTGTGCGCCACAACTACTGAGCCTGCACTCTACAGCCCGCGACCCACAACCACTGAGCCTGCACGCCTAGAGCCCGTGCTCTACAACAAGAGAACCCACCGCAATGAGAAGCCTGTGCACCGCAACGAAGAGTAGACCCCGCTCGCCACAACTAGAGAAAGCCCGCGCGCAGCAATAAAGACCCAACGCAGCCAAAAAAATAAATAAATTAAACTATTTAAAAACCACAAATGGTAGAAATGGAAAGAACCATGGAATTCATCCAGTTCAATCCTATAGTTTCCAAGATAAAGAAACTCTAGGCCTAGAAGTTTACTCTACAAACTATGATTAAAAAAAAATTTTTTTTAATTCAGCTGCATGGTTTGCCCAAATTCTAAAAACACTCACTTTCAAATGGCATCCTTCTGGTTCTAGAGTTTCTCTGGAAGATCACAGGGGCCACCTGGGGGTCTAGGGGTTCTGGCTGCTTATCTCCTCTTTAACCAGATCAGGCCTCATTTCATCTGTTTCATATTTGGAATAAAATTTCATTTGGAGAAAGAATGCCACCGCTATAGCAAAAAGCAGCGCTTTGGATACCTGAGCCAATTGTTATTTTTTAATCTAGTACAAACTTAGATTTTTTTTCATTCCAACAATCCGAACAGCATCTTAGGGTGGTGAAAAGGCCAGGGGAAGCAGGGTTGGGGGGGTCAGCAGTGTGGCCCTCAAAAAAACAAGCGGATAACCAGGCTGCAGCTTCCCCGGGAGGTGCACTAACTCTGAGTGGTCATCGTATCCTTGCCAAACTGCAGCTACAGAATCAACAGGAGCAGAGACATCAGGGCGGTGCCACACTCACTGAAGCTCCAAAGCACGGAGGAAGGGGCCTTGTCTACAACAGATACTGACCACTGTGCCCACTTGAGAAAACTCTGGACCTGGAGCTGTTAAGTAGACCTCACCTGATTTTGTTCATTTTTTCACCTTTGCCAGAGAACATTTCACTTCTACAATCACAAATCATGACTAAAGAAAGCTAATAAATCTGTCTCTACCTAACAGGTGTACCACATTTCAATTTTTTAAACACACTGAAGACAAAATTCTCACAGTAAAATTTGAAGTACAGGTTTTTCATTTTATCGGGTAACTGTTACCCCAAAAGTCATTAAATTAAAATCAATTATTATTTATATTTTGTTTTTAACCATAGAGTAATTTTGTTAAAGAAAATAACGGTTGGAGAATCTTTTTTATTACTGGATTGGCTTGAAGACCTATAGGATATAAAATACAGTTGGGCTAATATTTATTTCTTTAGCAGACTTCTAAAAAGTTTTTCAAAGGCAAAGACTTTAAGTGATCTTTTAAAAAGATTTAGAAATTAAATATTATAAAACAATCTGAAATGCATAGGCTAAAAATTTAAGTATAAGAAAAGGAAATGTATTCTTAAACCTATCTCTTAAAGACCCAAGTATCTAAAATATTCTGTTATAAATATATGTTTTACTATTCTGAACTTCTTTAAAATACTCACAGTTACTTATCACTCCTCCCAGTGGATCGCCTTTAAAATCGAATTCAATATCCATATATTTGCCCTGCCAAAGAAAGACTTCATGAGTTTTCAAGTTCACCTCAAAATATTCAGTCAGTGTATCTTAAAGCATAGCATAATAAGCCCTTTATGCATTTGTTTAAATGTAATTAAGAAAGACACAGTTTATGTAACCATGATGCAAAACAATGTGCCTCCAAAAATAATTCATACTAAATACCCCATTAGCTCAAAGTGAGCATATCTCATTGCTAATTTAAGAATAGATCTTCTCAGCCATAATAAGACTTCTGGATATGTTTCAAACTTCTCAAGGATATGTGTATTCAATTCAAGAATAAAAACCGGGAAAATTAGTATTCCTTGAATATGCACTAGCTGGCAATATAAATTATTTCATTTTTATAGGCAAAGTATGTCTTAAGCCATGGCTAGACATTCCAAACATACTGGACAGTGGATAAAATGGAAGACTTCAAGTTCTGTTTTTGTTTTTTACTCAAATCAAATGCATGATTATGTGGTGTGACCAACTCAGAATCAAAGGCTGATCATTATTACTTTCTTTGGCTTTTAATCTAGATTATACAGAAATATATAACCCATGTTCATATTATACCTTATAGATGGTAACTTAAACACACAGAAACACACATGGAGTCTCACACTGTGATTTTTAGAGAATGGGTCTGGATTGTCTGGTTAAAGAGTAACAAGTATATCAGAACAACCCTGAGAGCTGTTTTTTGTTTGCAAAAGGGTGTGTTGATCTAATAAGTAGTCTTTGGTTTTGTTTCATGTTCTACCTTAGTCAGATCGATGGTTTGTAAATAATTCTCCCAGAGAATTACTTTAATTCTATTTTCAAAATACTGGTAAGGGAGGAGAAACATGATCACATGGCACACAATCAACAATGTAATTTGCGATTTTTTTATTAGCTCGTGCATGCTCCCCTGCCTCCTCCTTCTTCACTGTCATGGGTCATCTGGCCTTTGGAAGTCTTCACTTGCTCATTAAGCAAATGTTTATCAAGCATTTCCTGGACATTAACATAGGCACAAGGGAAAGCAAGGCATCACTGCTGCCCTCAAGGAATTTACAGTCTGGGGGGGAACTGAAACATAAATGGGACATAACCACGTACAGGGATACATCCTACAGTGGGATCATGGCGCTGTGCACAAAGAACAGGGGACAGAGGGGGAGGAGGAGATCTGCCCGAGCTTAAAGGCGAAGTAGCAGGAGAAGTCAGGCAGGCAAGGAGGCAAGGGATCAGGAAGGAGCAGGCATAAGCACTGGCATCTGTGAGGATGGTGGGGGAAGTCAGAGCACATCATGACACCGACATTTTCTCCTGACAGCCAAGTTGTGTCCTTAAACATTCCTCAACGGGGACACCATGATCAGACTTGCCTCTTTACAAGATCACTCTGGATAGTGTGGAATGGACTGGAAAGGATCTATCAGATGTAGCTGACAGAGGTGGCAGCAACTAGGGGAGAAACACTGGTGGGCTTTACGCCAGAGTAGCCAAAGAGGAAAGTAAACAGAGTTGAGAGCTACCCAGAGGGTCACGATGACTGGTCATGGTTGGATGGAGAAGGTTAGAAAGGAGGAGGGTGTTCAAGAATTTAAAAGTCCAGGAATGTGGCCCAGGCAACTGAGTGGAGAGCGGCACTCTCTAGGATGCGAGGGGACCCTGGAGGCAAAGCAGCCATGAAGGAGGGAGAAAGAGGAACTTCACAAGAGAGTCAGAGGATGACCATATGTGAGGGGATGACTGTGATGGCAGGTGATCCCTGGGCAAAGGAGGCGACA
Source organism: Mesoplodon mirus (assembly GCF_964341445.2). Taxonomy (NCBI): domain Eukaryota; kingdom Metazoa; phylum Chordata; class Mammalia; order Artiodactyla; family Ziphiidae; genus Mesoplodon; species Mesoplodon mirus. Next base: position 43,891,638 of record NC_138984.1, read on the forward strand.
GATCTAGAGTATAGGTGCAGAGAGAAAAGTGTGAGGAAGGAGCATGTATACTGCTATGGAGACAGGGGAGGTGCCAAGGAGCGGGGCTAATGTGGTTTGAGAGCTTGGAAGAGGATGATTTCTGTGAAGCAGGCATAATAGCATCAGCTGAGAGTAAAGGATAGAAGGTTTGAAGAGAGTAGAGTAAACACTGTGGAGAAAGGAAAAGGAAGCTGACCAGGGCTAAACTCCTGCACAACACGGAGAACTCAGCTGATGCCCACACTGATGACTCCCCAAAGGCTTGGTTCTGGTCCTGTCACTAGACTACTCACAAATAACCAGCGGCTTCCCACCACCTACAAAATAAAGCCTGAGACCCTGACCCTGCTACTCCAGGCCCTCTAGGTGGGGCCCGGACCCACCTTCCCAGCCCTCTGGCCCATGGCTCCATTCACAGACTCCCTGGTCTGGCCATTAACTCTGGCAAATGAAGGTCCACACTGGTTTCTCTCCTCAGTTTCTCAGGCTGTACTGCCAGCCCCTGCTGCTTGCCACCCCATTTTGGCTTCTTTAAATCTTGTGGACCCACTCAGGACTGTCCCCTGCCCTGGACTCCTCCAGCTTCTCTATTCTGAGCTTCCATAACACTTCATCTATACTTTTCATGGGGAACTTACTAGTTTATGTGTTGTGTTATAATTATTTTCAGCCATGTCCATTTTTCCTGACTAGTTTATAAGCTTCTTAAAAATAGGTATTCAGGGCTTCCCTGGTGGTGCAGTGGTCGGGAGTCCGCCTGCCGATGCAGGGGACACGGGTTCGTGCCCCGGTCCGGGAAGATCCCTCATGCCGCAGAGCGGCTGGGCCCATGAGCCATGGCCGCTGAGCCTGCGCATCGGGAGCCTGTGCTCCACAACAGGAGAGGCCACAACAGTGAGAGGCCCGCGTACCGCAAAAAAAAAAAAAAAAAAAGGTATTCATTCATTAGTAAATCAATGTTTTCTGAGTGTCCACTATGGCACCGGCCCTGCTGCAGCTCCTGGGGCCACATCAGTGAACAAGAGGCAGAGGTGCACAGTAACTCCAGAGACTGCTAAATGCCTAAAAAAATGAAAATGGGATGAAGTCACAGAGTCTACAGACGGCATCATGGAAGTGACATCTGAGATAAGACCTAAATGATACAAGACGCCAGCCATACAAAGATCTGGGGACAGAATGCATGGTGTAGAAGGACTGGCAACAGCAAAGGCCCAAGTCCAGGAAGCCGGTCACAAAGGCCTGTGTGACTGAGGCCCAGGGAGCCGGGCAAGGCTGGGCCGGCCCACCTTGCGTGGGGAGGCTCGGGGGAGCCTGGGCTATATTCTAGGTGTAAGGGGACCGCAGAGGCTGTCAGCCGGCAGGGGATGGCAGCTTGTAAAGATTACTCCGGCTACTGGTGGGGAAAAGACTGCAGGCTGCAAGAGGATATGCAGGGAGACCTAAGTTTAACTATGTTTAAAAGAAAACCTGGAGGTTTCAAACAAATGAATGAATTGTGACTGTGTTTCTATTCTTACTGATGAGAGGAGTGGTGATGGGATTTTCCGGACCCCGGAGCACTCTCTCCCACACCCTGCAGTGCCCACTCAGCTCCCGGCACACCACAGACGCTCAACAAAATCCCCCCCGAAAGTCCTTAGTCGAGAACAGTGATTTTCGAAGCCTTAAACTGTTTTTTCTTTTTTCCCCAAAGCAATGAGTCTCTCTTACCAGAAGCTCAATATGCCAAGTTAAAGTGCTGGGGTGAGGGTCACCATGAGGCACCTCCATGGCAACAGTGGTCCACACTGTCAGCTACAATGAGGTGTAAGGTCTCCCAGATTTCTCAGCAAAGAGATCAAAAAATTTATTCGGAGTTAACCCGTCAAACACAGTTGAAGGAAATGTAATTTCCCTGGAGTCATAAACCTCTGTTATATATATATAGTAATTTTAAATATAGTAGAGCCCTACTATAATATTATAACATAGACTTGAATATACTACTGGTCAAAGTCACACCCACAAAGCAGAGAAATTACTAAAAACTGGGCATGAAATGATTTAGCCTATAATCAAGTATTAATCTCATATCCTAATACCCGTGTTATGATAGGATTTCTCTGAAGTTACTAACAAGCCAAATCACCTGCCAAGCCTTTCGCTAGATTTTCCAATGTCTCTAAGTACTGATGACTCTTTAAGCAATAAGGTTTTCTGTATTTTTATGGCCTACAGACTAAATATATTTGCAAGTATTTTTTTTAAAGTGTGTGTATATGAGATTTGCGGATAGCAAAAATAAAATCTCTATGCTATAAAGAAGCTTGATCTATTGGAATTACTTCTATCTGCCCACACTTTACGTCTAATTCTATTTCTGTAATGAGATTAGTCATGTTACCACAACAGGAAAAGGCATGGCTCACATCAGTTTTAACAACTTAAGGGGCTAATCCAATGGGAAAAATTCACTGCCTTGGAATTAGGAAACTTAGCCTTCCACTTTCCAATGTATCAAAACTATCTCCACCTGAGGTCATTTGCATGCTTTAAGCACAGGATAATGCCAATGAGAAAAAAGCAAAAAGGGGGCTAAAAGAAGCTGGGGAGTGGAAGTGTGGGGATGCAGGAAGGGTGTGTGGCAGCGAGGCACAGACGATCATCAATAATGGTCCCAAGTAATGTATATGAGAAGACAGCTTATAAAGTAAATGATCTTTTATTATGAAATTTATAAAACGGGCTCAACTATAGAAAAAAAGCCATCGATTTCAAAATGCCACCATCACACTCGCCATATTTCCCCCAGCTGCCTCCAGGCAGTGTGTGTCCCTGTAAAGACCAGAGGCAGGAAAGAAGGCAGCACAGCCGGGGAGACCCAGGGGCTAATGTGCCAGAGTGCACACTGCAGAGGTGGGAGATGAGGCTGGAAAGATTTCTACTATGGGAATCAGCATTTTCCAACTCAGCCAGACTCAAAACATCAATTAGCTTCAGCTTTTACTAGTCAGTCCTCCCACACCCCTCATTAGCTGCCAAACTTACAGACTTCACGTCTATAAAGTTTTAGAATACACCTCCATCCTTTCTGGTCCCACTGAAGAATGGACAAGAGCTGTAGAGTATACAAGCTTGACACCTAGTTTACCCTTATTTCTATGGAATTTCTGAGTCTTAATTATGATTTCTAAATATCAAAACTCACATGAGTAAAGAGTTACTCTAAACAGCCTCATTGAAATTGCTCATGGAATTTTCTGATAGATGACAAGAAAACATGAAAAAAAGATAGCTTGTCACTCCAAGAAGAATTAAAAAGGAAAATTCCAGAAAGCAGAAAAATAGTCCTTATAGAACTTTTAGCCTATGTCACAATATGGTTTCTTATTTTTTAAATGTGTGTATTAAGAAATATTAAACATCTACTGGTTGTTTAAACACACATGAGCTAAATATTAGTGTTAACACTTATGCTTATATAAATACTTACAAATCTAGAGGAGTTGTCATTCCTTACAGTCTTGGCATTTCCAAATGCTGGTAGGAGAGAAACAGATGTGTGGTCAAGTGACAGAAAAATAATTTCAAGCCAAAAAATAAAACAAATGTAATATCTGACATCCATAAATCCTAGAAATGCAACTTGTAGCAATGACATTTCTGTCCAGAAAATTTCCATAGAAACTACTTAACACGAGTCTTAATAAGCTGCTAAAGCTTCCGTGTCTTTTTATAAGTTCATAGAAAGAGTCATTCCTACGATTCACAGAATTTTTTTCAAGTACTACTGTAAACTTAATCCTGTCTAATTCAACACAGTTTAAGTGTTTTGATAGTAGTCAGCTGAATGGCGAGCAAGCAGGGCTTCTGGGCTCTTCTCCCATTATTAACAATGAATAAGGTTATTTTGGAGATGACTACTTAACATTAACAAAGGTTTTATGAAACTCAATTGATGAGGTTTTCAGGTGGAAAAAGGCATGAGAAACTTTAAATTGTTTAATTAACTTCAAAATAAAAGGTATTTAAACGTGATTAAATATATAACTGAAATACAGAAAGAGTAAAAGACTTGGAAACTAACATCATTTCCAATAGGCTAAAAATACCACATAGTTTCATTAGTTTATGTCCATCAGACCTAAGTGAAACTTTCCAGAAAAAAAAAAAAATCAGCCCACAATGCAAAAATCCAAGTTTGTCCCAATCGTAGCTGCTTCGAGGAGCCAGAATCTCCCACAGGACGCCCTTTCAAATGAGAGCACATAAGAACCACAGGATGACACTGCCCCAGGCACAGAAGGCTCCTGTTGGGCAAAGGTATTTCAGTGTCATGAGGTAAAATGACTGCTTCATCAAGCTTGTGCCCAAGATAGGAGCAAATTAATCTGGGCCTTGGTAGTAGAGGATGTAAGTGGAATAAATGTAAGTCGTATAAGAAGAGGGGATCCCTGTTTGATGCTCTGAAGCCTAGCAGTGCACCTCAAACTTTAACGTGTAAACCAATCACCTGAGGATCTTGTTCAAGTGCACACTTTGGTTCAATGAGTCAAGGGATGGGCATGAAATTCTGCTTCTCTACCAATACCCTCCCACCCCATCCCGAGGCTGTTACTGGGATCCGTGGGCCACACGGCAGCCAGCAAGGACTGCAGAATGACGCACGATGATGCGGCAAACAGAAATGAATCTTTAAATTAAGAGGTCGGGCATCAAATCCCTGGAAGCCTCCACAACTTCATTAAATTAAGATAAGCGGAACAAGAGCTCACATGATTAACAATGGCTAAAAGCTGGTCCAAGTTTTGAAAGCAATCACCTGATCAAGATGTGTAACGCTCACTGTGGATATTCAGTAGTCAAACATGCTGTGTTATATTTCACGTTAGCTAGTATTTTTATGTTTTTGATTGTAAAAAAAAAAAAAAAGAAAATAGTTGGCTACTGCTAGTTAAGACAAAATTTAAAGTCAACACAGGGCAAGTTCTTTGATTCAGAGATTGGAATGGGTATGGTTTCGTAGGTCCCTGACACCAAATTCTCTCTTCAATAGAAAATAAGCTGAGATGTTACATTAAGTAAGGAAACCTGCACATGGGAAACACTCAAAAAAGGATGCTGAAGAGGTTCACATCCTTATCCTACGTCCACCACCAGCTAAAGGATTTTAATAAATGCAACCTTGATAATGGTGAGTGTTGACCTAGTCATCATGAAGACCATGACATTTTTCGTGTTTTCATAGGCTAGATCTTTGTGGTGGGTGTCAACACGCAGGGATGCCAAATTAACTAATTTGCACAGCCCCAAAGTCCAGCACGAGACGCTGACACATAAAGGAGAGTTTGTTGTGGCTTGAAGGTCAAGGGCAAGTGAAGGAATTGCTTCAGAAAAACTTTATTCAGGGTGCCATTTGCAAGCCATAAACCATCTTTTCATCAAACAAATCTGAGTTGCACATTACTAAACACAGCTCTAAACACTAAAGTCTTTTACTGTGAGCCACAGAATCAAAAACAAGTGTTCCATTATAGAACACTTGAGACACATTCCTCAATTGTTTTTTTTAAGTTCATTGTTCTAAATGTTCATTTACAGTAGCAGCTCCAGTTAAAAAGTAAAGCATTCCCACAAAAGATAATACGTGCCCACAGTAGACATTTCTTCCAGTTCCTGCACTGGGGCCTAGTTTCAAATACCATTGAATAAAGGGCCAGATTCTAATCACAGATGCAAGCTATAGCATTCCACAGTGTTTCTCCTTTAGATCACAGCATTCTTAAAATAAGCATCTATAGAAATATAACACATGTATAGCATCCTAACTAAAAGCAAAAGACAGTAAGCAAAAAGTAAAAGACTGGAATAATAAGATAAAGATAAAACACTTTCTACAATAGTTTATTTGTTAAGGTCCTGAAGGGGAAGAAAGATCAATAACAATGTAACAGGTGTTCTGGCCTTTGCTTCTCACAAGCAAAGTATTCTAATGAGTTTTATTTCACTGTCTGGAGGATAAAGATGCATGGTGCCTCCTTGTAATAAAGTGGAAGGATGCACTAGGCCTGAGTAACAAAGACAATGGGCAGGGTTCTGTCCTCCATACTGGGGCAGGGAGAGGGGGTCTTCCCCCACAGAGCAGTTCTGCTTTAATCCATGTTAAATCTTGACCTTCCATGACTTCGAACAAAGGGCTGAACCAAACTACTCTTCTAGACCAGAGATTCTGATCCAGGTGGTCTTGATCCCCACAGGGGACATCTGGCATTGTCTGGAGACATTTTCAATGGTAACAACTAGAGGCAGGGGTGCTATTGGCACCCAGTGGTTAGAGGCCAGGGATACTGCTAAACATCCTACACTTCACAGGACAGCATCCCACAGCAAAGACTTATCCAGTCCAAAATGTCAACAGCACCAAGGTTGAGAAACCTACTCTACCCCAACAACTGTGTTAAATGACAACACTGGCAATGCTTACAATATAAAGCAAGGCAAAGGGCTTTCCAGCAATAGGAAGAGGCTTTGAGTTACTATTTCCAACATAAGGATGGTTTATACTGATGGTTTCTGCCAACCTCCATGGCAGAAGGGGACTTATCTCTGGCTTTGTTTTCGGATGGTATTATGAACTAAATGTTTGTGTCCCTACCCGACCCCACCCCCCAATTCATATCTTTAAGCTCTAACCCCCCAATGTAATGGTATTTGGAGATGGGGCCTCTGGGAGGTAATTAGATGAGGCCAGGAGCCAGCACCCACCTGCCCATCATCCCCCCTCCCCCTCCCATATACACACACAAAGAAGAGGTCATGTGAGCACATGGCAAGATGACAGCTGCCTACAAGCCCAGGCTTCAGAAGAAAACCTACCTTGCCAGCAGCTGATCTTAGACTTCTGAGCCTCCAGAAGTGTGAGCAAATAGATTTCTGTTGTTTAAGTCACCCAATCTGTGGTACTTGGTTATGGCAGCCCAAGCTGACTAACAGACACAGATGGCCAGCCACAGAATTTGAGCTCTAAAGTCAGGTTTAGGCTTTTTGTAACCCTGAGAAAACTGGTCCTTAAATATTTCTCTGGCATAGCCTTGGTTTCCCTGACAACAGAAATCACCAGCCATGGGTGTTATCCTGAATGATAAAATAGCACCTGCCCTCACATTGCTCTTTTCCACCAAGTTTCTCCCAGCTGTCAAGTCAAATGCAAATATCAGTTGATTATTATTAAGCAAAATGTAAGTAATTCAAATAAAAGTTAAAAGGGAGAAAAATGATAGCAAGTGGGAGAGCTCCTTTTACACGAGTAAAGTGTTCCCTCCTTCAAGTGCGTGAAGCCAGGGGTTCCTAGGATGCTGCTACCTTTGGCTCAGCAGGTCTGGATCTGACTCTCCCCCTCCCAGCCCACCTCCCAGCACACCAGGTGCCAGAAGTGCCCTGAAAACTGGATTTACCGTTCCAGTCATACTGACCCAATGTACACAGAAAATCCTACCTTCCAGGACTGGGTTGGACTGTAAAAGCTGTTCTTTGACTTGATTAACTTCTGCTCCTTTTCCACAAACAGCTGCTACGTAGGACATAACAAGCTTGCTGGCCTCTGTGGATGAAAACAAGCCATATTAATAAATTAAGCAGAAATTTTTTTTCAACTTTCAGGGGAAAAGATTTGGGAGAGAAGGCCCACTAACAGTGTTTTCAAATGACTTCACTCCTGGGAGCAAAGAATGTTTTGGAAACCTTTAAAAATATTCATGTTTTCTATTCAGACATGTCATTGATTCAGATATAATAGGAATTGTGCTTAAAGGTTATCACTGGGTTGCTAAAAAATTGGCTGAGTAAACACAGCCAACAAAATCTGAGGAGGACTATCTTCTTAAAGCAATTGTTTCTTAGAAAACTAAAAATAGAGCTACTATACAATCCAGCAATCCCACTCCTGGGCATATATCCGGAGAAGACCATAATTCGCAAAGATACATGTTCACTGCAGTACTATTTACAATAGCCAAGACATGGAAGTAACGTAAGTGTCCATCGACAGAAGAATGCACAAAGAAGATGTGGTATATACAAATAACAGAATACTACTCAGCTATAAAAGAATGAAATAATGCCACCTGCAGCAACAGGGATGGACCTAGAGATTATCATACTAAGTGAAGTAAGTCAGACAAAGACAAATATCATATGATATCACTTATATGTGGAATCTTAAAAAATGACACAAATGAACTTATTTACAAAACAGAAACAGACTCACACACATAGAAAACAAACTATGGTTACCAAAGGGGAAAGGAGAGGAGGGATAAGTTAGGAATTTGGGAGCAACAGATACACACTCCTATATATAAAATAAACAGCAAGGGCCTACTGTATAGCACAGGGAACTCTACTCAGTATTCTGTAATAACCTGTATGGGAAAGAATCTGAAAAAGAATAGATATATGTATGTGTGTATGTATATATATATATTTAATTGAATCACTTTGCTGTACACCTGAAACTAACATAACATTGTAAATTAAGCATACTTCAATAAAAAATAAAATTAAAAAAAAAGCAATCATTTATATACAATTACTATATTATACATAGGTGATTCAAGTCAAAATTAACTTGACAACCTGGGCATCTTTATCAAATGTATTTTTTTAATTTAAACGAACTGCCCTTCCTCAAAAATAGTTTCTAAATCAAATTGGTTTGCTTACAATCAGATTAAATTAATTACTCTTCAAACTGATTAAAAAACTAAGCAACTAATCTTAAGGATTTGAATACAAGAAATACAGACCTTCCAGGGCATCTTCTAGTTGTTTTCATAGGCTTCAATCGTAGAACAAGTTCCCTGCTAAAAGAAGCAGGCCACGAGAGGCATATGAAGAATTCTTAGCTCACACCGGTAAGGTGGGCCAAATTTGGTTTTATCCTTCCCCTATTAGTACATGTCTCCTCTCAGCATGTTTCCCAGAACCTTTTAATACTGAGTTCCAAGGAATGATAGATATTCAGGGGAAATGAAGTCTAAATTCAAATGAATTTGGGGCCACAGTAAGTTAGATGAAGTGAAATAGGTTTCCTTTTTAAATGGCTTCTTTTTTTTTTTTTTTTTTGCGGTACGCGAGCCTCTCACTGTTGTGGCCTCTCCCGCTGCGGAGCACAGGCTCCAGACGCGCAGGCTCAGCGGCCATGGCTCACGGGCCCAGCCGCTCCACGGCATGTGGGATCTTCCCGGACTGGGGCACGAACCCGTGTCCCCTGCATCGGCAGGCGGACTCTCAACCACTGCACCGCCAGGGAAGCCCCTTAAATGGCTTCTTAAAGGAGCATGTGCATTGTGGAACTCTGGAAAAAGATGGAGAATGCACCATCTCCCAAGCTTATTTGCCATAGAATCTGTTTCTCATTCAACTGTCCTAGTTCTAATGTTCCATAATCAGGATCTGGGAAATACTCAACTATTAAATGTCAGTAGAATAAAACATGGGCCCAGGTCCAGGCAGTCAAGGCAAGAAAAACCAATCTCCCCAAATCTTGCTTTCTTGCAAGTTCTTTGCTCTGCTGCCACTGTCTGAGGGCAGGAAAGCCTTCCCCAGGTGTGAGTGGCAGTACCCCTACCTGTGGGTGTAAGGGGACAAATCTCAACGCTGCTCTTTCTCACTGGGAGACCTGCAGGTGACTTCCAGCCCATTTCCCACCGCTGAAGAAATAATAAATGAGCAGTTGGAATGCGACCTTGGGCGCACGGCCCAACGGGTGCTTCAGGGCCTATATACAACCCCAAAGCATCAACTAACAACAGGAGCCACAGAGCACCAAGAATCTATGCAGGTCCCATAAAGTTCTCAAGGGAGTGCTAGCAAATATGGTGCAGAGGAAGCAGATGATCTCACGGAGCTGAGGATTGTGGTGGGATGCTGGGTGCTTCTTCGATGGTTGGCGTTAAATCTCCCTCCAGTTTGCTTTCTGGGTAATGAGAATGGGTCCAAGTAGATTCTCTGGTGGTCTGTGATGGTGGATTTCTGCAGTCTCCTTTTAAAGACTGTAACTGAGAAACATCAGTCTTTTCATCTTTGCAATGTCCTCCTTCCAAAGGACACAGTCCCTTAACACATCCTCCATTGTGTAAAGTTCCTGAGCTACGTTTTCCAACGTTCTCAGGGTTTAACTATCTAAAGGCCAGTGAACTGTATGGACACACTTCTGCTGCTCCATCAGGCTGAACTGGCCTCAGTCATGAACAGAGTTTATATACCATTACATTTCATTTCACTTCTTGGTGCTAACATTCTCCTCTACCCACCAGTTCACACTGGAACTCTTCTTCTGTCACTTTGGGATACTTTGTTTCTAGGCTCCCTGGCTTTCAAAGTCAGGTGAGGCTGCCCTCCCAGCAAATTCCTGACATCTTGTGCTACCTGGTCTCCAACTGTGGGCCAACCCTCCTGCATCGCCCACACATTCTAACCCTACAGTCTGGCCTCTGAAACAACTCACCTCCAGGCTTTCTCATCATCCTGCTTTCTCAGCAGCATTCTTTGCTCCCCATCCCCACCTACACTCTCACAAGTATTTTGTATATTCTTCCTTGACTTGAATTTCTAGCCTTCCTACCCATTACACTATTAGAAGAGTGGAAGCATTTATAGGCAAAATAACTCCAGATAGAGGCAAACACACACACACAAATATATTTTACATGAAAAGCTAAGTTTTCTTTTAGGTAAACTGGCAAGAAATAGTAAAAGTCCAGGCCAGCCTATATTGCTTATTCCAGTGATTATGAACCTCACTGCAGCCGAAACTCAAACCTCAGATACATGGCTACACCCAGTTCTCTGGAAATCCTGTTCTGGTCCAGGATGGACACCATGGACAAACTGCTTAGTGTGTATGTGTGTGGGAGCAGACAGAGCGGGGGTGATCAACCAAGAATGAGAACTCTTTGGTGGCTGCTAGAATTGATTTGACCTCTCAGAGACCTTTTAATGGCCTGAACTAAATGGCATCAAATTTTCTCAGGGTCAAATCTATTTAAAAATGGCGCCAGGAGAAGATCTATTGGAATTTGGATCGGACCTACATCACATGGCTGTTAAATTGTACATAAACCCACAATATCTACTGAGATGTAAAGATGGGTTAACTTAAATTGAAACTAGGAATCAGTTTTATTAACTTTAAATCTATTTAAGTAATTCAAATGTCATTTTTAAATATACTTCGAAGATCCTTCTTTCTAAATTGTTAAAAAGAGTTTATGCTCAGGTTCTTAACTATCTTCAGGAATTCTATTACTGTGCTCATTTTAATAATTCATTTTTGGAAGCTGGGATTAAGGGTAATTTTCTCCAAAGTCTCATTGTCTAAAAGAGACAACTCATTATTTTTTTCCTGACATAATACTTGATCTTTAACTCAAGTAGTTCATGAGATAGTCACTACTTCAGAAAAAATCAGTAAACCTGTATGGACAAGTTGCAAGGTCCAATGTAGTTTAGAGGACTGTTTTCATTATATTTCACCATGCTGCAAACAGGAAGTAACAGTTATCTCATGAGGTTTTCTGCTTCATTTCCTTTGGCTCTTCTGTGCTAAAGTTCAAATAAATTTGGATCTTTATCCAAATGTTTACATATTTATCCAAATCAAAACTCTATGTAATAACCTCTATGAATGAAAAATATTGTATTTCTGAGGAGAATCAAGAATTAAATTATCATCCTCCTCCATACTGCAAAGCCTAGTTCTTAAATCATGTTGACTATCATAGGAACCAACTAAACATGACCTTGGCAAGCACAGCATAAAATCTTAAGCATTTTCCAAGGCAATACTTTTGAGTAGACTGAATACATTAATCTAGTAATCATACTCTCAGTGACAACGTCTTGCATGTTTGCTGTAAAAATATAAAAGGATTCTATTAGGGCAAAAAGGTGTATTCTTCACGTGTACTCAAAATACTGAAAAGCACTGCCATTCCAGATATAAGAACACTGGCATTTAAAATTGGCAAATCATAACAGCATTGCTCAGAACTCATTCTTAGTTCATTATTTTCTCTAACTCACAGATACTTTACATATGTAGATTTATGCGCATATATATGTTTGAATGTTGAATTTTAAAATGCATTGAGTTGGACAAACAAAATATGAAGTCTTCAAAGCCAAAATATCTTCTCACCAGAAAACAGTAGAACATCTAGGGTTATCAGATATCCTGCACTAATGAACGAATGGCCTATAACAAAACATTTCTAGACCAAAATATCTAGACCAGAATTAATTTCTATAAAGAATGGAAAGGGGTTATAGATGATTGTTTGTGATTCTGGGAATTTTAAATTCCTGTTAAGGTAAGAGTGATAAGTAATTTAACTCTGTATACTCTGGTACCTTGCACTGGGTTGTGAATAGTATCTACTATATGTTATTATATAACTATGTAATCATATAATCATATAAATTCATATACTATAATATTCTTTATGTAAGAAAACATTGTGAAATAGCAATCAGTGAATGAGAAAGGGAAAACAATGAAAGACATCTGTAACCATGAGGACAAAAGGATGGGAATCTCATGGGCAAGTATGAAAACCTAGGCATGGAATCGAGCAGGCTCCACACAGATACTGTCAGGAAAAAAAAGGTAGGAACACAAGCAAGGCTTATTCTGAGTTTTTTTTTTCAGGGCTAATAAATTTATCCAGGAGTTAACAAATATCGATGCATGCATTCATAGATACAAGTAATATCATAGGTCACATACATATCATATAAACTATGTCATATATGTCGTATAGCATAGAGAAAGCCATACATTTATACACACACAAATACTGACATATTTATCTACTTCTATACTTCTCTATCTCCTTGGTTAAGACACCCAAGTTTTTCTAGGGACTATGCTTACAGAGGTCTGGTCGTCCAGTGACCTAAAGAGTATGACTGCCTAAATCAAGCAAGCCATGTTTGTATACAATGAAACAAGGACTCTGAAACATAGAAGAACACCCTTTTTTAGCAGTCCTGAGTCTGCAGTGCTGCAAAATCACCCAGCTGCAGCACATCCAAACTGACCCGACAGGCAGCTGGGAACTGCCCCAATCACTGTACCAAAAACATGGGTCTTGCAATGAGAAACACAGCCTCTGCCCCAAGAGGAATCATGAATGGCAATGTTTTTATTGAAATACAACTATATGTAAGTTGCTTTGCTTCTGAAAGTTGGCCACAAAATCTGACAATTCATGTAAAACACGTGAGTCAAGAGAGGCCTCTCTCACATGAGGAAGAAACAAAACAAAGCTCACGACATTTTGGCCTTGAGCTTGCTTAGCTATTCTGCTTCCATGCGGAGATATTCAGCATTGTAAAACGCTCATGGATGTTTAGGCTACAGTCAGCCAGTCACATCTCTGTCGCTGACCGAGTCAGAAAACTATCACAGATGTAAAGCAGTACAAGGTCATATGGGGTTCAGAACCAAGGGTCTTAGTGAGCAAGGCAGGCTTCGTAACTCTTTTAGCAGATGGCTGCTGAGTTCCTAGAAACTGATGTAACTGTAAAATTAGAAATCAAATAATTTATAATGCTTTTTTATATCAGGCTCATCTTCTCAGGCCCACAGTTTACTCTGATGTCCTTGGAAAAATGCAGTTATGATGGTTCCCTCATGTTCTGCCTCCCTGCCCCCATCAGTGCTTGAATGATTTTCCACAAACTATTTGTATTCATGATAGTGAATTGTGAGTTCACTGCCTAGAAATAGTTGGGCACTTTTATGAGGCATGATGAATTTTTTATTTAGCACAGCAGTAATGAATTAAATAGGACCCCAAAGGATTCAAAATGTTCACGCCTTTCCCTGAGTTCCCACATTATACAACCCCACGGTGTAAGAGTGTCTCCAGTGTTTAAGACCAATAACACCATCATCTGCCAAGGGGGGTTTACAACCTCGTTAACTTAATTACTTCTTATAAAATGAGCCCTCTGATACTACATGGTGGTTCTGTATATGCTATTAAGCAAAAACTCTCACTGAAAAGAGATACTATACATAAGTACATAGCACGGTCCAGGCCCTCAATAAATGTTAGTTCTCTTCTTCTTTCATTCATTCACTAACACAAAAATGCTAATAGCTACATGTATTCAAAAAAAATTTGATGACTAAGATAATGTGACATTTCAAAAATGGCCTGGCATTCCTCTTCCCCACAGAATTGAGATTAAACCCCTTCTTGAAATTCCTCACAAACTGTACTGCAATCTCTGTATTATTTTCCATCATTTCATTTTCCCGTAAGTAATCTCCATGAAACAGAGACATTAAACAACACAAAGTCTATGCTTTACTCAAAACTATAGTCTGATGACAATTAAAACCTTAATACAATTTGAAACAATTTCTGTACCCCTGCTTTCAAAAAGAAAGAAAAGTAGAAAAAGATGGGAATACCTAAGTAAAACACTAAATGTCTCTATGGAAATGGAGAGGTAGGAGATGCTATTGGGATCTATAAATGTAAAGAAAGGGCTGAGCAGCTACCAAAGAGTACAGCTGAGTGATATTTAAAAACAGCAGCTCTCAGGAGGAGTGTCCACTGCCCAGCACCAGGATTTTAGTGATAATGGACAAGTGAAACATCACCAGATCTAAAAAGCACAGTAGCTCAAAAACAAGACAAATGCTCGGAGTGACTTCTGGACAGTGCTACTCAAAGTACGGTCTGAGGACCAGCACTACTCAAAAGCTGGTTGGCCCATGGACTGCTACTGGTCTATCTACACATGGGAGTGGGCATTGAGAAGTTTTTGTAGCAATTTGGTAGTTTATTTTGTCTGTGGAAACTAAAACCAGAAATTGGGGCCTGAATTTTCTATGTCTTCTTTTATTTTATTTTTTTGGTATTGGTCAGCAGCAGACTACAAGAGAAGGGAATCCGGTGGAAGGTTTGAGACGTACTGCTCCAGGGTGTCTGTGGTACCCCCTCCAGCTTCTTACTGAAGCAGCACCTGTAAACAGTTTCCTACCAGAGGAGGAGGTGATGACCCTGTGAAGCAGCTGTCCATTCTTCAGCTTATGACAGAGGGCAAAGGGGTCCTAGAAAGGACTAAATCCAGGGAAAACGATAGGATTTCAAGTGGTGAATGGGACACTGAAACAAAGAGGACAAGTTATTGACTAGAAAAATAGAAAAGAGAAGAGAAAAATATAGAAAAGAAGAATGAACTCCATGTGCCACTAGATTTTCCACCAGAGGAAAAAGGTGTTTTTGTTTTTCTCAGAAAAGAATGAATGCCCTCCCTATGAAACAGTAACAGCAACCTCCACTCAGTTTCTCAGTAAAGAAGGTACACGAGCCTACCAGGAGATGGAATTTTGCTCCAGGAGGAAGCAGTATGGTTTACAACTCTCTGAGAAGGAGGAGGTCATATACTAACATGGTTCATGAGTGGATGTGCTGTCTTCTTGGAACACATGTTCCAGAGGAGATGAAGAACTGGCCAATACCAATCAAACCAGTGACTACAACCCACTTCTGATGACTCACTCAGGAACAAACTGAAACAATCAGATACTCAAAGAAATCTTCAGACATGATGAAGAATGAGTAAAAATCTAAAAAAGTTAATAGGCTCAGGAATATTTTCATCTCTTCCTCCCTTATGCTTTAAAAAAGGAAACACATGTGAAATGAATAGGCTTGTAGATACAGTCAAAGGGCTTGAGGTAGGGGTAGGTGGCATGAGATACGTCACCAATACAATTGACTTCTGTCAAGGGACACAGTTTTTAACTTGCCTTGCCATTATTTTCACTGGTTAACCTGGAAGCAAACAAGAAGCTGTATTGCTTCTAAGAATTAAATTCTGTTTCACAAGAAAAGAACTGGTTAGTGACTCGGAAGGAGCAAAAACTTTCCCCCAAGATACCAACATCCTCTTAAAGTTCTTACTGGAAAGAAAGAGTCCTAAACAACCAAAGATATCACAAATTTCTGTGTAAACAGTGGTAAGAGCCTATACCCAGAGTTCAAATGAATGATCTAAAGAGGGGTGGGAAACTCTATATAATGACATTGGCTACATGCAATAAACAGCAAGCCTTTTAGTGAAAAGTAACATGAGCTGCTATTAGAAGGGGGGAAAGCATGAGGGGAAGGTGAAGAACAAGGTCGAGGCTAGATCAAGCAGAATCTTGTGTAACAGGCACACGGGGTTTGGCTTATATTTTGGTGCAATGGAAACTATTAAATATTTTTATGCAAAAAAAATCTTGAGGCACACAAACATGGAAAAACAATATACCAAAACTGATGAGATGCAGCAAGAGTGTTCCAAGAGGAAATTTTATAGCTATAAATGCATACATCAAGAATAAAAGAAAGATCTTAAAAAAAAAACCCGAACATTATACCTCAAAAAACTAGAAAAACAAGAACTAAGCCCAATCTTAGCAGAAGATACAGCTTTTTTGAGGAAATAATGAAGATTAGAACAGAAATAAATGAAACAGAATAGGAAAGCAGTAGAAAAGATTAACAAAATTAAAAGTTGGTTCTTTGAAAAAATAAACCAAACTGGCAAACTAACCAAGAAAAAAAGAAAAAAGGGCTCAAATAAATAAAATTATAAATGAAAAAGGAGACATTCAACAGATACCACAGAAATAAAGGAACATAAGAGACTACTATGAACAATTATATGCCAACAAATTAGACAACCTAGAAGAAATGGATAAGTTCCTAGAATCATGAAGAAATAGAAAATCTGAACAGACCGATTACTACTAAGAAGATTGAATCACTAATCAAAAACCTCCCAAAAAGAACAGCCCAGGACCAGAACTATCTCAAACTCTTGCAATACAAAGAAGAGGGAACTCTTCCAAACCCAGCATTACCCTTATACCAAAGCCAGATAAGGATACTACAAGAAAAGAAAACTATAGGTCAATATCCTTAATGAATATAAGGGCCAAAATTCACAACAAAATACTAGCAAACTGAATTCAACAGCACATTAAAAGGACCATATACCATGATCAGGTGGAATTCATCCTTGGGATGCAAGGATGGTCCAACACATGCAAATCAATAAATGTGATACCTCACATTTAACACATACATCACATTTTAATAGAATAAAAGAATAGAGTCATATGATCATCTCAATAGATCCAGAAAAAGCATGTGACAAAATTCAACATCCTCTCATGATAAAAACTCTCAACAAATTAGATAAAGAAGGAGTATACATCGGGGCTTCCCTGGTGGCGCAGTGGTTGAGAGTCCACCTGCTGATGCAGGGGACGCGGGTTCGTGCCCCGGTCCGGGAAGATCCCACATGCCGCGGAGCGGCTGGGCCCGCGAGCCATGGCCGCGGAGCCCGCGTGTCCGGAGCCTGTGCTCCGCAACGGGAGAGGCCACAACAGTGAGAGGCCCGCGTAAAGCAAAAAAAAAAAAAAAAAGAAGGAGTATACATCAACATAATAAAGGCCATACAGGACAAGCATGCAAGTAACATCATACTCAATGGTGAAAGGCTGAAAGCTTTTCCTCTAAGATCAGGAACAAGACAACCCTCTCCACTCCTATTCAACATGGTACTGAAAGTCCCAGGCAGAGCAATTAGGCAAGAATAAGAAATAAAAGGCATCAGAAACAGAAAGGAAGAAGTAAAATCGTCTCTGTTTACAGATGACAGGACCTTATGTACAGAAGATCCAAAAGACCCCACCAAAAAGACTGTAAGAAGTAATAAACTAATTTAGTAAAGTTGTAGGATACAAAATCAACATACAGAAATCAGTAGCATTTCTTTATACTAACAATACATAATTTTGAAAAGCAATAAAGAAAACTATCCTATTTCCAATAGCAACAAAAACAATAAAATATTTAGGAATAAATTTAACCAAGAGGTGAAAGATCTGTATACTGAAAATGATAAGACATTGGTGAAAGAAATTTAAGTGACACAAGCAAATGGAAAGCTATTTCACATTCGTGAACAGAAAGAATTAATATTGTTAAAACATCCTGTACTATCCAAAGCTATCTATAGATTCAATACAATCCCTGTCAAAATTCCAATGGCATTTTTCACAGAAATAGAACAAACAATCCTAAAATTCATATGGAAGCACAAAAGACCCCAAATAGCCAAAGCAGCATTGAGAAAGAAGAACAAAGCTAGAGGCATCATACTCCCTGATTTCCAATTATACTACAAAGCTACAGTAATCAAAATAGTATGATACTGGCATAAAAACAGACACATAGATGAATGAAACAGAATCAAGAGACCAGAAATAAACCCATGCATAAGCAGTCAACTAATATTTGACAAAGGAACCAAGAATATTCAATGGAAAAAAGGCAGTCTTTTTAATAAATGGTGTTGGGAAAACTGGATATACACATGTAAGAGAATGGAACTGACAAAAATTAACTACCACCCACAAAAATTAACTCAAAATGGATTAAAGACTTAAATATAAGACCTGAAACTGTGAAACTTCTAAAAGAAAACATAGGGGAAAACTCTTAAGACACTGGTCTTGGCAATGACTTTTTGGATATGACTCCCAAAGCACAAACAACAAAAGCAAAAATAAACAAGTGGGATTACATCAGACTAAAAAGCTTCTGCACAGCAAAAGAAATGATTAATAAATGGAAAGGCAAAAGCTTCTGCACAGCAAAAGAAATGATTAACAAATGGAAAGGCAACCTACTGAATGGGAGAAAATATCTGCAAATAATATGACCAATAAGGGGTTAATATCCAAAATACATAAATAGCTCATACAACTCAACCAAAAAAACCCCAAACAATCCGATTAAAAAATGGGCAGAAGACCTGAATAGACATTTTTCCAAAGAAGACATACAGATGGTCAATAGGCACATGAAAAGATGCTCAACATCATTAATTATCAGAGAAATGCAAATCAAAACCACAATGAGATACCACCTCACACTTGTCAGAATGGCTAATATCAAAAAAACACAAGAAGTAAGTGTTGGAGAGGATGTGGAGAAAAGGGAATTCTTATGCACTCTTGGTGGGAATGTAAATTGGTGCAGCCACTATGGAAAACAGTATGGAAGTTCCTCAAAAAATTAAAAATAGAACTACCATATGATCCAGCAATACCACTCCTGGGTATATATTCAAAGTAAAAAAAATTACTATGTTGAAGCAATATCTGCACTCCCATGTTCATTGCAGCATTATTTACAATAGTCAAGAAATGGAAACAAGTAAGTGTCTGTCTATGGACGAATGAATAGAGAAAAATGTGGTGTGTGTGTCTGTGTGTGTGTGTGTATATATATATATATATATATATACACACACACACAACTGACTATTGTTCAGCCAAAAAAAAAAAAAGAAGGAAATTCTGCCATTTGTGACAACACAGATGAACCGTGAAGGCATTATACTAACTGAAATAAGTCAGAGAAAGACAAATACTGTATGATCTCACTTATATATGGAATCTAAAAAAAAAAAAAAAAAAAAAGGACAAATTCATAGAAACAAAGAGAAGAGTAGATTGTTGGTTTGGGAAGGAGAAGGGGGAAATGGAGATGGGTGAAAGGTGGTCAGAAGGTACAAACTTCCAGTTATAAGATGAAGTTCTAGGGATCTAATGTACATCATGGCAACTATAGTTAACACTGTATTGTATACTTAAAAGTTGCTCAGAGGAATTCCCTGACAGTCCAGTGGTTAGGACTCTGTGCTTCCACTGCAGGGAGCATGGGTTTGATCCCTGGTGGGGGAACTAAGATCTTGCATGCCGTGCGGTGAGGCTAAATAAAAAAGTTGCTAAGAGAGTAGATCTTAAAAGTTCTCACCATGCACACACACAAAAAGGTAACTCGAAACAAAATTTTTTTAACAGGCCAAGGGTTTGATCCAGTTTTCAGTTTTACAGATCATTTTGGTGTCTGTGAAAAAAAATTGTAGGCAAGCATAGGGGGAAAAGAAGAGACCTGTTAGATATTGCTACAAACAGTCCTCAAAGGAAGTAATGGTTGGTGGCTTAGTCTAACTAGAGTCGCCATATGGATACAAAGAAAAGGAAGAAAGAACTTGGCATGAGATATATTTTAGAGGTAGGGTGGACAGAATTAGAAAATGGGATTCATGTGGAAGATACAGGAAAGGAAAATATCAAGGATGACTGTTACATCTCTAGCTTGAGAAACTAGGCTGATGGGTGGTCCCATTTATTGAGACCAGGAAGTTTGGGTAGGAGGGTAAAATCAAAAGTTCGATTTAGGGCATGCTTAGTTTGAGATGCCTCTGAGAGACCCACATAGACTTGTCAAGCAGGTACTGGATGTGTAAGCTGGAAGACAAAGTAAGAGGTACTGAGTGGAGTGTACAGTTTAGGAGGCAAAAACATAATCTGAGACTAGCTGTGACCGCCCTAAAGAGAATATAGAAAGATAAAGAAAGATGATCCAGAACTAATCAACACAACAACTTTTTCTTTTCTTTTTGGCCGTGCCACGAGGCTTATGGGATTTTAGTTCCCCGACCAAGGATTGAACCCGGGCCCTCGGCAGCGAGAGCTCAGAGTCGTGACCACTGGACTGCCAGGGAATTCCCCCAAATTAACTTTTAACGAATTAACTATATTTCAATTTTCAGTTGTCAGGATCAGTCTTTGTCCTGGTCCGATTCAGTATTTTTGTCAATTTCTTAAATTAAGACACAGAAGGGTGCTCGGGTTGGAGGATGGCATTTATTCAATCATTTAAATATGCAGTGATTGCCTAATGAGTCCCAGGCATTAAGTCAGGCTATAGGGACACAGAGATGAAGAAAACATAATCCCTGCCTTAAAGAGACACTGGAGGCTAGTTTTAAAAAAAATTACCAACAAGGGCAATGGGTTTAATGGCACTCAAAAAGAATCATGTTCAAAGTATGAAGATACAGCTTAGCATAGTGGGTAAAAATGGTGCCATGGATTAAATGTTTGTGTCCCCCTGAAATTCATATGTTGAAACCTTAACCTCCAAGATGGGGCCTTCAGGAGGTAACTAGGTTTAGATGAGGACATGAGGGTAGGACCTTGGTAATGGGATTAATGTCCTTATAAGAGGAAGAAGACCAGAGCCTGCTCAGGCTCACTTTTAAACTCTCTCCTCCCATGTGAGGACACAGAGAGAAGGCCCTCACCAGGCACCTTGACTGGACTTCCCAGCTTCCAGAACTATGAGAAATAAATGTCTGTTGTTTAAATCACTCAGTCTCTGGTATTTCGTTACAGCAGCCTGAGCTAAGACAAGTGGGGTCTCTAGAGCTATATATCCACCTGCGTTCAAGATCCCAGCTCTGCCACTTACTCACTGTGTAAGTTTAAGCAAGTTGTTTAACCTTTCTGTGGCTCAATTTCCCCATCATAAAAATGGGGATAAGAAGAATACTTATCTCATACGTGCAATATGCTAACCACAATGCCCAACACATGGTAAGTGCTCATGGAAGTTAGCTACTATTATTATTTCCCAATGGCATGGCAGTGGTTCTATGGGAGGGAAGAGAATCATAAACAAAAGATTCTACATGTAGGCTTAAAATAATTTTGTTGAACAATACCCAACTGAGAAAATCTGACCAAACAGAAGTTAATATACAAGAAACCTATAACATCCTGCTCGATGAAAAGACCAATATGAGTCAATACATGTACCACATTAATAGAAGTCTAGTATCCACATTAAGAGGGCAATAGTTTCACAATAACCAGGAGCAAATTTGAAGTATTCTGTTTACTTCTTGGGATGCAATTTTATAAAGCACATTGACAAACTGGGAAGATTCTGGAATAATATGACCATGACAGTGAGGAATTTGGGCACGAGATTCAATCCTCCTGGTACATGTTCGTATAAGCACCCTTACAAGTGTATACCTCACTTCACTACACTTAATGTTTTGTATATAAATTGTATGTATACATGTATACATTTAGACGTATGTACATATATAGCGTAGAGCTATTGTTTATCTCCTGTACTACACTATAAACTTGACAAGGACAGGAATGGTGTCTGGCTCACCAATGTATCACTAGTACCTACTCCAGTACCCTTCACCTAGTAGGTACTCAGGAATTATTTCCTAGATGAATGAATAAATGAATGTGTATCACATGAGAAATTTTTAAAGAAAAGGGATTTTTAGCCCTAGGAAGCTTTGATGGATGACTTCAAAGAATTAAAAGTGATTGTCCTGTAGGAGAGAAAGTAGACTCATTTGGTAAGGTCCCAGACTGCAGAGTTAAGACGAATACATAGAGGCAGAATTCACCTCTAGGTAAGGAAGAACTTTTGTTTCCAAACCTGTGTAACAAAGTCCATAGGCCGCCTTACAAAGCAGTGAGGCCTGCATCACTACAAAAGGAGTTTGGCTGTCCCTGGGGAGGACCCTACACTAAATGGTCTATAACTAAGATCCCTTCCAATTATATGAGTCTGTGCTCTCTGTTACCTTAGATTCTTACATGCCACTCTTTTCCCCTCTTTTCTGCCCATCCAGAGCCTAGAACCTGCACAACCGTGCAAAGAAACAGTGCACTATGTCTCCAAGGGCTCTGGCAAGAGAGCTGGACACATCTTATCTAGCCATTCTTTCTCCAGCTACTTTGAGGGGTAGGGAAGAGGTACTCCTTAAGAAAGTGGAGGAAGAAATAGGTATAGAAAGAAAAGCCATTTCAGTGCAGATAGGGAGACTTTAAAGGCATAAATCTAACTAAGGGCTAATGAACAAAATGGATTCAGTCAGTTGACTGAAATATCCACGGGGGATTTTCCTATCTTGAGCATCAGGAAATCAAAGTTATTAATCTGATAATTAAATAGCCAAGTAAAGTTGAAGCATTTAAATCCCACTTTGGCAAACTAGCAGAAATTACCAATGATCAGAGTCTTATCTATAAAACAAGAACATCTTACAGATGAACCAGTTATGAAAATACTATCCTCCTCTTTCATGGACTCATCAGTTCCATCAAAGAAACCTACTGACAACAGCGGTTCTAACCTGTCCAAGTTTGGACTCAGAGATCACAGCTCTTTTGAACGTTTTCCAGGTAGCTGGGCACCATGTGTAAAATCACTTTCTCACTCAAGACAATCACACAGATTGCTTTTATTAAAAGCACAAGAAAAAAAAAAAGCACACTCCCTCCCCATTTGAGGGGTTGTTTTATGGGGAGGTTGCCAGCCTGTCTAAAAATGTGTACAAAAATCTCAATTCTTCAGGCTTCAGAGGAAGACTTTTCTACAGTGAAATCCAGCATTTTCCTGGTGCCCTCCCTCACTTTTTAGCAGAGATAGTCTGTGGTTGTGGGATCTCCAAACCCAAACAGTCTGGCATTCCTTAGGGAAGTGGTGAGACCTCGCACTAGACCTTGGTGTCTTGGAGGGAAGGTAAAAGACCTTGAAGTACGCAGGAACTGCAACAGGAAGGTCTAGAATCCAGAAAGAGACTCCCACGTTGGTTGGAACCCTTTTGATAGGTGCCTGCTCCTTCATGTGAGAGATGAGGCAAGTCCTTCTTGGAGAACATTCCAGGATCCTAATCACTAGCCTTCCCAGCATGAGTCCTGTGAGCTTCACGCTAATGAGGCTCCACCCATCCGCTCTGCCAACGTCATTCTGTGCAGCGTTTACCCTTCTATAGGAGAAAGTAAGGTTGTCCAGTGGCCTTACCTGTTTTTCCTGCTCCGCTTTCCCCAGTAATCAGAATACACTGGTCTTTATCTTGATCTCTTAGGGATCTGTATGCTTCATCTGACAGGGCAAAGCTGCAGGGGATAATGGGAAAAAAGTCCTTAAAATTCAGCTCATTATTATGTGTTTATCAGATATAACTCACTACAGGCTCTTTAAAGGGTCACTGATACGCTTTAGATAGAAAGCTGAGATATCACATTTTATTTCCTTCAAATTCTTTTTTTTTTTGCGGTACGCGGGCCTCTCACTGTTGTGGCCTCTGCCGTTGCGGAGCACAGGCTCCGGACGCGCAGGCTCAGAGGCCATGGCTCACGGGCCCAGCCGCTCCACAGCATGTGGCATCTTCCCGGACCGGGGCACGAACCCGCGTCCCCTGCATCGGCAGGCGGACTCTCAACCACTGCGCCACCAGGGAAGCCCTCCTTCAAATTCTTAAAGTAAATAAATAAAGCTATCCATTCTTTGTGGCCCGTGTTACCTTCTCCTACGCATTCTCTCTTAACTGAAATGGTACTGATGTATTGTACTCTAAAGATAGAGTACATGTCCACATGTCCACAACTGGATAATGTTGCTATTTCCAGGACAATACACTGGAGTTTCAAAACAATGAGAAAAAGAATTTTTCAAACATTAGAAAAATGTTATCAAATACCAAATAGCTGATATTACCATCACTAAGCTAAACATAGAACTACTGCCTTCACAAACAAGATGGCTGAAACTGTAAGGTCCACCAGAGGCAGGTGGTACTATAGGTTTGCCATGGTTCTTGTCCAGTCCTGTGCGCTCTATGATGACAAAGGGCCCCCTATCAAGAAAGTCCTCCTGTTGACCTTCCCCTCCTCAAAATTTACTAACAAGCTAAATTTTGCTCCCTCTAACTAACTGAAAAATAATTGGGACCATATGATACTGTACTTAAAATAGGAAAGCTCCACTTCTAATTCATTTATTAACAAGTACTTATTGAGTCTACCTTATGTGAAGAACACACTAGCAATGCAGGGGAGAGAGATACAAAATAGAAAATAGGTTAAGTGCAAGGAAAAAGATATGTGCAAAACATTGCAGAACCAGACCTCAAGGGGGTAGGGGTGTGGAGTAGGAGTATCTTAAGAGGTAGAAAAACAGCCCTAAAGAATTCATTAGGGGGCTTCCCTGGTGGCGCAGTGGTTGAGAGTCCGCCTGCCGATGCAGGGGACATGGGTTCGTTCCCCAGTCTGGGAAGATCCCACAGGCCGCGGAGCGGCTGGGCCCGTGAGCCATGGCCGCTGAGCCTGCACGTCCGGAGACTGTGCTCCGCAACGGGAGAGGCCACAACCGTGAGAGGCCCAAGTACCGCAAAAAAAAAAAAAAAAAAAGAATTCATTAGCAAGACAAAGGGCTTTTAGGCAAAAACAAAGGCCAAATATCCTAGGAGGTGGGGTAAAGAGTATAAGCAGTTGCAAGCTGCTGAAAGGCAAAACCTGAGGAGTGATGCGCTAGAGAGATGGGCAGACTCCAAATCAGGAGAATAGAGATGATCGGGAGCCACCCAGAAGGAATGTAAGCAAGAGACGGAGAGGATCACATAGTAATCAGAGAGTAATTAGAGCTAAAAGTAGCCACATTTACCCTGTACCAGCATGGTCCCCAGGCCCTTCATATTTAATCATTTTTTTAAATTTATTATTTTTTTATCTGTTATTTTTGGCTGCGATGGGTCTTCATTGCTGCGCGCGGGCTTTCTCTAGTTGCAGCGAGAGGGGGCCACTCTTCATTGCGGTGCGTGGACTTCTCACTGCGGTGGCTTCTCTTGTTGCAGAGCACGGGCTCTAGGCACATGGGTTTCAGTAGTTGTGGCATGTGGGCTCAGTAGTTGTGGCACGCGGGCTCTAGAGCACAGGCTCAGTGGTTGTGGCACGTGGGCTTAGTTGCTCCACGGCATGTGGGATCTTCCCGGACCAGGGCTCAAACCCATGTCCCCTGCATTGGCAGGCAGATTCCCAACCACCGTGCCACCAGGGAAGCCCCCATATTTAATCATTTTAAATCTCACAACAAAACTACAACGAATAAATTATTATTAATCCCATTTTCAGGTGATGAAATTGTGGCAAAAAGTGAAGACAGAACTTGCCAAGGTCACACTGGCAGTGTGCTCTTGACCACTGGGACACACCACCTCCGTGTTCTGGACAGAGATCACAGGGCCACAGGACAGCATGTAAGAGAGACCAATCGGGAGGCAAGGAGCCTGGGAAAGGGACACAGAAGAGCGTCAATTCAGCCAACCAGACTTTGGCTTCTCTTCAGGAAATGTGTGGCGCCATTAATAATGACAATGTACTGAGCACCTTCAATGTGCCAGGAGCTGAATGAAGTGTTCTCCTATTCATAATCAGAATTCATCCTTACAGTAGCTCTGTGAAGTGAATGTTACTTGCATCCTTAAAGAAAAAGGATCCAATGAGACTGAGAGGTGACATGACATGTCCAAGATCAGGACAGTCATAACTTGAACCCAGAAATCCTGTGTATCACATTCTTCCCCTCTCCTCACATCCTCTTAAGATTATCTGTGACCTTATCCTCTGGCTGGACCAGTGTGAGCCCCCAAAGAGAGTCACCACAAGCCTTAATTGTAACCGTCACATCAATGACTCCAACCAAAGCCTTGCACATAAATATACTCATTTGTTGAATGAACATATAACTAAAAGGCAAGAAAGGGACTTTTTCGAGTAACATGTTGCTTTAGCTTGCTTATGTGAACAATGTACACTGATTGCTTTCCGTCCAGCATGTCTTCCTCACCCTCAGATCCCTTCAGCCATCCCCTAAATAAACAGTGCCTTGCTGTGTGCCAAGGTTGACCAGTGCCAAGGTCGCTCAGTGGCCTCATCCTTCTCTAGTGTTCTCTGAATCCCCGAGGAGGAAGCAAGCATCCCCCTCTGAACCACTGCACACTGGGACAACGGACAAAACAGTGAATCCCAGAGGCAGAGGCATCCTGGATGGACCGGGTTCCCTGGGCCCCAAACCCCCAACTTAACACCTACAGGACCCCGAGCAAGTCACTCACCCTGGCTGAGTTTTCTTCAGGTACAAAATTAAAAATGTAGCCACGGAGCTTCCCTGGTGGCGCAGTGGTTGAGAGTCTGCCTGCCAACGCAGGGGACACAGGTTCCAGCCCTGGTCTGGGAGGATCCCACATGCCGCAGAGCGACTGGGCCCGTGAGCCACAACTACTGAGCCTGTGCGTCTGCAGCCTGTGCTCCGCAACAAGAGAGGCCGCGATAGTGAGAGGCCCACGCACCTCGGTGAAGAGTGGCCCCCACTCGCCGCAACTGCAGAAAGCCCTCGCACAGAAACAAAGACCCAACACAGCCAAAAATAAATATAAAAATAAATAAATAAAAGATTACTATTAAAAAAAATTGTAGCCACGTACTTCCATTTAGAGGATTAAGTATACCTGTTTGAAAGCACTTTAAAAGTGATCAAGTCCTGAATAAATGTCCAATGTCCTTCTGTATCATGATTAGTTATGCAGACATCTTCTGATCCCTTACCAGAGTGTAAGCTCCTGGGGGCACAGCCTTTCTGTGTAATTAATCTTTGTGCATCCCACAGAGATATGAACGTAAGACATCGTCTATACCAAAATACGAATGAATGAATGAGTGGATCCTCTCAAGTACTGACAAAGTCCCTACTGGACTGCACTCCGTAAAGGGTGGTGAACAGGAAAGCCACGTCTTCTGTGACCTTCACAAGGGGAAGGAGAGCTTTACTCAGATTCCTGATTAGCCTTCCTCCCTCCCACTCCTCCCACCTCCATACAAGAGCTCAGTGATGCCGCTGTCATTTTCATCATTGGCAAGAAACAGAGGAAAGCATGTTACGGCAAATGTACAAATGAACTTTTCCAACCATACACATTTGCCGACCTCTTCGTGGGTTAGCACGGGCCTTTTCCCATGTTCCTAAGACTGCAAGTTAGCTTTATATATTACACTATTACCAGATCCCAAAGGATGCAAAATGACTTCTAATGTGAATAACCACATATGATTGTGCATGCACATATATATATGTGTACACACACACACACACGAGGGTTCAGAAGATCACCAAATGACCCTGGCATGGGTTTATTTCAAGTCAAAAAAACACCTAGCTTGAACACTTACTTTCCACTTGTCTATCTAGACAGAATACTTAACTGCTGTTCCCCAAACTGGGCTTGATTCATCTAACAAGGAGTGTATTTTAATTTAAGATAAAGGCTAAAAGGGATAGTTATTTTGTCAGGACTCTGGAGAGTCCCTGATTTCAAACTGCCATGAAAATTTACCAATTAAAGTATTTAAGCACTGGGAAAACTGGCCTGGACTCCTAGCACACGCATCTCAAGCAGAGCATACATGTCATCATACTTATTTCGTATAAACACGAAAGATCTTGACTTCACTTAAAAATGACAAAGGGGGGCTTCCCTGGTGGCGCAGTGGTTGAGAGTCCGCCTGCCAATGCAGGGGACGCGGGTTTGTGCCCTGGTCCGGGAAGATGCCACATGCTGCGGAGCGGCTGGGCCCGTGAGCCATGGCCGCTGGGCCTGCGCGTCCGGAGCCTGTGCTCCGCAACGGCAGAGGCCACAACAGTGAGAGGCCCGCGTACCGCAAAAAAAAAAAAAAAAAGACAAAGGGGCAAGCAGGTCCTGAAGGACACCAGCTCCCCTCCCAATCTTGTTCTCCTTGTCTCTGGGAACGTTAGCACATACCCATCACCACGGCCAACATTTATAACTAAACTGAAACCACATGCCAGCCTTCCCAACCACTCTATAATTAAGGAACTTAAATAAATCTTTAGAGAAGTTTCTGCTTAAAAACAGTTGTGACCCATATGCTTCGCATTATTTTGTGAGCGTGTCATCATTGTGATTTACCACACACAAAAATGAATGGTTTATTGAACTATGATGACGAAAACAACGGGCAAACATGGTTTTCATCCCACCACATCAAGAGCGGGGTTTCATCCGTTTTGTCTGTCCTCTAGTTGAGCTCTAAGAATAGTGAAAACCTGACGTTTGAGTGTAAGTCCCCCCTTCATTTCCAGATCAGCTAAACGGAACTTTCCCCAACACCAAGCATGTTTGCTGCACGTCTGCAAATAGCTGTATCCATCACTTTTAGGTTTTGGAAGCTTGGTTTGGGGCTCATCTGTTATGTTCTGTCAGAGCAGAAGATTGGGTTTCATGGTCAAAATTATCTGGTCGGTGTTTATGTTCCTTCTCCACCTTATTTTTTTTTTTTTTTTTTTTTTTTTTTTTGCGTTACGCGGGCCTCTCACTGTTGTGGCCTCTCCCGTTGCGGAGCACAGGCTCCGGATGCACAGGCTCAGCGGCCATGGCTCACGGGCCCAGCCGCTCCACGGCATGTGGGATCCTCCCAGACCGGGGCACGAACCCGTGTCCCCTGCATCGGCAGGCGGACTCTCAACCACTGCGCCACCAGGGAAGCCCTCTCCACCTTATTTCTGTTCAGAATGTTAATCTCCACCGTGGCCCAGCTTTCGTAGGCATCCAGGGTGATGGCAGGGCTTCTTCTCCCCAAACTCCAAGCGCTCCACCCTGCCACTTCCTTTCACCTACTGTACAAAGCAGAAAAGACGATGTGACACCCAACACATCACCCACCACCGCCTAAAGCTTATGCTTATGTTCTCCCAAGCAGCCCCCTACTTTTCAGTCCCTCTGGCTGTCCTCTAATGAGGCGCTTGAGGAATCACTCTCCGAAACGGTCAAATCCGTTAGAGGACTTTTAGTTTGTCATCGCCATTAGCCAAAGTGCTTAACAGAACAAATTTTGTCTCAGGAAACTCTCCTGAACTTAGATAACTGTTTCTACCTTTCTGTTTCTGTCTTTTTCTTTAAGAGCCCTCTCAAAATAGTATTCCCTTTCATTCAATCCTGAATCCTGGAATACTTTCAAATCATACTAGGGAAATTCTGCTTCTGAATTTAACCCTCTTAAAATAGCTGTCTCAAAATTCTCATCTACATTGAGATCTACAAATCTCAACTATTTCTCTCCTTTCTAGCTCTGGTTCGGCCCTAAAAACTGTGTGCTTTTAAAATTAAGCAACAAGGGCTTCCCTGGTGGCGCAGCGGTTGAGTCCACCTGCAGATGCAGGGGACACGGGTTCGTGCCCAGGTCCGGGAGGATCCCACATGCCGCGGAGCGGCTGGGGCCGTGAGCCATGGCCACTGAGCCTGCGCGTCCAGAGCCTGTGCTCCGCAACGGGAGAGGCCACAGCAGTGAGAGGCCCGTGTACCGCAAAAAAAAAAAAAAAAAAAAAAAAAAAAAGCAACAAAAAGTGTTTTTAAAAAAAATTCCTAATCTCTAAGTGTGCCACCAATTCCTAATTTCATACTAAACCCGATTAAGGGCTAAGGCAGTCCACAGCAAGGATGTGGAAGAGAAGGAAAAGGAGAAAGGGAATTGTTTGTGGTGTGTTTTGCACAGTAACCTTGAGGTCTGTTTATTTGCTTGTTTGTTTTTAAAGGAGAGGCACAATGCTGGCCTTCCTTGTAAAATACTATTGCAGGTATCCGTACATCTATAACTGTCTCATATTCTCAATTCAGAAACATTCACTCACTTGAAAAATAGCACCCTGTTAAATTAGTGTTATGCCCTTCTGTGAAACATTCATCCTATCATATCTTAAGGGAAAACTTCAGGGAAAGTAAGTTTTTATACTTCTTTGTTCCAAGTAACTATAACTTTTTTTATCCTGGAAAGCTTTATTACATTCTTGTCCTATGCCAGGACAGGCATACCTCATTTTAATGTGCTTCATTTTATTGCACTTCCCAGATACTGTGTTCTTTACAAATTGAAGGTTTGTGGCAACCCTGCATCAAGCAAGTCTATTGGCACCATTTTTCCAACAGCATTTGCTCACTTTCATGTCTCTTAGTTGGTCCCATTTTGGCAATTCTCACAATTATTTCAAACTTTTTCATTATTTTTACATTTGTTACAGTGACCTGTGATCTGTGACCTTTGATGTTACTATTATAACTGTCTTGTTGTTTTATATTTTTTATGTAATGTATGTACACTGTTTTTTTAAAGACATAATGCTGTTGCACACTTTATTGATAGACTACCATACAGTGTAAACATAACTTTTACATGCACTGGGATACCAGATAATTCGTGTGACTTGCCTTATTGAGATATTCACTTTATTGAGGTGGTCTGGAACTGAACCCACAATGCCTCTGAGGTGTGCCTGTGCAAGCATGGTAAATTAACATATTTACAACAGTACAGTTATTCCTACACAGCCACAACACTGGTAAGCATTCCCAACAATCCAAGCCTCAGAGCAAGAGAAGTCAGACAACAAAAGTAAGTCTCCCTTCAAGACAGACAGCAATAGGGACTTCCCTCATGGAGCAGTGGTTAAGAATCCGTCTGCCAATGCAGGGGACACAGTGTTCAAGCCCTGGTCCGGGATCTTCATAATGGAGTTCCTCAGGTCTACCCCGGCCGAGGCCAGCTGGCTAAGTGTCCCTCAAACACCTTCCTTCTCCTGGAGACGGATGTGAAGGTGGACTGGGCCAAGGGATGACTCCTTTTCAAAGGTGGATTGCAAAAGCCAGGTATTGAAGACATGCATTAGGAAGTAGATAAGAGGTTTAAAAAAGACTAAATTATGTCAGGAAGGAAAAGGACTGGACTTAAGATATGAAGGCAGTGAGGAGGAAACATCTGCCTTCAGGGCCTGGAAGCCGCTCTTTGGAATTTAGCGGTAATCCCTTTGCCGCTGAGGACTTCCTTCTGCAAATGGTGCCCTGAGCATGAGAGGCCACAGGGGAAAGCCCTCCACAGGGCCAGCATCCTGCTTGGGGCTTGGCAGGCAGTTAAAAGCACAGATTCCAGCTTATCAGTCTTTGCTGTTTCAGGCCTTATCTCACAAATTAATGAAGTGTGGGTGGTTTCTACTGTCTTGAATCAGTCCCCTAATAACTAAAATGGAAGAGTATGCGGAGGCTAGCGAGAACATTCACAGGGGTGAGGTTCCCAGGCACCCATGAGCTGAGAGGCATTGTGCTCATTCACTGTGAGGGTTCTGGGAATGAAGATGAAGAGAATCTGTCCTCCACAAGCTTCTAGTCGAACAGGAAAGACACTAAGTCCCCCCAAAAAGAGGCGTGGGAGAAGGTAAGAAACACGAGCAATCTCCTAAAAACATTCAAATTGGGAAAAAATGACTTTTACTGACAAAGGCATGTCATGGAAAACTGTAAAATCTTAACCCCAAGGCATATGCAAGGACAGAGGCTGGGAGAATGCAGAGTTAAGGAGGAAATTATGTTATTTCCCCTGTCCAGAAATTAACAAAACACACCTGATCTGGGGAAAAGAACAAACAGACAACTGGGCTCTTAATTCAAATTCAAGAAGCCCTTATAAGTATTTTTAGCATCTCTTTTAACAAAGGAATACTAACAATCATCTTTTATTACCCAGCTCTCATAAAAGTAACTACACAGTTACTGTCTACAAGAATAGCCTTTCCTGAGCAAGGTAAATACAATTGAACAAATTCCCAACACAACTGTTTCTTAGCTTTTTGGCAAAATAGCTTATTTCAACCAATTTCATAGTTTTTATGACTGTATTACAGGCAACTCAATCCTGGGGGTGGAGGAGAAATCGATCCCAAGAGAAGTTATTCCAACGATCGTCCTAATTGTCCTTAGGACTTAATGTTTTATTCCTTAAAGTAAACAGAATGATTTCAAGTTCTCAAAACGCGAACTGATTTTTCAGATAGGTGCTCCCTACTGATTTGAAGCGTAAAAGTGTGCCACCTTGTATGCCATTCTGTGTGTCTTTGTGTAACACTGAAACACACATTCTGATCTAAGGCACTTCACATCCACAAACCAAACAGTTTCGACTGTTCAGTAAAATCAACCTTTCATGTTTACAATGTTCAAATGTCAAGCACTCTGCATCATCTAACTTTGATAGCCCCCGCCAGTGCCTGCCAGGTACACAGGATACAAGGACATGAGGTGGAGTCCCAGTTTCCCTCCAGTAAGAGAAAGAGAGAGACACAGGGACATTCGTCTGCAATAGACGATGCTGCACTGGGCTCCTTGCATGGCACCACGTACTGAAGAAGTGCAGAGAAATCTGGCTTCGGTTATCATGGAAGGCATTGAGTGGAGATGGCATCTGAATGGGAACTCCAAGTACACACTGCTGTGGTTTATTTAAAAAAAAAAAAAAAAAAAAAAAAAGCACAGAGGAGAGGGAGTGGGCAGTAGGGAAAGCTAACAACTTCTTCAAGCTTTGGTTTATGCATCCAGCCTTACAGAGCTGTGCAGAAGATGCCCCTTGCACAGCGTCCGCAACAGAGCAGGAGCTGAATAAAAGACTGAAAGGCCAGATGGGTCTTAGTTTGCATGTTATGGAATCAAGGTCATAAATATATTCACATCTGAAGAACGAGATCTACCACCATTTCACAGAGTGGATGCAAAATTCAATGAAATCAACAAATATTAATAAGATGCCTGATTATAAACAGGTACATGCACATACATACACACACACTAGACCACAGGGTATATACAATGGAATAACTGAGTTTGCATATATTATTGTGGAGAAAGGAAAGTGAATTGGCAAAATGATAATAATAATGAGACTTTCTGAAATTAGCTAAATTCATATCATGATATTGTAAGGGAAGAAATATCTTGGAAATAATTTTAAGAGAATTTAGTACTTACTAATTCAATAAACATTCTATGTGCCACGAAGAGTGTCAGGCAGAGGAATACAAATGATGTCATCCCTACCCTCAGGTGCTCAGTTTAGAGAAATCATGTATTATCTAACTAGATAATAACTCAGTCATCTGCAGACAAGTCATTTGGTCTACATGGCTCACTTAAAAAACAACAACAAAAACCTCTCTCTAAAGCACGAGGGATACCAGTACCAGAAAAAATTTTTTTTGAATTAAAATTTTACTTGACTCTTTCATCCAGGTACCCAATACCCTTCAAATCTTCCCCTTCCTCTCCTCTCCATCACTGGTTTTTTACTGCCTTAGACAAGTTCCTCATTTCTGGTCTGAGCGTCAGTAATTCTTAAAGGGATTTTCTATATCCAAGCAGGTCACTTTCACAAGCCACCATGATACAACGCTGTCCAAATATGACGTCATTTTTCATTAACAAGACTTTCTCCCCTGTCCTCACTGCGGCCAGATTTAACTTCTTGCTTTTATGTGTTTCTGTAACTAAGTTTTTTCCCCAAATTTGTTAAACTCAAAGCAAGGTTATATCATTCCTGTCCCCCCAAATTATGATTCTATGGAGTACTCTGATTTTAAGTACAATGCTTTTATTTTGCTTAGGCACCAGACAGAAGTACTGGACACTTGCTTGAGAATTTCACAGCCGTCTGAACTGAACTGGAGTGATCCTAAGAGGCTCTCCTCCCCAGCAGGGTTTAATATGTACCTATTCCAACAAGGTCAACAAATTCAAGCCAAAGACAAAATGCAGAAATCTTTCCTCTGGGTTTCTAAACAGAAAAAAAACAGGAAAAAAAATATTACACAGCCAAATCCATGTCTCAATTTTAAAAAGCAACTCAGTGACTAAAGGGAGGAAATCAGAAGATTACGAATCAGACCATGAGACAGAAGCGCCCTCAGAGAATGAGCAGGCTCCGGGCTTGGGGTGACTGACAGCCCTCTCTGAGAGGCGGACCTAGGATGACCACTCCTCACTTGGGTGCGGCTCCCAGATGGTTCTCACTCCCACTCCCTCCTTACCCCAGTCCTGGTCCCCTTCATACAGAAGAGGCTTCAACAATAAGGTAAGGCAGGCTCAAGATGCCAGGAGGTCTGCTCTGTACAGTATTTGGTTAACTATTGTGTGTGTGTGTGTGTGTGTGTGTGTGTGTGTGTGTGTGTGAGAGAGAGAGAGAGAGAGAGAGATTGAGAGAGAGAGAGAGAGAGAGAGATGCTAAAATGTCTGCCTTTTAAAAACGGCTTCAAAGTGGCCACGTAAGAAAGAGTAAACCAGGAAAAATGGGAAAATACCATACGACACTCGCCACTTGCTCTGCAGGCTGGCTTCCCCACCACCCTCCTCCTTATAAAATGCAAGCCGGTCACTCTCTCCTCCGCAAGCTTCTCTGGCTCTCCACCACTCTCTTGCAGAACCCGGCCCACACCTGAGGCGGGGGATGATGAAGCAACAATGCTTTGAGCTACCCCGGAGGAAGATTTAGTGCTGATACACGGAAAGTGCCCTGACACTGACAAAGGGGTCTGAAACAACGTATCACTCCAGCACACAGAAAGCACAGCTCCAAAATGGACTTAAATACAGAGCATGCAAGTTTTTTAAGCCAGGTCACGATGTCTGCAAAGTGGCCACAAGAAAATGACTGCCTTGAAATGTCACACACACAGATCACACATATATTTGAGAGAAAGACTCAGATCTGCCAGCAGGCAGTTAGTATTATTACCACACATCTGCAGGGGAAAAAGTCATCTGGCAAAGACTTTGTGCTCAAAGACCAAACTTTGAGAAACTAAGAATAAAGTCCTGGAAGCCAGCAAAAATCCTCCCTGATCAGCAGGGTAGGGGCAAGAGATCCCAGATGAGAACAGACCATGCCCTGAGGTGCTCTGGATACCAATATTAGGTCCCGGAAAGCTATGCACAGTGCCAGTGTATGTTTTCATTATAGAATATAAGCTCAAGACAAGCTTCTATCTTCAACACAAAATCTTAAACTTAAAAACTTCCTTCATGGATATCCTGACCAGTTTCTGGCCAGAGGGGTCAAAATCAGGCAGGCCACTCACCCAGAATCCAGTCTCTAAGCGCCTTACTTCTAACAGATTAATCTGTGCCACAGATTACAACCCAAGCAAGGCCCTTCCGAGAAGCAAGCCTAGCTCTCTCTCCTGGCTTATCTGCCTGTTGGTTCCTCCTCTGCCCCACTGTCCCCACCGAACACCCTCTTCTCTTGGAAGTCCTCAATGATTCCCCTTGTTCTAAGAGATCCTTGCCCATACACGTCTAAAAAAAAATCCTATTTATACATCTACTGTATCTTTAACATGTGGTTTAAATTTCTGGAGACCATTTTGCTTAGTTTCCCTCCCTTGAGGGCAGACATTATTACTCATCATCTCAGTGGCTGACACACAGTGTATGGTCAGAATAAGTTTGTGAAATGAATCCTAAGATAGTCTTTTCTCCGAATCATGTAAGAAATTGACAAAATTAATGTATGGCATTTTCAAACTCTAAGTTTACCAACTAGTTGTAAATAGTTGGTATATATAAACCAAGTAAGGGAGAAATTAAAAGATATGCTATTCAAGTATGCCTATGTAAGTGCACGTTCATATCTTTACAAAAAAAGAGCCTTACAAATTTAACATACTCAAAGAAGAAAGTTGAAGAGAAATGGGACTCTATTTTTTTTTTTTTTGGCTGCATTGGGTCTTTGTTGCTGCACGCCGGCTTTCTCTAGTTGTGGCAAGTGGGGGCTACTCTTCGTTGCGGTGCACAGGCTTCTCATTGGGGTGCCTTCTCCTGTTGCAGAGCACAGGCTCTAGGTGCGCGGGCTTGTAGTTGTGGCACATGAGCTCAGTAGTTGTGGCTCGTGGGCTCTAGAGCGTAGGCTCAGTAGCTGTGGCGCACGGGTTTAGTTGCTCCACTGCATGTGGGATATTCCCAGACCAGGGATCGAACCTGTGGTCCCCTGCATTGGCAGGCGGATTCTTAACCACTGCGCTACCAGGGAAGTCCCTGGGACTCTATTTTACACTTTCTAGCTGAAATTCTTCATTTAGGTTATTTCTTATTATCTAGCAATTCTCCCTAATGCTAATCTATATAGATTCTGTTTAAAGACACAGGCAAATGGTCATCTATAATCTTCTGCTTTAGAAAGGCATGGTGTGATTATATTTGCACTGGTAACGCTCTAGGACCTTGCTAGTTCTTGAACTAAGTGGCAAAAGCAATTAGAGTCATTTCCAGAACTGGCTGATGAGAAGATTCTGCTTCTACTGCTTCTTAAAGCCCCCAGTTGGTAGCACCCTCCTCTCCAAAATATGTAGAGTCACTTCGCAAGGTCCCTCTAAGCAAATCATCATGTTTATCCTAAGTTGCTTCTCGAGTTCTGCGGTCAATATCTATCGAGTGCCTACAATCCACCAGGAACTGTGCACCCAGTGTCAAAGGACATGAAGATAAAAAAGGGGCTTGTCCCTACCCTCCAGGCCATCAAGTTCAAGGCTCTTCCTCGACCACAGCCTGTTGAGAGTCACTCATAACAGTCCCATTCTGCTACCCCCAGCAAAAGACCCCCCCCCAA
The DNA here is from genome assembly GCF_964341445.2 of Mesoplodon mirus. Taxonomy (NCBI): domain Eukaryota; kingdom Metazoa; phylum Chordata; class Mammalia; order Artiodactyla; family Ziphiidae; genus Mesoplodon; species Mesoplodon mirus. The sequence goes on from NC_138984.1 coordinate 43,928,878, forward strand.
AAAAAGGAATGGAGTTTCACTGTCTAGAACTTATGTTCTTCAGAGCAGAGATTCTACACCAAGAAAATCACTGGGACAGAGAGAGGTGGGGCACTCAAAATTTTTGTTACATGAATAAACCAATAAATCTTCAAAGACTCCACACATTAAATCTTTGTAACTTAAACTGGTTAAAAGACTGCTTAGACAAGCCATTGAGATCTGACATGCCGTGGAATCCAACCAATTTAGTGACATGTCCTAGAATGATACCAAATGACCCTCAGTGGAGCTTTCTATATGCCAATAGCAGGCTTAGCAACAGAGGGAAATCTACAAAGATTTGGAACAAAGCCACATTTCTCAGGAGGTTTCAAAACTGTGACACGTATCGGAGGAAGACTTCTCCACAATTTTTATAAACAGTCATTCAAATATGGAATCCCAATACCTAAAACTATTCTATAGTCCCTAACCTTATTGCTTAAGGTTAAAAAAAACAAGAAAACACACACACACTCGCAAACACATATAGACTGCTCTCTCCAGATATGTGTACTTCAAATACCTACTAATTGAGGAAATACCAACCTCTGCAATAACTCTCCAGACCCAAAGACTGGCACCATCCCTATACCCTACATGGTTGCCTAATCACCACCATAAACTAGTTCCAGTCTAGAGAATCTTCTATTTGTCATGTCTATGGTCCGTAACTCTACGGAGAGCAGGGGGCCATCTATTCAAATGAGTTTTGGTTTGCTTCCTCAATTTTCATAAAATGATGACAACTTTATTTTAAAATAAAGGCTCTATCTTTTTATTGACAACAAAGCATGTGGACTCTGGGCCCTTTCTAGAGAATACAACCTCTAACGGTCTGCAGACCACCATTAATTCAAAGCCCAGTTATAAAAAAAGAAAACAAATAAAGGAAGATACAAAACTGTCACAGTATCCCTTGAGGGAGAAACTGCAATCTATCTGTTCCTTGTATTCCTGAATCAAACCAAACCATCAATAACGTAGGTACTTGTACTGGTGGTTCTCAACCTTGGACGCACATTGGAATCACCTGGGGAGCGGATGCCTCACCACCCCTCTCCCACGCTCCACAGATTTGATGGAATTCTGTGGTGGTTCTGTTGAGCAGCCCAGGATGACAATGTGTCTTATAGACTTGCTTTTCCTAAACTGTGCTTTGGTGTTATGTCCTCTGCTTCTTCTTAGTGAAGTGGCATAAAAAGCAGCCACATAAAATTCACTACTTTATTTTCTGCAGGGAAATTTTGGGAGGTGTTGCTCAAAATGACATCCTTCATCTTGTAAGTCCCATAAGACTTTAAAATCACTTTTAAACCTAACTGGAAAGGAAAACTTTTCTTCTCTTGAGCAACTCAAGTGCTTTGATCTTATGTGCAAAAATAAGTTTGTAACTGATCATATTTCCCTTTTTGTTTTGGCCACCAGGAAATGAAAAATCCAAGTTCAATAACCATAGAGGACGTCATGGGATTAACTTTTACTTAGGTCTCATTTCTTCTTTTCCCTTTGCTCTGACTTTTTTTTTTTTTTTTGGAACAGAGAAAGGTTTATTACAGGGCCAACCAAGCAAGGAGAACAGGTGGCTTCTGCTCAAAAAAGCCCCGACCTGCTCTGACTTTTTAGAAGCTATTTATTTTACAAAACTGACTGTAAAACAGTAGCTGCCTTCAGTCAATTTTCAATATGAGAAGATATGACAATGAGCTCCTATTCATATTCCTCACGTATCTTTGAACTATAAATGATCAAATACTGAAATTGGTGTGACTAAAATCCATGGATACATGTACAATTCTACGTTGGTTTTTTTGGGGGGCAGGGGGGTGAGGATAGATGGAGGGATAGGTAGGTAGGTAGATAGATAGACCTCCCCCAAAATATATGAGCCACCTTATAAGCATAGCTAAGAATTTAGCTATGCTTTCTGGCAATTTCCCAGAAAATTTTCATTTATTCACTTAAAACTGTTACATTCTAAATTCACAAATCTAGAGAAACCTTCAGTGTGCAAGCAGCTTCCCTGGTGGCGCAGTGGTTGGGAGTCTGCCTGCCGATGCAGGGGACACGGGTTTGTGCCCCGGTCCAGGATGATCCCACATGCCGCGGAGCGGCTGGGCCCGTGAGCCATGGCCGCTGAGCCTGCATGTCCGGAGCCTGTGCTCCGCAACGGGAGAGGCCACAACAGTGAGAGGCCCGCGTACCGCAAAAAAAAAAAAAAAATTACAGCAACACTGAGTCAAAAGAAACCTCAAAAGACTATTGCCCCACCTCATGTTATGGAAATAGGAACTCTGAATGCATGACTGTTGGCATGGATTCTGTATCTATTCATTCCTAATTCTATGCTTTCTCCTGACCCATCACCCAATCACCTCAAAACTCCCCGCCTCTTCTGAAAAACTCCAATATTCTTCTCCTTCCTTGCCAATTCCAAAAGGACTCTTTCCTTACATGCTTTTTTGGAGGTACTGAAAAAAGGCATGTGCTTATGAAAATGTACAGTTCCATTCACTACGATCTCTGGAGTAAATTAACCAAATCTTGGTCACCAGCAACTCAAAGAGTTCATAAAACTTATTTCTTGAGAGTTACCTCTATAAAGAGAATTGGAAAATATCTGCCTTCTTTTCCATGCAAATAAGACTTTGCAGGTACATCTCTATGCTGATAAAGCAGAATTTCTGTCACAAGTGCCCAGCTGACAATAAGTTGGAAAAGGGCAAAACCAGGCTTTAAATCTAGATATGTTAACTAATCTTCAATTTCTCTAATTTAGACTGTGACCTCAGAAACTCTAAAGAATGAAATGGCCCCGACTACCTAGTTATTCTAGACAACTGAAGCAAACCGGATATTCACTAACATTAAAAAAACATTTTTAATGAATTTTTTCCTAAAATACATCACACATTTCTTAAACAGGAGGATCATATACTCATAGGGTTTTAGAGTTGAAAGGAACCTTAGAATTAAATATTTTCCATTCACAAATTCTTTGCTGGCATTCACAACTCAAAACCACCACCAATAAATCTGTTGACAGCACAAGTTTACCTGTGAAAATTTAGCTGTAATATTATCATTATTACATTCACACCTCATACTTGAATAACTTTACTGTTTTCTATTCTCTATTATGAATACTTAAAGAAGGTGGTTCCTGGGCTTCCCTGGTGGCGCACTGGTTGAGAGTCCACCTGCCGATGCAGGGGACACGGGTTCATACCCTGGTCCGGGAGGATCCCACATGCCGTGGAGCGGCTGGGCCCGTGAGCCATGGCCGCTGAGCCTGTGCGTCCGGAGCCTGTGCTCCGCAACGGGAGAGGCCACAGCAGTGAGAGGCCCACGTACCGAGGGAAAAAAATAAATAAATAAGGTGGTTCCTAAATTTTAAAAATTATACCACACCATTTGAAAATTCCCCCCCCCTTTTTTTTTCAGAAGTCACTAAATATCAAGGTAAGATATCCAAGCAAAGTCCTTACAGTCTGGCTTCATCTTCTGATATGAATTCCTAGAACATCAGAAATTTCTGAACATGTGATTAAAGGTTTATCTAATCTATTTAACTGATATTACAGACTGTTAAATATGTGCCAGCCACTGTTCTAGGCACTGGGAATACAGAAGTGAACGTGGACCTGACCTCCTGTGGGTGAGGTGGAGGGGAAGGCAGGCAATAAAGAAAATAAGTAAAGTATAATGTGCTGGAAGTTGGTAAAAGAGAGAAATAAAGCGAGGGAGGGATGGCGAATGCTGAGACAGGGCAGAAAAGGGGAGCAGGATGAAATTGTTAGAAAGGATAACAATGGAAGGACCTGCTAAGAAGGTGGCAAGTGAGCAAAAACTTGAAAGAGGTGAGGAAGGAGAACTTGTGGAGACAGACAGACAGACAGAGACACACACACACACACACACACACACACACAGATTGTGGGGGCTGAGGCATTCCAAGCAGAGAGAAGAGTAGAAAACCCCCAATATGCAAGTGTGCATCTAGTTTAACGGTTAAGCAGAATTCTATTTTAACTATATGATAGTTTAATGTTCTATTTAATTCATCAAAGAGTTGATTGACAATGATTTTGTGTGTGTGTGTGTGTGTTAGTTTCTGCTTTATAACAAAGTGAATCAGTTATACATATACATATGTTCCCATATCTCTTGCGTCTCCCTCCCCCCACCCTCCCTATCCCACCCCTCTAGGTGGTCACAAAGCACCAAGCTGATCTCCCTGTGCTATGTGACTGCTTCCCACTAGCTATCTATTTTACGTTTGGTAGTGTATATATGTCCATGCCTCTCTCTCACTTCGTCCCAGCTTACCCTTCCCCCTCCCCATATCCTCAAGTCCATGCTCTAGTAGGTCTGTGTCTTTATTCCTGTCTTACCCCTAGGTTCTTCATGACATTTTTTTCCCTTAAATTCCATATATATGTGTTAGCATACGGTATTTGTCTTTCTCTTTCTGACTTACTGACAATGATTTTTAATCATACCTTTGGGTACATCAACCTACAAATATTACCAGTGACAATGAGCAAGACACTTGATTTGGTACTCTTACACCATTCAAAGAAAATAGAAAACTTAGTGTATTCCCAAAAGGAGATACAGTGCTGTATGAGAAAAAAGATAAATACACATTCGAAGATAATTAGCTATTTAATAAATGCATAGATATGTATAAACTGGAACTTGCTTTTTATATCCAATGAAACTGTTTACCAAAAAACAAGTACATTTTTCCAGATTAAGAGGATGCAAGAAAAGTATGTAAAGGATATACTGTAAGCATTTCTGCAAAGTACTTGATCACGGCCAAAATTAACAAGAGAATGACTGATATAAGTTGGAAGTAAAAGTAATATATCATCTACATTATATAAGATGAAAATACAAAGTGACATTATTTATTGGGAGTGAAGGGTTGTTTTTGGTTTTCCCACCGTGAAAATGAGTGTTATAGCTTTAAAATGAAAATGTATCAGTCAGAAGTAATATTAATATTCTTCTGCAGTCATCTCTAAAATTTTAATATTTCTTCACCTTCCCTCTTTGACTGAATTCATATTTGGAAAAAGAATTTAACTAACATTGTCCTTAAACACAACTTAAACTTCTCAGTGTAAGGGAAACTGATTCTTATTCATTCATTCTCAGAAGAGTTGAATCCAAAAAAATTAACATTGCACTGGTTTAAGTTTCAAAGCTGGTTAAAACCGTTTTGCCACAATTCCCAGTAGATGAATATGTGAATTAATATAGATGAGATCAGCATCTAATTTTCTAAAACTCTCAATAACCATATTGGTTCCAAGAAAATTGGTAATATAGGAATTGGACCAAAGACAGATCTACTGACATAAACTATTAAAGCATTTAGATAATATTCACATATTAACTACTTCTGTGAACAACTGCAATGAAATGTGACACTATTAAAAACCTTTGTTCATAATAAACCAATAAGCCACTAGTCTCTGCCGATTAGCAGCATGAGAAAAAAAAGGAATAACAACAGAAACATGAAAAATGAATGAACAGTTTTACTTTTATAGTTTAAAATGTATTCAAATAAGATTCAAATGGAAATGTGAAAATGCACGGTGATTACAGTCATTACAAGGAAAAAATATTTGAAAGTGCTTTAAGAAGACTTATTTTCTTTCTAAATTATACTACTGAACTCGTTTCAATTCATACAGAAGCTTGCTTTACGTGGTAACCCATGAGTTGAATTATCAAAGAGTAACAACCCTAATGAAATGAACAGATGATCCTAGTAAACAGGAGGCCATGCCACATGTTGACTAAATCCCATTCCATTTTCCCCTTCCTGGGTGCATTTCCCAGCTTCCTTTGCAGGAGGCTGGGCCCATGTGACCGCACACCAGCCAATGAGGAAGAGCTGACTATGCTCTCTCTTCACCTCCCACAGCAACCTTAAAAGCCATGTGTTCCAGCTGCTACAACTACAGCTTGAATATGAGTCACCACTTAGAGGACAGACTCTGAGGAACACCATCTGACCCCCATCACACTGCACAGTCAGTGACAAGCCAACCTTCAGTGTGTTGTGTCTTGAGCTGTGAAGCCTTGTTGTCCAAGCATAGCCTACCTTATTCTAATACATCCCTGATATTCCCTAACTAGATGTCAAGCATACTTAGACTATTGCCTTGAGTTTCATTTTGGACAGGTAGAAAATCTGTGAACAACCAGCAGAAAATAGCTGAAGCCTAAAAATAAATACTTCCTGAGTCCCTAACATGTCCCTAACACTAGGTCTCCAAAGTGAGGTGTGTGCATCTCAGGGTATGCCCACGATGAGCCACTGGAATATGGATATAAAATATTATAACTTCTACTTACAGATCTTTATCATTTTTTAAAGTTCCTGTTCTTGTGGATGTTTTATAATGTACACAATACATTAGGATGGTACAACTTGAGGTTAACTATAGATAAACAAACATACTGGATGGATTTTAAGACCAATGATCTTCAGGCAAGAAAATAATTGTAATTGCATAGTCCCTGCTCAAAAGATGCTTCCTCTTGTCCAACCCTTAAATAGGAAACAATTAATGAAATATATAAGGTAGTATGCAACAAAGTCCATACAACTGTGACATAATGGAAAATACGTGTTAGGACTACCAAGTGGCATTTTTGGGAAGAGGCTTCAAAATGCAGGTGTGCCCCGGATGCATCTTGAAAGATGAGTAGGATTTGAATACGTGGAGAAGAGTGAAGTGAGTGTAACAATACAAGACCAGGGTGCCTGGAAAGAAGAAGAAATGAAAGCAACAGTGGGATAGGCAAGAAGAGGCCAAGAGAAGGAGAGCTTACAACTAACTCATCCCTAGCCACAAATTTATTCAAACTCACCTCTCTATTTTCACAGTCAAAATTTTCTCTTAGGACTGATTTTTTTTTTTTTTTTTTTTTTTTGGGCGGTACGCGGGCCTTTCACTGTTGTGGTCTCTCCCGTTGTGGAGCACAGGCTCCGGACGCGCAAGCTCAGTGGCCATGGCTCATGGGCCCAGCCACTCCGTGGCATGTGGGATCTTCCCGGACCAGGGCACGAACCCATGTCCCCTGCATCGGCAGGCAGACTCTCAACCACTGCGCCACCAGGGAAGCCCTCTTAGGACTGATATTAATTTTCTAAGTTCTGTTCAAGATCAATGCCAGATATATGCAAACACCAAAGAAAAATCTTTAAATATAGAAAATGACAAAGATTTTCAAGTTCTAAGACTCATTTATGCTACCTTATCTATGCCTGCAAGACAAAGTATGGCACATACAATCATAGATAGGATACTGTTATAATGACAATCATATTACATTATGAAAAGGAAGCAAATGTTCAAAGCATTATACACCATTTTCTATTGTTTTAGGAGCAATGTCCAAGAAACACCCATACACATTTCCACACTTCCTCCTTCCTTATACCCATGTTCCAGGTAATGAGTAACCAGACAGCAATGACTCACCCATATTGCGTAATCTTAAATAGCTACATGGGTGCATTTTATAATTTATGTCCTAACAACTTTACACTTCAGTAACATTGTCTTTAATACATTTCTCTGATCATGGATGGGATTCTGCCATTTTTAACATCCTTGTTTTTATCCATAATGCTATTCACACGACAAAATTATGTATAAGCTTTTGCCATTTAGCAATGGCCAAGGCAATTATAAATATAGAGAAAAGCAGCAGCAACACTGTAGGACGGAATGTGAGGTAGGGTATAGGAGGGTGAGAATATGTCTTTTGAAAGTAATCAAAGCAGTGGCTTAAAAACTATCAAGTCCTAAAGAAACATTCAAGAGCCCTTAGCAACCCACGCTTCGTGAAAATATAGATGGTAAAGGTGGAAATGGACCCCTCCGGTGGCAGTCTAGGTCTTAAGTAGGCAACCCTAAGAGGATGCCTGCTTGTGTTTCCCAAAAATAAAGGTCCATGGTGCAAACCAGCCCAATCTTCCCTCCGTCAAGGTGCTTTCTAACGTTGTGCTGTTGAGGTGGACTAAAGGACAAAGATTAGTAGAAAATGTACACATTCTAGCTTATTCCTCTACTGCTAACTTCTTGTGAAATTAGACTAAACCATCTATTACGTTATGTTTCTAACGTAATCGGGCATATTCTTTTCAGACCTCAAGCTGACGGCCCACGCATTCAGACAATGAACACAAATATCCCAAGGGGAGGGTTCCGTATCCAAAGGGGGGCACATCCTCCGCGTAAGTCAATGACGAGTGAGAATCAGGACTGCTGTGTATCAACTGTTCTTCCTCCTGAACATTATGATTCATCACCAATAGCAACTAGAGGTTTGGTCATAAAACATAATGAACTAACATCTGTTTATACTTACAAAATTCATTTCAACATTCAGTCATCTACCACTCATTCATTAAAACACTGCATTTATACACGTACACACTTAGGCCTATTTAACAAGTCTGAATTTTTTTTTCCAGTTGGTGACTGAAAATGCAAGATGGCAATTTTTCCCGACGCATAAGCTTGTAATTTTAAGTAATGTCCTCATCCCAAACTCTCCTCCTATTACTTTAGAATAAACATAATCCTTCAATCCTCCCAATGATTAAAGTAGACTGGTATTTGAAAGTTTTATTTAAAAAAAAAAAAAAGTTCTACATGTAGCTACCATCTCAACTCAAATAACTTTTACTTTCCTCAAATACCTTCCTATCATCCTGGTTCACTGTGCCTTAGTCAAACTGGTCCATCCTTTGCTTTATCTTCTATGTGGATCATTATTACACTCTACAGTGGCCACCTATTTCTAGAATTCCTTCTTGAAGACTCAGCATAGGTGGCACCTTCAGAATCTCTGAACCCACCAATTTTTTTTCTTTTTTTTTTTTTTTTTGCGGTACGCGGGCCTCTCACTGTTGTGGCCTCTCCCGTTGTGGAGCACAGGCTCCAGACATGCAGGCTCAGCGGCCATGGCTCATGGGCCCAGCCGCCCCGTGGCATGTGGGATCTTCCCGGACCGGGGCACGAACCTGTGTCCCCTGCATCGGCAGGCAGACTCTCAACCACTGCGCCACCAGGGAAGTCCTACCCACCAATGTTTTGTGCCTCCACCTTATTCCCTGTCATTGCAAGAACACTATTATATTAAAATGACCTACTTATGTAGCCATTCCCCTCTCCTCCCAACTAGCCTGAGACTCGTGAAGACAGAGACCACATGTATCTTCTATACACAGTTTCTAACGAAGAGCAGGCTCCCCATATTCATTAATTCAGTCACTCACTCAACAAATACTTATGGAGTAGCTGTTCCAGGACAGACATTATTCTAATTGCCATGGATTCTAATTGCTATGTGAAATAACAAAGCCCCTGTTCTCCTAAAGATGACATTCAAATATAGGAGACAAATAATAAAGACACAACAAACACCTAGTGAAATGTCAGATGATAAACGAATAAAAGTCAAGTAGTCTAAGGGGACAGTGAACGGCTGGGGCAGGGGGTGCTATTTTAGGTATTTTAGGTAATCAGTGACGATTAAGGCGTTCCCTAACTGAAGTGGGAGAACAAACAAGTTGGTCCCTTGAAGGGGAGAGAGTGATGCAGAGTGGGTGGCGTGTGAGAGGAGCAGTGAGGAACCAGTGTGGCTGCAGCAAGGGGACGGGAAGTTCACAAGTGCAGTCAGGTGGCCAGTGCCCACATCGAGTGAGCTCTGCAGGTCACGCACGAGCCACTGCAGGCTTCCAAAGCAAAGAAAAACAATCCAATGGGCATCTTTACGAAAGAGGACTTTAGCCCGCAGCCACCACATTTTGGGAGAAAAGATGGCCGGGGGATCGAGGTGTGGGAGAAGGTGACAACGGGAGAGTTGAAACAGAAAGGTCCATTAGGAGGCTACCACAATAATCTAAGTGAAAAAGGACAGCAGCTCAGACGAGCACGGTGGCAGTGGTGGCGAGACTGGGATATGTACAGGCAGCACCAACAAGACCCGATAGTGGATTGAATGTGGGGTGGGAGAGAAAAGGAAGAAAAGGCTTGTGGTGTGAGTAGCCGAAGGATGGTACTGCCGCTGCCTGAGAAGAGAGAAAGGATGGGGACGGGGTGCCCTCCAGTCTGAAGCATGCGAAGTTCCAGGTGCCTCTTGGACACCCCAGGAGATACCAAAGGGTTGAATGTAGCTGAGTCACCAGGAGCTCAGGGGTGAGGTCCAGCTGGAGACCTAAATCTGGGGGCATCAGGACATATTTAAAGCCCAAATGGGCTCATCTAAGTGCCTACAGAGGAGAAGGAAAAGGCCCCAAAGCCAAACCCTTGGACATACCAGCATTCAGAGGTAGAGAGGAAGAGGCACATCCAGCCTTCCACCCAGGAGATGGAACAGCCAGTGTGCTGGAGGAAAACAGGAAAATGTGGAGGCCAGAAAGTCAAATTTTAAAAAGGGTTTCAGGAAGGAATTGGTCACACTGTCAAATATTACTGATAATTAAAGAAAGAAGAAGATTCAAAATTGACTATTGGAGTTGACAACATGGAGGTCATAGAAGATCTTGAAAAGAACAAGTTTTCATGGAGAAGAGAGATAAAAGTCTGACTAGAGTGAATTTAATAAAGAAAAGAAGATAAACTGGAGACAACAAGTATATGCAACTTTTTCAAAAAGTAATAAAGGGAATCGAACAGTGTGATAGCTAGGTGACATGGAATCAAGAGAAATATTATAGCATGTACATTGGTGGAAACGGAAGAGGGAGAAGAAAAAGTTGATAATACAGTGGAGAGGGGAAATAATCACAGAGTAATGTCCTCAAGGGTATAAGAGGGGCTGGATGGGGTCCAGGGCCCACGTCGAGGGGGTGCCTGAGAGGGGACTGGACAGCTGAGTCTTTATAACATTCAATGTTTACGGAACTGAACTACCCTTAAGATATTTCTTATAAAAAGAAGGCCCAGGGGCTTCCCTGGTGGTGAGTGGTTGAGAGTCCACCTGCTGATGCAGGGGACACGGGTTCATGCCCCGGTCCAGAAGGATCCCACATGCCGCGGAGCTGCTGGGCCCATGAGCCATGGCCGCTGAGTCTGCATGTCCGGAGCCTGTGCTCCACAACGGGAGAGGCCACAGCAGTGAGAGGACCACATACCATATAAAAAAAAAAAAAAAAAAGAAGGCCCACTAATTCAGGTTTCTAGAACACCATACAGAAACTCCGACATTAACCTGGCTTCAGGAAGCTAACACTCAAGTATTTCAGGACAAGCTTACTATGCTTCTTAAGAAGGATGTATCCATTCGTGCATGCATATCTGTGGTACAATAAGAAATATATTTCGTCTGTGTCTCTGGTTCCCGGCACAGAGCCCCTAAAACCCTTGGAATTTCCTGAGTAACAGGACTGTCTTTTGTTATTCATAACAAGCCCCTTCTGCCCACACCTGAGTTTACACTAATGAAGTGACTCATGGTGGGACCCCTAAGTAGCTTCAGGCTGGGGACTGGTCACCAGAAAGACCAAACACATGATGAGATGGGGGGTACTTTCAGCTCCACCTCTCCAGCTCCAGGAAGGGGATGGGGGCTGCAGATTGGGTTATAAAGACTCTTCAACAAGGAGATTCCGGAGCTTCTGGGTTGAAGGCACTGATGTGCTGGGAAGCTGGCCTGCCCAGAGAGGGCAAGGAAACTCTGCACCCCTCTTCCCCTATACTCTGCCCTATGTATCTCTTCCATTTGGCTGTTCCTGAGTTGCATCCTTTACAATAAACCAGTAAATATAAATGTTTTCCTGAGCTCTGTGAGTCATTCCAGCGAAGTACTGAACCTGAGGGGGTAGTGGAAACCCCCCAATTTGTAGTCAGCTGGGTAGAAGTGTGGGTGGCCTGGGCACTTCATTTTTCACTGGCATCTGAAATGGGGGCTGTCTTGTGGGGCTGAGCCGTTGACCTCTGGGACCTGCAATAACTCTGGGTAGTTAGCACCAGAATTGAATTGTATCGTTAGACACCCAGCTGGCGTCGGAGAATTGGTATTGGAAATAACCGTACCTTTGGTATCAGAAAACACACAACATCTGCTCTTGGGCCACAGGGGAATAAAACAAACAGGTGATAAGGGACCATGGGAACTGATGAGAGCAGTGAATGTCTCAATGCTGAAATTTCAAGCCATCACGTTTAAGGAGTAAGAAAATAAGACTACAAAACTGCACTCTCGGGGCTTCCCTGGTGGCGCAGTGGTTGAGAGTCCGCCTGCCGATGCAGGGGACACGGGTTCGTGCCCCGGCTCGGGAAGATCCCACATGCCGTGGAGCGGCTGGGCCCGTGAGCCACGGCCACTGAGCCTGTGCGTCCGGAGCTTGTGCTCCGCGACGGGAGAGGCCACAACAGTGAGAGGCCCGCGTACCACAAAAAAAAAAAAAAAACTGCACTCTCTTAAAAACATACACAGCTAACCACAGACCCAAAAAGCAGAAAACATGGGAGAGGGGAGTTCACACACAGCAAAAGCGGGTCTATTTGCTTCCCAAATCATAAGCACCTGAGGAGAAAGATCAAAGCAACGTAGAGCCAAGGAGTTAAGAGGCATAAACAACTGAACACAGAACAAATAATTACCTTAAAAATAAAACAGCTACATGGTAAAGTCATACACTAATGAGGGATTATTCAAATTTTACTTAAAACCATTCAGAAGCACATTTATAAAAGAGAAATGCTCAGTGACTGAGCATGAGTGCAAAGGAGCCAATACTGGAAATGTAGGTCTACACACGTTCTCCTCCCTAAGTTCAGACAAGCCACTCTGTCCCCATGCTTGGATCAGGGAACACGAAGGCGCCAGGGAGGAAGCCCCCTACTCCATGTTCACGCCAACCCCCAGTGCCCACCGCTGCTTTACAAGGCCGTCTCCAGACTAGTTCAGCTTTTCGGGAATTGCTTGGCATCCACACCCCCAGCTCAGCCAGGAGTCATGACTGGCCTCTGAACCTCCCTCCCGCCCCCCTCACTCTTCAGCCACTCCCACTGGGTTCTGTGGGTTTGCCTCTGAAATGTCCCCCCATTTCCAGATGAGACTCTGCCCTCTTCCCTTCTAGTCTAGATTATTGCCAAAGCCAACCAGATCCCTAAGTTTTACTGTCCTTGAATTCCTCTTCCCCTGGGGCTCCAGAACAGTTCAAATCTCAAGGCTGATCTTATCTCTCCTTCTGTCTGCTTAAAATTGCAAATCCTTAGCACACAAGCCATTTGTGACCCAGAACTGCTCTTCCTCTTCTGCCATATATCCCCCTTCCCAGCTTGCATCCTGCATTCCAGCCTCTGGGAACCACAGGAATTGAGATCACGGACGGGCCATGTCATATCTCGGGGTCTCCCCTTCAGTTCTTGGCACGCGCTGTCCCCTTGGCCCAGAACACTCCTCCCTCCGCACTTCACACGGCTCGCCCCCTCACCCCCCAGGACACGACTGCAGTATCACCATCTCAGTGAGGCATCCCTGGCCACCCTATTTCAAATGGTACACCGTGGAACCCTCACCTCACACAGTCCTTCTGTGCACTTGTCACCATCTACAACACCATTTAGTTTATTTCCTTCTCTGGTTTATGGTCTCTCCCCCTGCTAGGATGCAAGCTCAAAAGGGCCAAGATATTTGCCCAGTACCTGCACTCATGCCCGGCACTTGACAGGCACTCAAATAACAACTGCTGAATCACTGGATCAACACTATTCCCCCTGCTGGGAAAATTATCTCCTGGGCCTAAATCCTATTCCTTATCTATGTGGCAAATTCATCCTTCAAGACTCCCACTGTCCCATCCCCCAGCTCCTCAGGCAGGGCTGAACACCCTCTCCCTGGCACACCCACAGCACCCTATCCACGGGGACCACACTCAGACGCCTGTGAGGACAGGGGGCACTACTGATAATTATGCTGATACAACAGGAGTGACGGACTGTCCAGGGCAGGCCTGAACACATGGTCACTCTGATCTCCCACCTTTTTCACGGCAGTTCTCTCTCTCCTCTAGTTATTTGCTCACTGGTCTGTTTCCCACACTAGGCTGTGAATCTTTAGGGATGAATAATTTTTGTATCCCCAACACCTCACACATACTGTAGATGCTTAATAATGTTGATCGAATGAAATGAACAATCACTTCTGCTCGGGGGTTTGGATCCCTGAGACAGGCTGGAGCGGGTGGAAAGTACACCTAGACAGTGGGCACAGCAGCAAACCCCCTTCCTGGGGCTGGTCCTCCAGGGCCTGCTTCCCTTGCATGGATTTCTGTCCCATGACAGCCCCAGTGCCCACTCTTGGTTCCCCAGTCTCCCAAGGATGGGCCCCCTAAGTGCCTTACTGCGCTCTGTTTCTATTACTCCTGGCTTTGCTGATTTCCCCAGACTGGATCAGGACCAGCATTTGCCGGCCCCTGTTTAGACAAACTCCCACACAGTCCCCTTCGACCCACCCACCCGGTCCTACTGCCACACAAGTCCCAGCACCAGACCACAGCAGTGAGTCTTATTTCAACAACAAAGGGGGCGCCCCTCCCCGAACACACCCCCTCTAGACAGCACTCCTCACGTGGGTTCCAAGTGCAGATGAAGTGTTAGGCTAACGCTTTTCAGGGCTGAGGTCTCAGTGCCACTCCTTTGGATGAAATGGATCTCTTCCAGGAGGCTGCAGCATTTCTCAGGGCCTGTGAAAGTCCTGTAACATTCTGGCAGGAAGCAACCTATTTTGTCAAGAATCCATTTTTTCCCTTTAATATTATACACCAATGAAATAATCACGTATTCTGGTATGAACGTGTGCTCGGCTTTATGAATTGCCTTTTCAAAATAAACTTTCAAGTCTGAGATGTGCATTTTCTGAGAAGTGATAAAACTTCTAATTAGGGATCTAGAAATTAGGATTCTGAGACTTCTCAGACATACAAAAACACTTTTCATTGATAAATGTATTCTTCTATCACAATGATTTTCACGGTAAAAATATTATGGTAGTATAGAACCAAACTTCCAACTTTAAAAGTTCACAATCTGAAAGAGAAATTAGCTGAGGTCCCTTTCTGCCAAGAGTATATATTCTGAAAGACAGTTTTGAAAATAACTCCCATAAAGCAACAGACTGAGAATAAAAGTTTGAGAGTGAAAGGCAGGAAGTTCAGTTCATGGAGCTTCGTAAAATCTGATTCAGTGCGAAGCCCAGACGTGTCTCTCAGCATGGACCCAGCCTCAGGAAGCTTCAATTTAACACCTATTCTTCACTACCACATTGCATCACACTGCTAACAGGAATCAATCTCTCTATATCAAGAAGTCTTCTCATCCACATTTGTCCAGAATCCAACAAGTATCTGCCAAGACAGCAAATATGGTGACTGCTTATCCTGACCCATGACAGTCATGCAGAAAGGGAAAGGGGCAATTTGAACTCTTTTTGAGATGGTGGCATTCCACATGAGATGTTAACTTAAGGTATCCCAACTAAAGAGTAAGACGGAGCTCAGACTCCCCCCTGCACAAGTTACTCATGTGGATTAGAGATGTACACAGATGCAGACCCTTCCAGATCACAACCTATGGGCTACTGACTTAAACTACCTGAGAGAACGTGGCTTAGAGGTGCTTTATAAGAATACTATTTAAATTCATTTTGTTTTTCACAAAAGCTTCCCTCCCTTTGCTCTACCCTTTTCCCCCCTAACCAACGGTTTGAACAATCTTGGTTTCTGTATACTTAAGTTTGAGGATTGTCTCCCTCACAAAGACAGGAATTTTATCTGCTTTGTTCAACTGCTGTATGTCAGTGCCTAAAAGAGAGTCTGGCATATGGTAAGTTCTCAATAAACATTTGCTCAGTAAATGAGTAACTTTCCTAAAGCAAAAAGTAGAAAGAATGCTAGATGGGAAAGCATAAAACCCTTTTTTGCAAGTGGTTTTCTGGGAGGGACTGAATCAAAGGGAGGCTCCACTATTCCAAAAAGGAAATGAGGGAAATAATACAAAAGCCTCAGTGACATCACATCAACACACAAACACACACACACAAACACACACACACTCCTTCTCACTTTCCTTGAAAAAGTACTTTAACACCCAGTTGTACAAGCAACCTCTATGAGAATTCAGAATCTAGCTGTCATAAAAGTTCTCAAGACAAATAAAATTGTACTCACAGAATTTCAACTCCGCTATAGAGGAAAATTCTGATAACAAGAAAAGGGACAACACCTGGGGCTTCTGCCCTAAACCCTTATCCTAAGCTCTGGACACCCAACCACAGCACTGGCACATTTTGAGATATAGTCAGAAATGTTTTTTATAACATGTATCTGGTTCACCCTGAATGGAGTAAAATAACACGATTAACAAGGACTCAAAACACACAAGCTTTCTAGCAATGTCATTCTCTGGGCACTAGTATCTGGTCCTGCAAAATCAACTGTCATAAAATTAGGGGTCGGAGGTTCCCTAGAGACAGGGGGCTCACATCTGGACAACTGACAGGAACATATTCCAAATCCTCCCATTAATCACTTGTCCATTTTTAGGTGAGAGTAGCCAGACATTTTTCAAGGCCTTAAGACATTTTTCTCAGTTTTTAGAATTTGTTGCAAGGCTTTTCATTTACTGAAATGGAAAGACAGCTTGCTTCAAATAGTGCTTGTAATGCCTACGTAATATGGCCACCACACCATGGCTCAATCTGGGAAGGACACATTTCAGCTCACTCCTGGGTCGTGACTACCGGGAAGCATTGGTGGTGGGGCCCTTTTCCTTTTGGCGGCGCGTTCCCTTTGCTAGACACTGCATATAATTAGGTGGTAAGTGCACTGCATCAGAAATAAATTGAACTGAACACTCAGTGTTGAAAAGCACTATAATACTTGAGTCTACGTTTTTATAAAAATGAAAAAAAAAATCTCATTACACTGCATGAAGTTTTGAATAAACCCGGCAAAGAGCATGCCAAGAATAATTTGATTTCCTTGAATTGTCAGAGATGAGATAGTACAAGTAAAATGTAATGAAAGGTTCTTTAAGACCTCTTTTGTTCTCTTGTTATTGAGCTCTTAAGAGAAAAGCACTGAAAGCACCCCAGAGATGCACAGGATAAAGTTCCTGGTCTAGAGAAGCTTCTATCTCATTAAAGACGATGACACTGGAACACAATTAACCACAGTAAGAAAGGTGGTGTGCCAGATCACACGAGTGGCTCTGAGAACTCAGAGGCAGGACAAGTCACTGGTGGGTTAGTCTGGAGCTGATCGAGCCTTTAAGACAGAACCTAGGAGACAGGCAGGATGCTAAGAGTAGAGTTGGGGTATCAGGTGGGAGAGGCAGAGAGGAAAAGACACGGAAAGCGGTGACTCAAAAGGCGGTTCTATGAGGGCATGAAGTGGTGTCTGGGCTGGCGAGGAGGGCGAAGGCTGGGCTGCCCAGAGCCTGAACAGTAAGCCAGGGAACATGGACTTCACTCAAATAGTAACGGGGAGCCCAGGAGGGTTTCCGGGAATAGCATGATCTGGTTTTAGGAAGATCCATCTGAGGGTGATAAACCCTATCTAGTGCTGCAAGGTGAAAAGGCCATCACCCAAGGGAAGGCCAGTGGATGTGGTAACTAAAATATCAGAAGGTGTTTGTCACCGTGCTACTCTGAGTGGAGGGAGAGTGAACAGTTCAGTCACCTCCCTTATCTCTCTCCCCTATCTTTCTTTCCCATCCCTGACGTTTGGCCTCTGAGGCAGGGCTCCACTGAATGCAGTTACTGAGTGGTCTGAAATGTACTAAGTCCTCAATGGGATATTTAAGAAAAATTCCTTATGTGCAAAATATTTTAAAATCATGCTGGAAAGACACAGCTGACACAATTAGAAAGGTAAACAGTATCATCTATGCTGCCCAGCAGGGCCCTCATTTCTCTGGGCAAGCCGCGCAGTGTTATCACGCTCGAGGTGTAGCTCCAAACATACAGAGGATAGGAATCCAGGGAAGAGAAGAGGTATGACAACAGAGAACCATTTCTGAAAAGGAACATAGATAAGAAGCCACTGTTTATCTTCATTTGATTCATTTATACATTTCTGCTCTCTGAGTCACGTACTTAAGTAGAATGTAAATATGTTTCAATTGCCTGAAATTTAAAGAAAGATAATTTCTGGACAACTTCAAAAACACATGAGTTATGAGGGAAATATCTGGATGGTTTTGCAGACTAACAGTGAACAACAGGTCAAATGAAATTCCAAGTGTAATCTGGGGCAAATTAATCAGCAATTTTCAAGGTACTTGGTTTGAGCAGCTGCTTAAGTTCTTTTTTTTTTAACATCTTTATTGGAGTATAATTGCTTTACAATGGTGTGTTAGTTTCCGCTTTAGAACAAAGTGAATCAGTTATACATATACATATGTTCCCATATCTCCTCCCTCTTGCGTCTCCCTCCCACCCTCCCTATCCCACCCCTCCAGGCGGTCACAAAGCACCGAGCTGATCTCCCTGTGCTATGCGGCTGCTTCCCACTAGCTATCTATTTTACGTTTGGTAGTGTATATATGTCCATGCCACTCTCTCACTTTGTCCCAGCTTACCCTTCCCCCTCCCCATATCCTCAAGTCCATTCTCTAATAGGTCTGTGTCTTTATTCCCGTCTTACCCCTAGGTTCTTCATGACCTTTTTTTTTTTCTTAGATTCCATACATATGTGCTAGCATACGGTATTTGTTTTTCTCTTTCTGACTTACTTCACTCTGTATGACAGACTCTAGGTCCATCTACCTCACTACAAATAACTCAATTTCGTTTCTTTTTATGGCTGAGTAATATTCTATTGTATATATGTGCCACATCTTCTTTATCCATTCATCCGATGACGGACACTTAGGTTGCTTCCATCTCCTGGCTATTGTAAATAGAGCTGCAATGAACATTTTGGTACATGACTCTTTTTGAATTATGGTTTTCTCAGGGTATATGCCCAGTAGTGGGATTGCTGGGTCATATGGTAGTTCTGTTTGTAGTTTTTTAAGGAACCTCCATACTGTTCTCCATAGTGGCTGTACCAATTCACATTCCCACCAGCAGTGCAAGAGTGTTCCCTTTTCTCCACACCCTCCCCAGCATTTATTGTTTGTAGATTTTTTGATGATGGCCATTCTGACTAGTGTGAGATGACATCTCATTGTAGTTTTGATTTGCATTTCTCTAATGATTCATGATGTTGAGCATTCTTTCATGGGTTTGTTGGCAATCTGTATATCTTCTTTGGAGAAATGTCTATTTAGGTCTTCTGCCCATTTTTGGATTGGGTTGTTTTTTTGTTATTGAGCTGCATGAGCTGCTTGTAAATTTTGGAAATTAATCCTTTGTCAGTTGCTTTTAAGTTCTTTTTTATTCAAATTGGAACCAAATTCTTGAAGAGTTATGATTAGAATGCATCAAAAGCTTGAAGTCATCTTATCCTATTATATCACAAAGATCCTATGAGAGAAGGTCAGGTTGGGTTTTAGTAGGGAACCTAGCTAGCACTGACCCTGTTTCAGATGCTGTCAAAGATCGACACTCACAAAGAATAATACAGGAAAATGCATTAAAGGAAGTGGAAATGTCCCACCGTGGAGGACAAAGTGGTAAGGAAGAGCCTGTTAAGATGTCGGAAATGTGTCCCACATATCTCATTATTAGATTAATTATTATATTTATCACTGTTAATAACAGCAGCTGTCCATAACGACAGATTCCCTGCTAAGCACTCTACTTATATCAGATAATTATATCTTCTAAATATCTACTAGATAGTTATCCCTCACAAAAATCCTATGAGTTAATAATTATTTTCCCGGGCTTCCCTGGTGGCGCAGTGGTTGAGAGTCCACCTGCCGATGCAGGGGACACGGGTTCGTGCCCTGGTCCGGGAAGATCCCACATGCCGCAGAGCGGCTGGGCCCGTGAGCCCTGGCCGCTGAGCCTGCGCGTCCGGAGCCTGTGCTCCGCAACCAGAGAGGCCACAACAGTGAGAGGCCCGCGTACCGCACACACACACACACACAAAAAAATAAATAATAATAATAATTATTATTATTTTCCCATTGTACACAACAAATTACTCAATTTCTGAGTTGAAGTTTTTTCAAGTAATTTGCTCAAGATGACACAGTTTGTAAATGGAAAAGCTGGGACTCAAACCAAGTCCTGTTCAATATATTTTGAACACTTACTTTCAGGTGCTAAGAATATTATGGTGAGCAAAAGCTGGCATGGCAGGTGAAGCTGACATGAATCAAAT
This sequence comes from Mesoplodon mirus, assembly GCF_964341445.2. NCBI lineage: Eukaryota > Metazoa > Chordata > Mammalia > Artiodactyla > Ziphiidae > Mesoplodon > Mesoplodon mirus. The sequence goes on from NC_138984.1 coordinate 43,949,222, forward strand.
AATCCCATAAAGAAATGTTTAACTGTAACTGTGACAAGAGCAATAGATCTGACCTTGGCAAGGAGCGGATGAGGGATGGACATTTCTTCCTTGAGGTCTAATGCAATCTAAGATCTAAAGGAAGAACAGGAGTTGCCTTGGGGAAAAGGGAGGGAAAAGCATTCCAGGCAGAAGGCACAGAATGTGCAAAGATGACATGGTGGGAAGGAGTGTGCTGAGGACTGAAAGAACAAAGTGAGGTGGGGAGGGAGCTGTGATATGAATCTAGGGAATTCAGATTTATTAGATGAGACTGTACCTTTCACCCCATGCACAATGTTTTATAGATCATGGTAAAAAGATTCTGTTTTTATCTTAAGCACACTGGAAATTTATTTTATTGCGGGTGTGGTTTTTTTCCCTTGGGGGGTAAGGGGTGAACTTGGGTAGCAGTGCTATGCAGCCTCTTACAGGAATCTTTCAGGAACAGGGATAAAAGTGGGTATTCCACAGCATGAATTTCTATGTTCTAGAATGGACATCTATTATATATCTAAACAACCCCAAAGTGGAGATTTAAGCTGCAAATGGAAGAATGGCATGTGGTCTCTGGAAGCAAACTGAGGCACAGCTAAGTTATCCTGGAGGGTCCAGGATGCAGGAACACAGGCAACCCAAAGGTAGCAGAATAAAACTGCACAGTAAGAGGCCATAAGAAGAAAACGGTGGAACTCATTTCCAGCTGAGAGGCACAGCAGATGACTGTTTTCACACCTCTGCTCCCGACCCACGAGCTTTGATAAATGACTTATTTCTCTGAGACAATTTCCCCATTTGTAATGGTACCTTCCTCACAGGATTATTTTGAGAATGAAGTGAGTTATAATATATGGAAAGTATGTAGAGAAGTGCCTGCACATAGTAAGTATTCAATAAATACAAGCCATTACTGTTACTATTATCATTAATGCTATTATTGTAAAAGATCATAATTTGTAGTAAGCAGTTAAGGAAGGGAAAACATTTGTAAATGTATCTCTGAGACAACATGTTCTCAAACTTGCACATACATATGAATCACCTGGAAAGCTTGTGAAAAATGTAGATTTCTGGCTTGTTAGAGGTAAGGCCTAGGAAACTAGGTTTTTCATAAGCTCCTGGGGGATTCTGACATAGCTGATCTAAGCATTTGAGAGGCATGGCTTCAAGGCCTAGAATTTAAAATAAATATTAAGGCATCAAATAAGGTATTTCATTGCAGGGACTTTAACTATAGGGATAACTTTATCAAACAAATTTCAGATTTTTTTTTTGAATTTTAGAATTTTATTTTTTTATACAGCAGATTCTTATTAGTTATCCATTTTATACATATTAGTGTATATATGTCAATCCCAATAGATTTTATTTTTGTTAAGGCAAAATGAAACAAGTTCACTTGCAAAACCTACTTCTAGGAGAAAACTGAATAATCAGAATCCGCTTGATTGGTAAAATACTGTGTTTAATTTTTAATAACCATTTTTACAAATTATTTAAATCTTTAAATCTTTAAAATACTGTGTTTAATTTTTAATAACCATTTTTACAAATTATTTAAATCTTTAGTTCCAAACAGTCCAAAAATGTCACTGTATGCTCCACTATCAAAAGAAACTAAAATAAACATCTGGACAGTGGTATGTATATTCTTTAATTATTAGATTTATTTTCTAGCAAAAATAATAGAGCCCATCTTCAATCATACACAGAAAACTCTTTTCTGCTAGGACACAACTAAAACTCTGCAGATTCTTTCACTTTAGTTCAGGGTTTCTCAACCTCAGCACTGTGTAATTATTGTAGATTATTATTTACAGGAATTATTTACAATAACAAGTGACCTCAGAAAAATCAAACAAGTGACTAACTTCAGGGAGGGTGAAATCATTGGCTTAATGTACACATCTGGTGAACAATGTCCATGAAGATTATAAACTGAAGGGATTACTTATCCCTTTTCCTCAAAAACTATTACACAACCCAACACTTGGGCTCTTTCTTGACCCAACAAGAGCATGAAAATGCTGCTTGCGCTCTTTATAATAACAAACAATGCACATTCCTGTTTTATTTGAAAAAAATAATTAGCAGCAGCTGCTACTTACACAGAATTTTTAACAGAAGATACTTTACATACTGAACCCAAATATTTCAGAACTTAAAGAGCCTGAGGCCAAATGAAATATTCTGCCCTTTTTTTTTTTAAGTTTAAAATAAGGCATAACAATTAACTTCCACATTCCTTCATCTAATTTTTAAAAATGACTAAAACATTTTCCTGAGACTCAAAGGAAACAGCTGGACACATCTGTCAACTAGACAGCTCTGGAGTGAAAGAGAAACTTAATGCTTTAATAGCATACTTACATGTGCGGGCTCAGTTCATAAAAATTTCTGTTCCTGTAATCTTCCACTTTCTCTGGTGAATAAATGGGCAATGACCGGTATGGGTTAACAGATATAACCACACTTCCAATGTATGTCTGCAAAAGAAATAATAAAATATACCCATTTTAACATCTTAAGTCTTAATGTTGCATGGTTTCGTCCTTTTAAAAACACTAGTTCTACTGCCTGACCATTCATTTTATACTTTTCAAGAATATTTCTAAAGACAGATGGTCAATAATGTTTATTCATTTTGCTGATAAATGGAGAGCACAGATTTATACATTGAAAATACCTTTCAAAATAAATCTCTAGATTAATTCATGACCCTGGAAAAGAGTCCTCCAAAGCCCTGTCATACTTGCCAAAAATTCTGTCACCAACCATGGCTAATTGTGAGCAAGAGCTATGCCTTCCCCGATTCCGACTAGAACTGGTGTTTCCCTCTCTCATCTTTATCCTCCTATTTCAGTCTACAGTAACCCAGCATTCCGCTCCCCATACCTATCCAATGGGGCCTTGACTTTGGCCCTGTCCTTACACAGCCTGTCCATCTCTACAATGGGTTCCGACCACATACAATTCAATATTAGAGTCACAGTTATCCCTTGGGTATTCAAACAAAATCATTTCATGTTCTATCTAGGGGACTTTAATATCAGAATTTAAATGTACTTGCTGAAAGACAGTACATTTCATGTTGAATTTAAATTTAATGTAGAATTTAAATGTACTCTCAGAGGGATTAACGCTCCTATTTTAACAGACGGTAACGCTCTCACGCTGCAAACCAGAACACCAGTTATCTTCCTTTCCATTTCGATCTTAAATTCCCGGCAGCAGGAGCAGTGTTGGTTTAGGTCATTTTGTACAAAGACTAGTGCAATGCCACAAGCAAAAGTCACTTAACTGTAACTCAGCTCAGCTCCATTTTTCCTTTCAGTTTCAACATTATAAAGATGGCTGGTGGGGGCGGGGGGAAGGGGGATGCTAACAAACATATGTCAGTGATAAAAAGTTTTTTTAATAAAAAGGTGAAAAAAAGAAAAGAAAGAAGAAAGAAAAAAGTCACTTCCCACTTCCCCGCCTTTCCAGGGTCATGCAACAAAAGGTGACATTTTTAGAGCAACACGTTTTTCCAGTATTGTCACCACTGGATTCAAGCAGATTGTCAGATCAAATAGAAGAGAAAAGAGAACAGTAGAAATGTTCTGATTTTTTTTTTCAAAACATGGGTCACAATTATTTTAATTATAAAAGACTTTTTTCCCCCAACCTGGAAAACTGAACAGGTCATTTTTATACCTATTTTCATCCTATAAGAATACAATCTTAGCAAGAGTACATAAGACTGCTGCTGTAAAGAAAAACTCTCAGCTCCCATGCAATTAGGGTTATCTATTTCTGACACCCTAGCACTAAGGACCCCACTAATCTGGCCTGACAAGCAACAGAGTCCAAGTGTCTTAACTTATTCCATTTAGATAAGACTCTTCCAAAAAGGTTTCTTCACAGTCCAACCCACCTGGGCAAGTAGATGGGAGATGCTAGAGACTGAATAACTGTCTGAACAGCTTATAACTAATAGACTAGAATTACTTAGATTGGTAGATATGAGAATACAATAATTGACTTATTCCTTTAATATCTGTTGATTGAAAGATCAGCCTTCTTTAGTAGAAAAGTACGTGAATCTCCCTTTTTAAGGTAGTTTCTTGAATACAAGAATTAAAATACATATTTGCTGTTAGCAGAGAAACCAGTTACCAAGTTGCTCTTTAAAACCAAATTTCACGGCGGCTAAATTCTTGATAAAAATCTGCCTGTGTGGCATTCTTGCATGAAGAACAAACTCAGCTGCCTCAAACCCAAAATCAAAAGCCACACCACTAAGTTTTAAATTTCTCTTTGTTACTCGTGACTTTTTTTTTTTTTTTTTGCGGTACGCGGACCTCTCACTTTTGTGGCCTCTCCCGTTGCGGAGCACAGGCTCCGGACGCGCAGGCTCAGCGGCCATGGCTCACGGGCCCAGCCGCTCCGCGGCACGTGGGATCTTCCCGGACCGGGGCACGAACCCGTGTCCCCTGCATTGGCAGGTGGACTCTCAACCACTGTGCCACCAGGGAAGCCCACTTGTGACTTTTATACATACTGAATTGTGTGTGCTTTTCCCCCCAGCTGTTTTCCTATCACCTAGAACAGGGCTGGCCCATGAATAATGTCCCATAAATATTTAACTGAATGACTAATATGCACAGAATCCATTCATCACTAAGAACATGGATGGTACAAACCACTTTCACACAACTATTCTTCTGTTGAAATATAATACCGAGTACACTGCCATACAGTGCCTAATATTTTATTAAACCTATATGCCACGTGTAACCACCGAACAAACCCTTCAACTATATGCTTCCCGCCTCGGGTTCCCTGTCCAACTGTGGTAGACTGTTTGCAAAGATGGCTGGAACAATTCCTACCACCCCTTTATGCAAAACCTTTGAAATGTGACTCTGCCACTCCTTCTATCAAGAGACAGAGTTTATCCTCCACCCCGTCAATCTGGACTTGTCTATGTGACTGATTTGACCAAAGGGACATTATCAGATGAGATACAGCAGAGGCTTGAGAATTCGTGTATTAGGATGTTGCCCCTCCCCCACCCTTATGACTGACGCTAGAAGCCATGATGCAAATGAACTTGAGCTAGACTGTTGGAGAGGTCACACAGAAAGACAAGGGCCTGAACTACACAGCCTGACAACCATCAGACACATGAGTGAGGCCATTCTAAACCATCCAGCCCGTTAGGCCACCAAATGCCTAAAGCCACATTCACGATCCCAGGTGAGACCAGCAGAAGTCATACCAACCTGAACTTAGCCTATAGTGCTATCCCAGAGAATTGTGTGCAAATAGATGGTCACTGTTTTATGCAGTTAACTGGGGGTGGGGGTTACACAGCGACAATTACCTTACTGACACACCAACACGGCTCAACAAGTAAGAAAAAGGGCCAAGCAGGACAAGCTTTATCAATCTGAATAAGCCAACAGTAAAGGAAACTGTGCTCTCCCTCTCCATTCCACTTTGTGTGTCAGATATGCATCCTCTAATCTTGAACTCCTAGTAGGTTTGTCCTGTACTGTGATACATGCCCTTGCTGTTTATGGGTTTCTTCCTTGAAGGTTCTATGTGCATTAGTCAAAGATTTAAATAGTCCCACATCTGCCAGCAGAATAACTCAAATGTTCATAGTCACAAGCCTCCTTTCTCTGAGACACAGAAGATACTCCTGGGGCTTCCCTGGTGGCACAGTGGTTGAGAATCTGCCTGCTAATGCAGGGGACACGGGTTCGAGCCCTGGTCTGGGAGGATCCCACATGCCGCGGAGCAACTAGGCCCATGAGCCACAACTACTGAGCCTGCGCATCTGGAGCCTGTGCTCCGCAACAAGAGAGGCCGCGATAAGTGAGAGGCCCGCGCACCGCGATGAAGAGTGGCCCCCGCTCGCCGCAACTAGAGAAAGCCCTTGCACAGAAACAAAGACCCAACACAGCAAAAATAAATAAATTAATTAATAAACTCCTACCCCCAACATCTTCTTTAAAAAAACAAGATACTCCTGGAAGCAGCTGATAGGCTGGGTGGAGTTTACAATCCTATTCCAGTTTTAGGCAGCTATCTACTCTACATTCAAGTAACTGCAATAACAAATTAAGCCTTCTTTCCAGGGAGCAGAACAATAGTGACCAGACAGTTCATTTTTACATCAATTAACATTTGGGCTTATAAATGATATACATTTGTCCCTCAGTATCCCTGGGGGATTGGTTCCAAGAGCACCTGCAGAGACGGACCAAAGTCCAAGGATGCTCAACCAAGGATGCCTTCTATAAAACAGCATAGTATTTGCATGTAATCTACACACATCCTCCCTCCCGTGTACTCTAAATCATCTCTAGACTACTTATAATACCTTATACAATGTAAATGCTATGTAAATAATTGTTGGCTCATGGCAAATTCAAGTTTTGCTTTCTGGAACTCTCTGGAATATTTACCATGAATATTTTTGATTTGTGGTTGATTGGATCTGTGGGTGAGGAACCCATAGACCAAGGGCTGACCGTACTTCATTATTTTTTTAACAAGAAACTGTATACAATTTAAAGTCAGTATTTTCTTATTGCATCATGCTCTAAAAAAGATCCTCAACTAAATCATTAAGTAACCACTGGAATAAAGAAGTTGGAGGTAAGACACAGTTTCTTAAACTTAAGTGTGTGCATAAAAGAGCTGAGCATCACGTGTCCTTTTTATTCTGAATATGCCAAGGAGAAAAAAACCCAAAAAACAAAAGAAAGCAAAGCACTGTAAACCTTTACAAAAGGGAGCAGCAAAGAGGATCCGCCACTGGCCCTCTAGAATTCCAGCCACTCACTCGACTGGAAATAAGAGGTAGGTATGTACTGGGTCCAGCACCAACGAGCTACTGCGGACTCGGATGGTGCCAGTGAGAGAGCCCACAAAAGGCCTCCAGCAGCTTAGCTCATTCCCACCAGACCACTTCTGGGCTGAGCTCACATTCCACCCGGTCCCTATGTCCCAAATGGCTCACAGAGCAACTCCTACTGGAATCCGGAGCCTGCTCTTCTATTAGGCTGATCACACCAGAAAGGACTCCTTTCTCATAACGGCAAAGACTACTTACCAATTAGGTTCTATCTACCTTCTCCAACAGAGACAAGTCTGGCTCTCATGACCCTCGGTGGATGGATGGATGGATGAGATCAATGTACTTATTTCCTCAGTGGAAACAACCTCCTAGCCATCCCGGCCATCCTAGTTCACAACCTCCATGCTCCAGGCCCCCAGCACCCCAAGTCCTGAAGCGTGCACACCACCCTGACAACAGAAGGCCGCCTCCACTCTCACCACCCTGAGGAACCAGCCTCTGACATCTAGGAGGGGAAAGGGGAGGGGAGGGGAGGGAGGGGACAAGAAGAAGAGAAAAGGAAAAGGGAAGAGGGAAAGGAAAGGCTCCACCTTTCTACAAATGGCATAGTCAATTACCAAGTTTATCTTTCACTTCTCAAGCGCAGACATTAAACCAAGAATGTACAAACACTCCTAAGTCAAAACGATCCCTGTCTTCATATTTCAGATATCTCTAGAACTCCAGAACAGATGCCTTGTGAATAACCAAATAATACTCGAGTGCTCCTACTGTGATTACAGTGAAAACTCAAGTCTTTTTTGGAGGATGGTCATCCAGCAACCGCCACTCTCCAGACCACAATCCAGAAGCCAGAGGAAAGGTCCCTTTCCTCTGATATATAACCCAAGGATCACGCATTTCATCCTATAAGAAAGTTCGTCCAGAACCCCATCCTCAGGGATTCTATTTCAATGGTTGGGAGAAGGGCCAGGCATCTGCATCTCGTACAGTCTCCCCAGAAAAAGAAACGTGTAACCAGAGTTAAAAACCACTGCTTGTGGCCTTCACCCTCAGGGCTCACAGGACCAGGTTTTATTTTCAAATGCAGCAACCATGCTAGTGTCGCTGTTGGCCTATCTTCTATTTTACCTTCCCCTTTAAATTGTCCTATGTAATTAATTCTGTGAACATTTCAAAAACAAAAGAAAATTCTTCTAGCTACCCTTTCATTTCAGCCCCATTTATAATAAACTTGGCATATGGCGTCTCAGCACACTACAGAGAAACAGCGGCACATCTGTAAATTGGGGCCTTCTCATGGCAGTATGTTTCAAATGTTTGACTATGACTCACTGTAAAAAATAAAATTTGCATCACAACCAAGTATGTGTGTTTGAGTGTATATTTACATACACATATGGGTACACATATGTATGAAATAAGTTTCACAAAATCATAAATATCCTTATCATGTGCAATGTACTGATATCCTTTGTTCAATTCTATTCATTACAAAATGTTTTAAAACTGCTGGTCCTAACCCACTCAACGGTTTTCATCACTTAATGCTGAAGCTTGCGTTTTAAAAAATACTGCCACAGAGCACTTCTTAATCTTTTTCTAGTTGTTGATGGCTTTGAGAGGCCAATGAAAGCTACGAACCTTCTCCCCCCAAAAAACACACATATAATATGCACATAAAAGTTTGCATACAGTTGATATACCAGGTTAAAAGCTCCCACCCTAAGCAAAGAAACAACGGCCACTAATGGAAAAAGAGACAGAAAAAGGATAAAAAAGAGAGACAGAGAAGGAAAGAAAGGAGTAAGAAGTGATCAAAATAATTCTAAAAGTATAAAAATGAAGAGTTGTTCAGAATAAAAGCCAACAGCTCAGCTCAGTGGGCCCTGAGTGCCTTATTACAGCGCTGAGTCAGAACACAGCCTAACAATCAAGGGCCAAAATGAGAGAGACAGTATTCTGTTTTCGATGACAAGGACATATGCAATAAATACATTTTGGAAAGATATCCAACCAGAAACACTTTTTTCAAGTTAAATAGTGAAGCACAGTTTTAATATTTTGTGCATCTCCATTATGCAGTACTGTACACACATTCCTCCACAATGCCAGGTAAACGAAACGTTAGTACACAACAGAAAAGTCACAAGATTTTCACATCTTTCATATCATAGTTCTTCCTAGGGCAACATTAAGATCTTAAGAAGCCCTAACCTTGAAAGTTTATATTTCAACGAAATTGAAAATAAAATTACAACTAAACCATAAAATACTCATGAGGAAATCCTATAATGACTTCTTTTCACCATGATGAGTACTTGGAGGCTTCTCTCCAAATATCAGATTCTTCCAAAATATTTTTAAAGCCCCTGCTCTGTTGAGACTCTAACTAGGCATCCCACCTGCCTATCTACCAGCTTCTTATTTTCTTCAGAATGTCTTTTGGAGATTTGTTTACAAATAGTCACTGCAGTTTCTTAAAAACTCATCCCCAGAGTTATTAAAGTTCTGATATAGAATATACACTGAAGCACCTTTTTACTAAACTCTTCCTAAATCCCCATGAGACAGAAATGAAGTCTCCATTTCAAGGTCCATAAGAATGGAGCACAAAGGAGTTAAGTGGTATGACCACATTATCTAACAGAAGTGGAATCAGGACGAGAAGCCAAGAATCTGTTCTCTTTTCATTAGAGCCACAAGCCATGCTGTCAGGCCCGGAAAGCTTTGGCAAAAAGTGGCCAAGAACACCTCATCACAGCAACTTGTGTTGTACAACGCCTTACACGGGCGTCTTCGCCTTTGTATACTAGAGAGCTACTCTGTTGGGCAGAAGCCTCCCTTTTGACTATCTGCAGAATGCTGAAATCCTTACACCACCAGGAATAAACAAAAAAGAAAGGGGGAGAAAAGATCTTCTAGTTACAGGGAAATTTTTTTATCTCAACGGAAAAGAATTTTTTTTTCAATGTTTATCCCAGTCCATAAAGTTGGGCCTACCTCTTGAAGAAATGCAAGACGTTGTGTCACAATCATCCTTTAACTTCAGAGAAATGAATCAGGAAGGTAGGTGGCAATGCAACAGGTAATGTTTATTTAAATACCTTACTTAACGCTAAGTATTTAGTCTAAAATGTCATCAAAAAATATTCAAGAATATGTTGGAGTTCTCCAAGTCCCAGTCTCCAAGCCATGTTTCTTTCACCTCTAAAGTAGTAATAGTTCAAATCCAGGATGGATCAGGACTCAGGTAAAAATAACCCTTCACGTGGCTGCACAACCGCATTGATTTCCTTGACTGAATTCAGGCTACAACCATTTAACAAGCAAGCAACAAATTTATCAAGAGCCTTCTTTATGCAAAACATCATCTTAGGCAGAGTGAAAATACAGGACACTCCTGTGGCCTGTGCCCCTGGGAGATTATAATAGAGCTTAGGAGGTGAGACTTTTATATCATAAAACATAAAATGTAAGGGTTAACCACTGTAGGCACAAAAACAGATGCAACAGGATTTAAGTGATTCTTAGCTAAATGAGTGCATTAGTCTTTCTTTTCTTACTGCCTAAAGGAGTGCTTTGGGTTTAAACGAAGGAAAGGTCACTGTCAACTGCAGAGGTCCAAGAACGCTCCAGAGAAGTCACAGGATTTGGGCAGGTCTAAAAGGATGGGCAAGATTCGGATAAAGTAACATTCCACCGAAGAGCAGCGTATGAGATTCTGGGTTTTAGGTCATAGTTGAACCCTGCCCTTTTTAAAAAAATTTTGCTAGGATAGTTGTATTCTTCAAAATGTATTATTTTTAAGAAATGTATTCTTCAAAATGTATATCTGTACACCCAGGTTCAACCGTAGCATTGTTCACAACTGCCAAAATGTAGAAGTAACCCAAGTGCCCACTGACGGATGAATGGGTAAACAAAGTATAGTGTACAGATACAATGGAATATTATTCAGCCTTAAAAAAAAAAAAAGGAAATTCTACACCGGCTATAACATGGATTAAAACATGGATAGCAGCCTAAAGGCCCACCCAACCACATTTCAGACACAGGGGATGAAACAGCTTGCCTCAGGCAAAGACCTCCTGTGAATAACAGCTTAGAAAGTAAGACTGGAATCAAATTTCAGACAGCCTCAAATGTCAGAGTGAGGAGTCTGAGCTTCAGTCTGAGAGCAGTTTTGAAGTAAAAGTCAGTGTGTGGGGTGAGGGGGTTAGATGATGAAACTGACTGAATTTGAACCCAAGTCATCCTGACTTAAGTGTTTTTGAGCTCTTTGCTCAGATTCTATGTCATACAGTATGACAAGGCTTCAAATGTATTTGAAATATTGTGTAAACCTTAGCTCCAAGTTATCTGGCAAAGTTTTTCAGTTTTGTGTGAACCTGGGCACATTACTGAACCTCTTCAAATCCCAGTTTCATCATCTGGACAAGGAGGACAATACTGGTTCCTCCTGTCTACTCTGAGGATTAAATGAGATTGTGTGTTAAAGCACGAACCACCTGACACATATAGCGAGCATCTCATAAATATTACCCACTGCGAGTTTGGCTCCACTGGAATTTTTGGCCACAGTAAATAGCCAAATCGGGACTCAAAAGCCTACAATACACATTAGTATCTCAACTAAATTCATGGAGGAGTCCTATGATGCTGAAATCTTACCAAATGCTTTTTGTATACAGGGAATGGATGAGTTATCAGAGGGGCACATGAGGTACGTATGGTCTTAATGAAGCTAGTAGGAAAAGCCTGGGATACTGAGAAAATGGCTATACAAGACAAGCTGGTGGAATCTTCAGAAATGACAACATGCTATTCACTTCACACAGAGGAATTTACCCTCTTCTTGGGTCTCGGATCCTGGGAATCTGATCACAAGACATCAAGACGTTATGTGTCGCAGCATTTTTAATTTAGACATCTGTAAGATTTCCCAAATTTCCCTGAAGAGGGCTTTTGTCTTAATTGGTTTTTTAAAGACACAGTTTGGTCTATCATACGCTCTGGTTGGTTTTTCAGACACAGTTCAAAATTGCGAAAAACTGCCTAAGTGAAAAATTACAAACATAAGGTCAATAACTGATTTAGGCTTCTATCCGGGTCTTAAATCTAAAACACTGGAACTCAGACATACACGTCACACCCCCATCTAAGAACAGATTTGTGATACATATAACCAATAATGACAGCCTAACTTTCACAGAGGAAGAAATTAAAGGCATTAGAAGGTTTTAAAGACTTGCCCAAGGTCTCACAAGTAGTGGCAGGGGCAGTTTCACGTCAAAGCTCTACACCAAGGTCTGTGGTGCAAGAATAGAGAAGTATGATTTGTCAGGCTCTGTCAGCTACCGGGCACAGAGATGCCCTCAAGTTACATCAAGTACTGAAGGTTTTACTGTGATAATCACATACCCAGGAACCACTCCCCCCCGCCGAGGAACCCATTACCGAGCTACAAGAAAAGCTGGGACCCAAAAGTGAGTATGGATGGCTGTGAGGCCACATTATGGAACAAAGCAACACAAGTTTGTGAAGACTTCCTTTCCAGTCCCACTATCAATGTGCTCATCCCCTGCTCACATTTCTGCTTCCTCTGGGCCTGCTACTGACTGGTCTTCTCACTTTCTACTCCAAAGCTGGCCTGTTGCAAAGATTCGTATTCACAGTCTCTGCCTACACATGGTCCATCATGGCCTCACCACATCATGACTGCTGGCATCTGCTTCTGTTGATATTTTATTGTTTTCAGTATTTCTCAACTCCAAGTTTGAGGAGAGATTCAAGCCCTATTCATCTTTTTATCTATGCTGTGCTAAATCACTGGCCTTAGATCAGGCAAGCTTGTCAGGCATGGTCCCTGTCAGTCTAGTCTGAGACATGCCTTAACTACCATCATATTATAATCCTTTGTTCCTGTGCTGCTAGTCATTTCAGACTATGAATTAAAGAACTATATATGATTTCTATGCCACGCCGAAATACCGGCTAAAAATATCACTCCGGGCAGCCTTTATTTCAGAGCAGGATAACACAATACTACCTTATCTTCGTTGCTCTGTAAGGAACAAGTATTTTCCAAATATGTATCATTCTCTAGACCTCATAAGAGTCTCTTAACTAAGGGTACAGAGTGGTCCTGTGTTACAGGTATGCTACCAGCTACAAGTCTTGAAAATAATATTATGTGGCTAATTGAAAGTAGTAATCCAACAAAAATGAAATCTGTGTAATGAATACCAAAGTAGGAGGGGGTAGGGGAAAAGGGAGGGAGGGGAGAGGCAATGAGAGAGTCAGGGAAGGGGAGAGAGAGAAAATTCTAGTTTTAAGAAAAGCTCAGGGGGCTTCCCTGGTGGTGCAGTGGTTGAGAATCTGCCTGCTAATGCAGGGGACACGGGTTCGAGCCCTGGTCTGGGAGGATCCCACATGCCGCGGAGCAACTGGGCCCGTGAGCCACAACTACTGAGTCTGCGCGTCTGGAGCCTGTGCTCCGCCACAAGACAGGCCGCGACAGTGAGAGGCCCGCGCACCGCGATGAAGAGTGGCCCCTGCTTGCCGCAACTAGAGAAAGCCCTCACATAGAAATGAAGACCCAACACAGCAAAAATAAATAAATTAATTAAGAGTTAGGACTTCAACATATTCATTATAAAAAAAAAAGAAAGAAAGAAAAGCTCAGGGTCTGAAATCTTGAAGAAAAGTCATGCTGGGTTTCCAAGTTTTTCAGATGGTCATGTGGTCAGGTACTCCATTCCAACTATATGTCAAGGACCGGGCTAAAATGCCCCTTAATCTCCAAAACAACTCAACAAGATAAGCATCATGATGCCTATTTTACAGATAAGGGAACTGACCCTCAATTACTTCAATGGTCACAGTTGTTGTGAGTGACCAAGGTACAACCTTGGTCTGTCTGCCAAAGGCCCAGGCCTTGCGCAATATGCCACAAGAGAGCTGGATGCACAAAACAGCCTCTCTTCAGAAATTAGGATTATCATTAATACTTATCTGTACTATAGATGCAAGAGCAGAAAGAGATGTGTGTGTAGAGGGGAGGGGTGAATCCGCCGCATGAATTAGCCACGTGGCTCTTGTGGTGAATTGCTTCTTCCTCCTCTACTCCGTGCTTTTTTTTTTTTTTTCCCTCCTGGCTGTGCCCTGCGGCATGCAGGTTTTTAGTCCCCCAACTACGGATCAAACCTGTGCCCCCTGCAGTGGAAGCGCGGAATCTTAACCACTGGACCACCAGGGAGGAAGTCCCTCTATTATGTGCTCTTAAAGGTAAAGGACCTTGTGCAGTTATCAATCACCTGCCATCCAGTGAACAGGATGAAAATCCATCTCCTCCCAAGATCGTCTCCCACCTTCCAGAGAGGAACACACCATCCTAACGGTTGCTATCACTTTTCTTTCACTAGAGAGCACCTAGGACTTTGGAACTGAATGCACTTGTTCCCTGTCACACTAGTTCACGTCGCTGCGCTGTTGAATGCTAACTCAACACATGGCGTGGCAGGAATACAGATTATCACTTCAATTATTTGTCTGGGTTGTTGAGGCTGCCTTGCTCCAAAACCTATACACTCAATATCATACTCAGTTATGTTGAACAGCACTTTGTAGGCTGAGAATGCTCCCCTATTAGTGGTATCACTGATGCACATGGTAACTGCGTAAACTTAGCAGGACCATTATTAAGAGCATGAGCTACAGAGCCAGACTTCCTGGATATGAATCCCAGCTCCATCACCTACTCGCTGTGTGACCTCAGACAGGTTACTTAGCCTTTCTGAGCCTCAGTTTCCTCATATGTAAAATGAAGATAATTTGAAAACCTTCAGTGCATTGGACTCTAGTAAAACTTAAATAAACAAGTATATGTAAAGTGCTTAGAATAGCATATTGTACCAATAAGGACTTAATACGTGTTAACTGTCATTGTTTATCATTTTACCAATAAAAAAACACTCTCCTAGGAGTTAAAGTACTTGTTCCAGGTCTCACAGATGGTAAGTAACGGAGCCAGGACTGGAGCTCAGGTCTTTCCTTCCTAGTACCCACCACACTGCCACCAAAAGATGACACCTCTGCAGACCTGAAGTTGGGCCTTAATTTCCTCCAAATCGAACTTCAATTATGGCTTCAATCAGAACATTTAAATTAATATATTACAAATATTATTCAAATATATCAAGTACTATACAGTGCCTGCATGAACTCCCTAAGCTTGGCAGATAACAGATAAACTCATGCCATTTTGCAAGTTCTAAGAGGAAGAATTTTTCCAATCACCAAAGGTTTTAAGGGAGCTTGGGCAGGTTGAAACTGGCAAGCTTTTACCAAAAATGATTGTTTGAAAAGTATTACAAAACTGTCCAAGAGACAGACTGTGCTCCGAAACTAGACACAACAGCCTCATGATCTGCTATTGTTCCCCAGCTCTATCTAGCCCCCTAATGCTGTGACTGCATTCCAAAAACCAAAGCTACACTCTTGAAAACACACACAATTTGTTCTCCATGTTTCCTTAATTGTCTACCTTTTCAACGAGCCGCACAGGCTGAGTCTGCATTTGGTGAACCCCTCATACACAGTCAAGTCTAGGCATTTCATTTCACCAGCTCAGAAGTCCGTCTTCCTTCCCCTACTTGGTCAAGGTGGGAGGGGAGGTGGCATTAAAGAAGGTTCTTGTTTCACTCAAATTTGCTGGGCCTGGGTTCTCTGAGTAAAGGCCCATCCACCTAGATGGAGGAGAACCTTCTACTTCCAACTATAAAACCAAAAAAATTTTAATTTTTAATCAAACTTACATAATCTGGAAGATGACCCACCCAACTACCATTACTTCTGGAAATGGAACTGGGGTACTGAGATAAGAAAATTACATTTTTATGTTATGTTTTTTTCCCAAAAGCATTTGTTACTTGTGTAATTTTTTTAAGGCTGAGATAAGAAAATTACATTTTTATGTTATGTATCCCTATGCTATCTCATTTTTTTCCTCCAAAAGCATTTGTTACTTGTGTGATTTTTTTAAGACTGTTTAAAGGAAATTTTAAAAAGAAAAAAATTTAGAGAACATCTGGGTAGGAATAACACTAAGCTGGACATATGAACCCCAGCCCTGCTCTCTGCCAACAGCCCTGTGAGCTTGGAAAAGGGCCGAGCCCCTAACAAGACTGCAGTCCTGGCTGACACCTTGATGACAGCCTGGTGAGACCTGAAACAGAGGACCCAGCTAAGCCATGCCCGAATGCCTGCCCCACAGAAAGAGTCAGATAATACATGTAGGTTATTTTAAGTCACTAAGTTTGGGGCAATCTATTCTGTGGCAAGAGAAAACTAATACACCATTTACACTAAATTATCAGGAATAACGTTATCCCCAAAAGGTAGGAATTTTCATGTATACAAATGAAAAGTGGTTTTGACACTTCAAATAAATATATAAATGTTAACTAGTATTTTTTTTATGTTTACCCCATTTATGGTGCTCAGCCAGCACCGTTAAATATAATCTTGTGGCTGACTTGGGTGCATAAAAAATTTACATATTTTACTTATAATCTCATTGGCTGTTTCAAACAGTATCCAAATTATTTTTCCCTGTGTTTCCACAATATAACTAAGTGTTTATTCTAAAAGAACCTCTAAAGGGTCACAAAACTTACTGAATCTTCAGCTCAGAAGGGCTATTCCTAGCAGTACTAGTTGTCCTCTGAGCGTTTCATATAAAATTCTAAGTAGGAAAAGACAGAGAGCCTGAAGACCACCTCCAGACCCGACCAAGGAACTCTTTCCTGCCTTTCCCTGAGTTAAGGCAGATAAGAGAAACAAAGCAGGGACCCTTGGTCTACTCTCTACCTTTTATCCGAGGATATCAATATAAGCACCTTCCTTTTCTATTATTAGTCAAATAAATGTTAACTAGTATTATTTCCATTTACTTTCCAATATTTTAAACCAAATATATTGTACTTACATTTGAATATTTTTCATAAGAGTATTGGATCCCATCCTTACGGAGACCCTAATTCTACTACCAACTTCTAAAAACTAAGACAATTTTTACTAGACTTTCAAAGCAGTCACTCTTACATCTACAAGTAGTTTAACTTAAGATCCTAAAATTGGACTAATTCAGACCTCTATATCTGGATGATCCCCACCTGACAATTCAGATAGAAAACAAACTAAATCTACTTGTTAGTACCAAAAATACTTCCTGTCAGAGAATGGACACCTTGGTTCTTTAGTTTCCAAATTTGCCCTGGGCCTTGTTCTTGCTTAAATTGCAGCTTTCCTGTTCCTGAACGGAACCACAGTCCTGACCAGTCACCCTAAAAACAGAATCACGTCTGGCTGGGTCTCCTGCATACCAAGTTCACAAGAAATCCTGCCACCATCCCATCTGGCTGTGGACGGGGGAGGGGAGGCCAGAAGAAGCTCTGACAAAGGACAGAAAGAATACAGAAGAGCGGCGCTTAGGAATGTCACAACCAGCATTTCCCACCACTGACCCCACAGAGACTGCTGGAGCACGTCCTGCAGCTGGGCCCAGCCTGCACTGCACTTGGCCAAGAGTGAGGAATCAAAGCAAACAGTCTCTGACCCTGCATGTTACCCCACTGGGCCAACATTCCCTCTATCTATTCTTACCTGATCCTCCTCCATCTCCAATGGAACAGCCTTCCCGCAAGGACCACGTCAACATCTGGAACTGTCTCAGATTTAGAGACTCTGTCCGGCTACAGACAGGGTGTTGAACCAACTCTGGGCTTTTTAAACAAGTGTGTGAACCCAACTCAAAGCAAAGAAGACATAATCCTGAAGCATGCAGGACTTTTACCTTTCGTAAAAGTACTGGATCCTATTTTTATGGGGATCCTAATTCTAGTACCAACTTCTAAAAATCAAGACAATTTTTACTAGACTTTCAAAGCAGTCCTCTTACAACTACAAGTAGTCTAACATAAGATCCTAAAATTGGACTAATTCAGACCTCTTATATCTAGATGATCCCCAACCTGACAATTCAGATAGAAAACAAACTACAACTACTTGTCAGCACCAAAAATACTTCTTATTCAAAGAAGGGTTGCAAAGAGTAGAGTAGATTAAAACAAAACCATATGATATGCATTACAGAATAGAATAAAACTTTGAATGACTTTGGAAGCAAAGATTTCAACAGTATTTCCCTAAAGTGGACAGACTTCAACTACCCACCCCAGGGCCCTGTTTACTCTTCTCCTTTATTTATTTATTTATTTTTTTGGCCACACCATGTGGCATACGGGATCTTAGCTCCTTGACCAAGGATTGAACCTGTGCCCCCTGCAATGGAAGCGTGGCGTCTTAACCACTGGACCTCCAGGGAAGTCCCTACTCTTCTCTACCATAAGGAGTTCTCCAGGAGAAAAGTCCTGAGAAGCGTGCCTTTGGGTGCACCTGAAGCTTAGAATTCCGATCATAAATGCTTCTCATGGAACACATCCTTCAGCATGAAAGCAACACCAATAAAACCAGTTCACTACAGAATTCCCTACCAAGCCTGTGACGGGGTTACAGCAGAGGCCTCATCAGCACCCACTGCCCTTCCCTCTTCCTAACACGCAGATAGAGCTATTTAGTAGAGTATTCAACCTACTTACACACAACCCATCTACTTTGGAAAAAACTGACCCTCCCCCAATCCTAGGAGTAGACATCATTTTCTTAAGCCATTCAGCTCATTCTGGTCACCTGGCCACAGTCAGTAGTTTGAGGAGTAAGTGTGACTCATTGGCCTACCCAGAGCTTCAGGTTTAGTATGACAGGATCACCAGGGATTCCACTTCCAGATTCAGCTGGCTGGAGATCCAGAGGATCACCAGGGGTTATAAATACTCTAGAGAGTTGATAACTCTTACCTTGTGAGAACTCTGTGAAGGCAGGGACTATTTCTTACCTCTAGATATGGTGGTGAAAGTGGGGGTGCGGGGGGCAGGTTGGAAGAACGGGGTCCCCTGACCTAGAGCTGGCTCACACAAGAGGCTGCAAAAGCTCTGGGTGTAGCCAGAGTTCTAAAGTCTGAGCGTCACTCTGTTCACAGGCCCCCTTATCAACCACGGCTTCCAAACATACAAATGACTGTTCACTATGTTTGCATGACGGATCACTCGAGACCATCACACAATTTTATAGGACAAAGTAAAGCTATGAGACTACAACAGAGACTAAATAATTTTAAAAATTTAAAAACTGTACCTTCTCTTCCTGGGAAAGAATTAAAAAACAAAGTGAAATACAAGATAGTAAAATATTGTATGTCATTAACTTGGCCTTTGGCATCAGCTGAACAATTTTCAGCAACCCAAGAAGCAAAGCAAAGCAGGAAGATTATCAGAATAAGGGCCAGAAACAGATTTCCCAAGGGTAGTATATACATCATGTGGGGTTACAAAGGTGGGGTAATCAAATTTATTGTTCAGTATTTTTTACAAATTACAAAACCAATACATACTTGACTTAACAAGCCCTATAATACTGAGGCCTAAAAGAGTAATAACTCTTCCCCATCCCCATATCCCAACCCACCCCACTGAAGTTATTTAGCATGCCTAAATCCACCCAGGCTAAAGTTAGCATGGTACTAAAGTTAGCGTGGCTTTCTCTATGTTCATACAAATATACAAACATATGCACGCATCCATAAACCCCCATTAAAAAAAATAAGATCATACTACACACATTACCCTATAAGCTGTTTTTTTTTTCTTTTTTCTTAAAATAGAGAATGCCCAATCCTCCAATATGATGTGTGTTTAAAGTTACAAAATGAAGGCACACATCTCATGGAAATAATAGTCCCAAAGTATCATGGAAAACATTAATTATATAAATATCTGGAAGCAGAAAACAATTTTCTGCTTTTGTTTCATACCAGAAAGAACATTTCTAAAACAGGCAGAAAATAAAATCATGTAAGGCTGAAACCCAGAGAGTTCGTCTGCTAAAGACTCATGAATGTTAACACTTGACATTTTGTTAAAAAGGAGATTCTTTTATTTTTAGTGGGCACAACAAATCAGGTATTTGAATGCATGCAATGTTCTACTCTCCATCCTATTCTCAATTCAGCTGAAAGTGAATTGTGCCTCTTAGAGACAGAAAGAAAAACGATCAGCCAGCGTCGGTCAGGATATATCTGATGCCTCCTATCTCCATCTCAAAGACTAGTGTTTAAAGTCTGTCTTTTATTTGCTATCAGACCACATTTTCAATTAAAGCTGCAGAACCATGATGTTTTCCCACCTGAAAACTGAACTGCTACACTTTGAGGAAAGGTGACACGGGGCCTCACTGCCAAACCAAATAACACCTCTCATCTGCTCTACAGCAATGGCATTTTACACCTCTTCCATCTGAATCAGCAGTTTACATAACTACATCTCTTAGTTAGTTTAGCAGCCAGTTACCAAATTAATATTCCAAAGCAGTATCCATATATCTCAGGTTACTGTCAACCTCCCCCTACCTCCAACAATCAAATCAAGAAAGACTGAAAGTTCAGTTCCCAGATGGTGACTCCTATTTCATTAAGAAATTAATTATCCGGGCTTCCCTGGTGGAGCAGTGGTTAAGAATCCGCCTGCCAATGCAGGGCACACGGGTTCGAGCCCTGGTCTGGGAAGATCCCACATGCCACGGAACAACTAAGCCTGTGTGCCACAACTACTGAGCCTGCGCTCTAGAGCCCGTGGGCCACAACTACTGAGCCCGCGCATCTAGAGCCCGTGCTCTGCAACAAGAGAAGCCACCACAATGAGAAGCCCATGCAACGCAATGAAGAATAGGCCCCGCTCGCCTCAACTAGAGAAAAGCCCGCACGCAGCAACAGAGACCCAGGGCAGCCAAAAATAAAATAAATTAATTTAAAAAAAAGAATTAATTATCCAAAATTATCCTTGAAACATGATCGCCTATCTGGAAAGGAAAGCTACAGGCAACATAAAATATAGCTTCGCATATAATTTTTAAAAATATGTTAGTTCTACAAAGTTATAATCAGTTACGTTCTCTCGTTTTATTTACTTATATTTCCTCCTCCTGTCCCCACACTGATAGACAGAAAAACATGAAGCATGGCCCCAATAATCCAATTCATATCTAGACACAGATACACTACAAAATGGGGGGAAAAGAACTCAGAAGCGAGTCAGAAGCTATTAAAACTACTTCCACCCAATCCATCCGCTTCCTTCTCAGCTTCTGGTACAGGGAATCAATGCTTCATCTCCTTGGTTTAGTTAACATGTCTCTACCTGAACAGATGCAAATTTCTGTGCTTTATGCAAATTCCTGAAAAGCTATATATAAAAGCATTTTTTACTCATGTTTTAAATATATTTAACAAACTTGATAAAGTAACACTATGAAATCCTTTATAAAGAATTTTTACAACATAAAATTTCTATTAGTGTATATATTTATATGTTTTCATTTTTGTGTCTGGCATGATACTTCTGTATAGCAGGACACGACTATTCCCAAATCTGTGTTTTCCCAGGGACCAAACACATATTTGTATCAGGTAATTTGCTCCTGTCTCTACTAATTACAAATGTTAGGAAGGTTTATGTCTTTTTTGACGGTTCACTGCCTTGCATCTTAATGAGTAGCTTCTCAAAGGTCAGGCTGCTAATCTTATGAAGGTACCCAAGAAGACGCCTGTGGATTTCAAACTTCCTCCTGAATACATGTTCCTCCGAGGGCAGAACTAAGTCTTCCACTTGTTTTAGAACACCCCCGACATCCAGGGCAACACTCTGCACAGTCAGCCCTCTACAAACACCGTGTGGAAAGCAGACTCACTGGACTCTAATGTGATATTACTCACGTGCCAAATGAGCAAACCCAGAACTCTTTCTGAGGGTATAAGCAAATCCCTCTGGACTCCAATAAACAAACGGAAAAAAGAGAGAAGAGTCTAAGGAAGAAAAGCCAGCTCTGTGCCACAAAATGCAAAGTCTAAACCCCCCAGATGACCTCCCGTGCACACTCACATATATCTCATTGTGGTCAAACCGTTTCTTGAGGTTGTTGATGACGGTCTCCTCATTGAGAGGTTCTAAAAGAACCATATCTCCAACTCCAATCATATTGTCCAGAAGTGACGTTTTCACCTCCATTTTGGCCATAGTCTCTTGCTGTAAGAGAGAGGGAAAGGGGGACAATGTAAATAAGCAAGATCATTTCAGATGGGTTCTTAGCACCAATGGAGAAATGAAACACTGCTAGTTCCAAATGGCCCTCACCTGCCTCATCAATGTCGTAACCCGCCCCCGACCCCAAAACCTACGTCAGAAGCCTCTGCGGGAGCTGCAGTCACTGCCAAGCTGCTAGAAGCCCCACCTGCCAACCTGCTGCCACAAACAAAACTCCCTCCCAGTCATCAACCCAAACAAAGTCCATCTACAGAAAGAGCCACTAGGAAGCCAGGGTCACCGTTTCCTTCTTTAGACCATCTCCTCTCCCCAACCAGAAGTTGCAAAGCTCTAGCAAGAGAACCCAACCCACCCCTTTCCACTAGCCCTTGCCTACCAATGTCAGACTTGAACCCACAGGAACCTGCTGCCCGAAGACGGCATCCCCCAGTATTCTATGATGAAACGCAGAATGCCATTTCCCAGGAAATAATGTTTAAAAAATGATGCTAACATTTACTGAGTACTTTTGCCACATATCAGATGCTGTATCAAGAACTTTCCATGCGTTAATTAATTTAATCCTCACAACTCTATGAGGTAGGTTGTTATCATTATCCCCATTTTAAGATAAGGAAGCTCAGAGAGATTAAGAAATCCTGCTTATGGCTAATTAGGAGTGTGTTACATTTTGTGCTAAAAGAACTTAAATCACCACTTATAACACTACATCTATGGGGAGAAATTTCATTCCAGGAGTCAACACTGACTTATAAAGAAAATAATACACCCCCCTTGAAAATCAGAGGTTGCTTATATGATATAACCTGCCAAGAGTGACCTCAATATTCTCAATGCTCATTCCAACAGACACACCGCTAGAACAGCAAAATCGAATTAACATGCAATGAACAGACCAGAAATACTAGTTTCCTTTTAGCTCAGTGTGAAAGCCTACCAAGTGGAAAACACAGGCACACTGCAAAGGCAGCACTGGACTCCCACTCTAAAGTGCATGGTGCCGCCCAAGAACAGAATGCTAAATGCCCAAGACTTCAAATCTGATCACTGTCAAGAGAACTAAAATTCTTTCAACCATCTGAATTTAGGAGAGTGGGTGTGGTGTGGTGTGGTGTGGTGTGGCGATGTGTGTGTGTGTGTTGTGCTGCTTTCTCTAATATCATCAGGATGTAGAACTAAGTTCATCTGGGCCATTCCCTCTAAATGCTTCCAATGCAGAAGTCAATTCTGTTTAACTTCAGTATACTAATACTAAATAATATTTCAGGATACTAATAAATACTCACATATATTCATGCCCCTAATACAGAGAGAGGAGTACATTGAATTCTTTCCATGAAGGAGTCACTCAAGTATCCTATATCTTATAAAGGTCAGTCTTCTTGCTTAAGGCTTAGCAATTTAAATAAATGTACTCTATTCTAGTCTAGAACATCTAGTAGGTCTCTTAGAGGCAAAAGAAACTACATTTAGTTGGGCTATTTTAAAGAGAACTGGGAAAGATCGGGAATTACATAATTCTTTATTATTAATTATTAATGATTTCTATGAATCCAAACACATTCTTTATTTCTGACCCATTAAAAAAAATTTTTTTTCAAGTGTGCACTGAAAAGCCAAAAAAAGAAACCAAGAAGAAGCAGCAAGGTTCTCTCATAAACGAAAGCAACCAATAAAGAAGTATTTAATATTCAAAAGAAGAAAAACAGGGTTAACTTTTTGTTAATATGTCTTTTTTAATTTCATACCAAGTACACGTGGAATAAATAGCCCCAGGTATCACTAAAACCCAACAATAGTCTACCAAGAATGGTTTCACGCACTTTGAGCTAGGCCAGATCTTTCAAAATAAACCAGGTGGAGGTAGGGGGTACTTGCCACCCTCTAGATATGCAGCAGAAGCCAGGGAGACAGCTGGTCCCATGCCAAGTCCGTGGAAAGACTTGTACAGGAATAGGAACATGAGTACCCAACCTTTGTCACAATAAATTAACATTTAAATCAAATTTCAAGTTCTCAGACTTGAGAAATGCCAAAAGCACTCTAGCTGCGATGCATTACATATAATTTGGCAGATGAGGGAAGAAGGCTTAGGGATTAAGGGGGAAGTCAACCTGAGAAGAGTTTCAAAAATAACCACCTCAAACCAGCAATTTAAATTAAGCAAAGGGGCAGAATGGGAACTCTTTGCCCTGGGGTAGATTCCTGTATATAATAAAGTCTATTTATGGAAACAGCTGCAGAGAGACAACAGCTTCGCTGCAGGTAACAGTAATTAAGCAGCCAGTCTTTCTCTGTAATTAAACCTGCTTCACCATTTTTTCAAATACAAGTTTCAAGCCAGAGTATGGGTTCTAATGTTTACACTTCTATCCCAACTTTATAATCTGAAGGGCGGAAGTGAGCAAAACAAATGCTGAGTTACAGGCAGTGGGTAAAAGTGAAAAGCTCTGAAAATACAACTCTTGCAAATCAAAATACAGCAATAAAGTAAACCAACTGAAAAGGCGACAGCAACCTGCACTTAGTCATGTCAGCACAGTTTCGTTTCGTATCATTTTACTCTTTTAGCATCTAGGCACTTAGGGGGGAGGAAACAGTGACATCCTGCCCCTCATTTTCATTCTCGTGGTGAAACTGGGACACTGAGAAAATGACACATTCGCACAAATGGACTGATTTCCCTTACCATGACTACTATCTCCAGGCCTGGTTGGTTCACTTCGACATCTCAACGAAATTAGTCGGAATATTTTGTTCAGCCAAAAGAAACGGATTTGTTTTTTCTCTGAAAGAGCAACGCTGACGACAGGAACAAATTTCAGAATCACTTGCTAACTCAAGGTTTCCATAAACTATCAGAAGAATTCATATGGGAACGTACACAGAGCACTAAGGATACTTTTTCTTTGACACGTAGATGTCCACCTGCACCCTTCCCAAGACCCACAGGGGAATCCACATTGTTCCAGGCAAGCCAATTTTATCCCATGCTCCGGGAATGGAGTGTGTGATCTACACTAAGGCGATCAACACATTTCCACCTCCCAGCCACTGTAATTGATTCAGGGCTGGTCATATAACTGAGCCTGAGGCTTTGGCTTGGAATACGAGGACAAAGGTTCCATCTACCTCTGGGTGGCATGATTTACAGATGTGATACTTGGAGCTTCTGTGACCATGTCTGCTTTCATGAGGGGCCTAGTCTGAGGAGGAAAACAATACATGGAGGAGGGCAGGGAAAGAAAATAACCTGATAACATCACAAACCTCTGGATCAAATTACACCTGAAGCCCATCCCACAGCTCTCAAGTTTTCAGTCCCAGAAGCCAATTAATTCTCTTTATTATTTAAGCTGTTTGAGTTGGATTTTCTATGATTTGCCACAGAGAGCATCTTACCCAATAAAAGAAGCTGGCATGAGGAAATGGAGTACTGTCAGTAACACACTAAAGAGCATGGACGGGCTGAGCCAAGGACACAGAGTGGAGGCATGAGGACCTACCTACTACCTTAGACTGGCAAGATCACCTTTGATGCTTAATAGAGACAGAGCTGATTAAACTATGGCCTGTTGTGCCTTACGACATGGACCTGTGCCTGCAACTTTCAAGAATTCGGGGGAGAAAAACAGATGCCAGAGGATGTGTTGGCTACTTCTTAAGGATCTACAAGAAAAAGACATGCTTGCTGTGAAACCGGTCTGTCTGAAAGCCAGAGAGAACATACGATGCTACTAAGTTGAGTCATTCTGCCTGGGGGCAGGGGACACAGAGGAGAAGTCCTCTCTCCCAAGCACCAACTGTTTCATCTCTACAGCCTGAAAAAGGGATAGCACTCCCACCATGAAGATGCAGCACAGGGGAGGTATCACCTGCTCTACTGCTTCTTAAGCTTCTTAACTGTTCCCAGGTGGATTCCATTCACCAAGAGCTAAGGCACTCGGCAGAGCAACGAGGCCAGGTCCAATCGCCCAGAGACAAGTTCTCAGGCCAAGTTCTAGGTTCAAAACCTGAGGGGTTGGGAGTATATCTGGTTTTAGTTATTAGTCCATGGAAGCAGATAAACCTTGAAAGCCAACAACATTTAGAAGGGATTTACACTGCCAAAGAAGTATGGCTGACAGTGACTTACAAGTGGCTTGACTCTTAAGACAACCAACCCCAAGACCTCCAACTCGTAAAACAAAAAACAACTGCTAAAGCATGACAAAGCCACCATCCCCAGTGCTCCACTGAGATGGGGCCACAGAAGACAATGGACAGAGGAGGTTTTCTTGAGAACCTCTGGGGAGGGGGTGGCTCTGTTTTCAGCCATACAGGGAAGAGGTGCATTATGTTGGCTGGGGCATTTTATTTTCGTAAGCCTAAGTATGGAAAGAAAGGCTTATGTGAATGTTGGACAGCCAAAGGGGGAGCATAGTAAACATTTTTCTTTTATTTTAAAGGGGACACCGTCCAGTATACAATCCTATTCCTATTTGCACCTAATCTCCCTTTCAGGGGGCCCAGTTACCCTGCAACAAGTAATCTAGTGAGAAGCAATACCCAGTTCCCATTACAGAATTCAAAGGAGACAGATCTGCTCTCTCTCTACCCCAAGGAACATGTCTTATACACAGCCAATGACATCCTCCTGTGACTTGGAGTCCCGGGTCACGATGACAGCTGGTGGTTACACTCATTATTCGCTGCAGCAACAGCAGCATCCAGGTGGTTCCTGTGCCATGGTTTCTGCTATGGATCCTGCTGCCCAGCCCTCCAGTCTCTCTTAAGTTCCTGCCTAGCTTCTAAGCCCATAGCCTTCCTGGTTCTCCAACCTCTCTGCAGTTCTGTGAGTCTCTACATCGTTTCTGCATTGCAAGCAACCAAGATCCCTAATGGACATGAACACTAAGTACTGTGCCCAACATATAATATTAAACCACGGTTACATCTTCAATATTACAGGTGCCTAATCTTTTTCTTCCAACCTTGGTGAAAGTCATCTACAAAATACAATGACTGGCGGAGCCCTCCGAGGAACCACGGAGGAGCCTGGAAGTAGGGCCTCTACCTAAGAGTGCTGATTTGGCCCAACCACCAAGCACACCAACTGATACCCGGTGACTCCACGGCGGCCCCAGCTCCTTCCATCTGTTTGTCCATCCAAGAAAAACAAAATATATGATCACAACCATTCCTTCCCCCACCTACTCTCCCATCTCAAAAACTTCCAGAATTACTACCTATATTTCAGTGTACACCAATTCACTTACTTGCAGCTTTTGCAGTATAAAAATACCACTTAAAGTATTGAAAGCATCATTTCAAAAATTCCTCAAAATCCGAAAGAGAATGAAACATAAACATCCTAGAGCATCTTAAAATGCCATCTGTAACCTAACATTTAAATATGAGTAGTCTATTCAGTCCCAACCTTAAATGACCAGCCACCTACCATGTTAACGTCATCTATGCTCAGAACGTCAAGACCAGCATTCCCCAAGCCAACAGCCCTACAGAGACATGGCCAAACTTCATGGCACATCCTTACGAAGGCCATGGCCATTCTACTATTGATATCAAAGCAGCAACACTGAAAAGCTGTTGCAAAGTAACTGATAATTTAATAATGACTAAGAAGAGATGCAGTTTAAGTTGAAATATAGCATCTGGTGGTCTCCCATGTTATTCGAAGGTCTCGGAGCGCCACAGATGAGAACTGATGTGTATTTTTAAGTTGAAAGAGTTTTACTATAGAATTTGAAAGAACACTCACAAATCAGAGCTTAGGGTGCAATGGTTAACAGGGATTAATATTAAGTCATGAACACGATTTTAAATTTGAAGAAACTTTGGGCTACAAACTACTATTACATAAAAAAGATAAACAAGGGCTTCCCTGGTGGCGCAGTGGTTGAGAGTCTGCCTGCTAATGCAGGGGACAAGGGTTTGAGCCCTGGTCTGGGAGGATCCCACATGCCGCGGAGCGGCTGGGCCTGTGAGCCACAACTACTGAGCCTGCACGTCTGGAGCCTGTGCTCCGCAACGAGAGGCCACGACGGTGAGAGGCCCACGCACAGTGGTGAAGAGGGGCCCCCGCTTGCCGCAACTGGAGAAAGCCCTTGCACAGAAACGAAGACCCAACACAGCCAAAAATAAAAATAAATAAATTTTAAAAAGAAGGCTCAACATTAAAAAAAAAAAGATAAACAACAAGGTCTTACTGTATAGCACAGGAAACTATATTCAATATCCTGTAATAAACCGTAATGGAAAAGAATATGAAAAAGAATATATATATATAAAAAACTGAATCACTTTGTTGTAGACCAGAAACTAACACAACATTGTAAATCAACTATACTTCAATTTTAAAAAAATAATAAATAATGGGAATTCCCTGGAGGTCCAGTGGTTAGAACTCGGTGCTTTCACTGCAGTGGGTCTGGGTTCAATCCCTGGTCAGGGAACTAAGATCCCACAAGCCTCACAGTGCCACCAAAAAAATTAATTAATTAATTAATTAAATAATAATAAATTAAATAAATAAATTTGAAGGAAATTTTAAAGCAAAGCCATAAAAGCCACTTGCAGGAAAACTTAATGAAAGCAGATTATCTACTGCTTTGGTAATTGTAAATGGGGACGGTTGAACCACGTCCATTATAATGTCATTAATAATACACATCAGAGGCAGCACCTTCAGGGCGTCTTCTTAGCATAGTAACAATTGTTCTTATTTGACTCGAGTTCCCCTCGTTAACCTGCTTGTAGGGTGGTCATGTATGCATCCCAGACCCTTTTCTGGAGAATCAGCTCCTTGGTGTCAAGAGTCACCCTTATTCATCTTTCTCTCCCCAAAGGCACAGTGCACAGCCTCTGGCATATGGCAGGCATTCACAGAAATACAAAAGGAGAACAAGTATGCAAATTTACAGTTGACAACTGATTCATTCAATAAGGCACATTCTCACAGCTGCCATCCTTGGTCGCTTGGTTCTGTCAAAGCAGACCAGAAGGCAAAATAATGACTGCGGCTTCAAGCCACTTTGATCCATTCCTCTAAAAACATATTACTATCAACAAAGGACAGGAAACAGAATTGAGCTATTTGGCTCCCAAAGACATTGCTAATGCTTTTAAGAATAACATGAGAAACACATGTAAGTGAGAAAACAAGGCCAATGTGGCAAGACTTCATGAACAAAATAAGACTCAGCAAATCCTGATGGCAAAACAAAGGCAAAAGAGGGACCAAGTCTATAGGACGTGGTTCCGTACCTAATGTAATGGGCTAAGTGACTGAGAAACACTGGAATTTCCAGATCTTTCAGAATAGCATGGCATCTCATCTCTGGGAAAAGTTTGATTAAATTTCCATTCAATTCAGTTCAACCACCATTTACAGTATTGAGCCCTGTTGGTCCCTGGCATTGTGTTAAGTGCTAGGGACACACTGTGAATAATCATGGTACTTCCTCCTCTTATACACCCCCAGGAGCTCACAGTCCAGTAAGAGGGTCAAGACAAGAAAATAGGCCACTTCTGAAACTTCAAATGAGCCTTTTAATGATTAAGAGCAGGGCTTCCCTGGTGGCGCAGTGGCTGAGAGTCCGCCTGCCAATGCAGGGGGCACGGGTTCGAGCCCTGGTCTGGGAGGATCCCACATGCCGCAGAGCAACTAGGCCTGTGAGCCACAACTACGGAGCCTGCGCGTCTGGAACTTGTGCTCCACAACAAGAGAGGCCGGGAGAGTGAGAGGCCCGTGCACCGCGAAGAAGAGTGGCCCCCACTCACTGCAACTAGAGAAAGCCCATGCACAGAAATGAAGGCCCAACACAGCCAAAAATAAATAAATAAATAAAATTTTAAAAAAAAAGAGCAATACATGTTCACTATAGGAAAAAAAATCAGAAAATGTAGATGAGCAAAAAGAATATAAGGCAAATCCAACACTCTCATGCTTTAGTTTAAATTCTTTTGGATTCATTAGAATCCTTACAAAACCAGATTTTTTTTTAATTAATTTATTTATTTTTGGCTGTGTTGGGTCTTCGTTGCTGCACACGGGCTTTCTCTAGTCGCGGCGAGCAGAGGCTACTCTTCATTGCGGTGCGCGAGCTTCTCATTGCGGTGGCTTCTCTTGTTGCGGAGCACAGGCTCTAGGTGTGCGAGCTTCAGTAGTTGTGGCACACGGGCTCGGTAGTTGTGGCTCACAGGCTCTAGAGCGCAGGCTCAGTATTTGTGGTGCATGGGCTTAGTTGTTCCGCAGGCACATGGGATCTTCCAGTACCAGGGATCGAACCTGTGTCCCCTGGATTGGCAGGCGGATTCTTAACCACTGTGCCACCAGCGAAGTCCCAAAACCTGATTTTTATAACCAATGAATTGGCCATCATTTCTGGTGTTACAAATTTTGATATATATAAATATTTCTGCCTCAGGTAGGAATGTGAAATAGATCCATAGGAGCTATGAAACTGTGGAGCTACACCTATAATATCCCCAACAATTTTAAATTCAGCCAAATTGCATGGCCATCTGCCCCTTTGTTCTTTACCTTCTCCCCCTCCCCCAAATTACCAACCCATATTATCAACAGCCTGCCCACCAATCATCTCTACCACTTGGCTGTGTCTAACATCTCAGTACACAAAGATGTACACAATACATCCAAAATTTGTCTCTTGTATCATCACACACCAAAATACAAGAAAACAAAAGCAAAACAAAACCCTTCCACTCCCCCTAAATTCCACAGTCACAGCTGATTCAGTTTCTCATCCTTGGCCTCTCCCTGTCTCTTCCTTCCCTCACAGCCAACCTATCTCCTTGATTCTATCAGCTTAATCACTCCCACTCCATCCCTTCCCCGCCCTTCCCCACTGTGACTGCCCCAGCTCAGCCTTCATCATTTCTCACGCTGAAGGCAACAGCCTCCTAAGTGGTCTCCCCGACAGCCTCTGCCAGCCCTCTCCTTCCCCCATCCATGGGCCACGCCACCGAAGTTGCCTTTCTAAGTCACAGTCTGATCAGGTAAGTCCTGCTTTAAATCCTTCAATAACTCTCCAGTGTCTTTAAGCTAATATTCAAAGGCCTTAGCAGATGCTTAAAAAAGATGAAACAGAGAACTGCCATACGACCCAGCAATTCTACTGTAGGGTATGAAAGGAGAGACTCAAACGCCCACATTCAAAGCAGCATTATTCGCAAAACAAAATGTGACATATATATATACAACAGAATATTATTCAGCCTTAAGAAAAGAAGCAAATTCTGACGCATGCTACAGCACAGATGAAACTTAAGGACATAATGCTAACTGAAGCCAGTCACAAAACGACAAGTACTGTATGACTCCACTTATATGAGGTCCTAGAGCAGTCACATTCATGAAGACAGAAACTAGGATGGTGGTTACCAGGGGCTGAGGGAGGAGGGAACGGGAGGTTGCTGTTTAACAGGTACGTGGTTGCACAATAATGTGAATGGACTTAATGCCACTGAACTGCACGCTTAAAAAGGTTAAAACGGTCAATGTTACATTATATATGTTTTACCTCAATAAAAAAAATTCCTCATCAGAGATGACATGACTCCACAGCCGGACTCCAGCCGTCCTCCTCCATCTCATCTCTCCCCAACCAAGTTCCCCCGCCCCCTAAGGCAAACCCCACAAGGAGGACCACCTGGGACAGACAGAAAAGCTGCTTTAGATCCTGACAGTGGTTCAGCTGAGCTGCTTGTCTTAAATAAATCCCCAGACTTCAACCAGTGTCAGCAACACTGCCCCATAGGCAGCATGCTCTGAGCAAGCCCTACTCCTCCCGCACAGCTGTTAGCTTGCTGGTCTCCCCCGGCCCCTGGAGAAGGCCTGAGCTCCCCACGTGCGAAGACCCCAGACCCCACAGGGCACTGGGGTGCGGAGCAGGTAGATGATGCATGTGAGAGGGACACCGCACGCTCTTCCTTCCAGGGCTGTTTCCATCATCTCTCCCCTTCCCGTCAGACAGCCTCGCATGGTTCACCAAGAACAGGAAAGATCATGAGAGACTCGGGTTAGAAACCGGACGGCAAGACACTTTCTCAGTATTTACGAAGCTAAGGGCAAGCGGGATGAAAATTGCATTCTTTAGGCCAGTTTACTCAAGCAGCATGGTTCTCAAAGGAGAAGGGGTTAGGGGGCCACACAGAACCACTCGGGGTGCTTTGCAGGGCTCCCCAGAGATTGAGAAAGTGGGCCGTGACATGCTTTTGCGAAAAGGCATAGGGGATGCCAATTCTCACTCCTATCAACACATTTCCTCAGAGAACCTTAGATATAGGGTATATCGATTCATGGCATTTACTTCACATAGTTATCTGATTTTCCAATCCTGTATTCCACTGTTAAAACCACTGCATACTGAGGTTTTACCCACTTTTCTCTAAAGCTTTTTGTTAAGAATATATAATAGACTGCTAGTAAGAGGGCTTTTGTTACAATCTTGGATTTAGGGGAAAACAGGCCCAACTACTGGGCAGTTTCCATACACTAACTATTGTCTTAAGTTCAAACTATGGGTAACACAAAGGACATTAAATTATCAGGTAATGATAAAATGGAATAGATTTGAACTGGGAATGAAAATAAACAGCTAAAAGCATATGGAAGCCCATAAGCCATAAAGCCAGACTCAAATCTTAAAAAGTTCTGTGAATGGGAAAGGCAATTAATGCAACATTCTGGGTACCTAAGAGTTCACACCCCAGAGGGTTCCTCTGAATAGGCAGAGACGGGCCAGGACCACTCAGTGTCAGGGTCAAGGTTTGTTTCTGTCTGGGTAGAGAAAGGCTAGCCATATCAACCAAAGCCATCAACCAGGAGCTGGGCTACCCTCAACCCCGGGCACAGTCCAGTTATTAAGGATTTGAAAGATAGCATCTAGATAGAACTTTACAGTTCATAAAGTGACAGGTTAAAAAGAAGTTTTTTTCTAACAGTGGAAATGAAAAATGTATTATCTAGACTAATTGGAAAGATTTTTGAGTCAAAAATAACTGGCTGCCATGACAACACTGAAGGTTTTGGATTACTACAAACTATCTCTTCTGATGTATGAGCAAAATTTCTTAGCATCCCAGGCAAAACCTTCTTTTAAGAGACAGAAATGGACCCAGCAGATGTTGCACATCTGGTTTCTGGAAGAGCCAGGGTGAGGAAGCTTTCCTATCCTGAGAGCAGGCTTTCACACTTATTATATTAATATTACACACACCCTTCAATCTAATTCCTAAGTCACCAAAGGTCAGAATATTCCACAGTTTTTAAAGAGAAGCTTTACTTGGGAAAGAGTAACTTTCTACAAGTTTAGTAGCAAGAGTTTTCCAGGACTGCGAATTCCCTTTTGATCCACACCAACATGGAACAGCACAGACTTTGAATCACTGACCCAAGCTCGAATCCAAGGGAATTCATCTATGGAATTCAAGTTTCTGATCTAAAAATTCAGGGATGACAACATCCAGTCCACTTTCTCTTCTTTTTTTTTTTTTCCCCCTCGGTACGCGGGCCTCTCACTGCTGTGGCCTCTCCCGTTGCGGAGCACAGGCTCCAGACGCGCAGGCTCAGCGGCCATGGCTCACGGGTCCAGCCGCTCCGCGGCATGTGGGATCTTCCCAGACCGGGGCACGAACCCGTGTCCCCTGCATCGGCAGGCGGACTCTCAACCACTGCGCCACCAGGGAAGCCCCACTTTCTCTTTTGAGAAAGCAAAGCCTGACTCCCGAGAGGCTCTCACCAGATGCTAGTTCCCCCCCTTCGCAATGCCCATTTCTCCTGATCCTGAAGAGCTCCCCTACTCTTCCCTGCTGTCTTCTGGCAGGTGTGCCCATGCAAATAACCTCAGGCACTGCCTCATTTAAAATAGGCACCCCATGGAGTTCAGTACCCTGAGGAGGAATGCGGCCAACATCACTGTCCCCACCGTCACTTCCTGGAGGAAGCTCTGCAGAGTCATGGCAGGAACAACCGCTGAAGGGCAGGGCGACTTCAGAGAATGACACCCACCCCCAAGGCTGGGTCTGAAAGCCACCCCCAGCCCTCCCTCTCCACCCCCTCCCCCAGCATGGTACCCTCACCAGCCGAAATCCTAGAAGGTCAAGAATGTAGGGCAAGCCATCCTGGCTTTAGGGGGAACCTATGGTCATGCTGTCCTATACTGGATGTTACGAGAGCTCATGAGCTAACGTCTGAAAAGGCCTATGAGTTCCTGTGGGACAAAGTAGCCAAAAACTATACACCACTGTTATAGCCGGAAACACAAACTCAGCTGCCCTGGGATGTGCTAATTATAACCCATAGTCCTCTCAATTTGTTCCCTCATGCGGATTAAAAAATATTCCAAGAAGTCCAACGTGTTTAGTTTGGCAAACCTGACACCCTGGAGTCCCTAGGTGAACGTAAAACAGCTCACATGTAACTGGCACACCTGACAGCTGACTGCTTCCTGGCCGGTGTGCGGATCCCAAATACGACCAGTGGTCGTTAAATAGAATACAGTCACTTGGGGAAAACCAAGTTTCCTTCCAAATGAATTGGTTTGTTAATCAGAGGGTCCCAGTCTAGTCCCACATGCTAATATGCTCACCCAAGTCCTCCTGTCCTTGCCCCCTCCCCCTGCTTACATCGCTTGTAGAGTGATTCTTTCTGCTCTCTTCATACTTGATCAGACCATCCAAGCACTCAACATGTTCCCTTATAATTCAAAGTATGGTGAATTGCACCTAGGAGCCACCCAAGTAGCCATCAGTTTGGGGGGTCCCTATAAATCAATTTTTGAAGACATTTGGCTGAACAAAGACTCTCACATAAAATAGCCTGGGGTACACCAGAGCAAAACTACCTTCTTTTAAAAAGGCACCTTTCAGTCATTCAGGCTCTTTTCAGTGACAATGGAGGGAAAGGTATTGAATTTAGTGTACTCTTTGGGGTAAGGAAGCAAGTTATCTCTCCGGGAAATGTCAGCTGTTGCATTTTGCAACAGACCAGAGGTTGGAATGACCACCACAGTGGCTCCAGAAAAAACCCCACAAGTTCCATGTTGCAGACTCAGCTCTGCAGCTAGCACACAGTGTGATCCTAGGCACACTGTCAATTCTGAGCCTCAGTTTCCCCACAAAGGGGTCGAATACATCATCTCCTAAGATCCTGTCCCAGCTTCCATCATTACTGATTCAACCAAAAAAACCTCAACTCTGGAAAGACTGACTTCCTTCATTTTGGGGTGCGCAAGCATCCTGGGTCTGGTCACAAAGAATGTTAAAAACCAAAAATGCCAGTCCACAAGAAACTTTCCCAGTGACATCTACACAGAGGTAAAGGAAAGCAGCTCTCTTTATTCTGACCTCACCAGCAAAAAAAATGTATTAAGGGTCTAACCATACACAGCACAGAAGGAAATGCACAAAATCAACAGCATCACCATCAGCAAAGGCATCAAGGTACACGTGAATGTGTTCTCTCTATGTTTACAACTACATGGTTAGCTGCAAAATAGCACGGGCTTTTTTAACAAATACATCTAGTTAAGAAAGCAAAAAGGGATCTAAAATTACAAATTTAAAAACCTATATAAAATCAACTATACTCCAATAAAAATTTTAAAAAAGAAACCTATATAGTAAAAGAAAAATGTGCATCACTCAACAGTACATCTTCAGTAATGCCTCTGTGCTTGTGGGTAAGAAAAAGTATTTTTGGAATAATAAAAATTCAGAAGCTTCCTCAAGCAGTTATCCACTAAAATAAAGTCTAATACACTACGTAATCAAAGAGAGAGATATTTATATATTTACGTTAGGGCTTCATGAATGTTTATTAGTTCAGAATCGATCAAACAAAAATAGCTCAGATGTTACCAAAATGACACTGATAATGTAAATTGAGAAAGCAAAACAACTTTGTCACTGAAAAAGAATTTTTAGAAAAAATAGCTAAATTGCAGTGGGTTACTTCACCTAAGTTGATTAAAATCAGCAATCAGATTCGAATTTGGAAGTATTTTCTCGGTTAATTTTTTTCTAGTTTTTCTCATTTGGAATTTAAAGCACCATAATTTTTCCATATCTCTAAACACATTCTAAAGTACTTATGAAGAACTAAAAAAATACTCAATTCAGCAAAGCAACTTACAAGACATGCCATAACTAAATAACCCTTTTTAAGTCACAAATTAAAATGTTTAACAAAATCTATGTTTACTAAATTTAAATGGATAAATGTTAACTAAATTTTAATAATAGTTCTGTTAATTTCCAAAAGTTCTGTAGGATGCAGCAATTATTTCATATATTTACATAAGGATACATACATACAAATGCCCCCCAACACATACACACATATTTTTTCCTGGAATAGAGCACGCACTTAACCTGTAAAGCTATACAAAAATCAATTGTTAACCAGATTGACCAAGTATAGAACCATACAATAAATTTTTCCCAACGGAAGTTTAGGTAAGAAATAAATATTTAATAGTGAACTACATTGTATATGGCTGATTAAGAAAAGTTCATTTCCTTCTACAAGTAATTTATGAAAAAAAGATTTTCAAAATACCACATTGTTATATTGTAAAGCATCAAATCAAAAGGCCTAAAAACTTAAAATTTACACTCTACCCTTAATCATGTCTCTCAATAGGTAGGTAGGTAGATAGATAATAAAAACTACAGAGCATTCTCTTTAAATGACATAATTATAAGGTTTAGAAATTAAAACTACTTACCAACTTTTCTTCTCCATTGTTTTTTTCCACTGATTTAACTAGCACTTTAGCATTTAGTACATATGAAAGGGAGAGACAAACATTCGTTGTGACTGGGAGAACACACCATGTTCAACAAATATTTTGCAAACAGATAAGGAGGGAAAAGTAGGTCAATATCCTGTGGGTAGGAAGAAGCAGCGTCAGCTTCCATCCAGAACTGAATTATATGATTAACCAGGCACAGCCTACTGCTCTGACCTATGCACCTAGGATGCATAGGCACTGGGAGAAGAAAGAATTAGAGACACATCAACTGCTCCCCAGTCATTAGCAAGCTAGTTGGGGAAAAAAATTCTTAAGAGCAATATAACTGATAAAACAAGTGCTCACATAGGGCAGATGATTCACCACAAAAAGAAGAAGATAGAGCCTACCATCTATGTTTAGAGGTGAACTATTATCATGGTCTTGGAGGATTAGAGAAGGATGGCTGAAGAGGTGAAACTTGACCTTGAGGGTCCTTTTTCAGGATGAGTAGGATGTGATTAAGCGGAAAAGAACTTGAAAGCAAGAGGTACAAGACATATTCAGAAGATGGTGTCTAGACAGAATGGCAGCAGAAGACAGCTGGTGTCGTGCCCTGCTGGGCCATGAAGCTGGAAGGAAAGGTAAGCTGAGGCAAGTCTGAGAGTGCGGGCTGAGGGGGTGGGAATGGGTGGGAGAGGAGAGGGAAGCATCACACAGCCTGCCTCATATGTCTACACTGCTGTCATTACTGACATCAGTGCATCCAGAAGGCAACAAGTGTGATCCAGTCACTGGTGATGGTCTGATGGAAAATAAAGTTGAGGACAGCCATTATAGATGATTGGGAGTCATCAAAAATTTTTGAGCTGGCATAGGGACAACAAAAATTTTAAGGAGATTTGATCAGGGAATAGTCTGAATTAGTTGGGAGAGTGACTAGAAGCAGGGAGTAGGATTGCTCTGCACAGTTGTTCAGTTTGTGCACTGCATAAAAATGGGCCAGCCAAGAGGGAATATGGGGACTGACATCAAGTCAAGCTCCCGAGGGACTGTGTTTGCCCTAAAGGACACCTTTTTCTATTTGCATAAATGCACTGTACAAGCTAGCAGTAGGGAATTCAGTTGGGGCACGGATCTAGAAGTTCAGGAATAAGAACGAGGGTAGAACTAATAGAAATGAAATGAGGATAAGTGCAAGAGAACTAACAGACAAATCTATCACAAAAGGTGGGAAACGAATTTGATGGAGGGCGCAAGAGAGAGAGGAGGATTTAAGACTCATGTAGAGCCTCTCTCATCCAAATGCCTAATGACTGACAGTTTGGCTGCTTGTTTTTTTTTAAAGGTCAGTTAACGTTGGAAGTCATAAGTAAATGATACATACCTAAACCTATTATTTTAAATAAATCCTATAAAAATATATATTTATTTTCCAATCTTTTTCTGTAGTGCTGAGGCCTTTTGAGTGTATGTCCACTGACTGTAGTACCCAGTGGTCTCTTGTAAAACATCCTCATGGCCTCATCCTCCAAGTCTAATTTCTTTAAAGAAGAGTGAGGCTGTAAAGACACCTGGGACGCAGTGTGGGGTGGACTGCACTATCCTGACAAATGCTCGATAATCCCTCTGTGGGAAGACCATCTATCCCTGAATTGCTGAATTCAGGCGTATGGCCATAAAGGTCCACCCTTCCCTCTGCCACAGGGATCAGCAATGTTCCAGAGGGCACAGCTCCATCAGACTATGTGCTGGAGTGAGGACGAGGGCAACATGGGGCAGACCCCCACCTGACCTACAATGGCCACCCAGTGTGAGTGTGCATTATCGTTTGAGTCACTAAGATTCCCAGGTTTTACATAATCACAAATTAATCTAACTATCCTGAATGACTAACAATATTAGTGGGAATACTTTTATTTTATGATCCTCCAAATCCTTTAGTTATTTCAGTTACTCCTAAATCAGCTGTCATCATTTTTAGAAACTTATTAGGTGGTTTACAAAACACTCAAATGAATTTTCATAGAAACAATTCTTTTTGCACATATATTTTAAATCATTATATTAAATCTAATAATAAGTACAATTGGCATAAACAAGGCTTGGGAATAAACACAGTTGAGTCCACATAAGCATAGACTGGTAGGAACAAAAACTCAAGAGCACACTACAGGGTGACCCTCTGACTTTGGGCATTTACTGTGTCATGGGCATCAGTCGATATATTTGACAAAGGAAAAGAACACCCACTAATCCAGCAAATCTGGAGGTCCCTAAGAGCTCACAGAGTTTTCTAAAGCCATGAGCCTCTAGACAATTATAAGAATGAATAGTACTATCATATTACTAGGTTAAAAATCTGGTTGGTTTTTCAAAACCATATCCAACTACCATATTTATTCTGTCCCAAATGTACAGTCAGAAGTGCCTAAGTCATTTAAGAAAGCACAAAAATAACACTTCAAACCCACAATCAGACATAGAGTCAAGAGTACAAGGTCACATCTCATTCCAATAACCTGCCTCTTAAAGATAGAAAGAATCAACACATAAGTTACTATTAAAAACTAAATTTGAGTTTCATACTTTAAAATTATATACTTCTTTTAAAACTGTCGACAGAGATAAATCTTCCTCTCAAGGTTGCCCAGCAAAATCTGGGTGCTATTTTAGGTGGCCAAACAGTAAATCTATCCGTAATTTATATGCTTTTTAGAAATCTGATAGTCAGCCTTTTCAATAAAAATATGAACTTTTATGTAGAAATCATACTGATATATTTCAATATTGAGAGAAACACCATGTAAACACATGTACACCAGAAACCCCAGTGCAACCAACCACAGTTTAAATAACATATACCCACAATTTGACCCCAACTCCCTCATCAACACCATGCATGTAAAGCCTCCCTCCTCAGCATCAAATAGGATAATCTTAACTTCTATATAGTTTTAATTCCAAAAAAAAGAAAAAAAGAAAAGCCACATCTGAAGGAAAAAAGGCAGTAATACCATACCTACCCAAATAATTCTGCCCCCAGGCACTACTGGGATAGCTACCCACTCAGTCTTATTTTAACCAAGATAGGCTCTTGGGAAAAAAAGGAATCCAAAACCAAACTCAAGGGGATAAAACAACAACAACAATATTAATTTGTAAAACATGAGATAAACTCAAATATAAATTTTGACTGAACCTTGACCTAAATCAATGTTCCCACTGTTTTGTTTTGTCTTTTTTAAACTGTGAAATAAGCAGCCACGAGGACAAGATTACAAAATGGTTTAGTCTTATCATCAAATAAAATTTACTACAGGGTTAACCTGACACAACTTTTGTACCTGAGAGAATTAATACTTTGCTACCTGAGACTGAGTTATAGTTGAGAAGGAGTTGAAGACAAGTCAATGAACTTGATTCTAGCAGGAGAGGAAAGCCAAGGCCCAAACCCTACAGAACCTGGACACCAAGGGACCAGGGGGAGATGAGACCACAGCACGGGTCACCAAAGCCAAGAGACAAGAGTATGATGAGGAGCAGGAGAGGGTCAACAGTGTGTGTGTGTGGGGGGGGGGGGCAGGGGGTGTTGGGGGGAGGAACGGAGGAAGGAGAAAGGATAAGCGTGTCATCAGGCCTAGAATCCATCTGTTAGGAGCTGAACTGTGTCACCCCCTCCCCAAATTCATATGTTGAAGTCCTAACCCCCAGTACCTCAGAATGGGGCTGTACTTGGAAATAGGGCCTTTAAAGAGGTGATTAACGTGGGCTTCCCTGGTGGCACAGTGGTTGAGAGTCCGCCTACCGATGCAGGGGACGCGGGTTCGTGCCCCGGTCTGGGAGGATCCCACATGCCGTGGAGCGGCTGGGCCCGTGAGCCATGGCCGCTGAGCCTGCATGTCCAGAGCCTGTGCTCCGCAACGGAAGAGGCCACAGCAGTGAGAGGCCCGTGTACCGCAAAAAAAAAAAAAAGAGGTGATTAAGTTAAAATGAGGCCATAAGGGTGGGCCCTAATTCAACATGACTGGTGTCCTTATAAAAAGAGAAGACAGGGACACAGCCAACACAGACTGAGGGATGTGCATACGAGGCCCAGTGAGAAGGTGGCCATCTGCAAGCCAAGGAGAGAGGCCTCAAAGAAACCAAACCTGCTGACACCTTGATCTTGGACTTCCAGACTCCAGAATGGTGAGCAAATGTATTTCTGTTGCTTACGATACCCAGTCTTGGCATTTTGTCATGGCAGCCCACGCAGACTAATACACCGTCCTATAAGCCCTGGTAAGACTGGCTACTTCTCTCTTCCTCCACCACTAGGCTTTTGACACAGCCTACCTTTTGACAGTTGCCACCCTTCCTAAGCA
The DNA here is from genome assembly GCF_964341445.2 of Mesoplodon mirus. Classification (NCBI taxonomy): domain Eukaryota; kingdom Metazoa; phylum Chordata; class Mammalia; order Artiodactyla; family Ziphiidae; genus Mesoplodon; species Mesoplodon mirus. The sequence goes on from NC_138984.1 coordinate 43,990,437, forward strand.
CCCACAGCTCACTCGGCATGTGCCACTGAAACATCTTCTAGTAGAATGTCACCACCTGTTTGTTGCCCGCGCACTCCTTCCTTAAAACTCTCTCCTGCCCTGGCTTCCCTCTGGCCACTTCTCCCTGGCTCTTCACTTCCCACCCCACCACTCCTTATTCTCCTTAGTGGCTTCTCCTTCCTCCACTACAAAATAATGTCTCCCAGACTTCTATCACCCACCTTCCCCGCTTCTCCCTCCACCCTCTAAGTGATCCTCACAACATCCACAGCTTCGACCACACCAAGATGCTGGTAGTCCCTCCATCCAGACCTCAGGCCCTGGCTTGTCCCTGAGCCCCAGCGTCTGCTGATCCTCCCTCTCTGCCTGGAGGCCCCACATCCCAGATGGAACCCACCCTCTTCAGCCTGTCTGTGACGACCATACCCAACATCACACAGACCAGAAACTTGGGAGTCATCCCAGACCACCACTTCCCCTGCCCCCTCCAATCCAGTCACTACATCCACCCCACTGCTTAAAGAGGGGTACATCACAACAGTCACCACAATCATGGACTCAATCAGCTCATTCTCAACAGCTACTGTCAGAAAATAACCCAAAATAGAGAAAAGGTTATATGCACAAAAATATTGTTCATCACAGTATTATTATTTACAGCAGCAAAGTGGTGGAAGCAACCCAAATGCCCAATAAAAAAGAGGTGTTTCAGGAAATTACGGTACTCAGTGGAATAACACAACTATAAAATGTATCTCGAAACTCGCAGCAGTACAGAAAATATATGAACTCTATGATTACAATCATTCTAAAATATACACATAGAAAACTTGGAAAGGAATACTCAGAAATGACCATAGTTGATATTTTAAGAGTTAGTTAACTCAAGGAGAGTCTTTTTTAGTTCCACTTTCCAAACTTCCTGTAATGTTTGTTCTTAAGATGATTTTTCAGTACAAAATATCCAAAAGTGAGTGTTAGTAATCTTGGACTTTCTGAGTTGCCTGGTTTCAGGATAAATGGGAATTTTACTACAGGATTCCCTTCAGCTGCCATGCTACCTTCATGTTACATCTGTTGCAACATCCAAAACTAACTCCCACAAAATAACGTTCCCCCCTAAATCCTATTATACGTGTAGCCCTCAGCGTGAGATCCTAAAAATTAATTCTTTCAAGAAGTCCAACTGGACACATAAACAGCTGCCACACTGCAGAAGTGGGCTCCCAGCATCTGCCATGGTCATTAACTGTTCTCGTAAGAAAAGATCACCGCACGCGAGCTGCTGCCAAGAGGGCAAGTGCAAAGCTGGAAGCGGGATCACAGGAGGGGAAGCCCCCGCTGCACCCAGGGTCTGACAGGCTCGCTGACTGCCAGGTAAGGAAGGGGCACTTTCCCATCCAAGGAGAGAACTTGTCAACTCTTCCATCCCAGAGTCCACGAGACACGAAACAGGTCACCCCGAAGGATGTAAAATGGCACATGTTTCCTGTAGCAGTTTACCTATACTTTTCTGTTTCTTTTTTCGACTGCAACAAACAGCAAGTATTAAGGTTGGGCTGACAGTTTTACCATTATTTCTCAACACCTGTGGCACGCACGTGTCAGCTAAACCCAACAGATTTCTCTTCCTCCGTGTACTGGGTGGGGTATATGAAGTGAAACAGACAAGATGCAAGATCACGTCTGTACCTAGTGGGCCTGTGATAATACAGACCTTTTACAACTGCTACCTTACTCAACAGTGGTATACATGCTGCTTCTAATTCAAAGTACTCCGCTGATGAATCCTTTTGAATAGTGAATACTAAATCCTAGTTATACCCATCCTATAAATCCAGATTTTACCCTAACTAAACTAGACTTCCTTACAGCAGAGAAAGAATGCACATAAATACTTATGTTCAAATTAGGCATTTGTGGTTGGAGATGAAGAACACTACAAACTATGGAATAAGGTATAGGAAGGTATCCCTTAATTTAAATCCCCTCTACTAGATTTTACATTCAACTGTGAAATCTCACTGAAATTAGCAACATTTCTCAAGTAAATAGCTATTCCGTTGAGTAGCAACATGCTGTCATACTTTCTTTGAAATCCACGTTGGTATAATTTTGAGATACTTACAGAAAGCCACTAATTAAAAATAAATTCCTGTAGATAAAACAAACTTGGCAGGAAAGCCCATTTCTCCACTCACAATTATTCAAGAAGAGGCACATGAAAGGAAAACTGGAAAGCTCACTGAACTTTATAAAAAGTAATTGAAATCAATGGGCTTTTAAGGAAATGTGTCAAATTTGGCAAAGTTCTCTTTCTAAAAAATGTATTTTGGTAATTTTCCAGAATTCGGTTCTTTCAGTTTGGAAAACTTTAAAAATTCTGAGACATAACTAAATGGTAGCCACACAGATGACCCTCAGCAAAATAAGAGAAAAAATTCAACTTCAGCATCCCCTCAATCTCCCCTTCCTTTTAGTCTCCCAAGTCCCCCAAGATTCTTGGTGCTTTTAGGAAATCACAGATTCCCCCAGACTTCAGTGAGTTAGTAAGTTAATTAATTAATTCTAGGTATGAGTAAACAAAAGGCAACTTAATGTAGATTTTTGAGGGTGAAAAGTTACATTTATTTTTACAATTAAAAATAAGAAATAAAATTTGGTCTTTACTTGGAATTGCAGAAATGTGTGCATCATTTCCATGTGACAAGCAAGTAAAGGAGAAAGATGGGGTATTGAAAGGAGTGGTTTTCAAGGGGAGGGGAGTAAGAGCGGACCAAACAGAGTGACAGATGGCCAGAGGCACTCTCAGGGAGCAGAGCAGAAGACAAAAAAGGGAAAATAATGACAGAAAAAGTAACATTCAAAGAAAGAAGAGTTTCACAAGGATCCACATCCCCATCTTCTAACTTCCTGGGATACTTCTGCTGAAGACTTTTAAATACTGTTGCGTTCCTGCAACTATAAGCATGAATGGGAAACTACTCCACCTGCGAATACAATCAGAGCAGGCAGACCCCAGGCGTGCCACCCTCTTCGGCTCCACTTTAGTGAACCGCTTAGGCAACTGCAGCCTGAGCTTTTTCATAAGATTTTTTTGTATTGTTATTAGTTCAGAGGTAACATAACCAGATTACAGAAAATGCAGAAAATAACGAGGGTTGTAAAAGTAAGTCATCCCTATCTACTACACTAACACAATCACTGTTAACATTTTGGTTTCTTTGCCATCTTTCTTCCTATATATTTTTCAGAGGAGAAACTAGAGCCCCGTATCAAATCACAAATTATATGCACTGCTTGGAATCAAACAGATCTGAATATCTGGTGGGGGAAGAGGAGGAAGAACTCCAGGAATCCATTTTCAGAAAAGACTGAGGAGTAGCAACTAACATTTATACTGCACGCTTGCTCTGTGCCTGACACTATTTATTCTATGGACATACGTGTGTTTACCCATTTAATCCTTATTACAATCCAAGGAAGAAGGCTCTACTATTACCCAAATACTGCAGGTGAGAAAACGGAGGCAGAGACAGATTAAGCTATGTGGCCAAGGACACAGGCTGCTAAACAGAGTCAGGTTTCGAACCCAATACTCTCCCCAGAGCGCAGCCCATCACCATTGCACCACACTGCTCCCCACCAAGCGAGGACTCACTGCCACGTAAGAGAACCAGGCTCTGATGCGCTTGCCCCAGGTGCAAAGCCTCGATGACCGATGCGCAGTGATTCTAGGTGGAACGAGGTGTGCATAACTCAGACCAGACCCCTCCTCCCACCCCACCCTTTTCACATCAGAGCCCTCAGTGTGTCTCTAGAGAAGGTGCCAGAGGGAAAGGGGAGAGAGAGGGCAGAGACACTGAAAGGGCCAAAGGTGGCCCTGCTCAAGAGTCCTCCCAGGAGGAGAGAAAGGGCTTCTCCAGACCTCAGAGCAAGACCCAGTCCAACAGTACAGAACACAGGACGTTGGTGTGCCCAGCAGCCACCAGTACTCAGGGCAATGGCAGCTCTCAAGGGGTAGAGGGAGGGTTGGGGGATGGGCAGTAGCCCCACTCAAGCCCCGTCACAGAGGCAGCACGCTCTTTACTTGGGCAGTTTCATTTGAGGAGGAAGGGGAACATACTGGCCAAAAATAAACATTTTCATGTCACCATACTTAAACACTACTAAATACCACTATTACGATGATTTACTAAGAAGTACCACTTTTTAAGTCATTAATTACTAAAATTTCCATCAGTCTATCATTAAGAGCAGAACTGCACCCCAGGGCTTCTGGGCCCGTTCTTCAGTGCCTGGAAAGCTCTACCATCCTTCCCTTCCTTCAGCAGTACCAACTCACCCTTCAGGCAGCTGCATGAATGCCTGTTTCCTCAGACAGGCTCTCCCTCTACCCCCAATCCAAAGTCTCCCCTCCCCATCTTTCTTATTCTCACAGTATCCTGTCCTTTCCCTTCATAGCAAATATCACAATTCATAAATATGTCATAAATATCTATGTTCACTTCTGCAATGTCTCTCTCCCCTCACATTCCATGAAGACAGAAACACAATTGCTCTGCTCACCATTAAAGACTCAGTGCCTAGTACAGTGCCTGGCATACACTAGGCACCCCAACATTTGATGACTGAATACATGAATGCATTAAAGAAACAAAAAACACCCCCTCCCCTTACTTCTAAAAGTATCATATATAATTTTTTAATTACGGCGAGTTATGACATTTCCATTACAGGTTTGTTATTTCATGCTCTATTAGAAATGCCACCCGACTCCAGGCTCCTATAGCAAACACAAGTTGAAATGTGATCAATCAAGAACCCATCGGGGCTTCCCTGGTGGCGCAGTGATTGAGAGTCCGCCTGCTGATGCAGGGGACACGGGTTTGTGCCCCGGTCTGGGAAGATCCCACATGTCGCAGAGCGGCTGGGCCCGTGAGCCATGGCCGCTGAGCCTGCGCGTCCGGGGCCTGTGCTCCACAGCGGGAGAGGCCACAACGGTGAAAGGCCCGTGTACCACACAAAAAAAAAAAAAAAAAAAAAAAAAAAAAAAAAAAAAAGAACCCATCAATAAACAAATACAAAATCAATCCCATTCTTGTATACCAGCAACACCAATCAGAAATGTGTTAAACAATTCCGCTCACAATGACCATAAAAACCATAAAGCACCATGGCACAAGTCTAACAGAAGATGTGAAAGAGTTTTTACACATAAAATTATAAAATTTCATTGAAGGACATAAAAGACCTAAATCAACAGAGAGGTATATCAGGTTGCAGACCGGAAGCCATGAGACCATAAAGATCTCAATTCTCTCTAAATTTTTATATGAACTGAGTGCAATTCCAATAACACAAATTTTTGAAAAATAAACAAGCCACATGCTTGGAGAATATATGTGCAAGTTAACCTGTGTGGAGGGAGCGAGAAGAATGTGATGTGCGTTTGACTCATCAACTGACACAAATATGGAAAACGGCATTTTGTGTGAATTCCAGTAAGTTAACTATTATGGGCATGCAATGTTACTTTCAATGTTTTGACTCTTTCAAATATTTTCTCCATTTTAAGTGGTGAAACAGTAAATGCTACAAGTTCAGAAAAGCTGGGTTGTGAGAGATGTGTAGGGGTAACAGGTAGAGAGGGGCTTCCAGGACAAAGGAAAGATCCAGGAAAAAAATAAGGTAAAAAAGCAGAAGACATGTTTGAGAGAGAACCAAGCGTGGCTCACAGAGAACACATATTCCCATAGAAAGCCAGGCAGTGATGGATCTACAAACAGTACAATGAAGTGACTACAGCAGTGTTATCTACACAATGATCCTGCCAAAAAGTGGGACACCGGTCACGTAAGTTGGGACATGTGCATACCCTATCTCCCTCTTGGAGATCCACAGTGCACGGTCACAAATAAAAGTCCGTGATAAGGCCTTCTGTAAAGAAGAAACTTATTTTTTTAAGTTTATTTAAAGAAACTTGTTTAAAGTGTTGTTTAACCAACACCTACTTGCCCAAGGAACGCTTTTTTACAGTAACATTTACAAACTTTTCATGGAACAACCCACTTTGGGAAATGCTGTATTCTAGTAAAACCAGCCTTTTAAAGGTCTGAACCAGAATAGAGGTTTAAGGATTTGAAAATAAAAGGCAACAATCAACCAAACACTGTAACTGATTAGATGGATGTAAGAGTCACAGAAAATACAGAAGTCGGTGATGCTTCTGAAATCCAAAGTCAAGATGATGATAAGAATGCTATTAGCACAGTTACGTCAAAGACGATCAACTATCAGGTAATGGGCACTAAGCGAGGATTTTGATGGGTTTGGAGACACAGTGAGATATTCCCCTAGAAAGAAAACTGAGCAAGAAGTTAAAAGCCTTGGAGTCCAGTGCCAGATCTGACCCTGGTTAACCTTTTGAGCCTGAGCAGTTCTCAGATACAAGTAAGTGGTTATGGTGGTGGCCTAAAGGCCCTTTCAACTTCATCACTCTACCGTTCCAAAAATTAAACATTTGAAGTCAAAATACCAATACAGTCAAGTTCTACCTTTAAAGGAGGTGTGAAATGTTTAAATATAGGATACAAATAAACAATTCAAGAATCTGAATATATGAGTTTAAATATATGGATGAGAGGTTTTTAAGAGATTATGCAATTATAGATGTTGAAGAGAGAGCCCCCAAACCTACTAAAGCTGTAAAGTCTAACTTCAGCCCCCTCCTCCAATGTCACAGAATACTTAGTATTCTGCTTCTGCCGAAAGCAGATTCCTGAATCTGACCCAATGTGGCAGTTCATATATTTTTATGAATACCTCTCAACACCCTGAAGAGTTCAAGCAAGTGAGAACTCTTTGCTAGACAGCTCACCACATCAGGGGTAAATCAAAACTATAGTCAACTTATTACAACTGTAAGCAGACTGCATGAGGACTGCAAAAAAATGAGCCATGCAAATTGGCCTAGGCCCAATGTTTATAAAAATTAAACTTTTCCTAAAAGCATTTAGGCAGGGACTCTAAAATGAATAAAATAGTGATGATCCCTTTGAAGCCCTTTCAAAGGAAAGAAGGAGCAGCTAGGAACTGGGCCTATTTGCAATCTGAACATTGCAAATAGCGCTTCAGAGTCTAATAATATAGAATGTAAAAGGAAGCAGCGCTGAGGGAGAGAGAAGGTACACAGTGGCAACAGTAAGTGGGTCCAGCAGGAGTTTTTCAATCAAGGTTTTTGGTTTGTTTTTAATTTTTTGGTTGAAGTGTGCAGAAAATGCTTCCACGAAACCAGTGAAAATGAGCAGGCAAATAATATGCACACACACGATAATGAAACCGACAACGAAGAACCTGGTCCGTTCCACTGTCCTTTCAATGTAATTTTCTAATGTGTCTTCAAGGATGCTGAATTCTTTTTTTTTTTTACGAGTTTAAAAACGTGTACAATTTTGAATTGTATTTTCATTTTAACACAGCAAAATGAAGCCATCTGTGTAACTTCAAAGCATCTTGAGTCCACGCAGGATTGATCAGAAAGGCCCTGGAAAGCAGAGACCTGGTCTCCTGCCTCTCCAAGCTATCTAGGAAAGCCAGGCACCTGGTATTTTTAGAAGCTCAGCGTTGCTGTTTATCTGATAAGCAAAGGAAGAATGTCAATTTTCACTTATCTCCAGACCTCAAGTTCAAAAACTGCCTATCTTGGACGAGTATAAATTCTATACCAATTCTTTTCTTCCTTGCCTTGTCCAAAGTCTTATCCCCTAAGTTCCAGCTCTGCAATGCATCCACATGCATCAGACCCTGAGCTCTGACTGGATGCCCAGCAGCATACTGTGCTTGAAAAGACTGGAGACCAGAGATCAGACAAACCCCCTGAAAATCCCCAGAAGGCGAGCAGATTCCCACAGAGAAGGCAGTGACCAGGAGAGGGTGAGAAAGACAACCAGGCAGGGCTGGCTCCTTGGTCTCTCACCGGCAGGTTGAATCTTGTTTCACCAAGTCCCCCTCACCTGGGGGAGGAGAATAATGCAGGGTTGCCAAGCACAAGACCCAGAAAAAAAAAGAGCAACTCAGAAGCATTTGAACCAGATCCTCAGCCCTGGTCCAACCAAGGACACACGCAGGAACCCTGACCCCACGGGACAAAGGAAGAGAGAGACTGTCAGGGTGGGCTCACTCTCTAACTCTGTAAAACTCACTCCTTACAGTGGCCCTGAGCTTCCAAGAACACTGTCCCACGAGGCAGCACGTTGTTCTGTAAAGCACACAGTCTTGGGCTTGATCTCTACTAGCCCTGGGCACGTTACCCAACTCTCCCAACTACAGACATCTACTGAAGGAGACCAATGAGGATTAAATGAAACAGGCTATGGAGGGTACCCAGGACGCAGCCTGACACAGCGCAGCACCCACTACTTAATGACGGCAGCATGAATGTCATGTAACAAAATATAATTCTTTGGGGACTTGGCATTTCTTGTCCACTATGCAAATATGCCTGAAGTCTATGAACAGCCTTAGTGGGGTTGAATCAACAGCCATGCTGAACCAGGATGAGGAAGGTTGGGACGCTGGCAGGTGGGGAGGGAAGAAAGCAGGAGGACACCAAGGATTTGCTGTACACCAGGGCCGACCATGTAATTCAACACCTTCTCCCATGGAATGGTACTTTATACACCCTCAGGGTCCAAAAAAGGATCCTCTCCTCTCTCCTCGGGCAACGAATTCACCAGAAAGAGGCTTCCTAACATCCCAACCAATCCAGCCTTCAGAGGCAGGTGTTCAGAGACCCGACCCCTTTGGCACCATCAGAGGCTGGGGGAAATAAAACCAAGGACAAAGAAGGAACAGGCATTGTTTGGGTTCCTCCCACTCTCATGCTTTTGTCTCAGTAGCATGTGTTGGCGTGGCCTTGGTCACCACGGCTGTCACAGTCATCTCACCAACATCCACTCTCTGGGCACACTGTGCTGCCCTGCTACATCCTTTGATACACAATGGATTTCCTTTGCTGCTTTTTAATGCATAGCCTTGCATCAACTGTGTGCTTAATACAATACAAATTGATGAAGACACTGGCAACTGAAAGGAAACCTACGACAGGTTATAAGAGCATCCTTCATCCTTCTCAGCTGGTAAGTTGCAAAGTGCTCCCTGTTAGAACTCAGCAGACCACGTGTGTGCATCCCCTCTAAATATCCAATGCATGAGAATCTAATGGCCTCAGGAGACAAAAGTTACTGCACCTATACTACGGTCTCTGAAGACCCCAAATGATGTCTTAGCTTGAAATAATTAAAAAGTAAAGGCAGAACTTTCAGTCTTCATAGTCTTATCTTAGGAACAGAAAAAACCAATATTGACTTTTCCATTTGCCCGGGAGCATTCTGAGAAATCCATAAATAATCGATGACGCCAAGTGTGCGAATTCACTCTGCTCCTGCACTTGGCGGTCACCCCTGGGTCAAGGTCAGGAGACTCCTGCCTGGCACAATACTCCATTCCACCCCAAGGACGGATACCACTTCCATTCCACTTTCACGTGGATGCCTAAGCTTGTTCACTTCCCCTGTGGGGAAAAGATGAGCACAGAAATCCGGAATGTGTGTTCCCACAGAGCTCAGAAATGTGATGATCTCAGAGGATATTGTAAAGAAAGACCCTTGACACTTCCCTAAGGAAGAATGTCTTCTGTAAAAGGCGACTGCCAGGACAAAAAGCATGTGCTGGGAAAATCTACGGCCTGCTGCTGTGTATGACTCCAATTCTGATGTCCCACTTCCTCTTTATAATCACATTCCTTCCCTCCTTATTCCTCTTCTAAAAAGACACACTGGCATTGGGTCTCAGTAAAGAAGCAAAGTGCAGTGTTCTAATAAAGGCTGGGAGATAAAAAGGGCTAAAATAGGTTTCAATAAATATCAAATGACTGTAAGTCTGCTCCATTCCACCACTTTTAAATGCCCCTTCCCCCCCACAGAAAAACTTATTTTTAAACATTGGCAGCCTAACTTTTTAAAGTTTCATTCACTTAAAGTTTATTCACACAGGCCATCAAACAGCAAAGCTTTTGAACAATACAGTTCGAAAAGTTGCGATGTCACTAATCTAGCCTTCCAAACCTATCTCACAGTAGTTTTTGAAAGGATCAATTATGATAATATGTGAAAGGGATTTGCAATCTGCAAAGGGCTAATCACATAATCAAACTGCTGTCATTCCTATTATTAAAAGATATCATACCATACAGTGTGGACCTTGGAATCAGAGATTGGAATTCAAATCTCACCTCTACCCCTTACTAGTTACCTACACAACTAGGCAAGTTACCAAACTCCCTAGGCCTCAGTTTCAACTGTAAAATGGAGATAATACCCACTTTACCAAGTTGTTGTGAGGATTAATAAAATAATGTGTGTAAAATCCTTTTCACACAGTAAATACTAATGACAGTTTTAACTACTATTAGGCTGTTTAATTAGAATCCAAAGGTCCAGCTATTGAAAATAGCGGAAGGGAGGGGGACGAGAGAAGAATCTGCCCAAAAGGAGGACAAATGTTAAAAACCTTTAACATCCTACGTTCTGAGGATTCCCCTCTTGGCCCACCCCTACACCCCACTCCTTCCCCACTGTTGTCGGAAGCTCCTCGTTGCTTTGCATAACCGCGAAGCACCCAGGGAGAGTCAGTCTTTAACTCCAGGCTTGACAAAGTGATGATTCATCCCATCCCGTGAAGAGGGTGCAGCTTGCAGCCAGCCTCATCACACATGGGGAATCCATCGGAGGGCCTGCAGCCAGAGACCAACTATTTCAGAGGCTTCCCCATCCGTGTCTTTGGTAGCAGTAATCTTATGCTTTGTATTTTGTTAATGTATATTCCAATGAGTACTTGGGAGGAATCCAATTGTGCTATATTTTACAAAACAATTCACAACATAAACGAAAAATCCAAAATGGCAAGACGATAACGAAGGAAGTCTCCCTCTGTTCGCTGCCCATGGCACAATGTTTTGCCAGGCAGTGTGTTAGTTATAATGACACACAGCTTGACGGTTGGACAACATCCCACCTCAACTGCACATCATAATGGCTCTGGAGGACAAATCCCACTGCTTTCCAGCCTGGCCTGAAAATCTGACCACATCCTCCAAGAAAAAGACAAACCCTCACGGTAACTGGTACAGCTCTTTTCCATTACCACTTAGTGGGCAAGAAACATTTTTTTCCCCCAGGAGTAAGCTCTTCATTCACCTTCTAAGGTTAAGAGACTTTCAAACTTGGTTGTCTTTAAATGAATAGCCAATGCGGTGGTTTACCGGTGGGCCCTCAGACTTGTCAAAGCAGCAGCTCTAGGTCATTTCCCAGCCCTGCCTCAGCCAGACTACTATAGCTAAATGTCTCCTCAACTATCACCAGAGTAATTCTAACCTTCAGCCCAGCTTTGGGATCCTTCCACCAGTGTCCCATAGGCACAAACCATGAATGCCTGGAAATGTCAGCCTCCTCCCAAAACGGTTTTGCTTGGAATACTCCATTCAAAAAACACTCATCATTCAATCCACCCTGGCTCCCTCCCGAGGTCAACCAATCCTCCTGGGCTTCTTGATTCCAATCTAGGAAAGGGTCACTTAACATATGCCCAACACATTACATTCAATTCTACCTCCCCCTAAAAATAATTCCCATTCACCATAGTGGCAACTGTTCTCTTTCCTAGTCCAGATGACCCACATTAGGGGAGTGAAAGCACAGAAGTCATGACTCCTCAACTGAAAACCCAAAGGGTGGTGTGTATGATGTGTTTTCTGGGAAAGACTGTAAAGGGTTTTTCAATTCAGTGTTACCTAATCTGATTCATTTATTTAGCAATGTCTAATTTTCTAGTGGTTTCCCCCCAAACATTCCTGGAAAATTGTTTTATATATTACAACGGAGAAAATTATTCTATGTCAAAATCAATGCTATAAAATCTGCTTCCTACCCATTCAAGCCAATATCTACTAGCTACAAACACGGATCCACAGGCACATACATACACACAAATCCCCTGATTCATAGCCAAAAAAAAAAAAAAAAAAAAAGTCTTCTTCCATTGTAATTAAGAAGATTTGATTTCAGCAAACTAACACTGGGAGCGCCTAGAAGTCAGGGAAGTACACAACTTGAAGCAATAAACGCTCAGCCGCAGCCTGAACAAAGCATTACAAATAAGCTCCAGAAACCCACACAGCAAGCCCTTGGACAAAATGCTGTGTGTCTGTAATCAACTCTCCAGGGCACTCACATCACCCACTCCCCAACCCTCTGCCCCGGCCCAGCAAGAACCCTCCAGGACTCCCGTTCCTAATCTGGTTTCCATTCCAGCCCCGCCCCCTCCCCTTCCCTCTCTAGGACCGTGAATCAATCCCATCCCGGGCAGGAAACGAGACCCAAGGCAGCCCCCTCCGCTGCGGCGGAACAAAGGAGCATAGCTCAGCTGCTTGCGCAGGATGCCCCGTCGGGTCCTGGGCCCCTTCTCCCCCCGCCGCCGGGGCACGCCGCACCTGAACCCCACTCCCCAGGACGCCCCATTGTTCTCCCTCCACTTTCCTTCCCGGAGGAGGCCACCCCGTGTCCTTCCATAGAACCAGGGGGCCAGGAAACAGCTGTGGGCCAGAGAGATGGAGGGGTATGGGTGAACACCAGGAAGACCTGGATTCCACTTTGCCCACAGGTACGAAGGGGATGGGGCAAAGTAAGAAGAACTTAGTTTAGTGCCCTCTACTCTCCCACCCGCCCCCGAAGCAACTGCGGAGTCGCGACCACCCTGCCCGACCTCCAGCGTGCGCGGTTCTCGCCGCAGCGCCGCCTGGCCCCGAGGAGAGACCGCAGACCCCGCTGACCCGTGTCCCGCGGGCTGCGGCGGGGCCACGGGGACCCCGGGCACAAAGGACCGAGCGGGCAGGGCAGGGGAGAGAGGGAAAGCGCTCGCGCTACCTCGCCGGGCGCCACTCCGCCTCCTTGTCGTCCTCCCTCTCCGGCGCGCTCTGGGACGCGGGCCCTCCGCGAGGCTGCGGGGCTCCCGCGCAGTTGCTCGGCAGACGCTGCTGGCGGACGCTGCCGGCGGACGCTTCCCAGCGGCTGCCGGCCCCTCGCGCCCGCGCTCCCACACCACCAAGACGCGCGGCGGCCGGGTCTCCAGTGCGCGCCCGGCTGCAGAGTGCGCTGCCGCTGCAGAGTGCTGCGCTGCGGCTGGAGGCGCCCGGCCACTCCCCTCTACCCCGAGGGCGGAGGGGCCGGCCGAGGGGCGGGGGCGGCGACCTCGCTGCCTGGGATTCGCCCCTCTGAGCGCCGGCAGGACCGGGAGCTGCCGCCTCCCAGCCGACTCACCTCCGGCCGCCCGGTGCCGGCGGCACAGCGCCCCCCGGTGAGCGCGGGTGCAGCCTCCGCCCCCAGGGCCAGCCCGGATGGGGAAAGGAGTAGAAAAGAGGAGGAAGGAGAGGCGTCCCTCCCAGCCCCACGGAAGGCACGGCCCTTCAACCTTTCTCACTCCCGGATTTATTAACATCAAACGACAAATACAATAACTGGAGAGGCAAGCCAGAGGGAGCGGGCCGGGGCGGCGGGGGTGAGGAGGGGGGCCGCGGGGAATGACAACTGGAAGCCAACCTGTGAGCAGATGTAGGCAGAGAGTGGGAGTGTTCTCAGTTGTTCCTTCTCCCTTAGACAAAAAAAAGTTTGGATACCCAAGAATATCGGAAAATATTAATTTGACCGAAAGGGAAAAGAGTGTACTGAGTGGCAAAGTGTGCTTTTATTTACAAGATGTTTTAATATCTATTAACTCACTTAATTTCACATGATGCTAAGTAGACACTGGCCAATTCTCTGTTACAGAAATTAAAAGATAATTTAAAAAGAAATTTCAACTATATGTGTATATATATATATGAAAATATATAAATGAATATTGCGTATTAACTGGCACTGGGTAATGATCAATGATAGGGTGTTAATCTGCATATGATTTAGGCATGCTGGCGGGAGCCAGAGAATCAGGCCCTCCAGCTTCTCACTCCAGCTGGCTTCTTGCCTCTTTGTACAGTAGAATTTAGAGCAAGCCACTTGACCCTTGTCCTGGTTTCCCCATCCCGGAGGAGGGAAGAGTGCTCATCCAACCTTACTCACCGGGTGAGGTGAGGATTACTTGGCTAAGGTGTTAAAAGAAATGTAGGCACAGTAATTATTACTCATGGTTCTAACTACTTTGTCCAATAATGAAATAAATTGCCATAAATGGAGCCAGGTTTAAATGGACTGACCTATATCTGGAAACTGTCGCTAAAATGAGGTGAACCAAGAATTCAGACCATATATAGTCATTCTTTTCCTACAGGCATAAGAACCACAGGCACTGCTATTTGTCAAATGCTACCAGTAGAGTCTGAAAGGTAACCGTTTCCCAGACTGTATCTGCTTTGGACCTACACCATCACAGATGGTACCATCAGCATCACTTCTGATCCACATAAGACATAGTGATGTGCTAAGCTTAAACGTACTGAGTACCAGGTACCATTCTTTTCCTGTTTAATCTTCACAAAAACCTGGGAGGAAACTTACTGTCTTTGTCCTTGTTTTACAAACCAGAAAAGCCAAGAACAGAGAGTTCTTCCAGCTAATAAGTGGCTATACTAGTTTGAAGACATGTCCACAAATTCTTTTACACTCCTCCCATTAAGGAATGGAGTCTAATTGTCTTCCTCTCGCATATAGGCTAGACTTAAAGATGTGATCCTAACGAATAGAATACAGCAGAAATGATGTAGGTAACTTCTGATTCTAGGTTGTAAAAGGAGCTACAGCTTTCACCTGGCCTTCTCCTGGGCCAATCACCCTTGGAACTCAGCAGCCATGCTATGAGGAAGCTCTAGCCACGTGGCAGGTCATGTATAGGTGGTGTTTCTGCTGATGATGCCAGCTGAGGACCCAGCCTACAGCCAGCTGATCTGCCAGGCATGTGAGTTAGTAAGCCTTTGAGATGACTCCAGCCCCAGTCACTGACTGAGAGATCTAGAAAGAAACCCTAACTGAGCCTAGTCAGTGCCCAGAAACAGAAGGTAGCAATAATACGAGATGGACTTCAGGGTGGTCATTGTATAGCAGTAGGCACCTGGAACAGTGGCAGAGCTGGGATTTGAGCCCAAGCCTTCTGACTCCACAGTCTCCGCCACAATCCAGTACACTACCTCAGACCTTGATAACCTAGCCTAATGAACACCCTGAAGATCCCTGTCTTTGCAACAGACAACATATGGACCTGCTACCTGATGACAAGTGTAGCCTCCCTTCTCCATTTTGCCCATCTGACTTTAGATTCCAAGGTGACTGCTTATAGCAGTTGGGCAGTAAGGGAGCCTCTGACCTCTGCTGTCCAGTCCAGCTTTTCAAAAATCACAGAAATTCAAACGGCAGCTTCACAAGTACAAAATGTAAACAGATGGTTTGAAAGAGTGGGGAAAATTCTGTAATCTTTTGATCTTGGAAAAAGGCCAAGTTTTAGTAAAAAGTAGGTTTAAGACAAGTATTTGCTGCATAGGACAATTAAGAGAACTTCTCTTAGGAAGGTTTTGGAGCTCCTGCCCCAAGAAAGAAATTGGGAACATAGTTATGTAGGAACAATTTTGCCTTCTAGAAGGATCTAGCAGAGTGGGGACACTTGAGTCTTTCTCCCTGTTTTTTAGCAGGTTCGGGAAAGAAAATAGTAGAAGCTGTTGAACTCATTCTAATAACATTGAGAAAATGAACCCAAGAAGCTATTAGAAAGCCAAAAATGTTTCTAGAGCAAAGCTATGCTTCTCTTTTAAAAATACCATTAACCTAGTTTTCATAAATCTCAAAATCCAAACTTCTGAAGACATACCATGAGGTTTTTAAATACTTTTACCTTCCTGGCCATTCTTTTCAAAAGTCAATCCATCAACAACTTTTGAATTTAAAAGAAGCAGATTACAGTTGCTCTAATAAC
Organism: Mesoplodon mirus; assembly: GCF_964341445.2. NCBI lineage: Eukaryota > Metazoa > Chordata > Mammalia > Artiodactyla > Ziphiidae > Mesoplodon > Mesoplodon mirus. The sequence continues at coordinate 44,006,451 of NC_138984.1, forward strand.
TGTCAAGAATAGATAATAAATCCACCAAGTACAAAAGCATTTTTTACTTTCCCCTCAGTCTATTTGGAAGAAGCAGAAGCTATGAAGAAGCAGAAAGACAATTATTAAGATTTTAGGGTCATAAACATAAATTATCAAATTATAGGAGTAAAAGAATGTAAGAAGTGTGCTTTACCTAATGAAAACATGCAATGATTTAATTCAAAACAAGGGAAATCCTGCCGTCTTTGTGGAAAAACTTAGAAATAAAAGCACATTTGTGTGTGTCCCAGGAAGAGAATCACTACTAAAAGTATAGAGTTGTTGTTGTCATTGTTTTTCCTTAGTTGTTTTTACTTGAGCCCCTTAAAAAAAATTTTTTTTTTCAAGAATTCAACATTGGAAAATTGACCAACGAAAGGACCACATAACCTGATTCTGCCTCATATTGGTGTAGCAAATGAAATGGTGGGCTGGAAGTCATAGTTTTAGATTTTCTCACTGGTTCTGTCTGCAACTAGCTTTAGAATTTTAGCCAGAAAGCTCATGCTCTCTGTCCTTAGTTATTTTACATCATCTTGAATGTGTTAAGAACCTCTGGTTCTAAAAAGAATCTAAGACTCTTTATATTTGCCATATTTTCTCTCCTTGCCTACCTGTCCAAACACTTAGTTTTCACACACTCTGCTTATCCTTTGAGACCACACTCAGTTCTTACCTCTTCCTGACCATCTTCTTGAATTGGATCTTGCTTCCTTTGCTGTGGTAACATCTTGATGCCACATCTTCTCCATACTTATTAATTGGTTCCAGGTTGTGAAACCTTTCAAGTTGCTCTCTTATAAATGTTTGGCCTTTCCAACTAGATGGTAAATCTCTAGATTAAAGGAGTAATTCAATTTGAAAACACCAGGCCCATGACAGTAAGAACTATCTTAGAGAGCTTACTGTGTTCTAGAAAGTAATCTAAATGCTCTGCATTGTGTGTTAATTCATTTAACCCTCATAACAGCCCAATAAGGTAGGTTATTATTATTATCCCATTTTACAGATGATGAAACTGAGGCAGAGAAAAGTTAATTACTGGCCTGAGGTTACACAGTAATAATGTTAGAGCCAGGATGTGAATCTGGGCAGTCTAGCTTCAGGGCTTGATCTCTTACCTCTAGGCTATATAAATACTTCCTCTCACATCTGTGAGCATTTAATCTGTGAGCTCTTTTTCCTTTTGTCTCTGAAAACAAGTAGTGTCTCATCTCTTTAATTTATATATCTCTTAGTTTAGAATAGTGCTCTAAATGCAGTAGGCACTGCATTAGTATTTCTTAGTTCCATGCAAAAAAAAATCTTTTTTATGTATTTAAAAAATGCTTTGAAAATAAATGCATAATGCTTAAAGTATTATTTGAAATTCAGATTAGGTATTATAAAAAATATTTCTATAGCATTTTCAGCCTCTGAAACTCAGCAGGAAAAACACAACTCTTACTCTAAGTATTAAAAAAGCTGTAGGTAGAAAGTAGCTAGGAGAGTAGATCTTGAAAGTTCTCATAAGAAAAAAATTAAAAATTTTGTAACTATGTATGATGATGGATGTTAACTGGTCTTATTGTGGTGATTATTTTGCAATATATACAAATATCAAATCATTACACTGTATACCTGAAATTAATATTCTTATGTTGATTATACCTCAATAAAAAGAAAATTAATTTTAAAAAATTTAAAACTGTAGATAAATGACAACAAAAATATTAGAGGATAAAAAGATTGATGAAATTTCCCCTAGGCAGGAAAATTTGCTAAAGCTTTTCGAAGATGAAAAGAGAAGAATTCAAAACTCAGGAATAGGATTCCTTATAGGTACTATATGTGATGATCAAGAGCAACTATTCTCTAAAACAACGGTACTGATGAACCTAGTGGCAGGGCAGGAATAAAGACGCAGACGTAGAGAATGGACTTGAGGACACGGGGAGGGGGAAGGGTAAGCTGGGATGTAGTGAGAGAGTGACATGGACATATATACACTACCAAATGTAAAATAGATAGCTAGTGGGAAGCTGCTGCATAGCACAGGGAGATCAGTTCAATGCTTTGTGACGACCTAGAGGGGTGGGTTAGGGAGGGTGGGAGAGAGGCTCAAGAGGGAGGGGATATGGGGATATATGTATACCTATAGCTGATTCACTTTGTTATACAGCAGAAACTAACACAACATTTGTAAAGCAATTATACTCCAATAAAGATGTTTAAAAAAAGTACATCTGCACAAACTTGAAATATGTGTACAAGGTTAGTCACTGTTGCATTATAAAAAAATAAACTATTCTTTACAAAATATAACAGTGTAATTGACCACTAAAATTGGGTAATGAAACTCAAAGTGTAATTTTTTTTCTCCACAAAATACATTTGTCTATACCTTAGAATACTGTGATCCCTCAAATAAATTATAGATCCATTGCCAGGAAATTTAAATTGCCTGAATTTTCCCCCCAACGTTTTATAATTTAGCATTTTGTCTCTTCAACTAGTAGAATAATTGTCTTTTTTATTTCCTCGCAAACTGTAACAAGTTAGTACCATTATGGCAAAACCTTGCTGTTAAACAATAAATCAATCTGAAAAATGACTAGACTTTTTTCCCAATCTTTTTTAAAAAGCATTTTCATCTTTCTAATGATGACTGGGGAGCTTGTCATCTCGTTGCTGAGGAGACCTGAGGAGGACTATAAGGAAAAGCAAATATTATGGCAAAGGAAAAAAAATTAGATGTCTATACCAAATGAAATGCAATTTGGCAAACATATGAAGTAATATTCTGTTTCTGCTTCAGTCTCTAAAACTAAATGCCCATTTATTTGAGTCTGGTGTATACTTTCATCACAGGTGTTAGCATATGTAAATACCGATAAAGATAATTGTGTAACCAAAAAATATTTTAATGCATTAACAACCAAGACAACATATAATACAGGTGTAGGGACTGTTGACTAAATAAACCAAAATTTAACTGGAACTAAAAACCAAGGCTTAGTAATAGATTTCTCATTAGTTTCAGCAGTGTTCTCAATCTTGACATCTTTTGTACAAGATGACAAGCTCTGTGAGGGCAGGATTTTTGTCTCTTTGGCTCATTGTTGTGTCCCCAGAACCTAGGAACATACGAGATACTCAAATATTGTTGAACTGATGAATGAATTTTTTTTTTTTTTTTTTTGGCCAGGCAGCTTGCGGGATCTTAGTTCACCAGCCAGGGGTTGAACCCGCGTCCTTGTCAGTGAAAGCACAGAGTCCTAACCACTGGACTGCCAGGGAATTCCTGAATTTTATAAATTATTTTAGGTAAGTTGACCTGGCCCATAATCTCAGTCAATATTTCCAGATGGATCTTAGACCAATTTTAAGGCTTTCTACAGCAAGGTTAAACAAAAGCAGGTCCTCGTGGATGGGTTCACACTGGTGATCTACTTCAACTCTGAATAAAGCTGGAAAACTTTAGGGCTTCCCTGGTGGCTCAGTGGTTGAGAGTCCGCCTGCCGATGCAGGGGACACAGGTTCGTGCCCCGGTCCAGGAGGATCCCACATGCTGCGGAGTGGCTGGGCCCACGAGCCATGGCCGCTGAGCCTGCACGTCCGGAGCCTGTGCTCCGCAACGGGAGAGGCCCCAACAGTGAGAGGCCCGCGTACCGCAAAAAAAAAGAAAAAAAGCTGGAAAACTTTAAAGAGGGTAGCACCAAAGCACTGCCCATGTCCTGCAGAGGAAGCAGCAGACCATGTGAGCCTGGGCATTGAAAAGCAACCCAGCTGCCAAAGCAATCAAGACTTCTACTGAAAAGGTACATAACCTCCTTTCCCACTAGACATGCTGAAATCCACTCACACTACCAAGAAAAGGGAGCAGACACTATGTCCTAGACTCTGGACCGCTCTTGCCAGGCCTCACCTGCCCCAATCCCCTCTCGGCCAGTGGGTGTTTTACAGGTTCTCCCCAAATCTTGCGTCTAGACCTGAGGAAATCTTGATCCAGAGACCTCAAATATTTTCTTCTCTAGAGCACTAGGTCTGCAAACTGCTTCAAAAATTCCTGAAGTCTCCTCAGAACTTATCACCCCCTGAGGTATCCTGCAGGGTCCTGCATGCTTCTACAAGTCCACAGAGTCCTTAAACTGGAAAGCATGCTAAAGCTTCTGATTTTTCTTTATGAATCTTTATCAGCCTAAAGCAACTAGCCCCATCCAGATGTAGCCTGGGCATGGGGAAAAGGATTTCGTTATTTCCAGACACATGGGCTTTTCTGTGCTTTGGGTCCCACTGGGTGATTTTGATTGGCGCTATAATTGCTCAAGATTAGCAGCCATAAAAGAGCCTCAACCTTAGAGACTCCTTCCATTCCAGTGCCTGTGGTCCTGCACCACTACCCCAGGGCCAAATAGTGAAGTAGCTAAAACCTGTCCTACATCAAGAGATATTACTTGAGGGACTTCCCTGGTGGTGCAGTGGATGAGAGTCCGCCTGCCAGTGCAGGGAACATGGGTTCGATCCCTGGTCTGGGAAGATCCCACATGCCGCGGAACAACTAAGCCTGTGCGCCACGACTACTGACCCTGCGCTCTAGAGCCCGCGAGCCACAACTACTGAAGCCCGCATGCCCAGAGCCCATGCTTTGCAGCAAGAGAAGCCACCGCAATGAGAAGCACACGCACCATAACGAGGAGTGGCCCCCGCTCGCCGCAACTGGAGAGAGCCTCTGCGCAGCAATGAAAACACAAAGCAGCCAAAAATAAATAAATTAAAGAAATAAATTTATAAAACAAACAAAAAAAGAGGTATTACTTGAGTGTCTGTTCAGTCCCATACTGGCCCTGTTGCTAGGATGGGACAGTGAACTTGATGATCTCTGACTTTACAGTATGTAAGTCTAGCTTCAGGTCTTTGGCTCCTTCTTCTGGTGGCTAAAACTCCCTTTTCCCTTATAACATCCTCCCAGACCCTCAGGCAGTGAGAGTCCTGATGCCTGTCTCCCAGGCCTCACCATTCCACCTGGTCCTTCAGATGCTGCCCTGAGCATTTTAGATCAGTTGTTCGCAACCTGGGGTCGAAGGGCTACAACGCAGTCCAGGATTTCAATTCTGAGTAAAAGATTAGAAAGCTGCCTTTTGTTTCTTCATTTCAAATATTTAATTATCAAATTTCAAGTATTCAAAACTTTAGTGGCTAAAAAACACCCATTGACATTTTTCTAGTCAAGAAAGTCAAATACTAAAGAAACTACTTGAGTTGTTTTTTAAACTGTTGGCCTCCTGTGGGCTTTGGGATTTCATGCTATATTTACTTCTTTTTCATACAAACAATGTTCCAGTTTCTGTAATAATAAACATGCATTATTTTTATAATCAGGAAAAATAATAAAGCTATTTTCATCTTGGACAAAATATGTGGTCTGTAAATTTTGAGAGGATGTTTTTCTGCATTGGCCCTACTGAAAAAATAATAAATTGCTTGCACACTTTTTCTAATACCTTTCCATCAGAACATTTCAGTACTTGGTGATCCTTTCCATCAAATAGATCAGAAACTAGCAGATCTGATAACTAGCTCTGCTGAGTGAGGGTTTGTGCTAAGGAGAACATTTTCTTAGAATGCAGCGTCCTTGGATTTCTTTATTGAGTGCTCTTTAATTGGAGAGGACCTTCCTTCCATTTCATGAAGTCTTGTGCCCACAGGTAGTGGGCAGAGGGTGGGAGGCAATGAGTGGTTAGAGGGAGTGCTGGGGGAAATCTCTCCATTGACAACCTGGTGGTTGACCATGATGCCTACCTCAAAGGAAAATTACGGCTGTGAAGACATCTGCCAAGGGCAATGCATCCAAGATCCCTGGGCCAGTGGGCTCTGTTAGAACCCTCAGAAGTGGCTGGAACACTACATATATGTGAGAACTTAAATATGATATCTTTAAATTCCCAACTAGCTATTTCCTGGGCTAGTTGCTATTGCATACAATACCATAGTTCTACCTGGTTTCTATTCAATAGTAACTCATCCATGACTCCTCACTTTTGAAATTAACCCTGCAACTTAATGACTGCAACCCCCGTCCCTATCACTGTGGTGAGGTGTCCTGGTGAATTCTACATTGGTAACCTCAATGGGTGGTAGGGCATATCTAAGTCTTGAGGAGTGGATGATGTTTTATCCTATACTATAAATTCCTTTTTGGAAAAAATATTTCTTTTATAATATAAATTACTGTAAGTAAAGTTAGAATAAAAGGTGCTTGGTGGGTAGAAATATTCAAAAGATTGAGCCATGATCCTCAGGGAGAAGGGAGTTCTATCTGATCAAAATTTTGAGGTAATAAAGTTGCAGTCTTATGTTTATTGAAAAAGGAACCTGGGTCTTAAAAGCTCTGTCTCCCATCCATCAAGTTTTAGAAAGCTCAGTAGGTTTGTGTCTTCTTTCTCACCTCCTTTTATACCCAACCCTTTGCTCCTGTGACTGCATTAGAACTGAGCTTGCCAGTATCCTCAATGATCATTCAGTTGTCGCATCTTAAAGGCAGTTTTAAGTCCTCATATCACTTGACCCCTTACCACATAACACCTTGCTGCCTTCTTGAGCCACTCTTTTTTTTTGGCTTCTGTTTGCCACCTTCTCTTATTTTCCCCTTAATGCTCTTGCAGCCTTTTCTCAATGTTACATAGCATTCCTTTGTCTCTGCCTTTGCCCCTTAAATGTTGATGTTACCTTAGGTTCTGTTTTCAACCCTCTCTTCTCTCTAATTTCACCCTCACCCAAAGCTTCAACTACTGATGACTCCCAAATTTGTGTCTCTTAAGATCAAGTTCCCTATATTCAAGTGTCTACTGAACGTCTACCTCAAACTCAGTATATTCAGAACAGAAACTCACAAGTACCTCAGACACAACATGAAAAAAGAAACCATCATCTCTGCCCAATCCCAGCCGCATTCCTTGTCCATTATTCTTGATTATGGTGAATGCCATCATTACCAATATAGTCACCCAAGTCGGAAGCAAATGTCATTCTAGACTCCTCTTTCTCTGTCATCTTCTGAATCCTATCAGTCCTGGAGCTCTTGTTATTATACATGCCAGCTGACTCAAAGATCCATGCTCTTTTCTCCATACTCACTGCCCCTGCCTTCTTATCCTAAAGCCTTTGACTTCAGATTACTCCACTGTTAGCAGGGCATACATGTGACTTGTCCTCCCTCTCCAGCCCATCTTCCATCACACCCCCCACCCAGGCCTTCTGCACCAAGTCATTCCAGTGCCTGATCTCTCAGGAGTCTTACTTTCACCTTTGCATATGGTGTCTCTGCTGCCTGGGGTGCCTCTCTCTCCTTTTTCCCCTAGCCAATAACTTCTCATTCTGGAAAACATCACCTTCTTGGAGAAGGTCTTCTGATCTCTCAAAACAAGAAAAGAACACTTCTTCAGTGCTCTGATAATACTCTGCACCTCTGTCATGGAATATATCACACCATGATTAAATTACCTGTTTATCAGTCTCTCTTACTACACTGAGACAATATAATTGTATTATATTATTATATATTATTATATATATATTATATATATATTATATAGACAATATAATATAACTCAAAATGAATAATATTCATTTTCTTATTCCTATGTTTAACAGAGGTCCTGGAATATAGTAGGCACTCAGTAATGCTTGTTGAATGAATGAATACCAAGCATTTCCAGTATCTTCTTTCATGGGTCCTGCATAACTCTTGTCACTCAGTTTGAAAGATCACCCCTTTCCTATTATAGAAAGCCTCAAGGATTTTAGTATAATATCCTCTTCTAATAAACCCAAACACAAAAAACAGCTACAGATGTTTAAAAGAAAGCCAATCTTTCATTTTTAATCAATCTTGGAACTTACATCTCCTATACTTCTGTACACAAACTCATACCTTAATGCTAAACGATTCTCATTTCTGTAGAAACAGATACACTAGGCTGACCCCACTGAGCTTGTCACTAATACACAATAATGGTTTCTATCTCTACTTCAGAGCCAGTACATAGTTTTTCCTGGTCTTTCTGCCCAAGTCAGTCCATAAATATTTTAAATGTATGAACTTTTAAACTCAAAAAGATTTATTGGGCCACTTAAAGTACTTATTTCTTGCTTACATGGGATTGAAAGATCACAGTGGCTCAGAATCAATTGCGTTTCATCTTTTCAGTACTTATTTCACAGCTGAGCACGTCTCAGAGTTATGAACATGAGTCCAGTCCCTGACAAGCCATAGCAAAGGCCAAAAGAATGAGCAAAATTATCCACCCTAGAACCCACATGGGATAGCAGAGATTGAATAAGCAGCATCTGCTGTGACTTATTATAGCATACATGTTGCACTAGGCCCCAGATCAATCCCCAAACAGAAGTCTTGTGTCATGGGTCTCTCAGCTTAGGAAAGCAGCATACATATACATTCAACAATAACGCTACATAAATCTCTGTCCCAATTACAGAACTTTATCTCATGTGGTGCCAATAAGAAAAAGAGCTATCTCAAAACAGCAGGAGAAAATGATTGTTTCATGGACAAAAGCATTTAATATCACTATAGAGAAATCTTTTAACACAAGTAAGACATGGAAATATCTGCCTAAGGATTAGTCCAAGAGAAGGAAGAATCTCTCCAAATAATGTCTGACAGATTTTGTATTTTGAACTTAAATCCATCATTTAAAAGGACATAAATGGAAAGAAAATAAGTTATTTGCAAAACTACAGTTTTACAAATAAAAAATATATGTATGTTTACATACATAGGCAAAACCCAGGGCATCCTGGATATTAACAGAAGAATAATATTTGACCAAGGACCACGTGGTTGGGCAGGGGGATGGGGCATTCTTAATCTGGAATCAACAAGCCTGATAAGTTGTATGTCAGAGCGTGTGTGTACGTGTGTGTGTGCGCATATGCATACGTGTGCATGTGTGTGCACCTGAGAGGTGCACCAGAGAGGATTCTGACTAGTCCCAGTATTCTTCCAAAAGACCTTTGACTCATAAAGTGTTGCCAAACACTGCTCTATAGCAAATATTTCCAAGATTCACAAACAAAGAGGTGTTGCTGTCAGGTGAGATTCAAGATCATTGAACCTAGTGATGATCAAAACCACATTACTGGAGTCCTGAGGCTGTGGTGCAAAGTGGATGGGACCTGTCTACTCAGATGGAAATGAGAAAGTCACTCCCAACTCTCATACGACATTCTGTGTAAAGTCCATATTAGTAAAGTAAGAGCAGAAAATCCTCCTCTCCATGTTTAGGAGAGTGAAAACAATAGGATGTCCTCAACAGGTGCAGATAGGAAAAGATACTCCGTTTCCCTAGTACACCGCTCATGTGCACCCCAAACTTACCCTTGACTCTGGGTTTTGAGAGCCATTGGTTTTGTAAGGTGTGCCATGTGTATAAAATCCCAAAAGGAGAGAAGAATAAGGTCATGCATAGCAGCACTCCACTCTGAGGAATTGTTGATCGGAGATGTTGCTATGTGGTGGTTTGTCATTGCTGCTGTTGTTTGTTTTTAATTGCTCTTTTTATTTTTATTGTTTTACTACATCAACATTATGATTAACCCTCTGTCTCTGGGAATTTTGTGTCTCTTTCAACATTGACAGACATACTAAAGCATTAGTCTAAACATGTTTACAGGGTTGATTCAGTTATACACAGGGAAGATTCCATTACCATGTGTAAATTTGATCATCTCATCAGTCCAAAAATCAACTAAAATTTGTATATTTATTGTAGTATTATTTATGTAATTACTCTTTTAAGATTTAAGCTATTACTTGAGTGTCATCTCCTCTCTACCTATAACTTCTAGAGTTGTATGAGCTGCTGTAACAAATAACGATCCAAATATATAATGGCACAAATGCAATGATAGTTTCTTTCTTGTGCATGTGCCCATTTGAAGATGGTGATCCTGTTCCGTAGGCTGCTTTCCTCCATGTGGTGATTAGAGACCTAGGCTCATTCCATCTTACGGCTCTGCCATTCTCTGAGGACTTGTTGTAATCCAGATTCAGCTTATGAAGACGTCATATAAGACTTGAGTTTTGAGAGGTTCAGAGGAGGTTATCATTTTTTTAATTGATTTTAGATTACCAATTTGTTATAAAAGGATATAACTCAGGAGCAGCCAGATGGAAGAGATGCACAGGGCCAGGTATGTGGAAAGGGCAAGGAGTTCCCATGCCCTCCCTGAGCCTGCCACTCTCCTAACACCTCCACGTGTTCACGACCTGGGAGCTCCGGTTTGTTGTTGTTAGCATCATGAGTCCCCTACTTCAATCAGGGCCCAAATGAGAAAACAGAAACCACTGTAGGTGTTCGAAACAGAGGGAATTTAATACAGGAACTCATTATACATGTGATGGAAGCACTGGAAGAACCAGAACCAAGGAGTGAAGTAGGATAGTGAGGGTAACCCAAACATTAACAATAGTCAGAAGCCATTAACCTCCATGCTTCCCCCCTCCCCAGGGCTGGAGAGCCTCAGGAAGAAGGCAGTGTTATCAGAGCCTAGAAGGTAGGATCATCAGAGAGAAGTCAGGAGCACAGAGGGAGGATTCCTGGCAGAGGCTGAGACCAGGAGGGAAGGGACTATCTGACAGCAACTGAAATCATGGAATAGAAGCAGCTGCTGCCAGAGAAACCACTCAAAACAGAAAAGAGAGGGGGAGAAACTCCCTGGCTTCTCCCCTCCTCCCACTCTCCTGTCTTCTGCCTATGCCTCCCATTGACTCAGCTTGTGTGGAAGCCAGAGGGCAATGAAGCTGGAAAATGCAGTCCCCCATGATAGAAAGCAGAGCAGGGGAAAGGCCAGAGCAACCAGGGAAATGGTCAGCACATTCCTTTCTATGAAGATGGTTTTGAGAATGAATCTGAAGAAGAAAGCCACATGGCTATGAAATTATTTGTTGATATGGGGAGGGGAAGGGAGGCAAAGGAAAAAGGTAGGAAAGGAAGAAAGGGTAGCAAAGATTGCAAGTCAGGGAGAGAGAGAAGTGGGGGGATCTCTCTCCAGGTCTGCTAGAGCCGCTGCTGAGATCAGCAGTTCCATTTATACTCACTGTCCAGTGGTAGCTAGAACAGGCCAACAGAAGAATTGAAGAGCTACAAGCAACCTTAGATACCAGTAGAGTACTCAAACCCATACTTAGATGTTATTGAAGTTTGTATTTAATACGTAATTGATTGAAACTAATGTGAATTTAATTCTCTCTTGTCAAAATGGAATTTAAATATCGTTCAGGAGGTGAATGAAGGGATTTCAGAAAGCCAAGCCACTGCAGGTCCTTGTATTGAGCACAAAGGCAAAAAGAACTGAGAACAAACAAAGCAGCAAAAACTATCTGTGTGAGGGGAGAGGGTGTGGGAGAAGAGAGCCCAAGGGATTTCTTTAGCAATGTTTGTTTATGGCTGTTTCAAATTAAGGAACTAATTTTAGATTGGGGAATAAATAAAGAAGTTCTTGAGAAATAGACTACTGCTAAGAAAACAGCACTGCCTGTGGTCAAGTCGGGGTGGGGGGAGTCTATTCCCAATAATACCTGTCATATTATTTTATGGTGTTAATGTGTTTGTGAAAAGACCCCAATTTGCACTATTTTTCTTAATATTTCCTATTTATCTGCTCATGCAAAGACCATGTTTTTAGAAGATGCAACAGAGGTACCCCTGGAACCTGCATCAGCTCATTCAGACACTATTCAGCAGTGATTAAAAGCCTGGTATGGTGTTCCTGGGTTCTGTGGACTCCACTGCCTGGACTGGTCCACGTGCTTTTTGTCAAATGAGTGAAGATGTCTTGGGCCAACAGTAGACTTTGGTTAAGAGCTTAGTAGAAGTGGGTCTATGTGGAAACAGTTGATGGTTTTTGAAGAAGGCCAGTCCATGGCTGACAGCTTCACTGGGCCAGGCTCAGCTGAAGAAAGGAAGCAGAAAAAACCTGCTTGAAGTTCTAAAGTGTCTTATAAAATCATTTTGCCAGTATTAAGACTTCATCCAGGGATAGTTTTAGTTTTTGCTTCTGTTTTTTGAGCCACTAAGAAAGAATATCGCTAGGGAAAGTTCCCATTGAATATTCACTTTCATCAACTGAGTTATTCATAGAAAGCAGTTCATGGCAACTATATCTAAGGTGCCAATAAATGCCTAGTATTGCAACAGCCAATGAAATGTTGATCTTAAATGGATTTTCCTAAAATTGTAGCTTTGGTTCTACCTTCTAGAATGTTGAAAACATACCATTTCTGAAACACATCTTCTTAGCCATTCTTATTGTAGCTTGCAGGCCACATTTTTCAAACTCGTGTACCTGTGGGTCCATGCTTGGTAAAACAGACGCTGGTACTGCAGAGAGTATGAGATACTATTCCTACTTTAAGGAGTTTATGATCATCAGCTGAATAATCAATCTGAGTTACCAGCTCAGTGGTTCTTTTCTCTTCTAAAGCTCCCTAAAAAGGTAATCATTATATCTACAAGTTTTCAAGTGGCTATTATGAGCCAGGCACTGTACTTACTTCATTTAATGCTACAGAAATCCCAAGTAGCAGGTAAATTAATCATACCCATTTTAGAGAAATGGAAGTTGAGGTTTAGAGATATTAAGTAGCTTTCCCAAGAGTCACACAATTATAAAGCGGAAGGGCTGGGATTCAAACTCTTGATTTCAATGCCCATGCTCTTAACCACTCTACTCAGGACTGCCTTTCCTGGGTGTGTCACCTGGGCAGTAGCACAGGGCCTGGCTCCTAGAAGGGGCCCACACTTGGTTTAATGTTCTGCTGTCACTGTCTTGAAATTCTTAATAATTCTTAAACAAGTGGTTCTGCATTTTTATTTTGCACTGGGTCCCACGAATCTTATAGCCGGTCCTGAGCATACTACATTTCCTGATATCCTAAATGAATACTATTGGGTGGGCCAAAAAGTGCCTTGAGTTTTTTAAGTAAAAATAAAAGACACATTTTTCTTTTTCACCAAGAACTTTATTGAACAACGTATTCACCCTTTTTTTCCACTACCTTCTGCCATTTTTCAGGCAACTTCATAATTCCATCTTCCCAAAACTTTTTATCTTTCTGAGCAAGGAACTCTTCCAGGTGTCTTTTACAGTCTTCCAGGGAACTGAACTTTTTTCCATTAAGAGACTTTTGTAAAGAATGAAATAAATGGAAATCCGAAGGTGCAATGTCTGGTGAATACAGTGGATGAATCAGAACTTCCCAGCCAAGCTGTAACAGTTTTCGCCTGGTCATCAAAGAAACATGTGGTCTCGCGTTATCCTGATGGAAGATTGTGTGTTTTCTGTTGACTAATTCTGGATGCTTTTCATCGAGTGCTGCTTTCAGTTGGCCTAATTGGGAGTAGTACTTGTTGGAATTAACCGTTTGGTTTTCTGGAAGGGGCTCATAACAAAGGACTCCCTTCCAATCCCACCATAGACACAACATCACCTTCTTTGGATGAAGACCGGCCTTTGGTGTGGTTGGTGGTGGTTCATTTCGCTTGCCCCACAATCTCTTCCGTTCCACATTATTGTACAGTATCCACTTTTCATTGCCTGTCGCAATTTGTTTTAAAAACAGAACATTTTCATTACGTTTCAATAGAGAATCGCATGCGGAAATACGGTCAAGAAGGTTTTTTTCGCTTAACTTATGTGGAACCCAAACATCAAAGCGATTCACATAACCAAGTGGGTGCAAATGACTTTCAAAGCTTGATTTAGATATTTTGAGTATGTCGGCTATCTCCTGCGTGGTATAACATTGATTGTTCTCAATTAATGTCTCGATTTGATCACTATCAACTTCAACTGGTCTACCCGACCGTGGAGCATCGTCCAGCGAAAAATCTCAAGCGCGAAACTTCGTTTTTGACATGTTTGATCAGTCACAGTACCTTCTCCATACACTGCACAAATCTTTTTGTGTGTTTCAGTTGCGTTTTTACCTTTCTTGAAATAATAAAGCATAATGTGCCGAAAATGGTCCTTTTTTTCTTCCATCTTCAATATTAAAATGGCTACACAAAAATTCACCAATTTTGATAAGTCTTTTTTTAAATGCACGCTGATATGACAGCTGTCACACACAACCTAACAAAATTGTTTCAGATGAAGTTAAAGACAACTAAGTGCTACTAGAGCCATCTTACAGAAAAAAATGAATGAAACTTTTGGCCCACCTAATATATGTAAGAGTTTAAAATTCTTCAACATTTCGTCCTCTAAAAGGTAGAACCAAAATCCCACTCCCCACTTGACTGCAGGTTGGACTTAATGATTCTTTTATTTATTTATTTATTTAGTTAGTTAGTTTGTTTGTTTGTTTGTTTTTAGCTACGTTGGGTCTTCATTGCTGTGCAAGGGGTTTTTCTCTATTTGCGGCGAGCAGGGCTACACTTCATTGTGGTGCACGGGATTATTTTGGTGACTTCTCTTGTTGCAGAGCACGGGCTCTAGGTGCACAGGCTTCAGTAGTTGTGGCATGCAGGCTCAGTAGTTGTGCCTCATGGGCTCTAGAGTGCAGGCTCAGTAGTTGTGGCTCACGGGCTTAGCTGCTCCGCGGCATGAGGGATCTTCCCAGACCAGGGATCGAACCAGTGTCCCCTGCATTGGCAGGTGGATTCTTAACCACTGAACCACCAGGGAAGTCCCCAAATGGTTCATTTCTAATGAATGGAACATGGCAGAATTGATAGTGTGTGTCTTCGTGATCAATAATAAAAGGCATTGTGGCTTCTGCTTTGTTCTTTGGTCACTTGTTCTGCGAGAAGGCAACTGCCATGTTGTGAGGACGTTTAAGCAGCCCTTGGAGAGGCCCTTGTGGTGAGGAACTGAGGCCTCCTGCCAGCAGCCATGTGAGTGAGCCATCTCGGAAGCATTCAGACAAGCATGGAGATGACTGGGCCCCTTCACCCTCACCCCGCCCCCCTCTGGCCCAGAACTCAACTGCAGCCTCATGAGAGAGACCCTGAGACAGATCCATCCAGATAAGCCTCCTTCATTCCTGACTCTCAGAGACTGTATAAGTTTGTGGTTTTAAGCTGGGATAACTTTTTATGCAGCTATAGATAACAAATACTTTATTGCAACCCTGCAACTCAAGAAATGAGAGGAACCTTTGATTAAAAGATGAATACACGGCTTCCCTGATGGCGCAGTGGTTGAGAGTCCGCCTGCCGATGCAGGGGACGTGGGTTCGTGCCCCTGTCCGGGAGGATCCCACATGCCGTGGAGCGGCTGGGCCCATGAACCATGACCGCTGAGCCTGCGCGTCCGGAGCCTGTGCTCCACAATGGGAGAGGCCACAACAGTGAGAGGCCCACGTACCGCAAAAAAAAAAAAAAAAAAAAAAAAAAAAAAAAAATATGAATACATTCACCAGTATTTGGTGCAACATTAAACATAATTTAGTTGTCTCGTCAGAGCATATAGGTGTTTTATTCTAGGGGACATAATAGCAGTGCCCTTCAGTGAGCATCAGAGGGCTTCTTTCCACATGACCATTGTGTAAAGGTTTTCCTTTAATTTGGGGGCACAGCTTTTGATGGTAACACTTGACAATCTATCCTGATTGCTAATCCACAGACTACCAAGCACCTTTCTTGCATGACAGCCACCTCTCTTCTGATTGAGAAGGTCTCTTGTGCTTGGTATTCCCAGTTCTGCCACACCTGTGCCATGTGGCCTGGGGCTGTACTTCAAGGGGCTCTGACAGCATTTCTTCCACCTGCCTGGCATGGAGTCGGGCCCCCGGGGCTTGCTCCCCAACAGCTGCCGGGCTTTGCTGCTGTCATCCAACTCTGCCTGGTCCTGCCTACGGGATACGTAGGCCCTAAGTGCTGCCAGACTGGCTCCATTCCATGCCCTTGTTCTCCAGGATCCAGTCACATTGGTTCATAGGAAAAGTAACAATGGTTCATACACAACAACAACAGACAAACTTGGAAACAGATTCAACACTGGCTGTGCATGACATCCACGCATCAGAGTGCTAAGTGTGAATTCTAGTTCAATCAACCAGACATTTAAAATTTGATGCTGGAAGTCAAACCATCTCTTGGTGGGGGAGGGAGACACAAGAGGGAGGAGATATGGGGATATATGTATATGTATAGCTGATTCACTTTGTTATAAAGCAGAAACTAACACATCATTGTAAAGCAATTATACTCTAATAAAGATATTTAAAAAAAAAAAAAAACATCTCTTGGCTAGGGCCCCAAGTATGTGACACCTAAGGGCTTGCCTGAACCAGGACAGATGAAACAAGACTTCAGCTACATCTTGCTGTGTAGTAGAGGAATCTTACACATAAAAAGCAAATTATGACTACTTTAACATGGAAAGTTAGAGAGTTATAGCACCCTCTTTCAGGGCCACAAATGAAGTGAAAATTGTCTGGTATCAGAGGATGATGTGGGCTAGGCTTGTTGAAAATGTCAACTCCAGATCCTGCTTTTTACTCAATTATATAAGACAAACAAAGGAAGATGGTAGTGATAAAGATGGGGGTGAGGGACAGTGAGGGAAGACAGGGAATTGTGTGATAATCTCTGTTCTATAGAACCAATCGTATATCCATTCTTCTCAAGGAAATCTATTCACTTTAAATTGTCTGATTATTCTGATGGCAGATGCAGCTAACTAAAGCCTTATATGCCTAAATGAGCATTTTTAAAGTCAAGGCATATGAGATTTGTTTATTACCCTGACAAGTCCCCCCTCCCCCAGTGCAATGGCCCTCTTCTGCTCCCCGTTTTTTAACTGAGGACTTCAGAAGATGAAGGTTGAGCCAGTCAGGCCCCTAGGGCAGGGGACAGGGACAGGAGCTCCCAAGAGAGGCCCTCTTTGCTGTTTCTCATACCAGGCATGTCCTAACCTCGATGCGGACAGGACCTGAGCCATGAAGACTCGTGCTACCCAAAGTTACTGACTGGTCTGCAGGGATTTTGTTTGCTTGTTTGTTTTGCTCTCCATCTTTTAGGATGTCAGCTCTATAAGATCACTGTCTGTGATGCTCATAGCTGTATTTTCAGTCTCATGACACATGGCAAGCATCAGCAGATAAATGAAGGAAGGAAGGAAGAAATAAACTCACACCTAATGGAAGTAAACAAGACTCATTGATTCTGGAGTGTCCTAAATGACAACCCTTAAGACCCCTAACAACCAGTAGCTTTCTCCATCATTAATTCATCAAACATTTAACCAGTACCTACTCTGTACCTTGAGTGAAGGCATCACCTGCCACTCTTAGTACCTACACTTTTCATTTCATCCCTTCAGAATTTCTCTCCTAGAGTTGGAGCCTGAAGCAATCCCATCCTCAATTCCAGGACAAAGTTCCACAAGGATAGTAATTTTTCAAAGTATTTTTCCAAGGAAGGACTGACTACCTGCTTCACTACAGAAAGGACCGCTGAGCAGCCAGCAGCTACCTTTATGATTACATTGGTTTAAAAATTCACTACGTATTTCACTTGAGAATTCTATTAGTACGTCAGGCAATAGTTTCCCCAGATGGAATTAATTTTCCTACTTAACATGTTTTAGGCTATTTTTATCATGGGAATGTTAGCAAAAGTAAGGCAAAATTCATATTTGAGGGACCTGGTTGATTTTTCCCCTTCCTTATAATTTATTTTCTTAGAGAAGAATAACAGTTGATCTGTACCTGATGTAGTGGCCTCTGCTGTTTATCTGTCCAATTATGGAAGTAAACTGAAACAGACTTTTTAAAGAGTGAATAAGCTAAGCACCATGCAGTTGTAATCTCAAAAGTGAATTTTTTTTTTGCATCTTTTATGGTGTATGTGAAAGAAAAATAATATAACACTCCCTAGGATCCCATTTTCTCTATCATATGGCAGATGATACTATGAATGAAGAAAGTATGCATAGAATGTTTGAAAAAGTTATTCTGAGGCATCTTCATCCTCTTCTTGAGCGGCTTCTCTCAATACTCGGTTCAACTATCTCTTTCAGGCAAATGGAGGATTCCTTTGGGACTCAGAAAATGTTTCCCATCCTAATGCAGGTCTTTGTAGGACTTTTAGAAAAGGGGGAGGGAAATAAAAATATTTTCCCAAGTCAGAAGACTTCTGGTCAATAGGAACAAATGTGGAATCTGGAGAGATTCCAATCAGAATCATCCCAAGGTTTTTCTTATTTTTAAAACATATCTTTCACTCATGTAGGCAACATGAACAAATAACTGATAAATTTCATGAACATAAATCATGGATCATATGGGATAAAATATCTTCCTTGAGAACAAGTTCCTTTTTAAAAAATTCTTAGTGCCCTCCACTCTCAATTTTTTCAGCATATTGATATTTCATGGTTTCACAGGTGATTTGTTTTTATAAACACAGATGGGATATGAATTATTGTTATTATTTGAATGTACTGAAAGTCTATTTCAAACCCCTCTTAAAAAAAAAAGCTACTGCTTGGGACACTCAGTGGAGTCTTGTAACCAACCTTCATTTTCATCCTTGAACAGGACTCTGCAGGGGAGAAATCTTGCCCTGGACCTCAGCAGGGGTAAAATCATGAGTGAAACAAGAATGTCTTTTATTTGTTTTTCCAGAAGAGAAAAGAGACTGAAAAATAAATAAAATGTTTTTCCTAAAGAGAAAGAAAAATATATGGCTGCTTCTTTTCCTCACCTCCTGCCTCCGTACTTAAATGGAAGAACAGAGAGCCAGGAACCCCCCTGGGGCCCCTAGCAAAATCTCAGAAGTCATAGAGTTCACAGCACTCTCTCTGGGCCTCAGTTTCCTCATCCGTGAAAGAAGATATAATATCCCCCTCATAGAGTGGTTTAAATACAATGTAAGGCACTAGGACAAAATCTGCCACATAGTAAGTGCTCAGTAAATGTTAGCTTGCATTAAAGTGGAAATGGCCCTGTATAATATTGATTATAAGAGTCAATGATTTGCAGTTAAGAGTTTGTTCAAAAAATCTGAGTAAGGATATAGGTAGGACTCTTAGGGAAAAAGCATTCAATCTGGCACTTTCCATAACTATTTTATCCTCCAGCAAACGCATATGGATTGTTTACTGTTTATGGGCTACACTGCTAGGAGGGAGAGAGGTTGGATGAGAGAGGTCAGGACCCAGGGCTTGCTGTCTAGGTGCTCACAGTCCGGTGAGGAAAGCATTCCTAAACCAGTAATTGCAATACAACTCGGCAAGTTCTGTAATAAAAATAATTACACCTATTAGTTATTGACTGTGTTTTGGGGCAGATCAGCATGTTGCAAATATTGTCCTACTTGTTTGTCACAACAACTCTATGAGGTAAGTATTATTATTCCCATTTTACAGATGAGAACTCAGATTCAGAGAGGGCTAAACAGCTTGTCCAAGGTCACACAGCTAGCAAATGGTAAGTCTGGAATTTGAACTTGGGATGTTTAAATCCAAAGTCTATTTTTTTAACCAAACACTGTATTGCCTCCCTAAAATATAATATAGAAATAATAGTGTATATTATTTTATTAAAATAATGAATATATTATTAAATAAAAATAGTAAAAATATTTGAGAGCCAGGAGGGACTAGCTGGCTAACACTGCCAGAGCGAAAGGAGGAGAGCTTCAGTGAGGAGGTGACATTTGAGTTAATCAACAGAACTATTTTCATGGATCCATCATGGATTAGATTCAAATGTATGTTTTATTTGGTTTCCCATCCCACTTGTCTACCAGAAACCTAATTTTCTTCTTCTAATCTGTAATACATTTTCAAACTTCTTTCATCAACGTACTGTAATTGGTCACTGAATACATATAGTCACTGAAACTCTCAAATACCACTATCTCCTTTTTAGGAGAAAGCAAAAATCACACAGACACATACACACACACACACACATACACACACACTAGTATATCAGGGTTTTCTTTAAACAACAAACTCCAATAGATCCTGATACATTTTTACAACGCATAAGTAGTGATATACATCAAAATCTCAGCATTGACTACTTCTAATTTTACAGATACTGAGTTTGTCGGTACAATTTGTTTACTTCTAAATTTTGCAAGTGTTCTCGAATAAATATTTGTCACTTTGGCAATTAGATTATCTGTGCATTTAAAATAACAGGCAACGAAACCTCCTAGCTGTTGTCCTAAAGTCAGTGCACAGTCAACTCCCTCAGCTACATCATGTCTACATCTCCAATAACAAGTTCCTTAATGACAAGGGTTGCATCCCCAGGAAGAGGTCCAAGTAGGCTTTGCACATGGCGGGCGCTTGGCAAATATTTTTTATCTCTTGACGTGAAAAATGAATACTTGGGGGAAATTTTACAACTTACAAATGAAGTAAGAGCTGAGAGACTCTTGAAATGATACTTTGGCAAATAACATGCAAACAAAACCACCATGCACATCCTGTTCCATAGGTTTTCTCTCAGAAATGGAGCCTGTTATGTATACAAGGTGCTGAGTAGAAAGAAGAGGGCAGGAAGGGGCTACTCTCTAGCCTTGAAAATCTTGCAGTTCAGCTGTGGAGACCAGACATTAATGCAGAAAAAGATCGCTAGCAAAACGTGTGTAGAATACGCATCTCTGTTCACAAACTCAAGTGTGTAAGAAAGGTAAGTTTTATTTCTCAATAATAAAAAAGATACATTCCTTTAATATAGAAAATACTGAATGTCCACAATTGATATCAGGTTCAGATTCTTCCAAGAGGAAAAACCATAATCTTAGTCAACTCAAAGACCCCCTCTCCTCATCCATGGTATCAGTTCTAAGTTTGAGGGGTCCGAGATGAAGGCAGGAAGAATGGGGAACAGGCAGGGCCCAAGCTGACACCCACCGAGATCTATCGTCTCATCTGGCCCTGGGGGATTGGGCTGCCAGATGGCTGCTTGGAAGGACCTTGTTCCTATCCAAAGGGCCCCTTAAGGTCGGTGACTGTCCTTGCTACTAAAGCTCTCCTTGAGGCCCCTGCATGTCAGGCAGTGGGGTCTGGGGGGCTGTCCAAGGGCCTTGGGCAGTTCTGTGCTCCCTGTGAGCACACTAGAATCATTCCCCGGAGCCACATCAACTTAGGCTGGGGGTGCTCTGTGAGGCACCCTCAGGCCCACAAGTTGAGACAAACTTCACAGCCATTTCCATTCTGACATCTCAAAGCTTCCTGAAGCTCTACCTGCAACAGGGGCAGTTACCTCGACACACCTGGGATTTCTGTTGTCTCCTATCCAACAGCTGGATGGGGGTGGGGATGAGATGTCTTTTTTTCTAGGAACAAACTAACAGCTCGTGTACTCTCCTTCCCCTCTGACACTCAGTGAAACTTATCAGTCTTGACCCATCAAACAATCCTTCGGGGTGGAAAATCTTGTTCCTGCATCATTCTCTCAAATGCATCAACTTGTTCCCTGTAGGGTCTGTACATTTGAACTCAAGTCAGGAAAATACTTCTTTTTCCTCTGAGTCAGGGTGTGGCTCGTACTCTGGCTGTAAAATGGGCGAAGAGCCAGAGGGTTACAAGAAAATACATGAACAAAATCCTCAGGTAATAAGTCAAAGTATCTTGCTACCAATTGTTTGAGCGCCAGCTCAAGATGATAAAGGAAGAGATGGGCTGGCCTAGACCTCAGACGAGCCTGGGGCCTGCTGGGGGATGCTCCTTCTCTCCACCCAGTCATGCAGTCAATACTCAAGGATGTGCAGGGCTTGTTTTACACATGCTAGGTCCTGGTGGACAGGCATGTAGGTTGCTAGAATTTCCACAATGGTCAGGCAGGAGGAGAGACCAGAATAAAATAAAGCCACCTGTGATTATGGAAAAGGGTCCATCTTGCCCTGTCACAACCCTCATTCTACAGGAGAAACATCAGAGAAGACGTCTGGGTACCAAACCTCCATGCTGTGTCACCTCCTGTTTTTATCACTGTTCCCTTTGTGTTTCTGTCTTCTTCGCCATCATTCATGTCGTTGGTGTCATTCACCCGTCTGGACATACATGCAAGTGTCACAAAGGTATAAAGAATAAGAAACACATTTTATACGTATTAATATTGTTATTCTTCGTAAGCCCAATCAATGCCTTTGGGCAAGTCACTTAACCTCTTTATTTATCCATTCATTTAACAAATATTTTTAAGCAACTCATATGTACTAGGCACAGGGCTCATGGCTGCAATAGGACAAGAAGCAAAGTAGGCATAGTTGCTACTCTTGTGGGGCTTATCATTTCTGGGAGAGATACAAAAATAATTTTTAAAGATCACACAAATATACGATAACCTGTAATAGTCTCTATGAAGGAAAAGTTCACAGAACTCGTCTGAGGGCAAAGGAGCTCTTTTTGAGGCAGTGATATTAAGCTGATACCCAAATACAAAAGGTTGAGGAGGAGATAACTGTATAGAGTTCTTAGGGGCTGGCCAAGGGCATTTCAGGTCAAGGAAATAGCATTTTCAAAGGCCCTGAGGTAGAAGGCCAGAGTGGCTAGAAAGAGGCACCATGAGGTGAAGCTAGAAGGGTGAGAAAGGCCTCAAAGACCATGTTAAGGATTTTTAATATTTTTTTTAAGAACCACCAAAATGTTGTAGGTGTAAATGATACATTCAAATGTGCATTTTAACGGGGAGATCAGCTTGGTGCTTTGTGACCACCTAGAGGGGTGGGATAGGGAGGGTGGGAGGGAGACGCAAGAGAGAGGAGATATGGGGATATATGTATACATACAGCTGATTCACTTTGTTATACAGCAGAAACTAACACATCACTGTAAGGCAATTATACTCCAATAAAGATGTTAAAAAATAAATTAATTAATAAAATCTAAAAAAAAAAACAAGAAAGAAACCAAATGTGCATTTTAAAAAGATCTCTCTGGTTGCTGTGACATCATTGTTTCTTCACCTCACCTCAGCCCCCAATTCTAAGAGCCACCTCAACAGTTCAGAACAGTAACTTAGAAATCTTAGTCTGGCCACAACCTCCTGTTCTCCCAGGGTTGCAGCAGATACCCCAGGACACCTGTTTATTTATTTCATGGAGACCTCCAGTGGCTTTCACACTCTACTGTCTACATACTCGTCTGTCTCTCTCCTTCACTCTCCTCCCTATCTAGCTGAAGGGGATCAGAACCTACCGCCCCAAAATATGCCACTTTGACATATTATTTTGAGCCCAAGGCACTTAAGAAACGGCAGATGTGGGAAGGGCTCTCTGCCCTCCCCCTTTCTACCCAAAAGCAGGACATAAATTTCCAGTGAGAAAAATGCCCTCACTGTACCATGAAAAGGGTAACATTCTTATCATGAGAAACGAGATGAATCTGTACAAACAGACCTACTAAGATAGCCCATATCTTTCATTAGTTCCCCCCATATATTTCCTAATCCTTTTCCCACAATCTCCTACCCCCCACCCCAAACCCTTCTTCCTTTGCCTTGTTACATCTCCACAATGTACTGTCCTTTGTTGCTATGGTATACAAGCTCTCAGAACTATCTGCTTCTTTGTGTCTTCAGTTCTTTTCTATGAAGTCTCCTGTGCCCCATGAAAATAGTACCACCAAATAAAACTTGTACACTCTTCTCCTGTTCATCTGTCTTTTGTCAGTTTAATTCTCAGGCCCAGCCACAGGACGCAAGAGGCCAGAGGAAAAGTCTTTCCTCTCTCACATAGCTAAGATTCAGTGGTCCATCATTTAAACCACACTCTTATTAATATCCACAATTACCTTGTCCTAGTCTTTCTTGTATGACATCTGCCCAGCAGAACCTAGCACAGAGCAGAGGGCCTGGCACAGAGCAGATACACAAGAAAAATTTGTGAGTGAATGATTCCAACAGTTCACCATCTCCAAGTAAACTCTGCATCATGAACGTAGCTGCAGAAGATCACATACCTTCTACCTGTGTCACTGTGAGTCAGTGGTCACCAACCTCAGTTGGTTGGGTCCTCATCTTGCTTAGTTAGCACTTTGACTACTTCAAATCTTCCCTCTGAACTCACCTCACCCTCACCCACTGTCAGCAGATGACATCCTTTGTATTTAAGAAGCATCACAAGCATTTCACAGGAGCTACACCAACTTCCAGCTACCAAGTCTGCAAACATACCTGAGTTTGCCTCACCCTTGACCTTCTCATGCAGAAGTTGTCCTTCCTCCCATGTCCTGGATCCTATCCCCTGCCGCCTGCTTAGGAATCTTTCTCTTGCCTAGATTTTCAACATCTCTCTCTCTACTGGCTTTGTTGTATCAGCATTTGAAACTGCTCACGTTTCTCCCCTTTAAAAAAGCCCTCCCTCCACCTTACCTTCCCAGCCACATTTCTAGAAAATGTTTTTGTTACCAAGGCTGTTGCCCCTCCCTGAAATAGAAACCCATCATTCTTATCTAAGTTTCAGGAGGAAGCTGCAAAGAGAAAAAAAATGAGAACTGGTTAGAAACAACTAGGCCCAAGATGGTGGAAGATTTGACTTGCAGTGACCTTGAGCCTCATTACACACTCACTGTAATGCATTAGCATGCTAAATGACACACCCACCAGTGCCGTGACAGTTGATGATTGCCATGACAGCAACTAGACAAGTCCCTAAGAGGACTGAAAAGGAAAGGTCCAAACCACACCCCTGTTCTTGGATAAGTCATGAATATTCTACTCTGTTCAATTTCCTCTTTTTTATTTTATTTTTTTAACAGAAAATACATATTTATTATAAAATAATGTTTGTTTCATTATGAGATTAGAAAAATAACAGTATGGGCTCCAGAAGAAGTTCTGGAACTCAGTCTCTGAGAAATGGGATGAGTGGCTTTTGCATCACTCTGGAAGCACAACCTCCTGAGGTGCCCCATGCGCCTGCAGGACGTGGGCACAGCATACACAGGGAGTGTGTGGCTCAGGTCCTGCTGGAAGCCCAAGGAGCCTACGTGGTCCACACAAGATGCTCTGGCCATGATGATCAAAGAGGAAAACTTGAGGTCAGAAGGAATTGGCTCTGAGAAGGGCCAGGATGGCGACAGCTTCGCCGCTCCCTATACTGGAGTGCAGAAGAGTCTCTTGGGTTGATGATCCTGGTTTAGAAGATTGTGCCCAGTGGCCTTATGCTTGGTTTGCTCCCCAAGGTGTCTGTGCTGAGGAAAAGCTGCAACCTTTCCCAGGACAACTTGACCCACCATTTCTCACTGGTATGGCTAAAGTACCAGAGGTATGTGTGGTCTCAGCCTGTGAGGGCTGCTGGCTGAAATTTTTGTACTTCAAATCCTGTCCATACTGGAGAAAGCAGCCAGGGTAAGCACCTCAAAGCAGCAGCTCTGAGTCACAGAAGAAGAGCAAAATGCCGTTCATGATGGCTTCCAGGCAGAGCACGTAGGTCTGCGGCAGCAGGTAATAGGAGGCCATCATGGCAGATGGGAAGGCCAAGGCCACACTAATACCAAGTGGCATCTTTCATTGGCAGAGGTTTCCCTTCATACCAAAAAAATAGTCGAATTACTTCAATTCCAAGATAAAGGAAGAGTATCTCCACATCCAGTACTAGATTGGCTGCTGGATATGGTAGCAGGAGACCTGCCAATACAAAAGTCAGAGCTTTATACAGAAATATGAAGAGTTCCAGCAGGAAATAGGTAGCATAATACCACCCATTCAGAAAGAACAGGATTTCCAGGGGGGTGGAGGACAACCATTTACCTCCAGAATCTCACCTCACAGTGACATCTTCAGTCCTCCTCCTTCTTACTTTGACCCTCTTATATACTGTATTTGGTGCCTCCACCCAAACTGGGTTGAGAAATTGATTTGCGAACCAGGTTCCCACTTCTCCATTCTTTGGTCATTGAATAAAGCTTGTGCTGTTCCAGCCTCAGCATCGTTTCGTTATTGGCTGCACAAATCGATTGGAAAAAGAAACTTCCTGGCAGAGACAAGGGGTCTCAGCCCAGGCTAGGACCCAGGCTCAGGTCCAGTCAATTGGATTACATTTTTAGCATAATTATCACCATTTCCTCACCTCACATTCAACTTTTCAACTCACTGCAATCTGGCCTCAGCCTTCAGTGTGCCATAGAAACTGATCCCACCAGAGTCACCAGTGACCTCCCTGTCCCCAAATCCAAAGAACACATTTTAACTCTCAGCTGCCCTTGCTTCTCAGTAGCTCTCAATATTATTGACCCCTTCCTCTTTCATAATCATTTTTGGAGGAGGGGAACTGGGCATTCTGGTTTTCCTTCTGTACCTGTGACTGTTCCTTCTCTGTTTTCATTACTGACTATTGATTCCTAATCTCTACCAACTTGACAATGGTGGGGTTCCCTAGAGTTCTATCCCAGGACATCTTCCTTTCTCACACTTGACTTTCTCCTTACAAGGTCTCATCGCATTTTCTATTTAGATCTGTGTGCTGCTAACACCTGAATCTGAAAACAGGAGGGAAGAGGACAGGGCACAACCTTTAGAAGAATGATATAGCCCAAGGACACAACACAAACTGATTAGAACTAAACAGGTCCAAGATGGCAGACAAGACAACTTCCACTAGATCCTGAGCCTCAGTATATGGTCATCGTAACACATCAGCAAGCTAAATGACACACCCACAGGCGCCATGACAGTTCCAAGGCTGACCATAAAGGTCAAAAGGTGGATGATAGCCGAATTTCTGGAAATCCCCTCCCCTTCCCCAAAATAGCTGGAATACTCCTTCCACTCATTAGCCTATGAAGTTACCCACCCCTAAAAAGCTGACAACTCCATACCTTGGTGCCTTTCTCACCTTCTGAGACAGCCCACACTCTGTCTGTGGAGTGTGTTTCTCTCTAAATAAATCACTTCTTACCTATCACTTTGTCTCTCACTGAATTCTTTTTGTGATGAGACATCAAGAACCTGAGCTTCATTAAGTCCTGAGACCAGGTGTGTGATCTCAGTTAAAAGACTGTGGGTTCTAGTCCCAATCTGAGTTATATGGTGTCAAATCTATGTGAACAACCATAGTCTTTCTTTTGAGCTCCTCATATGTAAGTGCTTTCTTAATAGCTCCTCTTGAATATTTTGTAAGTGCCTCAAACTCAAAATATCCTGAAATGAACACATGAACTTTCCTCCAAATCTGCTGCTTCTCTGATGTTCTTCTCTACCTTGGCAAATGGCAATACCATCGATCCTCTTGTTTAAGCCAGAATCCTTGACTCTTCCCTCTCACACCCCTGATCAATGAGCTCACACTTCCTGCCGCACTGGGTCAGGCTGCCATCACCATTTTACTAAAATGGTATAAAAGCTTCCCCATGGGCTTCCCTGGTGGCGCAGTGGTTGAGAGTCCGCCTGCCGATGCAGGGGACACAGGTTCGTGCCCCGGTCCGGGAAGATCCCACATGCCGCGGAGCGTCCGGGCCCGTGAGCCACGGCCACTGAGCCTGCGCGTCCAGAGCCTGTGCTCCGCAACGGGAGAGGCCACAACAGTGAGAGGCCCACGTACCACAAAAAAAAAAAGCTTCCCCATGGGTCTCTCTCCATCCAGTCTTATCTCCTCAATCCGGCCTCCCCATTTCAGGCAGAACAACCTTTTAAAAAATGCACATCCGATCATGTCACTTTCCTATTTAAAATACTTTGAACACTTCTTATTGTCCAATAGGCAACCTCTCCAGCTTCCAACCCCTCTGTCCCACTCTTTCTCCCCTCCGGCTACACTGGAATCTTCTCAGTCGTTTGAATTGAGCAGGCTCCTGCCCACTCAGGGGGTCCATACAAATGATGCTTCTTTCACTTGGAATGCTTAGCCACACTCCTTTTGGCTAATTACCTGATTACCTCCCATTATCACTTCTTCTTGGAAGCCTTCCCTGACCCCCCCACCCCCGCTAGGTTAGATCCACCTGTTTCACATTCCTGTAAGACCTGGTACTTAGCACACTTGTAATTGTCTACTTTTATGTCATTACTTGTTTCATGTTTATCTTCCCAGCTAGATTACAAGCTTCGTGAGGGTGAGGCTAGTACGTGCTTTGCCCGTATTGGTGGCAACAGCAGCACCTAGAGAAGGAACTAGCTCATTGCAGATGCTAAATCCTCATTTCTTCTTCTAATGACCAGCTTACACATAGCTAATAGTAGTTTCTTTACCTTAGCATCTAAAACTGAAACTGAGGAACTTCCCTGGCTGTCTAGTGGTTAAGACGCCGTGCTTCCAATGCAGGGGGCTCGGGTTCGAGCCCTGGTCGGGGAGCTACGATCCACGCTGGTGGGTGTCTGACAGCTCCTCAGCTCGCCGGCGGTGCAAAGCTGGGGCCTAGAAAACTGAAGACCAGTACTTGAATCTTTTCGTCAATGGTGCTGACTGCATGATCAGACGTGTTCCCACCCACGCCCCTCATTGAGAGGCGCTAATGCCACCTGGTGGACAGAGTTCGTGTGCCGTCTTGGATCCTCCACTTCTTAACATTTATTGCTAACACAGCTCCACGTTCTTGTGGGTTTTAGGAACTTGTTAATAGATTGTTATGCAATGATATACTTAGGCACCATGCTATGCTCCTCAGGGATGAACACTTTGTCGTTCTTTAATTGCATTTAATTTTTATTGAGTCTACATTGAAGTTTGATAAATGCAAATAGAAAAAACTTCTTTGGTCATTGTCATTCAGCGCTTTTTCCTTTTTCATAACAAGAAAGGCAAAATTTATATGCAGGAAGACTCAAATTCTGCACCTCAGTGTCTGTATTTTAAAATGGTAATAAATAGTAGCATTTACCTCAGAGGATTATGGTGAAATCACATAAATTAATCTGTATACAATGATAAAAAAGTACCCACCACACAATAAACATTCAGTAAGTGTTACCTATTATTTATACTGTTCCACAGGGAAATTGGATACTTTTCTAGAGTATTAAAACAAAGATAAACATTTCAATTTCTGGCATGCTCCAGAGTCATTCCTTTTGAAAACAAAGATGGCATAATCGAGAAGCTTAACTATTACAACTAAGCATAAAATTATGGATTAAAGTTTTCATTCATTCTATAATGCTTTCCTGAGTCTCTGCTATATGAAGAAATGCTGGAAAGCAATGGTGAGGGACACGAGTCGCTGACCCCAAAGAACGCAGAGTCTAGGGACAGAATTAGTGTGTTGACCAAGCAAATAACCTGAGAGTGATATGTGCTGTCAGGAGAGTGCAGGGGTCCTGTGAGCAGATAGTGGAGGCAACTAATGCAGTTTTTTTTTTAATTGAAGTATAATTGACATACATTATTATATTAGTTTCAGGTGTACCACATAGTGAATTGATATTTTTGTACATTATAAAATAATCACCATGATAAGTCTTGTTACCAGTTGTCACCATACAAAGTTATTACAATATTATTGACTATATTCCCTGCCATACATTACATCCCCATGACTTATTTTGTAACTGGAAGTTTGTACCTTTTAATCCTTTCCCCCTATTTCACCCATCCCCTCACTCCCCTCCCCCTTTCTGGCAACCACCAGATTGTTCATTGTATCTATGAGTCTGTTTCTCTTTTGATATCTTTTTTCATTTGTTTTTTCAGATTCTACATATAAGTGAAATCGTGCAATACTTGTCTTTCTCCATCTGACTTATTTCACTTCATGTAATATCCTCTAGGTCCATCCATGTTGTAGCCAATGGCAAGCTTTCATTCTTATTTTACTGCTGAGTAATATTCCATTGTGAGATATATAAATGTAGCCATCTATCTTTTTTAGCCATTCATCTATTGGTGGACACATATGTTGCTTCTGTATCTTGGCTATTGTAAATCATGCTGCAATGAACATTGGGGTGCATATATCTTTGGGAATTAGTGTTTTCATTTTCTTTGGATAAATACCTAGAAGTGGAATTGCTAGTTTGTATCACTGTTCCATTTTTAATTTTTTGAGGAAACTTCATACTGTTTTCCGTAGTAGTAGTACCAATTTACATTCCCAACAACAGTGCACGACAGTTCTCTTTTCTCCATGTTCATTCTCACCAGCACTTATCATTAGGTTTTTTCATTTTGCTTTTTTTTTTTTTTTTTGACCGTGCCACGTGGCCTGTGGGATCTTAGTTCCCTGACCAGGGATTGAACCTGGGCCGTAGCAGTGAAAGTGCCGAGTCCTAACCACTGGACCACCAGGGAATTCCCTATTTGTTGTCTTTTTGACAATAGCCATTCTGACAGGTGTGAGCTGATATCCCACTTTTTTTTTTTTTTTTTTTTGTGCGGTACGCGGACCTCTCACCGCCGTGGCCTCTCCCATTGCGGAGCACAGGCTCCGGACGCGCAGGCCCAGCAGCCATGGCTCACATGCCCAGCCGCTCCGTGGCATGTGGGATCCTCCCGGACCGGGGCACGAATCCGCGTCCCCTGCATCGGCAGGCGGACTCCCAACCACTGCGCCACCAGGGAAGCCTGATATCCCACTTTTTAATGTGCATTTCCCTGATGGTGATGTTGAGAATCTTTTTATATGCTTGTTGTTCATCTGTATGTCTTCTTTGCAAAAATGTCTACTCAGGTCCTCTGCCCATTTTTTTAATCAAATTATTTGTTTTTTTGATATTGAATTGTATGAATTCCTTATATATTTTGGATACTAGCCCCTTATCAGTCATATCATCTGCAATTATCTTCTCCCATTCAGTAGGTTGTCTTTTGTTTTGTTGATGCTTTCCCTCACTGTGCAAAAGCTTTTCAGTATAGTCCTATTTGTTTATTTTTGCTTTTGTTTCCCTTGCCTGAGGAGACAGATCCAGAAAAATACTCCTAAGACTGATATCAAAGAGCATACTGTCTATATTTTCTCCCAGGAAAATATGTGGTTTCAGGTCTCACATTTAAGTCTTTAATCCATTTTGAGTTTATTTTTGTATTGGTGTAAAACAGTGGTCTAGTTTCGTTCTTTTGTATGTAGCTGTCCAGTTTTCCCAACACCATTTATTGAAGAAACTCTCATTTCATCATTGTTTATTCTTGCCTCCTTTGTCATAGATTAATTGACTATATAAACATGGGTTTATTTCTGGGCTTTCTATTCTGTTCCATTGATCCATGTGTCTGTTTTTGTGCCAGTATTACACTATTTTGATTACTATAGTTTTGTGATATACTTTGAAATCAGGAGGTGTGATGCCTCCAGCTTTGTTTTTCTTTCTCAAGATTGCTTTGGCTATTTGGGGTCTTTTGTGGTCCCACACAAATTTTAGAATTATTTTGTTCTAGTTCTGTGATGCCATGGGTATTTTGATAAGGATTATATTGAATCTGTAGATTGTTTTGGGCGGTATGGAAATTTTAACAATATTCTTTCAATCCATGAGCACAGGATATCTTTCCATGTATTTGTGTCACCAAATGAATTCAGTAAAGTTACAAGATATAAAATATACAGAAATTTGTTGTGTTTCAATACACTAATAACAAACTATCAAAAAGAGAAATTAAGAAAACAATCCTAATGCAGTTTTATGGGAAAGGCTGGTAAGAGATGAGGTTGGATTTGGAGAGATGGACTTTGTCTCTGGCAACCCCATGGATGCTCATTCCCCTCCTGGAGGCATCCTCCTCTTCTAGATAACTTCCTTTACCATCTTAAAACTCTTCTCTGTCTTTTCAGGTAACTGCCAACAAATCCATGTTAATATGTGAACAATCACATTTTAAGCTGTTACCTAGGAACATGTTTCTTCCAAGGGGTAAATGCATTTTAAGGAAGAACTCTAGATCATCTCACAGTTTGTGCCCCAGACGAAAAGATCACCAAATGTCCTTTTTGACCTTAAGATTCTTAAACTTAGTTCAACAACACAATCTACAGGATGGTGGCCAAATAATCATTAGGGAAAAAAAAATTAACAGTGAACTTTAGTAAACAACACCATTTCGTGTTCTCATAGATGTGAAAGTATTTTGAAAGAAGAACAAAGCGCTATGCAAATGTAGGATATTATTCCCCTCTCTGTATGCGTACTCGCTCCTTCATGCCATGGGTATTGAAAGATTCAATTTGGGACTGTGTTTCTGGCCCTGGGTCTAGATATCATGGTCATAACAGCTGTCATATAAATGAGCTGCATAAACCCGGGTTGCTTGTATGAGATAAATACTGCCTGACTTTCTGAAAAGATCTGTCTGGATTAAACATTGGGTTGAAAGACTTTAATTATATCTGTGTTACTCTTCAATACCAAATAATATCACAGTTCATCAACAACCTTTTGTTCTTCCAATTTAAACATAAAATTGTATTTTGTCATTTTTGTCAGCTTATCTATCTGCTTCCTATCTGCTTCTGTCCTTCCCCTCCCCACCATCAATCATCAGGAGGTAAAAAATAAAAATAAAGCAAAATTTTCCTATTCAAAGAACAAGACTCCAGAGTAGAAGTATATAGTCAAATAAAATTAATGGCTGGGTGAACAGTGATGCAGAAGGACTGTGTCAACCCATCAAAGTGGCCACAAAATCCTGAATGTCATAGCCTGTTAGGATTAAGTCACAGGTCCTCATCTAGTATCAGAGAGTAGATCTTAAGATCTTACCTCCTCAAATCCCCAAACCACCAAATCCCTCTCTGCAGTAGGCTTCCCACCTCACATTTGTCAGAATTTCCACTGGGGAAGAGAGAGCAACAGAGTTACTCCCCTCAGGGTCCCCATTCACGCCGTCCCTCCTTTCCCCAGTCTGTTCAATCAGTTTGGAGATAAATAGCATCTCCTCCTCAGAATAAGATAGGGGACCTGTTATAACCTATCTGAGACCTTCCCAAGTTTCCCAGTCCATTAGGAAAGTAATACAGTATTAACAGGGTGCCTAGTACTGAGCTTTTGCATAATAGGCACTAAATAAATATTAGTTTAATTGAACTGAATAGTCTAAGAGGCCACAGCCAAACAGAGGCATGAGGAACCATGAGGGCCTGTTTGGATTCTACCGCTGATGGACATGGCTAATTTATCCAAGACATTTTGTCTCCTGATAACTGGCTTTCCTAGACTGTCAAATAGTTTGTTGAGCAACCAGTCTGGTTCAAACTAAGGAAAATGTTCAAGTAAATGACTAAAAAGGTGGGAGGGGGTATTGACTCTCCAAAGAGTACTTAAACTGACAATCACTGTATTTCACCTCTATTTTCACAAGTGGTCACTTTGTATTTTCTTAAAAACTCCTGCTGTGTGGTTGTTTTCTGATCCACTGTGTTGAACCAGTTTCCAAGTCTAGTTGGTGTAGCATGAGTGGTCTCCTGGCTGGAGAATGTTTCTTCCAAACCACTCTGCTTTGCTCACATTGCTCAATCCAGGTCAGCATGAGGGCCTGGGGGAGTACCCAGGCTCCCCTTCTAGTGAGTGGCTGTTTCCAGCCAACCACAAATTACAAGTTAATTGCTCAATAAAACTGGCTAATTCAACCTCTTATTTTAAAGTTAAAAATCTTAGTGTAGACAGCCTTAAATTAACTACAATTTGTAAATATTGCCCAAATTGTTGGGTCTTTCCAAAGTCATTCTGAAAACAATAGTGATGTTGTACAAATTACAAAAAGATGACATTTTTGTTTTAAAAATTATGGGGAAAATCTGGGTGTGGTGAATTAAAAAAGGAAATTCAAGACACTATGGCCTGGAGGGAAGGACTTGTTTTGGAGTTAAAAAAAAAAACAAGATCTGAAAATTGGTTCATCTGCCTAGTAGGATTGTAAAGTACCACACCTTAAACATCATTCAAAAGTACCTGGCTTTTATTTACTTATCTTTAAAAGTCACAGAATAGACCTTCTAGGAAGGAGACATATGGGTTTGTTTTTCCCTATTCCCTGGAAACCACAGGGAACCACCATCACATCAAGGGTCAAAATTCAAACTATTTATATCAATAAACTAAACAAAGAGTTTTAGTATTAGAAACATCACAGAGGGCAGATTTCTAAAGAAGCTCTTACTATATATTTCTTTTAAATCGTTCCTTGGTTTCAGCAACTCTGCCTTTGAAATAGTTCATATTGATCCTCTCCTCTCCCTATTGCCCTAATCCAGGTTCTCATCAACTCTTTTCTAGATTATGACAATCACCTCTAAAGAGTCTCCCTGCTTCCAGGCTTCTTCCTGCATCAATCTTTCTTCTACAAGGATGTCACAAATCAAAATATAAAGTGCAAAACCAAACAAAGGTAAAAAACAATGAGGGCTTCCCTGGTGGCGCAGTGGTTGAGAGTCCGCCTGCCGATGCAGGGGACATGGGTTCGTGCCCTGGTCTGGGAAGATCCCACATGCCGCGGAGCGGCTAGGCCCGTGAGCCATGGCCGCTGAGCCTGTGCGTCAGGAGCCTGTGCTGCGCAACGGGAGAGGCCGCAACAGTGAGAGGCCCGCGTACCACAAAAATAAATAAATAAATAAATAAAAATAGAAAAAAACAATGAATATATGTATATGTATAACTGAATCACTTTGCTGTACACCTGAAACTAACAACATTGTAAATCAACTATACTCCAATAAAATAAAAACAAAAAACAGAACAACAAAAAAACCAAACAAAGCAGAGTGATATATTGTTTAGGGATCTATACATAGGAGGTGAAGTAATTCTTCAAAAAAACAAGGGAATAATGAACACCAAGTACAGGATAGTGGTAATCTCTTAGGAGAGGCAAGGAGATGACACAGGAAAGAAGCATACAAGTAGAGCAATGGAGCTGGAAATGTTTTAGTTCTTAAGTTGGATAAAAATGTTTTACTTCTTCTTTCAGATGATGAGTTCACAAGTATCCATTCTACTATTCTAATTCATAATTTATATATGTGATATATATTCTTTTTAAAGTTATTAAATATTACATAATAAACTATTTTAAGTGAGGTGAGTTAGAGTCATTTAAAGGAAAGTGTTAAGTGAACATTGGTACAGATATTATGCATTATATATGGTGATAATGTGAAAGTGGTAGAAACATGAGAAACATTTAGGAAATATAGGCCAATGGGAAAAAAATCCATATTTCTTAACAGATCATAAAAAGGGCAGTCTGGCTCAAGTGTACTTTTCCAGCAATTTCCTCTCACTGCCTCCCTCCCAAATGTACCAAACAAACCATAATCTTTCATGTTTTGGGGCCCTTGCACGTGCTGTTTCCTCCTCCTGAACTCTTCACCTACCTCTCTCCGCTTGATGAATTCCTACTCATTCTGAAAGACCCAGCTTAGGTGTTACCTTCTCCAAGGTACTGAGGTACCCTACCACAGCCTCCAGGCAGTTATTTCCCCTTTACCTTTCCAGAGTGTTCTGTTACCCATCCTCTGTTACTGCACTCATAAATTGTAGGCTTGTTTGTTGTTTACCGATCTCTCCATCTAAATGATAAGTTCCTTGAGGCCAAAACTTACTCAGCTTCGCACCTTCAGTACCCAGGGCAGTGCACAGCATCCAGAAGGTGTTACTCCATAAGTAACTGAGGACTGATCTCAAAAAAGAGCCAGAAGTACATCAGCAAGCCTTCCCCTGCTTGAGTTGCACTGTGACCTCCACCTCACTTAGACTGTCAAAGAATATAGCAATTTGAAGACTAATTCTGCAGTCAAAGGGTGGTTAAAGACAAACAAGCCAACACACCAAGGAGAGAAAAGTTTACAGAGGCAGAAAGCCACTGAACCCAGAGTGTTCTCAAAGCAGGAAGCTGCACTAGAGAGGGACTGCGAAACTGTCATTTAAACACACACCGCTACTCTCCATGGGCAGGCAAGCATACAGAAATGACTGGAACCTCTTGTCATTAGCTCACAGAAGCTTCCAGAGCTTCAAAGATTGAGGGAGACTGACAATGGGGTAGGGGATTGGCAGAGGAATATAACAGACGAAAAGGAGAAGAAACTTGGTCTTACTACCAATTCAGTGAACATCCACCCACCATGGCGACTCAGAATGAGGAGAAGTTGGCATGAGCTGTAGCCACATCAGGACCACTGACCTCTGAAGCAGGCGTTCAGAGAACCATAATGCCTGCATTATTAGACTACGATGAATAGAGCTGGGTTTAGGTAAAAACAGTAGATTAAGGGCAGCTTGTCTTGAAAGCCTTTCCATTTTCCTTCACCATTCATTCAACAATGACTTACTGAGCACAACTATTTGACAGGCATGGTACAAGGTGCTATGAGATCTCAAAGATGATTAAGATTTAGTCTTTCCTTCAATGAATTCACAGCCTACAGGGGGGCAAATGTGACATCTGTACAAATAATTACAATATAATTTAGAATTAATAATTATCCTATGTGAAGTATAAACCAAGAAATGTGGAAACACAGAGGAGAGGAAGCTAAGTCTCAATTTAAAGATACTGACAAGGAAGGAATAACTAAAGGAGGTGACATATCATTTGAATATTGAAGAAGGAGTGGAATTTTAACAGATATGGACAGAAATGAGATGTTCAAGAAAGAAGGAAAATGTGATCATGGAGTAAATTCTGATAATCTAGTGTACCCTTTTCATTCTGAAAGAATTAGTCCAGAAATCTTTGAGACTGTCCCAAATAACAAATACTCCTAAGGCATATAATACCTCTTTATAACACTTAAGAGAATTAGGCCACAACAGAGAAAAATAAAGGGCATATACCAGCCCCACAATTGTATACCATAGCAAAAATTATATATTGCTAAAGGATGTGAGCTTTCAGCATTGAGTGCAATAATAGATAATACAAATGTGGAATTGGTTTTTTCAACTTATTTTGAAAAGGGCCTTGGGGGTGTGGGATTGGACTAATCATAATTCATCCTTCATGATAATATTCTTCCTTGGCTAATGTATGAAAACCTTTATTTAATTGCTTGTTAGTTGGGTAGTTATTTTAATAATGTAACAATTTCTGATTTTGGCAAAAATAACAGGGTAACTGGTCCTGGACTTATGCTCCCACTGTAAACAACTAGAAAGTTGGACAAAATATAGGGAAAAACCCCCAAGCTTTCAGATACTGGAAGACAAGCAGTTCAGTTAAGTGATCCCTGAGGAAAGGCAATCAAATAAAATGGTCCTATGCTCACTTTGGCTTTCTACATGGAGGTACTTTCCAGACCATACCACAAGGTAGAGGAACCCAAACAGAGTATAGAAGTTGACTAATGGGTTAAGGAGACAGAAATCAGAAAGACAGCAAAATCCAGACATACAACAATGCAAAATGACAATTTCCAGCATCCATTTAAAAAATAATAGACATGAGAAGAAACAAGAAAATGTGACCTATGACCAGGAGCAAAGTTGTTGAAAATAGAATAATAATTTCTTGTCAAAAATAACATAAGTCAGAAGATAATATTTCTAACACAGTGAAAAGCAAAACATGCTTGAAAGTGCTGAAAGTAAAATGCTGTCAACATAGAATTCTATATCTACCAGAAATATCTTTCTAAAATGAAGGCTATGGCCATTACGGAGTAACAGGGACTGGGTTTGCCCTCCTGTATTAAACCACTTAAAAAAACAGGCAAAATATATGAGCCAATGATTTTTAGACAGTGAACAATAGTCAGTGCAGGACAATGACCATTGAGAAAGGCTAAACAAACCAGGTTAAGTTCTGTGATCACTCCAGAGATTCATTCCAGGCCACATTACAGGCTGGAAAAACTCACAGTCTGGTGGGATGAGACCTCAAACAGTGTGCCCAACATGAACACAAAAATAACGAGGAAAGAAATGGAAGGTATTTTAAAATCAAAATTAAACTGCTAAGACTGAAAACTATAACATATGAAATGAAAAATTACTGGATGGGATTAACTGCAGTCTAGGTACTTCAGAAGAAAGCATTAGTTAATTTGAGGACATAGAAGTATCCAAAATAAAATACACACAGAAAAAAAAGACTGAAGAAAAAATTAACAGAGTGTTAATAATCTTTGAGACAATATCAAATTACCTAAAATATATGCAATTGCAATTCCAGAAGCAGATGAGAGAAATGGGGGTGACAAAAAAATTTTTTTTGAAGAAATAATGTCTGAAATTTCAGAGGGAAAAAAGAAAAATCACATGAGACAAATAGAACACAGAGGCCAAGATGGTAGATTTAAGTCCAACAATAACAATAATAAATATAATTGGTAAAAACACTCCAATTAAAAAGCAACACACTGTCACACTTGATAGAAAAACAACCCCCAGCTATTTTCTGTCTGCAAGAAAGGCACTTTAAATGTAAAAATATAGACAAATTAAATTTGACAGATGAAATAAGATATACCATGCCAACACCAATCAAAGGAAAGATGGAATAGAGATATAAATATCAGATGAAGTCCATTTCAGTAAAAGGAATATTATGAGGGATAAGAAAGGAAATTTCACAGTAATAAAGGAATCAATTCATTAAGTGAACATAAAAATTCTAAATGCATATGAAACTAATAAAAGGGCTTTGAATATACAATGCAAAAACTGACAGAACTAAAAGAAATAGACAAATCTATAATTTTTCAATACTGCACTCTCAATAATTAATAGAAATGACAGGTAGACACAAAGTCAGGGAGAACAGAGAAGATCTGAACTGCACCATTAAACAAGTTGCTCTAGTCAATGATTATAGAACAACACATATTCACTAAGCCATGAGATATCTACCTTACCATACAGAAATTACCCATATCAAGAAAAAAAGAGAAAGAACATTACTACTGATCCTACAGACATTAAAATGATAATAAAAGAATATTATGAATAATTTTGTGCAAATACATTTCAAAACTAAAATGAAATAGGAACATTCGTTGAAAGACACAACAACCAAAGCTCACTTAAGAATAAGTAGATAACCTGAATGGCCCTATATCTAATTAAAAATTGAATTTGTAGTTAAGGATGTTCTCACAAAGAAAATTCCAAGCCCAGATGACTTCTCTGGTGAATTCTACAAAGATTACGGAAGAAATAATGCCAATTCTACACAAACTCTTCCAGAAATTCCAGATGTGAAAATTCTTTCCAACTCATTCCATAAAGTTATAAGATAAAAAAAGAAAAAAGACCAATATTCCTCAAGAAACAAATGCAAAAAATTTTTAAATATTAGCAAAACAAATCCAACCATAGTTCAACTATATATAAAAAGGATAACATGTCATGAATAAGTAGAGTTTATCCCAGGCCAAAGGAACAATACAAATGGAAAAGTATGTATCCTACACCACAAACAAAAATCATCTCAAGATGAATTAAGGGTTTAAATACAAAAAAGAAAACTTTAAAATTCATGGTAGAAAATAAAAGAAAATGATTTAGACCTTCAAATAGGGAAAGATTTCTTGTATAAGACGTTTTCTTAAAAAGCATCTGCTACGGGCCTCCCTGGTGGCGCAAGTGGTTGAGAGTCCGCCTGCCGATGCAGGGGATACGGGTTCGTGCCCCGGTCTGGGAGGATCCCATATGCCGCGGAGCGGCTGGGCCCGTGAGCCATGGCCGCTGGGCCTGCGCGTCCGGAGCCTGTGCTCCGCAACGGGGGAGGCCACAACAGTGAGAGGCCCGCATACCGCAAAAAAAATAAAAAAAAAAAAAAAAAAAAAAAAAAAAAAGCATCTGCTACAAACATTGATAAATTATATTAAAATTAGTATATTTTGTTCATCAAAAGATATCTTCAAGAAAATGAAGAGTAAAGTAAAATGCAGTTAAAATATTTGCAACACACATATAATTAGTCTTAAAAATATAAAAAGAGTTTCTACCAATCAATAAGAAAAAACACATAAAATTAGAAAAAATAACAAAAGAAACCTTAAAATATTTGCCAGGAGCAGAAACACATACAGCCAGTAAACATATGAGGAAATGTTCAGTATCATTAGTAAATAAAACCCAACTCACACTCACTAAGCCATGAGACAGTTTATTATCTTACACAACAAGAAGGTCATGTGTAGTGTGGGCCTCAGGCAGGCCACACACAAGTTCAACTTCCCTTCTCTGTGCTCTCCAGGTGCCTCCCTCCTCCTTACTTCTACTCCATCCTTCCCATAAGAAAAGATACTCTTTCTTCCACATGACTCTTTTCAGGAGTAAGAAAATCTTTTTTCCCTTTATATCTTATTGGCCAGGATTGAGGCATTTGCTCCTTCCTGATCAAATTGCTAGAAGGGGAGTGAGAGTACCATGCTTGGTTTAGACTCACGACTCAAGGAGTTGTGGAGTCAACAGCACATCCCCTGCACAAGGGACTGCAAAGAGTTATATATGGCTGTAGCATAGCACAAACAGAATGAGGTAGCGAATGGCAATAGTTGAGGCACTGGAAGCTAAAGGAGAGAGAGACTGTTTCCAGAAGGACCGTGGTCCAAAGTGTCAAACACTACAGAGAGGTTACTTGAAGGAACTTGTCAAAGTGCCCATTGAAATTACTTTCGGGAGATTACTGGGGCTCTGAGAGGGTAGTTTTAGTCATGATGGGTGAAGTAAGGTTTTAGAGGCTTGAAGACTAAGTGAGAGATGAAGATGGAAGGATCACAAGTGTAGATATTCTTCCAAGAAGTTAGATGGTAAACGGGGAGAGACAAGGGGTTGACAGCAACACCCTGGTTACCAAGTGCTCTCAGAGAGGAATCACTCAACCTGGGCTGGTCCTAGTTAATAATATGGTATTGCATATTTGAACACTGGTAAGAGTAAATCTTAAAAGTTCTCATCACAAGAAAAAAATTTGTAACTATGTATGGTGACAAA
This sequence comes from Mesoplodon mirus, assembly GCF_964341445.2. Taxonomy (NCBI): domain Eukaryota; kingdom Metazoa; phylum Chordata; class Mammalia; order Artiodactyla; family Ziphiidae; genus Mesoplodon; species Mesoplodon mirus. The sequence continues at coordinate 44,047,246 of NC_138984.1, forward strand.
TGTTAACTAGACTAATTGTGGTGATCATTTTGCAATGTATACAAACGTTGAATCATTACGTTGTATCCCTGAAACAAACATAATGCTATGTGTTGATTACATCTTAAGTTTAAGATTCTTTTAAAATATAGAAAATTAATTTTAAAAGAAAGGAAGAAAGAAAAAGACCCCGAAACAACGGACCTCAGGGCAAGAGACCCCTGGAGCCAAGCGGGGCCGCAATGCAGAGTTATCCACAGCTTCTAGAACGAAGCCTGGGAGGTACTCGGTGATGACTGTTAACTACTTTCCTGGCTTAAAAGTGATTATGGAGACAGAGGGGCTTTCCTATTCCTGTCAGCATGGTCAGGTCCTCATTCGTGGACCAGGTCCAGTTCTGAGAGCCACAGCTGAGAAGAGAAGCAGGGCATGTGGCCAGGGCACACAAAGGAGACCATGATTAAAGGGTTGGAAAAGAGAGCCTGTGAGGCAGGTTTTAAGGAGCTGGATTTTTTCCTGGAAAAAAAGAGGCTAGAGGATGACTCAACTGTCATCTTAAGTGTCTGAGGGGTAATTATGATGGGAGTGATACCCCTCTCCATCCCAAACCCATCCGAGGAGCCATATTTATCCTGTGGCAGGAGGAAGGCAGCCGAACAATACGGAACATTTCACTTTAGTAAAAACTGACGTTCACAGAAGCCTCCATCTGCCTCAGGCCATCACGAGAGTCAGGCTAGACTTTCTGTCTAAAACTCAAAAAATAAACTGGATGACTGCTTGAATTTTTCTCCAACTTTAATTCTTAATGTCCTCCTCTACCATATTCTCTTTTATTTCTGTAGGCTTATCAGAACAAAGTTAGCAAAAGCTTTCTCGAATGAGGAAACATGGTATGAATCACTTAAAATTCTCTTTAGCAGCATCTATCCTTGAAGTAACCACAGTAAAAAATGTATGTATACTCTTTCTAAGCAGACAATTAGAACACAGCTGGGAAAATATTTAAGATTTTTTTTTCCCCTCAAGTTAGTGTCTTACCAGTCAAATTGCTATGGGTATAGTTTGCTCAACAGACTCGAGAATCATTTGGAGGTCTAACTCAAGCACAGGGCTTATAAAAAATATTCCCTAGATCATCCATTCTTAGTTGCTTTTATTTAAAGATAATGGCAGGGGTTTCCCGGGTGGCGCAGTGGGAAAGAGTCTGCCTGCCAATGCAGGGGACACGTGTTCCAGCCCAGGTCCAGGAGGATCCCACATGCCGCGGAGCAACTAAGCCCCAGCGCCACAGCTACTGAAGCCTGCACACCTAGAGCCGATGCTCTGCAAAAAGAGAAGCCACGGCAATGAGAAGCCCGCGCACCGCAATGAAGAGTAGCCCCCGTTCACCACAACTAGAGAAAGCCCGCGTGCAGCAACGAAGACCCAACGCAGCCAAAAATAATAAATAAATTAAAAAAAAAAAGATAATGGCAGGTTTTCATGTCTCTGCTTCTTGTGAATTCTATGTCTATACAGAGGAGCTGGAGGAATTTCTCAGGCTGTCAAAACTACTGAATGACATGTGGTACAATAAATTAGAAAACAGACTCTGGTCAATAAACAGCAGAGTAAAAATAGCTACCCTTTGTGTGAGGCTAGTGGGTGCCATGTGCTTTTCCTGTTAATTTGCATGATGGCCCTGTGAGGGAGGTATCAGTATCCTCATCTGACAGATCAGAACACAGACTGAGAGAGACGAGTAACTTGCACAAGGTCATGTAGCTAGCAAGTGGTGACATCCAGGTCTGCTTGACTCCAAAGTCTGTGGTTTTCATGCTGCTGCCCTGCTCCTGGTGTAGGAATTTGCTGTTTGGATGGGCTAACCTCTAACGTAGGACCATGCAATTTAAGAGGTTGTTTGGGTCCATCTCCTGATTTCATTATTTTGCTAAGAGAGCTCATTAGCTCCCAAGGTCGATGAAATCAATGGTTGACAGGGACATCGTAATTAAACAGCTTCACCACCTTTCTGCAGTTCCATTTCCCACCCTCTCCATGAAATAATCTGTTGAATATTTTTTGGCCTGCAACTTTTAAAAACATTTTATTTTTTTATTGAGGTAAAATTGGTATATAACATGGTATAAGTTTTGGGTGTACAACATTATATAATTTGACATCTGTATACACTACAAAGTGATCACTGCCAAAGTTCAAGTTACCATCCATCACCATACAACTGACCCTGCAACTTAAAGTCTTCAGAGCTATGGCTTCTTAATTCCCACGGGTAAGCACAATCCTTCCTCAAGACTCTTTAGGTAGTCCTGGCTCTAAAGTAGTGTTCCTTAAGGAGTGGTCCATGGACCTTCTACAATAGCACCTGGGCTATTGGCTAATAACATAAATTCCTGGGTCTTACCATTGAGCTATTGCTAGAGAAGATGGGTGCAGTAACCAATTCCTTCAGGACTAGGGATCACTAGGGAGAGGCAGGGTCACTTTGAATGGCCTGACGGGCTCTGCACTGTGCAACTCTGGGGCATTGTTCATGTAGACTTTGGTGTGAATCATACCCTATGCAGTTGTGCTACATGGCAGACCTGGGAGAGGGCTACACACTTTCTGGAGTTATAGAAATCTTAGCAATCTCTCCCTAGGAACTGTTATACACATGCCCAGAGGTCAAAGTTCAGTCCACTGCTCCACCCTGACCACACCTGCTTCTCCTGCTTCCAGGCACCAGGGGAGGGATGGGGAAAATAAGAAATTCCCACGGTATCTGTTCACACACATAGAGAGAGACGTGGGAAACCTAGCTGGGGAAACCTTGAGAGCCCAGGGCAGCACAGAAAGGAGGTCTCTGAGTGAGGCATAGACCTTTGAGCATACAGGGCCTGAGTATATGCCTGTGAACTGCAGATCCTTTTCAGAGCTGTGGATAAAAGTTAGATCTTGCCCCTCAGCCAGGTTCCTTTATTTTCCCTACTGCATCCTGCACCCTAGAGCAACCATATTCTATTCAAATCAGTCTGGAGAAGTTTCAGTTCTAAATATTTTTCTCTCAACCTGGAGGTCTGCTCTGGCTTTAGCTCTAGAAACGTGGTTATTCTAAACTGCAGTCTGAAGGACCATCAGGATGTTGCCCCTCCAACTGCCCACTCAGGCATCTACTCTGGCTCTTTCTAGGATATCTAGCATCACCCATCCCCCTCAAATAGAAGTAGCTTCTGCGGCTGAGGACCTAAGCTAGGATGTGGGGAGTGAGGCCAATGGGGACAATTCAAGGGAATTGAATCTGATTTGGATTCTTTTTATTTCTTTTTCTTCTCTGATTGCTATGGCTAAAACTTCCAAAACTATGTTGAATAATAGTGGCAAGAGTGGGCAACCTTGTCTTGTTCCTGATCTTCGTGGAAATGGTTTCAGTTTTTCACCATTGAGAACAATGTTGGCTGTGGGTTTGTCATATATGGCCTTTATTATGTAGAGGTAGGTTCCTTCTTTGCTTACTTTCTGGATAGTTTTTATCATAAATGGGTGTTGAATTTTGTCGAAAGCTTTTTCTGCATCTATGAGATTATCGTATGGTTTTTATCCTTCAATTTGTTAATATGGTGTATCACATTGATTGATTAGCGTATATTGAAGAATCCTTGCATTCCTGGGATAAACCCCACTTGATCATGGTGTATGATCCTTTTAATATGTTGTTGGATTCTGTTTGCTAGTATTTTGTTGAGGATTTTTGCATCCATGTTCATCAGTGATATTGGCCTGTAGTTTTCTTTCTTTGTGACATCTTTGTCTGATTTGGGTATCAGGGTGATGGTAGCCTCATAGAATGAGTTTGGGAGTGTTCCTTCCTCTGCTATATTTTGGAAGAGTTTGAGAAGGATAGATTTTAGCTCTTCTCTAAATGTTTCATAGAATTCGCCTGTGAAGCCATCTGGTCCTGGGCTTTTGTTTGTTGGAAGATTTTTAATCACAGTCTCAATTTCAGTGCTTGTAATTGATCTGTTCACATTTTCTCTTTCTTCCTGGTTCAGTTTCAGAAGGTTGTGCTTCTCTAAGAATTTGTCCATTTCTTCCAGGTTGTCCATTTTATTGGCATATAGTTGCTTGTAGTAATCTCTCATGATCCTCTGTATTTCTGCAGTGTCAGTTATTACTTCTCCTTTTTCATTTCCAATTCTGTTGATTTGAGTCTTCTCCCTTTTTTCTTGATGAGTCTGGATAATGGTTTATCAATTTTGTTTATCTTCTCAAAGAACCAGCTTTTAGTTTTATTGATCTTTGCTACTGTTTCCTTCACTTCTTTTTCATTTATTTCTGATCTGATCTTTATCATTTCTTTCCTTCTGCTAACTTTGGGTTTTTTTTCTTCTTTTCTAATTGCTTTAGGTGTAAGGTTAGATTGTTTATTTGAGTTGTTTCTTGTTTCTTGAGGTAGGATTTTATAGCTATAAACCTCCCTCTTAGAACTGCTTTTACTGCATCCCATAGGTTTTGGGCCATTGTGTTTTCACTGTCATTCGGTTCTAGGTATTTTTTGATTTCCTCTTTGACTTCTTCAGTTATCTCTTGGTTATTTAGTAGCATATTGTTTAGCCTCCATGTGTATTTTTTTACAGTTTTTTTTCCTGTAATTGATATCTAGTCTCATAGCGTTGTGGTCGGAAAAGATACTTGATACAATTTCAATTTTCTTAAATTTACCAAGGCTTGATTTGTGACCCAAGATATGATCTATCCTGGAGAATGTTCCATGAGCACTTGAGAAAAATGTGTATTCTGTTGTTTTTGGATGGAATGTCCTCTAAATATCAACTAAGTCCTTCTTGTTTAATGTATCATTTAAAGCTTGTGTTTCCTTATTTATTTTCATTTTGGGTGATCTGTCCATTGGTGAAAGTGGGGTGTTAAAGTCCCCTACTATGAGTGTGTTACTGTCGATTTCCCCTTTTATGGCTGTTAGTATTTGCCTTATGTATTGAGGTGCTCCTATGTTGGGTGCATAAATATTTACAATTGTTATATCTTCTTCTTGGATTGATCATTATGCAGTGTCCTTCTTTGTCTCTTGTAATAGTCTTTATTTTAAAGTCTATTTTGTCTGATATGAGAATTGCTACTCCAGCTTTCTTCTGACTTCCACTTGCATGGAATATCTTTTCCCATCCCCTCACTTTCAGTCTGTATGTGTCCCGAGGTCTGAAGTGGGTCTCTTGTAGACAGCATATATATGGGTCTTGTTTTTGTATCCATTCAGGCGGTCTGTGTCTTTTGGTGGGAGCATTTAATCCATTTACATTTAACATAATTATTGATATGTATGTTCCTATTACCATTTTCTTAATTGTTTTGGGTTTGTTATTGTAGGTTTTTCCTTCTCTTCTGTTTCCTGCCTAGAGAGGTTCCTTTAGCATTTGTTGTAAAGCTGGTTTCGTGGTGCTGAATTCTCTTAGATTTTGCTTATCTGTAAAGGTTTTAATTTGTCCATCGAATCTGAATGAGATCCTTGCTGGGTAGAATAATCTTGGTTGTATGTTTTTCCCTTTCATCACTTTAAATATGTCCTGCCACTCCCTTCTGGCTTGCAGAGTTTCTGCTGAAAGATCAGCTGTTAACCTTATGGGGATTCTCCTGTATGTTATTTGTTGCTTTTCCCTTGCTGCTTTTAATATTTTTTCTTTGTATTTAATTTTTGATAGTTTGATTAATACGTGTCTTGGCACGTTTCTCCTTGGATTTATCCTGTATAGGACTCTCTGTGTTTCCTGGACTTGCTTGTTTATTTCCTTTCCCATATTAGGGAAGTTTTCAACTATAATCTCTTCAAATATTTTCTCAGTCCCTTTCTTTTTCTCTTCTTCTTCTGGGACCCCTATAATTCGAATGTTGGTGCATTTAATGTTGTCCCAGAGGTCTCTGAACCTGTCCTCAATTCTTTTCATTATTTTTTCTTTATTCTTCTCTGCAGTAGTTATTTCCAGTACTTTATCTTCCAGGTCACTTATCTGTTCTTCTGCCTCAGTTTTTCTGCTATTGATTCCTTCTAGAGAATTTTTAGTTTCATTTATTGTGTTGTTCATCATTGTTTGTTTGCTCTTTAGTAGTTCTAGGTCCTTGTTAAACGTTTCTTGTATTTTCTCCATTCTGTTTCCAAGATTTTGGATCATCTTTACTATCATTACTCTGAATTCTTTTTCATGTAGACTGCCTATTTCCTCTTCATTTGTTTGGTCTGGTGGATTTTTACCTTGCTCCTTCATCTGCTGTGTATTTCTGTCTTCTCCTTTTGCTTAACTTACTGTGTTTGGGGTCTCCTTTTCGCAGGCTGCAGGTTCGTAGTTCCCGTTGTTTTTGGTGTCTGCTCCCAGTGGCTAAGGTTGGTTCAGTGGGTTGTGTAGGCTTCCTGGTAGAGGGTACTAGTGCCTGTGTTCTGGTGGGTGGGACTGGATCTTGTCTTTCTGGTGGGCAGGGTCGTGTCCAGTGGTGTGTTTTGGGGTGTCTGTGAACTTAGTATGATTTTAGGCAGCCTCTCTGCTAATGGGTGGGGTTGTGTTCTTGTCTTACTAGTTGTTTGGCATAGGGTGTACAGCACTGTTGCTTGCTGGTCACTGAGTGGAGCTGGGTCTTAGCATTGAGATGGAGATCTCTGGGAAAGCTCTCACCGATTGATATTACATGGGGCAAGGAGGTCTCTGGTGGTCCAATGTCCTGAACTCGGCTCTCCCGCCTCAGAAGCTCAGGCCTGACAGCCAGCTGGTGCACCAAGACCCTGTCAGCCACACAGCTGTTGGAGGACAGCTGCCTTGAATGAGTTTGATCAGGCTTATTCTGCTGCTGGTAATGTCTTATTTTTGAATCTGTGTGCTGGCTACATGGCTATACTTAGTGTCCACTGCTAGCTGGCTGGGAGTTCAGCTTTGCATCCTCATTCCAGGATCTAGGCTGCTGAAGCTGCCACAAAATGGAACATTACCTGTATTAAGGAACCATTGACCGTAACTGCCCGCCTTGGCCAGGCACGATAATAACCACTTGCCTGAGTTGTCTCATAACAGGAGGTCACGATAAAGAATGCAGTGCTGCCACCAAAAAATAACCAGGAGAATTCGGGAGGGGCCAAAAACAGGATTAGTGTCCTTTTAAGCAGAGACACCAGGCAGCTTGGCAACTTGCTCCCCCCAGTGCTCAGACTGAATAAATGCCACATGAAGACAAGCAAGAAGGAGATGTCTGCAAGCCAGGAAGAGAGCTCTAGCCAGCAACCAAATTGACTTGAACCTTGATCTTGGACTATTAGCCTCCAAAATTATGAAACAATAAACGTCTGTGTTTAAGCCACCCAGTCTATGATATTTTGTTATGGCAGCCTGAGCAGACTAAGATACCCATTCTTTCTCTTCTCCCCTCACTTAACTCAAGTTCCTTCACAGGAGGGCCTGGGTTAGATCAAGATCCCTCATCTTCATCATTGTGGCTTCTCTCACCATTTCCACACTGGATTGTAAGCACCTGAGGGCAGGGACTGACTTGCATTTATTTCCATAACTCCCCAGCATTTAGCAAATTATTCCCCTGCAGTAATACGTGAGAGACCAGGCAGGACGCCCAGAGAAGGCAGATGCCTGCAGAGGGTGCAGAAGGAAGATGCCTAAGCTGTCTTGTTATTTCACCTTTTCCTTTTAATGGTGTGTCAAGAAAGCATTTACTCCTATTGTTATGACTGCATGTGAACATGTTGAGGCCAGGAATGGGGATGCTGGAGTAAAAACAGAGTGAACCATGGTCATTATGTCAAATGTAGAAGACAAAGAACTGCATCATCTGCCCAGTGCAGGCACCTCTCTCCAGGCTTGGCTGGGAATTGCAGACAGCTTGAGGTGCAGGAGATGGTGTCGGGGGTGGACTTCTAGAAACACTGGAAGTCTTACATTGATGAGGCCTTGGTATATAATTAGGAAGATCTATCCAGTCCTTAATAGGGGAGATATTCAAAATATCTGACATCTGGTAGGACAGTTGTAAACAACCAGTGCAGCTGTATTAGTGCACAGCAGCTGCTCATCAGCCCAGTAGTGAGCTAAACTCTGTTTCCACTTTCCACGTTTGCTTCACATACAAAAGTCACATTTGTGGGCACAACTAGGTCAGGGCAGTTAAAATCCAGCCTGTATAATTCACCAGAAGAGCATGTGTGCTGCCATGAGAGTTACCCAGAGAACTAAGTCACTCAAGGGCACAGGGGCAGGAGACCCCATTCTAGATCAGACACCCATCTAGCTCATGCAAATGTTTTTCTTTTTTAAATATTGATTTTGTTTATTTATTTGGTTGTGCCGGGTCTTAGTTGTGGCAGGTGGGCTCCTTAGTTGCAGCATGTGTGTGGGATCTAGTTCCCTGACCAGGGATTGAAGCCAGGCCCCCTGCATTGGGAGCACAAAGTCTTAACCACTGTGCCACCAGGGAAGTCCCCATGCAAATGTTTTTAATTTAAACCAAATACCAGGAAACCAAAAATAATGCCCACAGTAATCCTTGCCAAACACAAATATATTAAATGTACAAATTGGCATCCTGTTTTCATGCGTACTTCATCTTCTTCACTGCAAAGTTTCAAACGTTGCAAGGAATAGATTTAGAGAGACAAAATATAGAAAACAAACCAAATATAAGATTTTGCTTATACTCTAGGAATTATGTAATGTGAAAAAGTTATTTCTAGTAGGTCCTGGCATAAATTCCATAAGATGAGAAACAGTGATAAGGGGAGTAGATGTAACCAAATGTTAGGCTCCAATCTAAACTGTTCAGGCCACATACAATTCCTGCACACAGTGGAGGCACATACTTCTAGAGGAAACTCCCACATTTGGAATGCATCTATGCGATATGTCAAAGCAGAATTTCTTGAATTCTAGAAAAGGATTTTATATATAAGTATTCGCTTCAGCCACAATAGCACCTCCATTGTTCAAATGCCATTTATGTAATGAATTTAGTTATTCAGAACCCAGCTGGGAATCTGGAAAAATTTCCAGGGGCCTTGTAGTGATCAAGGCATGTAAGTCCATGCATTAAATGCCATTCACCTTACTTCCTAGGAGAAACCCACATTATTCAAAACCTCTACACAATTTTCTAAGACGCTTGGATATTTGGTATTGGAATATGGCAGAGGCTGCTAGTGGTTGGCCCCAGCATCCATCCTTCCATTTCTACTCAGTATCAGAAACTCAAGTTTGTTCAGGGGAAGTCATACAGCCAGATAAAAACTATATTTACAACTATAAATGTAATAAACGTTTGACCAATGAAAGACAAGCAGAAATGTTGTTTTATAGGCCACCCAGGAAGTATCCCACAAAGTGGGACCCAGCCCTTCTGTCTTCCCACCTTCCAATCTGCTGGCTGCCTTGCTATGATGATTCTAGGAGTCTTCTTGGACTGTGACTATGAGGACTATGGCCTAAAGATGTTGCAGTGGAGAGCTAGAAGAAGACTGAATCCCTAAGAAATTCAAGATGTGTCCTACTCATCTTGGACTGCCTGTCTCTGGTTTCTTACACATGAGACAGAAATAAGCTACTATCTTGTTTTACCTGCTATTACTTTTGCTCTAAATGTTATATGCATCCAAGTTTATTCTAATAAATATGCTCGACATAAATCAAAAGTAATAAATTGTTAGTTTTGTGGTTACTAGAAGCAGATACATGAAGCCTGGGAAAAGGGATGTCTGACACCCCTAATAAGACACCAAAGAAAAAAAAAAAGAAAAGAAAGAAACCCAGAAAACACAAACAACTAAACCTGTAGTAGGTTTTCCTGTAAATACTTTAAAAGTAAAGCATTCTAGTCACACCTATTGAGATAAACTGTCCCAGACCTCTTAGGTAGGCTCCAAGGGTATCAATATGCTACAGAAAATTAGAATCATCTGAATTCATGTGTAATTATGCTTGGAGTCAGCAAGAATAAATTGTGTTTGGTTTAAGAGATAGGAAATATCATAGAAATATTTTAATTCAAAATACCTTCGTTTTTTAAAAAAATTTTGCTCACAAAAGAGCATGCAAAAAGAGCAAGTTTTCTGGAAATTCTCTGATATGGAATAGTACATTCTTCCAGGTTGCAAAATAAATGAGTTGTCACCGGATATGGTTCTGTTGTTTTTAATGTGCTGATATTATGTAAGAATAATTTTCTCAAAATAGCTCTATACTTAAGTATTGTATTCATTTTGTTTGGTCAGCATTCCAACTAGATATACATTTTTGCCACAAAATAAAAAGTTAAAAGAAAACCACAAAATAGTATCTTGAGCCTTGGAAGCAACAAAATAAATGTTATGCCCTTCCTGCTCTCTTTATTTCCTGGAAAGTTTTAGTTCTTGTATTCAAATCATGTGAAAATTCTCACCTGAGCAATGCTTTACACAGATGAGTGGAGAAAGAGCCAGCTTTTTCTGGCAAGGACCAGAAGTAGGTCTAAAGGCAATTTGATCTTTAAGCCAAAACCAGATAAATGAGAAACATATTGCAAATGGGAAATCAACGCAGAACATGCTGGCTATTTACCATTCTCCAAGCAGAGCTAAAGATAACAATGGCATAAACAGTGCAAGCAAAAAGTTAAAGAACAAAAGCATTTGTGAATAAAATCCCTTAGTAGTGCCTTCATTCACATCGAGTAACAGGAACTCTCCCCTCTAATGCTTTACCTTCCAGGAGATAGATGCCCACACCACACGTTCTCTCACAATCCCCAGCTTCCAGGATTCTTCAGTTCTCTTACCAATTGTTACATTTTTTCCCCCACAAAAGTTTTCAGCACTGTGAGGGCAAAGGCTGTATTGTTCTTATGCACAGTTATATCCCTGTTACCTGCCTACATAGAACCTGGCAAATAATAGGTCCTCATTTAGATATCGGATGGATAGATGAATGGATGATGGAGAAAAAGAAATTTGGAGGAAGGTATGATTAGGCCCATAGGCCAGGGACATATTTTAACCAGAAAAAATCCTTAATTCCCACTCCCTCCAACCTATCTTTGACTCTCTGAAAACATAAGGGCTCCAGAGGAAGAAAGGGAGAGAAAATGTAAAGAGGAAATAGAGGAAAAGGAGACAGTAATGAGAAGCTCACCAAATTGATTTTGTAATATTCATCCCTACACACACACACACACACATACACACACACACGCTTCTAACATACAGAGCTGTTCAACACAGGCCAGATGTTGCCTCAAAAAATGGTTACTTTGAATATTGTGTTAATTAGATAATAATTGATCATATGCAAATTTCTGCAACCCCCAAGCCTGACAATGGACCCTCAGCGGGGACTTTCCTAGGTGGATGGTACAAGGCCTAGGAGTCACATCTGAGGTGGATGAATTTGCATTTTACACTTCACTTTCCCTCTGGCTATTTAGTGCTTTGCTTGCTGAGTAATAACAAGCCTAGAGGCTGGACGAGAAAAGCAGGAAAAAAAGAGGCCCGGTTTATCCAGAAACTGAGTAATACACCTGTAAGGACATAGAGTAAACCATTTCCTTAACTAGGAACATAAAGCTCAGCAAAAATATAGCCACAAAAAGAGATGAACAGCAGAATGATGCAATGTACGATAGTCAGGACTAGGGCTTGTGTTTCTGGTTGTGTTTCTGATTCTGCTCTTCTAGGCTCACAGGTGTGCTTCCTTACCTCCATATATTGAACTCAGATGTGGCTGTATGATTATCTACCATCAATAAAACATGAGGGCAAGTGATATGGGTCACTTCCAGGCGAAGCATTTAAGACCTGGTGCATGATTCCTCGTGACCTTTTTTCTCCCTGCTGCCATGATGGATGCCTTCCAAACAAGGGAGCCTCTACCAGCCTGGGTGCCAGAGTGAGGATAATGTAGAACAGGGATCAGCAATCTACAGCCCCTGGGTTGGCTGCCTGCTTTTATAAGTAAAGTTTTATTGGAAAAAAGCCATATCCATTTGCCTATGTTTTCAAGTTGCAGTGGTAGAATCGGATTGTTGAGGCAGAGACTGTATAATAGGCAAACCTAAAATGTTTACCAAATGGGCCTCTAAGAAAAAGTATGCCAACTGTTGATATAGAGCACTGTTTCCACAACCCACATACTTGAGAAAGACATGTAGATTGAAAGGAAAGACATGCTTTTGCTATTTTAAACCAACAAAAAGTGGGAATTATTTATTATTCATACATAACCCAGGTTATTCTGACTGACACGAAACGCTTAAAAGAAAATCACCCAATTTGTGTGTCATTAACAGAAATATATTACTCAAGAAATAGTGAAAACACAGATGTTAAAAACAAACTTATGGTTACCAGGGGGTAGAGGGGGAGGAGGGATAAACTGGGAGATTGAGATTGACATACACACTACTATATATAAAATAGATAACTAACATATAAAATAAATAACTAATAATGACCTACTGTAGAGCACAGGGAACTCTACTCAATATTCTCTAATGACCTATATGGAAAAAGAATCTAGAAAGGAGTGGATATATGTATATGGGTAACTGATTCACTTTGCTGTGCAGCAGAAGCTAACATTGTAAATCAGCTATACTCCAATAAAAACTTTAAAAACGTAGTGAAGGGCTTCCCTGGTGGCGCAGTGGTTGAGAGTCCGCCTGCCGATACTGGGTTCGTGCCCCAGTCCGGGAAGATCCTACATGCCGCGGAGCGGCTGGGCCCGTGAGCCATGGCCGCTGAGCCTGCGCGTCCGGAGCCTGTGCTCCACAACGGGAGAGGCCACAACAGTGAGAGGCCCGCATACAGCAAAAAAAATTAAAAAAAAAAAAAGTAGTGAAAACAACTAACACAGTACTTGGTGCAGAGTTAAGCACTTAGGTAGTAGTTTCTCTTTTCCTGGTTGAACATTCCCCATGGAAAAGAGACAGAGCCCTGGTGTAATCAGGAAGGGACTACTTGTCACTCCCTCAGGACTCATTGTCTAAAAGTGGTGGGTTTTCAGCAATTGTTAAAGGAAAGATGCTGACTTGTCAGTTATTAAAATGTTAGAAAATGTTAGAAGAGCCAGAGAATGAAAGCAAAGGTGAGTCTGTTGAACACGTTGAAATCAATTGTCAGAACAAGAGGCATGTAAAGAAAGGAGGCAAAGAGTGGCCCCCTTTCATCTGATTGCTCCTGGGATGCTGGAGCCTGGCTACATGTTCGAAGCAGAGGTGAAAAAGCTGAACTGGATACAGCTACTTCAGTAATGGAAATGAGTTAAAGTTTTAAATGGTAAGTATTTCCACCCCCCCGCCCCCCCACCCCCCTGCTCTGGAAGAAAGTTTAGGGAATATTTGTTAAGTTTTAAATATCAATACCAACAACGAACACTTTGACAGCTCTTATAATGTTCTAGGCACTATTCTGAGCACTTGACACATTTTCGCTCTTATAATCATCACAATCCTACGAGTTAGGTATCATCATTATCTCCAGTTTAAATAAAAGGGTGAAGCATATAGAAATTAAGTAGCTTTCCCAAGGTCAGCAATTACAAAGAAGTGGAGCTGGCCTTGAACGCAGGCATTCTGGGTCCAGGGCAATGGCTCTCAACCATTTTGCTCTATTGAAGTTCAAAAGTTTACTACTGGACTTGGGACAGAATATGAAGGCAAAGACTCATTGCTAGGCTGCTGTGTTCGCTAGGATGCTTTGGGTCTGTGTATCAGAAAACCCAACTCAAACTGCCTTAAGCAACGAAGAAATTATCTCGTGTAACAGAAGTCAATAGGAAGGGCAGCTGCAGAGTTGGTCGTCAATGGTTCACCGATATCATGGACAACCCAGGTTCTCTATGCCTTTTTTTTTTTTTTTTTTTTGGTACGCAGGCCTCTCACTGTTGTGGCCTCTCCCGTTGTGGAGCACAGTCTCTGGACGCACAGGCTCAGTGGCCATGGCTCACGGGCCCAGCCGCTCCACAGCATGTGGGATCTTCCCGGACCGGGGCATGAACCCATGTCCCCTGCATCGGCAGGCGGACTCTCAACCACTGCACCACCAGGGAAGCCCCTCTTTGCCTTTTGATTCTGTTACCCACAGCACTGACTTCACCTAAGGCTCTTTGCCCTTACGGTCAGTGACGGCAACCAGCAGTAAAGGGTGCATATGTGCTCCTTTGCTGCCACCCAACAAGAAAGAGACTCTTCCCTCCATTTTCCGTTCTTTCTGGGCCAAATTAGGTCACATGCTTATGCCTGGGGTGGGGTAGCAGGGGGGAGAGGTGACCAGGGCAATGCCGATGCTGTTTGGCTTAGAAAAATCAGGGTTCCTGGAATTGGAGAAGGAGTCAACTTCAATCCTGCTGCATGGCAAAGGGACTTAATACCTGAATAAAACAAGAGTTTAGTTAGGAAGGAAGATGGGAGCTGGATGGATAAGCAACTAACAATGTCCAGCGGCAGGTATCAGCTAAAATGCAACCATATCTGCCAATGTGGTTATCTCTGTGACCCTTTCTCTGGGAATCCTTTCACAGAGACAGTATACTGAAGTGATAAAAACTCATATTCTTCTTGCATCATGAGTCTGAATCTTAATTCTGTTATCTGTTCAAAGATAAGTTGCTTAAATTCTTGAGAGACTGACTATACAAACAGACAAATATATATTTAAAAATATGAATATATAAAAAATATATATTTATATATATGAATATATGTATAAATATATTTGAATATATATATAAATAGGACTCTGACCCACAATCTGCAGCAACCCACCCAGAAAGCCAGCCTACTATGCAGTTCAGGAAGTCAGACTACTATCTCTAGCCATCAGTGCATGAACCCAAATAATACCCCTGTAATAATAGGCCCCAAACAGTCAGGACTTGATTAATAACTGACACCTTTCATCATTTTTGGCCTCAATTCCAACTCAGGACCAACCAGAGAAAGTCAGATATGCACCCCTAACCAATTACACAGCAATTCCACAATTCTAGTTTGCAGCTTACAGCTTTCTCATGCCAACAGCCTCCAATCATGATAGACCTGAAGCCTTCCCTTTCTCCACTACAAAGCTTTAATTTGAATTGCATGTTGAAACCATTTTCATGTAGTTTAAGAAGCTAAAATGTTAAGGATCTATGATGGAAACATATACTTAGTCCTCATAAATAATATTTCAAACCACAAAATTATAATTTATTACCCCTACTGAAAGGAAGATACAAAGAAATATGATTAAAATATAATAAGGAAGAGGAAATACCAAGGGAGAAAGAGGAAGAGAGAGACAGACATCTTTTCCCGTGTGCATTATGAGACACATAAACAGGGCGGAAGAGGCTCCCAGGGGGAAATAAAAAAGGACAGGATGGTGTAAGTGTCTTACAGAGAAGGAGATGATTTATTCCCTTTATATTAAGAAACGGTAAAGTGTTTGTTTTGTGCACCCATCTGTATTATAGATTATTCTGATTAAAAGGAGTTAAATCTCAGTGAAAGGTGGAGAGAGTGAAGATGAAAGTAACTATGGTTGGGGAGAATTCCAGGTTATAATCAGTTTATCCCTCAAAGACCTCCCCAAGTGATCAAAGAATGTGAACAAGTTCAGGACAAAATCGTTTTAATCATACTGAGTCAGAGAAAATACTGTGAGGCACCTGCATGAGGTAAGATGAGACAGGGCTTGGTTTCTCAAAGATGATTCCTGGGGTACCCTGGATTCATGGTGACCTATTCGCATGAAAACCCCGAGAGGCATCCCCACTCAGCCACCTGTCTGGACACTTGTAAATACATTGACAGCAGGGAGTTAAGGGAAGGAAACACTTCTTTGAAGGTGATCATTATAGCCTCTGGGAAACACTGAGAGCTCAAAGAGATATCCTAAAAATTAGTCTTCGATTATCTGTAACAGAAAGTAGTGGGGAATCAAAGAGTCCCATCTCCTTTAAGTGATAAAACAATAAAAGACAGTAGGGAGGCAGAGAACTGACCACAGTCTTCTGCTGTATGCCTTAAGCAAGATTGATTTTTTTTTTTTTTAAGCTCAGGCTTGATGTTTCAACAGTTGCCAGGCAGATTTTTCCTTTGTGAGCCAGGTTCTGCGCTTACTCACTGATTCTGCATTTGGCTTTCTTACACTAATAACCCCACAGAGACCCCTCGTCTTTCACGCACAGTGAAGCAGTAACTCCTCATTCTCCATCTCTCCATGTGAAGCAGATGCTGTGTCAAAATGCTGTCGACACCCAGACATAGATCCACACAAATATACCCAACTGATTTTTGACAAAGGTGAGAAAGCAGTTCAATGGAGATAGGACAGCCTTTCAGTAAATGGTGCTGGAGCAGTTGGACATCATAGGAAAAAGAGAGAAAGAGGGAAAGAGAGAGAAAAGGAGAAAAGGAAAAGGAAGAAATGAGCCTTGACCAAAGTCTCACACATCATAAAAAAATTAACTCAAAATGGATCATAGACTCAAATGTAAAACATAAAAAACTACAAAACTTTTAGAAAAAAAAAACAGAAGGAGTCTTTGAGACCTAAGACTAGAAGAGTTTTTAGACTTGGCACCAAAACCATGATCCATAAAAGCAAAAAAAAAAAAAAACCACACACACATAAAATCGGACTTCATAAAGTTTAAAACTTTTGTTCTATGAGAGCTCACATGAAGAGGATGAAAAGAAAAGTTATAAGCTAGGAGAAAATATTTGCAAATTACCTACATGGTAGAGGATTGGGCTTCCCTGGTGGCTCAGTGGTTGAGAGTCCGCCTGCCGATGCAGGGGACACAGGTTCGTGCCTCGGTCTGGGAAGATCCCATATGCCGCGGAGCGGCTGGGCCCGTGAGCCATGGCCGCTGAGCCTGTGTGTCTGGAGCCTGTGCTCCGCAACGGGAGAGGCCACAACAGTGAGAGGCCCGCATACCGCAAAAAAAAAAGAGCAAACAGTCCAATTAGAAAAGGGGCAAAAAAGACATTAATAGACATTTCACCAAAGAGGATAAACAGATAGAAAATAAGCACTTGAAAAGATGGTCAACTTTGTTAGCCTTTAGGGAAGTGTACAGTGAAACCACAAAGAGATATCACTAAGACATATCAGAATGACTAAAATTTAAAAAGTGGCAATACCAAATATTGGGGAGAATGTGGGGAAATTGGGTAACTCATACATTGCTGTTGGGAATGTAAAATGATACAACCACTTTGGAACACACTTTGGAAGTTTCTTATAAAACTACATGCAATCATCATATTACTCAGCAATTGCATTCCTAGGGTATTTATTTCAGAAAAATGAAAACATACAGTCACACAGAAACCTGTACACAAGTGTGCACAGCAGTTTTACTTGTAGTAGCCGAAGCTAGGAATCAACCCAGGTGTCCTCCAACATGCACATGGTTAAACTGTGGTACATATATAACATGAAATACTGCTCCCCAGTGGAAAGGAACAGACGATTGTGATGGCTGCAACAATTTGGACGGATCTCCAGGGATTTATGCTGAGTGAAAACAGCCAATTCCAAAAGGTTACATGGTTCATAATTCCATTTATATAACATTTCTGAAATGATGAAACTTTGGAAATGGAGAACAGATTAGTGGTTGCCAGAGATGAGAAATTGGGGAGGTGGCACAAGAGGTGGGTATAATGATAAAAGGGCAACAACATAAGAGATCCTTTTGGTGCTGGGACTGTTCAGTATCTCGACTATGGTGGTCACAGACCTACACAGCTGGTAAAATCATATGGAACTTGATACAGAAGTGTGCCTGCACCTACAGGAACACACACAAATGAGCACAAGTAGAACTGGGGAAATCTCAATAAAATCAGTAGATTGTGTCAATGTCCATATCCTGGTTGTGACATTATACTATAGTTTAGCAAAATGTTACCACTGGGGGAACTGGGTAAAGTGTACAAAGGATCCCTCTGCCCTGTTCCTTACAACTGCAAACTTATAATTATCTCAACTAAAAAAATGTATGTATACATATTATGCTGTTGATGGAGTAACAACCAAACTAACAACACGTGTCGGAAAACTAAACTAGTCCCTTTTGCAGGTAATTCTGACCATTCTAGATGTTTGTATGTTTTTTTTTTGTTTTTTTTTTTTGTTTTTGCTGTACGCGGGCCTCTCACTGCTGTGGCCTCTCCCGTTGCGGAGCACAGGCTCCGGACACACAGGCTCCGCGGCCATGGCTCGCGGGCCCAGCCGCTCCGTGGCATGTGGGATCCTCCGGGATCGGGGCACGAACCCGCATCCCCTGCATCGGCAGGCGGACTCTCAACCACTGCGCCACCAGGGAAGCCCTAGATGTTTGTATGTTTACTCTCAGGCTGTGTCCATGTCATACCCAAAGTTTTGGTTTTTAAGTTTAATTTTTATCATAAAGGTAATATGGAACCGTAGAAAAGAAAGAAATAGACATAAAAGGAAAATAAAATAAAAATCACTCTAATCCCACCACCCAACAATAACTTGAGATTTGGCTTTTTAAATAGGCCATAATATAATTTTTAGTTTTTATCATTTTAGTATTATGATTAATGCTCTCATAAATATCTGAGGCTTTCTTAAAATATATATTTTTTAAAAATTTATCTTATTAAAGATACCATTACTATACATATAAATAAGATCAAGAGATTGTATGTCAATATCCCAGTTATGATATTATACTACAGTTTTGCATTTGTACACACATGTACAAGACAGTTTATCTACTCCAGTACAGTGATCATGAACATTCCTGCTGCTCATTTTGGAGATAACTCTGCATCCGTGTTCATATAGGAGGTCAGGACCCTCAATGCGTGCTTTGAGAGAACATCTAATCTCAGACATCCCAGGAATATTGCTAGTGCTGTTACCCAATTGCTCTACTAAGGTGTTGGGCTGCACCCCGCATGCAGGCCTGCAAGCCCTGCAATTGTCCAGCCTCAAGACCAAAGAAAGAGCCTGAAGGCAGCAACAGAGACATCAGTGACTTACTGGTCAGGGCATCCTACATGTATGAAACGAAGGATCCTGGAGCAACACCCGCCATCTGTGGTATGCAGCAGGCAGGACACGGCAGCAGTCCTCACTACTCGGGGAGAAGGAAGCTACCGTTAACAGGGGGAATTGATGTCAGGTGGGCTCATCAGTTACCAGGGAAACCAGTGTCTGGGGCGGGGGGGGGGAGAGCATGTAGGCAGTTACTAATTAAGCCCTACAATTAAGAGCTTGGATAGTCATGCGAGTGAAGTGGGGCTTGTCCAGCAGGGATGTACAGAGAGCAAAAGAATAGCCATCTTTTCCCTACATTCTTTTTTTTTTTTTCGGTACACGGGCCTCTCACTGTTGTGGCCTCTCCTGTTGCGGAGCACAGGCTCCGGACGCGCAGGCTCAGCGGAAGAATAGCCATCTTGAATGGCCTGACCATATGCTCTATCCCTACATACCCTGCATGACCCTTAGCGTCCTGGTCCACCCCTCTTCCGGGATATCCCTGGGGCCAGGTATGTAGAGGGGCACCGCAACCAGTTACCACGAATGCAATACAGATGGCAGCAGCTGAAGAGTATCAGGAGTAAGACACCTAGTAGACTAAAGATAGTAATTCACCAAGAGGTGGGCAAACTTTGGAGCCAGATGCTTATTGGGTCAAGTTTTCATGGAAATCCAGAGGAGGATAACAACAGCATCTCGCTGGAGACCCAGCAGTCAGACTTTTTCCACAGGTGAGACCACCACTGTCACCCAGTCTGCAAACAGATTCCTTCCCCTCAGACTAGGGATGAAACGTAAGATGTTTAACAGGCACAGTACAGGTAAGTTCATGACCGTTAAGCAGCATACAAGCAGTAACAGCATTCTGAGATAATACCAGCCCTACATGTGGTTTTTGTCCTGGCCTGCAGTTCCATACCGTCTGTCCACACTCAGTCCCCACAGTCAGTAACGGACACTGGAGAGACAGTGGAGAAAAACAGAAAATAGGGTTAACATATTGGTGCCCTTCTCCAGTAGGGGGCCTGGATTAATTACCCTAGTAGTCTCAGGTGGAGCCGGGTAGAAGACAGGTGAAATCTGTACATTGTTTTTTTTTAATTCTATTCCCCAAGGGGTGGCAAACCCAAACCACCAGGGACTTACCTTACCAGGGCCATTTTGTGGTGTGTTCACCTGGGGTAGATCCTGTGAGGAGAGCAAAAGTGAGTTTTCATCCTAACTGACAGTTGGCAATGGTCTTTGGTGGTTAGCAGTTGAACTCAAATTGTGTTGACTAGCTGTCTCTGGGTTAACTTGGTGTAGGCACTGGGATGATTGCTCCTGGGATGTTTGGTTATAGTTAGCAGGGCTTGAGCTAGCCTCCTGGTCCTCGTGTTGAGACAGTGGTCTTCCATCTCAGTCGTTCACAGCCCGGCAGCAGTCGAGTTGTAAGGCAGGTGGAAATGCCAGTGTATGTTATTTTTATCGGCCCACTCCTGAACTTCATGGTCCTTGGTCGCTCTCATGTCCATGGGAGGCCCGTATGTCGCACACAGCTGTTCCAGGCCCTGAGCAGTGGTTTTCTGTGTTGCTTGACGACTCAGGTAAGCCTTTTGTAATGTCTTCCACCTGTTGTAACACATCACAGACTGCATATAGCTGCTATTCCATCATAATCTTGTTGCTGTGCCCCCTCCAGAGCTGGGACCGGAAGCCCATGGGTACTCTTTTATTGATTTGCCATTACCACTGACCCCAACCCATCCGTCTGGGTAACTAGCCACGTCCAATTCACACGCCTGTCCCTAAGTTAATGTCCCCGAAGCCTGTGTCTGTAATTGTTTAGGGGTGGTGGGTTGGGGGTATACTTGTCTTACCCAACCAGAAAACATCCAAGTATTTAATAGATAATAAAGGTCCTTGCGTTCTGTCTATGTTCACCAGCCACACCCCGTGCAGTCAGATAAGCCATGAGAGTGGGGCTGCTACTTTTAAACTGGAGAGAGGCTCTGAGGTTTACAGTATATCATCTGTACAGCGGAAGAGAAAGACATCTCTCATGGTGGTCAGCTGCCACAGGGCCCCACATGCTAGTGGACGGCCACCTCAGGATTACCGCCTGAATCTTTCCGTTCCCGTCCTTATTTCCCGACATCTCCATGCTCACGGAGTTTCTTCGGCCTTCTGGCTGGCTCACCCATTGTTGGGCTGGCTGCACCCCCATAGGCCTGCAAGCCTTGTAGTTGTCCAGCCTCAAAACTGAAGAAAGAGTCAGAGACAGCAACAGAGACATCCATGGCTTATTGGACAGAGGATCCTACACGTCTGAAACAATGGATTCCGGAGCGACACCGTACCATGTATAGTGGGTGGGTGGCAGGCAGGACATAGCAACAATCTTCACTACTCAGGGGAGGAAGAGGCTACCATTTACAGGGGGAACTGATGTCAGGTGGGCTCATCAGTTACCAGGGAAACCAGCGGCTGGGGCAGGGGTGGGGGACGAGCACGTAGGCAGTTACTGATTAAGCCCTATAATTAAGAGCTTGGATGTTCATGTGAGTGAAGCAGGCGCTGGTTGAGCAGAGGATGTACAGAGAGCAAGAGAACAGCCATCTTGAGTGGCCTGACCATACATAAGGGTATACATTCAAGGAGGAGCAGAAAGTCCTCCAATATCTATCAAAGACTAGGAGATTGCCCCTCCTGGATTTCTGTGGGCTTTACTGCACCTCCCAGGTCTGAGAGGCATGCACATTCAACAAGCTTCCTTCATATAAAAAGAAAAGGAGAAAAAACAAAGCAAACAGACAAACAAAAATCACACTTCTAGAGAGTCCAGTTCTGCGACCCTGGCTTAGTCTCCATGAGTAGTTGAAATCTGATTTTTTGGTTCTACTTGTGCAAGCCTGGAATGGATTCTCCTAGGCAGCAGGTAATAGACCCTGACATTTCAGAAAGCCTCCAAAGTAGAATTCACTGGAATGAATACCCTGCATAATTCAGGAAACAACCAAAGAAGTGCATGACTATATATTTCCAAGTCTTCATCATCACAGTGCCACCGAAGGGCAGTAAACTTTCTTAAGCTAAAAGGGGTAAAACAGGAAACTCTACAGGCATGAAAGTGTGCTATTACTTCCACTCCAGGAGAGGTTTCCAGCATCAGAGTAGCACCTGGCAGGCCCCGGAAGCGAGCATCCTTTCTGTGGTGGAAACACTAGTTGAAATGCTTTACTTGCACTGCTGATGTGACAGTCTTGCCTGGAAACTACCTATGCTTTTTCTCACCCTTCACTGAATTGCATTTAATGTATTTTTGTATTTTTCTTGTTGTATTTCAATGTATCTTTCTGTGGTGGAAAGGGATATAAGGAGAAGAGCTGACAGATTGAATAGATGCTGTTCCCCCCCACACCCCCCGTCTATAGCTGTCTTCTCATTCAGGGCTTGATTCCCTATGGAATCAGAAGTGAAACTCTGGCTTTGGTAAAAAGCATCTGAAAGCAGTGCCAGGGCACACCGTAGTTGGCAACCACCCGTGGAAATTCAAGCCAGCTCATCAGTTCCCTCCCACAGCACTGGGGCAGATATTCAAGCAAATTGGTGCCAGGCTAATTTAAGACATGATGGGAAACTGATTTTAGCAAGCCAAAATTACTTTTTTTAAAATTTTCTCAGACAGGAAATAAAAACAAGAAGTTTCCTAGGATATTATTTGGAACATAAAGTGAAAGAAGATTAGAACATCGTCCCTGTGTAGCTTCTGTAGCTCCAGAAATGGAGGCTGTCAGAAGGTAGAGTTCAGGTGTTTACATTGTCAGCGCACATGTCAAGAGAGCAAGAATCTCCAGATGTCACTGAAGTCAATGTGTCCACCAAGGGCAAAGCGAGCAGATTGGCTAGAAATAAGGCTATTTTCAAGGAACAAGGGGTTTCTGCTCTAGGTGCACATTGACCTTTATGACAGCTACGAATGCTGCTTCAAGAGCTGTGCTGAAAAGGGCACAGAACGTTATGTCTCCTCTTCGGCGTGAACATAGAACAGAGGAAGAAGACCTCCCAGCCTATCTTCGAGAGCTGTTAACATAGATTTAGAATTCAAGGGAGGCAAGAACTCCACATGACACACTCACCTTTGTTTGTTGCACTTCCTTCTCTGTATTACACTCTATTTCATATCCAAAGACGAGGTGTTGCTTCTGGGAACATAGATCCTTCTAACACCCACTTTGATTCAGCAACAAGCCAGGCTAGTGTTGTTTAAAGACTTTTTGTTCCAAAACCAACAACAGCGCTTCAAAATTACATACTATCTTTCCTTCAGTGTTCTTACGGCAGCTCTTAGACATCACCTCACTAAACCGACACCTTCAAAAGACTTTGATAAAGGCAAGGGTGGGAGCCAGCTAACCCCCCGCCCCCCGCCCTATACCTGCCTTATCCGTGTGATATTGCGGAATGAGGCCTGCGTTGGAGGGAGGTGGTCTCGCTTCTCCACTTACTCTTTGGCTTGAGAGGGTCACCTAAGCTTTGTAAAGCTCACGCATCTCATCTGAAAAATATGGAGGCTGAACCAAATGATTTGCACGCTTTCCAGTCCTGTGAGCCTATGAAATTCTGATATGGGGAAAGGTTCTCATGATGAGAAGTAGAGCGCCAACTTGCCATGCAGTTAAGCGGGCTTAACTTTAACATCAAGCTTTATTTCCTTGAAGGGAAAGTGAATATACTAGGCCCAGTTTCTGTGCCACCCAGATCCACTCATCCTCACCTATCCAATAAAACCTGGCTTTGGCCATTAGCCTTCTTTCCTAACTAGGAAGGGCCTGGCTGCAGCGCATCCATTGCTGCAGTCGTAAGGCCTGGCTGCTGTTGCTGGAGCTGTCACCACAGACGGAAAACTTCAACAGACGTGACCAGCTAAGGAGAACAGACAACTGTGACCACGCGCTGCCTGGCTTGGGCCTTCAGAAGCTCCAGGGTCTTCCTGGAGGGGGTGATGAAACAACTCCGATGTGGTGGGACATTGACATAATGGGGTGAAGTCTGACCAATGGGAGATAAGAAATGAGAGGCCACCTGCACATAAACTCCTTGCCCTTTCCCCCCCCAACAGACTCTTCCAAATGCAGTTATTTTCATATTGTCCCTCTGGGGATGTCCTTATTTTATTTATTTATTTTTTGTGTGGCCCCGTTGGGTCTTAGTTGCAGCACGCGTGCTCTTCGTTGTGGCGCATGGACTTCTCTCTAGTTGCGGCACGTGGGCTCAGTAGTCAGTAGTTGTGGTGCATGGGCTTAGTTGCCCCGCGGCATGTGGGATCTTAGCTCCCTGACCAGGGATTGAACCCTCATCCCCTGCATTGGAAGGCAGATTCTTAACCACTGGACCACCGGGGAAGTCCTGGGATGTCTTTTTAAGACTGAGCAGCTAATGTGTTTGTGGCGAGTCTCTGGCTGGCTTGGTCATGCACCTCCTTGTGTTCGTTCTTCCTCATTCCCGTCCTCATTTCTCTTTGCCTGCTGCAATGCCACCCTACAGTTAAGTGTTAGCACAGAAAATTTTGCCTCAGGTTCTGTTTTCTAAGAACCTAGACAAATACAGGGGTATAGGGAGTGCCCTCAGAAGTCAGACATTCAGGATAGAAGTGTGGATCCCCATGTGTGGTGGTAAACTGAAAGCCCCTAATCCCTGGCATGCAGTGATGTCACAGTTGCTAAAATATTCACCTGGGTTTAGTTGGTATGTGGTATAGGTGGAAGGCAAGATATTGGTGTGTCAAGTGGCTGCTATACCTTGACATGAAGGGGAAGTGATAATTACCAGAACCGTCTTATGGAGCAGCTGCTTTTGATGGCTTTGGAAGATTTACAAAGTGGAATAACAGGCTCAGGAAAGCTAATTGCCCACTTACAGCAGGCTGTGAGAGCCAGAGGGTCTCTATGGTAGCTTTTAAAATCCTCATGTCTCCTACAGCTGCAAGGCAGACAAGGAAGAAAATCATGTCCAGGATTGCATGTTATAGGGTAGCAAACTTTCAAAGTAGACAAAATGCACAGCCCAACATGCTCCTATGTCAAAGTGAGGGTCTGGAGAGGAAGAGTAATAACCTGAGACCTAGAATGGGGACATTTGAATGAACAAGCCTGATCATCGTGGATGTCCAAATGTCCCTGCCCCTCCTTCCTGGCTGGGAGAAATGGCCCCTTCTCCCTCCCCAGAGGAGAAAACCTTCTACTTGTGCTGAACAATGTAATGATCTCATCTGAAGTCTTGTTCTCCTCAAGATCTGCCCCATAGCCTTCAGGTTGATAATCACGGTAACATCTCAGAACAGCCTGGCCACAGAGGGTGCTTTGGTCCACAGGGATCGCTGGTGATGGGTAATGGATCATGACCATCCTAGGAGTGAGATGGATAGACAGCCAGCCAGAATATTGTGTTCTCACTCTCTCACTTTCGCTACCAGATCTCTATAAAGAAGGTCCAGTTTCAAAAGCGGCCCAGAGGCAAAAGGGATATGCAACCAGTCCAGGCTGCAGGGAGGGCTACTCTGCCACTTGAGCCATGTGACTCACCTGGCTGGAAGGTTCTAAGTGTATCTGTGGGTGAGAATACTGCATAGAATCTCTGAAAAGTCTCATTAGAAGAATCATAGCACAGACCCTCATGATTCTGGAGCACAGTTTCATCTTTTGTGGCAGAGAACAACTCCCTATTTGGAAAAATAACATGATGTTCATCCAAAATAAAAATTTAGTCCTCATCATGGAACACCAAGTGACTGTGAAACACAGCTGCTCATCATGAGCTCAGCACTGTCAGATCCACCAAATCACAGGGCCAGGTGGAGATGACAGCAATGCATGACACAATAGAAGAGGTGCATTCACGATTAGACGGAAGTCAGTCCAGGACACCTGAGTAAATTACAGAGGCAGGTGGCCTGAGCTCGTTTTCCCTAACTCTGTTGTACTAGTACCTGTCCTTCAATCTACATCTATAGCATCATCAGGGGTTCCCTATGGCAATTGTCAGAGGGAGAAAGGACTTGGGCCTGGTTCACAAAAGGGATAGTGCAATATGTTGGTTCCAGCCAGGGGTGAGCTGCTGCTCAAAATTGACCCTGAAGGAAAGTGGTTAAGAGAAATCCTTCCACTGGGCAGAGTTAAGGGCAATACATTCGTTATCCATTTCATATTGAAGGAGAAGTGGCCTGAGGAAAGGATGTATACCGACTCCTGAGCAGCGGGAAGTGATTTGATTGAAAGGCCAGTACTTAGACGGGACAAGACACGAGACAAGGATGTCTACCAAAAATGCACGTACACAGACAAATGGGAGCAAACAAAATGCACGCAGATCTGTTATCACGTACTAATACGTACCAGAGAACAGCAATCTCATACCAAGCTCTCAACAACCAATGTTAGTCAGCTCCTTACTGAGTCATCCGGTGCTTATGCAGTGGGGCCATGAAACCAATGTGGCAAGAATGGAAACTAAGCATGGATCAAAAAGACATGGACTCTCTCTCAAGAAGGCTGAGGCTAGCTCCTGCCTCTCCTGAATTCCCTACTTGCCAGGATCAGAGACTGACACTGAGCCTTTGATATGGCCTCAGTCTTGGAAAGACCTGCCAGCCAGCTGGTGGCAGGTCAATTACATCAGACCCCTTCTACCTTAAAGAGAGCAGTGATCCATACTTGCCTAAGTTGATACTTTGGAGATGGATTTGCCCTCCCCGCCCACAGTACCTGTGCCGACACCACCATCTAAGAACCCACATAGCGCCGAATCTACTAACTTTATACATGTGACCTTTCCTCAGAGTAAAGGACTTATTTTATAACAAAGGGAGTGCAACAACAGGCTCATGACTGTATAGTTCACTAGTCTTAAAATGCATTCTATCACTCAGAAGCAGCTAGCTTGATAGAGGAGTGGAACGGCCTTTGGAAATCTCAGCTAAGGTACCAGAAAAGGGACAACACCTTGTAGGGTTGGGGTGCTGTCCTTCATGGTGTGATTGATTAGATAGGTAGATGTCCTATATGATATGGCATTGGACCTGTTCCACCATAATTCCAAGTGACCCACCTGCAGAATTTGAGCTTCTCATGCCCACAGACTCAGTCTCTGCTGAATTAAGGTGTTCTGCCTCCCCGGGTGGGAACTCTTTGGCCAGGGATTCCACTAAACTGAGGGCTAAAACTACCACCTGACCTTTTTGGGCTCCACATGCCAGTGAACCAGTAGGCAAAAAAAGAGTTACGATACTGGCAGGCATGATTGATGATGATTCCCTTGAAGAGAAAGGGTTGCTGGTACGGAGAGGAATATGTCTAGAACCCAGGGGATTCACTGGGACTTCTCTTGGCTCATCTGTGTCCAATAATATCTATTAAAGATATTATTTTAATAGATATGCATCAAACATGATTTGATAAGTAGAAGGCAACTAAGGGCTAAAACACTTCAGAAAGGAAGGTCTGTGTCACCATACCAGGCAAGCAAACAAACCAGACCAAAATGTTGGTCAAGGGTAAGGAAAATCTAGAATGGGTGGTCAGGGGATGAATGATGAGTGTCAGTGCTGCCCAGGGATTGGCTGCAGCAGCAAGGGCTGTGGCTTGGTTTGTTAACCTTCTTTAAGCCTTTTAAGAGATTACAACTGACCAAAGGACTGGATTGCATGCCCCCAGGAAAAGAAAGAACTTCTTATTTTCATAAGGATAATAAAGTCAGGATATCAGGTCTGAGTAGCCCGAGGGAGGGGTCATGTCTGTGAAGGGACAACTACCACGTTGCCAGCATCATACTCACTCTCAGACTCTGTCATGATGCTTCTCATCATCAAGGGAAGAATCAAGGTGTTTCTATGAAACCAGTCCAAACAGTAAGTCTTGATAAAAGGAAGCACTGGGATGGGGGAGGGGACGAGGTCAGGGGAGGAGTGATTCAAGAGCCAGTTCTTTTTTTTTTTTGCAGTACACGGGCCTCTCACTGCTGTGGCCTCTCCCGTTGTGGAGCACAGGCTCTGGACACGCAGGCTCAGCGGCCATGGCTCACGAGCCCAGCTGCTCCGCGGCATGTGGGATCTTCCTGGACCAGGGCACGAACCCGTGTCCCCTGCATCGGCAGGCAGACTCTCAACCACTGCGCCACCAGGGAAGCCCAAGAGCCAGTTCTTGATTCCAACACTGGTTCTTGGAACAGCAAGAAGAGCTGGCACATGCTGCCCTGAGGGTACGAATTGGCTAAAAATCTAAAGTGTGCTTGATGTTCAGCAAGGCTGAGGCTTGCCCAGCAATTTTCCAAAAAGAAATGCAGAGTCATCAAGAAAGAACAGGTGGGATAGGGAGAGTGGGAGGGAGGGAGACGCAAGAAGGAAGAGATATGGGAACATATGTATATGTATAACTGATTCACTTTGTTATACAGCAGAAACTAACACACCATTGTAAAGCAATTATACTCCAATAAAGATGTAAAAAAAAAAAAAAAAAGGAAAGAACAGACCTCCTGTCAACTAGATCAGCCACCTCAGAACCAAGGTGTGGAATGAAGAAAATGAGAAGACTTTTGCACGTTTTGTTTGTGTTAAATAAAACCTCAAATGGGGTGTATGTGTGTGTGTGTGTACGTACACAACACACATACAACAGCAGTAGAGGGTAAAAGGAAGAAAACTTAAACTTCTCAGAAAAACCCACAAAAGCAATCTGGGGAGATTCCGAGAGGAGCATAGATACATATCAGTTTGTTTAAATCTGAATTGACGAGGAAGAGAAAAGAAGACTAGGACTTTGTCATTGAACTCTCTACACTGATAATCACTGACTGAGGTTCAGGTGACCATGAAATGGGCTGTACTTGAGACTCAGAAAGTAAAGAAAATGAACCTAAAGAATCAAAAAAATCCAGTCTATGTGACAAGTCAATACTCAATGAACTAAATTGGGCATCTATAAATGATCTCCCTACCCACTGCCCCCAGAGTTTCTGCTCACATAGTAAATTAGTTTTGTATTTATTAATGTGATGAACTATAGGAAGACTCAATAAATATTTATGGAATGAAAAATAGTTACTGCAGAATTCTAAGGCAATGCTAGAAAATCCCTCTAAATTTTTAAGGTCTAAACAAACAACTTTATCAGGATATTAGTCTCTAATAAAGACTTTTTTTATTATTCCTGATAATTGTAAAACTGGTTATTTTGGAAGGAAGGACTTAAATTGTGTATTAGCAGTAAA